>NC_133819.1:135082132-137482132 GCF_047830755.1 Zonotrichia albicollis
CTTCAAGCTGTCCACTTGCTGTGTTTATGGCATAGTATCATGTAATAAAATAATAAATAACATATCTAGAGCAATTTTCGCATAGGAGATGCACAAATCATGGGTCGTTTTCCTTTCACCACAATGATGGTCAGATTTCATTCAGTAGCATATAAAGAAAATATATTTAAATTTATATTCCTTCCACATGCTGACCCAGAGAGAGATTACCCTCCCTGTATGGCTCAGGATAATAAAAGGGATTATGGATACCCTAAGAAACATATTTTAAATTAATTACTGTATCCATCCCTGCTAGTTCTCTATCAGGTTTTCCAAATCTTGTCTTACAAACAGTTAAAGCAAGATGAAGATTCATCTGTTCATTCACACATGTGCATAACAAATTCCATACTCTTACACAGACAAATAGTGCATATAATAAAATTTTATCTAATGAAGTAAATCTCATCTCTTTAACTGAACTCACATGAAAAAATGCCAGTGGTCCCGATATATATGGCATTTTCATTCCCAGCAGATACTTCACTTGTGAAGTCACGACGTGTGTAGCTGCTCCTGTTGTCATGGCACTTATGACAGGTTCTGTTAACAAGAAAGTGGCACTGCCCAACTGCAGCATGAACATCACTACCTAAAAAGCAAAGGCAGGAGGATCAGCAGCTTCTTGGTGATAGGACAATGAGTCAGAGTCCTTTTAATAAGTTATAAGATAAATGAGCTAAAGATACAAAGCAAAAGTCCTTTGGAAGATAAATCTATCTGAAAATGGAACCCACTGAAGTTCTGTGGGTTTACCTGCACTATTTTACTCACTAGTTTACCAGACTCTAATACTAGTTTAGTAGCAAAAGCAGACTCAGAGAAACTCTAAATATTGTCTCCTGCTCAAATATGTAAGCACAATAAACACTATAAAAATATCAACTCAACACTGCAACAAGTATAGCAACTCAAAAATTGAGGCTGGTTCTGGGACTTATTCCTGTTCCACTGCTATGCAGCCTAAATGGGCCAAGAGCCATATCTTGGTCCAGCTTACTGATTGCCAAAATGTCATTATCAGGATTCTCAAAATTAGTAATTTCAACAGATACTAAATTTATGAGATGCTATAGAGACTCTTGTGGTGAGATCCCTAATCCAGAAATTTAAACTACAGCAGGATTGGCAACTATTGTAGGTATTGTTGTGTTCAACTCTTTTCTCCCCTTATCCTGTGCTTGGAACATTCTTTCTCTCCAAAGTATGAGATTTGATAACTCTTCATTCTTTGCACAAAGTTGCTACATGACTACAGCTGCTACTGTGGTTTACACAACACTTTGTGCTTTTCTGATCCACATTAAGTTACATAGATATTATCTCCCTTCACAATGAGTTTTGCCGTTTCTGACTTCTGAGGTCTTTTGCATTTGCTGCTCTTCTTCCTGAAAAGTTACATGCTCTTGGCACAGAGTTGTTTGTTACAATACCTTCTAAGAGGTTCATTTTGTGTTTACCATACTAAACATCATCATTTTGGAATATATCATAGTCTCCCTTGCTTTTTTGGGGGTTGGTTTTTTTAGGGTATTTTTTTTTTTTCTGAAGCTAAAACTGTTATTTTCAGATGTTATCTTTCTTTATGCCTGAACACCATTCATGTTCTCACCATAAAGCTCACCTGTATGCAGAGAACTTTGGGCACAGTACCACAAAAGAAACAAAACCATCAAAATAAGTGGCTTTTAATTAACCACAAAACCTCTAGTGAGCAATATCCTCTTCCATTTGAGAGATTAAATCTGAGATTTTTCTTCTACTTCCCACTAATAGCATGTAAATTGCTCTTTACTATGAGCAATTGGAACATTGATTGCCATTCAAGATTGGACTCCAATAATGATAATTACTGTGTACCCTCAGTGAGTAGTAATTTAGTTAGTCAGGCCTAAAACTGATAATTACTAATTTCAGATATTTTGTTTAGCTGTTTGTTCTAACAGTGTGTCTACTACTATATTTAAAACATTTTTCACAGTAGCAAAGTTCAATAAGAATTCAATTCTCCCTTCCCTTGGGAATTTTTGTTTGTTTTCTAAAATTGGTTTCTATTGTCTGAATGTGAAATTTCTAACTGTGTAATAGCTTCGTTTCCAGGAAATTGGATGTTTATTTAGCCATGGAATCAAAACCACAGAGACAATTCTGTATATTACATAATATCACAGAGAAGTATTAGTTACTATTAGCATTTCAGAGAAAGTTATTATTGTGAGTTACAGCAAAAGGATTGCTGAGGTTAGAAATTTCAGCATCACTCTCAGGTCTACATTTTGGTATTTTACTTTTTTTTTGTTTAATCTTCAGCATTTTAAGAGGATGCTTCACAGGTACTAACTAAAAGAACACATTTCAAACACAGTTTTTATTGATTGCATGGAATCATGGGCTATGAAAAATACATGCAAAGCATGGGTGTGGTTTCAGTTAGACAATTTCTGTAGCCACTCAACTGAACAAGCAACACTTGGTGCCCTCTCCTTCCTGCAGAAGGCAGCTCAGGACTTCCAGAGACAAAGGCAGTACTTCATGAGCATGAACATCCTACTCTTTATTTGCATGACAGAGAAATAAATATGATGTGCACCCATACAACTTCCATGGAGAGGATCTAAAAATGCAGCAACCAGAACAAGAAATGTTCTGGGTGGAGGGTGTAATTTTTAGCAAAAACTGATATGGGTACCTCATGTTGTCCCTGCAACATGAGTAATGGACAGAAACTGCTTGGATCGTGAGGAGGAAAAGGTTTTGAAACAAGCCTCCCAAATCTATCTGCATGTGAATTTTCCTGACAGATAAAATTATTATTAGCATTTACACAGGCCCAGATTGACTCTACAATTAACCCTCCATGCTGGGCAAGAGCCATTTAAGCTTGGCTGCCTCTGCATTTTGAATAAACACCATTTGAAACTTAGCTAAGCTGACAGCACTCAATTACATTACATTGCATTATGTCATAAAATCTTTCACCCAGCAACACTGACCAAAGTGTAGAAAGTTCAATATTCTTAAAGAAATGTCTAAAAATCTGCTTTATTTTGGCTATTGGTTCTGATGCTCATATTTGCAGGTCTTCCACTTTATTTTCTGGTATATTTTATGATTTATTTTTGTTCCTGATGCAAACAAACTACAGAGAAAAGTGCCACTAAAGTGCTGGAACAACAACAACAACAAAAAAAAGCAAATATTTTTTCCTTTTATTATTTATAATAATGCTGAGATTTTCTTAACCTGTAAAAGAAAACAAAGTTTCACTTATTTTAGAATTGCATCCAGAATTTTTAATTTTTAAGAACTTAGTTCCTAGAGGATAAAAGCATATTTCAGGGAAAGAATATGCTCAATATAAAAGTGGTTTGAAAGGCACTTGGCTATTGATTATTTGTGTGGCACTTCCAGTACATAATATTTTGTAAAAAGGTCCCTTAAGAAGTAACTGTCTTGAGATGAATTTTGCTTTCACCAGGTATAAATTCTTGAATAAATTCATGTAAATAAAATAAAGACCTTTCAGAGAAAAGAAAAAGCAATATAAGATAAAGTGAGGGAAAGCAGCCTTGAGTTAATGCACAGTAAAGGAGAAAAGATCACAGAAAAAAGGTATGCAATGAAGTGATTAGACAGAAGTAGGGAAAGGTGTGATTCCCAAAAAAAATGGAAAAAATAAGTAAATTTCAAAATGGAAGAAAGACAATGCAAAGGGAACCTTTTTTGCAGCTGTCTTTACTGCTCCATAATTTTACTCTGACAAGTAGAAGATAATGGGAATTTAGCCAGGAGAAGAAAAATGAGCAATTGCAAAAAGCAAAGCCCTCTATGTTCATTATCCAGAACCTTTGGTTCTTGTCCACTTTCAATACTTTCTTCCCATGACAACATGCTCAGTCTGTTATTATTATTATTAAAATTCCATTCAACATGTAGTCAATTTAACTCCATGGCCAGTAAAAATTTTTATCACTTAACAGCTCTTTGGAAATCACTAATGTCGAACTTTCTGTCTTCCAACTTCCCAGAAACTGGAAGACTGACATGGTGTTGCCTGCTGCACAGATTCAGCTTTGGAGAGTGAATTTTAAACCACTCAGAACTCCTCTGTTCTGGAAGGGGCTTTCCAGTGTCACAGCAGGCAAATGGTGGGGCCCTTCCTGATCATTTGCTGCATGGGCTGGGTGGATGAGGCCGGAACTGGGAGCATCTCTTGGAGCACAGGCTGCGAGCCTCTCATTTAGTACGTTTTATTGATAATCTTAAAATCTAAGTTTGCAAAAGTGAAGACTTCTATGGACCCTCTGGAGACAACAGTCGGACACAGTTCAACTCAGCTGAGTTACCAATTTAAAATCTCCATGGCCTGTTTCAATAGACATCTGACTGGTAGACCACTAGCTTTTGGTTCTTTGAGTTGCAGCTCCTATGTTCATTCTGGGTGTCCTGAGAGTGTCTGGTAGTTTCTGATGGTGTGCACAGTGAACTTTCCTCATTCCAGGACCTGAAAAAGTCTTTTCTATGGTCTTTCTGTACTAACACATATGGTAGTATGTTCTACCATAACTGTGAGAAACAGAACTCCCTTTTGAAAACTTGTAATTTTCAAAATGCAGAATAAGAGCCTGCAATAAGGTATTTCCATTGTAAAAGGAAAATGAACTTTTTCCCTGATTATCACTGTATAATAGACTCGTGTTTTTACCTCATGCAGAGCTATCGGTGACAGAATATTGCAGCATCATTTTTCTCACAGGGTAATAGAGATTTGGACAAGAATATTGCCTTACAAAAATGCCCTTCTTATTCAAATGTGCTCGTTTTTTATTAACCAAATTGATAATAGACTGTGTAAATTTGTTCTCCTGAAAACCAGAAATATTTTTATATCCAACGCTGTATATCAGCAACTAATTACATGTTAGTTTTTAAAATACTGTAGATTAAAAACTTGCCAATAAAAATGTTACAAGACTGGAATGCAATAAGCAGCTGTTTCTCCTCTAGAGAAGAATAGCCCAACTGAAGTCTATAACACTGTGGTCTTAAGAGAATTCAGGGGTTTTTTTCCTAGGATATTTTTTCCTCAGTTTTATCTGCAAGGAGCTTTCCTCTATTTATTCAGGAAATCTTAATCTTGAATTTCATTTTAGTATGCTGAGATTATTTTAGAGACACATATATTTATGCAAGCATTCTTGCACATATATTAATAGGGAAAAAAAATCTTACCCAAAAGCACTTTTGAGGATTTTTTTAATGTTATAAAGGCAGCATCCAATTTTAATTACAAAATTACCCCATATATGGCTGCTATGTTCCATCATTTTCTCTCCCCATCAATGCCTCCAAGGTATTTGATATCAATGAAGATTTCTATTAGTTTGATTTGTTTTCTATGCCCTGTTTATTTTTATAGAGTAGCAGCTACACAAACATTAAAAAATTCATATGCCTTCCATTCTGCTTTTTAAAATGAAATAATGCATGCATTATATTGAATGGGTTTGGTAATTGAAGTTTTTATTTTATGTTTACTTATTTTCTATTTTAATCCTATTTTAACTTCATCAGAATGCCTCTTAATATAATTAAGTATTCTTTCTCTTTTATGAGCACTTCCTTAAACATTAGATTTCAGAAGTAGTTCAGGACTCTGAAATTTATTACTTTGAGAAAAACTTAAGCAGCTAAGCCCTAATTTGAATTGTGAAAATCTCTACCTATCCTTGTCTTATGATAAGAAAATAGTGCTAATTTATGTCTAGATGGTGCTGAAATTCACAGAGCCTGCTCAGAGTTTGCCTCACACGCAAATGCACAGTTGTGGTCTGCAATAAACACAAGCTAGCCAACAGCAGTTCATCTCAAAAACTGCTCCCCCTTCCCCCACCTTCCCTCCATTACTCACTATTTTTTATGTTTTCTCTCTTATTTTAACATTATTTTCTGATTGGATTACTTAGCCATGCTACTGGAAAAATAGCATCAAATTGCTTTTTAGGCCAAGGGTGTACAGCTCTTTACCTACTCTTTTCAAGAAGGAAACAGCTGTTTTGGCAAGGACTTTTCATCCTTTGTCTGGAAGATGCCCAAGGTAGGCATAAGTCAAAGCATCTGTTGTTTTTATGCAATTAGTGGCTGATTAGAGAACTGCATTTTGACTATTTCTCAGAAAAATAAAGTTTTATAGTAGATAACATAACCCAGGTCTGCTCCCTTCCCAAAGCAGCACCATCCCAGATATCAACTACACATAAAATCCAACTTCTTTTTGTATTGCAGGATGTCTTCAATGAAGAGCTGTTGCCCCAAAATGCATTGTACTATTCATCTTGTCCCAGAACACACATTAATTTCAGGCTACTAGGTAATTTCTAATCTAATCTGATAAATAGAAGAAGGTGACTGATTCAGCTACCCATTAAGAGCAACATGTACCCTGTCACCTTATCTGGGGTTTGCAGCAACTCTTAGTTGGGAGACTGGAATCTTCATTAGAGACATAGATTCCCACACTTAACAGCACCTGGGAAGATGCCAAAGTTTGATCTCAGCCTTGATCAGGACTTTCACCTGCATATTGCAGTATTAGTATCTTCAAGGCACTTCTTTAGGAAATAAGTGTTTATAAGTGTTACTCTGGCCTCCAACCATTAAACTCACACAAAGGATGGGTGGCAGCATGACAAGCACCAGCTGTGTTATATAATTCTAATGCAAGTGACATTATTGACCTGGGAGAGGAGCCCATGCACATGGCACAGTTCCCTGCATCTGAAGATGCAGAGAGGATTTACCAGTTCTTCTCATTCCAGTCAGGATTAAAGAGGACATAGGCTGAGATAAATCAGCTGATGCAGTGGAAGGCATATGAAAAAGCAGAACTTTTCAGGATGAAGGAGTGTAAGAGGTCTAGAGGACTCACACACCTAACGTGATACTGCAGCCACCAAGCAAAACAATTTCTGCATTGGATTTTGAAGTTACATCAAATGAATGCAGGCACCAGCTTCCCACACAAGGCACTTTGGCCTCTCTGGGGATGATGCAGGAGCTTTCAAAGCTGTGGGCACAGGACTCCTGCATGAAGAGCTCCATTCATGCTCTGCTGTTGCACACACCCTGCGTTAGATGCAGTGCTGGGCTGCACATTGGGACAGCACGTGCAGGCACAGCCAGGCACAATCTGCATCAGCTCTGCTGTCTGTGCTGTCTGTAGGCTGTCCCTCATGCTCCAAAGTCATGATCCAATAAAAGAATTCTCATCATAAACCAATAAAAGAATTATAAGAACACACCAGAAATAACAATGCTTCTTGATATTTCCTACTGACTAACATGAGTACACGCCCCAGTTCCTGCCAAGCACGTAGGCTACTGAAGATCCCATTCTGGGCCCCTTTGCTCATCCTCTGCATGGGAGAGGGATCCAAAGCACCAGGTGGAGGGGTCAGGGTTTGTTTCAGGAGCCCAGCTACCTAGGAGGAGTTGCAATGTCACATGCTGGAACATTACTTCTCTTTTAATATTTACAAGGAAAGAGGGAAGCCTTCATTGAAAACCTAAGCAACTGGCAATGGATGAAGAAACTTGGCTCCTTTAGCCAGAATAGGAAAAAAGAAGAAATTTAAAAGACCTCTGATCATTTAAATAAACTTTGGAGAATCATTTGAAGACATCTGTTTTACTATTTCACTTTAATGATGGGTGTGTGAACTCTAAAGAGAATTTAAAACTTTCCCTACTGTTTTTAATTACTGGATATTGTATAGTATTGCTTTTCAAGCCAAGGGCAACTGAAAGCCACAGGAATATGTCAGTGCTTACCAGGAGCTGATTCATGTTTGTTTCTGAAGAAGGAAAAGAGACACCAACTCCAAGGGAGTATTATGGTAAAGCTGACTGAAGGTGATTTTGCTTCATATTGTAAAATACTGAGAGAATGTATACAGATAATTACTACATCTCAACAAAGGATTAGCAAATTCTTAAAGTGCATTAATTTCATCATTTGTGCCCATTGAAGTAGATGTTTTCATTAGTTTTCCTCAGAGAAGTATAAAAACTATTATAAATGTCATAGCTGTAACAAAGGCAGTACATCATTAGCATACAGAAAATGGGATCACCACCAACCTGAATGATTCCACCTAGAAATGAAACTGCTGCTGCAACTCCAATCCTCTGCATTTCAAATTCTGACAAACCCAAAATTCCTGAATTATTGTTTGCTGTGAAATTAGTTCTGACTGAAGGAACAAGACGCTCAACTGCATTGGCAGATATTAAGGAAGTTAAAGCAAAAGTTCCTGTAAAAAAAGCCACACATTAGTCACGAATAATTGTATATCTGTCTGTACTCATCACTCATGGTCTCTTTTTCAAAATGGCCATTATAAGTAAAAGCGCCATTTTTTACATTCCTGTCATCATAAGAACAATTTTAAGATATTTTTTTCTATGTAACACACATTTCTTCCCATAAAATACCATTTATACAGGCAAATTAAATGAAAATCCTTTTTTAAGAACATTTATTAAGACAGGTTTACAAAAGACATTCAAATACAACAATTTAAAATGATTTCAAGTTATCAGAAATGCTTTTAACTCACCCTGGATGTGATCAAGCAGCTATTTCTCTGAGAATCCCAAGTGTTCACTATTCAAATGTCTAGGGCAATTAATTCACACTATATATATAGTACCTAGCCCATTAAATAGTACCTAGCACTCTAATAAATGGAGGCAAATTGTGAGAAAAACATTTATTTGCTGAAAGAGATAAAGTGTATTTAATGACACAAAGATAAATGAGGGTGACAATTCAACATTAAAAGACACAAACATGCAGAGTTATTAGAGCACAGGAATATCTTGCTATGTCAGACCAATGGCCCATCTTGCCCAGTACTCTGCCTCCAGCTGTGATAGTCAGAGGTGTCACCTGGGGAATGCACACAAGCCTGGCCATTTTCTGTGGGCCATTGCTCTTATTGCCATCATCCATAGCTGTTGGGTTAGTGAAGTACTTCCTTAGCTGGCTTTTTTAAATTTTGTTTGTGGACTAGAATTCATGAATTTATCAAAGGTTGTCTGAACCTGCCTGTAATTTCTCCTTTTTCAGTGTTGTCTGAGAGCAGGTTTCAGAAGTTCAGCATCTGCTGTACTGTTTTCTTTAATCGATACTTTAAAAGTCTTCTAAAACAATTTCTCTCTGAACTCACTTTTTTTCTACTGCTGCAGGACCTGGTGTACACAGTCCTGCCCTCACCTTGGCCTTCACAGAGTAAACCTCACAGCATGAATTCCTCAGGAACCCACCAGGGATTCCACCACCCTGAAAAGTGATCATGAGGTCCAGCCTTTTGCTCCATATCTTTCAACCTGCTAATAATTAATAAAAGGACTTTTCTTCTATCACAAGGACAACTTAGTTTCTTTAGTAACCTTTGGTGTGGAGCCTTATCAGTAGCTGTTTGACCATTCTGATATCTTATATTCAAAGTATATCCTTTCTCCATGCGCTTGTTGACATTCATGCAGTAGTCTAGATGGTAGTGAGGTAGGATTTTCCTTTACAGCAGTCACATTAACTCCTCTCCAACAGGGTCTGATTACACATAGCTTTTTTTGCCCCATCCCTGGAAGTGTTCAAGGCCAGGTTGGATGGGGCTCTGAGCAACTTGACCTAGTGGAAGATGTCCCTGACCATGGCAGAGGGGTTAGAACTAGAAGACCTTTAAGATTCCTTTCAAACTTGGCCATTCTATTGTTGTAAGATGTTTGTATAAAATTAAATTTGTAAACACCTTACATGAAGTTCTATCTTAAATCAAAGATGTGTATGTGCTGTTTATGGCAGATAAAACTGTCTCAGAGAATGGTTCAAAATCAATTATGTTAACAAAAGTCACAAGCTGTATGTATTTGTTGCTCAGGTGAGAAATCTCTTAAGGTAGATCAGCCTTTTCAAAGAAGAGGCATTTCAAGTGAATAACAGTTAACTGAACAGGGCCATTTCTGATTTTCTATTTCATACTAACATGACTGCCTTCACTAACAAAGAACACTTTTACAGCCTGTGTACATATGGAGAGCATCTCAGATCTTACAGAAAATTCTGGTAAGTGAAGAAGTTGTCTCCAAAGTCCATAAGGAACTATGGAGCAGCTGAGGCAGGCAGCATGGCTCCTGTACACTCAGCTACACACCACAATGCCTTAACTGGGGCTGGGGGAACAAGTGCATGAGACCTTCTCTCTGAAAAGATCAACAATATATGTCACTCAAATTTAAAAATTTCCATATGTGCAAGAGAAGTCTTTTGTTGCCTTTTTTTTTTCATTGAAATTAAATTTTGAAATAGAATTGTGAATGGAAAGAGTTTCCACACCAAGGACCATGCAGAAATCTGCAGACATGAACTCAGCAAGGCATTCTCTGAACACTATTCCCTCCCAAGGATAAAACATCAGACTTAACAGCATACTTACCTATTTTATCAACTGTTTTCATTACTAGAATTTATGGCACCCAGATGCTTCCTTATCTTTCCTACATATGATGGATTCTTGTCTTCCTAATAATCATACAACAACAAACTTCTGACAATACACTTCTAATTTTTTTTTGTTTTGAAACAGCTTTTTAATATAGGCTATAGTTTTAATCTATCTGTATTCAAGAGAAAAATTTGTTTTCCAGATTCTAAATTTCCACCTTTTCTTGGAATGCTTTAACATGAGTTGAATACAGTCATTACAACATTATGATACTAACACATCTACAGATCCTTTTTGGACGTCAAAAGGCTCAAATATTCTCTGTACATCTAGGGAAAGCAGACTTTCAACTTTCTTTTCTTCTCTAAGACAATTTATAGCTGTTCAGAATTGTATTTTTTATAATGTAACGGAATATTTTTGATCAAAAAGGGAGCTCAGAATGTGTTGCTAACTTCTTAGTAGAACATGCATACACTTGTGCAATCAGACTCTGCAGAGTTCATTTTGAGTGTGACTACCCAGAACCATCTTTTGTCCTTTGGGCTCAGAAACAGAGCATTCATCAACCTATTAGGAGCCCAAAGCCATTCAATTCTTGAGCTGGTGAGGCTCTGCTGAGGGTAAACAAGTAACTCATAACTGCCAGCAGAGTGGCCGGGCAGCATCTTTCACTGCCTGCCCAGCTGCTCTGCAAGAGGATAAGAGTCCTTACTGGGAGAGTCTCTAGCTTTAATACAATAGCAGGTAATGGGCTCAGAAGGTCACTTTTGTTTTTCTTTTCCTGAGAAATGCAGGATTTGTGTTTTAGACAGGTGAGAAGTAATGTGTGTTTTTTGTGGTTTAAGAGGCAGTCCAATGTTTTTCATTTCCATTTACATACATCTTGTTGGCAGAGCCCTGTGTTAAACTCTTAGCCTGAAGCAGATTTCTAAAGCAAAGTCAAAATACAAAAGCTCTTAGTAAATTACATTTACAAAGGAAGTGTCAGTGCAGTATAAAATTATAATGGCAGGAGTAACTCCAGTATATTCTTAACGAGGCTCTTTAAAGTACTTAAACTGACAAAAAATAGTTGTAAAGAGACGCACAAAACCATCTTATTTCTGTTTAATCATAGAAAATTTTCCTTCCATTGACCTTTACACAAGAATAAATTTCAGTATCCAGCTCTGAAAACTACTTTAGCAGACAGACACTTACCTGTTGCAACGTGACGTCCCATTCCAAATATGGCATAAATAATGACAGGGAAAAAAGATCCATACAAACCAAAAACTGGATGGACTGAAGACAGAACAGCAAAGGCCAGCCCTACAGAAAATTAAAATTAAAAAATACTTCACTGTATGATGATAAAACTGTTCTGTTTGCTTTGTTGTTTTTTATTTTTATGAGGAAATGTCTACAATTTTATTAAGAGCAGGAAAAACTCACCTTCCTTTATTAAAATCTAGATTCTAAGTGAACTACTATACAATAAGGATCAGAAATAACTATGGAAGGTTTTTCATTTCATCATCCAAATCCATATATCCCACCATGTTTCCAAGTTGTCTCCATTAGTGGTTCCAAGCCTCTTTTAATAGCCAGGCCTCACAGGAGGAGGCAGCAATATTTCACCCCCACCCTCACAAACATGGGTTTGAGACTGCCAGGCGGTCTCCAGGCAGTGGGATGGTTATTTTTTACAAATATTCCAAAACCTGTAATTTTGGTTTGGATGGAGCCCCTTCAGTCTGCTTTCTTCTAATTTCTTAAACAAAAAACTATTCCAGAGTTCATCTTCTTTAGAGGGGTTTATAAGCCTTTAGACATTAACATTTCTTCCATCATGTAAAGCTGTCAGTTCAGAAACAGAAAGTATTTGACTTTCATGTTGAGATGGAGAATGAGCAGAATTGGTTCAGGTTTAACTTTACAGACTTACTAATTACCTTCATTGCTTAGCTACAGAGGACAACATCCATCCTTTTCTTAGAAAGTCGTGGACAGGAATTCATCTTTCAACAGAAACATTCCTGCAAAGCAGCAGATTTGGTTGCTTTTCAAATTGAGATACCTAAGATAGCAAGTGGCTATCTTGCATTGGCTTCCTGCAAGTCATCAGAGGACTCCCCAGACTTGCTCCAGATCAGCAGGCTCCACGGCCTTGTCACAGCTCTTACTTCTGGAAACTAAGAGCAGGAGAAGCTGGCTTGCACAGCTGCTCCATAAATTTTGGTGAATGCCTCATGATGCAGTCTGGAAGAAAGGACTGGCTGTGTAACACACAAGATGCCTCTCTCAAGTCCACCTTCAACCTGAGTGCGCTCACCAGCCTAGGGCAGAGGTTTGTGCACTGGGAGAAGGAGCACCTGTGGTCTGTGAGAGAGGAGATTCAGATCTGTGCAATGGAGCTGCCTTCTGTGTCCATGTGAAATCCTTGAAGAAAACTAAACCTGTAGGATTCATTGTTCTCACTGAGCTTTCCTAACTGCTCCAGAAAGCATTCTTTGCCTGAAATGTTGGTGTTATGGGGCTTTGATAGTATGGAGAGTGCCAAAAAGTGTCTTTGTTTATGGGTTTTGAGAGGCAATTCTGAACATTTATATTCAAAATCTCCTTCTCACATTTTCATTTGAGTCTGTAACAAAGCACACATGGTGGTGGGGGGGAGGCAAGAAAATACAAAAAGGTCAGAAGTGTCAGGTTCTCAGTGAAGCAGTTCCTCTGTTCTTAGAATAACCTCACAGTGAAGATTTTGCTGAGGTGAATCCTACATGGATCATTTTCATCCACATTGTGCTCAGCAAAGTATCACTATCTGTTATGACTTGGGGAAGAGATATTTTTAAATCTGTTTAGTTTTAAACTTCTTTTAAGCAGAAATTGACTTGGTTGCTCTTCAGCCTTATGATGAGTGCATCTACTGATAGTCACTTCTGTATTTTTCTCTTAGCACAGCAGTATTATAAACCAGAAAGCTCTTTGAAATTGTAGTGTAATGTCCATGTTCACATGATCAATAGAGGTAAAAGAAGATTCTGAACCAAGAGCAACACAGAAGGGTGTGCCTGAGGAGAATAAAAACAGCACAGGAGAGAACTATGTGACCCAATCCAGATAAAATTGAGCATGGGCGGGGCGGGGGGGAGGAAATAGAGAATAGGAGAAAGGAATTTTAAACCTTGTTTAACACTGGAAAATTCTTACATTTTAACCATTTTGAATATGAACAAAACCAAACAGAAAGAGAAAATTTGGAATTAATTTACTAGTTGAATACTACTCACACACATATTCCAGACTTGCAACAAAGCATTATGCTAGCCTAATTATTTGACTCCAAAAAGTGAAGGAATCAGAAAAATCAGTATAATTTCAGTCTCATTTTAATTATAACAACATAATTGAAATGGAGTGACCTGTCTGTGTACTTGCCAAGTATAAGGGAATACACAAGGTTCAGTACTTAATGCTGAGCCAGACATGTACTTTGGAAGGTTTTAGGGAAGAGCCTGTTGATCCTGGTTATAGTTATAAATCCAGATTATCTGATGCTGATAAATATCACTTGTTTACAGGCAGATAATCTGAGTTTAAATTTGGCCCTCGTTTTTCTCCATTTCATGCCTGGATTTTTCACATTTTGTATTGAGTTTCTAGAAGCAATTTGTCATTCTTTTTCATGGTAAGGTTGTGGCAATCAGGCCAGAGCTGAAACTACCAGCCTTTGATTTGAGTCCTGGCTCTGTTTGTTAGGTTTTTACTCCCATTACTGAAGCATGTGTTGCACTTACTGAAGTATGTAAGAGCAGAGGGGCATTATAAAATAGAATCAGTAAAGACTTCAGGTTTTCTTATTAGGCATAAAATGCCTTAAAGATTCAAATACTTTTCAAGGTGTAATCAGTAGTATATTTAAGCTTATTTCGTTAATTTTCATATTAAACTTCACTGCAATGCATTCTGTTTGCTCAAGAACTTTCCCGTCAAAAGACAAGAAACATTATTTTCTTTTTTTTTTATTCCATAGAGTAATACTTAAAGAAAATAGATCATAAAGTAAGGATCTCCCATAATCTTCAATGGCAATATGGAGAAGCCCCCATGGCAGTGACATTAAGGTTTTCATATTACAATATAAATTCCATGAAAAGAAATGCAAACAAATATTGAGCAGTATGTTTGGATACAGTACATTAATATTGCTTGTTTTAACTACCTCCTTATCATAAGATAACATTGTGGGACACACTTTCACTGAAAACCATGACCTGTGACTAGCACCAGGTGCTTTCCAGTCCTCTGGCACACCAGGCTGAAAAGCAAGGGATCTTTAACACTTGGTGTCGATGCAAGCAACTGCAAAATAACAAACTCGATACAAAGAAAAACAAGACCATCTCCTGCCCCAGGAGAAAGGCCTCAGTTTGAGTTGTAAGTTTCTGCTAATTAGATTAGTGCCAAAACTACAGCAATAAAACAATATTTTCCATAAGAAGAACTATGAATCACCAGAGTATAGTCAACTAGTTAACAGTTCTCTGCATCTGGAAATATGCTCATGATACGTACATCTGTTCTGAGGAAAACTCTACCACATCTTTTGGAAATAGTAGGTGCAAACCAGAAATTAAATTAGAAGCAGGAAAAGTATTAAGCCAATAATTAATTTGAGGAGTATCAACATGAGTATAATTTAATATTTACTGTAAAAAGCTATATATATTTTAAAAGTTTTTCTGATAGAGTGTGTATTCAAATAACTTTCTGTAATTGTGACCTTTTACTCTTAAGTGTGACTATTCTAAGACGGTCAGAGCCCCGGTTTATGGCACCCTAAATGTCACTAATTCATCTTATCCCCCTCAAAAATGCTATCTTCAGTTGTGGGCACTCTCTAATGCTTCAGAAAAATATAATTTCTCCATTTCTACTCCTTCTTCTCACAAAGCTCTATTATGTAGTAAGGAGGGTATTTTCTGAGGATATAGAACTGACACATGTTTAATCAGTCTCCTATCAATACTTCCTGGAGAACTAACAAATCAAACTAACCAATGACTCACATCCCAGGATTTAATTTCTAACTCCAGGATAGGTAACTTCTATTGAAGAAAAAACAAGAAAAGTTTTTTCCACTATTGGAAAAAAAATAACATTATATTTCAGAAAAGTCTTCCTACACAAACCTGCTCGTTCTGGAGGGTTCTTTAACAATGGCATCATAAAAGCTCTTAACACAAAATGATCTTTTGGAAATCATTAACTTCCAAAAACTGGGCAGCTCAATGTCAGTTCTCTCAATGCACATTTACTGGGGCTGAACGAGTGGATCGTACCTTCTGTCTCCCTTATTTAGTGACAAAGTACCAAGAGCTTAAAATCATTCCTTGGTTCTTCTGTCATTCAAAGCCTGAGGCAAATGAAGAATGTAAAGAAAAAATGGAAGGACAGGCCCTCAAAAACGAACCATAAATCTTTCAGACACAATGTTGATTTGGCAACCCCACTCTTTTTGAAGGATCCTTCAGTGCAGCTCCTGCCCATGCAGCAGTCTCCTTCAGCCTGGTGAGAGTTTAGCACCTCAGCTGTGTTAGCCATAGTACCTGAATTCGCAGTATTTCACAGATTCTGAAATGCAGCTCTCCCAGTGTACCATCTGACAAGCACATCAAAGGTGGATTTGAGAAAACATTGTGTTATTCTGACACTTTACAGATCCCCAGATACTGACATTTGTATCTTAATGTTCAAAAGGAAAATATGCAAGCATTATGGTACAAGAAGTAAGGGGATGGCATGACCAGCTTATGATTTCACTGCTCAAGACAGCTTGACCCTTCTGTATGCAATAGATACATGCAAAACAGAGCATTTAAAAATTCCTAGTGTTTTCTTTTCTTTTAATAGAGCTCCTCAAAAAAATCTATCAGTCTTGACAGACAATCTGAAATGTTAAGATCCCTTTAGGATAAATTTGACACCATATCTGAACACCACAAAGATTTTATAAACTGCTTCATGGGGAGTCCTATTATCCACTAGTCAGCTGTAAAACCGGAAAAATTCGGCCACCTCCAGAAACAAAGAAGGATTTTGACAGTGGATTATAGGTAAAAATCTCTGTGTTTCAGTAAGAATAAACAGAGAATGAAGCCTTCAGAAGTTTCTGGCAAGCAGGTAACTATGAGGTAATCTTCTGAGAAGCATCAATTCTGTGGAGAAACAAAAACCTGTCATGAGTGATTTGAGGCCTTAATCCCGAAGAGCTGGACTTGCTGAAATCCATGAAAAGGGCATCCATTTTGGCAAATCAGTGGCCAAGGATCTGAACACTAACAGTTTTCTGATCTGGAAGATTATGTAGGGTGTCGTTTCTTCTTTCAAGGATCAATGTTTCCTGGGTTGCTCAGTCTCTGTCCATGGTGCTCAGGCACCCCAAGGCCCATGCAGCTCACCTGGGCACGCAGTGAGTGCACACCAGAGTGCACCTGGACAGGAGGCCCCAGCAGAGCCAGAGGTCATCCAGAAGCTGAATTCACATTTCTAGCAGTCTGTTAGACAGGTCTGCACTAGCACATGTGTAACTTGGAAGAACTTTTATAGACATTAGAAAGAAAATATTGCATGCACAGCAGCCTAAGTGCCTTGATGCTCCACTGGAGAGTTGTAAAGTGTGAAACATTGTCCCACATTTTCTCACTAACATGTTAAATTTCATATTCTGCTTACATCATTATTCTTTGCATGAGAGAACTCTTACAGAGTTCAACTGGACACTCTTCCAGAAACCATGAACTACATGGATTCTCCAATGCATTCTGTAGGAGGTTTTTCTGGCTCTGTTTCCAAATGTGCCTATTCTATTTCATCTACACGTGTTATTTGTAAGCCAGATGTATATTTACAAGGCAGCTTTACCCCTTAATAAAATTATTAGCTCCAGTTAGTGAGCTTAGAGTATATTTATGCCTACATTTATGATCAGAACCTGAAATAAACCCCTGGCAACTATCACTCTTGAGACGACACAGCTGGGGTTCCTTCATGAAAAGCTAAGAAAAAAAATTATATAAGTTCCTGGCATCATGCCTTCCAAAACACTGGGCACCAGTTCTGAAATGCAGGAAGGCAGTATAGTTAATTTTTTTTAATGCCAGGATCTCCAGCCAGTGTTAAGGAATTAGTTGTTCAGCAATAAATCCAGCTCCAGATTAAATGAAGTTTAATTAAAACATACAAACCACACCAAGACTCAGTGAGTTATTATTGGGCTTGAAGAATGAAAAAGAAAAGAAGTTGGCAGAAACAACAATACTGATTTCATCAGATGCCATCTACATATTTAACTTTTAGAGGAAATATGTCTCTAGGGCCCTCCACCCTCCAAAAAAACAGCCCACCAAAATCCACTTGAGCCAAAGAATTTCTTGTTCATGATAGGTCACAGGAAAGGCAGCAAATGTATAATACTATATATAAATTCTACATTAAGCATATCCCTGTAATTGCTGCCTACAAAAAAATATATTTTTTTAAAACTACAAACACTGACATCATTGCTATCTGGCAAGTTTGAAAGTCCAAATCTTATACCCTCACACTTCCAGCGGGCAGCTACTGAGTACATGCAATATAATATTCAGAAAAATATTTATTTCAAAAGAAACAGAAAAATGCTTATGATTCTACAACTTAGCAAGCAAAGACTGAATCAGAAATAGAGTGACAGTGTTTTCATTTTGAAACTCCCACACATTTGTCTTAACTTTTTCATATATATACAGAAGTTCCAAACTTCACTTTTATTTTTTTGGGGAAAAAAAAAAAAAAAAAAGCAGCAGCTCAGAGATCATAAAATTGAAAGGGAGCATAAAATTGTGAAGACCTTCTCTTGTGGTCTGCTCCCCCTTATGACAGCCAAACACAATTGTTTGTAATTTAGCACATCCATGAATGGGATTATGTGATAAGGAGATCCATCTTCTGAACCCAATAATTAAATACAATATTTTTAGAACTACTCCCAATTTTAAATCTAAACAGATTCAAGTTACTTTATTTTCATTTCACTATGTGCTGCAACTGTCTTTTAATTTGAACGCCTTTCCTGATAAAGAAAAAACCTTCTCATGTTTTAATTAACCTGAGCCATTTTTCTCCCAAATATAATCTCTGTTTTTCTACTCCTTCTCCTAGCCTTTTCTTCTACTGAGAACATCATCTATGAACAGATATAACCAAAATGAAACACTGTATTTTGCACTTATTTTTTAAAGGCTGTAAAAGCACTGGTAGGTTTGAGGTTTTTTGAAGGGTTTAACTCAGTTGCACTGTCAAACATGCATTTCAGTAGCAAACTACTGAAACCTGAATTCTTTTCACCATAAACTCTCAGTGTAGTATTGTACAAGTACTTTCTCTATTTTGAGCAAAAGCATTTTTGTGTGTCTAATTTCCCTACCCATAAACTTTTCTATTATTGGTAAGTGTAAAGAGTTTTAAATTGTTATAAAGAAAAGTGCAAGGTATAAGTATTATCATCACCCAGAAAATTACCAAAAAAAAGAAAATTTAAGTCATATGTTTGCATAAGCAGGAGACAGTCTGGTCATTAATAGCTTGAAGATGAGGTTTATAATTATCAAAACCTCAAGAGAGATCTTGGAAGAAGCCTGAGAGAAGGGTTGACATTGTCTGAAGTTAGGTACCTACATTAGTTATTTACATCCAGAATGAGTAAAACAACTTCAGGTGTTATGCAGAGCACTTAATTTTCACAGCATTTCATGACCAAAATACTTCGGACACATTTGTGTCCCCTACCTGTATAGACAAGATAAATAAGTTACATACACTAAAATATACATTCAAAAAATAAAGTATATATTCAAGCTGACTAACTTGGGTAGTAATTCCCCTGGCAATTAACTCATCTGCATGACAGAGGGTATCTTTTATAAACTTTTTCAGATAAACTTGGTTTTAATTCTGTTGCATTCAGGGACATTCAGGGAAGCTTACTGATGGGTCATGGCACATGGTTTCTATACGCCAGTCTTTGTAAGCAGTGTGCATAATTCTGCCCAGGAAAAAAACAAACAGCAAAACAGGCAAAAAAAACCCCCAAAGCCCACATTCTAAATAGCAAAAACACCTGAGGAATGACTACCAAAACATATACGCTGCAAAATTTAAATCCTGAGTAAAAGCTGTTTTTTTGAAAAGACAAGACTGAATGAAGAAGAATAGCAAAGTGGATTATTGGTAGATGGATCAAGAGCTTGGTAGTGAATAAATAATATCAGGAAAGATCACCTATGAAAGGCCATGAAAGTAAAGATGAATAATTTGCTTGGTGCAATAAAAGTTACCACTGGGCAAATAAGCTAAGCAGGTGCATTCTGAAGAGCTATGATGGGACTATAGCACATGTTCAGGAGGCTACAGAAAAAAAAATGATGACAGTTTAGTGAGATTTAGCTACATGGAAAGACTGTATCATAATGCATCTTAATTTTATCATGTAAGAAAACCAAGAAAAATTCAGACCCAGGCTGATCAAAGTATTCTTCTTTTATGGGTATGGGTATGAGTCACACAAAAAAACCGCAAATAATTCTATTGTGACAGGTCAATGGATGAATTAGAGAAAAGAAAACAGTAAGATCTGCCTTTAACCATGAACTGTTAAACATGATATCTTTATCTATTTATTACCCACAATGACATGGATATAATGGTTAAGACACCTAAACTTTGATGTCTGCCTCATCAGTGTCTACACTTGAGCCCATCCCTGTTACACTCAGAGGAAACTTATTAATATAATTAATGAACCTTAACAAAGCAGATGCTTGGATTCAGTCAGATGAATCACCCCTGTGATGGGTTGATTCTAGCCAGCAGTTAAGTACCCATCCAGCCACTCACTCCTCCTCAAAGGATGCAGGAGAGAATCAGAAAAGCACAAGTGAGAAAACTTGTCAGTCAAGATCGACAACTAAATAAGAGAATGAAAAAAAAGGAAAAAATAGTAATGTAAATGCAGTCATTCACCACCTCTCACAAGCACAAAATCACAGAATAAACTAAGTTTGGAAGGGATCTATAAAGATCATTGAGTCCAACTCCTGGCCCTGCCCAGGACACCCCAAGAGTCACATCATGTGGCTGAGAGCATTGTCCAAATGCTTCTTGAACTCGACCCGGCTGGTGCTGTGACCAGTTCCCTGGGGAGCCTTTTCCTGTGCCCAGCAACCCTCTGGGTAAAGAACCTTTTCTGATATGCACCCTAAACCCCTCCTGACTCAGTTTCCTCAACTCCTGTCCCTGGTCACCAAGAGAATAGATCAGTGCATGCCTTTCCACCTCCTCTCAAAGCATGTTGAGGTTTCCCTTCCATCTCCTCTTCTCCAGGCTGAACAAACTAAGTGACCTCTGCTGCTCCTCATCTGGCTTCCCCTCAAGGCCCTTCATCATCCTCCTTACCCTCCTTTGGATGCTCTCTAATAACTTAATGTTCATTAACTCCCATCAACTAAGTCTTCATTGACCAGTGAAGAACGCAGAAACAACTTGCTGAGAACTACTTACCTGCACAGCAGACCCTTTGTTTTATCAGCATGATTTCAATTTGGAAAGGAAAAAGAAGGTTAGGCACTTATGGGACATCTACACGGATCTAGCAGTTGAATTTGTTTGCAAAGATGAGGGATACAAAATTAAATGGAAAGACTCTTCATAGAATGACTGTGGATGTGGTATTAAAATTTTTAAAGGGAAAGGGAAGAGGACAATGAATCCAACAAGAAAGTTAGGGATTTATTTGTTAATTTAGAGACATATTGCTCTGGTCTATCAATAACAGAGTTTTGAGAAGTTTTTGAGACAAATTATACAAATTATGTTGTGATTACCACAATATAAAAGCTCAAATTTCTTAACTTCCTATTACAGTGTATAGCAAACTTCAAGACTGCATCATGATGTTCATTTTAGATTTAAAGATTATTTTTTCAACCTTAAGTATCAAAGTAAGAATAAGGATTCTTTGTCAGCATTATTAAATTATACTTGGAACTAATATTAAATAGCTGGAACAGATGAAGCCTGATTTCTTTTACTAGTTTTGACTTGTGGCTGGCTGACTTTGCACTCTGAGACTGTGCAAGTCCAGCTGGACCTTTGTGCCAATTGGTGTATTTGAAAAGGCTTTTTTTTTTTTTGTTAGAATTTGTAGAGTCTTTTTTCCTATGTGATATTTTCATAAAATTTTTAGAAACATAATTATATTTGACATTTCCTTCTCCATATTCTGTAGAAGTAGATAAAATACTCTAAAACTAGGGGACACATACAGAGAAAATAAAAGTATGGTCTCATAAGGTAAAGATCCCTGAATTTTGGGACTTCTGAATTAATATTTATTTATTATTTTTAGCAGACAATGAAACAACTACAGGAACATTTTCAGAACTACTGCTTGGTTTCAGCAATGACTCTTTCATCACAAATGCCCAGCAGTACATTATGGTAATCCCATGCCTTCACTTTCCATCTTGTTACACCCCTCAGTCTCCTTTTCCCCAGCCCAGTTTTGTTGCTTTCACTACAGCACAGTAAGGACAGTGACTTTCATATTTTCTTCCTTACAATGCAAAGGGAAATCAGCAATTTTATCTAAAATTCAGATTAGAAGTGGGAACACAAACACCTTACATGAGATCAGAGCAGTTGCCAACCTGAATAGTCTGAATATGCTCAATACCAGATGAGTAAGAAATCCCACAGAAGGAAATTGTGAAAAACACAGCTCATTTGCAAGGCCTTTATAATTATTCTCAAGCTACTGGACTGCTCTCCACCCCGGAGTTTGCAGTTTTCATCACTCAGAAAACTGTTACATATGAATAAAACTGTACATTTTTCCAAATATTTCCATTACTCAGGTTTATTTCCTTATACTAGGATTTGCCTAAACCTGTTGCTGAGGTTGACACTATGCTCAACAAATCAATTATCACCAATTACCTTTTTTTCCTACTATTATTAG
Organism: Zonotrichia albicollis; assembly: GCF_047830755.1. Classification (NCBI taxonomy): domain Eukaryota; kingdom Metazoa; phylum Chordata; class Aves; order Passeriformes; family Passerellidae; genus Zonotrichia; species Zonotrichia albicollis. The sequence goes on from NC_133819.1 coordinate 135,104,726, forward strand.
AACTTCTGCCTTGCATTGCATTACAAAATTTCTTGGTTTATCTTGTGGGTGGAAGAAAATAGTCACAATAAGACCTCCGAAAATTTGGGGTTTTTTGGCTTTGTGCTATGTAACAAATGGAACTTCTTTTCATCCATAAGTCTTCCTGTGAAAATATTCGGATAGTGCTGGTAACTGGAATGCTTACAGCACTAGGGAAAGAGCTTATATTTGCATTGAAATCAAAGCACCACAAAGATGATGAAATGCTTTTGTCTCTAACTCTTTTCCTATTTCATCCCCTAAAATCATTTCAAAACCTTGAGAAGTAGCAAGCAGAGAAAGAAAAAACAGATCAGGAATTTCAAAGTATTTATTTTTGAACAGCATAAAGATAAAATTGTTTCTAGAGTACTTATAAATAAACCAAAAAACACAAACCTGTATTTTCTGTCTTCACAGATTTATCTGTGACAGTAAACAACTTCTTGGTACAAACTTTAAAATCCTGGCTAAAACTCCCAGGACTGCAGAAATATGTTTAAGGTAGCATTTTTGATGAATTTCAACATACTGTTATTAGCAGCATTTTAATTACAATTGTTGTATGCACACATACCAGTGAAATTAGATACATTGCAGAGTTACAGTATTAAGGTTTCTAAAGTTAAATCATGCCAATGCAGATGTTCCTAATTACTTTAAAAGCACAAATACTTATAGAAATCAGTTGTTTCAAGTTGCAGCATAATTCAATTAAAGGAGTGTTTAACAACATGAATGATAGTTAAGCACACTTCATATGGAAGACTGTTAGGAAACAATAGATATCATTCACATGAAGGAAGGAGTTAAAGTCCATCTGAGATAAGGAGCTGTGATTTGTCTGAGACAAATATAAGAAATTATCATACGAAGGTGACACTATCAGAGAGACATCAAAAACTGACAAAAGCATTTATTTCCTCACAGCAATCACTTTACTAGGCAAGATGATTGGAACTTAAAGTTTCTGCAGGTCATTGTGCAGGGTTTGGGAAGCTTTTCCTTTTTTCTGCCTTTTTTTTCTTTTTAGCTGTAAAATGGAGTCTAGCTCCACCCCTGCTTTGTATTGCTGCTTGAAAAGAGGTGTGGTAGGTAAGGCAATACAGCATTAAATCAGCACACAAGCCATGGATACCACAGATCGTCTCCTTGGATAATGTCTCTGGCAGGAATACTCTTTAGGCACAGAAAGTTGTGACCTCTTGCTGTGGTGTTTTGGAATTTTACAGGTATTAGTATCACACGTGTTTATTCCACAACAGCTTATTTTATAGTGCAATTATCATTGAATTATATTTTGTTTTCCATGTAAAATGGAGAAAAAGATAGTATTAAAAACATTGTATATAATATAATAAAACATTATAAATAAAACATTAACATTATATATAAAACATGATAAAACATTGTATATAATATATATCCTGTGTGAAGAGAGTTACTGCTCTCTCACCTTCCATATTCAATGTTTGAAAAAATGTCAAAGGATAAATAGTAAAGTTACACAGAAATTAACTGAATTCTTTCCACATTTACACATCCACTCTAAAAATTAGTTAAGAGTATATATTTTTCCTTGTATTTTTATTTAGATTCAATCAACATTCAATATGACCAGACAAAATATTAATTTGAAATGAGTTAACTGTACCTTGAGTCACCTGTTGGATGGCTAGCATCATCCCAGAAACAGTATCAGGAACCAAATTTTCCTTCCAGTTGTAGACAGGCACCCATGTCAAGATAGGCAGCCTCCTCATACACCAGGCTTTGATATCTTCTAAGCGAACAGCCTGGATCTTCCTCCAGACTGTACTTCTCTTCCTTTTTGCCCCTGTCATCATTCCTACCCCACAAAAGCAGTGCCTCTGTTAGAGGAGTGCACTGTTGAGGAATCACCCTGATCTCTGCCAGTGTCCAGTTTTCTTCTGAGATTTTTCAGTTCCAAACTGCAAAGAAAAAAAGATGAACAGAAGCACTTAAAATTTCTGCAGCTGTTCTGTAACTACACTCAATGAAAACACTTATTAAGTGCTTCAATCATATAAACAGCTACATTAAACGCAAGAACTGTCTACAGAAAAAGATCATATTTTCTGCTGTTTGCAAAAATTTGATCTAGTCTCAAGTTAGTTTGTGATTCTTTCCAGTAACTTCCCGCTTTATATCCCTGTAATGCTCGTGCTTTTGGCCTCGTTCCAGTGGCAAAATGAGGTATTACTGGGTGTGTGTGTGATATAGGCTGGGCTATGCTAATCTGAGCAAGAAGTGCCCAGCAGAGCAGGCATCTCCCTGCCAAGCCTGGGAGAGCAGCCTGGTCCCTCCTGGGGGAGCTTTCCTGGCCGCAGGCGGGAGGCATCGAGACCTCAGTAAAGATCGTGCTAGAAGACTTGTCTTACTCCATCAGCATTTTGTCTTCTAAATGACACAAAAAGCTTGTTTATGTAGCAAATGCAGAACATCAGGTAGCAATAAGCCCTACCAGAAACATACACAGAATCTCTCTGTGGGCTGAAAACTCAAACTTCAGAGTAACAAGCTCAAAGTGCAGCAAGGGACTGCAAGGTATCAGCTTCACATGGGCTGTGCCAAAAATTCTTGTGACAATCATTCTTGTTCAAAGCTAGTCCTTTCTGCTCTTGGCTGTCCACTCCACAAAGGCTCTCTCAGCACAGGCTGTTCACCCAGTAACATTTGTTCTTGTAATAATGTCATGCACCTTGTGTACGATACAAAGTGCTCAGACACAAAGTGATAAGGACATAGAGGAGCTTTAAATGTTCAGGCATTTAAATGCCTTGACTGTTATGGAGCAAGGACACAGTAAGCTTTCCTCTAAGTTTTCTGTATCTCTGGATGGCAAAGAAATTTAAGTTGAAATGCAAGATCCATTATATGGGGGAAGTGTCTTCCCAATCACTGTTCTGTAGTAAGCAATAAAAATCAAATTTTATATTTTTTAAATATTTCCTTTTTAAAAAATAGAAATTAATTTACATTTTATTGTTTAAATTAAGGCAAAAAAACCCTGAAGCATTTTCTACCCAAAACAATTTTAGAAAAATGAGACTGCTTCCAAATACAACAGGTAGACTGGCACAAAGACAAATGCATCAAGTCATTCTGCTGAGTGACATTCAGTTGATGTCCACAACTGTGTCCCGTAGAATTGCAAAGATAAAAAGGAAAAAGGAAGAGAAAGAAAGAATTTCTTGGCATGAGACAGACTCTTACTTTTTACTATTCCTGGCATAGTTACTCTTTGCCCTGCCCACCCATTAACAACATACACTTTTTAAAGACAGGTAATCTTACTTCTGTTCATTTCAATAAACCTCTAAGCATTAATTATTTTTTATTTATTCTTTTTGTGGTTTGTGTTTTTTGTTTTCTTTGTTTTTTTTTAACTTGAAAGTGCAGTTCAAGGATTTCATAATTGAGGCATTTATGCCTGCCAAGTTTTCACAATACAAATATTTTCCTTTCAATAGTTTGAAGTGGACAGGAATCCACTATGTGAGCTACAATGAGAGCTACTCAGCAGTCAGGTGCTGCTTAGTTTTGATGAAATGTTCAGTATCTCTAACTATAACAGTATTTATCATGAAATAAAAATCAAAATACATTTCTACACATAAATATGCATGTGCAAAAATATCCCCAAATATAGGTACTTGTGTAAAAGAACCAATGAGCCTAGCCTGTTTTTTTTTTTATTATTGTTTGCTAAAAGCTCTGGATATTCTGAAACAGGCAAAAAAACCCACAGTGGGAAACCAAAGAATCATGGCTAAACACACAAGAACATATTCTCCAGTCCTCAAAGTTCTTGCACCAAAATGCTGAAGATGTTTGAGCAGGTCCGTAATTGAGCTTTTCCCACCTCCTAATTGCAGAGTCAGTTAAACTGGACAAGTTTACCTCATTCCCAGATTAATATCTGAACACCTAGGATTTCCATTATCAACAGATATTATCCCCTACCAATAAGAGAGGATGGTATCTCTCTCTAAGTGTGTGCATGCATGAGTTCAAACATCCTACAGCTGTTGTGGAATTTTTGTGGAAATTTTGTTTAACCCCAACAAGAATTTTGATAAGTAAAAAACTGCATTATCCATAAATCTGAAGTTGATAATACTATCACTATTGAAATATATTCTTCATTGTAACTCAAATAAATAAATAATCCTAGTTACCTGTGACACAAAGCAACAGTTACAGACCCCCAGAGAAATCAACACTTTTAAGAGAAAACTGAAGTATAGGTATGTATAACAAGCCTGTACTTCACTACAAAATATTACAGCCTTTGAACCTTAAAGAAACATAAAATCCCCTCCACTTTCCTAGAACACCTCAGTATCCTAATGGAAATACGTTGTATCAGACACACAATGTTTGAACTCCTTTCCATCAGCTGTTATAAATCTTCAGTCTATACACTCCCAGACTACACAGGCTTTTCCTAGGCTGAATTGTTTCATGATGTACCTGAGCTATCAGGATTCTGAGACCCTCTCTTGCTCTGAAACAAGTGAAAAAAAATTCATTTTCTGGAACACCAAAGGATAAGCACGAGAAACTTTTGGTTTTATACATTTAAGTCAGTGTATTTTCATATATTTTTGTAATATTAGATGCTTCACAATATTAGCTTTTTTGATAATCTCATATGAGTAAAATCTTTCTTCAAGTGATTACCATAGTAGTTTTTGTTTGCTCTGAAAAAGCATAAAAATTTAATTCTAGCAGGATATTTATGTACAATGCTAAAAAGATAATTACCATAAGTCAAAAATTAGAATTCAGATAGTATATAGAAGGAGATATTTATGGCATCATGAATCAGATATGGTGGGCTTTAAAATCCTGATTTGCAAAAAGTTCCAAAAATAAATGGGGTAACCTCAGCTCCTCTAACATTTACATACATGGGAAGTTTACATACATTGGTGGATATATGAAGAAAAGGGGTTTGATTCTCTAGCTCTGGCCTCAAGGGATTAAAAAAAAAGTAATTTGACACCTTACTCCAATTTAGACCCCAAAAGGAAAAAATTGTGGTAAACGCTGACAGAGAAGCCCTAAACATCACTTCATATGGAAGCAGGAAAATCTTTGGAGGAAATCTTTGGATTCTTGCATGAGAACTGCCTTTAGATGTCACATAAACTGGCAGACAAGTTCAAAAACTGTACTTATGTGTACAGACCCTCATAGAACTTAAATGAAGTTATTCACACCTCAGACAGGCATAGATGGAAAAAATTGAACATGTGGAGTTATGAACATGTGGAGTCTCCCTCACTGGAGATATCCAAGAACCATGTGGACACAATCCAGTGCCAGGTGCTCTGGGATGGTCCTGCTGGAGCAGGGAGGTGGGACCAGGTGACCAACTGTGCTCCCTTCCAACCTTAACCACTGTGATTCTGCAGTGTGACTTGATCTTTGTAAGTTTTCTCAGGAAGGATCTAAATATCTGCAAACATCCAGCATTAAACCAGTTTGAGCTAAATGAACCTGTGCTCTGCTGCTGTGCATAATTTTTTCCCCTCAAGAACATCCAGAGCACCCAACTCACTCACTGAAGTTCTCCCTTCCACCGTCACTGGGTAAAGGGAAGGATGTGCTATCATTAATCCAAAACTACACACACCTTCTGGCTGGCCACTGGCAAAAACATATTAGATCTTAAAATTTAGATCTGAATAGATAATGAATACATAATGATTGAGCTTTCCTCACCTTTCTATTCTGTGCAGAAAATAATTGCTGCTCATCCTTGTCCTCTATCCTGACCAAAAATTTTTATGAACTCAGTTTTGGTACTGCTCTGTGTCTGTCAAAAAAGAAGTCAAGTACGGCTAAAGGATTAAGGTGATACTAAATTAAAGATTTAGGAAAATAAGACAAGCAAAAATCTTGGTCACATAAAGCTTGTGTCTTTAGCAATTATGGCTAAAACTCCTAGACAATTTTTTCCTATGAAAAATTTAAAGTATTTTCACAAAGCATAACTGGATAGGAATGAAAGTCAAGTTTTAAAAAGAGGGTGATAGGAACTAATTTAGAGAGACCAAATTGTGCAGTTCATATTTTGCAGAACATAGCACATGGGAATATAATACAAGCTACTAGAATTAAAACAGAGTGCTGAAAAATGCAACAGCACAAAAACAGTGATAGAAATCCACACTGTTCAAAACAGCATTCCTGAATTTTGAGAATTTGTAAAAAAGTAGGTTATCAACCACATGTATTATATAAACCTGCGTTAAACCACAACACTAGGCAGAGAAGAAGCATATGTGTAAGTATGCAAATCATTTATTACTGATATTTAAATAACTTCCCCCTCTGAAATTCTGCTGTATCAAAGCCAGACAAAATCCACAAACTCCAAAGCTTGCCAATTTGTCTCCCACGCTTGGATGCAATGCATTTTCAGTAATAATTAACTTCAAAAACACTGATTTCAGTCACCAATTACTTGAATGTGGACCTAAACTGAGAAAGACATGATTCTCACCCTTAACAAAACACATAAAGCTATAATCTCCATCCCCTCATCATGCAGATAATTGACGAGACAATGGGGACAGTAACACCGAGGCAACACAGGAGCCAGGTATGGCTCAAAAGGCTTGGGCTCTACTTAAACATCTTCCCTGTAAAACGGACTTTTCAGCTCTTTTAAGGATGCTGTGCTAGGCAGAACTCGGTGAAGCAATACTGACATCGAGTGGCTTGGCCCGGTATTTCCCTTTGGCTACGCTGCTGTGACATGGTGGGTACTGAACTATATTGTCCACTACGGTGGATAATATGAACTATATAGTTTATTAACACAGTTAGTTGAAAATCAGATATCTGTAGCATAAAAAAAAGCTTTGCTCCCTAAATTTCCAATGTGTTTACTGGCCAGAAATTTGACAGGAGGTCAGCTGATTGATCAGCAGGATACTGAACCATGGGATGTCCTTATGCTCAGGATCAGTCTGCTCTGTGCAGGGAGTGTAGAATAGGCAAAAAAAAAAAAAAGTCATAGTGCTACCATCCTCCCGATGAGATCCTCTGATCCTGATGAGATTAGCTGTCTGCTAATAAATTGACATACAGGTGCTAATGAAATTTAAAAAATTTTTTTTTTCTAAAATAATAGCAAGTTATATTAGATAATTTTAGCATATCTAAAATGACAATAAGAAACATAGCAGTGTCCACTTCTTATGAAAAATATCTGTAAAGAAAATGTAATTTTTCATTTACTCTTAAGGTTGTTTCTAGCAGCTGTTTGAAGGTTACCTTCAAATTAGTAAAAGACAGCTTATTTTTTTCTTTTTAAACTGGGTTAAGTGTCACCGAATGGACTAGAAACAGATTTAAGAACTCTTACATTAGAGAAAACATCTTGATAGCCAAAATTCATAAATCTCTATACACAGACAGTGGCATTTAACAGAAATACTTTGTGGTAACCCCTTCCCCTTGACACAGATTTGTCTGTGCAAGAGAAATCCTGTTTTAGGTTTTTTGTTTAACATCAAAAACACATGTTGAAAAAATATTTAAATCACAGGCGTTGGTTTCTTCATATTATTTCACTTAACCAAAAGTTACGACAGAGAGAGTAAACCAGATTTTGTGATTATTGAGTGCACAAGCCAGCCTGTAAGCCACGAAAATAAAGGAGAACTTTTCAACTTAGGAAACCAAACAATTCAAACTCAAGTGACCCCTTCTCTTGCATATCTTATTGACTGGTGGGTGCTCAGCAGCCTGTGGAATGGAGTAACCACACCACAGAAGCAGATCTTGACTGGTTTCATTTCCAGCCTTGACCTCCAGAGAATGAGTCAAAGCTTCTGATCACTCTGGGCATCCTTTCATTCCAAAGCAGTGTGTACTGAGCCTTTAAGCACATCTTGAATGTCCATTCTCATGTCTGAGACCTAATCTGTAAGGGATGGTGCTGAGACCTGGCCCACCAGAGGCTGTGGGACGCTGGGGCACAGATGCAGCTGGGAGGGCCAAACCTGAGTTCCTGTAGAGGAACACAATCAATGCAGGCAGCCCAGGTTGCAGCTGCAGAACCAGCTGCAAATCCAGCTCTGGATGGCAGGAGCCCGTGGCAAGAGCCATGAGCTGCAAAGGGCTGGGGACCTGTGGCACCAGCCAGGTGACCTGGCACCGAGACACAGCGGGAGCCAGTGAACCAACAGGAACACCCCAAACTATTGCACACCTAAGGTAAGGTTATAAAAGCCCCAGGGAGTCCTTTATTCAGGCTCCACTTCTCAGCACAAGAGGTTATTCTGTTGCACCATGATTAAATTATTTTAAGGATCCAGAGCTCTAAGAGTAATATGGGAAACCTGGGATTGAGCCAGTTAGAGAACCTGGTTGGAGGATGTGAGTGTGGAGCGTGTAGGGAATCCCACACTGTGCAGGGCACTCATGGGGTCACTGGGGCCTCCTTCTGTGAAGCAGCCTTGGTCCCAGCTCAGGTGATGGGACTGTGACTGAGTCACTTCTGGGTGGTCAGACAGGAGTTTCCATAACACCTCCCACGACAGGGTTCTGTTTTCCCGGGAATTCAGGTGCAACAGTCTTATGAGTTAGACAAACAGCAGATAGGTCTAAAATGTACCTATGTTCAAGAAGTGCAACCCCTCAAGTTAACATTTACCTGAATGAACATAATGTCATCAACCACAGAACATTTAGGTGCTAACTTATTATGGATTGTCTCATGAGAGAACGATTTGGGAAGTAGCATTATGAAACAAGCATTCCTGAAGGACTTTATCTCCAGATAACCTGAGAAGCATAGAATAATTTAAGAGGAGAGGGAACACCTGAAGACCATCTCATCCAAACACTTCCTCAAAGAATGGATAACTTCAAAGCCAGATCAAGGTGCTCAGGACCCTGCTCAGGAGGGACAAACTGTTCTTGTGCTTAACCCTCTCACTGCATTTCTCTCTATAGAGGGTTACATCATCTCATGGCAGTGGATTGAATACTAAATCACAGATTATCCCAAAATACATAACCTTTCTTCAATACTAAGTTTTTTGTTCTGGCAATCTAAAGAGAGAGTATATCACTATCTGGTTAATCAGAAATACCTTGCCTCCAGACTCTTCAGCAGATGAAATCTTTTCTTTTGCATCATGTGATAAAATAACTTATCACATTCTTCTCTCCCTATGCAAAAACCTCTAAGTGCCTCATTTCTATCCTCTCTTACAACAAAGTGTGGTCTTGTTAAGTATTTTAGAGTGACACATCAGTCAGTGAAAGCATTAATCAGAAAAAGCTGCAGTTTTGGAGTGTCCATATACTTCACTCGTTAAATTAATTTCATCCAGCTGAAACAGATACTTAATTATCTCACTGAGGAAACTAAGTTAACAGTATATTTATAAATCAGCATATTAATCCAGAACTGTAGGCTGTCATAATATAAATCACAGTGGTAATAGATTTTACAACATGTGACAGAAAGTACAGCCATTCAGAAAGGAAGGCCTATGAAGTGTAATAATTAAAATTTAGTATTTAAGTAGCTAATATCTTCCTGCCCCAAGAGACAGCAAACTGACAGAATTCCAGGATCACAGCTGAGCAAATTCCATGCAGCCTGTGAGAAAGCTAAAACAATTCTTGAGGAGAAATAATCCAAAAGCATTAACATATCCACACAGTGTTTTCTTACCTCATTGCAATTTAAAATATCTGAAAAGATATTTTATGACACCACTATCTAGTAGTCTGCACACTTAACAGAAATTTTCACATGAAGAATGCATATTAGATACTGAATAAAAAAAGAGGTTACTCTTAAATTTGTGATTTTAATGATTTTTCTCCCCAAAGTTGTTGTTTGCCACACTGACTTCATAATAATGAGTGAGTATACAGGAAATCAATTGCTGCCAAATTAAAGAGTAAACAAAAAGGTTTATACTAATAATAATCTGAATTGTAACATCAGCTTTTACTAGTTCCAGAAATAAGCAGGAAAGATATACAGAGACATAAGAACATTAGTTCTCTAAATGATTTCACTATTACAAGACAGTAACCTCAGAAAAGTCACACAACAACCAGCTGCACTGAACTATCTTGCTTACTTTAATAAAAATTTTCATCCTTGCCTGAAACTTAGTGACTAGACACACACAAAATACTTCCGTTTGAAAGAATGTATTTTAAACTTTCCCATACATGCATCCATAGATTATAAAAATATAATAATTACAAATTTCAAAAGTATACAAATAATTCAAACTAAATCTCCCAGTATACTTGCCAAGTGCCCTGAAATCAGGAATGCTGCTGCCCCTTAAGCAAGTTCTTCCAAAGTGTAGGAACAAAAACAACCCACTGGTACACTGGTGCTGGATAGCTGAGAACACCATGACTCACATGCCAGGTGCTTAAGAATCCATTAAAATCAACTAAAAAAGAAAAAAAAAAAAGATTGCTCAATCATATAGGCCCTATAGGTGAGTCCATATATTTTATTCAAAATGCCCTTTACTCAGCTCCAAAGTCCCCAAATCCCAAACCACAGTCCATATTAATTTGCACAATATTACAGAATTGAGAAGAAAAGCCAAACAAATACTGCTACTTGTTCATTTTATGCAAATGGGTGCTATTTTAAACAACTGATCATTTTAAAAACTAATTCCATGTATGATCATGCTTACATGTACTCGACTCCATGAGTTTGGAAATTTGTCCTAATTATATTTACAGCAAAAAAATCTCTTCTAGATGACCTTGAACAATGCATTCTGTCTCTATATTTCTGCCTCACACTAATTAGGATTTATTCTTTTCCTCTTCTGATGTGATTGCTAATGACCTCCTTGATGAAGAAAAGGCAGCAGTTATGTGCTTTTTTAATTATCTACTGTTACTTAGTTTAGACAATTTACCAATAGATAATAGTATATTAGGTAGTCTTAGTAAATATCTCAAAGTTTTGAACATGATCCCTTTCCTGGGCCTCTAAGGCAATTATCTACATCACACAACACAGTATTTGCTTTTCTTAGGAATATGAACATGGCACCAACTAGAGGGTGGAGGGCAGCTTTTACAGAGGGCTGGCACAGACCATTCTGGGCTCTCTGTGGGAGCAGGATGCTCATCAGGGCAAGAGAAATGCACCACTGCTGCTGAACAACTGGTGCAGAACTCTACACTTTCCCAAATAATCAATATTTCTCCTAGATAGCTCCAAATCTTATAAAGTTACCACTCTTCCTTGTTACAGAGAGGGAGTACAGACAACTGAGATAATTTCATGCCAATTTTGTCTCCTACATACTTCAAACCCTGTATTTTTAAGATACATTCCCAAAGCAGAAACCTAGCGATTGATGCAACTTTTTCAAATACTTTTTGTAAAGTAAACAGAAAGAGAGTGCTTTTCATCATACATGCATTTAGAATTTTACATAGAAACTATAAAAATCTTTGTTTTTTTTTCTCAGCCTCATTTTGTCTAATGCCATAAACAATGGGGGCACAAAACCTACATGTTACTAAATTAAAAAGGAATAAAATCTAAGAGATTAAATTCTCATAGCTGTTATGGAAAGATTCCTCCTGACCCCAGTGATTGCTTAATTGACTGTGAAGTGCTTTGTTAAGTAAAAATGCACTTGAGCATATGGCTGGATAGTTTGCTGAGTCAGGTGCTTAGCAGTTGCTTTAGCTTAGTTCCTGATCTTTGCAAATGACAAACCATTTTTTTTACTTCCCCTTCATATTTCCTTTTCCATTGCTACTTCCAAAATTTAGACTTTTTAGCTCTTGTGTTGCCTTTGTCTTCTCTTACACTGATTTACAAATAATTTTCCTCCTTTTTTGCGAGATTTCTTTGTTCTGACTCCCATATTCCATACAAGGATTTCCCTTCCACCCTGTTAAAACCTGTCCCCATGTGCTCAAATGCATTGATGTAATTACTCACTGGGGGTTTCTTAATGACTGATCAGCTGCACACTTTCCCAGTTTAGAATTACTTCCCTCAAATGAATCATTGATTCAGAAATGTACAGTATTTGTAAGTTAGACATTGGGCAGGACAGTGCATAAAATAAGGCATATATAGCACAGATTTGTTGTTTCAAACTATAATTATTTTGAGTGAATTTTGCCACAGCTGAAATTGTAGTAGGATTTCACTGGTGAGAGGGGAAACTTCCTTCAAGATACAGTAATTTAAAAAAACCCAACTTGCTTCAAAACACACCTCAGAACTATTTCTACAGAAAACTTAGTTACCAGAATGCATGCTCACTTATGCATTTTGAATGAGAAACAAGACTAATTTCACCTCTCTGTGCTGACACAACCTTGTCACGTACAACTACCATTTTGGTGTCCATGGGAGATCTGAGCACGATCATCTCTTACATTTCAGACACTCTCTGTCCATCCATAAATGGAAGAAAGAAATTTTACTCAGCAGCTCATGAGAAGCTAAAGCAGTGAGATGTCTCATGACCATCCTTTACGCCACTGGAAAGAGCTACAAAGGAGTGAAGAGAGCCTACACTGGAGCCCAAAGGTTTGGGCAGCTGTTAGAGACAGCACCACTTGGCTGCACCAGGATTCCGTTTTCCAACTCCTCTTTGACCTTCTGCTGCCTCAAGCCATGCTAGATCCCAGTGGCTCTTAAATGAGGCTCCTGTCTCCCTGTCTGCCACCAAAGACTTATTCCATTTGCCAGCATAATTAATATCTACCACTTTGATGTTGCCTTATTCATTTCTACATGTATTTGTAAATTGTGTTATTTAAAAAGTCAACTTAAACCAATATCCATATAATATCACACAGGAAACACTGTTAAACTTCATGATGTAATGAAACTTCTTTTGAAAAAGCAAACAAAATAAATATTTCAGCATAAATTAGAATGTGTACATTTAACAATAAAACCTGTACAGAACAATTTTATACATAAATTATGTATAATTTTTAGTGTTCTACAGAATTATCTATGTACATTTATTTTCCTAGGTTTCTAAATGTTAACCTGTATGTGTGGATGTCTTCCTACACAGCCAAGACATTGTGCCAGTGCCCTGTGAATATTTGGTCTGTGACAGTACTATATAAACTTCAGTAATATGCTTTTCTCCTTATCAGAGATGGATTTTGATTTATCCCATACCCAACAGAAACGTGTCATATCCATTAAATAAATTAGGTGAATGTCAAAAAGAAAACCTTCATAGGATCTCTTTACATATTTTAAATAATTTTCTTTTATATCATGTTTAATGTTATATTTTTAGACAGTTATGAAAATAGTCTGATCTTATTTATTTGGGAGTACAATCTGATTGCACATAAAATGTTGATTTCTAAAGACCTTTAAAAGCAAAGCACAAATAAAGTCCCCTGACCAGCTCTGGTTTTGTTGGTTTTGTTACCTCCATATATTTGGGCACCTACTACAGCCTTCTTAACATCATCTTAATGGGACAAAGATACAAATTTAATTTGCCATTTTTACATTTATATTCTACATAAAAACAAAAATCTAATTAAGTGTTCTTTAAACACCCTATTACTGAAACGTTCAGATTCAGGAAGGTGACAGAAATTTAGAGTATAGCCAAGATATCCTTCACAGTTTGTACAGCGGTATAAAAGTTCATCTCTCAGCCAGTTTCATTGTTCAAAGCAAAAAGATCAAGCCCAAAGTCCCCATAGGCTCCACCACAGAGCCAAAAGTCTCCAGAAATGTTTGCATTCCAGCAATCCTTTATTCTAAGCACAAAACATATCTGCATAAGGAAAACAAAATCCGCATCACTTTATGGAACTTTGACTGACTTATCCCTAAAGTTATTTACTATAGAAGTAATAGACATACTAGAATTATTCCAAAGTAAGTAAATTTGGATCAGTTGAAGAAGCTTACTAAGCACATCCTTAAATTCAAGCACACTGAGATTCCCACTGAAATTACTTACTAATTACATAGGAATATGTTTCCTGAATCAGTTTTGTCTTTGTAACAACATGATTCTTTCAAAGAGTGAGAAATAAAAAAACCTCTAATTTTAGGGGAGAGAGAAATTACATGAATTATCAGATATTTTATATTATATTTATTTTATATTATCAAATATTTTCTGCAACTTTAAAATTTGAACTCAAAGTCTCTAAATGAAAAAATGTTAATCACAGTATCAAATTAAAACATATGAAAGAAGCCAGTCAAAAAGCAATCATATATCAATTGTTTATGGTTTATCCAATAAAATCCTGAATAATGTTTAAGCAATGTCATCTGCTTGATCTATCTGTTGCTGGAGTTTAAACAGCCAAAACCACCACCATTAGAGTTCCAAGGAATAATTATGTATATGAATAGATTACTGCTTTGGAATTCATTTTCTCTCCATCTGGTGTACATTTTATTTTGACCACAAATGAGGTACTATCCTAGGAAACTAATTAGCAATTATTGTAAACAATACCAAAGAGAGCAATCTGATTGATCTAGTGAGTGCATTCCCTGCTTGCTCTATGGCGCAGCAGCAGCATCCAAGCCATGACTAGCCTGGGTAGGAGCACAGCACTGTCTCTATTCTAGCAGGGGTACACTTCAGCTTACTTTCTTTTTCTTCTGAAAATAAGAGGTGTCACACATGTTTTCTGAGGAAACACCAGTGCAACGCCAACATTTCAAAATTACTTTCCACAAATCTATGCTGCTGAATTCTTTTTCTGTCAGATGTTCTGTATGGTGCTGGTTCTTTCTAAATGGCTTTGAAGGCCCAAAGGCTTCCAAGGACACAATTTACACTCAAATTTTGTCTTCAAGACAAAATATTTAAATGTAGAGATCTTTAGGACAGGGCCATTGTTATCTGTCATGTCATATGCAACCCTGAGTGGGGAGTGGACAGTAATGTTGGTGAAGAAAACATAAGTTTTCCGAATCAAAAAGCTATCCTAGGTTATTTTTAATTTAGGAAGAAGAAATTAATTTATTATTTATTTATTATTTATACTGCAGTATAAAATATATTATAACTAGGATTGAACTTCATAGAAAACATCTGTGCTGATAAGTAACTGAGGGCCAGAAAATTAATTAGACCCTTCAGTGTCCACACTTCATTTTTCCCTTACTCCTTGCATCTTTTGGGCTGCAAAATGAGCAAAGTTTGGAGGAGGTTTCAGTTCAAAAACCAGAGCCAAAAGTCAGTATGGATAAGGTTACATCAGTTCTGCCTTTTTCTGCATACTCAGCCCTTCAGTGCTGTCCCAGAAGTCTTTCCATCCCCACAAACCCCTAAAAATCTTCATGCACTTATACATACCTTCACTTCCATTCTGTACAAACGTACAGCCCTCCTGAGCTGGACAAACTGCCCTCAGCTTGCTTCAGAAACTTTGAAATGAGAGGAGCACATAAGAGATGAAGGGTCCAGCAGAGCAGAGTCCAGCAGAGAGCCCGGCAGGGACTGCAGCAGCCTTCTGCCTGCTTTCCCCACTGTGTGATGCACCCAGCAGATCAGTAATGTCTCCTGCAGAATTCAAGACACTCTTCATATTACTCTCTATTCAACATACAGGGTAAGATCTTCAGAAACCAAATGTGATTCCTTTCCATAGCTAGCATACTCTTGTGGTTCAGGAATGGTACTCCCCACTTCAGTGCCCCCACCAGGGCTCTCCCAAACCAGATCCTGCTTGATTGCTCACCCTTCCCTCCTTCTCCTCCCCTTTTCTGCTCTGGGAATTGCAGGCATAAAAGGTGAAAATTGTGGGTTAAGATAAGAACAATTTAATGGAAACAGCAATGAGATAAGAAAACAAACAATAACAGCAACAAAAAGTATAAGAGAAAGAAACTATTTACACAGAAAAACACAGCAAATGCCATCTGACTCCTCCCCATGACACCATGCTTTTTCCCATGAAAAAGAATGTCCTTCATCTTGGAAACAGGGAGAATCCCTTTCCCCCACCCCTGGCAATGACAAAAGTTGGTATCGAGTGACATTACAGTCTTGGCCATTCTACTCCCGCTGCTCCGGGCCAGAACCAGGACACGTGCCAAGAGATTTGAACTGCCTGGGCAGGGGGTTATGCTGGATGATCTCAGGAGATCCCTTCCAACCATGACAATTCCATGACTCTCAGACTCCATGAAATGGATGACTTGCCAGTAAGAACAAGTTAAGCACTATACAGATGCTGTAAACAGATCCTCAAGCTTTTCACTCTTTTTTCACAATGTCAGCCCTGTCTATGAAAATGGGAACATAAGCAACATCCATCTGGAAAGTTATTTAAGCTGTAGTGGAATCCAGATGTTACTGTTGGCTGGGAGCAGCTCCACATTCAAATGGCTCTTAAGAGATTTGGGTTTCCGAGGTGTTGACCATCCTCAATCTTCCTTTCTATCGCCTACACTGGGACCCAAAATGCATTCATATTTGATGTCTTTAAAATGCTTTATAAAACTATAAATTATAAACCAGAATAAAGCCTTTAATTAAGCAGCTGTGTAAGAAATCAATCAAATATTCATTCAATGAATAGTACTCTAAATCTTCTTCTCTAAGATCATCCAGAACCAGAAAAATAACAGTTTTAAAATCCAAATACTTTGGCCACTTTAAAATTAATTTACTTCCATAGATATTTATGTTCATGCTGAACAGGTTCAGGATTTCCTGTTTCTCTGGAAACTGTGCATCCAAATGCTTCCTAGCCATCTCATTTTCTCATCCCACATCCTTTTATAATGCAATTCCCTTTCCTGTTGAACAACTCATCATATTGCAGACAAAACATTTAACCTGTATGGCCTTATCTACCACAGCAAATCAGTGGCCTGTATAAGAAGCACAAAGATGCACCTGTGTTCCACTGACAGCATAGAAATTTAATTCACAACATGTCACAAAATTAGGCTTGCATAGGAGCATTTTTTAGAACTTTAGAACTCAGTCATAAATAAAAGCTAGGAGTAACTAGAAACTTTAAGAAAGCAGCTGGTTTAAGAAACCAGTTTATTAAATCAGGCCTTTTTCCTTGAAGAAATGTGTGTTTTCCTGTGTTCACTGGCATACAGAACATAAGTGATGGTGGCCTTAAGTGACTGCCTAACCATGACTAAAGAGCTAACTATGTTCTGTTTGAAATCTTGGACCAAGTATTGCTCCAAGCTGTTACAAAATGACAAACAACAATGACAAAAGATTTAAAAACATATGGATTTTCTTTTTCTCTAAATCTTAGGTTTGAACTACTACTTTTTTTTTTTTTTTTTTTTTTTTGTGTATGCGAAATTGCTCATCTGATTTTCATTATGGAATACTTAAAAAGTACATGAACCTTACCAGCCCATCTTGCACAATGATGCCACAAAAAGTGCCCTGAGGGCCAAATTGAAAAGAAGGATATTGTTAGAAAATAAAATATAATTACCTCCTTTTATGCTAAAGTGCTTGAAAATATCCCAAGAAGTATAAATTCTGCATGTTTTATCTAAAGAATAATCATCTTAAACAGAAAAGGAGAAAAGATAGAGGACTACACAATTTTATTGTCTCTTATTACAAAGATTCCCAGCTCCTGTCATCACCAGGCTGACTTCTCTCAGATTAGAAAAGACTGCAAGAAACACACCTAAAGAAAAAATTTTCTCTCCCAAGCAGAAGTGTATTCAGACTCACCCCCCAAACAGCAAAGTTCTCTTGTTTGTTGCTTTGCATCCATGATTTATCAGAAGAATGTCAAGGCTGGAGATCTTAGTTTAAAATCTGCACATTCTAATATAGTTGTCAAAATGAAATAAAACCATGTTTATTTACTGTTATGAAATTCCTGAAATATCTTTTTTTTTGTTCAAGCACATCCACAGCAGGACCAATTAGGGTTAAAAGAAAGGAATTTCATGTTGTCTTTTAGTACTTAAATAATTCATAATAGCATATATTAAGCAGTGAAAAACCTACTTGCCACTTTGTCTAGCTTAATTATCCTTGGCTGCTTTTCACTGACTTCATTCTCTCTAACTGGGTGAGGTAATTTCAGCTTGAATGGTATAAATCATTGGCAAGATTAACAATATATATTAAGATGATGTATGTTTTATTGCTGCTCAGCTAAACATGTCAGCTAAAGTAATTATGAGTATGAAGCCCCATTTATTTTTCCATAATGGGACCCTTTAAGTCACCCACATTTGGAATGAGGCATATCCACCTCAGTCTCTTTCAAGAGCATTATGTCATTTCATATGGGGTTGAAAGTTCATTATCCAACACACAAATCTTTTACTCCCAAAACTCTGTAACTTTAAGAGGATCTCGGGAAAAATTAGGGCTATCAGCACTTCAGAAAGTAAATAAAAATCCAAATGTTTTCTGAGGACTGGATGGCTGAGGGAGATGGCCAAAGAATTTAGGACATTCCATTTCCAAGTCACTCTTTTCATTACGTACTCTATGAGTTATAACAGAGTGTTTCTGCTGCAAACTATTTGATATTAACTCCCTGGCCTGAGACCAGATACTCATGGATGAAATCCAGATTTTGAAAAAAAATCATTGTATGGGTGGAACTCTTCCTGGCAGTCACAGCAAGAATTGCACATGCAAAGAAATTATTACCTACTCTGAGATGGAGAAATCTTTTTGAAAGAGGTGAAAGGCCTATGAAATGAGCAATTTCTGTGTAATAACTTGTGTAGTTTACATCCAACTAGCAAAGTATTTGGTGCCACATAACAAAGTGTGTCAGAAACACTTCATGCTCATTGGGACTGGTTCCATGATGTAGAAAGACTCGGGGAGAATTGTAAAAGTTCAAAGCATCTGCTGAGAGGGATAGCCAATGCTGTGTGACAAAGTTCATTAGTAATGTCCAGTTCAGTCTTGGAACACTGTTATAAAAGAGGTGCAAGAAATAGAAACTGCTTTAGTGAGATGTGGAGATGCTGCTAAACTAGAGGGAGGTGTGATCATGAAAAAAAGATCCTTGGAAATAGAAAATTGCAAACAAAAAATGATAAACTGAAATTCAAGCAGAAAATGAAGGGTGAGTTGCTCCCCATTTGCCCAAACATGGTAAGCAGATTTCTTTGCCAGGGAATGTGCTCACAACCAGCAGGGTACACAGCTGAGAGCTCAGGGAGTCTCAAGAAACAACTGATAACCCATGCCTCAGTAACTCAAACAATCCCTAGCAGAACGAGTTTACAGTCTCTGTAACTCTTTAGCTATTTTCCAATAAAATTATTTGTCTGAAAAGCACTAAGCATGATAGCTCATATAAGAAAGGCAGAGTCAACAATAAGGATGGAATGAAAGACTTGTCTAAAGGAATAAGGTGAGTTAATTCCACTGAATACAACACACCAGTATTATAAATAGGCTGAATGGGCAGAAATACCCTCAAAGCTGTTCTAGTCTGTCAGCTGGCTCTATCAATCCAAGTGATCAGAAAACCCCAAGCAAACATCTCCCTCACTATGACCTAGGAGACTGAGCCTGAAGAAACTGGAAAACTCAGCTCAAACTGGGGAAACCTTCAGAGGTGGCCCCTTTGACTGGCATGGACACAGAAACAAGGGAGCTGCAGCCTGAAGCAAACACACAGAACATGCATTTCTCCTCTGACTGTGTCTACGGAGTTCTCAGTTGCCTTCCTTCCCCCTTTTTCACATACAAGATGATGCTCATAAAATGAAAGACAGAATAATTTGCTCTATGTGAAATTAGTGCTGCTGTGAGCTGGATGTCAGTCTGGAAGATCACCAGAGATCCCTTTAAAACTAAAATATTCTTTGAAAATCATGCTTCATGTTTACACATTTGTTTTACACTGCATTTAGAAAAATGTGATCAAATTTTGGTATTTTGTAAACTGTTGGAAGGTACTTGCTCAGTTTTAAAATGTGTTATTGAGGCCACTAATAACTTCAACTATTTTTTTTCCCAGCTTTGAGACCCATATTCCCATGCCACATCCACTGCCTTGCTTTTTGATTTATGCTATTATAAAAACAAGTGACTATATTTAAGAGATAAAAAGTTATTCAATACATATCTTTAATCTTAGTGTATAGTGCTTCAAATACTTGGCTAAACCATCCTTGAAGCCATTAATTGAACAAACAGAATGTCATGTGCATTGTGTGCCAGTAATACTTGGTTAAACTATCCTTGAAGCCATTAACTGAATGAACAGAATGTCATGTGCATTGTGTGCCAGTGATACATTCAGCCCTGACATCAGAAATTTAACTATGTCATTACTTTAGAAAATGATCTGAAGTACCAAATATGGAGAACATATGTTTTATGTCCATGTATTTTTTGTATGTCCATGTGCACGTGAATAACATGCAGGATCTTAGCTCCAAAATTTAAAATACAATTTGAGTTACTTGGTATAGTTATGGATTATCTATTCCCTTACTTTAATACTTCAAAAAGAAATGCTTGTGAGATATACCATGTGCAAAATTTAGAAGTGAAGTTACTTTAATAATTTTTAAGGCTCTTCAATTAAAATTTACCGAGAGTTTACACTGAACAATATATAGTTAACATGTACAGTGCTTTAATAAACAAAAATTAAGCTTTATACCTTTAGCAGTTGATTCTCTTCTTGGCCTGTTTACTTAGATTCTAATATAATAGTCAGTAGTTCTCATCTAGTTTTACAGCGTGCAGTACAGGATTGGATTTTTTTCACCCCTTATTAAAATGCGTATTAGATTTCAGTACTTGAAATGATCATGGAATCATAGAATGTTTTGGGTTGGAAGGGACCTTAAAGTTTACTTTGTTCCAACATGTTGCACCAGACCAGGTTGCTCAGAGCTCCATCCAACCTGGTCTTGAACACAGGGATGGGGCTAAGTAAAATTGTATTTTGATGTTTTCTGACTGCAAACTGTTGCAGTTGCATTTGAAATTTATAAAGACTATTTGAATACTCATGTAACATTTTTAATGAGTTTTGGAAAGGCCACTCTGTGAAAGTAATAACAGCTTAGTTGTGCATCAGACAAACTTCGATGGTACATGCATCATTGTGATGTGTACCTTCTTACAATGCATGAAGTGAGACTAGCAGAAAACCTTTACTGAGACTTGCTTTCTGATGTTCAAATAACCTGTCTTGTGTGCTCTTCTCCAAATGCATAAAGAAGTCTTGCAGGAAGAAGATACAGAATTTCAGACACAGGATTTTGAATATGAGATTTCATATATTCAATTGTATTTACAAAGCAAAAAAGTTCAAATTTAGTCTGCTTTACCTTATTTTTAGATTAAAAGTTGGGCGGGGAGCTCAAACTGTGCAAAATGCCCACACTATCAGCAAACTTAACAAAAAATATGAAATAGGTTTGTTGGTGTGTAACAAGCCCACTTAAGCCACCCCTCTCTGCTCCTGACCCATGAGCTATGAACAGACCAGTCCCACCAGTCCATCGCCAGTCCCACAGAGGAGCACCAAGCAATCCCTCTCCTCCTCAGCATCCCAGCCTGTCCTTTTTGAGAGTGTATCCACACAAGCTATTTCACATTTCTTTTTATTTCCAGTGACGTCCATGGCAAGACTAAGTAGACAGAAGGCTCTCAGCCAGGCATAAGCAGGACATAGCAATTATGTGGATAATTATGACAGCATCAAAAATGTTTCATGAAAAATAACAGAATTCCCAAATGGTCTAACTAGAAAAAGACCCTTATCATAGTTTTTGTAATGTGTCCTCCCACAAGAGGGGGAATATTACTTGTTAAGACAAGGAAAGCTAAAGTTCTTTTAGAAATAAGTGACAGCATGTACTCAAGTTTTGCAGATTCTATCAGAGGTGTGACATCCACCTTCTTCTCTATTAAAAACAAACAAAATTTTCGCTTGATTGTCACAACTAAAATGTACAATCTAAAATGTAAAGGTTTGGAAGATCAGGAGAATAATTTTCCTTAACAGTATCTTCATTGTTTTTTACTGAACAGCAGTTTTTCAACTCGAATTTAAAGCATTCTTGCATTACATTCTCCAGCCCCTGTTTTGTTTTGTGCTCCAACATTCTGCAAACAGATAAAAGAAAAATAGTTCCTCATTGGATGTCCCTCACTCCCCACTCAACGGAGACTTATTAGGAATTAATGACAAACTATCGCATATTTATACTATTAAAGTTTTATTCATATTTTGAATTTAGAGGACATGTGTGTGTGTGTATATATATATGTGTGTTAAAGAATTGTTTAAAATCTCCACATCCTTAGCTTTCTCAAAAGAATATTCATATACCTTCCAGTATGCAATTGCCAATGTGCATCTTCATGATTCACATAATAATTTCAAATAAGAGATCGTGCTCAAATGTTTTCATAATACTATCCTTCAAAAGAAAAGGAAAAAATGGCAATAAAAAATAAAACAGCATTACTCACATCTGGAAGGTTTTCATTTCTGGACAAACACAGCATGTCAGATTTTCTTAATGTATCTAACTCCTTCATACATCATGACAAAACATTTGCAGAACTGATAAAGTTCAGGGAGCCTTTGCAGAAAATACAGCTCCTGGGAATATTTTTTAATCTGCTTATAAGTTTATACACTCCAAATTTTCTAACTTGCAAATAGAAAAAAGCTTTTCAATTAACACCTTGACGTATTTATTTAATCTTCAACACAGACCACATCAGTTTATTCTGAATTTTACCAAATATTTTTGTGCATGAATCATTCTTTTTATGATATAACTGTTTCTAACATACAGAGGCAGTTGGATTTTAGTTGTATTCAAAAGTTCATCTATCATATGCCTCTAGTGATCAATCAATAAAAGCAACCATCTGTTGCTTTTATTAGTTGCTCAAAACAAAGGAATTGGTGGATTAGCATTCTCACTGAAGCCAAGGAAAGTAGAGAAAATGCCTTCTGTGTTTCAGATCCTATTTTTAAGTCTGCTTAACTTCTTATAGATTAAGTAACAAACACAGGCATAAATAAATACATCATTCATAAATACATCCCAGGAGATCCACTGGCAGACAGAGAGAGGCAGGCTGTGTTTCAAGGGCTAAAAATAGAAAGCTGTACTTGCAGCAATTCCGTGGCCTATGACAGATGACAGCCCAAAGCACCCCCATGATGCAGAAGGGACATTCTGATGCCCACTCCCACCAAAGCTTTCAGGCCATCTCCGGGCCATCCATCACTGGCTCCTGTGGCAGGAATGTGGCTGCAGCCCTGCAGATGGCACTAATGCAGCACAGCTCTGCAGGGCCAGAGCAGGAGCGCCCTGAGCCCAGCTCCGTGTGTGCACTGCCACCACACAGGGCAGGGGACGCTGCCTGTGCTCACCCCGCCGCTGTCTGCAAGCTGCAAGGCAATCAGCGCTGCCGGGGCAGGACCTGGGCAAAACCCACAGCCCAGACTGCCACAGGGAGGGCCCCTCCCGACCCCATCGACTACACCGCCACCCTTGCGTTTAGCTCCAGGAATTCCCACCCTTGGAATTCACGTTACACTCAAGCATAACCCAGCCGAGGGGCAGCCACCATCCCACAAAGCTGCAGATGTCCCCAGTCACGCTGCTGCCAGCACATCTTACTTGTCGAGTCACAGGAGCAGAGGGCATGTGTTCTGCATACACCCAACATTTCAGCACTGTTTTTTTTGGGTTTTTTTTTTTTTTTTCCTGGAGCCCATCACAGCCCCTGTTCAATTGCCTGTTACAAAGAACAGAGCACGGAGAAGAGGCAAAAAGTGTTCCTACTGACAATTCTGCCTCAAAGCAAGTGGTTGTGGAACAAATTCCCTCTTCACTGTGTCTTCCAGAATCACTAGGGTTGGAAGGGATTCCTGGAGATCATCCAGTCCAACCACCCCACCAAGGCAGGGTCACCCAGAGCAGGTCACACAGGAACCAGGTGGGTTTTGAATGTCTCCAGAGAGGGGAAGACTCCACAACCTCTCTGGGCAGCCTGTCCCACTGCTCTGCCACCCTCAACATAAAAAAAGCTCCATTTTTTAGCTTTGTGCAATATTTTAATATACATAAACACAAGAAGTTATGAGAACTATACAAAAGTGCACAAGGGACATCACTGCTTCATTGCATTTTATATAATTTCTTTCTTTAAAAAAAAAATTCTTGAACTAATTTACTATCTAAATAACAAATTAATAATTAATTTATTGCTTAAATAAATTATGACAGGTCTGCACTCCTTCTGGCTGCCACCCACCTCCAACCCCTTTCTGGGGCTGCCTGCAGCCCACAAAACTGGACAGGAGAGCAGAGACTGCTGCAGAGTTAGTGAAGGGGACAAGGACAAGCACTAAGAGCCACATGTAACCGCTGTTTTCAACAACAACTATGTTCCTCCTTGTCAGAATATTGTACACAATTTACTGCAGACCACTAGACAGCTTCCCCCCTGTTCATGTGAGTATTCCTGCTGGCAACTAATCTTAATTAATGTTGCAAAAAATACCCCAAAAATACCCTTTTCCTTAAAAGAAATAGCAGTTGAAGAAACTGAATTACAGATAAAAGCAAGGAAAGCTACTGAAACACACTTGAAGTAAATAGTGTTATTGTGCAGAGAAAAGTGTAATCTGACAAAAGTTAGAAGCTAAATTGTGAGAAGACCCCAGAAGTTCAACAGGATTTTCAAATACAGTTTTTCAGAAGAGCACAAGTTTAACTGCTAAAATGCAAAGGATAAATTCAGTTCAAAAACAACTTAATTTCATACGGAGTGAAGCACTGTCTGCCTGAATACAATCAGTTGTTTTAGAATTCCTATTACAATAGGATCCTAAAACTTAAACAGGTAAGCTTATACTAGGAAATAAGTGAACATTTGAGTATAAAATAAAACTGACCCAAACAAGATTTGCCACAAATAAACCAATTTATTACTTTTTGGCAAGTCCCATACAGCATAAGCAAGGATCTTTCACTCACTATATTAAATTATTTAACTTTATACAAACTGTAAACATCTTCAACATGACAAACTCTTGGTACAGGTGTTCCCCAGTTCTGGCATCTTTTCTCTCTGAATTAATCAAACAAAACTGAAACCCAAATAAACCAAAGAACTGTGTATCTATAAAATGCAGCATGTACATTTTATATCACATCAATTCTAAGCAATGCAGAGAAGAGTACTTTTTATTATTTTTAGTGAAATTTTTAATGGCATTATGAATAGAAACATTGTTTCCATGCTGTTGTATCCTATTTTTTCTTTGAAATTAAAACCATCATTTTATACAATCAAATTTTAAAGTAAGCCAGCTGATTTGGTACATAAACCAGCTATATTTATTACACTTTAACAGATAAATAAGAATGTAAAAACTCCTGATCTGGTTAATACTTTGTTTTCCTGGCAGGCACCAGCCTAAAGACTGCTGTCCAAAAACTCTTGCTGTAATTATCTGGTATTTTTTTACTCCCTCTCAAAGTGCTTTAATCCAGACATAATCTGACCCACAAAGTGATCACTTATCTCCCTCTTAAGTAAGAGCAGACTTCTCTAAGTTCCAGGAATGTAAGTCTGCAGGCTAGCTTTACTGAAGGACTACAAGATACACACTGTTAGGTCATAATCCTCAAACCAGGGCAAAGGTGTTTAATCTTTTCATGAACCACTTTTCTCCAAACCAACTCAGCAGCAGTAAGATACAATACTTTTATTGACTAAGGCTTTTTAAAAATTAACAAAATCCCTTGTTAAAAAACATCTGCATTAAAATTTTGGTTTCAGTATGCTCCTCATTTTGAAGTCACATTTACAGACAACAATCTACATTTCTAATGTAAAAAGTCAAGCCATATTAAAACCTTTCAAGTCTCTGTGCATCATAAGAAGCAATTAAAATAAACTTAACTCTTTTCCAGATCACCTTTGGTTACTGATAAAACCCAAGGTGATAATTTCTACAGCTTGTGTGCAACCAGCTGTTTTAAGCATTATAAAACATCACACTTTAGATGACAAAGTGCTTAGATCAGCAGATCCAGAAATTGTAAGTTCAGATGAGTTTCAGTACCTCAAGTGAGGACACTGAGAAGCTCTGAAGATTTCGCATTCACTGAAATGCACAGCTGAAAGACTATGGAGAATGAACAGTGCAGTTAACTTGCACTGACAGTGCAGTCATGTACTGTCATAAATAACAATGCACAAGAGTTGGATTCCTACTGCCAACTCAAAAAACCCCCTACATAGACCCTTGGTAAACATCTTACATGGAAGTCTTTAAAAAGATTGTGCAATTCCTTCAGCCAAGCCAAGATATTCTGCTGCTGGATTTACCTCCTCATCTTCTCTGCCCAAATAAAGAAGGGAATCAATACTACATTGTTGAAATTAGATCCTAATAGGACTACAGAAACACTGCAGATAATATTCCACAAGCAAAATACAATCAGTTCTTTCAAATGCCTGAACTCTTCCATTAGCATGAAAATCGGACAGAAATAATGGAACAGAGACCTTCAGGTAACCTAAAATTTTCAGCAGAAATGCAGATTAACCAAAACAAATTTTTACCACTTGATATTTTCTCTGCAGTATTGGGAGGAAGCTCTATTGAAAAAAACCTGATCTACACAGCCACCATTTTACAGAAAATCTTCTAAACATAATTAATACCAATAAGTTCAAAATATTGTTGTGTGGTTTTGGTTTGGTTTTGTTACAAATCAGGAGCCATGTCTGATTTATAGTCAAACCTTGCAGGGTCTTGTATTTTGTATGTTTTTTTATTTTTTTTCACTTTCTAATCCATGCCATTTACTTTCCAGTCTTACTGGGAATTTCCTGGAGCCCAACACATCACGATGCAACTGTTATCCATGTGAACATACAACTTCTGTATGCTAGCTGCTGTTCTCTGTAGCAGTGTCTGTTAGAACTTTCACAGAATTGTAATGTTCTCCTAATCCATAGGCATGCCTCATATACCTAAAAAAAAAAGTTACAGAAATACTGTTCAGTGCAACAAAAAGTATACATCATGCCAAACAGTAACAGCACTGGAAGACAAATGAAATAAAGCCAAGTTTTAGCAACAAAAATATATAGGATCATTACACAGAAGAGTATTAATAAAGACAAGTTTTAATTCTGGTGACTTATAGGCACAGCTTGACAAATACCCTGAAGAAGGAAAAAAGTTTTCTCCATCTTGTATCAATGTCATTATTATTTTGTAAGCATTTACCAGGTAAAATGACCTTGCAGCATTCTCTAAATCAGTGACTGATACACATCAGACACTGTCTAATTACAATTTCTCCAAAGTAAGTGTGTCAATCACAAACAATTTCTGATCTGCACAACCATTACTCAAGCAGTGTATCAACATCAGATGTGTAACAGAAAACAAAAGAGCAGACGAGAATCAAAGCTGAGCCCTGTTACAGAAATAAGTGCACTAAAATTAAGTGATAAAATTGCATACTTACACAAGTGTTATTGGTTTGCCTGAATACTCTTCACCAACAACAATGGGAGGAGAATCCATCTGCACTACTTCAATAGGTGTTTGTAAAATGTGTGACAAAGCCCTTAGCTTTAAGGCAAAAACAATTTATTAATAGGAATAAAGACAATGTAGGTAGGAGACAGGAAGACTAGACATTTCATTTTAGCAGACAGTTCAAGCATAACATTAGAAATATTTTCAGAAATTATGCTTTATTAAAATAAGCAAAATTATTTTAACTTTTAAAACTTTAACTGGAAACAGATTGCTTCAATCATTGTTTAGAGGATACACTGGGCTAGTTTCATTAATTTGCTAAATTTTCTCTCATAAAAAATAAGACAAACTAAAATAAATATGTATTTTTTGAAGCTCAAGTTCTCATTTCCATGACAGCAACTTAACAATACACGCCATTCATTGTGTCAGTCTTTCTAATGATATTTATACCAAAAGAATTCACTAACTTGCATGTTGCCAAATACATCAGAACAGTGGTGCACCATCAGAAAGATGGTGGGAAAACAACCTATAACGACAAGGAAAAGTTCTTGATAAGCTATTTATGACTGTGTTTCCTTATGCCTTCAGGTATTCTTTCTAAAGAAGCCCTTTTTTAAGGTGTATTCACCCACTTCAGAATTTCACAAATAAAAATTATCAACGCAATACTTACTTCCAGCTGACCTCCCCATGCAGCTGTATTTGCTATATCATCACAGTATTTCTCAAATTCCTCTGCAGGAAAAGACAACATTAGTACTTGTCTTGGTTAAGAACAAGCAACTGTGGAAAAACACTGATTGTGCAAACTAGAGGCAGAAAAGTACAAACACATTATAAAGGAAAATACATATGTTCACTGAAGAAAAGCAGAGAAAAACAGTTGTCAAAAAAAAACAACCCAGACTCATTCTGCTTTGAAAAGAAAATTTCAGACTGAAGAGAGGGATAGAAAAAGAGTAAAAAAAGAAGTACAGGTAATACTTTAATTTTTTTATTCAGAGAACAACAGGTAACAACACACATGAAATTGCATACAGTTTCCTTCATGTTAAGTTTCAGAGGATGTTTAGAAACTTTAGAAAAGAATGTGACAGTGAGTAGTATATCTAGTTCTTAAATTAGCCAGGTGTCAGGTATGTTTTAAAAATCTTGCAACTGCATGTAGGAAAACAATTGGCTAGGGTTTATTTAAATTCCCAGATTAGCTGCCTTGTTTTCAACCTCTGAAGTATTTATTCTTAATAGTTGCTCTGTAAATAGCTAATCTTTTCAGATCCTGTTCTACAGATACCAAGTTTAAAGTTTGTAAATTACAAACCCTCAAGCTTTTGAACCTTACAGATTTTAAGAAAGAAGAATCTTCAGATTTTCTGAAGACTGCTCAGAATGACTTTTCATTCATTTCCTTTATAACAGAAAAGCACAATTCCTTGTTGCTGTGCAGAATTTTATTCAGTATTCTCCTGGGACACATTTAACCTGTGACATTAATCTCTGTCAACATGGGAAAGACAGCACCCAGTGACCACATGAAATCCACAGCAATGCCTATTAAACAAATGTAGCATTAAGTTAATGAAATTTATGCAGTCATTTCTGTGGTGTTCAAGGCATAATGAATAAATCATATATTGCTCAAATAAGAGGTACATAAACTCTGTTTTGACTCAGCCTACACTGTTACTTCACACTAAAACTATTATAAAATAGATTTGATTGAATTTCACACCCATTTTTAACAGCTTTCCTGTGTACATTGAAAATACCAATATAAAACGTGACAAGAAAATAATTCCAACCTGCTAGACAAGCTGTTTATAATAACAAAATCACATCCCAGAATTAGTTCAGACCATCTAGTAACCAGCAAGTTCTGTTTTGTTCTGGTTTTTTTTCCAATGGGGAATAATATTTCCTAGATTAATTTAAAAATATATATTTAATTAGAGATCCAGGTGTACCAAGTTTCATAGTAGATCATAATTCTGTGTACCATGGAACACAATAAAGTAACAAAGTTACAAAAACCATAAAAGTCCCAACTAAGCTGTAACTGAGACTGAGATTTATCAGAAACAGTTACAATTGTTTTTAAAATCTTACCTCTGCTATACATATCTCCAGTATTAGGGTTTGTAAGAAAAGGCAAGAAGTCATCACAGTGACTTTGCATATACTT
Source organism: Zonotrichia albicollis (assembly GCF_047830755.1). NCBI lineage: Eukaryota > Metazoa > Chordata > Aves > Passeriformes > Passerellidae > Zonotrichia > Zonotrichia albicollis. The sequence goes on from NC_133819.1 coordinate 135,134,490, forward strand.
TGCTGTTTGGCTCCTCAGAGTTGCAACAGTCCAGGAATTTTGGTGATCCTTGAGCTGATCTTCAATAGCTCTGTACATGCAATGGCCATCTGAAGGGATTTGTTTAATCTCTAAGTGCCTTGCTGCCAATAGGCAGGCAAGTTTCTGACTTTCAAGATGTCTAGCACCAGTTAAATTTTGTATCTCAGCTTCAGCTATTCTTTCTTCTCTTTCTTTCTCCAAAGCAGCTTTTTTCTCCTTAGATTAAAAACACACAAAAATTACATCAAATATTAAAATTTAGAATATGCCCATACTGTTCTTGGCTTAGTGCTTGCTTCTAGCTCTTCCAATGCTTTCTCAGTATATTCCTACCTATAAAATATTTGTCTGAATCAGTACCACCTGACTCAGACTGATCTTGGAGACCTCGTAAACCCAAACTTCACCAAATGCTAAGTGACCAATATATCCCAACTGCCTCCACAGTTAACCACACCCAAAATTATATGACAAGAGAAATCTTAATTAAATTAACATTCAAAATAACACTTTACAACACTTACATAAAGTCTATTAATCATAGTGCTTTCTTCAGGATCAACTATTTCAACACTCAAGTATGAGAACTCTTAATTAAACATCAGAAAATATTGCTCTTTCATAAGAAGTGTGAGATCTACCAGTTAAGTATACGACTGCACGGAGCTCATGCCATGAAACTGAAACTCCCTCAGGACAGGTACTCTACATCATAAAAGACTGCTCCTAACCTAAGGATGGATAAGAATGCATGTAGAGAATATTAGTAGAGATGTAATAATAGAAAAAATAATTACTTTCCTAGAATGTTTCCTAAGTTCACGCTGATGTAACATGGGAACAAGAACCAAAATAAATAAGCAAATAAACAAGGAAGCAGTACGAAGAATGATCTGTCCATTTTCATACTTAAAATTCACCACAAATCAGGACCAGACAGGTTTAGGCAATAAGAATATGGGAAAACTAGACCAGAGTTCCTGGTTTGCCTAGACATGGTAGCATGAATTATAAAGATCCTTTTAACATGTTTGTAGCGATCATTTAACAGGGGATGAAATATGCAATACAGCAGTGTTCCCCTGGCCATGACCCAATATTCAGGCAGGTACAACAAGAATGCTAATCCATCACAACATGTGATGTTTAACCAGATCTAAGCCTAACAGAACAGGACATTAGGCAGTGTTTCTTAACAACTTGATATTTTACAGAATTTCTGCAGTATTGATGTTCTTTCGTTAAATGTGCAAAGTACCACTAGTTGCATCATTTCCGCACAGTATTTTAATTCAATTACTTTACTTCTTTGAAAATACTTTTAGTGAAATTCTTTTAAAAATAATTTGCTTTACATAATTTCTTTTTTTATGGCTCCCATTTCCTGACCTATTCTGATACCCGGCTCACGGCTGAGGGTAGAGAAGTACAATTATTTATAAAATCCTTACATATCTCTAGGCAGCAGTTTAACAGATTCTCAAGGCATCCAGTAGGTACAGCATCAATACAGAATTACCCAGGTAATGTCCCCAGTAAAAACGTTTACCTTTGGCTATTACAGTTAAGTTTAGCAGAAGATAATCAATCAGTTATTTGCAAAACGTTTAACATGAAGTCATACCCGCCTCTTCTGTGCTTTTGATATTCGATGATGCTGAGTCTGCTGCTCTACTCCTTCAAGCTCTATATTTGCAACCCCATCAGCTATGGAATCTGTCTAAAAGGAAAAAAAAAGTTAAATGTTCTCATTAGTATAAACAAAGATATGCATCTTCTGAAACAATTTTAAGTTTTCTTCCAGGGTATTTTCAAGAAGTTTAACCACAAAGATCCATGTATAGCATAGAGGCCATCAAAGTATTTCACATCCCAAACTACTGTCTTGCACTTTGTCACTTTTCTGCAGTCCCAACAGAATTGAGAGTTATGTGCATCTCAAATTTAAGCTGTATGTTCTCTAACACACTGGTGAACACTCCTTACAGGCTGAAAGGAAAAGCTTTCCTCACCACACCAGCCTAAGAGGTATCCAAACAGCCATTAGCAAGCTCTGTGAAAATTAAAGCAGAAGGGTCCATCCTCTCTATCAAAGCATAACCAGGAGTTGAAAAAGAGAGTTGAAACTTCTCAAGAAAATTACAAACCTAACTCAGTAAATGTATGAGCTATACAAAAAGATCAGTCACACCGCTGACAAAATTGCAAGACAAAACATACTGGATGAGTCAAACACCTGCTGAAGGTTCCAATACTTTAGTAGTCCACATAAGATAACCAGAGAGGCAATACAACAGTACATTAAAAACATAATTCTCTAACATAACTGACTTACCCATGTAGCCTTAAAAGCAACACAAAATACTGCTTGTGGTGGTGCACCTTTCCCCTTACTCTACGTTTAATTTCTATTACAGCTTGGCATTTGTATAATGATTTTCCTTGTATGCCTCATCCATGGGTTCAGTACCAGAGTAAATCTTGCCATCAAACTTTGTCATGCTTTTGCAAATTTATATTAAACCTGTTTTGAAATATCTTTTACAGGGACTCTTTAAGCAACCAAGCCACTCTCTCAAAAGAGCTCAACAACAAAAATCCCTCACTGTTACAAGCCCCTTCTAGCACTGCCCATTTACTGTAACAGCTAAAGCTTTCCTAAGTTGCAAAGAGTTACTAATAGTGCGAAGAATAGGATAACTGCTTTGAAGTATTATTTCACTAGAATTTTTAAAAGTTAAAAAAGCCCTAACACAAATTGTACCTGTACAACTTCAGGTGAAGTTAGGGCACCTACCTTATTCTGTTCAGGTGAAGCTTCCTTCAGCTGCTTCAATTCCTCTTTGTGCTTCTTTTCAAGTTCTGCCTCTAGTTTGGCTACTTCATCTGCCAGCTGTTTTCGTCTCTTCTTATCATTCTTGGGAACAGCATTTTTCATGCCTTGAATTTTTGCTGTTAGAGAAGCAGTGTAATAAAACACTATTTCTTAATATATACTCTATGATCATTGCAGAAAATTACTGCAATTCATACAGAAAAAGTAATTTACAAACACCAACAAATTAGTCTAATAGTTTAGCTGTGAGACTGCTGGTTCTAATCTTCACATTTTCCAAATGCCTATATTTTTTCTTAAAAGATGTAAACTGCCTTTTCTTTTCTTTCTTTTTCCGAAGAAGAGAAAAACTTATGCCAGGTTACTAATAAAAACACATATGAACTTCATCAATGCAGCAGACTTTGGGCTGTTGCCTTGAGAAAGATTATGTGGGCATCAAAATATCAAATCACACTGGAAAATGCATAATTTTTTAATTACTCAGCAGACTAAAATTAAAAACTGAGTTTATCCATCCTTAAGACAAAGTTTCTAAAAGCCAAATGGGTATCGAAAAAAAAATCTTAACTTGATTAAAGCCCCTAAGTATTTCTAGGCTGTAAGTCAATGCTTCATTTCTAAAATCACAGAATACTTTGGTTAGAAATGGTGTTGAATGGATACCTAGTTCTACCTCTTTCTCAAAGTGGGGCTGAATTCAAAGCTGCATCAGGTTATGCCAATTCAGATGCATCTGAAGTTAATTCAGGTAACTGTGCAGGGATGAGCATTCTGCAACCCTTCTGGGAAACTTTTTTCCCAAAATTTAATGATTCTTGCTATGAAAATATTTTCCCTTATTTTTCCCATGAAGATTTTTCTTGTTGCTCTTCAGCCCGTGTCTCTAGTCCATCCTCTATACTTTGATGAGTCTGGCTCCATCCATTACATAGTAGAAACTAGAACCACATTCCCCCATAGTTTTCTCTTCTTATGTGTTCCTAAATGAACACTCCCCCTACCTCTGTCACTTCTGTATTCACTGTTTTAGAGTTATATCAGCAATTATTTAACACCCTGCTTGCTATTCATCACCTGTACATTTTCTTGTCCTTCATCCCTGACTGACCCAATTGAGCTGAATATGATGGCAATGACAATGAAACTTTTCAAAGGGAGACAGGAAGAGGCTTATACTGAAAGATTTATGTTAAGCATTCAGCCCCACAGATGAATAAGCTGAGTATGACAGAAAAGCAGCTTTGTTCATTAAAATTAACATAATAGAGGAGAAAGGAATCCAGAACATAAAAGGCACACACAAATACACAGGAGAGAGTATGGGTGGTGAAAAGGGAGGAGGGGATTGTGGAGACAAGTACCATCAACCAGATAAGGTGTTGGATTTTCAGAGGCTGAGATACACCTTGTGTTAGTTCTCACAAACAGCTTTGGTCTCTGGTAAACACTTATCAAAGCAGATACCAGGAATGTATTTTACTAGCAGGCAAACGTACCTACCTGTAAGTCATCTGCCTCTCCCAACTGGGAAGAAAAGGACTCTTCTTTGCAGATACCCCTCCCACCATTTGGTAGCGGAGAACTGCCTTTATCACCTTCTCTAGGGGTAAAATCCCTCTGCTCCTCAGCCACTCCCAGTGAAGGTGACAAGCGCCCCAGCCACCTCTGACAATGCCTGTTTCCTACACCTCTTCAATTTCAATCAAACCTGAGGGAGGAACAGGCCTCTCAAAACAGTAAGTTCCTACAGATTTAGTGACAGCATGCAACCTGAGTCCTTTCCTCTTTAACCCTCTGATAAGAGGTTGCAGATGGGCCTATTTCATTACATACCAAAAAACCAAACAAGGAAAAGGCCGTATCAACATACTAGCAACGACAAAGGCTTAACAAAAATGATATAACAACTATGAAACTCAACAGAATCCATCTATCAGACCTCCTTAATTATACGAATATATTGTAATAGGGTAGGTCAAATGACGCAAAGTGTTACAAGTTTATACTGAAGCACCGTAAGACCATTCATGATGGATGGACAGGACATGAAAATTCAGTTCAGGTCAAGTGCACTTGGAATGAAGAAACGTATCAGGCTGAGCAGGAAGAGCCTCTGTGCAGGCTGTTCAATCTAAAATGCCTTAAACGACCACACCTTTTTCAACTTGAAATCAAAGTACCAAACCGCGAACATCACCGCCAATGGCCCAGCATCAAGTCACGGCTCCCGAGGCCAGGGCAAGGCGAGCTCCGCAGGCCGCCCGCCCGCCCAGCGCTGCTCCCGGCAGTGCAGCCCGGCTGCCGCACCGCTGCCGCACCGCCGCCGCACGCACCATTTCCTCCCGCCGTGCTCGTCCCCCTGCGAAAGCACTGCCAGGGCTGCTCCCTCCTTCTCCACAGCCGCCGCCGTCCCTCCGCCCCTCCGAGCTACCCGCGCTGCCGAGCGGGGCTTCCTGCGAAGGAAGGCGGAGCGGGGACGCCGAGCCCAACCGGCCCCGCGTGTTCCCGCCGCCGCTCCCCAGCCTGCTCCCCGCCCGCCCTGCGCCAGGCATAGCGCTCCTCACCCTGGAGCTCCCGCTTCTCCTTGCGCTGCCGCTTCAGCAGCTGCTGCAGCGGCCCCTCGGGCCCCGGCTCCTCGTCCTCCGAGCCCTCCATCCTCCATGGGCGCCCGCAGCCGGCGGGCGCGGCTGACCCCCGACCCCGGCGGGAGGCGGGAGCTCGCCGCGCTTCCGCCAGCGCCGCCCCGCCCGGCACCGCCTCCGCCGCGGCGTGAGGGGCTGGAACGGCCCGCCCTCCGCGCCGGGGCTCGGGGTGCTGGGGCTGCTAGGTTCGGCGTCCTAGGTTCGGCTCCTGGAAGGGAAAGGTGGCCCTTGGTTTGCTCAGGGGCTGTGAGCGTTTCTGTCCGCTGATCTCTGCGGCATACTCGCTGCTGCCGCGATGTCCCCGTAAAGGACTCCCTTGCGCTAGGAAAAAGCCGTAGGTTTAGTTCAACCTAGAGGTAGGTCCTGTTTTACAGGGAGGAGCGAAGGAAATCAATTAGGGGTTGTACGTAGTTTATCACATTAAGGAAAAAAAATTATTTAACCTGTTCGTTTCTGTGCAAAGTACACGGTGTGCTGCGTGTGCTAGTTTTTCTCATGAAGCTCAAAAACACTAGAAAGGCTCACGATTTTCAAGTTGCGGTGCTTGTGTGTCCTCATCATTGTGAATTACTCCTCAGAAAGTGAAACATTTTTGTTACAGTAAAAAGCCAGACTTTGTGTTTGGGGTCAAATCAGCGCCTCAAATTGAGAACTACAAATTGTTGTGTAGTGAGATGCTTTTGTGTCCGGTGCAGGCACCAACACTGGAACATTCGGTTGATATTGACAAAATATAGCCTATAAAAGTTAATATTTTAATGGTGCTTAAAATTACTCAAACTGATCCAAAACTGGTAATGGAACTGCATCTGTCCTTGACTCTTAATGTCACTGCTGTTACATTACTCCTTTTACATTTTTACGAACAGAAAGTCTACAAGAATACCTCCCTAGAGATATTTTAAAAACAGTAAATATGTTTCTTAGAGATATGATTTGGTGCTGGACTTGGCAGGGCTGTGTTAAGAGTTGGACATCGTACACATCTTTCCCAAACAAGACAGTCCTGAGATTCTATGAAGTACAGTGTCAAGTGTAAAGAAAGGACACAAGTCTAAAGCAGAATCATAACATGATATATCAATCTCTCTTGCTATATAGAACTGCTTATTTTTTAGATCCCTTTTAGAATTAGGTTGAAATGTAAAGGATTTTCAGATTCATATGTCCCTATCTGAAAGTATAATATTCTTTTATTTCCACCTGCTATTCACATCTTGATAGAATAAAAGGTGTCACAGATCTGCTAGGAAAAGGGAAAGGGGGGAAGCTTTTAGCTAGGAAAACAGTGTAGCACTGGAAAGTACTAGGGCAGCCTTGTAAATATTCTGCTAATCCAAAATAGGGACAAATCCTTGTTGGATTTAGTTTAACTAACATAAATGTGCTCTGAATCAGTTTGTATATGGCCTATATGTGTCTACATATGTATCTATATATACATTTAGTACATATTTTTGAATATACTGTCTATTTAAAAATAGGATACTGATTTATACTGTTTGAAAACCCCCCCTTGCAGATAATCTCGGTGTGCCTTGGCTGGGGAAAGTGGCTGGGGATCCAGACAACGAGCTGTGAATGGGCAAGGGCGCTTTGGGGAGCGGCAGCACCAGCCAGGGGGTGGCCTGTCACCGCAAGGCTCCGAGGGACCGGTTGAACACTGAGGAGAGCCCAGACCAAAACTGGACTTCACACCGCTGGACCAAGAGCTGTGAGAAATGCGGGTGCACAGACTGAGAGGGAATAAAACTCCAGTGATCTCTTTTGGGAGGGTCCTTCCCCAGAGGCCCCCAGGTGCTCCTCGATTAAATCACTCTCAGGTTAACAGCGCGTCTGGCATTGCTGTTATTCCAAGAGCAGGCAGTGACCCTGTGCCAGGAGCATTGGCCGGCTGTAACCTGTAGTAGTAAGTTCGGCAGAACAATGGCCATCGTAAGGCACTTCGTGATCTACACAAATTAACTTTCCTGCGGCAGTGTCTGGAAAATGGATTCCCAGATCACATGGATTATTGTTGTGTTTGGAGCAGCAGTGCACGGATGAGGAGCCAGCAGAGGGAAGCCGAACCGGCGGTGACACTGGCGGAGCCTCAAAGCAGGAACCCTGGCGCTCTGCCTGCATCGGCACCGCCCTGCTGATCGCGGGGCTCAGCTCCAAAGCAGGAATGCCGCCGCTCTTTCTGCCTCGGCACCGTCCTGTCCCTTAAATACTCCTTCAACACCATCTCACTTTTCTCCTGTGGGGCTACTCCGCGTTTATCAAACACCCGTGGAGTCTGAGCGATTTGGTTTTATAGGGAAGTGAGATGCCAAGGCTGAGGGAGGGTAGCAAGAAATGTGGTCAGCTGTAATATATGTACTGGACATGACCCAAGCTGGGAGGGCATGCAGGTGCTTTTGAAAGAACTGTTCTGGCCAGGTGAAAGGGAAAACGTAATAATAGCAAAGCAGAACTGGCACTGCAAAAAGAAGGAAACAGGAGCCCCTGGCCAGTGAATGACCCAAACTGGAATGATAATACCGCAGAGGATAGGCCTGCATATCAGACAAGAACCTGGTTGAAGCAATATGATCATGGAGAATGAAAGGTTAACTGGACCAAAATAATGGTATGCAGACAGAGAATGGACGACAATCCTAGAGATTTTTGGGGCTGCTTCCAACAGGTTTTGCTAGAATATGGGGCAATGGCTTCACGAAACTTTAATGGTACACATGCAATTAGTGTCTTTGTAGGTCAGGCAGCACCAGACAGCCAAAAGTAATTTAAGGAGCATATGCCAGGGTGGCAGGGAGTAACACTACAGAAAATTCACATGTTGCAGTATTCATGTGTGATGGGAGAAAGAAAAAACAGAGGGCAAAGCAAGTAGAGGAGAAAAGGGAAATTGGAGAAAGTGGAAAATCTAATGGCTGTTGCCATGACAGGAAATCTCCAGGGGAGAAAATGGAAGAGAGGAAGACCAAATACAATTAGTAGACCTAAACCAGAAAGCAGAAAGACAGAAAAGGAATGTGGAAATGAAGCATTACTATTGTAGCAATTTAGAACATAGGCAAAGAGAATGGCCTTTCCAACCAAGTGGGGGAGTAATTATGCAAGGATAGATTGTCACAATGACTAGAGGCCAGCAATTCTACTGAATTTGAGGGAGCCATACAATTAGAAATATAAAATTTGTGGAGAACACCCAGAACAACAGGGACATATAGTAATAGTATGTGGGGATTGGGTGTCATTGTTAAATTTCTTATAGATACAGGAGCCACATTATCCCTCTTAAACTTTGCCCCAAGAGGGTCAGACAAAGTTTAACAGACAAAGTATGCATACATGGAGCCACTGGGCAGGGAAAAATTTAAGTAAACCTGTGTTAGCAATGATAGGACGTAAGGTTGTATTAGTAGAAGATTCCTCTGTGTGCTTGCTGACCTTCTACAGGCCTTAGATGCAGAATTGCATGTGTCACCAGAGGGAATGGATTCAATAGTGGCACTGGGTGTGATTACTGAGAGTTTCAAAAATGAGCAGAAGATACTAGAAATATTGAAAGCTGTATTATCAGGATTCTGGAGTAAGATCCCTACAGGTGGGGAACCAGCCATGTGCATTAAAACTAAGGCAGACATGCCACCCTCTGTGAGACAGTATCCTATTCCTCTGGAAGCTGGGAAAAGTATCCAAAACCAGACAGACCAATACTTGGACAAAGGAATTTTAAAGCATGTGTGTCTGCATATAACATTCCTATATTGCCTGTAAACCAGAATAGGTTAGATGGAGACCCTGAGTACTTGTGCAGGATTTGTGGGTGATTAACCAACATGCAGTGACCCCTCACCCAGTGATGCCAGGCCCCTTGACTATGCTTTTGCAAAAATACCAGTTTAAAATGGCTATTTTATTGTAAATAATTTAACAGCTGTTTTTTTCAGCATCCCAATAGACGAAGGAAGTCAACCTTTGTTTGCCTTCAAACTGTACTGTTAACACAGTATATTTTGTAGATGCAAAAGAGCATGTAAGAGCAGAAAAGAAAATTGTGCTGCTCAATTGTATCAGCACATGCCATCTGAAGTACAGGTACATAATATATAGCCTGGAGATGAAGTTTTAATTAAGGTATTCTTTAGAAAATCCAAGTTAGCACCAAAATGAGAAGGCCATATAGTTTCCTACTATGTCCTTATTTTGCTGTTTCAAGTTTTGCTGTTTAAGTTTTAGGTAAGGAAAACTGGATACACGATTCTCACATCAAATGAAGAGTAAGTGATCAATCAGTTGATAAGTAAAAGATTTCTCAGAATCCTTGGTGATTTTGTATTTGTAATCATTTGAGTATTTATGCACAAGAATTTATGAATTTGTATTCTGCCCTATGGTAATCTTGGTAGCTTTAATTTTGTTGTGTTTGTTACTCTCAATAATCCTGTATGCAAAGGCAGTGCTTAAATGCCTCGAGAGTTTTTTCTTTTTCCTTTCAGTACATGAGCAGGAGGACTGTTGAGCAATACACGCAGTTCAGATTGCTTGGTGTGTGATGTGCTCAGTGTGCCCTGCATGGCTGGAGCCACAAGCAAGGAGCCATGAAGGAGCACTGACCTTCTGCCTGCAAAGGCCACAGGGACCTGCCACACCAGCCAGGCAGGGATGGTCAGTCACACAGACACTCTGCAGGACCCACTGAACAACAGGAAGACCCCAGACCCAAACCACCTTTGGATCAAGAGGTGCTTGAAGCACAAGTGCACAGACTGTGAGGGTATAAAAACCCAGTCATCTTTTCATTGGGGTTTCTTCCCCAGAGGCAACTTCCCCTAAGTTGCTGCATCACAATTAAATTACTTAAAAGGTACAGGACTTCTGGGCCTCTGCTATGGGAAACCTGGGGTCAAGCTGATGTGGAGAGCTTAGGTCTGAGTGTGGAGTCAAACATGTTACATCACTGGATTTACTTGCTGCAAAGGGGCTCCTGTCCCAGCATTAAAATTTGGAGTAGTGCAAGTGGGACTCCCAGATTGCCATCAGAATGGTCAGATGGGAGAGTTTCTTTAACATATATCCTTCTACATTTCCAGGTTTTTTTTCAGAATGTTAGAAATTACAGCAAAGTTTAAAAAAAAATCCTAATTTTACCATACAAGACACTATAATTAGATGTTCAGACATATGACACACTCTGCCTGCCTTCCAAGCAGGCTGAGCTCTACTGTGTTTTAGGAGACTACAGCCTTTAGTCTTTCAGAAAAAAAAGGTAGCTGAGGTTCCTTCCCTCTAGCAGAACTATCCCCAGTCTAATGGTAGTCACTACAGGGATCCAGTGAAGTCTCTGCAGTGACCACTGGTTTTAGCCCAGGCTTCTGTTATGTCTTTAGGAGTAACACAAAAGAGTATAGAATAAATACCAACAACCAAATAAATATCTCAAGTCACCAAATGGACAGTGCTGAGTTGATTAAAGCTAGTCTCATTTGAACAACACTTAATATAACTGAATTCAAATTGACACAGGAGTGGAGATTTTAGTGCACACTAAGTATGAGGGATGTTGAGATGTTTGAGAACAGCAGTACCACGAATGCTGGGCAGGTCACGCTGCACAGCCAGCTAATGATGAGTTTCCTCTGCTGCCATGAAACCTGAAATAAATGAAAGCTATTAAGAAGAGCACTTCCATCGCTAGCAGCAGGCCACAGGCTCAATGCCCCAGTTCTGGCCTGCAGTGCTTGTTATCAGCCTGTGGTGAGAGCCTGTCCTGGGAACTGGAGCTTTGTGCCAAGACGGCTGTTATGATCTGCAGTTTCATGTGGGATAACAGCAAAGGCCTTGGAAATACTGAAAACAGAGGAGCCAGCATTATAAACTAACTGATACCAAATTACTGCTTGAAGAAAAACCACATCACAAGTCAGTAATGCTTTGAGCCCATCAAAGGAAGCAGCAGCTGAGCTAGAGAGGATCAGCCAAGCAGCAGCAGGAGGCATTTGCTGAGGCCTGAGAAAATGACACTCTCCGGTATCGCCAAGTGTGAGTATGGCCTGTGGGGTGGAGACCAAAGGCAGCTGGCTGATCAGAAATCATCTTATAAAAGGAAAATACATCTGAATTTGGGGAAAATGCCATCACAGGGACCTGCAGTCAAGATGTCTCTGTGAGACTGTCAGGGCAGCCTGTGTGCTGCCTTCTCTCTATGCCTGTCCCTGCCCCTGCTCCAGGGGCCTTCCCTGTTCCTGCCTGCTCCTTGCCTGCTTGCACCAGGGTTCCTCGTTCCTCAGGGTCTCTTGATCTGCCACCTCATCAGCATTTTCCCCTCCACATTTTCTGGCTTTCCTCTCTGATAGTCTTACAGCACCTAGCTTGAGCCTTCCTGCATATAAGCTCAGTTTATCTAGCTCCTGAGTAGAAAGGGTGGCTTAACAGATAAAGTCATAATGAAACATAATGGTTAGAAGCTGAAAGGAGGAAAAAAAAAAAAAAGACAACTGAAATCTGAGGTAGCCAACTGTGAAGCACTTTATCTAGGATCCGATAGGTTTGCTGTCACAGAGGTCTTTAAATCAAGACTGCAATACTTCCTATGGATATGTGTTAGCTCAGATCTGAGTCACAGTCTTCATGCAAGTAGCATTTACTGACTTTCTGAATTCAAAGCAGTCTGAGTGGATTGCCATAATGGCCCTTTTTGGTATTAAAATTTATGACTTCATTAATCCATTCTGTAGGAATTTGAACCTCCCATTGAAATCAATGATAGCTTAAGAGGCTCTGTGCCAAGCACTGTCTGTCTTACACACTGACAAAATTGAAACTTTCAGAATTAAGGGGTGCTTTTGCAATGCAACTGAATATTGTCAAGTTAGTCACTGAAGTCAATAACTCCACACCTGTGATATCAGCTGATTTGCACAGTGAATTAACCAGCTGCTGTGTTCACTCTCTTTCATATTTGTTTTCTGGGGAGGAAAGCATGCATGGCTATTTAAAGTACTGCACTTTGACATCCTTTCTAGTATCGTTCTCCCAGTGCTGTCACAGTATTTAGTAACATCTGAACTTCAGGAAGGTTGGTTGTTCATTCATAAGTGAGCTGGGGTGGGACCCCCACTACTTCTGTTACTCTCCAAAAATCTTGATTTTATTTCTTCAATTGCAAAGCCAATAAGCTGTTGGCAGACAGTTTTCATGACAGTAGTAAAGACTACCCAAATCTTACTCAGCTTAATGATATAAGCTAACATATATATAAAACATTGGTCAAGCAAAGAAGCTATCTTACTGCTTTTGCATCAGTGTGTATCTCATTCCCCCCTATTATCTACAATATGTTTCTTGCAGAGCATTAAAGTGAATTATAGGCTGGTTACAGCTATACATCAAACTGTTAAAATGGCTCTGTTGTTTTGCTAAGGTTTTGTTGAGAGTTTTCTGATTTATGTGCTAAATAATCAGTGAATCTGGGTCACCTGAGCCCAGATACTGAAGGAAAAATAGTTAAATTCTCCTTTTCTTTATGCCCTAAAATTGGCTGGCAGTAAGGTTTTGCAATTAGTCTAAATGAAGAAGAACTATACATGACCTTGCAATGAAGCCTCCACAGAACATAAAGCTCAATATGGCAAGTGCTGTTAGACTCCTAAAATCTCCCAGCATGGTATATGTACTTTCTGAAAGTTCACTTAGATCAGTAAATGAACTAGGTGAGATTTTCCTATTGTTTGTTTATTTTTGCTGGAAACAGTGCTATCAGGTTTTCACAGCAAGACATCTGCAGCTGAGATCCCTCATCTGTTAAACTTTTCTAGTAATTTTTCAACACAAATCTGACAAGAGTCAGGACCTAATGTATAGAAAATCACTTAACAAAATCTGTTATGAGTCATTTATCAGTTAAATAAAATAGTGGGGCTTATTTCTGGATTTGATATTTTTGAGCTTACAAAGACCAATGTATTTATCTTTTCTATTTGTAAAATCAGAAGTTGTAAGAAAACTTAGGTTTCTGTTAATGCAAATAGATTCAGTGTCACTCACTCAGAGTTGTCTTACTAGTGCTGGGGTACAGAAAAACTTGTTTTTCTCCAGGCTGTTACCTGGAGATGTCCTTGGTTTTTGTGAAGATTGCTTTTGAGAAATGTGTCTGTTAGTGCTAGCACCTTTTTGCCAGCCTCAGCAGATGTACTGTGAAATTTGCAGTGTTTTGCTTTTTTAAATTTTAGCAAGGTAGAATGGTGACATTTCATAAAAACCCATGAGTCTGGATTTTTAAGCAGTTTTCTTGGCTATATGACTGAAATGTGATCTTTGCTTGACAAGAGGTGACTTGAATGCATTCTAGATGCTCAGAAACAATAAGCAAGGAGAAAAAGCTCAGCTGCAGCTCTTCACACTGCTTTTCATGAGGAAAAAATATTTAAAATTGGACATTTGGGATTTTCAGTATGTAAGTACCATTCCTTAATGCATTCAGCAGACACTTTCAGTTGGGTTTCACAGGGTTAGCACTGGATATCATCACATTTTGCTGGTGTAGAATCTTGGCCAATAATTCAGGCCAATAATTCATAACCCCTTGAAGCTGCTGTCATTTTCACTATACTTTTTTATTTTCACCATGCTGTTTACTTACTTTCTACACTGTGGAATTGCCAACTATACCTCATCTTATTGTTGTAAAACAAGGAAAGAGAGTGTCACATGTTAAGCAGACTTTTTTTTTTTTTTGCCAGATAATCTTCCCATATCTCTCGATAATGAAAGAAAAGACAAGAGGAACCCTAGGTACTCCTTAAACTGCTAAAATGAGTAATGGGTCAGTTAGTGCTATCTCTGAGACTCTCAAAGTAGTATTCAATAGTAAGCAGTCCAGCTAAAACAGCATTTTACTTGTACATAGTCTTCAAGACAAATATATGACTAAGTATTTGCACTGTGATTTGTGCACTATAAATTCTTATGGCAATAAAATACAGTTATACCTTTGTATAATTTTTCAGCATACAGAAGTCTCATCATAATTTCTAGGATACATAATTGCTGTCACAGCTCAACCAAAAGTATTTGTCTGTGTCAGATAACCTTCTGGCCAGGGATGAAGTACCAACCCAGGCCTATCCTCTAATCCCAACCCTGGACTGCCAGTACTGTCTATAGGGCTGGTACTGGACCCCACCTCTAGGGCTCTCATCTCCAGATACCCTGGGGCAGGGGAAGAAAGGAATCTGCCCGAGTGCCCTGAGGACAAGGAAAAGACAAGCAGAAGAATCAGAAAAGGAGACTGGTGACCTGGCACAGGGAAAGGAAAGGGAAAACTGATTGAGAGTTCTGAAATGAACTGTAGAGGTGATTGCTGGTGAGAGATACCATGGCTTTGACAAGAGGAAGGAATGTCTGGACCCAGAGGAATTTGTAGAGGTAATTGGAGAAAGAGTGTTTGACAAAGGGAGAGAAATCTGAGGGTGGCAAAACACTGAAACAAGTTGGCCAGAGAGGTGGTAGATGGCCCATCCCTGGAAGGATGGTTCAAGGTCAGGTTGGACAAGGCCCTGAGCAACCTGTTTGAGTGGACCATGTCCCTGCTCATTGCAGGGGGTTGGACTAAATGACTGTTAAAGGTCCTTTCCAACCCAAACTAATCTATGATCCTATGAATTCTAAAATTGGAGGATGAGCAATGGAACTAGGAGAAGTCAGAGAAGGAGGCAAAGAATCATTGATCCCTATCAGAGATAGGTGAAGTTAGGAGATACCTCTGGCAAGAAACAAGGCTTCAAGAGAGATCTGGGGTAAGCTGAGTGGGAAACCAGAGAGGAGGACAAAGCAATAGGTTGACCAGGGTAAGGACCTGGAGTTGTCAGTTTGAGTACGGGGGCAATGAAATGGTTAAAAGTTGTTAACAAAACAGGTGGACAAGCTCCAAAATTCTGCAGTGCAATCCCAAAGTGAGTGGGTCCCACAAATATTCTGATTGACAGAGACATTGCTGCATACACTCCAGAGAAAATTATCACACCAGCTCCAAGCCTTACAAACACAGAGCAGATTAAGTAGTTGAGTTTGACAACAGACTTTCCTCACATGGAGTGATCTACAAATGAATTATGAAGAAGGATGAGATGGAGTAAGACACAATGGATTTGAAATGACAAAGCTAAATTATTTGAAAAGGTGCAGAACAGATGTAACAGATACAGCCCTTGGTAAATGAAGAAAGAATAAGCTGTACATTATGATTACAGGCTGTAGGTACAAAAGCACTACTTCTGACATTTCAAACCAGCGTTGGTACTTAACATCAGCCATCATTCCATCCTTTCCCCAAAATGCTTCATGCCTTTTTATCTCCAGATTGATAGAACCTATTAATAAGCAACCAACCAGGGCTTTCTATACCTTTGCAGTATATCATCTAGAAGAAAAGAGAAAATCCAACAGTTTCTTCAAATCCAAAGCAACAAAACCCCAAAGCTGATGTGTATTTCCATTCACCTTATTAAGCAGTTCACAAAAATAATTTTCCATACTTATCAGCAAGTGATGCTTAAAGAAACAAATGGTGTTTTCCTTCTGAGTCAATTTTTTTTGTTGTTGTTCGGTTTTGGTTTTTTTTTCTTTTTTTCAGGGGGAAAGAAAGCTGCCTTTAGAGCTTGACTATGTGGCAGAACTGAATTTTCCATTTCCTTGGAAATCCTAAACCAGTGCCTTTCTACTCCCAACTCTTCAATTTCCAATATATATTCCTCAAAAATATGTTGGAGAATTGTATTAATTCTTGCTTTTTCATTTGTTACAGTAATGTGCCCAGAGATTTAGGTTGCTGTTAAATGACAAGGTCATATCAAAGTACATAGAAGTGATGCATTTCTTACAGAAGCTATTGGGGTTTTTTGGGATCTATACTAGGGACCTCAAATGGCACAGCAGGTCATCTGGGAGGGGCTGTGGAAGGAAGGCAGAGCTGGAATTGTAACAGCTGCCTGCAGGAAACAAGGGAAGTGGAATCTATCCAAACTGCTATAGGCACATTGAATTATGAGCATGGTGAAAGGTCTTCCAGCTCTACAAGGAGAGAGCAAAAAGTGAGTAATCTGATAGCAAAATCAGAAAAAATAATTTGTCACTGGCTCACAAAGCTGTTGCACATCAAAATAGAATTTGCAGAGATACAGTGGAGCAACTAAGTCTCATTTCTTTTTCCCAAATAAAAAGATCACAGAAATCCCATTTCAAGCATTATGTGCAAACAGTGTGCAGAATCCATAGTCATTTGCTCTTCGTTAGGAGATCTACTTACAAAGATACTGCAATGACAGAAAATACACTAATTTCATTGCGCCTTTTTCAACTCCATGGGTCTTGAAACTTGTTTGTAGTACTGGTAAAGGCATTTTTTCTATTAATTTCCTATGTTAATTGCACTATTTTGCATTCTTTCTCCTTGTTACAGGACCTGCATGTTTTCCTGACAGTCTTAAGATTGATCAGTTGATAAGGATAAGAAAATCATGGCTCTAATCAAAAATCATGGTTTTAACCTTTCCCAGAAGGATATTGGGCTTTGTATCAAGAAGCTGTAATACTCTTCTGCAGCTCACAATAACTACTGGTATGATTCTCACATCTTTTCCATCAATGGGAGAATACAATTTGTTTCTGCTTTTCCCTTTACAATCTATGTACTAATAAAATCTAGTTAAAGTCAAGATACAGGCAAAAAAAAAAAAAAAGATAGTTCTGTTATTTCTATTCTTATAGCAAAAAAATCAGCTTTCCACTAGCTGAATACCCTCCAACCCTCTAATTTGTCTGGTTTCTTATTGCTACAATGTTTTGTGGTTAATTACACATTCTTCTTTATTGGTGGCTGTGATTAGACTAGCTGTTGCCACCCTTGCATTCCATGCTGAGAGGCACACAATAACACTCCATATCTATAAAACTAAATTATTTCTTTATGAAAAGCATCCATTGAAGAGATTCTGCAGGTACAGCCAGTATTTAGATGCAAACATGCAAACAGTTTAATTTCTAGGTATTGAGAGTAATCTCATTCTGCCTCAAATTCTTTTCTTTCCCTTCTGGTTATGTGGAGCTTTTCTTACTCACAGAAGCCTTGCCAAACTCCAAGCCATAACAGAGATGAGCTCAATGAACTTTAACAATTTTATTCAGACTTCTGACATCTGCACATTCTTTCTAAAGCAGCATCTGTCTTGGCAGCTCCCAGTAGAAAAGCTTGCCTTGGAGACAGGCCATCACCAGCCTTGTCCCTCCCTCAGTCTGATCTCAAATGTTTTCTTCCAAAGTGCTGGTGATTCAAAGATCTCAGTTCAGCATGGCTGCTCTGGATCACATTTAATAGAATCATAGAATCACAGAATATGCTGAGTTAGAAGAGATCCACAAGAATCACTGAAGTCCAGCTCCTGGACCTGAACAGGACAGCACCAAGAGTCACACCATGTGCCTGAGAGCAGTGTCTAAATGCTCCTTGAACTGCATCAGGCTTGGTGCTATGACCACTTCCATGGGGAGCCTGTTCCAGTGACCAACCACCCTCTGGGTGAAGAACTTTTTCCTAATATGTAATCTAAATGTTCCATGAGACATGTTGATGCTGTTCCCTTGGCTCCTGTCACTGGGTACCCCAGAGAAGAGATCAGTGCCTGCCCTCCTCTTCCCCTCATGAGGAAGTTGCAGACTGCAATGAGGTCTCCCCTCAGTCTCCTCTTCTCCAGGCTGAACAGACCAAGGGACCTCAGCTACTTCTTATGCAGCTTTTCCTCTTGCCCCTCACCATCCTTGTGTCTCTCCTCCAAACACTCTATGTACTATGCTAACAAATGCAGCTACATTTAAAAAGAAGCACTGTGCCACTTCAATCCACACCATCCATACCTGTGTGGAACAGTCTTTGCATTTACACCACTTACAGTGTCGCCGTAAACCTACTAAGCATTGTCATCAAGGATGCTACTTAGCTGAAGTAGAGATTGGTGCTCACATAAAATAGCTAGAGTGGCAGGCCTTGCTATTCTTTCTTATTATTCTGGAAAAATCATGAACTGTATGTTTATCACTTCATCTACTCCTGAAATGGAGCAACACTTTAATGAACATGTTGCATGAAATGAGTTCCAGTTGAAACTGAAGAAGGCTGCTCATTGAGACTGAAATGGCAAAGGGAATTCAAGTCAGATGCTTAATTATCCGAACTGGAGTTTGACCAAGATTCTGCTATTCTTGTGATATGTGTCATGGGATAGCTCGTGATCAAAAGCTGCTGTAACCTTCACTTGAATTTGGAGCTTCCTTCTTTATACTTCATGTCCACCAGGTGCCAGGAAGGTACAGCAGCTCTGTTCTTCCCCAAAGCAAAAGCTGCTGTCTAGTGAAGCACCACAAGTTACTTCAGATCTTTACCTGCTTTTCTTCAATGTATCTTATCCAGGTATGGACTGAGCCGGATATTGTTTGGTTTCATGGCCAAGACTCAGAGAAGCTTCTGGCTAAAAAGTAAGTCCACTGGAAACTGAAAAAACCCCCTCAAAAGTGTAGGACAATATTTTCCTCATTCCCCTCAAACTGCCCCTCAGAACTAAAAATCAGAGATCAAATTAAAAATGTATATGATACCAACATTTAGAATTGTCAAACAAATTTAAAACTACCTAATTTTCTCCGTAATATTAATTCATTCAATAATAGAAAATAAAGTAAAAAGAAAGTAATTAAAAGTTTATTCAAATATCATTTGACTGACATTAATAAACAAATGGAATGATTTTACAGAAGAAAGAGATCTACACATTTAGATATGATATAGATATTTAATAATAATATAATACTTATTGGGTAGCAATCTCTGACAAATAACAAAGGCAAGAATCTTGAGTATATGTAATGTGATTAAGAGGAGATTAATATATTAAATAAAGATCTTTGAAAGCAGCTGGTGTCTTAAAGACAACCAAGAAAGTGCTTAACAGTTATGGTAATACATAGAGATGGAGCTGGAATGTAAAGGAATTTAAAACCCATAAACAATTTTTCTGCCAATAGGGATTATATTTAAGAAGCAGTGTGAACTGTTTCTTAATTGAGACTGAAAATTCTTCCATTATTCTAAAAATAAGGTTAACTGGAAATAGCACCAATGCTGTAAAAGAAATGACAGATGTGCAATCAGGAAAAGATGATAACATGAATAAGCTTTACAAGAACTTCAATTCCAGTTACAAATAAGAGAAGACGCCTCTCTTTGTGTAAATGAAGACTTCTTTACCATTATAATTTCTGTCATAATCTACTGCAGTAAAATTAATGCAGTCCAGGAAATTGCAGCTTTGTAACAGCAGCAGCCCTACATACATTTGCATGAGTACTCTGTAGTGACAGGAATAGAATATATGGCATAAAAAGTTACTAAAAATAGACTTGTCTAGTCACTGGCCAAATGCTCCCGTTGCTTTTGGGAACAGAGGGTGTCGACAGGAGAGGCTGTCAGTGCAGCCAGCCTGACCCTTCTCACAGCTCTGGTGTGCTGCTCTCCTGTCTCCACAGCCCTGCAGGTGGGAAGGAGTGAGTTGGAGGAACAATCACTTTCTGCAACATTAGGTGCTGTGAGCCTCCCAAGTGATCCCTGAATAACACAATGTTCCTTGTCTGTGTGTCGCCAGTGGGAGGGTGACTTATCACACAACTGCAACGGGATGAGCAGTGTTGATGGGACTAAAGGTAAAATTCTTCCGCAGATAGGAGCTTCATAATTAATTCCTGTGCTCTGTAGATCTGCTGTCTAATTTCTGCAGAGAAAAAAGCCCTTTTCCAAGTAAAAATATATATGGAATTGTACGACGTTCCCATTTTCATGGTGCTTGTACAGTCTTTCATGTGAATAAACTACAGACATGTACATTAAAAGAAAATAAAGAAAAGAAAAGAAAAGAAAGTTAAACATTTCAGCATACTAACAGTTCCAGAGATTATCACATTGTTGTGCATATCAATGCCATGTCCCAACCCCATCTGGAGTTGGAAGCCTTCACTAGGTTGTAGCATGGTACAAAGGACAGAACTGAGAAGTACTTTCAAAAGCCTTGCCTATCTTTCAAAATATGCTCTGAAATACTGTTCTGGATGCTGTATCACAGTTATTATTTTGGTTTACATCGCATTACCTTGCCTGAAACCACATATTCAAATCTATAGTTATTTATTTTTATAACTGGTACAGGATTATTATATCCTGCATCTCAGGCTATACACAGAAATGTAATTACATTTCTCAGACTATGCACAGTATGAAATTTTATCTTGTCATAGACTTGATCCTGCAGCACAGGATAGCTTTGTGAATGGAAATCTTGACAGAATTTTGTGTGCATTGTATATGCTGCTCCTCTGCACCTCTCTGTATTACAGTTTTAAAAATAATACTACAGTTTTAAAAAACTGTAATATTATTATACTTCAATAATAATTAAATATAATAATATTACAGCTTTAAAAAAGAAAAATAAGCCAGGTCTTGTGTTAGCTTACTATGCCTCTCCCAATGTAATGAATCTGGGAAAATGTAAAATAAGCTATTTTCCTGCTATTTTTATTCCATATACTTGCCATGAGGAAGAAACATGGTATAGCAACACAGTCCCTTGACCATATTCCAGTTCTTACACTGTGAGTGAGAAGTTATGGGAATTTGCATAACCTGTATTAAGTCTGAATTTTTATTTTTATCTTTTTTGTCTTTTAAGCGATCAGGGTATTTCTCTGTGTCTTTGAACAGCTTCTATCGCAGTGGGTTTAGGCTTGCAGACTCTAAGCATTATTATGAAACTAAAAATAACAGACAGATAAAAAATTATTATTGGAGGTTATTTGTTCTTAAACGTAACACAGAAAATTACAATGGTACCTGAAAAAGTCTGCACAATACAGATTCCCTGAGATATATTTTCACACTTCCTACTTAGTAAAGAGACAAGATTAACAAAGAGTTGTAGTTGTTTATAATATTGATACACAAATACTTCTGCTCTCGACAATGA
Source organism: Zonotrichia albicollis (assembly GCF_047830755.1). Taxonomy (NCBI): domain Eukaryota; kingdom Metazoa; phylum Chordata; class Aves; order Passeriformes; family Passerellidae; genus Zonotrichia; species Zonotrichia albicollis. The sequence continues at coordinate 135,156,044 of NC_133819.1, forward strand.
GCTTCGACATTTTCAGTGGTTGCTCTTATGCAAAAGTTAAGATTCTTTTATCTAGGGAAAATTTTAAAAACTCTATGAGAATGATGATTTTAGAATGAAGAAAAATTAAACTTGATCTTTAATTAAACTTGAGCTAAAGCTTCTCAAAATGTCTCTCTAAGCATGGGACATTAATAAGAATATAGGAAGAAAATATGTTTTACCCTTTTCATTTTATCTCTGCCAAATGTAAGCCTTGTCAGTAACCAATGTGCTGCCCTCATTTATTGGGTACAGAAGTTTATATGAAACAACAGGACTGGGGCAGGACAGAGGTACATGTGTGATTCCGCTCTGTGACACAGGTGAAGACACCTTGAGGAACCTTCTGTAGGGCTGCTTTCAGAGGTGCAGTTGGCTCATCTGCCTGGGTCACGTTCAAAGCTGCATAGTAGTGTGTTTTCAGTAGGAGGCATTTCCCATGGAGGCACGTGCTTGGGTTTGTAGTCTGTATCATTCAGCCTTCAGTGCTGGCAACCCATGAGATGCCTTGGCAGCACAACCAGGTCCCACAGCGAAGGCTGGGGCATGTGCAGGCTGTGCCGGGACTCGCCAGTCGAAGAAGCTCAGGGGCAAGTAGTGCAGAAAAGCACCTGTGCTTGTGCTACAACACTGAATTCGAGTCATGATGTGTCTCTGGGTGGCTCAGGCACAAGCAGAGCTTCTCAGAGCAGAGCATCCCACCCACCAGAGACGGTAGGATTTTCATAGATGGAAAACTGCACAGCAGTTTAATTAAACATGTAAGCATTGCAGTTGTATCCAGAGGAAGAAGCGCAGGAAGAAAGCAGCAAGTTCTCAGTGCCTAAGCTGTCTGCAGCCTGGCATTATCTGATGCTTGAATTCTTCCTTTAGAGCCTAACTAGCATCCGGGGAAGGCTTGTTACCAGCCAAGTGCATCCCCTAGTTTCCTGGTACACATTTAGGCACCATCTAGCTTCCCATTGATAGAGCAGGCAATGCAAGCAGGTCTACACATCAGGGTGCAACATTTGAGTTGGAGTTGGTCCTGTAGACCTTTAACTACATGGACATGAAATACTGAACAGCAGAGGCAGGTGACTGAACTATTACCTAATTTCTGCTATTGAGACTACAGTAGCTCAGGTGACTATGGTTTTAAGAGTTCTGAAAAGTCAAGTCAAGGAGGTATAGGAATGCTGGTTTTGCTTTTTTTTAAATCCTAAATGGGTCCTTATTTAGATGACAGTCATACTTCCAAGAATAGGTCAGCATGCTGGGATGCTTAATAATTCTCAGCTGTATGTGCAGGCTTGAGCAGTCTGTCAGACTGAGTTGTGGCATAGCTTTCCCTGCAGGTCCCTGGGAGGGAGTTTGAAGTTTATAAGTCAGAAGAGCAGTTCAGAGGAGAAGAAGGTCCCACAGAGGCAATTTGCTGTAATTGCTGCAGGATGGACCAGGCACTGGTGGAACTCAGTGCAGCCTAGTTGGCAGCTTTAAGTGTATGAAATCTTTTCTGTCTTTTCCCATAGAAAGAAAAAGAGTAAAGAATCTGGTTGCTACTGCCAGTTCCTGCAATAGGACTCCAAAAGAAAGCCTTCACCTCTGTTCTTGTTGAAAACTGGGCATGTGATAGCAAAATCATGTGCTAAAGACACAACCTGACTGGTGATTTTTATGATCTACATTTGACCTGACAAAGTTGGTCTCATGGTACCTGATCAAGAAAGAGTTTGGGGGCACAAAACACTTTCAGCCTTTGAAATCCTCACAAAAAAAGCTGTTAAGCATTGATTTGAGCTTGAGAGTTATTTTGGAGCTGACTGATCACTGAAAGTTCAATATAATTAATACTAAAAAAGGCATCTTGCAAGTTAGTTACCACATTTTCTGATAGAAAAGTGGTTTGCCATAGCATTACTGCATTTCATGCGTGATGAAGACAGCTGGAATAACACAACCAGCTACCTTGTAGCATGTTGTCCCTTACATCAGAGCTTACTCATATTCAGAATTTATCTCTGCAGGATAATAATGTTAAAAACCACAATTTTGCACCAAATGATTAGTTAATTAATTTCATATTACAGTTATTAAAGTAATAATGATTTATATCTTCGAAAAATAAACCATATCAGCCCTCATTTAATTTAATGTTTTGATTATTTCTCATAGACTCTCATATACATTAATCTGTTTTTGTACAACAGTTTCATTTTCTAGATTCAAATATGAAAAAAGGTCCTGTACAAAATTTTACACACCATGCAAGAAATCCTATTTTATTTTATAAATTGTATTATTATAGAAGGAATATGGCCAGCTTGTGAACTCCCAGGCCATGATCTCACCTTTACCCAAAAACATCTGCCTTCCATGCGACTCGTTCAGGGAGCGCTTTGGTTCTGATCGCACCGCACGGGTGCCGGGGCCGCCTGGCAGCCTGACCGACGGACAGCAGGACAGGGCACAAGGGGGGACAAACATCAGTTTTATCTCAGTATGGTCTGAAAAATTAATCAGGGGGGGCTATTTTCCCTCTTTGCCAGAGACTTCCAGATGGTGCCCGAGCGGCAGAAGGAAATTTAGTCCTTCCGTCCTGAGAGCTCAATGGCACCAGGGGACAGACATCCCCGCTGAGCAGCAGATTTGATAACGCGTCGATTTATCTCCTCACGTTTAGAGCTGTTTCCACCGCTGTCACCTCGGAGAGTTCCTCCTCCATCCGTCTGCATCGCCAGAGCCCTGGAAAAGGCGACTGCTCCCAGCTAAATCGACTATAGCACTTCCCTGGTAGTCATGTCAACATCCAAACACAGAGCTTAAAACAACCTTAACAAAACAAACAAACAAACAAAACTAGAAAAAACCCACACGTCTCAACAAATGCACTCTTTTTCGGGAAAAATTTATTTACGACAGAAGGCAGTTATGTTTGTCTAGACACCGCCCCCGGCCTGCCCCGCTCATTACCCCGTGCCGGGGGCCGGCCGTCCCTCCTCCCCGCCCCGCCGTCCCTCCTCCCCGCCCCGCTCTCATTCATTCCCAGCCCCTTCCTCTGCGCTCCTTCCCCTTCCCCGGCGCCGCCGGCCCGGCCGCCTCCCCGCCCCGCGCCCGGCAGCGGGCAGGGCCCTCCGCGCCGCAGCCATGGCCGCCGAGGGGGTGGACGAGCGCTCCCCGCTGCTCTCCGCGCCCGGTTCCGGCAATGTCACCCCGACCGCGCCGCCCTATCTGCCGGACAGCAGTCCCCGAGGTAAGGCGCTGTGCGGGGCGGGGGGCGGCCCTGGCTCTGTGGCTGTGGCTGTGTGTGGCTGGGGACGCGGCGCCTCCGCCCGGGTGCGGCGGTGAGGGGCTCCCCCCACCCTGGCCGCGGCGGCGGGGCCGGGGGCTGCCGGCGGGGGAGCCCCCGCCCCGCCCTGGCCGGTGGGGAACAACAGGTAACGCCGCTCCGTGCCCGGCACAGGCCCTGCTCCCCGCAGCGCTCCGGCCTGGGCGGCTCAGCAGAAAAAATAAAAGAAATTAAAATAATTGTTTGCAGGGGCAGAACAAGCCCCAACCGGTCTGCTTATTATAACTCGCTCGCATGCCGCAGCTTGCGTGGTAATTGTTGGACTTGGGTTTCCCCATTAATTAGGAGCAGGATTAAGTGGAAGATCCGGAGCTGAGCAGCTCGGCTGGGCACAGCGGCTGCGGGAGGGGCGCAGCGCGGGGCCGAGCGCGCAGGTCGCCATGGCCAGGCAGCACCGCGGCCTCAGCCCTGCCCAGGTGTGGCCAGCCCGTCCCCGTCCTGGCAATCCCATCGGAATAACGAGGGGACTCGGTGCAGTGTGCCAGCTGGAGTCCAAAACCGCCAGGATGCCCTTGCAAACACGTTTCAAGGCCATAGCTGGTTATGGCTTTATTTTTAAAGCAAGTCCGATGCTGCGGGTACAGATCTGTAGCCGTGGCATAATTATATGGTATTATCTCTCTTGCATAGTCTTAGGAAAAATCGTCTTGTTGATCAATACTATTTAATTAGTAGGTGGGAAAAATCACTTAGAAAATGTGAATCAGGATGTTACCAAAATACATTAGTAGGATTTTTTTTTCAGTTAAACGTTTTGGAGCAGAAATTGAGGTGTGGAGAAAGCTGAAGGAATAAAGATGAAATAAGATTAGAGTAGCTTTGCTAGCAGTACCCTTTTAAATGTAAGACTACAATTCTCATCTCAGTAGGTCCAGTGTGTTGGCCCTTTCTTAATGATTTTTATTAACTGTATAGATTCATGACATGCATGCAACTAGAATGAGTGAGCATCTGTCTGTTTTGAATTATATTTAATCTCGTGGAAAGCTAGTCCTCTTGTCTTGATACAGAAATGTATTTCAGTTAGAGCTGTAGCTGGTGTTGACTGTTAACTTTGATTTGAAGTGGACAAAGGAGTATTGGCTTAAAAACAGCAGAGGTTGGATGCTTTGGCTTTTTAGTTGGGGTTTATTTGCCATTAATTTTTTAGTGTTGGCAGAATCCCCTAAGTAAACAAACAAACAAAAAAATCCATTTATCTACCTTAGTTTACATTCTGGGGTTTGATATTTTTATTCTTAGTTTTCCTTATCCTGTAACCATTTTTGCATACATTTCAATATGTTTTTCATTTTTTGGGTTTTTCTTTTTTTTTTTTTAAGTCTTTATAAATTTAAAAAAGAATGAAAATGCATTCGATTAGTGACTCTTGTTTGACCCCAGGGTAAAACTCATGACCTGGAAATGAGCTGGATTCGAAATGCTCGTTTCAGTTGGTAGCCATGTCCTCCTGTGCCTTCAGTGGCATCTGTTACTTGAGATATCTGGCTGGGCACCTGTGGTGGGATGTGGTGCTTGAGATAAGTGGTTTCTTCCCAAAAATGAGGAGGAACCAACACAGAGCTTTCTTGAATGTCGAATATCTCTTGTTTGATCAGTCCATGAGCAACTAGGCAGCACTTGAGAGCTGCTCTGCAGAGCCCTCGGACAGCTGTGGAACAGAATTGTGCAGGGCTGTGGCTCAGGCCCGTGGCTCTACTTCCCTTCTCTGTGGGCTTTCCTTAGTGAAAGGATCCCTGCAAGCTGAGCTGCCTTTCCAGCCGACTGGCAGGCTTCATCTCTCTCCCTAGCACAAGGCTAGGCTTAGAGGGAAGAATCATTCCTGTGGAAGAATTGGCTTTGCTTCCAAAGCAAACTCATTCTGCTGAGCTTCCCTGATTAGCATCATCTGGATAGTGTGGGGTGGCAGAGGAAGGAGGAAGAAGCCCTTTGGATCAAAACTACCACCTGAATGTACATTAATAGGTTTATCCCTATAATTATCTACTGTGCCAAATACATCATCCTCAACTTTAAATTAGAGAGACCATGTTTTGAAGGTGGCCTTCTCTTCCCTTGCTGATCTGCAGCTGAGACCCAGCTGACCCTTCCCTGTGTAAAATGGTTGAATCCTGGTAATGGCTCAGTGTTCTTAATGATGCAAGCAAGAAAAATCTTTTCAGTGTGGATGCAGGCCACAGTATTTAAGAAAATTTTCACAACATTGACAAAGGGTGAAACTATCAATTCTTTTCCCTGGAGTAGGATGGTTAGTCAGTGTTTTTTTGTTTAGGATTTTTGGGCCTTGTCCAGGATTTCTTAGTTTTTAGCAACGTATCTCTGACATCAATCATTAAACTTTTTCCCTTATCCACCCCCTCACAGGTCATGATAGAGAACTATTTTTTTTTTTTAATAAAATAAAATTAATTTATGTTTGACCCTGGTAGGCTTCTAGTGGTTCTCTGTTATTTCTACCCTTCAACTACCAGGGGAGGAAAGTACACAAGGTCCACAAGGAGTTTCTCAGGTTGCAAATGGGATGTCTTCCATTGCATTGCTGTTCTGTAGGGTGAAGAGGGAGTCAGAGGTACTGTGTGGTAGGACACTTTGCTAATCTTCCTGAACTAATTACTGTTGGGCTTTTTTTTTTGTTTTGTTTGATTTGTTTTTGGGGGATTTTTGTTTGGTTTTTTTTTTGTGTGTGTGTTTTTTTGTGTTCTTTTTTTTTTTTTTTTTAAAGAGTAATACATAATATAGCTGTAAACTTGTGTGTCAGCAGCAGGGAATTCACCATCTAATTACATTCTCCTGGTGTGTATGTGAAGCTTGCCTACCTTCCAGTATGACAGACTGACAGACCATTATAAACTGGTTTTAGATATTCTGGTTAGCCTGAAATTCAAGATGTCAAGGAAAAAAAAAGGTCATACTGAAGTAAGCTGATGTGCTTTCAAGCCTTTTTATTAAGGGGTAAGGAGCAGCTAACTCTGAGACAATGTCTTTATTTTCCTTTTCACCATCCCCCACCCCCTTACCCCCCCAAATATACTCTTTATATTTAATTTTTTTGGTGGCTTCTGCTGGCTTGTTTTTTGGACCTCTTCAAAATGCACGTTTTCTTTGAGCATGAAGGTTGCAGTGCCAAGATAGCTCATGCTTTCTGCTCCATAGCAAATGTTATTTGCTGCAGCAGGGCTCTGAAAAGCAGCCATTATTCGTTTGCTATCTGATATTTGCTGAGGCAGCAGGACAGGAGCAGCGAGGCTGCCTACCTGGAAGCCAGGCAGCTCCAGTCTGAGGCTGAAGCAGTGGCTGGTGCTGTGTGTAGGGGCTCACACACCTCAGTTTCATAAGAGTTTATCACTTGGAAATGGGTATAGAAAATTATAAATGTCTAGAAGGTATGGTTGTCAAATTTTCAAGTATTCCAGGATTGTGGAAAGCTGAAATGTTGAAAGCTGAGATGTTGGTGGCTGTGTGTCTCTTCACTTTCTGGTACCCTTAAAGATCCTGCTTACCTTAGTACAGCCGCCCTGTTCCCAGATGACAGAATTGAGCTGCCACACTCAAAATGGAGAGGACAAAGTTAAGAACTTTTGTAAAACAACTGTTGCTTTTCAAAAAAGCAACCTTAAAGTTGGGAGTGAGCTGTAAAGGTGTCTTGACAGAGAGTCTGGTGTTTAGTCTTTGGAACATGCCCTTTGTTTTCTGGCTGCCTGTTCCCCTAGCCAGAAAGTGTCAGCTGCTCGCTGCAGGAGCAGTTAAGCAGTCTGCTGACTGCCAGAACCCACTGGAGCAGCCTTGCCTTTGCCACGGTGGTTACTCTAACCTGATTTCTGGAGTGCTCTGGTAGGCTTGAGCTTGTCTCTGCTTGCCAAAGTGTGTGGGTTGAGATTTTGTCTTGTGTGTGTTTGTTTTTTAATGTCTTGTAATGTCTCATGTCCTCCATGTGGCAGCCTTGCTTAAAATAGGGTATCACAGTATTGCAAAATATTGATATTTAATATTTATTTTTCTGTATGCTACATTTTTTCAGAATCTATTTCCTCACAAACAGAAGAAATAGCAGTACTGTTACCTGATATTTCTTAAGGATGTTGTTTTCTTTAACCAGTGTATCAGAGCTGAACATGTGAAGTTCACTTCCTCAAGAAATACAACATCAGTTAGTGTCATGAATTCAGAGTTGTATTGCTGCATGTAAGTTGATTTTGTTTCTCATCTGAAATAATTCACATATATTGGATGTGATTCTGAGACTCTAAAGGTATCCATCTTTTTCCTGCTGCCTCTGTGAGTTAAAATCAAGCACAGGTCTGGGTCATATATAGACCAAGTAGCAAAAAGAGATAGCAACATGGCTGTTCAGCATGCACTTCAAAGATGTGTGGTGACTTATGGATCTGAAGGGCAGACAGGGTTTCCTATATCCCTCCAGCTTATGGCATTCACTCCAAGACAGCAAAGGAGTGATGAGTGCATTCTCACAGGCTTAAATTTAATACTCAGGCTGTCAGCTTTGATAGCAGCCTGTGATTTCACTCACCACCCTCCAGCAGATACTGCTCTCTTCAATGCTGTTGGTAAATGGGAAGTAGGCTGATCTCTCATTGCTTCTCTGAAGATTTGGTTAGCTGCTTGGATGTAATTTTTGAAAAACTTATTGAAGCCCAAGGCTGCAGAGCATTTTGAACTACTAGTATTTAAGAAAGCTAAATATGAACTACTGAATATGCCTGTTCTGAATTTGCTTACCTGAAAAGCCCTGAACTTCTTGATGAAGTAAAAGTCAGTGCTAATATATGCCAAAGAGTGGTGATGATAAGCTTGTGAGAGATCACTGTGTTGAATTATTTTCATTCCATGGATTCTTAAGCCTTGGATAATCTTCAGTGTTTCCTCCCTGTTTTGTTGTGGGCTCAAGACTGTCAAAGCTGGAGTGTGAGGTCTGCTCTTCCCTGGAGGCCTGAGGCCATTAAAGCCTTCCCAGTGTGAGCCTCTCCGGAGTGACTGAAGACCTTCTTGTGCATTGGTACTTTGGCTCCTGGACAAGAAAAGTGTCTGGAACCCTTAAAAGCAGAAACTCTGAGACTTCAGGGTTTTTTCTTCAAGAAAGCTTACATTTGCTGTTGTACTCAAAAAAGAAGCGTTCCATGCCACTTCCTATCCTAAGACCTGTTTTCTTCACAGGACTTTTTTGTGTTTTTATCTGTAATATCTTTTAATATATGATAAACACTTGTCTGTATTTCAGTCTTTTTAGATCTTTGTGGACGCTGTTTTTGACTCTTCCTACCTGTGTTTTATTTTCTGGGTCTTTTTCTTCAGAAGCCAGTCTCTACTAATCTGTAGTAGGTTTGGGGTTATTTAGTGCTTTTTTCTCCATGTGTTTTCTGTGGACTACAAAAAGTTGCTTTGAAATAAAGTTACATAGACGAGTTCTGTTGGATCCAGATTTCTGGGGTGGTTTACTGTGTGTTTGTTTTGCTGGTTTGCTTTACCTACAACTAAGCATGGTGTTTGTGTACACAGAAGTTGTGGAGAAGGGGAAAACAAACTTAGTTTTGTTCTGTGTTTATACGAAACGCTGGGTTTGAGGTGTAAGGGTTTTTTTCTTCTTTGAGCCTGTGCCTGCTGGAAACGGTACTTGCTGGAAGCGTTTTAGGATCCTCTGTTTTTTCAGCTGAGATTTCCTTGTCTCTTGCAGCAGAGCTTCCCCCTCCATACACTGCCATCGCCAGCCCAGATGCCAGCGGAGTTCCTGTGATAAACTGCCGTGTGTGCCAGTCACTAATCAATTTGGATGGCAAGCTGCACCAACACGTGGTTAAATGCACAGTCTGCAATGAAGCCACGGTAAAATGGATTTTTGGGGCTTTTTGGGGGACACTGGGGGTAGCACTCATGTCCTCACCTGGACAGGTGGGTCCCTTCCTGCCACCCCTGAGGAAGAGGACGAGCCAGCTCAGCTTGTCCAAACATATTTGTTTCTTCTCTTTTAATTCAAGTCTTCACTATTTGGCCTCTTGCTTTTATTTTTCCTCCTGCTTTTATTTTTTTCCTCCTGTCAGTTTTAGTTTTGGGATGTGATACTGCAGTGCTTCACAGCTTCTGCAAGCGTTTGTGTGATAAACACTGGATTAGATTTATTACATGGATTTATTATATATATGTTATATAAAAAGAACATTAAATTATGTCCTGAAAACAGGAAGCCTTAAAACTGCAGGATTTTTTTTTTCCATTTAGAAGAGAGAGTAGAGAACCTGCTGTTGATAGTCACTTTCCTGTCCAATATATAATGTTTCAAGCCAAACAAAGTATTGTGCACCTTTTGATTTGCTGCATGAAAGGGACATTGAAACTTGACTCCCAGGTTGGAGAAAGATAATTTCTGTACAGTTTAAAATAAGATTACAGTTCGGTGATGTCTTCATGGTCTCTTAGTGACCAAGAAACAGACTGTGGTCCTTTCACTATTGAATAAAGCCATTGTACCAGGCAAGAAGGCTTGGTTGATGTTTTGACTGGTTTTGAGTGATTGCTTTTTATTAATGCATCACTATTTAAACTCACATAAAAAAATAATAACTGCACTGAAGCCTTGAATTGTAATTGCTAAAGTATGAGTGTTTTTTTTCCATGAGTGAGCAGAATTTGCGTGTTCTAGTGAGGAAATTTTCATTTCTTAAGAAAGAAAAAAATTCTAATTTTGTGTTGACTCTGAAGTTTCCTCTGTAAGAGGAAGCGCATTTCTGTTAACAAGAACTTTTCACTGGAGTTGTTCTGCTTTGTGTTCCTGTTATGTGGAAAAAAGTGAATTGCTATGACTTCTGATGTGTGTTCTCTGGTGGTTGTGGTTTTTTTTAGCCGATCAAAAACCCTCCTTCAGGGAAGAAGTATGTTAGATGTCAATGTAACTGTCTCCTTATCTGTAAGGATACATCTCGGAAAATAGGCTGCCCAAGACCAAACTGGTAAGAATAAAACACTTCCAGTGCCTTGAGATGGTTTTCTTTAAAGCAACTGTTGTCTTTGTGTTGACACCTCTTTAAAACTAAAAGAGGTTCAAAGCCTTGGTCTCTTTACATGGGCACTTACAGGACTAAAATAAAACACTGCTAAATCAGTTTGGTCAAGTTTTGTAAACAAGTAATACTGGTTACCTAGTTGTCCTGTAAATGTGTAAATGGATACTTGGGAACAAGAAAATAAAAGATGGATTTCTTTTTAGAGGAGATTTATCCCTAAGGAAAAAAAACAAAACTGAGGGAGATAGTCAAGATGTAGGAAAATGCTTAATAAATACCCCAGTTCAAAACTTTGCTCACAGCAAAATCTCTTCATACTGACAAGGCATGAGGAAACACATCTTTCTTTGCTCATAAAAATCATAAATTTCTTCTCAGCATTTAAATGGTGTTTGCTGTAGGTTGGTGGTGTTTTCCATATGAGGATGAGCTCTGATTTTGATTTGTGGCTCTAGGACTTAGAACACTTTCACTGCAGACACAGGTAGTGCTAGTGTCCATTTCGTATATATTTTTTTTTAAAGTAAAGAAGAAAAAAAGTTTCTTCCTTTTCTTTAAGTCTCAGGTGTGTGTGTCCCATTATATAACTCCTTTGTAAGTCAAAAATAATGTAAAGAGAAATAGAAGAAAATCCACTTCTCATTTCTGGGACTTAATATTCATAATTTCTTGGAGACTTAGTTATTGTAACCACACAGAATACTCACTTTGCTAAGCTCAGAGTAGGGATTGGGAGTGAGATAGGAGATGGAGTAGTAGCTTGACTTCAGTTTCCTTAGTTATGCTGAGTTTTCATTCTCCTCTCAGCTCTCAAATGTATACAATTGTTATAAAAGAAGCAATTGTGATTGCCATAGTGATTGCTCTTACTGTTGGGCTTAAAGTGTTAAAGATTCCACCGAGGTAGGAGGAGTTTGATTGGAAGTGGTGCAGCTCTGACAGGAGAAAGGGAGAGGAAGGCTGAGTCTGCAGATGTGTGGAGGGGAGTTCTACCCCACCAAGTGCCCTAGTTACTCACCAGTCTATTGGCTGTTCTGGTTTTCAAACATAGTTTGGGACTTGTGGGAATTAACTCTTTTTACTAGCGCTTGGTTGGGTAGGACTTCAGAACATTCCAAACATTTTCTCAGAGTGAAAAATGTTCATGGGGTAGTTCAGTTATAATATATCACATAGTTGGTAACTAAACTAAATTAGAAATTCCTTAATTTTATTAAAAAAATCTCAAAAGCAAACATGTAAGCAGTAAGATAGCCTGTGTATTTGTCTTGCTAGAAACTGAGCGAAATTGGTGTAGTGTACTTTGAAGGAGGGAGTTGGGAGTGTGACCTAAATGGAAGACTCCAGATTGAAGGAAAGGCATTTAGAATACAATTTTGGTTGTAGATGGAAGAGATGCAATGCAAATTAAATATTGCTATAATTTTCCCCTTCACTTTTTTCATTCTAAGAAGTCTCCTCCTCATTCTGAGTTGGTTAATTTGGATACTGTCATTTTGGACTGACAGATTGTGTAACTAAACTGGAAACACGTTGAACATAAAAGTAAATAATTAGTTTAAAGTAAATTGATTTCATTTAGTCCACCTAGGGTGGTTTTCATTTTTAGTTTACTCAATGTGAATGGAATTTTTACTGTGCAAATATGGATATGCTTCTTATATTGACGTGGCTGTCAGTAGTGTGGGAAGGAGAGCTAGATTATGGAAGATCCGTACTCTTTCTACATGTTTCACATGGGTATGTACATTTCATTTCTCAGGCTTGCTCAGCTTGGGTATTAAGTTTTCATTTTTCTGGGGAACAGGTCTGTCATATGCTTGCAAGTCTGATACAGGATTTAGGCTTCTATGGCTGATCTTACAGGGAAAGAGAATATTTTTAAAACTGAAAATACTTTAGAGAGTGACCAATACAGCTGTTTAACAAGTAGATTATAGTGTAAATGTGTAAAAACATTTGGTAGTGACTGAGTTAATTGCTTGAACACATCATCCTTCTCTTTTGCTAGCTTAATTACATGTGTATCTAATGTTCTTAACGCAGTAGGCGCATCATTACTCTTGGTCCAGTGATGCTGATTCCAGAGGAGCAGCCAGCTCAACCTGCCTTGCCAGTTCAACCAGATGGAACTAGAGTGGTGTGTGGGCACTGTGGAAATACATTCCTTGTAAGTAAAGCATCACATTCTCCTTCTTGCCTCACCATGCTATCCCTCAAGCTGTTTGTTGTAAGCAGTTTTTAGAGTGTATTGCCTCACTCTCTGCCATCATTGAGGAACTAAAACTTCTTTACTCATTAATATAGTGTATGGTCTGGTTTTGGTTATTTTTATGTGTTTCAAGAAAACTTTTAACGGTCTTTCTGTACATGGATAGATAAAGCCCATGTCTTATTGTTTTATGATATGAGAGTGGGCAGTGCTGGAAGAGGAAATTGGTTTTTCAGCTTCTCTTGGGACTTGCAGTGGTGGCTGTGTTCTGCAGTGGCCGAGGGAGCAGTTCTGTCATTGCTGTATGAGCCCTGGAAAGCTGTTGGTTATGGTGCTTGCCATTGGCATATCTGTAAGTTGTTGGAGAACTGGAGGTTTTGGTTTATGTGTGAGTGCCAGTTGAACTCTCTGTAGCCTTCTAAATGGACAAGGTGCTGCTACATTTGAATTTTGATTGCCATGCACAAGCAAGCTAGCTTTGGCTTCATCATCCAGCAATGACTGAATCTCTTTCAGGTTTGTGGGTTGTAGGAAATGGCTAGATTAGGGGTACAGTTAAAGAAAACAGTCACGAGGGAGGTGGTGCATTCCTGAAACAAAGGATTGTAAGATAGATAAAGATCAGAGAATACTCAAGTGCATTTCCTTGTGCAAGGAAAAAGGCAGCTTAGGGGATGCCACTCCATGTCAGCTTGTACCAGCAGAGAGAGAAGGGCTGGCTTTTGTGGCAGGCTCTATAATGGCTTATGCCTTTAAGTCTTCACTTCAGGTTTATGGATCAGTGAGGTGCTTTTGTGGCTTAACACCACCTAGCCCCCTGCCCTGGTGGTGGGGAGAACTGGGGAAAAGGTAAAACTTGAGGGTTGAAATAAAAGCAATTTAATGATTGAAATGAAAAAGAATACTAATAATGATAGAAATAACAACAATAATAGTAATGAAAAGAGAGAGAGGAATAAAACCCAAGAGAAATAAGTGATGCTTAATACAATTCCTCACCACTTGCTGACCCAGCCAGTGCCCCAGCAGTGATCAGCATCTCCCAGCCAACTTCCCCCAGTTTGTGCCCCAAACGTGATGTTCTGTGCTATGGAATATCCCTTTGGCCAGCTCAGCTCTGCTGTCTTGGTAGTGCTCTCTCTCAGCTTCTTGTGCACCTCTTTGCTGACGGAGCATGGGAAACTGAAAAGTCCTTGACTTAGGATAAACACTACTTAGCAACAGCTAAAATCTTAGCTTGTTACCAACATTGTTACTGAATCCAAAAGAGAGCACTGTACCAGATATTAAGAAGTAAATTAATAGTCCCAGCTGAATCCAGGATGTGCTGTAATGTTTTAACTATTACAGTAAGTGATGAGTGCAGGGAGCTGGAGATGGCCCTTGTGCTTCTTTCTTTTTTTTTTTTTTTTTCTGAAAAGAAGTAGGAATATGATGAGGAATTTACAAGTAATCTGCTGACTGGGAAGCAATTAGAGAGATGGTCTAGAAATATTCTGAGTTCAGCCTTGTATTAAAAATACATAATTTCTTATAACCCTTGCTAAAGAACAGTAATCTGAATCTGAAGATAGCTGAAGTGAGTTTTCTGTTTGCCTTTTTTTTCAGCCCATATTTAGGGACTTTCACAGGCATGGGAGTTTTACCTGTCTTGATCTTCTATTTACTTTATACAAGTACACTCCAGATTACCTTTGCAGTTTACACTATGAACTATTCAGGTGACCATAAGGGAAAAAAACCAAATCCATAAAGTCTGGTTTTGCCCATAACTACTGGATTATGCCTTAAAAGCTTAAGTTTTCTAGTTTGGGATTTGTGCATGCGAGTTCCTATCATCTGGCTGCTTTTGTGAACTGCAGTGTTTTGAAATTCATAGTCTGCCAGGATAAGACCAATTTGTCACTTGATGATATGTTGAAAAGAAACTCTCTGAACCATTAGAAATTGGAAGCTTGCTATTTTTTTATGCTGAGTTATCAAGAAATAAACCCTTTTTTGCCTCGTGTTACACAGCTTTCCCATCAGTCTTTTGCTTCCATTTTTTCTGTAATTAAGTTTGAGATTCTGAAAATAAAATTTCTGGTTAAGAAAAATAAGGAAATTGTTGGATTTCAGAATGAGCAGAGAAGCAACAAAAAAGTGTTTTAGCCAGCCTGGAACCTCAGTTTCTGAGTTAATATTTCTGTCTTTTGATATCTCCATGTTGTGAAGAAAATATGTAGTGCTAGATGCATCTCTCAGCAACTCACTAGGCTATCCCTTTTACTTTACTTGACAGTTAAAAAATAAATAAAATAGACAAGCAAAGCTAGAATCCCTGGGATGGAAAAGTCAAATTGTCATGTTCTGTGTTCTTTTAAGAGTATCAGCTTGTTCACCACCTTTCCAAGATTTTATTTTCCATTTGAAAACATGACTGTGTTTTGCTTGCCTCTGCACATGGGGGAGTGTTTTTTACAAATTATGAAAACCACACTGCTTGCTATGGTGTGCCTCAAAGTTTCTGTCTTAGCTGGAAGAATGGCTGAGTACTGAAGTGAAATTGTAGCCAAACTATCGATACTTCACATCTTGTTAATCAGATTTTTTTTCACATGGTAAACTGATATACGTTCTTTCTGTGTTAAGGTTTCTACTGTTTCTGGCAGGTTTGGACTTGACAAATGAAAAAAGGGATAAAATAGAAAAGGAGGGCAGGATGAGGGTTTAACTGTGTTGCTAAATATCAGTTTGATCTGGTTGGGGCTGTTTTGGGAGCTTTCGACTTGGACTGTTCAGTTGCTGTTTCTGCCAGCAGTAAATCATTCCCTGCTCCTCCTCTGAGGGACCTCTGCCTGCAGTGCTCTGTGGCTGTCAGAGGCTGAGTTGCCTTTGGAAATGGGGGACAAGGGAGGGCTGTCCCTGTGCCCTCTCCCTCTCTGCCATCTTCCTGCTACTGTCCTGGTTTTGGAGGGACCTCAGGGACAAGAAGCCAGGAGCAAGCTATGGAAGCCACAGCCTGCAGGCTAAGCACTATGCTTTGTCAGCTGTGCTTTGTCAATTTTGTTTTTTTAAAGTAATCAAATATGAAAATACTTGCTTCTGAAATAATTTAATAGAAAACCCATTAAACTTTTCAGAAAAATAAGATACATTTTAGTTGGTGAAAGTATTTTGCCTTCCCAAAGAACCAGAGGGGAATAAAGAAGCTGCTTTTGCAGCAGCAGCTGTATGTAGGACTGTGTATGTATTTATGTACCTTATTATTTATGCTTTTTGTTTTGTTTTGGGCCTTTTCTTTTTTCCACTATCTTGTGTTGAATGCACTGAGAACTATTATAGGCTTAGAAGGAAAATGTTTGACTGTTCTTCTAGTGATTCCTTTGATGAATGTCTGGTTTTGTCCACAGTTGACATATTGATGAGTTCTGTATTCCTCATCTCTTCATCTGTGTTTCAGTAGTTCCAACAAGGGATTTGGGCTGTATATTGTATTGCTCCAATTAAAAAAACATCATTGTATTCTCAGCAGAGCGCTAAATTTCATGTAAGTGTAACTTCTTAACAACATCAATCAATATTAGGTACTTTAAAGCACTCTGGAGTATGAGTAAAAAATGCTAGCTTAAGCATGATTTAGAATGTACACAAACATAACCTTTCCCCACTGTGCTAATATGATTTGAGTGCTTATACTTTGAAAGTCTTGTCACAATTTTGCTCTTTTTCTACAAATACTTCTGGTCTGTGTAAAAGTCATCATAGCAGCTACTGCTTCTGTTATTTCCAGGTTACTCTCAAAGAAAACAGATTATTGCTGACTCCTTTTTCCATCAATAATTGGAGCCCAAATGCACTTGAGTTTGTAGCCATTAATAATTTGGGCTAATAATTAGAAGTTTTAAAACTCTGGAAAGATAATTAATGAGTAACCAAGGAAATGGAGTTGCCTACACTGTGATATAGAATTGAAACTGGTCTATAGAAGTGAAGTTGAATTACTATTAGGTAAAATATAAATCCTGGAATTAGACTTCCCTTTATTTCTGGAATTGCAGTTAAAAAAGCTGAAATAACTGCTCTGGTGAGGCCTCTCTCCATCCCCGATACTGAAAATTGCATTTTATCCCACTTTCGCTGTGTAGAGTTAAGGGAAATTGAGTAGGTTTTTGAAAGGGACACAGAAAAATACTTAACTTGCTCCTCTGCCAGGAATGTGGAAGTAGAATTAATGCTCTTAAAAAGCTTTGCTTGGGTGGGGAGCATTACAGAAGTTTTATTAAGGACTAAAATAAAACTAAATCAGTTTGGTCAAGTTTTGTAAACAAGTAATACCAGTTACATAGTTGTCCTGTAAATGTGTAAATGGATACTTGGGAACAAGAAAATAAAATATGGATTTCTTTTTAGAGGAGATTTATCCCTAAGGAAAAAAACAAAACTGAGGGAGATAGTCAAGAGGTAGGAAAATGCTCAATAAATACCCCAGTTCAAAACTTTGCTCACAGCAAAATCTCTTCATACTGATAAGGCATGAGAAAGCACATCTTTCTTTGCTCATAAAAATCATAAATTTCTTCTCAGCATTTAAATGGTGTCTGCTGTAGGTTGGTGGTGTTTTCCATATGAGGATGAGCTCTGATTTTGATTTGTGGCTCTAGGAGTTACTTTCACTTCAGTAGGACAGCTTCAGATTTCTCATGGAGATAAGGAAGGGCCTCATGGAGGCACTGGGGATCTGCACTGTGGCTTCTTCTCCTGCTTTTAACTTGCAGTGTGACTTTTTGCTTCGCCCAGAAAACTTCCAACTACCCTCCACTTGAGAAAGGCAGGGGAGGAGAGAGAGAGAGCTGCAGTTACAAAATAACTGCTTACAGGGAGAAGAAAGAGAGCCTTATTCCCTTGATCAAGGCAAACATATTTAAAATTTTTGCTTAATACTGTTATCACAGAGTGAAATAGAACAGAACCTGCTGTTTTTAAGTGAGTATATCATGGTGTATCCCCTGGTTGAGTTAGTTCTAGGCATTGGTTTCACTAAGGCGGTTTCCCACATAGGTTTCAGTCTGAGCATGGAAGGTGGTGACATGTACAGTTTTACATATCATCTTTTTAAGTCATGTAAAGTAGTCAGAAATGTTCTCTATTTCATTGATGTAAAACCTGATATCTACTTTCTAAAATATTCTTTACCACATTTTTTTGTATAACCAAAACTTAGTTTTCATAAATGATGCAAAGGTTGGGAAAAGATTGGAAAATAATTGTCTGTAATTGTGCCAAAGAAAACACACTTATTTTGATTCAGGGTATATTCATAGTCTTTAAGTAAGAGAAGAAAACCTATTAATATTATAATGTTGCGCATACTACGCCTGTTGATGCAACCACATTACGTCAAGCAAATTTTGTAATACTAAGACAAGTCATGGGAAATGTTCACATGGAAATCCCAATCCCATGTTGCCACTGACAAAAGGGCATCCCATTTATAGAAGAAAACAAAAAACAAATCAACGAGTCTGAGAAGCAAAATATTTTCCTAGTGACATTTAACATTAAGTGCAACAGCCATTTTCCCAGGTCTGCTTTTCAAACTTTTTATTTTTTTCTCTTTACAGTGGATGGAACTGAGGTTTAACACACTAGCAAAATGCCCACACTGCAAAAAAATGTAAGTTCTCTGAAAGCAAGGTTATGTAAATTACTGCAAAGTAGCCAGTGTTTCTTCTGTAAGTCTTTGGAGTAAAATGTGTTGGCTGTGCTGGTTATTTTGCTGTGCTCACCTGAACTTCAAGGCTAAAGCAGATATTGTGTGCATGTGAATTCTCCATTCTTTAAGCAGAAATCATTAGCTTTGGCATATCCACCTGCATTTATGAAAATGCTCTGATTGAATTGATAGAGGCAGAAATAAGCTGCTAACAATGGACAGGAATAGGTTGCTAAAATTAACTTTTTATGTCCTTGAAATTTTACCTCTTCATAGTAGTAATCAGATATCATCTTTAAAGGTAGAACTTGAATCACTTTATTGTAAGGGGAGGAAAGGAAATAATCTTGTCTTAATTTGAAAGAAGGTTTACTGATACTATAAACTCAACGCCCAACTTGTGTTAAGCATCTTAATGCATTATCTTGGTTAACGTTTATGAATGACTTGGGTATAACTTGTGTGGAATAACTTTGGTACTCATTTGCTATTATTATTTAAAGAAGAACAAGAAAAATTAGAATGCAAGAGCTGTAAGCTTTTTGTTTTGGTTTGGGTTTTTTTTTGGGCATCTCTTTTTGAGTATTTGTTTGGCCTTTCTTATCTGAGCTTGGGAATTCTTAATTTGAATTGTTGCACTAGTAACATACTTTAATACTTTCAGCCACATGGTGTGAAATAAGATATAAATATTTCAGAGACCTTCATGTCCTGCTGATTTATTTAAATATTTGTCTTCCTTTGACAGGCAAGTGGGACTTTCAGTTAAAGGAACAAACATGTTTTCCACTGGGAATGGAGAACCTCAGCTGTGTTACATGTTGTAGAAAAACTAGCAGGTCCCTTAGGAAGGAGAAAGTGTAGGAAAAATGCACTGTAGGTGTGGGCATGGCCTGGCCTTCAACACTGACTGAAGTCTTATTTTGGAGTATTTGATGGAGAAGTCAGTCTAGTGCCGTGTTTAACCTCAGGGGTGTAGCTAACCCAGTATGGAGTTGTGGACATGTTCTAATTTGCTTAGATTAAATAAACTCAGTCTTAATGAGATGCTGCTTTGCAGGGGTGTGTGTACTGACACATTAAGTCTGTTCAGTCCTTGAGCATACGTTGGGAGTTTTGCCGTTTGGTTTGTTTTAAAACTAATTGCAATTATGTTTTATGTCGCCCTTGTTAGCTGACCTTGGCTTTTTTCTTGACTCTCCGTAGGTCAGTGTTATTTGTTGTTTAACCTTAAAGACAGAAAACAACCAAACAAAAAACCCTAACAATAACAGCAGCAAAATAAGCTATGCTCCAAACAGCAGTCAGAAGTCACAGCATGTGATCTTTTGGTCTGTCCTCTGTTGATTAATGTTGCTTCTGTTTTAAATTCCAGCCAAACTCAAAGTTTTTTGTAGTGTTCTCCTCCATAAAGTGCAAAGCATGCCATCCATATGTAGGAAAGTGGGAGCCTCTCTGCAGTGCAATTTGTGATAATTACAGCTTGCATGGCAACTGTATTGCAGAATGCAAAACAAATTTTAACAAGTGGGCACATCTGTCCTTGGGCTGAGGATGCAAACTGTGGAATATTGTAATTTAGCTTTGAATGAGTTGCTCAGTGTTTTCCCGCATTTGGGATGTGATAGTTGGGAGTTGTGCATTTCCAGCAGCATAAACATTTCTGATACATGGATTTAGGGCACAGCATAGGTGAGACACAGCTTTGAGTCATGATGATGGAATAAATAACTGCAGTGACCTGCTTTCTATCAGGTCTTTATCAGAGGTCAGCATAGCCAAGGAGTTAAAAGGGAATGTAGGGTTTTATCTTATTAATGCAAAACTTCATTCATTAGTAGCTGAGTAGTCAGATGTAGAACTGTTCATTCCTTCTGTGGATTAAGTTGATAATTGTCACTGAGAAAAGGATAGTGTAGACTAAGGCAAAAGGAATCTTGAATCACTGCAACAGTAAGTTTTCCAAGGAGACATCAGCTGACACTTTTTAGATTAATAATTTTGTTTCAAATGTTTTTAGAAGTGCAGTGAATCTATGCAGGTAGTTTGTTTGTGACCTTCCATTTGGTTGATGGATATTAGAACTTTATATTACGAATGTTTTCTAAAACTGCAAGGGAAGATCAGTAGTTATTACTTGAAAAAGTTAAAAATGAAACCGTGTTCAGGGAGAAATAAGGCCATCATGCCTCATAGTACCTAAACAAAGGAACCTCTCATATCTGAGTGCATAGGCAAGTAGGATCTTCTTGTCTGTTTTTAATCCCATCTATGTACTACCATTGTGATACAACTTTGTTTTGTGATGCACTTGTTTTGTCTTGAAAAATAACTTGGGAAATGTAGGAAATTAATTGTACTGTAGAGAATAAAATCTTATTTGGTAAATGACCAAATCTCTTTGGAAGTGGACTGTAAACCTGTCATGTTAGTCTAGGTGAAGTGTTTGGAGAAGCCTTACTGATGTGTAGTGGCTGCCTGACACAGGCCCTTACTTGCATAGGGAAAATAAATGTAGCTAATGAGGAAATGATCATTATATAGTTGTATTTTATAGTGACACCTGGGAGTGGGGAAGAAATGGTTTCTTTTTGCTGATTTAGTGTTCTTCTGCATTTTTAAATACCAGATGTTTATCAGCTTGTTTTCCAAAAGTGAGAGATTCAGGGAAGGCTTCTGGTATTTTTCTTGTTTAATGATGAAGAAGCAGGAGCTGGTTTTTTGTTTGCTGTTCTCTTTCTCAAGATGTATATTAAATCATCTAGAAAATTCAGTTCATTAATGCAGTTACTAGAAAGGGAATTGAATGGTACAGGTTATTAGTACAGAATGTCAAATCTATTTTTTTTCCTTTAGAATCTATCTCTTTTACTTTTTAAGGTCTGCCAAAACTATAAACCCTAATGAATTTATAGCGCCTTTGCCCCATAAAGGACTTTTAGTAAAGAGAGAGATATTGGAACCCCATCACTGCTGTGAAGGCTAATTTCAGCAGTGCTGTTCACCTTCAAAATATTGGCATTTTAATTTTCCTCTTAAAAGCATGTTTGAAATCCTGGTCATAATTCCTATTACTTGGAGCACAAGAGGCCCAACATTCCTTCCTGTGGAACTTCTTTTATGGCCTTTGTCCCATGTGGCAGTTTTCCCCTCTTCTAATTACTCCATGATGCAGTATTGGATTTGACATCTTCTGTATCTGCTGCTGCCCAGAGTTCTGGCAGGTGCCTTTGCTTCCTCAGCAGCTCAGAAAGAAGGAACTGCTGCTTTCTACAGAGTTCCCTCATATTCCCACATGGAACTAATTGGGTGTTTCTGTGATAGGAAGAAAGTTGTTTTGATCCCCTTTTAATATTGCCAGATGTGCTTGTCAGAGTTTTCACAGTTGGTAGGTTTTTGGGACAGAGTTTCAACTTTCTTTATTCTAAGTTAATTTGGGGGGTTTATGTGTAATTTGGCGTGGGTAGAGGAAGCCTCACTATCTAGAGGAGGCCAGTGGCTAACATCACTGTTGGGAGGTGACAAATTAATAATGATTTATTTGGACTCTTAGGTCTGTTACACGACTGTAGAAACTTTAATATCTTTATTTAACCATTGCTTTCTGTTGAAAGAGAGAAGCAGCTAAACTGAGCCATTCTTTGCATTTCCATTTTGTTGTATTTGAGTTGATGGTTTCTTCCCCAGCCTTTCTTACTGGATAGGAGGAAACACATGAGAAATACGGATGGAAAATACGCACAGCACCTGCAATATTATGATTAAAAAAATAAGACTGTAAG
This sequence comes from Zonotrichia albicollis, assembly GCF_047830755.1. Taxonomy (NCBI): domain Eukaryota; kingdom Metazoa; phylum Chordata; class Aves; order Passeriformes; family Passerellidae; genus Zonotrichia; species Zonotrichia albicollis. Next base: position 135,178,095 of record NC_133819.1, read on the forward strand.
TCAGCTCTGAAAGTGAAAGTTTCTTTTCCAGAAGGAACTTTGACTCTGCGTGCAATACACAGTTCAATAAGTATCATGTATGTTTTAGCTGTATTGAACATGACATTTTTACCAGCTTATCCTATGGTATCCAGCTCTATAATAGCATTAACTCTGAATACATAGCCACAAAATCCTGTAAAGGAGGGAACCTAAGGTCAGTTTGGCAAACTCAGTCTCTTCCCTAGTTCCCTTTTATAAAACTACAGTTTGGGTTTATTATTTTTAACTCATGTAACTTTGAATTGAACAACATATCCCTTTTCTAGAATGGCTGTAGAGTGGCTTTTGGGGGAGTGTGTGGAGGTATGTGTGTGAGAGGGTAAGATACCATTATTTGCCCAACTGGGAATTCTCTTACCCTAATCCTACCCCAGGCACCCTCCAGTGTCCTATTTCACTCTGAGTTGTGAGGTTTTGCTAAGGAAGTAATTTCCCCATGGAAGCTAATGAGCAGTACTGTTTAGGGACTTTCTAGCTCTTCTGAAAATGGCTTGTGATTAGTCACTTTAATCAAATCTTGCCTTGAAAGATGAAGCTCATTGTGTTAGCTTGAGGACTGTGATGGTGTTTGTTTGTTTGTTTTTTCTCTTGGAGCATTTCAGAAATTCCTTGTAAAGAAATAACGTTGAAGTAAAGCTGCTTAAAGCAATCTATTTGAAGGCTTTCTAAGACAAATACTTAAAAAAATTTAGTCACATGCTAAGCATATGAGGCCTTGCTATGTGGTTAATTAACTGGAGCCAGAAATTTGGTCAGTCATATGATGCATGTACTGCTTCAGTTGTTCAGCAGGGTTTTTTTCTGTTATGCATTTATCTTGAATAAATTGAGCTATCATGAGATGTGTAAAAGCATTACACATTTCCTAAGGTGTGTTGATCTCCCAGAATGGGATGAAGTACTTAACTAATGATAGCATGCTTCAGGATGCTTCAAAACACCTCTAAGATAGATAATGCATGCTTTATAAAACCACTTATGCCTCTCTAGTCCTTTTAACTGTGTTTCAGTGGACTTAAATCATATTCCTATTTTCCTCATTACTAAGCTGTATGTGATTGCAAATGTGTGACTCAAGATGTATTTGCTAAACAACGCTGAGCTTGTAGAATAATTTTTCTAACTTGTAGTAGATAATGTTATGGTTTATCTGCATTTATAGTCTGTTAGAGTGAAGCGCTGTCTTGATGCAGCAGGTAGAGACAGAGCTGTCTGTCCTGGAGTTCATAGTCTTGATGATGAGTGACAGAACTTCCAGGGGATTTATTTACCTTGGTTGTCAGAAGTTATTTGTGCAGCTCATATAAATTGTGATAGAACTCTGAAAGAAATTGCAAAGTAAGAAGAACTTGTCACGTTCTTCAAGTTCACTTAATAGCTTAAGGAATTTCAGTATTTGGAGATGTTGAACATGGAAAAAAATTACATGTCTGTGACTAAATTGATTTGTATTTATCTTCAGAGCAGTTTAGTCACTGAATGGTATTGAGTATCCAAGAAATGGATACTGAAGGTTGTTATTCTATTAAAGACATGTAGGGGTAGTAGAAGTTATTTTCACTTACTTAGATGCGGTGAAGTATTGAAGCTATGTGCTGACGTACTGAAAGCCTGAAGGGTGTCTTGCATGGAAGCTGAAAAGCAAACTTGAGTTTTGCCATCCAAAGGCTATCCAAGGCAATTACTGGGATGTACTGTGGGTGCAGAAGGTAGACACACTCAAACTGTGGGTGTGGCACCATTCCCTTTCTTGTAAGCACCTAGATTTTTAGGTACTAGATAATCACTGGCAGCTCTTTCAAATAAAAATGAGGACTCTGTCCTGTGCTTCGTAGTATAACTGTAGACTTTCCTTGCAACTCTATAAACTGGAGATGGTGTATTGCCATTCTCTTTCCATTCCCCATTGAGACTGAACAGTTACTGTTGATGATGGGGGTGGTTTTTGTGATGGTTGTTATTTGGTTGGTTGGGTTTGGGATTTTTTGTTTGCTTTTAATTTACAATTCCATTTATTTTCTAACAGTTCTTCTGTTGGAAGTGCACTGCCAAGGAGGCGCTGCTGTGCATATATCACAATTGGGATGATATGCATCTTCATTGGTGTTGGATTAACTGTGAGTGATGTCCCATGATAAATTTGCAGCTGTGTGCAGGGGTGTGTGTGTTCAAAGGAGTTCTCTTAGTTGACCAGCTCTTCTTTTCCCACCATTTGAGTAAAACTTCTTAAATTGGTGTGATTTTTGTCATCTCCATTCAAATTGTGAACTTAATCATCTGAGTAGGCCAAAAAAAGGAATTTTTTTAAAAAAGGTACTCTGGCACTTTGATAGTCTCTTTTTTTCTGATGTTAAATTTGACTCTTCATCTCTAAAAACTTGAGTTTTATGAAAAATGGCTCACTTCACTGTAGAAATACTGGAACATCTTGCTCTTGCTAGAGCTCTCAAAACTTCCATGTTTCCAGAAATACATATTGCTGTATAAGTTCCACTGCAGTAGAGGTGAATGGGATTCCAAGCACTAGAAATATGTATGAGTCTTTGTAATTTATAAAAGCTGTAAAGTGTAAAACCAGCTCATAAGCTATTTACAAATGAGAAGGCTCAGTCTGTTGTTATTCTGTGAAGTGGAACCAGTGGTATCTGGCTTACCAGTGTCTCATACAGGTTACTAGAGCCAACTTTATACCTGGGAATCCCAGAAAATTTCATGTGAGGAAATACCTCCAGTGAATTCATATGTGTAATTCTCATTATGCTTCTAACTTGTGTTTTAACTTGAATAATTAATTATGTGTGATCTTAAATGAGTTATGAAGGATTTTCCAGGTCCCTAATAGAAACAAAGCCAGAAATAAAAACAGTGCGAAACAAATTTATTTTCCTTTTTTTCATGACCTTACTGAATTGGAAAATTATGTGAAAACATCTTTCTATGAAGTTTGTCTAGAGGCTTGTGTAGCCTCCATCCTTGGAGTTATTTGGGACTTAGCTGGGTTAAAACCATGAACAACTTGGTGTGACCTTGGGGTTGACCCTACTTTGGGGAGTTGGCACTAGAGGTCTCCTGATCTCCCTTTCACGCTCAATTATCCTATGGTTATGTAAAATCAAGCTAATAAAACACCTAATTTACCCTTACCAGAGTGGAAAAGGTGCTGAAATGCTTCTCCTTAATATAACTTGCTCTTCTCTGAAGAACAGACAGTGCTGTATGTTTGACACTACTGTTTTCTCTTTTTAGGTTGGAACACAAGATTTCGCCAGGCGATTTCACGCAACATATGTTTCTTGGGCTGTTGCTTATCTCTTAGGTTTAATCTGCCTCATTCGAGCCTGCTACTGGGGGGCCATTAAAGTCAGCTATCCAGAGCACAGTTTTGCATAGAGAAATTGTTAGGTTATAGGTGAACATCTAGTAGTTCTGGATATTACATTTTGGACACTTTTAAAACCTTTCCTGTAAGGATTCCATTCTGTTCAAAGTAGTTTAAAGACTGGGGGTCTCTAAGAACAAATGTTCATTGCACTACATAATATGCAAATAGTTTGTTTTGCTGCTAGATTCCCTAGCTCTGAATACTAAAGCTATGTTTACATGTTCATAACTCTGTCTTTATAGGCGTTGAATTGTATTTCGAACAGTATTAAGTTTTACATTTCCTTTATGTTCAAATCCGTCTGCCATTTTTCTAGATTATCAGTAAGAATTCAAAAGCAAGAGTGTTTATAAGTGTTTCTACAGTAGCTTCACATTTGTACTTAACATTTTAACTAAAATTATATTCAAGTGGCTTGCTTTAAAACCTAAGCAATAAGCATTTTGCTTGAACTGCTTTACTGCATCTTTTGCCTAAGATCATAGTGACCTTATTCAGGAAATGAAACTTGTGAGTGTTTAAGACTGACACTGTTGCTAGAGAGACATTTGTAAACACTGTATGCTTGGAGATTTTTCAGGTAGAGAGATGCTATTTTGGTAGTCCAATTAAATTTCTATTTATCCAGGGTTGGATTTCAGTTAGGATAAATGCTTTTTCCTCAAGGATCCTGGGACTGAGGTCTTGGTTTTTGGTTTGTTCTGGTTGGTTGTTTTTTTTTTTTTTTTTTTTTCTTTTTTTTTTTTTTTAACTGGCAAATCCTAAAAGCCATGCTCGGATTATGGAACTTAACTCTGGTTATTCGTACAAGTTCCTTTACAGGGTCTAAGGGAAGCATTTCATATGACTTGGTTTGTAATACTTCAGTGTCATGTAGATGACAATAAGACGGTGGTGGGTTGCCTCTTACTTTCCTCTGATCTCATCAGATTTTCCCTGCTTGGGAGAGTTATGACACTGGTCACTGCAAAGGGAGACACTGTAAATTCTCATTAACTGCTGTAATAAGGAAATTAGTAAACTATTTCTTGGACCATTCCATCAAAGTACATCTAATCAATTTAGCACTGACTTGCCAAGAGAATACGGAAACAGAAAGTTTTTTCTAATGATGTATTCACAAAGGATTGAGGGACCAGTTCTTGCACTGCCCATCTTTATAATTTTAAACAAGTTTTTGCTAAATTCAGAAGGAATGTCCTGAGTGATTTAGACAACTAGTAATTTAGCTAATGGGGTCAGATGGGTAAATTAATATGGATGTTTCAGGGATACATGTAATTTAAATTATCTATGTTCCTGCTAAGTCAAAATGGTACTCGGATAAGGATTTTGGAGCACAATAAATGTAAATGATCGAACTGTAAATGATCTGTCTTTGTATGACGCTAAATGTATAAAAGCAGTAGCTCAGGATTACAATGTACCTTTTACAAATAAACTAATAAAGAAATAAAGATTATTATTCAAACTTAAATGTATTTTGTTATTTATATGTATATAAGAATGTGTAAGTGGACGAATTTGCTGATATGATACAGGAACCACAAAGGTATGGCACACCAAAGGTGACCTCTGCATTTTTGCCAAATGGCAGCCTTAGGAATATAAGATAGCAATAATAAATTGCAATTATCTTGATGTTTTAGGAAGAATGAGGATGTAAATAATGGATGAAACCAGTATTGGGATTCTATTTTCTTGAGTCAATGGCTTATGGATGGACTAATATACTCCCTTCTTTTCCTAGTGCTTTTTACATCCCTTCACTGTTGAAATTTGCTGTATTCACTTGCCTTTGAATCTCTTGAATACTCTTTCCTGGTACTTGGTGTTTCAAAATACTGCCTGCACTCCACAGTGTGACATAAAGTAGGTTAGGGCTGTACAGAAAATCATCCACTGCTTTTGTAACTTAAGTGAGGGTGGCATTGGGAGTGGGAGGGGGCTGGGTATGATGTTATTTTAATGAATCAAAGGAATTTGTACTTTTCTCCCCTGTGTTAAGCTATACTTTATTTCCTGTCTTGTGTTTCTTCTTTTTCTTCTCAACCTCTTTCAGCAGAAGGGATGGACAGAGCAACTTAATTCTGTCAGGATCAGGGTACTAGCACAATGTTTGCTGCTACTTCCTTTTGCAAAATAAAACATGGTAGTTATTCCTATCAAGTGTCATTACATGTCAAGATAGAATGTACATAGAATTGTGATATTTTTACCAGCTAAGAAGTGTAATGGTAGAATCTGATGGGACTTTGAGGGACTCCAATGGATGTGGCTGTTTGGGAAGCAGACTTGTTCGTAGACAGTTGTGATGTTTGTGCTGAACTACACATCAATCCAAGAAACTTCTCTGAACTTAAAAAAAAAAACAACCACATCCTGTCCTGTGCAAACAGACCACTAGAACAACTTTCAGGTTTTATAATCACTCATTGTTTTTGTTCATTTTCAATAGTCTTTTCCTGAAGGCATTATTTTTGTGTTCGATATGGGAATGTCTTATTCAAATTAAGGATTTTTGTGTTAGGTATGGGAATGTCTTATTCAATTTCAGGATTAAGGACTTAGGTCTTTGAGGTTTTAGTTCCCCCCCCTTCCCTGTTCTCTTTCCACTCCTTTCCACCAGAGCTTTTATACAAACTGTGTGTCCTTGGCTAGGAAGCACTTCAGATCTTAAAATGTGTTTATTTTTAAATGATAAACCTACTGATTAATAAGTCTTTGACTGATTTTATTTATACCCACCATACATGTTAATATGTTGTCTTACAGAAACACTACCGAGAGGGTAGTGTTTCTGAAAATTAGGAGATCTTTGTCACAAGTAGCATGTTGAAAAAAGCTAAATCTTTCAGACTAGTCTGATAAGAAATTCAGCATGAAGTGCTTGGAGAAGATGCTGGAGCAGCTGTGGAGTCATGAGTGGTTATTGCTGAGAAATGGATATTGTCTTTCAGTGTATGCCTTTATAAACAGAGGGAATGCCAGGGCAGCAGCTTCATATGAAGTTCTAGAAAATCTTTGCAACTAACTTTAAGGCCTTGAATAATAAATAGGTGAGTAGCAGCAAGATGATTTGTCATGTTAGATCTATCTCACTGCTTTTTCCAACAGCAGGAATTCCACACTGAATGAAGTATGCACTCTAAAAATATCTTGGAAATGTTCTTCTAAGCAAGCTTGAGAAACCCATCAGTAAAATTATTCAAATATAGTGATTATCAAGCTGTGAAGATATGGCAAGCCATGCATACCAGCTTTTTGGAAATACTTAATACTTAGTCAAGTTTGTATGCTGTTTATCTCTTATAATTCCAGCTGTTAGAAACTGAGAGCAAGTTGAGTGACTTCATTATATTAATTCATCCTGGTTTCCTACTTAATTCCTTGTGTGATTTGGATTAACAGTGCCAGGGACTGAACTTCCCCTTTCAAAAAATCTGTTGTGGGAAAATAGAGCAGGGTTGGAGAAATGAGTATCACTAAATGACTTGAAATAAAAAATTCTAACCATAATATTTCATAGGATGTATAGTATTTGAAAGCTGGACTCTCATTGTATTAAATCCCCCTTCATACCTAAAATTAGTCTCTTTACAGGGGAGTTACAATGCTTGTCTCAGTCGCCAGATTAAATTGTCCCCATTCCTCAACCTTCCAACTGTGCCCATCCCAATGCCAGGATTTAGCAGCAGAGTTGTACTGGAGGAGTATGAGCAACTGCACTGTACACACATCATAAGTGTAGGACAATATCCTGCTTGAAAATAACTCTGAAAGTGCCTCCTTAATTCAGATTTCCTGCTGTGATTTCGCTGATGCTGTCGACCTGCAGCACATTGCATGAAGGTGAAGGAGCAAAAGGCTGGGTGGAGGTCTTGAAGGAGAGGGGAGAGAGGAATTAATCTGATTAAAGTTATATGCAAGATTTTTGTTATGGATATTTGAGCCAACAAGAAAAGAATATCTAGGCTCAGTTTCCTACAGCTTTAGCCACAAAAGGGGTTTTATTTTAGAACAATAAAGCTGCTTGTTAGCTTGATTAGCCAGCAACTTTTCATGTTACACTTCAGTGGAATCTGGGGGAGTCTACCAGGGAGGTATCCCTGTATCACCTCCTCTGCTTTAGTATTCATTTGTAGGCGTTCATGTTGGCTGCTTTGGGGGAGAAAAAGGACATTACAGTAAGAGACTTTGGATCTGGACCTCTGTAGTGGATTTTATGGTTCTTTTCAACAGTTCATTTGAAAGAAGTGTGTTCAGCTAAATCTTATGAGCAAAAGCAGTAGATATGACTATGGATTGGCAATTAATCCAGATGAAAAGCTGTGTGTCATTGCAGTGACTTAGTGAAATGATTATCAAGTGGGTCAGGGAACACTTACGGCTAAAAGATAAAGCTGGATGAGGTGCGTAGCGTCATAAAGACAATTGCATATTAGCATTTTATCCGAAACAGTACATTGTGCAATGGAGAAACCACCATTTATTTCAAAGTAAATTTAATAGGAGCTCTTTTGCATGAATTTATATAAATTTGTAATGACATGGTTATAATAAGTTCCAGCTTCCTTAGATTTACATGCATTGCTTAATGTCTAAAACCACCCCAAACAATTGGAGAAGGGAATTAAAGTCTGAGACTGAGGTTAGAAAACACTTCTGAGGGCATGCTGCCTTTTTTTTTTTGTTGTTGTTGTTTTGAAATATTTCCTAAGGAAAATGATTTGGCTGATTGAATTTCAGGACTGATTTGTGTTAAATTGTATGAGAAAGAATTTGCTGACAGGCCAAATGACATACAGCATATTACGCTCACAGAAGGATCAAGCATCAATTTTTAGTATTTCCAAAGCAATCTCTAAATTTTCATTGTCTATTAATGAAATCTCTTACCCATGCATAATATCTTTCTTATCATGCTTTCAAATTTGTTAAGAAAATTAGAAAAGCTGACAAGATAGGAAATATGTAGAGAATTTTATATTATTTGTGTAGTGTTACTGGAGTATATTGGGTCTTTTTTAATTTTGTAAATGGGATGATGATATTTTTCTTTGCATATTTTAAAGTTTTCTGTCTGTAACTGATACCACTGTTTTATCTGCCAGTTTCTCAAGTTAAACTTATGAAGTGTACCAAATTCTTGCCTGTTTAAAGAATGCTTTAACAAAATACTGAATATAATTTCCAACTATATCAGAGAGATAAAACATAGAGTACCTTGAAGATGTGAATCTTTATTACAGAATTTCTGTTCAACAGTAATTTGAAAGGTATAACACAACTTCCAAGAAGCTCTGCAAGCTTGGAGCCCTATGCCCTGAGCAGGCTGTATGGCAAGGAACCCCAAACAGCCACCAACCACATGAACCAGCAGAAGAAATTTTCACAGGAGTTCTCTGGCTGTATTTCATTGAAAATGCAAGCACCCAAAGAGTCTTCCTTTCAGAAATCTGAGTCTGACAAACTGGCATTCTCTGGTTTTTGGGTTTTTCCCCCCATCAAAAATTACTGAGCTCACTAATCAGTGTGGACGAGGGCTAAAATAGTCTATAGTGTTATTTGTAGTGCACCTTTCTTATTTAGGAGTAAGAAAACAATACTTTGCATTATTTTTAGCATAAATGCACACTATTCTTATTTTAATGGACAGGTCAGTGAACTATGAAGCATGCTTTAAAACCTGAGCTATAGCTTTCTCATATTTTGCTTTGATGTTTATAATGTGAAATATTAATCTTTTAGATAAAAAAATTTCCATCCCAAAAGTTTCATGTATATTTTCTATGCAGTTTCAGTTCAAATAGTACTGTTTTGCCAGGAATGAGAACAGGGAAAAGCTGTTTATGCTTAAATAAAACCACATAGCTCTATACAACTCCAGGTACCCCTGGACCCTGCTTTGGAGCAGTTTGGTAGGACCTCTTGGTGATTTTAACTGTCCTGCAAAGTGATCTGAAATATGCCTAGGTTCTAAGACTCAGGAAAAATTTCACCTGTGTGTGAGAACAAACCTTTTTTATTCATCTTTATTTTAAAGTTTTAAAGAAAGCAGAAAACAAAATCTGTTAAATATAGTGATTTTAAGCTAATGTCATTAGTACAGAACAACACCACTCTGTAGCTCTTCTATTTCGATTGAATTTAAGACTAAAAATATAGTGCAATTGGATTAGGAAAAAAAATAATTATTTGTTTGTTTTTAGAACTCCAAAGTGAAAGCTTGAAAACTATTGATTCTTCCCGTGCTTTAGCATAGGAAAACAGTGCAGGTCAGGAGTGTGGAGAGCTCACTCTGCTGCATGGCAGCACGTGGGGACAGCAATTTTTGTCACAGGCACTGCTGGGGTGGGACCCTGCCCTTCTCTAGGGCAGAGAAGCAGCCTGGCTGTCACAGCAGCAGCCCTTGCTACAGTGACAGGAGCAGGACGCTGCTTCCATCACACAGTGCAGAATCTTTATGCCCACAGCAGCTCATGTATTTTAATACAGCATCAAGTGTTGCTAATACCAATCTGATTGCTGACAGTAGGTAGAGAAAGATTTCTTTTTTTTTTACAATTGCACTGTTTGTATTTGTGAGATTCCACAGAATTCACAGAAATTCACAGAATCACTGGGTTGGAAGAGACCTTAAAGATCATTAAGTCCAACCCAGCCCCAATACCTCAACTAAGCCATGGCACTGAGTGCCACATTCAGTCTTTTCTTAAACACATCCAGGGATGCTGACTCCACCACCACCCTGGGCAGGCCGTTCCAGAACTTTATCACCCTTTCTGTAAAAAACTTTTTCCTAATATCCAGCCTATATTTCCCCTGATGCAGTTGGAGACTGTGTCCTCTGGTTCTGTCAGTTGCTGTCTGGTGAAAGAGACCAACCTTCATTTACTTCTCTACTAGGATTAGCTGCTTTTGGTCTCACGCTTGTAAGCATAGAGGCTGGCTGAGCTGGAAAACTTGAGAGGAATTTTCAAGTAACAGCAGATCCTAATCTTGACTTGAAGGAAAGCCTTGGCGTGAGTTGATTTAATGAGATATTTATGTGAGTTGACTGAACCACAAGTTTCCTATTCAGTTATTATTTATGGAATCTCTGCCATTCTTTAAGTCTACAATATTTTCTGAATTGATGAAGAAAATATGCTACACTGAATATAACCATTTCTTTTTCTGACACTGACTAGAGTGATAGAACACTTTCTGTTTAGTGTAACTATAGAATGTAGTTTCAACAATGCTAACTGCTTGGATTCAGCACATCAAGTTTGGATCACTTCTCCTGCAAAATACGGCATTGCTGATAGACTGATAGCACAGCGGAGTCCCTGAAGTCACTTTCCAGAGGTGAGGTAAGACTGAACAAATTCCTGATCCAGGGCAGCACATGCCTAATGTTCAGTGGGATTCTGACAGCCCTGTTTAACTTTCCTGGGTGGAGAAGGTGGGACAGGTGGAGAGGGTCACAGCAGCTCACATGATGATTCCTCATGGAAACTGATATCCTGGTGATAGACTTCTCTGAAGAATGGCTGAGAAGACTCCTTCAAAATCGCAACTTCCTACATGCTCTTGTGCTTAATTAAAACCTTTGGATTAACAATTTAATAAATTGGGTTAAATTTGTTGATTAAATTTGTTGATTAAATTGCAAATGTTATTTGCAAGATTACTCCAGAAATGTACAATATTTTTCATAAAGGCTGGGTTTGATTGGTAGTGGCAGTTAAAAGCATGAACGTTGAAGTAGTTGTTTAAAAATAGTTTTTTATATTTACAAATTTGGAGGGAAAATGTATTTTTGTTTACACAGTTTATATAAGCAGACAATTTTTTTGCACATTTCTTTCACTATGCTCATATGATAAGCACCAAATCCAGATTAAAGCTACATAAAAATGTATTTTAAAAAACTTCTAGTATTGTGGCAGAATAATAAAAAATAGACAGATATGATGTTCTGGTATGAATTTGTTTCAGACCAAGACATATTATTAATGTAATACTTCTAAAGCCCTAGAAAGTAGGACTTAATTAAAACAAAGGAACACCTGTAACTGCCTTATGGGGCCAAATGTCTCTGCAAGCTTGTGCTCACAGACTAATCAACAAACACTATGTCCTACACAAAAATGAGAACTTGATCTGATTTTTTTTGACATTTCTTTTTAATTTTCAATAAGATGAAGTTAAAATCCTTTCGTTTTTGCCAGCTGGGGGCTAATACGTGTGCATATTCTCACAAACGTCAAAGACTTCAACTGTTCATTTTACAAGCAGCGAATTTCTTTTTTCAGTTCTTATACAGAAAAAGAAACTTTTGCATATTCTGAAAATCACATTAATTTAATTCCTGGGGTAGTTACAGGGCTTCAGTTCCAAAATAGAATTTTTAGGTAGTAATTTTGCTTTTTTGTGTGTGTTTTTGTTTGGGTGCTTGGGTTTTTCTAATTATTTCTGTTTGGTTACTGTCAGCAACAATTCTTTTGTTTCTGACTTGATGTTCTTATTTGCTTTTTGGTGACCTCTGCTTTGTCCCTGCCTTTATGTTTAAGAGACACACAGTAAACAATCAAGAGCATTTGGGCGAGAAAAAGTTCCTTCTTGGCCAGAACACCCTGCTGTCCTGAGACGCCAAACAGCCAAAATGTGATGGGTCCACTGCCACAATGAAGTGGCAAGCTTAGATTGCTGAGAGTAAGTACAGGATGGGTGCAGTGGAGCATGAAGGGTGCAGTTTCTGGCCTCTTTTAGCAGGATGATCTGCAGCAGGCAATGCCAAGCCAAGGCACACAATGCACTCATTTTCCCTTAGTGCACACCAGTGCAAGTGTTCTCTCGCCAGAGCTCTCCTGCTTCTGGCAATTAGTTTCGATCACAAGGAGTCCCTGCACAGGCAGAGAAAGAGCAGCTGCTCAGCAGAAAGACAAAAATTGCTAGACTTTGTTCTGCACTCCTCTGAACTGCTAGTTCTCAGATTGCTTCTGTGCACTGTCTTGGTTCTCTCATGCAGGTTCACATGGCAAGAGATCACAGTTCCACACAGTGAAGCACAACATTTTGTTCTTTCTTACATTCTCAGTCTTCGACAGCACACGCAGCAGCCAGATTATCTCTGTGCAGGGGGTAAGGTGTAAGCTCCAAACTCTGTTTTAGGACAAGACTAATGCTCATCCCCTGGCTCTTCTGAAATGGAGACAATGTATTTCATAATGCAGAAAAATCAAATACGCACTGAAGTTACACTGGCTGCTGTCTTGTCAGTTCATCTTTGGAGGCTACCAGATATTCACTGCACAGAAGAACAGTAAACTGATATAAGGCAGGTACTAACTTAAAAGCTATAGCAATATTAATCTTTCTCATGTAAATAAATAATTTAAATAATAATATAAGAAAGTAACTTTATTCTGATTCCTTGTAAATCAGCCATACCTCACATCTAGCAAAAGATAAATGAGGTCATAATTATTCCACTCCAGTAGTTAGCAATATGCATTTAGCCATTTTACACCGTATTTCAAGGTGGAAAAGCAAATCTTATTTCTCAGATTGAGCATAAAAGTGTTTAAAAGTGGATTAGTTTACAAAGGATTGATTTTCAATTAGGTCATTCTTAATCTCATGTATATACATACATCTGAATACACAACAGTTGTATTAACTTGAAATGATATTTCCTATTTGGCATGTAAACTAAAATTGTCAATGATTTTGATGACCATGTCACAGCTATGACACAAACAATTATCTCAATCAAAAGAAGCATGAATGCATAGTTTTAATGTGTGTATTTTTTATAATCACTACTCTTTTGCACAGTTAATATGTTTCCTTATGTCACATTCCAAACTTTGGTCTTCTTATTTTTTTCCTGTTATGCTCTTGGTCCTGACTATTCTGCCCACATTCTACTGCCTCTTTATTTATCAGTACAGGTTTTGGTGCCATTTGCTGAATCATGCTGATTGAGTCTGAACCTAAATGTAGCAATGTCTTAGTAATAAAACTCTATATATATATTCATGGTATTAAAAGCTATGACAACAATCTCAATCAGCCTAAAAACTAAACCCAACTCCCATGACTGAAATACTGGAAAGCAGAATTCTTCATTGCATGGAAGCATGAGCTGATTTCTCTTGAAGATTTTTTTTCAGATTCAGAGACTAATTCCAACATATATAAAGGTGTTGTTATTCAGCTATGACAGATACATCAGGTGTAAGAATTCAGAGTAAAGGAATCTATACACATAACAGGTGAAATTCTAGCCCAGGAAAAATGTGCAAAACTTTCACTAAATTTATTAAGCTGTGATTTCAGAATTTCAGTTCTCCCAAAGCAAAATTAACTCTGATATTAATATTATTAGTTATTAAAGGTGTGAGTCTCTTTCCCTGTGAATATCTAAAACCACACAAGAGAACTGTATGTGTAGGGGTTTTTTTTTGTCTTTTGTTTTATTTGTTCCATCTATCTACTACTAAGCATATGTAGTACATTATGTTAGCATAATGTTAGCGTATGTTATAGACTTACAGACATAGATGGTTAAACTTTGTCATAAATAATGATAGATTAATTTTTATTGATTGATCCTAAGCAGAACCACAAATCTTTCCTAACTTCTTTACCTTATTATATTGTTACTGAAAAAAAAACAAACAAACAATCCACAACAGATGCCTTGATACTTGCTAATACTGTCCTTTACATGCAGAATAAGTTTGTCAAGATATTACAGTTTTTCTTCTCTAGGCATCAACTGCCCCATGGCAGCTTTTTCCACTGACCAATGCAATCACATAGCAAATCAATCAAAGCAAATCAAGCTCTGCATCTGAGTTTTGCTCTCCACAGGCTAATTCTTCAACAGAGACATCATTCTGTGTATCAAACCAAAAGGGCAACTCTGATAAAGGTGCAGTGCCAGCGCTGGTCCAGGCAGTAAGCACACAGCCTGCTGCCCAGCTCCTCTGTGACACAGCAGAGCCTACATGGGCCGTTCTGCCCTTGAATTCTCGTGCCTGTGGCCTCTGGGATCCCTGTCAAGAAGCAGGACATGCAGCTGGCGTTTCAGAGCCTACAAAGTAAGGTCAGTTGGAACACTGATGTTGAGTGTATGCAGTACTGAGAATATTCAGTGCATCCTGAACTGCAGTTACTGAGAATATTCAGTGCATCCTGAACTGCAGATACTGCGAATATTCAGTGCATCCTGAATGCACCTTCAGTTCAGGTGCAGGAATTTACCTCTGCAATTTTCCTCAGCGATAGGGACGAACAAGGCAGACCTCCCCCAAAATAATGAATGTTTAGTTTTGATATGTATTTTATTTACAAAATATTTTTGTCTGTTATGTAGGGATTCTTTACTACTTACACAGTGCTTTTGACCCACATTGTTGAGATTTTTTTCTCCACATTTAAAGGAATCAGAAATTTAAAGAAAAATATTGAGAATCTGTTACAATTAATGTTACCAGAAAATTAATTTTAAAGGAAGATACATAATCCTAATTTGAGAAGTGTGACAGTTCACAGACTTGAGAGAATTTTTGTATATGAAGAAAATATATTTGATATATACTTTTACATAGTACTATGTGCTGATCATAAACATTCCTCTAGTTGCACATAGTAGAGCACTAAATACAGCAATAGCTTCCCCACTTTTAATTCAACAGTTTCAGTAGTCAAAAAGAACAAGATTAATACTTGTGATTAATATTCTGAATTCTCAACTCTATGGAAAGATGAACATCAATATATTAAGTAGCTCAATTTGAGGAACAGTCAGGGGTAGAAGAGTTTTTGTGTTCTTTCCCTGGGCTACCTCTACAGGGCAAATTGCTAGTTTAGCTGAAAGTAGCCACTTCACAAAACTACAACCAAAACATTGTGTGTGTGCATATATATATTTACATACACATTCTTGTCTCTTGGTGTTTGTTCTGTTGACTGACTTAATGAAGCATACAGTGTTGGAAATAATGGCTTGGGGTGAGGGTTGGTTTGGTTTCTTTTTTGCTTTGCGATGAAATTATTATGAAAGTGGCTTTAAGAAAAAAAAAATCTCCCAGAAAAGTACTGCTAAATAAATTACAATTACATATGCAAATATGATTACATTTGGCTGCAGGACTGAGTATCCAATTACACTGAAAATGGCTTTTTAAACTTGCAACTACAAGCGTGCCCTCAGGCTGACCCAAGAGTCCTTTCATTTCAGCACAAAGCCATTATTTTGCTGCTAAGTGCCATCCATTACAAACCTAAGATCACATACAATTACAATTACACGCTTATTTAGATGTGCAATTGCTCATTTTTACATGTGCAATATTGATACTGTCTTTAATAAATGTTTTCTGCTTTCCTGAATCATATCTAGTACAGGGAACAAGAATGCCTGTGTCACTTCCTGCAATCTACAGCCTTTAGGAGCACAATCAGTATGTTAAAAAATTATTTCCTTAATTATTCTGGGAATTAATAATAATAATAATAATAATAATAATAATAATAATAATAATTATTATTATTATTATTATTATTATTATTATTATTATATCAAATAGAAAAGTAATTATTAAAACTAATAATTATTATTAGTTCATCAAATAGAAAAAACAGATGGTTTTGGGATTTTTTTTTTCCTTACATATAAGCATTTTGTTCACATAGATACAAAAACCTTTAATATTTATATTTTGCAACACATAGTAAGTCTCTCTTGGCTATACCAGTCATTGGTCCTTCAAAATAATTACTGTATGTATCATGTGTTTGAGAGGACACTGGATTATCATCATTTAAGAACATAAACAATACCAACCAAACGAAATAGAAATTTTCAGCAGTGCAATTGCCAGCACCAGGGAGACAAGTGATAAGCGAATGTATTTTCCCCTTCCCGCAGGGGGAGGCAGGATTCTCTCCGGGCACAGGTGAGGCTGCTGGGCAGGCCAGGCTGCCGGGATCTGGCGATGGCTGCAGCCCATGCGGGCAGTGCCAGCTCTCATTGCAGCGTGCGGGGTGATAACTGCTCCTGCTGGCATGGGCAGCCTCACAAACAGCCATTGCCAGCCCCAATATTCCCATCTTCCCAGCAAGCTTTCAAAATACCTGGCACACTCCTTTTTTCTCCCCGTATTTTTGTTCCTGCCCTTTCTCCTTGCCCTACAACCCAGCAGCAACTCAGTTTACAGCCCCTATGAAAAACACGTGAGGTTTTTACTGTTTAGTTCATCCTTAGCATATTTAAATATGCAAAAACACTGGAAGAATTCCTATTGCTACATCTGTAGGTGATACCATTTCAAGTATGCCAAGAAGGGCAGTGTCACTCTTGTGTAAATCTGGTTTGCAGCACCTGACACGCTTCTTTCAAAAAGCACAACAACCCCATGAAAAACCATATCTTTATTTTAGTTGCCCCATTGACTTTCCCATCAGTAACAGTTCTGGAGTAACAGCCAGACACATTTAATATTTATGGGCACTTACATATTAATAATTTATAATTAGTTCTTATGTAGCTAAGGGAATGGTTGATAAGAATAGGAGAGCAACTATTTTACATGATGATCTTGTGAGAATGGATGGCGGGTCAGAAGAAACAGGACATGTCTGAGTATGAACTAATTCACTTGGGAGAAATTACTTTAAATCCAACTTTAAACAGCAGCAAATGGGTTAGTGAGTATGCAGATTACCAGTGTCTGTAAAGAGAAGGTTGATAGCACATCATGCATGAACAGCTCAGGAAACCAACTGGAAGATGATGTGTTAGGAGAGAAGACTGTAGGAGCGTGACATCTGTATATAATAGCCACTATTTCGAGGACAGTTTAATCTCTGAATATCTAAGTTAATAAAATTCAGAGACTGCAGCAAAGCAGAGCCAATGTGGTTGATGGAAACAGCAAAACAGTCTTTATAAACTAGCCAGGTAAATCTTAACATGGGATATATTAATAATTAGTTGCTTGTTATTTGTGTGATTATGTACTGGGCGTTACCTTCCTATTCTGTACTTCTGGAGTTCTTAGTAGGTGATATGAAATACATATGTTAGAAAAAAATCAGCAAAAACTCAAGGACTTTTAATTAATATTGCAAACTTCAGTAAGGTGAAGTCTAGCAAACTAACATCAAGGAGCTTTAATGTGCTTCTCTGGGAGTTAGCAAGGTGCATTCATTGCTACTGTTGATTACATGTTGTGAGCAAAAATGAGACAAACTCTGAATTTCCAAACCATACAGCATGCCATCACTTCTGCAACTGAGAAACCAGAGGCCATTCTCTCGTCCCTCCTGCCCCATGCCATGAGGGCAGCTTTCCAACGTCTGAAAGTTGCCCTTTTCTTTCTCGATGAAGTTAGCTGTAGAGACCCCACAGTTGTGTTCAAAAGCCACTTATTTCTCCCAATTTCCACTGTAAGGCCCTGACGGGACATGACTCCGTCTGTGGGACAGAGGAGGAGACACCTTTATCCATCTCCAGTTCCTCTCAGCTTTAACCCCAGAGGGAGCTGGCCAGCAGCACCTCAGCTCGCCTCTCCTGCTCCTTGGCAGGGCCTCGTAGGGCGGCTCTCAGGTGTGCCCCGCTGCCCTGAATCCCCGGGGGCGGCGAGAAGCGGCGGGAAGCGGCGCCGCAGCCCCGCGGAGCCCCGGCCGTGCCCGGCCCGCGGCGCGACGTTGAACGGCCCCGCCCGGCACGCGGCCGCGGCCGAGGCGCCGCGCGAAGGCCGCCCCGCCCGGCCGCGCTGAGGGACGGAGCGGGCTCAGCGGGACCACGACCAGCGGCATCGCGGGGCAGGGGCGCTGCCGGCGGCTGGAGGTGGGCTGGGCATCCCCCGGCCCACGGCAGGGCACGGGGGCTGGGCTGGGGGCGAGGCGCCGGGCGGCCGTGGGGGGTTTTGTTTCTTTGTGGGGCTCCCTGTGCGGTGCCATTTCGGGCGAGGGGGGACGGTCAGTTTCCGGTTACTCGTGGGGATTTTTCACGAAAATAGCGTGAAATCCTCTTCACGCATTTAGGAAAGAGCCTTCCAAGCTCTTGAGAAATGGCTGCTGTCAATGTCCAGCTTATTAATATACTAAAAAAAAAAAATTCCTGGGTTCTACAGAACTGCTTCTAGGCCCGCTTGCTGGTGCCACAGGGCTTCCCTTCTGCTGGGCAGGGCTCCCATGGGAATGTCCCCAGAGAAGCAGTGTGGCCTTGGAAGGGACAGTTCTTGGGATGCCGCCCCTACTGCAATAGTCTCTCATGGAAGCAGTTTATTCCTCTGCTATTAAAACGACTCCTTCTCCACTTTCCTTGACACTGGTCAGAAAGAACACTATTAATTGAGGTTGGGCTAGATAACTTGGTATTTTCTGGAGGCTTCCTGGAGGAGGATGAGGGAAGAGCGGCAAAATGTGTTTTGCTGTCACCACCCAACTTGTTTTTATTGTCAGAACACTGTGATAAAATAGAAGTATGCTGCATTCTAGAAGCTAGGCAGTCTCTTTAACAGGTTTTCCTGTTTTTAAAAAGCGTGCATATAATTTGTCATCAGGGCATGAAGGAAAACTTGCCTGTTTGTTGGGGATTTTTTCACTCTTCTGATGCAAATGTGTATAATTACTGCATTGCTTTCTGTGGAAATTCACTATCTAGGATAAATGTGTTTTATACAAGCATTCATAATTTGGGTTAAATGAAATATGTCATCCCTATGTGTAGTCTTAGTTAATTCACTTGCAGGAATTTTCATTGCTTCTTTTGACTACAGCTTTGAAGTCTTTCTTTTTTAAGATGAGCGGGTAGGAAAATCAGAGAATCAAACCAGATTTTTTTTTCCTAGCTTTAGTTAAGTTGTTCTAATTCAGACAGTAACCATGAAACAGTTGGTTTCTAGACCTGGTTCCAACTTCGTATTTTGGAAAATTGTTATTTGACTGTGTTAGAAGTGTTCAAAAATTATAGTGTAGAAAATTCTAAGATGATATTTAGTTTTCTTCCTACACAAAGACCAACTGAAGTTGTGTATGATACTGGGTCTAACAGCCTAGCTTCTCTTTTCCTGTGTTGTACAGGAAATGGATCATGTAGTTGTAACTCTTGCAGTCATGAGTATTTCTTGAAATTTTTTTGTTATAACAATTATTCCCTTGTCTTGTAAAGTTTCTTAGAGAAAAAAAAATCAGTATCATTTATATTGTGGCAGTTATTTTTTCTGGTATTCTTTTTCTCTAAAAATAGCTGAAATTCCTTCAGATCATAAAATCTCCCAGTTGACAAGAGATGGGAATGAGAGGGATATCCATTAGGATACAGATACTACAAATGAACATTTTCCAACTGATTGCTTGCTTAAAGTGTGAAATTTTTCAGCCCAGCACCACCTTCACAGTTTTTGAAGCTTCTATAGTAGCTAAACTGAGTGGGAAGATACAAAACTGTATTACTTTAACTAAAGTAGCTATTAAAAATCAGTCCTCTAAGTTTATATAGATATGTAAGGAACTCCTGTGCAGACAACAGATTGATAAGGGGTATGCTGATGCCAATTAATTAAAAACCTGTTGAACTATGTTAGAAACTCCCTTATTTCCATCATGTCCCCATCTCCTTTCTCCAAATGTGTACATAGACATACAGGGAAAGAATCTTAAGAAGAAGCTAGGGTAGCTCAGTTGGAAGGAAAAATGAGAGGAGTGTCTGATTCTGTCTTCATGCAAATTTTATCCAGCATGTTCAATCATCTAAAAAAACTGATGAATCAGACCTTTCTGCTTTTTCCTGCCCAGATATAATATTGCCTTGTCAAATGCAACTAACAGGGAGTAGGTAGATTGCTCTTCTTGTTTAACATCCATATGTGAAACTGAATGCTAATGATTTCAGCTGCTTTTTTGAAGTGCGATGTTTCAAAATGTTACAGAAGCAAAAAAGTTTATTGGTAAATCCCTTCAGCCAGCACGACCTGTGCATCAGCTGTCTTCTAAACAAGGTGAGTAGCGTGGCTAAGGTGCAGTTCACTTTACCAAAGTTTGGGTTATGTTTTGGGAAGTAACAAGGATGTGTGAGGTGTCTGGTTTTGTTTTGTTTTTAAATTACTTCATTAAATTACAGTGAGAAAATAGCTTGCTGTGTGTTGGTCTTAGCACATAATTTCTGTGATAAAATCTGAATTTAAACTGTATTAGATTTATGCAGAGCTCTTTGGTGCTGCTCTTCTAGCTTGGCATCTGAAATGTAGCTTCAGAAAGCTGAATCAGGCTTCTCCGTTAAATTTGGATTTCTTGGGGTGACTGATCCTGCTATTGATAACATAAGATACACATAATTTAACAGATTATTTGGGTTTTATTGCAAGTGCTGATGCCTCAGGTACAGTACACTGCACTGTATTGTTCTTACCTAGCTTTCACACAAATTCAAAACAAAAAACCCAAAAAACTTCTAGAAAAGAAATCATGAAGTATTTATGTCAGGTGGGAATATTTTGCTTTAATTTTTAAATTTCTATAGATTAAAGCCTAGCTATTGCAGTACTACAGTTGCTATTGGTAAGTTAGAAATTTTTGTTCCAGCAGAAAGTCATCAGCTGTGCTGATGTGGACTGAAGCTAAGTGACATCATAAACTTTTACTTTGTATGAAATTTATGGAAGAAACGGAAAAGGGGTCCTGTGGTGATGTGGAGCTTCTAAGTTGTGAATAAATGCCTGTAAAATCTCTGTGCAGCAAGGAATGTTCTTGGGGCAAGTATCACAAAATAATACTGTGGTGTCTATTGAAATTATTTTTTCTTAATGTTTTATGCTCGCCAGCATCACCCATTGCATTAAACATTCGGACTGAATTACCCAGCAGCACTGAAGTATGTTTGCAGAGTAAGGTTAACTGGGTGAGTATTGAGGAAATATATAATTATTTATAAATTGGAGGTCAGCAGATCTGTTGAGTAACTAAATGAAAACTGTTTCCAGCTTGGAGTGTCCTTGACTCTGAATGTTTTAAACCAGCAGTGTCAGAACTGTTGAAAAGAATTATGAGTTTCAGGAATGCCTTTCCCTGGTATTTGCATGCACTAATAGCTGAAAAATGCAGCTTAGGAATTTAAGATTCTTACAAAAAATCTGTGTGGCATTTCTTTAGTCTTCCTGAATTTAAGTCAGTTCTTTTAAACTTAGAATACATGTATTCTGTCTTCACTTATTATGTGTAAATAATAAAATTAGAATTTTTTGTTGTTGTTAGCACATGTACAAATTCATTTGAGACAGCAAACATCATAAAACTTTGTGCTTTATTGCTAGAAGTGCTTGACTTTGGACATAGTACAGATCTGTTTTTCAGACTTGAAATTGGTTGTAGCGGTGTGCTGGAAGATGAAGTTTGAAGTCTTCCAAATGGAATGCTTCATGTTTCATAGCCTGCTTCATGTTTCATAGCCTGAACTTTCTGTTGATTCTGATTTGAATGTTTTTTCAGAGTGTTGATAAATGGGTTTTTTTTTTTGAGAACAAATACCTGTCCCTTAATTTTTACTTTATTTTTTTATTATTTTAGAAGAGTTTCAGTAATCCAGTAAGCATTCTTTATTGTATGGAGCTTCTGCAAGCTGCCTTTGACTTTAACATTTAAAAAAAAAAAGTTAAGGTCTTGGGAGCCTATCTTTGATCCAACACAGGGAAATTAACACCCTCGTCTCTTGAGCAGTAATTACTGAAGAGAACAAACTACTCACTTTTAAATAAGCCTCTGGTCATCAGTGCTGTAATATTCAGTTTCATCAGTATTTAGCTGCATGTAGCTGCACTTTGCCTTTGTTTGATATAGGTATAGCTGTTTTTTTTATATTTTTTTGACTTTTTCTTTAATGTAGCATATGGAAAAGACTTTTCAATAAGACTTTTGACCATCTCCTTTCTGCTAAATGAAAGAATCCAAGTCCATCCTTTTGTCTTAAGGAAAAGTCCTTCCTGCTTTTATTATTCCCAAATGTAGCAGCTTGTGGCTGTGTTTTAGGTGGGATAATAGTAAAGAAAGGGATAATTGTGTTGTTTTTAAAGACTTACAGTAGAACTGTAAAGTTCTGTATAAAAATATCTCTCAAATATGTTCATCTGTATTGTCTTATTCCTTTATTGTATGTAATCAGCAGTAACATTCTACAGGTTCAAATTAAACTGTACTACAACTGTTACTTTACCTAAGAAACATGTATCCTTGTTTTAATATGCTTAAAGGAAATAAGCTTCATAACTTTCCTTCCTATCTTAGTCATCTGAAATGACTGAAGTGAAGATCTTAACTCAAACTATGATGCTCTGTCAACCAAAGCAACATGAATCAGGAGAAAAAAAAGGTAAAATACTGCATGTGGAGCTGTGTCAGGATTTTATTTTCTGATGAAGGACAACTGAACTTTGAAGTGATGTGGGCTGCACTTTATTTTTTCTGATCAGCCAGTGGATTGATAGTTTGGAGAGCAGTATGAAACTTTCCTGCTTTTTACATAGCACTCTAGAGAAAGTGTAAAAATTCACCATAACTGAGGTAGAAAACTTCCACTGGTAGAGCTGCTTGCATATGTGGATATAACTTAAAAAAACCCAAACAAACCCAACAAAACAAACAAACAAAAAACCGCAGCCAACTCCCTGAAAAAACAGACCCCAAACATTAAAAAAAATTCTTCACACTAAATCCTGAGTTTATATAGATTGCTTGTGTGTGTAGAAGTACACATTTGAGTTGCATGCTTTAGCCTGCTGCAGGGCTCAGCTGTGGCACACAGACTATTGAATGTAAACAAGTTAAGAACTCAGCATTTTGGCTTCCTTGTCCTGCTCTTACTACGGTGGTTCTGAAATAATAGTATTTGGGTGGTTAGATATGAATTAACTTTTTTTATGATTAATCCTGCACTATTTGTTTCTGTGTCAGTATTGTCCTTAAGGTTTGCTCCTTGTGCTTTTCTCTCTGTACTGCCTGCCACTGTACTCATAGAGAAATGGTAGTTTAACCAAGTCAAAATTTTGCTCCTTTTTTTCATTAAGGGATAATCTCAGAGTTCAAATGCATTCTCACAATACTTCCCTGCCCTGCTTCCTACCTAATTCTTCATTTTTAAACATGTCGCAGAAACTGCATCAGTTACCCAGGTTAGGTCACCAGTTTATTGAGACAATTTCATTTGTCTGTGTCTGCCTGTAATCAGGCATCCATCTGTAATTTCCAATCCTTAAGTAATCTCTGAAGATGTAGTTTGTCCTTTTGCTATTTGTACTCAAAATTTGAAAGAATTCTGTTAGGTTTTAATGAGGCTTTCATATTTTTGTCAGTCTGAGGTTACCATCTCACACGTTCTTGGGCATTAGTTTGGTTCTGTTGTGTGTTACTGACTTAAAAATAAGTCCTCTATGTATTTTCTTTAAAGCTCAGGCTCATTTCTTCTATTTTTGATCTTGATAAATAGAAGAGAGTTCTGTTCTTTTGATCTAGTTAGATGACAGACTTGTCAAGTTCTGTCCATTTAGTGGTTTCTTTCTGATCCTTTGTCATCGATTCTGCTTGTGGTGAGTAGAGATTGTTATGTTCTACAAGATCTTAAACAGCTTCTCATCAGATCCTGGTCTCTTGTATAATCCAACCCTTTGGATCATTTTCAGTGGTTACTTGCTCTGTGATGCCTCTCTGAGTCTGCTCCACAATTCTCCCCATTGTCAAACTTTTTCTCACACTTGTTTTCAAAGGGCTTTTGTTTGTTTGCTGATAGTTGTAATCTTTTCCTTCCGAGTTGCACAACTTTAGAGGTCCTACTATTCAGCTACTTCTTATAAATAAGTCTTTTGTTTTCTTTTTTTTTTTTCTTGCACAGTAACATTTCTTCTAGAGCTCTGTTTATATTCAGCTGTACTTTAAGTTCCAGATAATAATTTCTATTTAATATCTCTTCAGCAGTACTGTGCTTTCAATTATCTGTCTCAGCAGTTCTTAAGTGCAGCATGGGGTTTTCATGGGCCCACTTGTTGAGCTTTTCCAGGTCTCTCTGGATGGTATCCTGTCCCTCAGGTGTGCCAACTGCACCACTCAGTTTGGTGTTACCTGCAGATTTGCTGAGGGTGCCGTTGATCCCACTGTCTGCCATTGCTGAAGATACTCAATAGAATTGGTCCAGATATGGACCCCTGAGGGATCCCATTCATCATTCACTGATATGCATCCAGACATGACCACTACTCTTTGGATCATAGGATGGTTTGGGTTGTAGGGGACTAAAAATCCATTAAGTCCTAACCCCCTGCTATGAGTGGGGGCACCTGCCAGGAGACCACGTTACTCAAAGCCCCATCCAGCCTGATGATGAACACTTGCAGGGGTGGGGCATCCATAACTTCTCTGTGCAGCCTTTTCCAGTGCCTCACCATCCTCAGAGTAACGAATTTTGTTCTCCTGTCTAGCCTAAACCTACTGTCCCTCAGCTTAAGGCCTCTTTTCCTATCACTATATGCCTCTGAAAAGTCCCTCTGTAGCTTCTTGTAGGCCCCCATCTGGAAGTACTGGCAGGCTGTCCCAAAGTAACCCAATATACTTCTCCAGGCTGAACATCTTCAACTATCTGAGCCTGTCTTCATAGGAGGGGTGTTCCAACCCTGTGATCAACTTAGGCGCTCTCCTCTGCACTTGTTCCAACATGAGATCAGATGCAGCTGTCCAACCAGTTCCTCATCCAGTGAACAATCCCCCAATCTAATCCACATCTCCCCAATTTAGAGAGAAGGATGTTGTGGGGGATTGTGTTAAAGGCTTACAAAAATCACCTTCATAGGTTTTAATCAAAGGGAGGTAAAAAGAAGACATTAGTTTTCAAGTATGCTTGTATTCTTTAAACTGTTTCTTTTTCAAAGTTACCCACATGCCCTCTCTCAGGTTCACCAGTTACTGCATCATTTGTGTTCAAAGGCAAGAAAAAATTTGTGTCATCGTTGATATCAGCTTCTCTCTTTTCAACATCCCACAGTCTGAGAAGCAAAAACTGTTGTCCATCAGGTGACAGTGTAACAATCTTGCAGGAAGCCCATTATTGCTAAAGCAATATGCTTCTTTGTCATCAAGGACCAGAGATAAGGTTTGTTCTTTGTTTGCCTAATTCCTTTCCTCTTGTTTCTTGCTTGAGAATATCAGCTTAAAACCAGACATTGCTAGATATACTGTATCCAAAGCTATGCCATAGTAGACATAGTGCTGTCAACTTGAATGAGAAACCTACATGTTCTGAGCAAAGGCTCTGACACTTGTTGATCCAACATAATCCCTCAAAAGTATTTCACTGCTATTAATCTGTTTGCCATTTTGCATACAGCAGATCTTGTCATTACTTTTACGTGTTGAAAGACATTTAACTTATTAGCTCCAAGAAAAGAGACACCCTGTTTTTGTTATCTGTCACTTAGAAATAGGTGCCACTTTGGAGTGAGTTATAAACAGATTTTCTTGTGGGTTTCAAGACCAGTTTATGGTGTTTCTGCTAATTAGAACAAGATACAGGGAGTCTGTCTGTTGTAAGGTTGGATTCAGCTTTTTTCGTCTTTTGTGTTGATTTACTGTGTCAGTTTGGTACAGTTAAAGTGAAATGCTCTGTAATTTACTTCAGAATTTCCTGATGCAAGATATGAGCTAAATTACTTCTGTTTTTAAAATTGATTTTTATATTCCTTGTGTAGCATTTCTTCTATAAGTTACAAAATAATTTTTCTGAATTTCCAATCTTAATTCCTTAAACAAGAATGTTAAACTTAGTGATTTTCTGTATTCACAGAAAGGATCCAATACAGCAGAGATTTCCTTCTGAAGCTTTCAAATGTTTCTCTCTCTCAGAAGAAACCAGAGTTTCTTCCTGATCATCCAATTGTACTTGAAAAGCCAGTAAGTGCATTCTTTTGTGGTAAATGAAGTTACAAAATCATTCATGGATGTTTTGAGAAACCATTTGACAGGAAACATTTACCTTCAAAATGGCCTGTCAAATTGGTAAACCTTCAAAGGACAGATTGAGCAATTCAACACAACTTTTGTATGTTACTTCTCCAGTTGATACTTGACATCTTACCCTGAGTATTACCCTATAAAGGGAAAGAGTTTTAAATTTGTTTTCAGAAAAAATCAGGTATGTTTTCATGTTTTCAAAATAGAAGAGAACAATCTTGATACATTTCCAGCTTGGTAAAAATCTTAATCCACTGTTTGAGGTGTTCATGCATCAGTGTCCACCACAAAACCATTAATGAGCTCATTGCAGTTTGTATTATCATTATCTTTGGTCTTTGGTTTTGGGGAGAAATTAATAGAAATGAATGTGAAGGATATCCATGTGTGCTACCTTAATGTTTGTGATGAAATAATCCTCAAAAACTTCATATGCTAGGAAAAAACATCTACTGGATCACATTCTGGACCCCAAGTGTGGGAAAAGCTTCTGTGTAAACATTATATCAAATTAGGCTACATAACTAGGCTGCTTTTGAGACCATTGGGATGTAGTTCTGCTAGAAATAGGATTCCTATTATGGAAGAGTATGTCCACATGGTTACTTTGTTGGCCACATTTGGAGGCATTTTTAAACTTTAAAAATTTCTGTCCTTTGAAAAAACAAAAATTAACTAATATATGATCATAATCACCTTTCCCTGATCTTTCTATATCTTTCTATTTGCCCTCAAGATGAAAGCTTTGCTTGTTTGAAAATCTGCTTTCAGATTGGGAAGTCTCAGCTCTTTAATTTCCTAACTTTCTCCCCTCTCCCACCACCTGGGTTTCTAAAATTGGCAAATTTTGATAATCTGTGTGCTTTCAGATGTTTACATTCCTAGGGAAAAGGAGGGTCCCTATACAGAAATCACTGAGATCACCTAGTTCAGCCAAAATTCTGGGCTATTGATTGATCATGTAATCTGTTTTTCTGCACAGAAACCAGAGGAATTGATGAGATCATGTGTAAATCAAATAATTGATGCTTAAAAGTGGCAGAAGGTGGCCTAGAAATAAATTTCTTATGACAGACAATCCTACAGTGTCAGTGAGCTTGTATTTTGGAGCAGGGGGTTTTCAACAGTTTGCTGCTGAACTGAGTATTCAGACAGTTCATGCCTATCTAAGACTGTACTAGTTCTGAATTTTTGAAGCCACTGCTGAAGTGTGTGCCCATTTATGAGTAAAAGTTGTATTGTCGGATGAAGAAAACTTCCTAGAATGACTTGTTAGAAGGAAGATACAGTTAGGGTTGGTGAACTGTGGACTGCATTTGTCCCAAAGGACTCTGGAGGTTTTTTCAGATGTGGGGATCAGGACTACCAATACATAGCTCAGCATTCAAACAGATGTTAGTACTGTTAGTGCTTGACACACAATAGGAAACTTTTAGATGAAGTCCCTATGATTAATGAAAATAGAACTGTTTGCTATAATAAAAAAAGTTCCAAATTGTGAAATGTATGTGAAGTAAAAAAGAGTTACAAGCAGACTGAAATGAAAACTCTTAAGTGATCTCTTATAACGGAAGTAATTTGAGGGTTGGTTTGTCTCACAGGTAAAGAACAAACCTTTCATTGACATCTGCAAGAAGTGACATGTTGTTTGGAAGATCCAGAGTCCGTCACTGAGGGAGCTACATTTGATGTAGGTCTTCAAGATTTTTGAAGGTACTTGGGTGCCTGCAGATGGAAGTACGACCCTGTGAAACCTATGAAAATGCCTGTTTCTTCCTGTAATTGCCTGAATGCTTTAAGAGACAAACCTTTAATTTGTAATGCCTGAAATGGCAATATGATTAAAGTGAAAATAAATAATTTTGCATATTGGTGTGGCAGAATTTTGTCATTGAATTGTTTGTGTTCTGTAGCCAGATATGCTGCCTGACCATAAATTCTAAATAAATACTTGACTTGTACTTTTTGATTGCTCCTAACTCCCTTCCTCAAGTAAAGATGGAACAAGTAGTGGCTGTGTCAATTCTCAGATGTCTTAGGGTATCTACTCCTCTAGTAGTAGAGAGGGTTTTTTTTAGGCTTTTTTTTTTTGACAAAACTTGACTTGTTTCTTCTTAATTTGAAATCTTCATCTTGACACAAGATATTCTTTCATATCTTGTGGATACCCATACCTTTTTTCAAGGTATGAAGTCTCTTATTAGTAGTAATTTCACTAACAAGGGACATTTTCTCTCATCCTGCATCAGAACAGGAGACCTGCATATGCATTGTATCATTGTATTCCTTAAAGTTCTTTGTAAATAATTGTCCAGTGTTCTTGACGTTGAAAAGTGAAAGTCAAGGAAAAACTGAGGAACAAGACAGATTTTAATCCTATGTCTTGTATGGGTAAATGAGTGTACCAATGTAGAGTTAATTCTCTCTTTTTCCCTTCAATGAGTCTGGTATCCAATACTGAAGTGGAAAGCAGTAGTTCAAGTACTTCCTGAAAGTATCCATCAGTCGACAGGCATCAATAACAAATATTTTGTATGAATATAATTAACTTAAAAATGTCTATTTAGACCCATAATAATATCATTTCGGTACTGCAGGCAATTTTTTACCCTCTGTCACAAATGATAACGAAAGCTAAATGAGGATGTGCTAAATGGCAATTGCAGTAATGCAAAAACTGTCAAGTTGCACTGGATTGGCACTGGCTTTCTTTTCCTGAATGATGCAAATAAATCTTTTTGTTGGTTAGTTTTTAATCACTGGGAGTTTCTTAGAGTGAGTCATATGGACCTATTTTCCCAATATGTTGGGGAAACATATTTTCAGACAGTTTCTGTGTGTAGCTCTCAAAACTCCTAAGTGAAACTTCTCAAACTTCTTGTGTATGATTCATCAAAGTGTTTTTTTACTAGTATATGTACAAAGGTGAGTAACTCTTATAAGGATATAGGACCTGCTACAACTTTTTTCACCCTTCCAGCACCTAATTGACATGAAGTTCTAAGGCAGGTGATTGTAAGAATGATTTTAATACATTTTTCACAGTGAAAAGAAAAAAATGTCACAAACCTTAGTGTGGTATGTAATTTTTAGGGGTTTTCCCTGATTCTATGTCATATGTCACTATTTCCTTTGTTGGTAGGTCAGTAGTGACAAAAAAACCCCATGCTATACAGTAGCTTAACATCTTGGCATGCTAAAAACAGCAGCCAGTTGTTCAGAAGTATGTTGAGATTTACTTTGATTAAGACAACAAACCTTTAAACTTATGTCATTTGTGAGGATAATTTCAGTACCCTTTTACAAATTGACAGATCTGTAGGATCTGGATCATGTCAATAAAGGAAAGCCTTGGACTTTGGTATTAAAAGCATTCACTTTCACTGAGTTACTGTGAGAGAGATAACGGTGAAATTTTCTGTAATATGGGCACATAAATTCAGATGTGCATGTATCCCTCTCTGACATCCACATTTGTGTGGAGAACCAAGACCTCATGAACTTTATTGGCAAAGGGCTTGATTCAGTTGCTTAAAGGTAGGCATCTGGTGTCATCTGAGAGTCACCTGGAATTCCAGCCCACATGCTGCATGGGCCTGGCATGAATGACATACAAACTACAGCTAACATGTGTCATCCTCAGCTGGGAGCTGGAGACCAGCTGGGGTCCCCTACTGTAACTCACATGCACTACATTTGCCTTTGTTCAGACAAATAACTCGCCTCAGAACTCTACCAATAAAATAGGAACCTATTGAGATTAGACCTTGTGATTTCTGGAACGCAGGACCTTACTGCAATGAAGACTGTAGTTGGAGTTCCCCCTTTTCAATTATACATGATAACTTTTTGGTGAGAAGAAATAAAACTAAACAAGATGGTGTTTTATTGAACATGGCATTTAAGTTTCTTTTTGGGTACTGTTTGTAAGCTTAGACTGCTAAATGGATGGAGAGAGTGGTCATGTAGCATGTTGAGTTTGTCAGCCTGCTGTGGAGGTGTGAGGTTACAGTGGTTGCTTGCCCGTTCTTGGGCTGGAGGGCACACCTCAGATGCAGGAGACAACACCATGACTTGCTAGGGAATCAAGTATTGCTACTTCCAGGTCTTACAGCATCACAGAATATCCTCACCTGGAAGGGACTCAACAGGATCATTGAGTCCAGCTCCTGGCCCTTAGACTCAGTACACTTAGACTCAAATCATGTGCCTGTGAGCATTGTCCAAATGCTGCTTGAACTCTGTCAGCCTTGGTGCTGTGACCACTGCCCTGGTCCAGTGTTCCTCCACCCTCTGGGTAAAGGACTTTTCTTATTGCCGAACCTCAGTTTCCCCTCATACAACTTTCCCCTCATACAACTTGATGCCATTTCCTTGGGTCCTGTCACAGGTCACCAGAGAGAAGGGATCAGTGCCTGCTTCTCTTCTTCTCATGAGGGAGTTGCAGACTGCAATGATGTCTCCCCTCAGTCTCCTCCAGTTTGAACCAAGCGACCTCAGCCACTCCTTGTATGGCTATGCCTGTAGGCCCTTCATGATCCTCAGGGCCCTCCTTTGGGCACTCTTAAATAGCTTTACATGGCCCTCCTTTGGATATTCTTAAATAGCTTTTTATCTCTTTTATATTTTGTGCCCAAAACTGCCCCCAGCACTCGAGGTGAGGCTGCCCCAGCTCAGAGCAGAGCAGGACAATCCCTCCCTTGCCCTGCTGGCAATGCTGTGCCTGATGCCCCCCAGGACAGGGCTGTTCCTCCTGGCTGCCAGGGCACTGCTGGCTCACATTCAATCAACCAGGATCCCCAGACCCCTGGATGTGAGGGCAGTCTGGCTCCACCCCTGTCACCCACTGATGACCAGGTACCAGGTTGATTGAGCTGACCTGGCTGGCCCAGGGGGTGTCCACTTCCCCCTCAATGCTCCGTCTATGTGCATCTCTACCAAAGCTGCACCCTGGTTGAAGAGGGTCATCTTCCCCATGGAGATGGTGCTGTTCATCAGGCAAGGGTATACAGCAGCCCTGCCCCCTGCTAGAACCAGCCTCCAAACAAGCTCAAGGTTTATGGCTATTTATATTGTAACTGCAGTTTCTCTAATGATTTTGCAGTGACCTGCCAGAGATCCAAAGAAAATATTTCCTGAGTGGTCAGAACATAGAGGTTGTGCAGTGTTCAGTCTCGGGACCTACAGTGATGAGAGATAGCCAGATATGTTTCCTCTTGGGAGGGTAAGGGCTAAGAGTCCGTTATGAGAAGGTAGTGCTGCCTTGTCTTGCCGTGAGCAGAAAATATCCTAGGGGAAGTTCTTTATTAGCACAAAGAGTTTTCCCTATGTTTATTCTTTTCATTAATGACTTACAGCTTCTCTGCAGACATGTATGAACATGTGTGTTCAGGTTCATACTTCTTTCTTTTGTAAAAGGAGAACACAGCAGCATTAAGTAATGGTTGTTTATTAATGCAGTAGTAAAACTTTTCACAAATATTTAGTCATGCATTCAAGACACACTTTTCTGTGACAGTTTGGACTGTCACAGAAATAAATAGTTTATCATAGTTGTCTTATTTCAGTTTTTAGAATGTGTCATTTCACTGAACTAGTCACAAGAAGAAAAGGTAGTAAATGCACAGTTCTCCAGATCTTAGAATTGATAAAGCGGGAAAGATCCCATCCATAATAACAAACTTTATCACATCATAATTTCACACTGCAATATGAATGTTAGTGTAATGAAAGGCAATACAACATTAACATTACTTGGAACCACAGCTTCTAGTTGTTATTGAGGACACACCATGATGCTGAAAGAGAACAGAGTTTATTTATTTTTTAGCATAAATTGCATTTCTTTTTTGACCTCTGGTAAAAATTCTAAATAAAATACCCATTATATATATTTAAATGCTTGTTTATATATGCAGCTAATACTGGTGAGAAAAATACTCAGGATACTGGGAGAGCTGTCTAAGTGGTGGGAAGGCTTTATCACAGTAATTATATCCCTTTTTGATAACATCCAAAGACACATTTATGTGTCATAGGTGCAGCTGCATAGAATTAAGCGCCCTGAGAGAAAATCAAATAAATCCTCAGTCCTGTGCTGCTGTGTGTGTCAGTTTTTGACCCAAGCTCTGTGTTCCCTGGGTGGTTGTGTTAGCTTTAATGACTTGCTTTCCTAGTGACATTATTCAAATCTGATGGGTTTTTTATACAACTCTAGGAATTAATAACTTTCTGTCCTCAAAAGTAGGAGAATTGATGGGCTTGCGAAATGTCATTCCCATAAAAAGTTCTGTAATCACCAGATTATAGGCAGTGCTGGGGTGAAACCAATTTGTATTTCTTCCCCACAATCTCTAGCCTTTGACCTTTTGAAATGGAACCTTAGGCAGAGAGGAACCACAGGATTTATGGAGAGGGATTGGAAGGATGGAAAGGAATTGGGACTGTATCTGAGATGCCAAGTGCCCTTAGTAAAGGGGTGTTCAAGGCTACATAGGTGTCACATTACACAAATTCATTAACAGAACTTATTTCTTATGTATGTATCCACAAATGCTTCCATTAATGGTATTTTAATGAAAATTATTATTCATGAAGAAACATGATGAGAAAATACTCAAGAGTCCCACCTGAATTCAGGCTATGAACCTAGTAATCTTTGAAACATCAGTGGATGTTTCAATCCCCAAAAATGCCAATTTAATGATTTATTTCATGGGTTATAGTGTTATAAGTGTTCAGTGGTTTCCCTTTATCTTGTTTTCTTCACCCAAATGTTCTCTAGAGTCCTCAAGTCCAGATCTTGTATAAAAATGAGACATTCACTGAATATGAACTGAATGATTCATGCCACCCTGGTAGATTGGCTGAAAAACTGGGTGAGTTAACAGGTGCGTGAGTGGTTATAATAGCTTGTGGTTCCTCTTAACTGATGGTAAATTAATTTTCTTTGGGATAATACTGGATCAAACAGTCTTGAAAACTTGTCTTCCTTAATCATTCTTGGCCACATAAGTGCATCCTTACTAATTTTAGTTAATTGGTAAAGACTTACAGGTTGTAAACTTTGAATGAATCAGATTCAGGTTACAATTTGCAATTGATTCAGTTCTTATCTACCCAGATGTGTAAAAGAAGTTTGGAAGTTTCTCAGCTAGGGTAAATTTTTTTTTAGAATAGAACCTATCTGTGTTCTAACTGCAGACAGGTTTAGGATTTTTTCCTTCTGATTTTATAGCGATATCACTTTATGTGATAAAATATGTCTAAAATTCTTTTGTAAAGTGTACTGGTGGGGTTGCAGCCATCATTTTTTACTTCAAGATCATTTTCTGTCTTTCAAACACAAATACAATTTGTATAGATAAATTGCAGGAAGCTCTTTCCATGAAACAGAGTTCAAATCATTGCACAGATTTCTAAATTACAGGTAATGTATAATATTGTACAAAGAAGAGTGAATGCATTAATTCCCATTGCCCCTGCCCCAGCAAGGAGTGCACAGTGAGAAATGCTGTTTCTATGGTAACTGTCTGCCAGGACAGAGTGCTGCAGACTGAAATCCTTCTTAGCAGGCACAGTAAATGCTGTAATGAGTACTTGGAATCCAATTTCAGACACTTCCATATTTAGGAACTTAAAAATTATGTTTACATTTTATTTTATGTAAATTGCACTTTACTCATATGTAAACTATTCTGGAACACTGCTGGATCATGTGCAGTCTCTTGGACAGAAAGAATTTTGGAAAAAGGCTCCATTGTTTCCAAATCAAGTTTCTCTTAAATCCAGCAACATCCCAGTAGATACAAGATTTACAGAGATGCTTGGTTCATTAACTTCAATCTCTGAATTCTGCAGGAGTCCCTGGCATATAATTTTGTGTCCACATCAGGCTCATGAGATCTGAAGATGTCTTGGCTGGTATATTTTAAGAACAAACCCCAGGTACAGGACAACATTTATTTTTCTACTAAGTGGGGTTTTATTATTTTAAATTTAGTCTGTACTCAGACACATAGGAAATTAGGGCTTCATTGTAATAGATTGTGTTCCCTAAAATAAAAAAATAATTACTGTTCTCTCTGTAAATATGGGACTGATGCTTTCTTTGCTTCATCCTGCACCTGCACTGTGTCTTTTAACTCTTATTTCTAGGAGAAAGATGTTACATGCTCATTGGTTTGTATTAAAAATAAAAATTTGGAATCTTTACCAGCTTGTTTTTTTTTAAACATAGCAGGAAGTGCATACAACAAGTTGGTGAGTGAATATCAATTATTGGTAAATAAGGCTCCCTTCAGTCAATGTAAGTAGGAATAAATTGAAGTCCTAATCAGAAAGCATTTATTTCCTTGAAAATCTTAAATGGGATCTATTTTAACATTCACAAATAGTATTGTTTATTCTAAATATTTTCTTAAATAGTGTATGTTGGTGTACCTTCACACTATGTAAAATAAAGCACTGTGGGTCTTCTCCTTGCTGATGCATTTTATGTTTATGTGGTTAAAATAGAAATATTTGGAGTCCTTTTCTCCTCCATACTTTACCAAAGAAGATCTGAATAAGGATGATATTATGGTGATATTATACAGTGGTCTTGGAGATGCAACACACTAATAGAACCATTCACATATTAAAAAAAAAAAAAAAAGAAGTGAAAAGTTGATATTTACCAGGGACTAGCATTGTTGTGATGAGCTCTGGACTTTCCAAGAAATCCACATTACTTCTCTGGAATGTCTTGCTGTAATTCATTTGAAGGTGGCTAAATAATTGTAAAAAATAAAAATGTGACATATTTTTTAAAGGGGCTCAAGTTTTTAAATGAGCATAAGAAATTTCACAATTAATGTTGTACAGAGATTCTGTGCTTAAAAACTTACAGTGATAGTGGGGGAGGAGACAGATAAGCTATGAAGGGCCTGCAGATATATGAAACCCAGGTTTTCTTCAGTGCAGCTCGCTGTCAGTCTGATGCTCATCTCCTGGCTGTGACCCAGTACAGTGTTGACACGTGTTACCAGTGTTCCTGAGTCTTTGTGACAGGAAACCCAGTAAAACTGGGGTTTTGTTTGACGGGAAAGCAACAAAGCTGCAAGAGACTTCTCCATCTCCCTAAGAACAGGCTCTCTCTACAGATTTAGGATCACAGGGTTGGTGTATTTGAGTGCTGTAACTTAATATAGGTAAGTGTCCGGTTTTCGGCTGTTTGAAGGGCCTGGAAAGGCCCGGAGTGGCCTTGGGGCAGCCCGCGTATCAAAGAACGAGAAGAGGCTTCAGTTCTTCTTTCGGTCTTTATGTTTATTAATTGTTTATCTAAAAGATTTTCTTTCGGCCCGACAGAGGTCTGCTCAGCAGTCAGCCATGAGCACACTGTGCTGCCCTCCCGACAGTCACCTATCTTTATACCCATTGTTACGTGTACAATATTTATCATTATTCCCCAATACCATTTATTCTTATTGCCCGGTGCACTTTTAGTAATGACCAATCCTAAAGTGCCACCATCACCATAGAAGATGGAGGAGAAGAAGAAGAAGAAGAAGGACAGGACATGCCCCAATTCCTCCATCTTACTTCTCTAAACCCCCCTGTACATAAATCCTAAACCCTGTGTCTCACCCTCTAATTAACTAATCCCTTCACCATTCACCCCGGTGAAGTCCTCCTATCCTCATACAGGTGTCGTCTCCCGTGTAGGATCAAAGTCCAGCCACCAGACACTTCTGGCAACATTCCAGGACTCCCGAGCCCCCCAAGGGTGGTCTCGGTGGCTCGGCACCTCAGTCCTGAGGTGCTGAGATCCCACAGGTAAGGACAATCCTTTTGTCACCTGCCTGCCAGAGGCTAGAATTCAGCTCGTAGATGTTTAATAATTTCTGTTTTGGGCCCAAAAGAGACACTCTGGGAGTCTGTTAGATGGGTTCCTGTGATGTGGATTAGGAAGTTTTGGGAGCGTTCCCCATAACTACTGATGTGTGCTGCAGGCTGGCACATCTGTTTCAATAGTTGTGTCTTTTTTTTTTTCTTCCTTATCATGAAACTGGTGCTATTGCTGTCTTCCTGGTTTTCTGTCTCTGATGAACTAATGTCCACCTGATGCTATATCCTTATGTACTCACTTTCAGACTCTTTCTGCTATAAATAATCTCTGTTGTCTTTCTGGGATTTTTATTTATGTTTCAGTATATTCAAGTCTTTAGCAACCAAAGTATTGTTCTGAAATATTAATTGTGATGTATTTAGCAAAAGATCAGTTAGCAGTATTTAAAGTAATTTGTACTCAGTCTTTCCACACAATTGATTTCTAACCTTCAAAATTTATGTATTACCAAAAAAAAAAAAAATGAAAGCCACCAAAGTCCTGACACTTACCTATTCCAGGCATTGCTGTTTTCCCAGAACTCATAAACAATGAAGTGGAAATTACTCGGAATCTTCTGTATGGAAACACTAAGAATTTCACGATAGAACTAATTTATTGAAACAAAACAAAATTATTGGACATATACATTTTATTCCTAACTGCTTATCAGTAGGAACAAATGCAATGATTTTTTAAAAAAAACCCACAGAAAATCAAACCCAATACCAACCCAATTAATAAACTTAACAAATGATTGATCATAGTGATCACATACTTCAAATTGTCTGAGCTTTTAAAAATAAAAATCCTTGTATGTTTATTTTTATTATGTAATATTTTTATGAAAATAATTTTTCATATTGCTCCAATAGTGTAATTTATCTAAACAAATGCTAAACAGAAAATTAATCAAACAGCTGCTCAGGGAAGATAATCTAATAAGTAGAAGTTGTCTTTTTGTATGAGAGATGCATCCAAGTGTCATAGAATTTAAGTGCTTTGAAAGCAAATGGAGTAAATGAAATAGTGCACATATTATGGAGTAAAAAGCCATATAGGCTGACATCTGCTGCAGATACACTTTTAAAATAATATTTTGCCTACTAGTTACTTGTTCTTAAGTTATTCAAGTAACAGTTTCTCAGGAGTGAAAAATGACCCACAGGATACCGTTGATCTTCTACACAGAATCATCCTGCTTATTGTCCTGAGCATAAAAGCTTTATAGTGTGTAGGGTATTTATTCACTTGGGTAATCAAAATGATGCTTAGATAAATAGCAGAGAAAATATATATACAGATTTTTCCATGTGCCCAAGTGTGAGGATGCTGACCTCACTACTGCTGTGCTTGAAAACTGGTCTCAGCTTTTGCTTCATATTGTAGTCAGCAGTGTTTTGTGATTTATTGTTTTTTTCCTGCTGCATGTGAAAGTGCATGGTAAAATGGCCAAAATATCAAAAGCTGTTGGAAAAAACAAGTCCCTGTCAATTAGAGCTACAGCAAAACCCATCCATTAGGTGGCATTACAGACTTAACAAATGCCTGTACACTTGGAAAGAAAGGAACTTTCTGCCACCATTTGCTAACTTGCATTCTGAAGTCATGTCACCTGTCTTCCCCAACAAACCTGCAGTCACTACAGTGCTTTGCTGGATGTTCATTTCTGGGAGGAGGCTGGGAGAACATCTTATTGGGCTTTTTTTCCATCTCTTGGCCAACTAGAGAATTTTACTTTCCTCATCAGTCTGCCCTTACAAGTGAACCACTGCAGAAAGATCACTCTTCCAGCTTAATTTTTCTGGTCTATGTGAACACTACTGATAAAATCCTAATTGTGATAATCTCATAGCAACAAGACTCATAAATTAGGGGTGTGATAGGCAATCTTTGAAGCCCTTGACTAGATGGGAAGATTCTGTGACGTGTACACATTACAAAAATATCTTTTTCATAATGTATGATAGTAGATCTCTCTAGTATGTTAAATTCAAAAATTAAGTACACTGGTAAGCCACTAAAATTTATTCTTAATCCAGCTCTAATGTTTTATTAATTCTAAAAGGAACAAAGCACAAACATAGTTTCATTGAAAATTTTGCTTTTTAATTTTTCCAATTATTTATTATGAATTAAAATTTTACAACAACAGCCTAAAGGGAAGATTCTGAAAACTTCCAAGCAAATAACTGGTGAACAATTGATAAGTTGCTCCTTCTCCAGGTAAGCATAAGTGAAGGATGGCAAATGAGTTTTCCAATAAAGAATGTCAGCCTAGAAGCTTCCAGAAGCTTCTAGCTTCATGAATTGATGACATGCAGAGCTAACAAGCCTGAAAAGACTGTTTAGCGTCTTTGGGATGTACAGTCATTTTGTGACAGCACCTGAAATCTGCACATTCTCACATCTCTTTCTAGTTCTAGGTGTCTTTAGAAAGCTTTGTATTACACACACACATAACCCACCAAGAAAGGTGTCATAGGTTCCCTCTTCATGAATAATCTGAGTTACTAAAGAAAAAAGGCTACATTTCTTCCTGCAGCCCAAGGACAATAACCCTGTACTTACTGCAAGCAGCCACCTTGAGCAGAAGCAGATTCCAGGTACTGCTTCAGGGCAAAACGGAATTCTTCCACTTTTTCTTCTTTCACAGACATTTGGTGCTGCACAATCATTATCTGCTGATACAAAACCATGACAATATTGCTGCCACAGCTTCCTCTGAATTCCTTGTACTTTAAATATAGAAAAGTCTATCATGAAACAATAAATCACAGAAGAAAACCCACAAAAGTTCCCTTGAAGTTTGCAGTCCCTGTTTTAGTGATCTGGAGTGGAGAAGTAGAAATGCTCAAGCATGGCTTTTGTGCCTGGGCATGAGTGTTCCCTTCAGCCTGTTGTCCTAACTCTGTGCTTTGCCCTCTTCTGAGTCTTTTCAGAAGAGGGCAAAGCACAGGCTGGACTTTGAGATGCTCAGTAATAAAGTCAGTGCGTTTCCTTGGATGAAGCTGTATGCCAGCAGTGAGTTTTGGGGTAAGAGAATATCCCCACAACCTGCACTGGATTGTTGCTTTTGTAAAGGTGCTTTCAGAGTTTTTACCTTTTAGAGCCCTGCCCCTCACCTGACTGAGAGGGCTAAGATAGCCCACATTAAGTGATGAAGAGAGAGGGGGTCTTCCCTCCACAACCCAGCAGGAAAATGAACAGTCTTTATAAACAGGACTATGGAAACCGTCAGCAGTGCAGAAGACCTATCTATCCTGAATTAAAATAATCATCATTTAGCTCTTTCAAGTTGTTTATTTACTGATTAACCTATTGAAGCTTGTCAACTTTACTAATGGAACATTTAAAGCAACACTATGTGCTTCTTAATCACTACATGCAGGTTTTTGACTTGTTTCTGCCTTGATAATGAATACTGGTAAATCATGGATTATAAGCAGTTTGTGTAGCAATACTGCATAATCTCATTTTTAAAAAAAATCTAATGCAACTCCTGTGATTAAATAATTTTTTCACGTATATTTGATTTGCATTTTCTTAGGTTCAAGTGAATGAATGTTAGGTTTATGAATTTAGGAATGCTAGTATATCAATCTTGGGACATAAGCTTGTTTAACACTAAGTTTATTTCTGGTCACAATTTTGGTTTTGTAGATTGTAATGAGCACAAGATACTCTTCCATTTTACCTCATAAGATTTCCTATTGCAGTTTTGGGAGGGAGGGAGGCTGTACAACAATGGTTAAAGCATGCATCCAGCATTTGGAGCAGAGAAGCTACCACCCCATAAACACTGCTGCTAAATTTGATAAATCTTATTAATTTTTCTCCTTATGTGTGTTAAGGTTTTGGCTCACTCTGTCCTTTAAAAACAATGTAAAAAGTTAATATAAAAGTTTTACTCACATATTCTAAATTTTGTTGTTGCCTTTTGCACAGTGTATTCTGCTAACTGAAATGGATTCTTATCACTGGAAAAAGTGAGGATAAAGATTTTTAAAATTATTTTTAACAAAAGAAACCTGGTGTGGTCTCAATGCCTGGTGCTTAAAATAAAATGTCAAAATCATTATCTTGAACAGTACTTACAGATCTTGCATTTTCTTCCAAAACTTCCTCTTCAAGTGGCTCAAGCTTGAGGTCCTTTGAGGCAATTGAAAAGAAAATAGAAATTGTAAGAAGAGTCAATAATATAGATGTATTCTGTTCTTACATATTTTACAAACTATTCCAATAACTAGATTCTGTTCTACGCCAAGAAGTTAATCCCTTCTTTGTTACTTCTAAGTCAAACACAAGTTTTACATGATCCTGCATGCCTCAGTGGTTAATTCCAGCCCAGGCTGTCTTGTAAAGTTTTATTTATAGTGCTTGGCAGGTGATTTTTCATTTTAACAAATCTGCTTGTTCCCAAATGTATGTTGGACTTAATTGAGAAAAGACAGACATCCTCTCAAATTGTCTCATGGACTGTGGAGATGAGCAAGAATGGCAATTTGAAATGAACTATCAGCTACTGTTGTGCAATCATAAAACTTGACACAGAAGAAACTTCCCTGCAGGGACTCTGTGGTTGCAAGGGGCTGTTTTCTAGCATTGGAAGAGATGTGCCTGATGGTCCAAGTCAGGTCTCTGAACCTGTGCTCAGCCCTTGCTGTGACAATGGGCTGGGCAGCAGCAAAGAGATGTGTCTGTGAGTGCACCTGGTACCCAAACTTGATGTGCACTTCAGGAATCAGTGATTCACACAAACACCAACCTATAACACACACAAAATCGTCCTTTACTTGCCAGGCACATGCAGTACCTCCTAACCCAGTGCCATTATGATATTCTGAAAAATACCCACGTGCCTGAGAAAAGAAAGCAGATTGATTTGCAATAAGCAGCTGGAGCAAAACACGCTCTGTTAGTGGTGCTTCACATCTCACTGAACACAGTTCTTGTGCAACAAAGAGAAAAATCTCCTTCCACTCCCAGCGTGGGTGAGGATTGATTAACCTGAGGTAGCAGCTGTTCTGCCAGCACAGATGCTGTACTCGCTGAAAGCCAGCAAGAGACGCGCAGGTAGAATCCAAATGAGCAGAGCACCTCCACCAGCAGCAGGTGGCAGAGCAAGGCAGGAGTGAAGTGTTCAGAAGCTGCTGTGAACTTAAGTCATGAAATGTGTGTGGGAAGGGAAAGACAGCTGGCTTTATTGTCAGTGCAGACACTTCGGATAAAAAAAATGAGGGAAAAAAATGTGTATTCCTGAAGTGAAAGTTCACTTTCACTGCCTTTTTTTTTTTTTGTCAGGAAACATATGGAAAAAGAGAGGAAAGGAATGACTCCAGGAAGTACTGCAAAGTTTCTCTAAATGTAGCAAGAAAATAATTGTTTTCTTTGCCAGTATATGTAAATAAAGCCTGGAAATAAAAATGGATGCAGCTCAGAGGCTTTAAAATGCCTTTTCAATCCTACCTCTCCTCAGCTGAGAAGTAGTGGCTTCTGAAATTGCCTTTTAGAATGATTGTACAATCCTTTCTTACTTTTTTCAGGGCAAAGTCAAAAAGAGGGGTTTTAGTCTGACAGGCAGCTGATATTTAATGCCTCTCCCAGTCAGACATGGCTGTGAGATACAAATTCAAGTAGATGCAAAGTTAGACAAAGGTGAATATAGAGAGGTTGTCTACTGGAAAAATTAGACTTGTGTAATTGCTGTGTTTTATTAATCAGGTTTTATATTGACAAGGAGGTAATTATGGGAGGTTTATGCCCTGCCACTGCTTCCCTTTGACACCAAGCTCCTTTTCAGACTCAGGTTCTCTGTCATTTTTCTGTAGGAAATGTGATCATTTTATAACACCCTTGTTATAAGTTTATTTACCACAAAATGTTTGGCTGCTTTCTGTAACATTTGAACTGCTTTATTGCTGAATGCCACATTTATTTATTTTTAAAGTAACATTCTTTTAAATGGTTTTTTTTTGGCATCAGTCCATGTCAGGTGGAAATTGTGGCAGGGCAGTGAGCTGCTGTTTCCAAAGCCGAGTGGGGAGTAAAGCCAGACTTACCTTTCATGGTGGACTTTGACATTTCAAAATCCAATTTATATCTATTCAGAAAAAGATCAAGTTGCTACTAAAATGTCATTAATGTGGCAGCTGCTGTGTAATTGCCTTTCCCATGCAGAAATGGCCTCCGGGAGGAAGGTCTGGGCAGAGGCTCACGGGTATCCCTGGCCAGAGCAGGGAATGCTGACGGCACTGAGCACACCACGAGGAGCTGCAGAGCGCGGCAAGAGCAGAGGGAGAGGCTGACAGAAGTCATGGACAGCGCCACAAGGAATGGCCACATTTCACAGCTGGTTAAGGAGAAGTGATGCGAGAGACTGTCAGACTGCAGGGATAACCAAAGGGAATACTGGACTCCTTTTGGAGCAAGGCCAGCAGTGCTGGGGGTGGCCACATGCAGCTAATCAGTAATTAGGCTGAGATAACAGAAACACTAAACTGGGACCAAAGGGGAAAGGTAATTAGGGGCATTTTATTAATTCGGGAGGGAGGAACGGCAGAGAAAGGTCAGTGTGCTTCTCTTGCTGAGGCCTGTGCCAAGTCACCACCATTTATTGGGGTTTTTTGTTAAAACCCTTACTTAACTATTTTCTGTGTGTAAATTGCTACTGAACTCAAGCTGGACTAGTGGTTGACTAACAGGAGATGTTTTTCTGCCTTGACCCAAGGTCTGAGCCAGTGCCTGGGTAAGGGACGTGGGTCCAGCCACAAATACTAGATGACAGTATTCACAGGGGAATATCCCAATCAGCTAGAAAGAAAGAACAGGATCAGGTTGTTTATGTCCCTGTGAGTGCTGCCTGTGTAGGCTGGTGAAGAAACCCATGCCAGTGTCTTTGGAGTGCAGGCAGTGTCACTGCTGGTGAGCACTGACCTGTGGGGAGGAGCAGCACCAGCCGGGACTGGAGCTACTCCTGGCTCTGAGAGCACAACTCAAAACCTCACCTCTAGTGGACAAGGAGGAAGAAACACCCTGGGTCCCAAAATCCACCGAATTCAGCCACTCCCCTAGGGCGTATCTGAAACTGTCTGTCTGTCCTTCAATAGGGAAATTTAATGCAGAGAAAAACTCAGGAATTTATAACCTTACTTTTTCATCTGCTGTTCTTTCTTAAAAAAAGAAAAAAAGAAATCATCACACACAGATTTTAAGACAACTTTTGAACACCAGAGTAACAATCAAGTCAGAATAATAATGAAGAATAGATATTTTCTGTACTGACAGATGTGGCTCAGTATTTTACAAGCGCTGGGAAGCCCTGGCATTGTTGATCAGATGGGTGATTTGTCAGAGTCCTGGAGGGCTCTGCTTTGGTGTGGGAACCACAGGTGGTTTCTGGGCTCGGGGGCAGCTGCAGCAGGCTCCCAAAAAGATTTGCATCAGACTTTGGTTGAACTGTACTGACAAGGAAAGCAGTTTAATCTTTATAAATGAAGATTCTCTGATGGGTAAGGAGGAAACAAAACTTTCTATCAAGCTTTCATGGAAAAGTTTAGAGAGGGAGAGGAAAATTGTAAAGTTGTAGCATGCTCTCCCAAACAAGCACTCCAGTCATAGAATAATACAATTTTTCACATCTTTATGAAAAGTTCAATCTGTGGTGATGGGAGGGGGAAAAGGAAGCATGGAAAAACAATGTCATGAATAGGAAAGGTGAAGGTGGAAGAAAATGTAGGCCTTTAATGAGTGTTAGCTCTCTTAGGTAATGTTGTGACTGGGACATTGAAAACATTTGTGGTTTAAGGACTAATTTGCTGAAAGTGAAAAAAGAAACAGGTGACAAATCACACACACCTTCTTTTCCAGTCTATCAATTAACCTCTGGAGTCTGTTTATCTGGATCACCCATTGGCTGTCTTCCTCAATCCAACCTTTGAAAAAGAGAAAGGATAAACCTTAATAAAACATTGCTAAGTTGCTGGTAGATAGTGTATTCCTGTCTTAAAAAAAAATTACCCTGCAAATTTTTTGGCTTTTCAAAGATTGTGCTGCAACTAGTTCCATGGTCATTTAGGTGGAACTAAAGGAAAACATGATTTGACTCAATGGATTATTTTCTTTCTTTTTAAGATTAAATAGAAATCCAAGACAGAATGAAAACTACATTATAGCTTAATGCC
Organism: Zonotrichia albicollis; assembly: GCF_047830755.1. Taxonomy (NCBI): domain Eukaryota; kingdom Metazoa; phylum Chordata; class Aves; order Passeriformes; family Passerellidae; genus Zonotrichia; species Zonotrichia albicollis. The sequence goes on from NC_133819.1 coordinate 135,222,565, forward strand.
AGTGCTTTTGAAATAATGCTGGTAACAGAAGAAAGTTCTCCATCTCCACTGCAGGTGGAGGTCCTGTCTGTGTAGTGACCTGATCATAGAATCATAGAATGGTTTGTGTTGGAAGGGACTACAAAGATCATCAAATTTCAACTCCCGTGCCACAGGCAGGAAATCTTCCACTAGATCAGATTGCTCAGGGCCCCATCCAACCCAATCTGATGTCATACAGCAAGGCTAGATCTAGACAATACTGTTCTAGACAGGCACAAGCATCTGGGCTATGAAGGTGGTGAAGGCTCTTGAGGGGAAGCATAAAAGGAGCAGCTGAGGTCACCTGGCTCGTTCAGTTTGCAGAAGAGAAGGCTGAGGTGAGACCCCATCACAGTCTGCAACTTCCTGGTGAGGGGAAGAGGAGAGACAGGTACCCATCTCTTCTCTCAGAGTGACAAGTGACAGGGAATGCCATCCAGCTGTGTCAGGGGAGAATTAAGCTGGATATCAGGAAAAGGTTCTTCAGCCAGAGGGTGTCTGGGCACTGGATCAGGCTCCCAGGCTCCCCAGGGAAGTGGTCACAACATCAAGAGTTCAAGAAGCATTTGGACAATGCTCTCAGGCACATGGATTCTTGGGGATGACACTACACAGGGAAAGAGTTGGACTTTGATGATCCTTATGAGTCCCTTCCCATTCAGGATATTCTGTGATTCTGTGAGTCCCTCTAATGCCTCTGGAAAGTTTTGCTTTGCTAAAGTACTGTGGAAATTGTCTGCCAAATGAAAATGACAACACTCAAGGAAACAAACATTTGCATTATTAAAGAAGTTTCTGACATCACCCATCATGTAAATGTGTGAGTGATTGCTTTAAGGAGAGAGGAAGGCTATTTATCAGAAATGGAAGATTTTTCAATAAATGCTCTTGTTATCCACATTCATCAACCTTCTCATTTCCCAGCTGAGAGTCTTGTGTCACTTGCATATATTTTGACCAAAGAAAGAAGCCCTAATGCTGAGAACATACCACAGCTGTGGTCTGTAGAGGAGGCAGGGTATGGCTTTACCTGAACATTACCTGAAGGAATGTTGGCCTGAGCCTTGGGTGTGTACACACACCACAGTGTTACTGTGGGCAGCTGGCAGTAAGCAGGAAAGTGCCAAGACAAACACAAACCTTGTGTAGGAAAGTAGACAGCTGTCAGCTATTAGTAGAGCTGTGGAGGAAAATGTTAGCTCTTTGAGATTACACAAATACAGTAAGTGGATTTGGTAGAGTTGCATTTGTTTGGGCTCCTTCTGAGTCAGGAGTGCAGCTACAAGGCTCTGTGACCTTCCCTGTTAGGAACACCAACTCACAAGGGACCAAACATCATCCTGCATCACTGCTCTCAAAGAGCAGCATCATTTGGTGAGTGGCAGGGAGTGAGTCATGAATGTGAGGGACAGAAAGGTCCTCAGCAGAGGCTTTAAAAGGAAGAGGCCAGCACATGGTCAAGAAGTGAGATAGACCCACTAGATATTTTGTTGTTTCAGTCACCTTCATGCCTTGATTCTGGGACATGTAACTAAGCATGAAGATGTCTTTGCTGCAGCTTCATGCTTAATGTCACTGCTTCCAAAGAATTCCATTTACCAAAGTACTCCATCATTCTCCAAAGCAGAAATGCTGGTGCAGATGGTTTTTTTTGCCTGCGTTATCTTAAATGAAATATTCTTTTGTTTCTGGTTTTGTGTTTTCCTTTTCTGTTTATTATTTATTCCCCTCAGCTGAGATATGAGTCACGGCAGAGAACTTGGTTGCATTTAAATCACGCCTTCACATTTTCATTCATATCTGCAGGCAGTACAGATTACCTAAAAAATGTTGAATCAATCCAAAATACACACTTTGGCCCACAATTAAATTTTTATCTTTTATAATTTCAGATCTATGGACTTGCATTAATTTTCCTCAGGTTTCATTTAGTATCTTCTGTATTAAATTGAAATTGTCTTCTGTCAGTAAAGCATCTTAGTTACATGTCTAAATTAAATTCTTGAGAGGAAGATTTGTGTGTATTTTTCTGTATATATGTCTATGTGTTTAAAATGTGAAATACCATACCTGTGCTGGAATAAGAGTTATTTGATGACAGGCTGTTGTTCCTCTGAAGCCTTCGAGCTGAGTGTTTTCCTGGCCACTGGACTGAGAGCACTTCTGGTTTTGTTGGATCTTCTCTGCACAGAAACACAGGAGACTTCTTAAGAAAAAATAAGGGAGAGCTGTTCTCTCTCTGTTCTCAAAAAGTGTGCTTCTACCTTCCCTTTTGTGGTGGTTTGACCAGGAAGGAGTGGGAATTCTGGGAAGCTGTGGTCAAACCAATGAAGGTTTTGGGTTTGAGACTGGCACCCGGTGTAGCCAGTGGGGTTTGGACACACCTCCGAGAATACACAGGGGTTAAAAGCAGGGCACTGCCCTTGGCACTCCCTCTTTTTGGACATCGCGGCGAGGAGGTCAGATCTCTCCCCCCGTCCAGCCCGCTGCTGCTGGGCGGGGGAGGGGCGGCCATGCGGTAGGCCCGGGGCCTGGACAGAGGTGGGGGTTGAGGGGCTTTCAAGGATGGAAGGGTGGAGGAGCCCCAAGAGACATCGAGACATCGGGCAGCACCCCCCCCCCCCCAAGGAGAGCAGCCAGCCAGGAGGAGAAGGGGGGAGGAAGACTGCCCGGCCGGAGCGGCAGCGTGTGGGCAGCGTGCGTGGGAGTCGCTCCGGGACCCGACAGAGACTGAAAACTTTTAACCCTTTCTTGCATGATTGGGGCCTTGCAAAAATGCTAATCCTCCTCGAAGCTGAATAAGAAGGGAGATAGGAGAACCTGGCCCGAAGAATGTGGAGATGATTGGATGGGGAGAGATGATTTGGAGTGGCCTTTTGGCTGGACTTTTTCTTGTAGCCATGGACTCAGTTGTTCCTGTGACACAGACTGCATTTAGGGGGAGGCAGTGCCTCAAAACCAGGAGGGTTCATTTGTGAGGACCCCCCGGCCCCAGGGGGTTGGAAAAATATGGGGGGGACAGATGTCCCAAAAGCAGAGACTGTGCCTTTTTGGAGTGAGACAAGGCATCCTTGAAAAGACAACCCTAAAAGCAGCTCTGGCCATGTCTCAGTGGTGAGAGCACTGGGCATGGAAGGAACATGTCACAAGCGGCAAAAGGACTTCTTTTTTTCCGGGCGGTGCCGAAGTGACAAGGAAGCATCCGAGGTTTCAGTGTGTTTCCAGGAGAAGCCTATGGAACAAGAAGGACTCCTTTCCTCTTCATGAACTGCAGTTTGAGTATACTAAAGTGTCGTGCCGGGCTGGGCAGTTGGTGTTTTTGAGAGAATGTATTGGATTGAGAAAGTCAGGGAGTGGGGAGGAGGAAAGTGGTTTTGTAAGGTTTTCAATTCTTTTCTTCTTTTTTCCTTATGGTCTTTCCCTATTTTCCTGTAGTTTAAGTAATAAAGTGTCCTTTATGTTTAAGTTGGAGCCTGTTTTGCTTATTCCTGGTCACATCTCACAGCAGACACCAGGGTGAGGCATTTTCATGGGGGGCACTGGCTCTGTGCCAGGCTCAAACCATGACACCTTTTGAATTAAATAAAAAGAAATACCTGTTGAGAGGACTGAATTATTTTCTGGATTTTCACTATAACTCATTAGTTTTGATTAGGTTGTTAAAGAAGTTAAAAGAAAAAAAAAAAAAAAAGAAGAGGGTTAAGCTGGCATAAACCTAAATCTTTGAGGGAGACAAATTTCAAGGTCAGTATCTGTGCATGCTGTGGTTCTGACCTGACCTAAGCAGTCATTCACAGTTTCTTCATTCACAGGAGTTTTGTAGCATCACTGCAGAGGAACTGGCATGAATAGAGAGCACAGACACTGTGCATGCTTGGTGCACCCTCAGACTTTCAAAACCTGGTTGATTCCTACAGTCAAGATGCTGGCACAAAATCAGGTATTACTCCTGTACTTCAGGGGATCTCAAACCCAACAGCAAAACAAACAAGAAAATTACATTTCCAACAGAAAGGTCTTAAGATCTTCTTTGTCCATAAAATACAACAGTTTGTATTTTGCTTTCCCTATTGTCTTTAACAATAGCATACTAAGGAAAAAAATCCATATAACCAAGTAACTATTCAAAAATATTTTGACCCTTGATTCTACAAACCCTCATTACGGAGATCAAGCTAAAACCCTTGAAGGGATGAAGGCTACCCAGGTGATTGAGAGTTTATAGAACTAGAAGTTAACCAAGAATATGGCCATATATTCTAAGAAGAAGCTGTGACAAGCAAAAGCCTGGCTATTTTCTTCCTTTGACATTTTTGCATTGCGTATCAAAAAAAGATAAATTATAAAGCTGGAAAAAACAAACAAAACAGTCAGTCATCTTAGTAATTTCAGAGCTCTTTGTATTGCAGTGGTTTGATTTCTCCATTTGATATTAAACTGTCCAGGGATTTAAAAATAAGTCAGCAGAACCTAGCAGGTACCTAAATTATTGTCCTACAGGCAACCCCACATCACGCATTCAGTTTCAGGAAAACTCCCAGGTTCCTATAGGGAATCAAAAGTGCATCCCTATTTCTCCTGTTATTCCCTCTATCAGATTTCCAGGTGAAATGTACAGCAGCTGTGGAGTTTCCCTGTGACATTGCTCCTGCCCCCATCCCTGCAGCTGCAGAGGGCTTTGCTCCCCTCTCCTGCCGGCTCTGCTCCTCCGCGCTTTCCACAACACGCTCCAGGGACTGCAGCTGGGTCAGGGTCTCCTTCAGGGCAAAGCGAGTCACAAACTGCTCCAAACTGGAAGCCTCCTGATAGTCCTAAGGATTAAATGAAAAAAAAAAAAAAACTAAACAAAAAGTCAGGCTTTGCTTGCTAAGTTAGAAATACACAAGGGAAGGTTCAGACTTCATTCAGGAGGGAAGGAAGCGGGTTGGATGTTTCCATGTTTATAAATGTAAACCACACAAACAACCTTTGCTGATGGGCAAAAAGCCCTCTGAATTTCCAGGTGTAGGCACAGCTCCCACTCAAACTGAGAGGCTCAAGTACACAGTGACACAACACAGTTTCTACTCAAAAAGACCCATTTCTTTAAATCCTTAACTCCAGTTGATGGCAGCACCACATTACTTCTGAAATGTGGAAAAGCCGAAGTAAGACTGACAGCTGCAGAACTGAATTTAAAGCTTTAATTGAGATCCATTCTTGCGAAAAGATGTTTCTCAAGCCCACTGGCCTGTCTCAGACATTGATTATGGGAATAGTCTTTGAGCAGAGCACATGCTTAAGATACTCCCCTGAAAAATCCCACCAGCAGTTGGCTGAAGGGCTATGTGAGAGAGGTTGCCTTCTGAATTTAACACTCTTTGACTGATTTTTGTCCCTTTAATTTGTTTAACTACTTTTGAAACCATAAATCTGTACATTTCACAATTTCAAAAAATGTATCTAAATGTAATATAAACTAGAGTTTGGTTATTATAAAAGTTTGCACCTATGCTTAGCAATTTGTAGTGGTTCTTTGAATAATGACATTTCCAATTTATTGTATGCATAAAAAATATTTATGCTTTTTTTTTTTTTTTTGCAGATCATTTCAGAAATCAATTTTTATGCCTGTTGTCTCCCTGGCCCAATAAATCATATTTCCATCGCTTGTGTCAAATTTGATGTTTCTGGCAAGCCCAAATCTGCAAAAACACCTTGTTCCCTTCCAACCATGTCCATTATGTGATTCCGTGATTTGGCAGTTCTGCAGTAATATGTAGGTAATGCTTTGTGAGGGGGCCACCTTTACAATAATATGAACACCCTCTTTATTTTTTTTCTCATTAATAAATGTAACAGAGAGGATAGAAGAGACCCCTAGAGCCTCTACTTACTGTGTTGAGGTCACATCAGGAACAGAGATAGGAAATAGATTTACATCTCTTATGCTCTGAATGAATTTGTTGGCTCCTCACTCAGTTGATCTTGAAAACCTTTGGGCACAATTTCATCTAAAACAGTTTCATAAAATATGAGAAATTTCCTTAGTCACCACATCTGAAGAGAGATGCTGGTCCCCCACCTCCAAGCTTTAAAGAAGACCTATCACTTCAATGGTGTGGCCTCCTACACTATCTGAGAACCCATTTGAGTATTTTTGGTATTCTTAAGGTATTCCATGTTCTTTCCAATGTGAATTACAGCTGAAATGCCTTTCTGATTTTTAGGCTTCTCTTAGAATTTTTCCATGTATGTGTTTGCAATCAGAACACAAATAGAAGATGTTTAGAAATTTGAATGTAAAATGAAAGATTGTCAGATAATAGCTTTAAAAGCATTTTGCTCTCAAATGAGAGCAATCTTTCCACAACATCTGTTAGTAAGTTAGTTCTTGTTGGAATACTTCTGCTACAGAAATCTCAGGTGTTAAACCACCCATGAATTATCAGAAGTTACTTATGTAGCCAGAAGCTTCACGGTCTTCTACATTTACTTATTCTGTCTTCAGACTAATCAGCCGTGGGTCGGTCACTTTCCAACAAATAACTTTTCATTGATACAATTTTAAAATAGATGCTCATGAGAGATTGTCAGTCTACCTGAAGGACTCTCACCAGTCCATAAATATGTTTATGGCAACCTTTCCATGATTAATCTTTTTGTGCAATAGGAAAGCTGTTATTTTATTATTCTTCTAAACTGTCTCCATTGTAATTGATTTAAAACTTCAGTGAACCTGAGAGATCATTTCATTTCCACAAATTTTGATTTTCTGGCATGTTAGAACAACATGTGTGAATCTGTGCAGCATGGACAGATACCTGAAACCTTTCAGTGGAAATCCAAGGTATACTTTCATTTGTTTTTCAGCTTTTGCCATTGCTCTTGGAAATAAGTGAAGAAATCATCCCGGAACTGACTGTTTCTTGTAAGTTTTTGAACTGTGTTTTAAAATTCTGGGCATTCAGAAAGTAAATGTTGCAAATATGTCGATATTGCTTCCTGGTGATACTCATGGTAAGTCTGATACAAGCATGCTGAATTATAACCTAAATGTAACATCAGTATTGTTTCATTTTGCAAACAGTTCAGGTGGGCTCTCACAGATATGGGGATCATATAAACATTAGCTGTGTAATGCTTGCTGCTGTCTGAGGCTTCTGCTTTCTAACTCCTTGAGAAAAAAATTACCTAGAAAAGTTTTCCTGCATCTTAAAATAAGTAAGATTTTTTTGCATTAGAACTACTCCAAGTTTGTGCATTGCACTGGGATTTTGTGGCCACCGCTCTCTTCACAGAGAGCAGCAGGCACAACTTTCCCATAGGATTTTTCCTAGAGAAGGCAGTGAGAAGCTCAGAGAAGAAGAGAAAACCATTATTATCTCTACTTGCTGCTCCTGTTGTTTTGCACATGTGGAATGTGTTGTGGAGATTGTTTACCCAAAGTGATTTGGTTATTGGACACTGCTGAAGGTTGTTTTGATTCCTTGGCCAATTGGGTCAAAGCTGTGTCCTGGCTGTCTGCAGAGAGTCACGGGTTTTTCTTTAATATCTTTTTAGTATAATATCTGTAGTATTTTAGTATAGTATTCCTTAGTATAGTATCTCTTTAGTATGTAATTTAGTACAGTATTAGTGCAATATAGTACAGCTTAATAAAGCAATTGTTCAGCCTTCTGATTCATGGAGTCAGAGCACATTATTCCCCGTCTGGGGGATTGTCTGTTTCTACTATAGGATTTAGTCTTTTTTTCTTTAATTCCTGTCCCATAACTTCTATATTTAAGGGTTCCCTATGAAAAAGGTCCTTGTGATCTTTAGATATGTTCTAGAGTTACCTTATCAGATTTACAGAGCTATTTTTGAAGATGGGAAAGGTAGGCAGGATGCTAACATCATCTTTGGCAACCTAGAATTATCAAAGACCCTTTCCTTATGTATATTTTACCCAAATATTAGTGCTTACAACTATTTTATGTGGAATTACTTAACTCTTAATGCACGTATTTGAGCAAATAATTACAAATTATTTACTGTTTTCTTTGAAGAATTTATGAGTCAAGAAGTTCTGAGAATTCTGAGCTCACAGCAATGTTGGGCAGCTTTAACTCCTGCCCAGTGAAAAATAGCTATTACCTGTCTTTCTAAAGTTCTTCAAAGATCACAGAAGAAGGTATTCAGGATATATAAATTATCTGAATAATTGTAATTTAAGTAATTGAGGGTAAAAGATTGTCCATTACAATTCAATTTAAACCTCAAGCCCAGCTCTCAGCACTGAAGAATTAGTAGCTATGCTTTAGAATAATTTCACCACTCTATTTCCTTTGAAAATTACCTTATTTTGTGTTTTACGAGAGGCACACTGATACAACATTTTTGTATCAATTTATTAAGTTTATCTTAAGGTAAAATCAGCTCAACTGGCATGCCCAGCATTTTTGCTGCCAGTGCATCGTGCCACCAATCAGTAATGGGACACCATGGATGGTGTCTGAACATAAATCAGGAAAATGTCCCATTTCTTGAATTTCATTAGCTGTAAGTTACTGTTCATTAGCATACACATTACACTACACCACACCACAGTCTGGGCAGTCCAGATGAAATAAGTCTGTGTTAACATATTGTTCTGCTTGTTAGGTTTACTGAGTGTGAATGAATGAGGGTAATTTTCCACATTTTCCTCATCAGGAGGCAACTGTGACCTTTGCAAGCAGCAAAGATTTGTTTAATGAAACTGAAAATGCACATAATTAGTGATTTCACTGTGGAAAAGGTGACTGTGATCTTTAAAAGTGTCTAAAGGCCATCTTGAAGAGTGCAGAAGAGGTTCTCCTTTTACAAAGGCAGAGGAAGCAGTGTTTAGGAATGTCCTAATGCAGTCCCCATGTCAGAGTTACCAAGGTTCAGCAACTCTTGATCCTCTCAGTCTCACCCCTCTCCCCTTGACCCTGCTGCTCCATTATCAGAGGAGCAGTTCCTTGAGATGGAGTGGGACATTTCTGACTGATATATTACTTAGCAATTTTCTGTTTCCTATCTAGATGTCATATTAAACATAATTTCAAAAAATACTTATGCTTATCTTTACAAAAAGTACCCTCAAGTCAACTGAAAAGCAGTTATCACTGAGTAGAACTCAGTAAGAAATAATCTATTTAAATTTCCCTTTATCTTGGAATGTCTCCTGCCCTGCTATATTTAGATCCCAAATTAGAGGGACAATGCCCTGGGTTACAACTTTAAATTGAGGATATAAAATTAGTCAGAATAACTTCACTAAAATGAAATCACTAAGATCTAATTCTTCAGACTGTAGGAAGAAATCAAAACAGCATCAGGATAAAATCATAATTTTCACTAGAAGTCATATTGAGAGATGCTCAATGTATTGATGTCCCACAAATGTAACTTTTACAGCATCCTCACTGTAAAAGTGATCAAAGGCAAGATGTGCCCAATTATTAGATTCAACTTTGAATATGGCACAAGTTTTACAAGTTTATCCAAATATTATATTTAGCATAAATTATGTGTTTAAATTCTTTAGAACAGTGACTATTTCTACCAACCATCTGCAGTGCTGACATAGTAGCAATGAAATTAAATAGGCAGCCATGGCTGATTAGAAAGAAGATTGTCACACATTTGTAACAGCACCTCTCAGAACACTCTATCACTCTGCTGGGATTGCTGAAGGAGTAATGCGCTGTTGTTGCAATAATAGGGGGTACAAAATCCATGCATGGATAAAAAGTAACTCCTATTTAAGTGCTGTTAGGGACATCAGGCAGCTTAGAGATGAGAAACTGTTTTGGCTGTGGTTGATATTAGCAGGTAGCAGGGAAATGGGTAACACCCTTGCTCCAGGGAGAAGGTTGCACTGCTACACATAAAACATCAAAGCCTCTGGTGGTTTTGACAGGTATCAAGAGGAGAATGGCTAGTTAAATGTTTATTTTTCTGCTGTGAAAAAATTTCTATTTACAGGTATGAATATTAAATTAAAGGGGATTTTGTTTTGTTTTTATCTTTATTTTTGACTAAACACATCTTCTCTGCTGCTGGCAAAAATTTGAGTATTGTCTCTTTCTGACCCAGTAGGTAAAAAACTTCCCCCAAAAAAATCAAAGAAGTTCCCAAGAGTTTTCATTACTCTGATAAGGAGCTAGAAGAGGAAAGGCATGAATGTCTGGAATATCCTTGCGTGACTCCTCAGAATTGCTTGCATTTTGCATTTATCTTATCTTTTTAGGATTGTGACTTGCACTAATAGTCACAGTCTTAAAATAAACAAAATAAAAAGTCCAAAACATAATTTAATAATGTTCCCAGATAAAAACAGCATTTATCTGTAGGGTCCTCTCTGCCTTGTATCAGGGTGGACCTGGTGATGTATTGAGCACTATCACCAGCATTTCTCTCTTCAGCTGGGAGACAGTCAGTTCAGTTACTGGCTGGAACAGGCTTCTCTGGGAAGTGGTGGAGTCATCATCCTTGGAGGTATTTAAAAGATGTGCAGATGTGGCACCTGGGGACTTGGCTGAGTGGTGGATTTGGCAGTGTCAAGAGGTTAATGGTTGGACTTGATGAATTTAAGGATTTTTTCCAACTTGAATGATTCTAAACCTTAATGATGCCATGATTTTTGATTGACATAAAAAAAAAGCTATAAATCTAAAGGATCAAATGAACTGTTTTCCAAGTCAATGCATGAAAATTAATACTCGGGATAAACAGCAATACCTGTTTTTCTTGTGCAGCAGCTAATCATTGCATTAATTCTGTGAAAGGTGCATTTGTAAAAAGTGTAATTTCAAAGAGAACAAGACTCTATTCTGTGAAAAATGTTAATAAATTCTAACCTCATGCAAAAATGGGTGCCAGCCAATTTAACAGTTTTATGAAAACAAAACAGCAATTTAAAATTTCATTTTTGCTCAAAAATAATGTTAGTTGTGGAAGACCATTGTCAACAAGGACTTATCTAACTTTCTTCCCAGACAATTTGTTTTGAGATAAAATTTACATAAATGCTACTGTTGCTATTAGTCAAATATGCAAGTAAAAAAAAATCTAGGCATTCTGGTTTATAATGGGTATCAACCCTCAAGATTGCAGTGATTTACATAATTACCATAAATACTATCAGTAACTAAACTTCAAGCCCTGTGTTACTCTCTCAGCTCCTATAATCTTTTTTACTTTACTGGCTCCTATTTTTAGACTGATCAAGAAATTTTCAAGTAATGATAAGGCTGCACTGACTTTTAGCTTTGGGTTTTTCTGAGCAAAGCAGAAAAATTAATGATTTCATAGAGGCAGATAATTAGACATGCTATGTTTGTCATTGAATCCTTGCTGTTGCACACCACACACTTTCCTTTCTATGTTTTTACAAGCAAATGTAAAAAGCAGTAAGGGTTTTTCCCCCCCAAAAGACTTGGAGGGCTATTTGAGAACTTTGTAGCTCCACTGAAGAATTGTCTTGTTTTCATCTTAAAATGAATGTTTATGTTTTGTGTATGTAAGTACTGCATTAAAACCAGTCTTAAATAAATAAGTTTTGATCACTACTGCTCAAATGCATTTTGCTAGTCTGGTCCTTTGCTATCACAGACAGATTGTTAGGTGTCTTTCATAAAAGAGCTGCAAAGGAGGGAAGAATGTCCCTCCAAAGCAAAGAATCAGACTTTTGCAGAGTCTGAAAAAAGGAAAATTTGCAATGTTCCATCCCTCTTTTCCTGTGCTGTCTGCCATTCCTTTCCATGCAAGCCTGCTTTGCTTTTGTCTCCAAAAGAAGAGCTGTACCTCAGCATTGACAGGAGAGGTGTGCAGTCAGAGATCATCACTTTCCCTCCTGCTGTGAGGATACAGCACAAGGAAACAGTACTGAAACAGAAAGTCGTCTTCTGGTTAGATGGGGTTTGTATTGAAGTATATTGCTTCCAAATGCAACTCAGTCTTTTCCCTGCTGAAAGATGTTCCTGGAGAAATCAAACCCTCTCCATTTTTAGCTTCAGACCTCCCATCAAGCAATGGAGCACAAACAGTTCCTACATTCCTGAGAGCTTCCCAGGTGCAGTTTAGTTTGGTTTGGCAGGAGGGATCTGGCCCCAGAACAGTGAAAGGAAGTCAAAGCTTCTTGAACCTGCTAACACACTGGAATGTTTTCTGCCACAGATGATGATGGTTTCACTTTCAGATAGCAGAGGACTGGAAGGCTGAAGAAAACTCAGTTCAAAAAAGCTGTGCTGACAGCTCTTTCAAACTACAGAGGGCAATAAAGTACACAGAAATCATGCTGCTCTGGGTCATTGAAAACTGACTGAGCCACTGTAGATACACTGTGTGCAGGTGGGTCCCACAGTGCAGGCCTTCAATTCCAGAATTATTTTCTATATATGAATTTTCCAATTAGCACATCACTTAGAAAAGGGTAATAAATGCTGCTAGTACTCGCTGACAGTTCAAGAGACTCAGTGGCTGCAGTGGCAGACTGGTGACAAAGTTTTATGCTGCACTAGGAGAAAAAACCCAAGTCTTGCCTGGGATGCACGTCCATGGCCATTTAAAACCACACCAACCTGAGCAGGGAGTCAGCTCGAGCTATGAGCTGCCTCACATCTTGTGTGTCACTGGTGACGAACATCATTTATTATGCTACCTCAATGTGATAACTAACTTTTGCTGCACATCCAGCTCTGATTTCAGATGGCTGAAGTCCGGATTTTAGACCACGAACTTAAGTAAAACTTGAACTATTTAAGACAGAAATTTTAATATTTGCACTCCAATGATTTATCAGGCAATGAGGTCACATAACCTATCTGTTTCCTGAGAACTGAGTTCCTATTGAAAACAATCCAAACTTTAAATTGAAAATTTAATTTCCAAACAAAGATGTAGTGTCAGAGCATATCCTTGGCAGAAAGCTCTATTTTAGCATATTTGAGAACACCTTTTTTTGTTTGACTGTGTTCACACAGAGTTTCTACTAAATGGAATTAAAAGTGCTTTTCCAATTTTAGCCTTGCTCTATTTCTGCCACCTCTAACAAATAGCTGAAGTATTCCTGAAAGACAGAAAACCCATTAGGCTTGAATCCTCAGTTAAGAAAATAAAATTCAAAGAAATTGTTGTTTGGTTATATTTTAGATGGGTTCTTCAAGTAGACATATGAAACACTTATTATTATTCCAGATTTTCTTATCTGTTACAGGGCTTGCAAGGGTTGCAGGATGAAGAGAGAGGCGAGAATGTTGACCTCATATTCAGAAGGCTTGATTTATTATTTTATTATATATATTACATTATAACTACACTAAAAAGAATAGAAGAGGACGTTCTCAGAAAGCTAGCTAAGCTAAGATTAGAAAAGGAATTAATAACAAAATTCTGTGTTCTGGCAGAAAGTGAGAACAGCTCTGCCGTGAGTGGCCAGTAAATCCAAACATCCACAGGAGACCAATCACGGATCCACCTGTTGCATTCCACAGCAGCAGATAACCATTGTTTACATTTGTTGCTGAAACTTCTCAGCTTCAGCAGGAAAAATCCTAACGAAAGGATTTTAATGAAAAGATGTCTGTGACACTTATCCATATTTGTAGTCAGGCCAGTACATATCTTTTATAATCTCATTACTCTGCTGGGACTTCTCCTCGTAATTAACTTTCTGAAGTAATTCTTAAATGCAGTCTTTTATTTACTTCCAGTTGCTATGAGATGACATCCTGCCCTTTAGCAGCAGTATTTGATACACATGGCTATTTTTAAAAAATTATGCATAGCTAAAATGAACCAATCTGTTGCTTTTTAATATCCAGCTCAACAAGACAGTGAGTCAGTGCCCGTTCATTATGAATGGAAGATGCACAGCATGAATGAACAGACATTCAGCTTCCTGGCTCAAGCTCTAAATAAATAAGGTACACTTTTGGGTTTTTATTTTGGCAGGTTATGTAAAATGTATGAGTACTTTACTCCTGCAAACACCCGAAAGATAACAGCTTCACTGAAGAAGCACAGCTTTCTTCACATTCATCTCTCCACTGATTGACTGAAAGAAAAGCCCAGGGTTTTTTGACTCCTGGGGATCTCACTGAATAACTTTGGCTGAAATTTCTGGTTTTGATGACTAGCCTGGTGTGGGTCTGTGGCTGGGTTTGGAGGATCTGGGTTCACTTCCCTCACCTTTTGAAGCTGTTCCACCTTGCACAGGACATTTAACTGTTCAGCCAGGAAAGAGGAGGGAATCACCCGATGTACTGGTGCACTTTTGGTCAGCCACACAGCTGGGATGTGGTCTGAACACAGGAGCAGGTACAGCCACAGTGAACTGAGTGCCAGGTGGATTGGCTGCCTGGCATGTCCTGCAGCCCTGCCACATCCCTGGGGAGACGTGCAGGTGGACAAACCAACCTTCTTCCCCTGGGAAACAGTTCCTCCCTCCAGGGTAAAGGCTCCCTTGCTGTGCTGGTGGGCAACAGCCCTGACAGCTCCTCTTGGCAGGCTCTGTCACCACTGCTTTTGTTCAAAAGGCCTCAGATGGAAATGAAATCTTGTTCTTGGCCAGGAGGTTTCCCTTAACCCACCCCCAGGTTATTTTTTTCAAATTTGGTCTATTTCCAAATGTTGGTGTTGATACTTACCCACGTTTGGCAGGGGACATAGAACCCTCTTCACACAACAATGCAAAGACCATTCTTCAGACCATTCAAAAAGATTTTGGCTATATCCAAACTGCAACAGTTTGCAGACAGGACTTAAATTATTTTGTACACAACCATTTTGAAAAGCCTTTTCTGACTGGATTTTGCTACAAACATGCATATTTGGAAGAACTTAAATATGAATTAGTAAATTCTGATAAGAAAACCACAAGAAATACTCCAAACAAACCAAACATACAGTGTAAGGAAAATTTCACAATCTTTACTTACTTTCTTTGTTTTGTCCATTGCCTTCAGTATGGTTATGTTTAAGTCTTCCAAGACAGATAGAACATTTTCATACTCTCCTAAGTGCTTTGAAAAACAATCTAAAAGAAGAAAAAACCTCACATCACCTACAAATGTCCTCAAAAATCAGTGTCTCATTAAATATCAGCTTTATCAAGTCTGAATTAAGTTACAGCATTATTGAATATCTAAATGCAAAATGAGAAGGAGTTACAATGAAAAGGATCATTTTCTTTTTAAATTTTGTCTTCTCTCTCTGTAAAATCATTCCTGGCATACTTAAAATACCAAAACCAGTATTTCAAAACTTTTTCTTTCAATAAATGATCTGTCAAAATCAGAAAAAATTGTAAATATCATTTTGACAGATGAAACAAACTTATTTTCAAAATATCTCCATCTTTGTAAATTGAAATTTCAGTCTGTCTTCAATTACTAGCAGCAAATGAAGTTTTCATATGTATGTGGCGAATTTGATTATATTGATATGAAAATTAGTAATTCTGGTAGAGCCCTTAGAGGAGATAATATCAAGGGGGGGCTGTTGTGAGGCAGAGTTGGTTGAGAGCAGCTGTTTCTCTGAGAAATGAAGAGACCATGAGTTGGCCAGATCAGCTTCTAGTCCCAGGTGCTGTGACATTTTCAAAAAATACAATGCATGCAAAATTAATTTTAATGAAAATCATGGAAATAACAAGTTGCAGGATGTCCCTGTGTAGCTTCTCAAAGCAAAGGACTTCTTAACAGAAAGAGCTGATGTAAAATCAGAGGGATTACAGCAAGAGAAGGAAGCAAACCTGGGAAATGATGACCCGAGTTCCCATTTGGTTGATGTGGTGAAATACAATAGAGGGAAGCACAGGAAAGAAGTAGTGTGGAAAATAAATAAATAAAATTATGTTAAAGCTTAGATACTGTGTTAGACAAGGCATTTAGACATCAGATCACCTGGAAGAGCACAAAAATCAACATCTAAGTGACAGACAGGAAGAACAAGGTTAGATAGGAGCTTTTTGAAATAATAAATAGCAACCCTTCAGGGCTTTTAAGAGGTCATCATGAGCTTCTTAGGGGAATCATCAAAACACAAGTTACCAGGAACACTGTGATGTGACCTCATGTTGCTGAGAGTTTGAATGGAATTATTTGGAATTAAAATGTATTATTAATTAGTACCCTGGATGTTTTTTAGCTTCATTTCTGAGATGAACTCATATAGCTCAGAAAGAGCTGTATAATCACAAGCTTAAATATGGATTGAGTAAATTCAGTGCCAGATTTACAGATGAGAAACACCCTAGTGGCAATATTTGAAGGATTTAAAAAGGCATTTGAAGCAGCCTGTATTTAATCAAACCAGACAATAAACAGAGTCAGTGCTGGACTGACCCCCCCAGGCCAGCAAGCCTGTGCGACATCAGCTGCAGTAAATCCCATGTGGAACAAAACCACCTCTCTTCCTCAGCCAGGTTTGTACAATTTTGGCCAGATGCTCAACCAGCAGAAATTGTCACAGCCCAGTTCACTTCAGATAAGCCCCTTGTCACATATTTATAAGCCACAGGGTGAGGGGGTTTTTAGGGGGTTCTTGGCCATGTCACCCTGTGGGTGAGTAAATGAGCTGGTATTCAACTTGACAACGTGTTCATCTCTTAAAGCTCTTCAACATTGCTGACCACTGGAAAACTTCTCAGGCTGCCATGTTTTCCTCAGAAACTGTCTGGTGTTGACAAGTAGGATTTTTTTTTCCTGACATATTGTGGGAGAACCTGCAAAAACATTTGTAAATTGTTTTCTGCTGCAAGAAGCACTCCTAGATCAGGTGCTGTTAGATAAGCTGGAGAGCAAACAGGGTGTTGGGGAAATGACTCACAGCTCAGAATGAGGTACAGAAATGGGTAATTGGGCCAAAATCTAGGCCTTGCAGGAGTTTTATTGTGACAAAGGATGATAGAGCTTGTCAAACTTGCTGTTCTCCCTGGCTCAAGTAGGAGGAAAGTAATGAATTTTCTTTTAGTGGAGGTATATGAGTGAATTTTCTTTTAGTGGGGGTATATGACAAGTTTTAAAGTGAGGAACTAACTAGAAAAGATATCTCACACTAAGGGGGAATAAAATACAAGTCATCCATCTATCTATCATCTATCTATCTATCTATCTATCTATCTATCTATCTATCTATCTATCTATCTATCTATCTATCCTTATGTCAGAACAGATCTTGAGTCTCAGAGAGTGTGAAATACTGATTAGGAAAAATATTTTCAAAGTAAACTCTGCACAAAGGGGATGACAGAGTCTGAAAAGATTATAAGCCATCTGCATTTTCCCAGGAGTTCTCTGAGTGGAAATTATTTTGTGTTTGAGCTACAAAGATTAAACAGAAAAAAATAATCACATGGCATGTTTATTTGCACAGGGCTGCTGCGGGCATAGATTATGTTCTTTCCCAAAAAAGAATTTACCACAGAGCCCTTCTGTGTCAAGATTGCTGAAAGATAAGAGTATAGAAGGTTAGTGAGGTTGGTAATGGCTTGTTTTTTGGGTGTTTTTTTTTTTTTTTTTTTTTTTTTGTTAGGGCAGAAGGCTGCAGCTTTACTAAAGCTGGCTGCAGGTTCAGCTTCCATTCCTGAGCCCATTCCCACTGGCACTGTCCTACTCACTGCAAGTCTCTCAAGTTCAGCCTTTGTGCATCATGCTGCAGTTGCTGCTCCTCAGGCCTTACACATTTGGCCCCAGTTCTTGCAGAAATACATCTAAACACCAGAATTTTTTGGTTTGGCATTTCTTCCTCCACCTTTCTGCCTGTACTCCCCTTCTGTGGCTGTCATGCTGGACAGCAAGGCTCAGAGACAGATATTGGCCTTCCATGCTAAAGAAGAAAAGAGCCAATAACTTTCTCCTGTTTGCAATCCTTGCTGTGCAATAGTGTTCTGTGGGAGAGCCTTGCAGAAGGAGGATAAAACCAGACATAGCCCAAGAGCACACATAATTCCTAAGACTTTCTGGCCATGCCAGACCATTTCACCGCTACTGAAATTTTGGCAAAATTAATAATGTGAAAAATACAGATGTACTGCCCTACTCATATGCCATCGTTATATAAATACATAAAGGCAGGGAAGTATTCTATTCAATTCAAACCTGTTTGCTAGAAGCAGATTTCATCTTGATCAACTTTGAAGAGATATTTTCTCTCATAAGCAAGGCTTTAATAGTTAAAAGAAAAACACATTTGACCTACAGCTCATTACTGAAAGTTAGTATATTGCTTTTCTTCCAAGGATGAAAAGAAACAGATTATTAAGGAAACTTAAAAGCATGAATGTCCTCTTTGAATCTTGCTGAGGGGTGAATATTGAATGGCTGATTTTTTCACTTATCTTTTTAATAGAATTTTTAATTGACCTTTTAATAAAATGATGACACAGTACTATCTTAAAATCACTTTCTCCATTGCTAACTTCCATACATCTGGCTTTTATTTCACAAGGGAGAGAAACTGATAGAAATTGCAGGATCCTGGATCATCACAAACTTGCATACTCAGGGCTATACAAACTTCTGAACACTTTTAATTGATAATGTAAATGAGCTTTTCACACAACATTTATTAATTGAAGGTGATTCTTATCTGCATTAGAACAGGCCAAGTGAGATGGCTGCAAATGAGACTTGCACCTGATTTCTCCAATGACCTTGGTGGCAGGTATAAAGGAATTCACAGTCTGCAAGAACTGGTGCTGAAGCTGTGAAACTCAACTCTTAGGTAAACAAACCATGTGATGGGGAAGTGTCTGCAACCCCTTAAGGCTGTTTACCACAGATCACTATGGTATCTATGATCAAATGTGTCTGGCCAACTCTTCTGCAGTTCAGCAGTTGATTTTGGAACAGTGCAGATGTTCACCTCTTAAATGCAAACTGAAATCCTGAAAGCTGGAAAATTTCCTGAGCCAAAAAGCCTTGACAGGATATGATGAGGTCAAAGGACAGGAGTTTGCTGTTATAATGTCTACTCTTTTTTCATTATCCCTGCATTTTCTGCTCCTTCACATCATCTGCCCTAATGATTTAATGTAAAAGACTTCTGCATTTCTTAATGCACAGCTTGATAACTGTGTTTAAAACAGCCTTTCACATTGTCAGCCAGTCAAATTCATGCACTCTTTTCAAATTTTATATTTAAATCCCTTCTGGTCTGTGTTCTTTTGCAACATCCTCAGCCCCCTGTCAGTGACAAGGGGAGTGGCTCAGAGGCTTTCAGCACCCCTGTTTTCAACATGCTGTTTGTCCTTTTGACAGCAGTAGCACAGCTGCAAATGGACTACCAGTGAAAATGGAAAAGTATTCAGGTGCTGAATTCATTTTCAGTTAGAACTGGACACATGAATAACCAGAAAATATTACCCAAACCATTTTGTGCAGCAAGCCTGTGAAAAAGCCCAGAAAAGACATAAAGAACACGGATTTCTGTCTAGCATACTCAGTATTTCCTTCTGTTATAAATACCCTTGGAGACTTCATTGTTCTCAGCATCCTGTTTGAAGGGGATGCTGTTCTAGGCAGGGAAGCTGTAATTTTGTCAGTCATTATTTCATTTTCTCTGAAATAATGACATGACACTTCAAAAGCAGTTGTGAATAAACGTCACAATTCTTTTGCTGCATACAAACAACTCTAAACTCCCTGCAAGATGTTACAGAAATAATTAAAGAAGTTTGGCATGTATTTAATAGTACAGGAGTGAGGTGCACACCAGAGAGCTGTTTCTGTAACTCAGTACTCAGGTTTACAGCAGCACATATTCCTCATTTCAGTGTGTACATATACCAAGGATGCTTCTGCCTAGACCCATAATCTGGCAATGCTGAACACATTATTAACAATATTTGCTGGGTGACTCACATCCAGGCACCAGCCCTCCACTCATGATAAGCAACCAAAGCATAGGGTGAGGCAAATGCATTCACATCACATCAGAATGATAATTCTCAATTTTCTTTCTGACTACTAGATCCAGTCCTTCTACCTGTCTGTGTCTAAAATGTTCTCTACCTAAAAAATATGAGCTATTTTTAAAGGACTAATATACTGAGCAGTCCTGATCACTGAAAAGTTGATCATAGCTATTGGTCAGTGACAGAAAAAATAAGCAAATTCACTTGACTGAACTATGGCAAAAGGGCTTATTTGTGGTACCTCTGGAAGTGGTCCAAAATGCAGAATTGCAAAGCAGCTGTGCTTTTGTTCTGCCCACTTATGTTAGCTGTGGACTGGGGGCAGCCAGGGAGGAGAGAAGGTTAAAGCTATTCCACTCATCACTGCTGTGGGTCCATGGATCCACTGACCTGACACACACTGTTCTATGGTACAAAAGGCACCTCCAGGCAGGGGAACCAGCAGAAGACCTGTTTATTTTCCCTGGACAATGAGAAAAGGCAATATCTTACAGAGCATAGAGTCTGAAATACAAACCAGTTATTTTGTTGAAGAATCCAATACCATATGAAAGACTTTATGAACTAACTTAATTTAGGAAAATCATTGCCATGTATTGCAGGTGGAGAAGGATAACTCTTTTGAGATCTCTCTTCATTCTCACATATGAGAAGGATTTATCTCAAAAGCTTGAACTAACTATTTTTTCAGTCCCATTTGCATGTCTTTTTGCTAAATTTGGTTTTAGGGATGAAAGTTTGAAGCTCGTATCGCCTAGTGTTAAGTAGAAGCATATAATTGGTGAGTGAAAGGAATTAAGCACTACATAAACTGTGCAAGGGTAACTGAATAGGAATCCATGGACAACCTCAGCCAAAAAGCTGTAGGGTCTTTGCAACAAGAAAGCCTGTGTACCATCTCTCTTTGTCAGCAAAATGAGGTTAACTGCTCCAACACTACTGAGGGTGTTTTGCATAGGAGTCTTATGTGTGCACTTCCATTTTAAGAATTTTCTGCCTCACAGCTCCTCCGCAACAGCAAAAAACACCTTTTGTTCAGGTTTGTTCAAGGTATCTTACCAGTGGAGGCAAAACTGCTTCCAGTAGGATGCAGTGCTATAAGCAGCTCAGGTGTTGGCCTCTGGTCACAGAGAAGGGAGAGGAAAAAGGGGGCAGAAGTGAGACAAAGCTTCTGTCCCTGGGCAGACAAATTTCCTGCTGGCCTGAGGACACTGCTGCTCTTCAGTCCCAGATCCATGTAGACTGTGCACCCTCTGGGCTCCCAAAGGCAGCAGCCAGTTTGGCTCTCTGGGCTCTGACACGGGCAGTGGGCTCAGCTCTTTTACTATCCCACATTTTGCTTCACTAAATAATTGCCTAGTTTGCTTAGCTCCAGGCTAAGTGATTACTTCAGAATCATCACTTACTGCTCTGCCTGTGGCAAGACTGAAGGAGAGAATAAAGGGTTTTTTTCCTGACTAAGAACTCATCTGAAAAAACAACCCTCTAGTCCTTTACATTCAGCAGTGACTCACAGGGATGCGATGACTACACAGCTGACAAGTCACCTTAATCATCCCAGCTGTAACAGTCTTTGTGTTGCTAAAAGAGACTTAATAATGCTATTAAAACTTGTAGTGTGTGCTAAAATTTGTATAACACTGTACAAGGGCTGCAGAGCTATGATTTTTTTTTTTTTTTGCAGAGTCTGAATGACACAAACCTAAATGAGGAAATGAAATGCAGCATCACGGTGGCTCTTTTGCCACAGAGAGCATATTTCAGAATTTTCACCCCTTAGGAGGGGATAATGTTTCAATTTCTGGTTTTGTCACAAGATGATTTAAAGGAAACAAAAAACCAAAACAACCCTGAGATTAAATTATTTATTCTTATACAAAATAAAATGTTTACTTTGGTTTCTTACACTCCTTGGAAATGCACAATTCCAAAATGGAAAGCAGGCAATTCCAAAATTTCAGAAATCAAGCGAACAAAGCAGAAGGTCAGCTTTGCTGAACAGGCATCTTCTTTTGGAAAAGGAAAGTGTGTGCCCACTGTAAGCAAAGTCAGGTGACATGGGAAGAATACTGAACCACAGTTTGCCAGTGTAGGAGAAAATTCATACAGCCAAAGATCAACTGGAGTTAAAGCTGCCCAGAAATGTGAGCGAAAAGAAAAAATTATTTTGAATATATTAATGGCAAAAGGCAGCATAGAAATAACATCACCTGTTACAGGATGAGGATGGGCACCTCACAAAAAGAACATGGACAAGGCAGAGGTGTTTAATGCATTCTTTGTCTCTGCCTTCAACACAAATGATGGACCAAGAGGGTCTCAGTGCCCTGAGCTGGAGGACCATGGCTGTGAGAATGTTTGACTCCCAGTAGACCCTAAAATTTTGTGGGATCTGCTGCTTCAGCTGGATCCCTACAAATC
The DNA here is from genome assembly GCF_047830755.1 of Zonotrichia albicollis. Classification (NCBI taxonomy): domain Eukaryota; kingdom Metazoa; phylum Chordata; class Aves; order Passeriformes; family Passerellidae; genus Zonotrichia; species Zonotrichia albicollis. The sequence goes on from NC_133819.1 coordinate 135,244,916, forward strand.
TATGGGGCCTGGTGGGACTCATGTAAGAAACCCCAGAGCTATCTGATGTCATTGCAAAACCTCTCTAGGTGATTTTTGAGTGGTATTAAAAATCTTGTGGTTCTCTGGGAAACCCAGTTATAGAAGGGACCAGGCCTCCAAACTACACCTACCATTAAGCAGGCAGCTTACTATATCTGCTGCAGAACTGAAATGAAACACTTTAAGTCAGCTCCATTTAGTTAAAGGCAACTGAAAATAGTCATTACTGTTTGATTTTTTCACTGAGAGAGACTGCCAGTTGTTTCTGCAGAAAGCTGAATTTCACATTAAAAATAACCACTCACATGGAAAATTTCCAAGCAAAATTCTATTTGCAGCTTGTCTGTCTGACCAGAAGATCTGTTAGCATCAGGATGTTGTAAATAATTCTTGGTGAACTTGTTTGATCAGTTGTGAAATACTAAAATGTATAATCAGCTCACTCTGACCAGTATCTTGCCTTTGTCTCTGTGCTTCATTTCCAAACTGATTTCTATAGCTATGGTAATGAGAAAACTGTGTTAAAGCCAATAGCTGCAATTACATGTCTTAAATATTAACAAACACACCTTTCTGATGCCAATGCTGCACCATGTGCCTGAAATTCTAATTAAATCTAAAAGAACCAGGTTTTAAAAAATGGTCAAACCCTAATATATTATTTTCCTCTTGCAGATTTGCATTCAAAAATTCCTTTTAAAAAAATAACTCACCTGCAATTCCCCTAATTAAAGATCCTGTCTGTATGTATATTGTTCTTAATACATTTTTTATTTTTCTTGTTTTACTTAAAAGTTAATTATTCTTTTCTTGTATTGAACTGTGAAAGATCAGCAACAGCGTGAGACTGAAATATACCTTCCAACTAAAACAAAAGGAAACCATCCAAGGCAGAGATAATTAGTACACTTAGAATACCCTTAAATTGCTGAGGACTTGTAATTATCGAGTTTACAAGCAGAACTTTGAAGGAAGCATTCTGGTCCATATAAACATGTCCTTTATTTTAGTTCCAGTGCCCAGCACTGGGCTCCAGGCTCACAGGTTCCCATGGCTGCAAAGATTGCTAACCAGCCTCTCAACATCCAGTTGCCACCTTTGGGAGTTTGCTGCTAGGGCAGATGATCTCAGCATTTCTCTTTTGACCCAAGGGAGGAACTAGGGCTCTGCTAATGGAGACCTGGGCAGGTGGGAGGAAGGTTTGTTCCATTTGGGAATTAGTCCCAAATATAGATGTCCATATGGGTGCCAGCTGTCCAACCTTCCCTGCCAGGCAAAGGAGCCCCAGAGAATTCAGTGGAGGGAGAGGGTTTAACAGACCATCTAGGAGGAGACTCAGAAGTAATTTGATACAACACAGGCATCTAGTGTTGCTTCAAATGCTCTAGCATTTCTCCCATCATCCATGTCCCAACTACTGCTGAGTTACCCTTTCCACCTTGGGCTGATTTTCAAGTGTGAACATCTCAAATGCCTAAAGCCTGGGCAACTGAGCTGAAGCCCATGAGAACAGTACCACATCTTAGGTGCCAGTGACTTCCCTGAGCATGAGGGAGCCTTAGACACCCTGCTGACACACAGGCATGCAAGTGTAGATGTCTCCATAGTGCCATGTCCCATCCCTCTCTATCTGCTGTGCATGCAGCATGACACACTCCCCAAAAGTCCAGCCTAAGCTCAGTGCTGCAGCTGGCCAAGGCTCTCAGATCCTCACCAAACTCATCTGTGGCTTGTGCATAGTTCAACTTAGGCCACACACAAAGGTTTAATGGGGCCTCTCTACCTTTGGGAGCCTGTGCCCCAGGCCCTCAATAGCTCCAGCACCTTGTAACTAGCGTCCTGACTAAGGACTTCATTTTACCAATGCATAAAGGGAGAAAAATAAGTCTGATTCCCCACAGACTCCTGTGAGTCAGTAATCAGTGAAGCATTTATTGCACTATCTCTCTGGCAGTGCTGCAGACTAAATCCCCTCGAGACCTTCTGTGTATCTCCTAGTTTGTAACTTTGCCAAATATTCTCATTATCTTCTGACACCTTTCCCAGAGGATGCCATTATGCTAAAACAATTTCCATGGAAGTCATGAGTGGGGGGAGGGTAAAGGATTAGGGTAAGAGGAAGGTTGCATTTGCAATGATTTTTGTGAAGACTTATTCTCTAAACCATTAACCATGTCAAGGATTCTTGCTCTGCTGAAACACAAGCTTGACAGAGTTCACATTAAAATTAGGTAGGAGATGATTTACCAAAGAAATGAGTGGGAACAGCCTTCACCCCTTAAACCACTAATTTCAAATTTTTCCTGTATGTTTCTCTCTCCACGTACAAAAAGACCTGTGCTTCTGATACCTTTCTCTACTTTCAGTACATTTATTCATACAATAACACATATAAACAAAACAGCAGTATTTCTGCAGAGCTTCCTCAACTGTGCTTCAATGCTGTTTCACATGAAGGATGTTTTTCATTCAGTTAATAACCAGAATGCTCTCAGATAGCAGAGTATGTGGGTCTTCAGCTCCAAAATGACTACAACCTGCAGACCATGTTCCTCATGACCCTCCATGTCAGCACAAAGAAACTCTTCTGGTGCTTTTGCAGCACTCACATTTGCTCCAACAGCCTTCCCATTGCTCCCACCAGCTCTGCAGAGCCTCACTGAGCATGTGGAGCTTGGAGCTCAGACCGGGGGAGGAGAGAGGGGTGAGGAACCACACTGCATTTCCTTCACCCTCACAAACTCCAAAAAGGTTAACTTAGATTTCAAATAGAGTGCATTGAGATTTTTTGAAGTGTTAGGACAAGCACTGACCAAGGCCCAAACTGACATTACAGATGTATAACATGGATGGCATGTCAAATATATGTCAAATCAGGACAGAAAGTTAAACTCTTCCTCTTGCCCCTTTCCTGCTCACAGATACGCACTCATGTTGGTCCAGCTCTTACTCTGAGGGCTTGGCTCCTACTCAAGAAACTGTGGGGATCTACCTTGGCTTCCTGATAACTTAAGAAGAGCCTAAGAAGCTGCCCAGATGCTTAGAGTGTGTTTATATTGGGGCTACCTGCAAAACAATTATGAAAAGGGGAGGAGAATCACTGTACAAACTTCAGGCTGAAGCTTAAGTCAAAACTCTTGATTTCCTACCTGTATTTGTTTGGTTGGGGGTTTTTTACAGGTCTTTAAGTACAGGACACTGCAGCAGAAGGAAATGCATGCTAGGAAACAAGAACCTGGAGATGTGGCTGTAACAGCCTTGACCTGATCCCTTCTGCATCAGTGCAAAGCATCAATTCTGCATCAATGCAAAGTCTTTCTTTCCACTGTCAGTGTGAGGGCATCTGAGTGTGGATCCTCCGCAGCTGCTGATTTATACCATCTAATGGTATGTGATTGCCCAAAGGATTCATGAGATCCTGGAAAGAACAAATAGAAGTGACTCTCAGTGGCAGTCAAATGCTTAATTGGCTTTCAGCTTCACTCTGAAGTAATGACAATACTGGAAACAGCACTTACAGAAGAATGGTTTACTGCTACCCCCCTAGAACAGTCACCTTGTAATTACATGTCAGCAATGTATTGCCTAATCAAAGCTTACCTTCAAGAATGGTAAAATATCATAGCAGTACTAAAAGATGGAAAAAAAAAATTTTCCTTTTTTCATCAATACACTACTTCACCTAATTTGGTTGTCTTATGCATTTGTTTCTGGCTGTGTCCAAAGAAAAAAAGAAGCTAAAAAATTAAGGCAATCAATTTGTACACTGTGTCTTTAACAGTATTTATTTAATATATCAAATGTCATAAAAAGGTAAGGTACATATTTTTAAAAAGAAAGAAAAATAGTATACTTGGAAGTACCTTCCTAAACTGTTAAATATATGTCCAAATTATGTATTCCAAACTGAGGAAATACCCTCAGCTAATGCAAATTTTCAGTACAAGCAATGATCTGCCCTGAATTAATAACCTGTACTTTAGGGTCTAGGAAAAAAAGTACATTTAAATTCATCCTGTCATAATAGACTCCTATTCAACATATGTCTTGGAAACTTGGTGCAGCAGTAACTAATTCTTACTCATCTGTATTTTTCCTGCTGATTAGGCACTAATTGACTCCTTTTACTCTGTAAAAAGAGAACACCTGACTGCTTCAAATACCAAGGTGCAGAGATCCTAGTCAGTCAGGCAGACACAGCCTGAATTATTGGGAGGTTAAACCCTCTGTTATTTTCCCTGCTATCACAGTGGAAATGGTAATTACCCATTTCAGCAGTCTTCCACAGCCTATCTGCTTTGTGACAAGCATGTTGCATTGGCTTGGATTGGTCTTTTTAAAAGTTAATAATCTAAATCTCACTTCAACCAGAGTGACATTAGGGCCCGTGTAATAGTGGGGTTTAATACCTGCTTAATTTAGTTTCCTTAGAAGCCTTAAGCCAGTGTAAGTCATTCATGCTTTGAATCTTTTATTGGAAAATTGCTGCAGCACAGCTGAGAAGGGAATTCAAAGCGCCTGAGTTTGTGGTTCATGGCTCTCACCCCAAGGCCACATCTCCTTTTTCATCTTGAGGCTTTAAAGCACAAAGACTTGTGCACACAGACAGTGAGGTTTTGAATGTTGGCAGAGCTAAAGGATTTAACGCAGGTGGAAACAACCGAAAGTCTGCTGTTGTGACAAGATGGTTATGAAATCTTGAGATACTCCAAGAAATGAAGGGATCATGACATGCTTCCCTAGACATCTGTCCTAGGCATTTATGTGTAGTGTAAATCATTGCATAATCACAATGCTTATGAAGTATTCCTGGGATAGGGAGCTACAGTCTGCAATTTGTAAATAGTGAAGTGAAGCAGAGAGAAGATAAAAGATTTGCCCAGAGTTTGCCAGTGTCTGCATTTTAACTGGATAAGAGAGACAAAATAATCTGTGCAAATCTTCTCCCACTAGGTACAAAATTGAGCAGAATTCTTTGCCCTCCCCTCCTGAAAACCAGCCATAAAATACTTCTGAGTTGCATAATTTTCATTTCATTCCCTCGGATAATTTGGAAGTGAAAAACTATCTTAAAATAGGTGGTTTGGGGATTGTTTGATATGTACATGATTCTCCTAATGCTTACATTAAAATACTTCCCAAGGTTCAATGGACATTTTGCAACTTTTCTCAGCTAGCTCATTAATTTGAGACATTTTACCATAACTTGCCCTTTTCAGGAAATGCCAATGAGTAAAGTTTTTGCTTCATTGTATCTGCTCCATGTGATTTTTTTTTTTCTTTTTGAAAGTTATGTTAACAAGGAAATTATATTATACTGGCCAAGCTGTCTCTCTTTGCTATATCCATCCGATATTTGGCCTGTGACACCTTGCTGACATGTTTCTCAAAAGCTTTGGGTAAGGGAAAGCTTTTAAAATGTATTTTAAAATGTATTTTAAAAGCCTCTGTTATTTATCAAGCATGGTATAATACTTTTCAGCTGCAAAGTCACCCTAAAGCCTTTTATCAGTTCAAGACTCCATGAAAAAAACACTCAAAAAGCTTCTTGTTGCTGTTTCAAATCCAAGTCTCAAGTACATTTTCTTACCCATATCTAGATTCTCCTCCTCCTGTAACAAATGTTAATCCATCAATACAGAGCACCCTTTCTTCTGGTTCAAAAAGGTAATTTAGTAGCTTGTCTTAATCTTCCACCTGCTCCATTCCCTGAAATACATGAAAACTGAACTCTTCACAGCATTTACTCTGAAACTTTTGTGCCCAGATTTTTGCCAGGCTTTTTCTGGACAGTGAAAATGATCTCTCTCCCAGACGGCTGCCATGACAGTTTAATTACCTATTTTCAATTAATAGCAGCAGCATTCAACAATTGCACCAATTCTTCAGGTGTGCCTATCTACCAGGATGAAAAGCATAATGTTATCCTCATTTTTCTACATATTTTTTAGATTTATATATTCCCTGTTTAAGAGAAAATGGTGTAATAACCATAACAACAACAACAACAACAACAATAACAATAATAATACATTAATTTAAAAAGCTTTACAAATAAAAAGGAAGGAAATATAGATGTATTTTTTCTTAGAAATCTTGCTTAGTATCAAGAATTTCTGCCTTTATCAGGATGCTTGCAGACAAATGGAATTATGGTAAAATAAAACCACTTACACAGATATGTGGTACGTATGAGAAAGTCCAAAGCTGTGGGAATGAGTCTGGCTCTGAAATGAGTTTTTGACTCTGGGTCATTCATTGACCTTCTTGGCCATAAGGGCATATTGTTAGCTCATGTTCAATTTGGTGTCCACCCAATATCCTTTTCTGCCAAGATGTTTTGCAGCTGAGTGGGCCCCAGCACTTATTGGTGCATAGAACCATAGAATCATAGAATTGTTTGGGTTAGAACAGTCCTCTAAAACCATTGAGTCCAACTGTTAACCCAGCACTGCCAAATCCCCCAAATACCTCCAGGGTGCTGACTCCCCCTCCTTGTCTCCATCACCCCATCCCTTAATCACATCATAAATCCTGTAGTATTTTTTATTCCCCACAAATCCAACAGATCGAGTGCCATTTCTTCTGCTTACTTCAGGACATTATTTTGGTAAAAACTCTGAAATATTGTGAACTCTGCTACATTTAATTTGATTCCATTTCCCACAAAAGCTGGGGCTTGTTTCTCCCCAGAAGCAGGACTTTGCACTTCTCCTTGCTGAACTTCATGAAGTTCCTGTCAGCTTATTTCCCCTTGGCCTTGTTAAACCCAACCATAATGGGAATATCCCAAGGACACACCAGCACAACTCTTTACTATATAGAATTGCTTCATTTATTTTATTTCCTTCTCAACATCTGCTCCAAGTATTCATCTCAGTATGACTCAGTGGAATTGAGAATTGAGGAATTCACAGTTAAGCCTGAAGGAGGTCCCAGCTCCTTTGCTTTCCACGGTGGGGGAATGCAGAAAGCATCCAATTTCCACCCTGTGTTCTCAGTACCCATATCACATCTATTGAAATATGCAAATATTTCAATGATGTTTCAAAACTCTTCACTTATACAGTTTATAGCCATATGACACAGCCTGGCTTCCTTCAAGCAACTTTCTACATAAACTTGTTTCCTAAAATCAGCCTGAGGTCTGTTTTCCATTTGCAGGTGCAGAAAGTGGCACTGGAATTGTAAGAAGGGGGCACTTACTCAGTATTGTGTGTATCAATGGTGCGAAAAAGCTCATGCAGTTCTTCTTCACTCAGAACTCCATCAGCAAAGTAAGCTTTGAATTCATCAAAGGACAGTTTTCCATCATCTGAAACAATGAAGAAATGGAAATTGACTTAATTTCATCCATGCTTTTTCTTGTTTATTTCATGCAGTAAAAGAGGAAAGTATTGAAAGCCTCTAGGTCTTTAGCTTAAATGTAGAAACTTTATATTTTAAATGCAAGGATGATAATCAGCAAACAAAAGTCAAATAAAGATACGCCTTTTCCTGTTATTTAGAAGAAATCTCAAAGATTAAATTGTACTTAAGTAATGATTTATCTAAATTGATTGAGCCTTTGCATGAAGCATAAAGATTATAGCCTAACACTTCACAACTTTTTTTGGGTAGCACTAAATGTAAGTTCACATGTTTCTTTTTTTCCCTCAGTAACATACTGAATCCCTCACAGGGCACAAAAGAAAACTGTAGAGGATAAGACTAAGATGTTCTAAGCATCAGACTAATCTACAGTGTATTGTGACTTCATTTTATAGTGGTGAAGAATCTATTGTAAAGGCAGTATCTAATTCCTGTGACTACATGCTGTACTACAGCAGGCAGATTTGAAGAGTAGAGCTGAGAAGTTTCCTCCTTCTTTTACTTGCTATTATTTCATAATTTGTCTGGAATATATGGCTTCAGATATTGTGAAGAGGTTTCAAATTGTTCAAATTAAACGTCTGTTTCAACAAAACCATTTTGAAATGTTTAATATGAAAAGACAGAGTGTAGCTGGAGATGATCATCATTACAATCAAAATAAAATGTCAAGATCTTTGAGAGCCAGAAATGTTTCCTAAATGTTTCCAAGATGGCACAAAACTGCAATGATTACCTAGCTGAGAATCTAAATACATTTGCCATTTGGCTCTGGTTACAGAAAAGGAATATCAAATATTGAGTGTGTTGAGCTGAGCGTTCTCACAGATAAGCTTCCTTTGGCTCTTACAGATACCATCAATTGCTTAATCAAACTGTCTCTGCAGCTTTATCCGTTGCTGGGAAGGCTGATTTGCATGCAAGTTATACACATACTCAAGAATACTTGTGACTGAGAATACCCAGTGACTTCTGGCAACTTTTCTGAGATAAACACACGAGTTTACCCATAGAACAGCCAGGGGTAAATACAAAACAAGTCTGTTTCAGCCCTTCAGGATCATTGGCTTTATCTTAATACAGAAAATCACTGATCCACCAACAGACTGGGTACTTTAGCTATTTTCTTTATTTTTTTGTCATCCAAGAGCAGACCTTGCCTTTTGGTTCATTGCTGTTTATTCTTAATAACATCCTGAATGTTATTGACATTGAGTGACAAATCACTGAGATTGTTTCTGGCAAAACACAAGGACTTTTTGAACCTATTTGGTACTTACAGACTTCATAGAGTTACTTTCACCAAAAAACAGCTCTGATTATCCAGGGCATTTCTCTGATTTTGTGTAACTGTTTTGCCAGAGCAGCTGGGGCAGGTTTAATTGCCAGTGGCCATCCTTGTGCTTCCTCGGTGCTCACATGAAGCTCAGACTCAACGCTGAGCAAGTGCTTCCTGTGCTGTTAAACTGAAGATGCTTTTGCCTAGACAGTTTAGTTTTTTCCCCCCTCAACTGTCAAAAATAGCTTTTATTGTCAAGAATAGCTTTTATTTTAAAGGCTGTGTCATGTGTCCTCAGCAGCACTGCCCTGGGCACACCTCAGCGTCCTTGGAGTGCCCAGATAAATGCTATCTGGTTTAAGTGCTGAGCAGAAACCTCTATTAGAGATTCTTCAATCCTTGCCACTGGCAAAGTGACAGGGGAAGGATGAGTAATGAAATAAACTTCTCTGAAGCTATGCATCCATCAGGGAAATCAACCTTCAGCTGTATTTGCCTTGGCAATGTTATTTAAGAAGCTGTTTTGCAAGACCTGCTTGCTTTTGTCTTCTCTGACATCTTTTGTCTTCTCTGACATCTTTCAAAAGAAGGGCTTCTTCACAAGCAGGCACAGTCACCCGTTCTCCTTTGTCTCTCAACCGGCAGACAAGTAAATAAAATGAAAATATAAGCAATAAAATAAATTTCCCCACATTGCACTTGCAAATTTAGAAACAGATTCACACAGTGGTTTACAGGAGCCTTCGTCCATGTTACAATTGCATTCTCACATTTATTTCAGTAACATTCACCTGTCTATTGAGTAGATGTCTTTCTGTGTATAATATGCCCAAGGGATATCCCCCAGCCAGTTGGTTGCAGAAATGCTAATATAATCTCTAGGATATTCTTTAGATAGCTGATGCCTTCAGTAGAGAATAGCATATCTGACAGAGGAAAATCACACACAGTGTCTCAGTTGAAAGGTGATTTCAGTGAGCTAAAATGTATCGAGCAAATAATGGACAAGGGCACAGAAGTATTTGGAGACTGTGTGCACAAAGATAATGGCAAATGGTGAGACTACAGCTGGTGAAGGAAGTTACAGTGATGTGGAGAAGAAGGATGTCTCACAGAGATGCCAGCAAATGCTGGAGGACAACTAAACCATTTCCACTCTCCCCTATTTAGGGCATTCTGTTAGGATTCTGAGCCTTTCTAAGTAGTTTAAAAAGAGCTTTTTCATAGCAGGAGCCACATCAGATGGAGCTCATATGGCTGAATGGCAACCCTAGCACTTATGGCACTTGGAAGAGCCACATGTAGGAGGTTTTGGCAATCACAGGAGAGAACCACTCTTGGCTGAAGCTCATCCTGGGGCTGACCTAAGAGGATGTGATTTAGATAACTGAGCCCTCATAGCTGTCTTGGCCCAATCAGACAGTGCCAAACCTAATATTGTAGGGAGTCCCTGAAGCTGGGAATAAAGTGCTCTGACTCCATGATTCAGAATGCTGAACAATTGCTTTAATAAATGATACTATATTACACTAATACTATATTAAAAATATACTAAAGAGATACTGTACTATACTACAGAAAAACCCGTGACTGTCTGAGACAGCCAGGACACAGCTTTGACCCAACTGGCCAAGGAATCAAAACAACATTCACCAGTGTCCAATAACCAAATCACTTTGGGTAAGCAATCTCCATAACACATTCCACATGTGCAACAACAGGAGCAGTGAATAGAGATAAGAATTGTTTTCTGTTCTTCGTTCTGTGTTTCTCACTGCCTTCCCAGGAAAAATCCTTGGGAAGTTGTGCCTGCTGCTCTCTGTGAAGAGAGCTGTGGCCACACCAAACCTGCCTCCAGGCTGGCAGCATGCACTCTACCAGGGCAGTGAGGTTGTTTATAGGCACAGATCAATAAGAACAGATCTCTGTCCCTGTAGGCCAACAATTAGGAAAGGAAGAAGAGATAACAACAAATGATATTAATAAATGGAAAAACTCCCTGTGGCAGAAAGTATTTATTCACCAGGAAGGTACAACAGGGACTAGGAAATTACTCAAAGTACTCAAAGTCACTTCTGCCATAGGAAAGCCAAGGGCCAAAACACAGACCCATTCAGGCCCTCACAATTCTCAATGGGAGCTCAGTTTCTCTTGTGGGTGTTTTGACAGCCCTTTATGGATTTTTGAATCCATCTGCGTTTTTAGAACCTAAAGCCTTCAAGTGTTTCACGTGAGCCACAGAGCCTGTGTGGCTGAAGCAAACACACTGGGAAGGCAGTGTGAACGTGGGTCCTCCTCCGAGCTCACCTGCTCCTGGGGACCTGCAGTGGGACGTGTCCTTTGGAAGGCACTGACAGTCCCCACCTGCTGTAAAGGGCTTGGAACAGATTACTGGACTGCTATTGCCCTATGCACAGAGAAAACAAAGTAGTGCCAGGGGGCACATCACAGCAGACATAGATGGACTGAACCAGATGCAAAAAGATGAAACCCATGTGGTTTATTAACATATGGCACACAGGCTGGAATCAGAGCAAGAAAGATCTGCCAAAATAACAAATTTCAGTGTGCCAAGGCTAGCATGCCAATAATATCCACTAGGTCCCAATCATAAGGGGGCTGCATCAGAAAAAGCACAGACATGGATGCAAATTTAAAGAGTCTGGGCAAGTGCACTAAGCTTTTATTGACTGATCTATATTGTATGTTGATAAAATCAGAAATAAGCATTTTGAGCCATTATTCCATCTTTTATGCTAGAAAAGCTTCACACAAGTAACCAAGTGATTCCAAGGCTAACAGGGAGAGGGTTTAGGTTATTTCTACAGAAATGTTTCTGGGGATCTGTAGCACAGACTCCAGCCATGCAGCACTTGAAGGATGCGGGGGGTGGATGGGGAATCCCACCCCAGGCTGAGCCTGGGCTCTGGAACAGGATGCAGGATCATGTCTGCAGTGGATCCAGATGGTCAGGAAGCAAACAGCAACGTGGTGAGAGTTCATGGGATGTACTGCAAGGGTTTTGTCCTACTAATCCATTCACTGAGTAACTTGGGAGCTTAAATCAGGGATGCTACAGTTCAGAGAATTTCTGTCCTCTGGCTTCTGTTTAGAAAATGTGCTTTGCAAAGTCATTCAGTAAATCTCTAGCTCAAACATGGCCACTTTGGGCCACTCAGCCCTGACTCTTCTGGGTATTGTGGTGCATCGAGCTTCCCCAAGGGATTCCTGCACATTGCTGTTTTTCTCCAGGGAGGTCACACAAGAGCTGTGTGACCCTGTCATGCTGTGACCTCTCTGGCCAGACCATATGGAGGGGACAGCCTGTGCACTGATGCAGCTGCCACTGAGCAGAGCTTCTGGGGCAGTCTCTGGGCTAGCTGAAGACCTCATGAGATGACAGGATGTTATAGCCACAGGTTAGGAGATACTGGCCTAGATAAAAAATGTTGAAATCAAGGACTTTGCATTCTTTGCTTTGGTATAACTCCAAAATTTTTCTTAGGAAAAAAGTTTAACCCACTAAGTGGCAATCTTGAGATCCTGCAGGTCAACTCTGACGGTTCACTTTAGGGAAGCTTCCAGAGATCCCTTTTCCAAAGTGCTTTCTCTGCCTATCAGAGGCATATTCCCTTAATCCTCAGGCACAGTATGAACCAGCACTCTGGTAAACTAGCTAGAGCCACTGAGAAATCCCAGTCTGAGGACTGCTGCAGTGAGGCAGCTTTCACCTTGCCAGAGCTCACCTACAGACACATGAGCCAGCACAGATGGTAGAAGACTCACCTGAAAAGTCAGTTTTTATTCTGAAAAGGCACTGTCAATAAATAATGAATAGGAAAACATCTATTCTGGTCTCTGCAAAGCTGACTCTGGAGTAGGCATTGCAAGATTTCCTCCTGATGATCATACAGGTGCACTTCAGAGGTGTTCTGGTTATTTTCTGGAAATCTTGTTGGTCACTCAAAAGCCTATGATCTGTGAATCAATCCCTTTGGTCACTGACACCAGTGAAAGGGACGGGGTGCTACTGCTGCACTCGCCTTTTTTTAAGGAATCCTTTAATTATGACCCACAGTTTTTGTTAGGCCAATGTTAGCACGGTTTTAGAGCTGGGCTGAAATCCTCAGATTATTGTAATCAATATGCTGCATATATAATCGCAGTATTTTATACAGTTTCAGAATTCTACATCTAAAAGCCTGGTGTGCCTGCTCTGTATCATGGACATCAGGGGTACTGAATATGACAGAATTCAAAGATTATCTTATCTGACTATTTTTCATTTCATAGATCCTAGTTCAAATACATTAAAAAGGATATATATATATTTTAGGGGAAAAAAGCTTTCAGTGAGTGCTTGTTTGAAATGTCAGAGAAAAAAAATTAAACCAGACATAAATGCAGCGATTCTGACATCAATAACATGCTGCTGCAAGTCTGCTGGTTGTTTGATATTCAGGTTCGTCAACTATGGAGCCTTAGTCTTCGTTTGTTTAGTCAGTTTTTAAAATTTTCCCTCATCTGTTTGCAGTCATGCCTGAAGCAAGCTGTTTACAGTGTTCCTTATGGTTCAGGCTTTTTAGCTTTTTACAAAAATGTCTGCTTCTGTGGCAGATATTACCAATGATGTTTTTAAATATCTTCCTCTTAGGAGCTTTAAGAGTGTTTGAGGTATAGTTTCACTCAGTGCTTTTTCTTAACAGCTTACTTATCTGCAAATCAATGAAAACATCTATATACAAACCACCTTTTCCAAACCTGTCATATTAGAGTTGCCCTCCTTAGGGCCTAGAGGCATCCAAGAGCTTAGGGGCAGGAGCTGTTAAGTTATGGTCTTTGTTAAAGCCATAATCAAATACCAATTTGAATTTTGTGGAGAGACAGCTGAGAGCTACTCCCCCTGGGGGGATAGGGCTAGGAGTCACTCCCTGCAGATTTGACTGGATGGACACTGAAAAGTGCCAAGGGAAGTCTCAAGCGCCAGAGCATGCCAAGTTTCCAGAGCAGGAGAGGAGATCTGGAGCTGGAGATGATAGACAGACTCTGGTAAAAGGCAAAGGCAATGGTCCTCTTCCCCAGTGGGATGGGAAGAAAAATGACCCCCACCATGATGCCAGCAAAGGCAGGGCACTTTTCTCTAGTTATTTTGTGGTGCTCCGTGACTTTGGTCTGTGTTGAAGCATCAGTGTTGAACCATCAGTGTCAAGGCACCTTCCCCTTGTTACTCTTGCAAAATTAAGTGTTGCATTCTCAGTACAATATTACCTTTTTCCCCCCATCTATTTGACAGTCAGACTGTTTGTGATTGGACTTCTGCAATGTAATCTGTATTTGAAATTCCATTCCTGTGCTAAGAGGAGGGAATTCTGGCAGGAGGCAATTCTAATTGGGCACATGTCACAGCTGCAGGGTCACAAGAGGCCCCTGGGTGACATTCACCAACAACTGATATCATTTCACTGCAAGGCTGATGGGGTGCCCCATGTCCCTCCTGGCATATCAGGGGATAAGAGAGACACCTCATGCAGACAAGCACATGCAGGTGCTGCATTCACATGTGTGTGAGGCAACCACTGTTTCTTGAGAGATGAGGGAAGTGAATTTTTTTGGAGGGGTTAGAAAAGATTGCATTTGGCAGTTCCAGTTTCCCATTTTTTCTTCGCTCTCTCCATTGCAGGCTAGGGACAAAATTTTATTTTTCGTGAGGAATTTAATGAATTTGATTTTGTTTTGAAATAGCAAAAGAAATTTAAAAAATGAAGATTTTTCCTTTTAACTATTTTTTTTCCCCAAATTAGTTCTGTGTGAAATCCACATGCTTTCCTTTGAGTATGTGGTGTTCTATAAAGCAAACCTTACCAAAATTTCATTTTGACATACAGACCTGAAACATCTCCTTTCCAAAAAGGTCAATGTGCAGCATCTCACCTTTATGAAATTGCTTTTTTCCCCCCTCAGGATTTTCTGTTGCTTCTGTCAATATTATGAACCATATAGTTCTTTAAAATCCTTCCCTGTGCCTTGTTCTCCCTTCAGAAAAAATCATATGACCTTTTCATTTGTGGGAGATATGTGGATCAGCTCCACAAAAAGCAGAGCCATGAAATAAGAACCACAGAGAGAGTTTATGAAGCTGATCCTCTCATGGAATTTCTGCATAGCTGATATTTCCAGAAATAGGACAGTAACAGAGTGAAATATGTACCTGGGCTGGCAAAGAAAGAAGCCATTTGTATGACTTCATTCACATGGCTGTTTGCTAAAGGACTTTCTTAATTGTCCACAAATGCCATAAATTATTGTAGCAAATTTGAGTACCAGCAGTTCAGTAGAATGTCTTGGCTCTTTTGATCTTTCATTTTATACTGCCTTTGCAAGAATATTTATCTTTCCTTGTGGTGGAAGGCTTACCTGAAGTCCCACAGTCCACGAATTCATAGTAAAAATGCTTATACAATACTCCTACTTATCAGCTCCATCCACTTTTTTTTAATATATTTTTTTCCTTGCTGTCTAGCAAGAATTTAGCAAAGTTTTTGATGATATTTTCTCTGAGGGTATTTTAATCTCACAAAACGAATAAATACAGCAGAGGAGGTTCTATTAAAAGTATACAAGAGAATTTAACAGGGCTGTGTCATGGACAGTAATGTAGCATTTGTTACTGAAAGCCAATAGCTGATTTCCTGTAGCACAGAAAGGAGACACTGAAAGTGCAAGTAGACCAGTCATTAACCAAAACCAATAATTTATGGTGACAACAGTGTAAGCATTTTCAGTAAGTAGTCACATATCCAATAACCTTGCTGAAAATGAACTTAACTTCACAGTCTTGAAGCAAATCTCCCTATCAATGTGGCACAAGCCTGTGCATTGCTAGATAAACAAAGTGGAAGTCCCATGGGCAATTGATGGTTGAGCAAACACAATTAAAGCCTAAAAGCTGAAATAATTTTAAGTTCATGGACATTAATAGAACTGAAGTGACTGAATTTAGCCACTTTTCTGCCAATAATATGTTGTAAAAAAATGTATACAGGTAGGACTACCAGTGACCAATATCTCTGGGTTTTGTATTGCTCTGGTTTGTCCCCAATACTGGGAGCTGTTCCCCCTGTTTTCACAGCAGTGTATGGTAATGAGCTGTGGGGAAACCCAAATGAGGACTGAAGTGCTCCTAAGCACCAAAGTAGATCCACCAGGGCTGGCACAGCACGAGCCCAAAGTCCAGGGCAGGGACACAAAGCTCCAGGATCTCTTTTGGTCTCCAGGGTGTTGATGAGTTCTGCTCTGTACCACGTGCTCTGACCCTCATCAATCTTCAGGGCAGATGAACACACATTATTCCAAACACCACGAGCAGGTCTGAGGGGGATGCCAGCACAGCTGTGCTGTGGTTGGCAGGTAACAAAGCTAGAGATGCACGCTGCAGGTGCAGGGAGTCCTCCTCCTCTTCCCACCCCAGCCCTCACCTTGGAATTCTCCTTACACAATCACTGCCCATGCAAACCACTGGCAAGCTAGCTGACTGAGGGAGATAACAAAGAAAACACTACCAAAAAACTCTCACAGTGATGGATTCTGTGGCTCCTGAGCCCTCTGAAGGAGCCTACCATGGTCTTGTGGGAAGTGCCAGTTACTGCACTTAAGCTGGGGCAGAAATAGCAAACAGAAGTGGGCTGTGGAGGTGAGATTTCTCTCTCAGCAACAGTACAGTTATTCCACATGCTCAGTTATACCACCAAACTGTACAGTAGCCCCTTGCTGTCCAAGAGCTCTTCCTTGTAAGTTAGCACTGATTTTCTCAATGGTATCCATTTGCCTTCTCTTTATTGAATGCACCCAGTATCTGTTTTCTGAGGATTGACTGGACTGGGAATTACTTTTCAGGGTTAAACCTATCTGATCTGTGGTCTTGACACTGTTCAATGCTTCTCTTGTTAATAAAAAACTTATGCTTCGTAGTATAAATATGTGCATTGGATTCAAGGGTTTATTCTTCCAACTGACACACTGAAAAAATACAAAACCAAGCTGATTTCTGGATGTAGCCTATGATGGTTAAAAAAGATAAGATGGAGCTTCTTACAAGTATTTCAGACCTTCTTGAGTCAGTGTCACTAGAAAACACTCACATGTACCCAAAGTGCGAATCAAACACAAATGTCAAATTGTGAAAGCATAAGATCTGTCCTTAAAGAAGGGAAGATCAGATCACAACACAACATAATAAATGGCACTGAATCTGCAGGAAACATAAAATGACATGAGGGATTTTTCTGTTAGGATGTTTAAAACATGACTTAAAATGCTGAATTAATGATGGATTCTTTTTTTCCAAAGGAAAGAGGCAAGACATGCAAGAAATCTTACCATTCTTGTCTGCTCTTCTTAATATCTTAAAAAAGAGAGACAGAAAGAACAGAATCAATTTTTTCTTTTGTATGGGTTAATAACAAACAATGTTCTTCTTAGTACAGATTTATAGTTTGGGCTCTACATCACATTTTCACAAAGCTGCATAGAACTTTAAAGTTCTTAATACATCTTC
The DNA here is from genome assembly GCF_047830755.1 of Zonotrichia albicollis. Lineage (NCBI taxonomy): Eukaryota > Metazoa > Chordata > Aves > Passeriformes > Passerellidae > Zonotrichia > Zonotrichia albicollis. The sequence continues at coordinate 135,262,141 of NC_133819.1, forward strand.
ATCTGTCCCGCTGAGCTTTTTTTAACTCCTCCGTTGCTGTGTGCACTGACAACCAAGACCACAGCAAGAACCAGCTTTATTTTCTAGCTTGTTTATGGATTACAAGGATGATGTTCAGGCACAAAACCTGGTACCACATGGCTACCATGATACTGGATTCAGGTTTGAGAGAAGTGGCTTAAAGAAGCAGAGCAAGAATGATGGCTGGGAGGATGTGAGATGGTGAGAAAGACTCCTGGTTTGTGTGGGTGGAGGAAGCAAAGGATAAGTCAGGGTGGCACAAAGGGATCAGACTCAGTGTCACTGCAATGGAGAATAATCCAGGAAATGCTGCCACAAGTGTAGACAAAGCAAGAAAGCAATCTTCCAAATCTAGTTTCTATTGCTGCAGCAAATATCACTGAAGTGTTTCAAAATATGTTTTTGCACATATATTTTTGAGAGCTGACAGCAATGGAAACATTCTCTGGTTTATTAAAATGTTAGTAGCATTTAAACAGCTTCTCCAGCACATGCCATGGCTGCTCTGCTCCTAGAAGTGAAACCAGACAAGATGGATCCAAGTGCCCAGCTCTCTTGGAGCACCTTCATGATTGTTTTGTGGAGGGTGGGGTTGGCAGGGAAACCAACAGAGTTGTGACCCACATCCAGGACTTCACTGATGGTGAACTTTGCGCTGAACCAAATTTACAGCACATAAAATATGAAATATACTTAGTAAGATGACACTTTCCCTCCCTCTTTATACAAATAAATGATACACTCAATTTTCAGTATAAGGATTGGACTTTTGAAGGGATGTAGCAGTGGAGTTTCAATAAAATAGAAATGTCCCATAACCATAGGTCAAGAGTGGTAAAATGTTCTGCTTAAGTAATTTTAAAAATTGATTTTAAATCAATTATTTTATGTATTTATTATTTTTATAATTATTATTTAAAATTTATATTAATTTGTTTTAATTAATTAACCCCCCTGACCCAACCTTAAGCAAGTATTAAAATCCTTTAGACACTTGAGAGGGAGTTTGACAGAAGACCACAGAAGAGGTTGTTTTAGCAACCATAAATCACTCTCATTAGGTCTCTCTCTCTGGAGAGAGATTATTTATAAGAACATTTAGTGACAGAACAATGGGGAATGATTTCAAACTGTAAGAGATTAGGTTTAGATTAGATGAAAGGAAAACAATCGTTACTGTATGGGTGCTGAGGCACTGGTAGTGGCGGCCCAGGGAGGTTGTGGATGGCAGAGTTTGAGGCCAGGCCGGATGAAGCTCTGAGCAACCTGGTCTAGTGGAAGGTGTCCCTGCCAATGGCAGGGCTTTAGAACTGGATGATTTTTAAGATCCCTTCCAACTATGCCATTTTATCATTCTATAATTCTATTCCTCAGGGGGATCAGGACCTCAGTGCCGCCCTTTCTGTGCAGCCTTACAACAAACCTCTTGCTGCCTGATCTAATTTAAATGTGTTTATATAGGTGGGGGTACTTGACTGAGGAGTAATCACACACCTGCACACCCCCAAATATCTAAAATATCTGTGACATGAATGTGCTCTCACAGCAGAAGGGCCCCCAGGGTCCGGTCCCTGCTTTGAAGCAGGCATGGCTTGGATTTAAAGTTTTCCTCCAGATATAAGAGGAAAATCACAGAAACAGCCTCCTCCTATTTGTGGGTTTGTGAAAGGTATCTGCTTTCCTATAAATATGAACGTGTCGTGGGTTTAAGAAAATGCTGAAAATTAAACAAATATTTTTATTTTGAATTATCTTTTCTACTTTAGTGAAATCAAAAGTTTTCAGTTTATCAGGTAATCTGACCATGTGCAATTTCCCAATCCAGTGTGCTAAGTTAAACTGGGGAGCTGGCTGCATTTAATGTTTTTTTAACTCTTTCCTGACAACTTGGATTTCTCTTCTGTTTTTGTGATGTATGACTGTAATTCTCCCATTTCTTTTACAAGTGGTATCTCTGAGGCAAAAGGAAAAAAACCTAAAAAAATACCCAACCAAAGAGAAAACCCTGCATTTTCAATATACACTTGAACTGAAATGAAAATTTAATTGAATGGAAAAGTCAATAAAAAGTCTTATTTAAACAATTTTGTGTGGAGGCTAGAGAAATCAGGAGATGAGCAGATGAGGTTCACTTGAAACTGGAGAAAGGTTGGGGAAGTTGACGTGGGCATATTAGAGAAAACATCTAGATAAAGAGTCCTTTAATACAGGCTATGCCATTCCAGCTGATTTGTGGAATAATGCCAATACTAGAGCTGGTCTGAAGTGGATTGGAGTTGGTGGTTGAGTTGGTCTCAAGATTTGCAGGTCTCACCAAGGTCAGGGGATACTTTGAAGATCTTTGGGTGGGAGTTTGCCTTTTACCATGGTTTGCCTTGGAACAAAGAAATACTCTGTGCTGCACAAATTTGGATAAGAAAACTTTACAGCTGCACCTTGCAAGATGCCCTTGGGGACAGCCTAGCACAGCACCTCTCAGGGCTGTGTGGCCAGATGTTCATCAGGACACTTCCCAGAGCTCAAAGGGCTGAGGGGCCCAGGATTCTCTGCACATTGACCTTGGGCTCCTCAAATTCATCAGGGTCTGAAGGGATGGGAAGAACCTGCATGGTTAGGAAAAAACCCCAAAAACTTTTATAGGGTGAGAAACTTTAGGGAAAAGCACCCCCAACCCCCCGCCCCAATAAAACCAATAAAATTTGAAGTAACTTATTTAGAAAGGTGACTGTTTAGACTGTTTTCACTCGTTTAGAATGGTGACAGAGCCTCTTCTAGCCACCCCCAAAGACTAACCTGCTCTCCTCACACATGCAGCCATTAGAAACAAAAGGGGAAGGGGAAAGGGGAAGGGGAAAGGATAAGGGAAAGGGAAAGGGAAAGGGAAAGGGAAAGGGAAAGGGAAAGGGAAAGGGAAAGGGAAAGGGGGAAGATTCACAGCCTCACTGGGCTTCACCCCCTTCCACCGAGGGAGGAGATAACAGGTCAGAAAAAAAAAATGGGAAAAAAAAAAGAAGGAAAAGAAGAAATAAAAACGGGGAGGGAGGAAGTATGGAGAGGAAAAAAGACAAGAGAAAAAGGCAAAACATAACAAACCAGGTGCCCCTCCCCAAACACTCGCAGATGCCCGGTGCGAAGGATGGGTTCCGTGCCCGTACTCACATCGCGGAAGATGCGCAGCCCCGCTCCCCGCTCCGCCGCCATCCGCCCGCCTCAGCCGCCTCAGCGCCCGCCCGGGGCCGGGCCGGGGTCCCTGCGGGGGCCGGGCCGGGGTCCCTGCGGGGGCCGAGCCGCCCGCCCGGCCCGCCCGGCCCCGGGAGCCCGCCTCAGCGAGGGCAGGACCAGGAGCAGGGCCGGCCGTGCCGTGAGGGGCACACACTCCCTGTTGCATCCTTAGGGCGGGCTCTGGCGACACTTGCGTTGTCTCCATGAAGGAAACTTGCGGTCTGTCAGGACACGTGTGCACCGTCGTTTTGGCTGCCTCCCCCTTCAGCACAGTCACTCTGGGAAGATGTTTCCCAGGAAAGCCACGAAAGCCCGTTCCGAAGATGGGCCATAAGAGATAAGGTGTAAGGTGAGGCAGTGCAGGGGTGACGGGCGGCTCTGCGTTCCACACCGCGCTGCGGGCACCGCCAGCAGCTGCGCTCCCCAAAAGCCTCGGGCATGATAATAAGATGATGCTTGTATATAATATATCCCTGAAAGTGTCCCGGCCAAAAACCAGGGGCTGCAGGGACGTGTAGCGCCGGTGCTCTGCGGGGAAGCAAGCGGGGAGCAGGGGACGGGGCAGGAGCGGGCCCGGCGGGGTCAGGGCAGGGAGGAGGAGGAGGGTCCGGGGTCAGGGAGGGGAAGGCAGCTCTGAGGGTAGATGCCCCAGCTCCTGCACATCCGAGCCAAGGAGGAGTTGTCGCATGGAAATCCAAGGAGGAGTTCTCGCATGGAAATCCTGTAACAGCGGCTGTGACTGTGCTCCCACCACGGGCAGACGGCATTGCCATTTTACATCATGTGTTACAGCAGTGGGATAGATTATATACTGCTGCTAGTGATCACTATATCAATAATATGCTTCTAAACAAATACTAGAGTGAAGTTTTTGTTTTAAAACACTTTCATGGATGAAAAGCCTCAGCCGTGGTGTGACTTGAAAGTTTCTGCTTCTCTCACCTCCCTTTCAACATTTCAGAGGAAAACCTGAGAGATGGAAGAGAGAACTGTCCAATTGGAAAGACAAGGCATTTCACAGGGTGAGCAATTTTTATCTTAATTCATAAAGATGGCTTTAAAAAAGAGATGGAAAGATCATCTCAGGCTATTTTTGCTTTTTAATAATACTGAAAAGCTTTTATTTAATCTGATTTTTATGATGATAATATGGGAATATATTTTTTTCCAGAGAGAGGAAAGAAGAAGAAATTCCAAAGGTAGTCTCAAGAGCCAGGGGGGTGAGTAGAAATAAGAACAAGTTTCTTTAGACTATAGAGAGGCTTGATTTTTTAAACTTTTACAGCAACAACATTAATAATTTACATATTTAATTTTTTTTACTAATTTCTATCTATAAAAAGACCTTTGATGAAGACCCAGTATCTTTCCTTTTTTATTAGCCTTAACATTCACCAAGAATATTTTGTTTGTCTAGAGGAACCTTCCTTCAAAATTGTAAGAAAAAATATTGTGCCATCTTGATATTTTTAGGGTAAAAATGAAAACATAAGAATCAAAAATGTCTCACAGGACTTTTATTACATGAGAAAGTTGTGAGTAGAGTATATGTGAAACTTACTGATGATAGTTTTTGTACTGCTTTAAAATTACCTGAAGCAATACCTCAATTTTTACACCATAAGCAGAACCAGAGCTCTGAATTTTACTGGGAGGATAATGGCTTTGTGACCTGCCCAGGTGAGGTTAGCAAAGGTCAGCACTCAGTGACATGCTCCCCTCTGCAGCCACTGACCTGTGCTGCTCACCTCCTATTACAAGAAATAAAAGTTTTTCTGTATGTGTCTGAGGATAAAACCTAAAAGAGCCTGTTTTTTTCTTGCTGTGTATCAAATCATTACTTTTATTTGGAAACCAGGTACTTTACTAACATCTTTGCTCATGTGAAATGAATTGGTCAGCCAATGTGTAATGATTTTGCCCTTTCATCTGGGAAAAACAAACAAATTAAAGCTGGCAGCAAGAGCTACCTTCCACTTACTGTGCAGTGGACTGTGATGTGCAAGAGCCATCAGCGCTGAGATAGATAAACAGCAAAACTTCCTTTTTACTGAGGAAATGCAAGCTGTCCAAGTGTCTAATTGAGTTACTGAGCCACTCCATGATTCCACTCTCTATGTGTGTGGCCTCTAACTGACAGGAAAAACACTTTGTAATGCTCTTGTCAAAATATAACCTTTCCAGCAGAAGAACAGCACTATTTGCACTTGGCTAAGGGAATGGATCTGCTTTATGGTCTTTTTTCTCTGCTGCAGGAGCTGACTGGTATGTATCCAAAGGGTTGAGTCAGTATTATACAGAGTCCCCCCTCAGCTTTCAAAACCTGTTGTTTTGTCATGGTTTAACCATCTGGTCTGGTGCTCTGTAGGACAACCCCAAACCAGCCTCTGGTTCAGGTACTCAAATGCTGCCCCTGTCGTTGCTCCCTCATAACTTTTCTTCATCATAAAGTAAAAATAGAGAAAATTCAGATTTAGTATGTTTGTTGCCATGGCTTGTGGGCAGAAACAGAGGAAGCAAAAGGCCACCTTTCTTTTCCTTCCCTTTGTGTCTCACACATGGACTCATCTGACCCAAGGGAGGATCCTGTATTTCTGCAGCTCGGTGTTCCTAGGAAGGACTCTGATGATGAAAAAGTAAGTCCTCTTCTATAACATATGGTAACTGTGCCAGTGACAGCAAGGGTGGATCTACAAAATCTCAGAAGGAATGTTGGTGTGCCTGGAAAACCATTAGGTCAGCCACCTCTACAGGAGGGTGTGGCTAGGTACAGCTCATCAGATGAAAATCATCCCAGCTCTGGGAACCTCATTGGGATCCCTCCTGGGACAAGGCCTGAGTCTGCTCCCATGGCTTTCCTGCCCTCCTCCTTTCCCCCTGGCCCCATGTCCACTTGGTGGTGCAAAGGGAAACCAGACACAGGCAGTGCTGGAGCCACAGGGCAGTTCAATGGCAGGCCAGTGCAGACAACAGGCATGAGCACCAGCAAGTGAGCCTGAAGGCTGCATGGATTGGAGCTCTTTCCTAAACCACCAGGAGAATAAATATAATGTAAAGCCATTGTCAGAAACTGATATGTTAGAGGTTAATGACTCAAAATAATCAGCCACTTGTGGAGGCAGCAGGGTGCTTTACTGAGGCAGGGTTTGCACCCCTGGCCAAGGGGAGGAGGGAGGGTAAAGGGGCACCCAGCAGCAACTGTGGCTCATGTTGAGAAAAAGCCTGCTGTGCAACTGGATAGATAAGGCAGATATTTACTCATAAGATCTAAGAAAAAGAATTAAGTAGAGGATCAAGGCATAAGGGTCAGAAGAAAAACAATGTGAAAGCACAGTGTACTTTTATTCTTTATATTTGCAACATTCCCACAAATAAAAAAAAGGTAGAAGAAAACTGCTATTGTTAGTCTGCAGCTAAAATGATTTAATAATGTCCTTGTTCTGGTCAGGACAGGGTTAATTTTTTGCAGTAGCTGGGAGCAGGCATGGCTAGGGCACTGAGGTTTTTCTGAGCCACCTCATGCCATTGCTGGGGAAAGTGACACTCTCTTTTTCAAGGAGAGGGGATTCCTTCATATTGAGAAAACATAGTGTATTCTATTACTGGGGCTTTTTTCCTCCGTGTGAGTAGTTTCTTTTCTTATAATCTCTGTCATTAGTATTGTTGCTGTTTCTGCTCATTTTCTTATCTCATCTCTTTTTCCAGTAAATTGTTCTTACCTTAACCCATGACCTTTGCCTTTTGTGCTTTCAATTCTCAATGCCACCCCAGTGAATTGGGAAGGGGAAGGGAGGAAGGGCAAAGGGGAATGGGTGTGTGGTTTTGGAGAGCCTTGGAGGGGACAGTAAATTGGAAGTACTGTTTCCAAACCTGACAGATATTAATCCAGACCCAAAGAAGTTCAGTTCATGCTACCTGCCATGCTCAGGTATAAGCAATAGTCCTGAGCAGTCCATCCATCCCTGCTCTGTTCCCCCTAAGAGGGAGAATCATAAGGTTATTTGTATTGCAAAGCTAGTCACTCATTGTTCATCAGGCCTGGAAGAACAGTTTCCCACACAGCTGAAGATGGGGAATGAGGGTCCCAAAAAGAGTTAATTCCAGTCTTCAGGGTCCTGGTTCTTTAAGAGCTCAGAAGGAGCCATTGACTACAGAGTACTTTTAGGTAGGAGTCTGGTTAATTTATTCAAAGTCTTGAGGCTGGTTGAAGTGTGTAAATAACTACAGTTTCTTCCATGTGTATGTGCCCTCCTGCCAAATGGCAACCTATATGTAACTTATTTTGTTACTGTGGCTGTCACTGAGAAAAAGTGACAAAAAAGGCCAAAAGCCTTGTGCCTCATTCCTGGGAAATGAGGCACAAGAAATGAGCACATACACACTGATAACAGACAGTACAGCAATCTGGGAGAGTGTCTGAGACCTGTGACACGGAGTCCTGGTTTTCACTTTGGCAAAACCTCCGTGCCTGAGCTCTGCTTTAGGTGTCCAAATATTTAACTATGTGTTGGCCATTGTCCTTCCTGTTCAACTGGCTTTAACTGTATGAATCCAATAAAAAGATCATGGATCTGATAAGATTATCTCAAACTCATTTCTGTAGCTAGATTTGAGATTTTTTTAAAAGAAAAACTGTATTATTCCAATAGTTTTTTGAACTGAAGAATTTTCTCCCTACCTCCCTACCTTTCCCAGGCCGATCCTCAGATATATATCTCCCATGAAACAGTACCTCATGAGATGATTCCAGCTCTTTCCTTTGCTTTTCAGTTTGAAAATCCTTGTCAGTTGTTGAAATTCTGCTTTCTGAAATGACCTCCTGGCTTACAGCAATTCAGTAATTTCACCTCTTGCAGCCATGCTGACAGCTCAGAACATGCAGGCAAGCCCCTCTCCCCAGCCTGGCCGTGCTCACAGCCTAGTGGAACATCTCCTGCTGCTTCCTACCTCAGGGAAAGCAAAGGGCTCTTCAAGGCCTTTTGGACTGATGTTTTGATCATATTGCTACAACTGTAGATGAGACTCTGTCTTGCTTTCAGTGGAACTTTGGGGGGGAGCTGAATTCTTGCAGAAAGAGCAAACATGTCACCATCTATTTTAGAAAAAGTCTCTAGCAATTTTATATTGCCAGAGAATTCAGTGCCAAGTACTGTCTCCTCTCCAGCTGTTATTGTGCTCAGTCCTAGGCTAAGGAGAAAAATGCAAATAAATGTAAAAGCAGGAAAGAGAGATGTGATTTTATCTGTTCTTGATTTTAACAATAATTAATAGTTAAATATTTAATATAAGAATTAATAACTGTCTACTTGAAATAAGGAATCCCTTCTGCTATTTTACAGAACGAAAAGCATTAATCCAAACAGAGCATAACTTTGGAGACATTTCTATCCAAATGCAACTCTGCATGAGAAACTGAAATAATTTCTGGGTATGAATGTTGAAGTTTCAGCTTGCTTCTCAACATTGTGCTTATTTGGAGAAATTCTACTTAAAATACTCCCAGAGAATTTCTACTTACAGATGGGATTTGAGATGGAGCATAACAGTAAGTGATTTGGACAGACATATCCCACTAATCCCATTATTCTGGTGCCAGACTTGTGGGCCTGGTTCAATGCCCCAGTGCTAGCCCAACTCAAAGACAAGATTTTAGGATGTGTATTCTCTACCAAAGCCAAAACACAACCATAAAAGGATACAATAAATGACAGGACATTCTATGTGTTTCACTGAGAGAGGTTTTTTTTAACTTTCAGAGACTGATTGTACAAATCACTTACTTACTAGGATATTCCTTATAAATATTACTCCAGGCATAGCAAGAACAGTCATATGCATTTCCTAGTTACTTACATAAGGAAGGCTGTCAACTCAAATAAAATAATGTTAATTAAAGTTTCAGATCTTACTTTAAAAAAAACACAGGCTTCTGTGAGTCTCCTGTCCAAATCAGAGAACAGTTTAATGTAGCAAATTTTGAAAGACCAGTTTTTCATTTGAATGCTAATCAGGAATTCTGATTTACTACAGAACTGAATAATAAAGTTTTTACTACAGAACTGAATAATGAAGTTATTAGTTTTCTTCTCTTTGGATATAGATTAGATGACTAGATTTAGATATTTCTGGAGCATATCTATATCATCCATATCTATCTATAGATACATATCACTATTTAGATGACTTTATGTTTACATTTCCATCATTCTTCCATAAAGGGACCTCCCAAAATCCCTGACACTTGTGAAAATTATTGACAAACATGGCAGCACATAGACAGAAAGTAAGTATTTTTATTGCAGATGTTTCTAGAAATCTTAACCAGGGAATATCAGTCTGTTATACTGGATGCTTAACAGCTGCAAGACAAATGGCAAAACTCACTGGTGAATAATATCAATCACATAATTTTTGTTTAGAAGATCCATTACAGAGATGTAATGAAATTCCTCCTCCCTGCATAGTTTTTGATATACGTCTGCTTCTCTTTACCTCAAATAATGTTCTCAGTAGTTAAGGGACAATAAAAGCAAATATCCTGCAGACAGTACTCCTATACTGTCCAGTCCCTTGTGACATGCCTTCAGAGCAGTGAATCTGAAACCTACAAATCCATATCACTTACTGTATTGTGTCATGGAGTGCATTCATTGCCCTGTGGTTGTGCCATAAAATGGCTGTTTTCAAAAGGTCATCTGTATGTGACATCTAATTAGGGATTGTTCTCAAACTCCTTTGCTATTCAAAAATTGAAATTGGTTGTAAATTGAATTGTAGGATAGACAGGCTTTGTTGGTATTAAAGAATTTTAAGAAAATTAAGCTTAAGAAAATAGATAGTCAAAAGCCATTCTATAATGATTGTATCATTTGACTGAAAAGAATCTAAAATCACAAGATTCTGTTAGATCTCAAACAAAACTGATTATCTTGTTCAAAAGTAAATTCTGCTTTCAGTTATTTAATTCTAAATATATAGGCAGTTGTTTACTGTAAAGAAAAGATTTCAGCATTGTTGTTGGCTCAGAGAACACTGTCCTTCATGTATGAATCAGAGTTTTCTCACCAAAATAGGACATTTTTTACTCCACTCCAACTCTGAATTAATATTATACTCTATCTTAATTTTTATTTCTAATCTGTTCATGCTGGGCTGCCTCGTGCAGTTCTATATAACTACTGCATCTGTGCCATCTTGTGGTCTGCACAAAGCTTGTAATGATTTTTACTTTGGGAATTAATCAGAAGTGCAACAGCCAAGGGGGGATGGCACACCTGTATGCAGAGATCCAATTGCTCTGCTAAGGAGAGGATGCTTCACAGACAGACACATGCCCAAAACAATGTTTCAGGTCTGCAGGCTGCTGGTTGGCAGGCACAGAGAGCAAGGAATGCCAGGATGTCATTGTGGTAATGTCCAGAGCTCTTTTCATCTTCAAATTGTGTTTATTTCCTACCTGGAGTTTCAGTAACTCATAGCAAAACTATATATAAGATTTTCTATATGATCCTTCATTTTCCAACGCAGAGGATTTATAACCAACCCTCTGCCATTGCAATTCAGCTTCAGCTGTGGATCTGAATGTTGGCTGAAGTTCCTTATTGTGGGCTTGCTGCTCTTCTTGCCAGTCTTTTCCTTCTTTGCTTTCAGGAGCAGGAGGGTCCAAAAAGGGCCAGATAGATATGATTACAGTTTCACTTATGACCCCAGAGCTGAGGAATTGCTTGCTCTGATGTAGGACTGGCCTCTTAATCCCAGCATTAGCATACTGCTTTGAGAGCAGTCTCTTCCATTGAGAGATAAGTGGTTTTATTTAACTGTCATGCAATTTGGTATCCCTTTGGCTTCTGTATGTCCAGCTGCAAACAAGAAGTGCCTTTTGACTGCTCATGCTTTCTTTTTCCTGCTGCAGGATGGTGGTGCTCCAGGTGGCCCTTCCATATTTTTAGTAGCTGCTGTTCTAAAATTGCATATGCTTTTTCCCTTTAATGAGAGACAACCCTGCTTCCTGCTAGTTATTCTCCTCTCTATTTTCCAGACTAAACATATTCATGGCCACTTTATTTCCATGTCTTGCTGTGTCAGCTAAAAGTCCTTTTCCTTCCCTGAGGTTTGGTCTTGATAGCTTTACAGAGAATAATTATTTCTTCTTTCAGCAGAATCAATTCTGCTGAGCTAATTAAGTTAAACTTTTTAATGTTTCTCTCATTAAAAGAAGCAGTTAGCTCCTGTATCATGTCTGCTTCTGTGCACTGGTACTCATTTGCTTCTCTTTTTCAAAGTAAGGGACAAGGCTTTTATGCCACCTTCCAGAAAGGGCTCACCAGGAAAATGTCATTAATATGTCCTGACCTCTTTGCTGAAATTAGTGCAGAATCACAGAATGGGTCAGGTTGGAAAGGACCACAGTTGGTCACCTGGTCCAACCTCCCTGCTCAAGCAGGGCCATCCCAGAGCACCTGGCACTGGATTGTGTCCAGATGGTTCTTGGATATCTCCAGTGAGGGAGACTCTACCACATCTCTGGGCAATCTGTTCCAGAAAGGTCACCTGCACAGTATAGAATTTCTTCTTCATACTCAGGTGGAACTTCCTGTGCATCGTTTTTGGCCTGTTGCATCTTGTGCCCTGGCTTAGCACCACTGAGAAGAGCCTGGCTTCATCCTCTTGACATCCTCCCTTTAGATACTGATAGATATTGATGAAGACCCCACTCAGTTGTCTCTTCTCAAGGCTGAACAAGCCCAGCTCTCTCAGCTTTTCCTCATAAGTGAGGTGCTCCCATCCCCTCATCATCTTCATCCTCTGCTGGACCTGCTCCAGGAGCTCAGACAATACTTTTGTTTCTTTGAAAATAAATCCCTGGTTCATCATCTCTTCAAATGGTCCACTTGCAGTTTGCAACACAAATCTTATTGCAAGTCCAAGGGGCAAGATCTTACAACATATTTGATGAAAGATCATCACACTATTTTGACTCCATTCCCTAAGGTTCCCTAGATCCTCCTGAATGATATTGCAGCCTTCTGCTTTGTCACCTTATGCCAATATCAATTAAAAGTAACAAAGTAGATGAAAACTTTCTGTGTTTATTGTTTGTTTCTGCTCAGCACAGGAACTTGCTTTCTTAATGAGTTCACAGATGACTTGGCAGTGCTGTCAATTGGACTTGAGTCCAGAAGATTTTGATGTGTTTGTGCAGCCCTGAAAACTCTTCTGAAAGTGTCCGTGCTGAAGGGAAGGGGGAGGCATCCCCTTCCCTGCACTTGCTTGGTACTGAAGCCCTCCCTGGGGCATACACCTGCAGCCCAGGAGAGGATTTGCCCTGGAAGGAGGAAGGGAACTGCCTTGTAACACTGGCTGGGTAATGCAGCTCAGGGTCCAGGGCAGCACTGTGTTCATTTGGTGTGCAGCCCTGGAGCACCTGGCAGGAAAATCTTTCGGGAACATATCGGGTTCAACGGGGAGTAAGAGCAGAAGTGCTGGTACAGAAAATGACTAACCCACCCCAAACCCACAAGAGTCTCTACTACTAACCTCCTTCCAGCATACAGAAGATTTTCAACAGAATCAGTTTGTCATCTGTCTTGTTCCAAACTTCATGAATTTTTCATTTTTTTTGTGAGCTCCTTTACCATTTATCTAGCAGATATGGTCCCAAGTGACAGCACATTAAATGTTTTCCTGGAGTACAGATAGATGAGATCTGCATTTCCTATTCATATCTCTCAGCACATCAAAGAAGCTTGGTCTGGCTTGATCTACCATTGGTAAACACAAGCTGCCTTTGATGTCATTTTCTATTAACTTCTGTGAGCCAAAATTATAAGAGATGTGCAGTGTTTCTAATCAGAATTCAGAGTTCCCATGAGTCTCATTTTTTATTTTTATTTTTGTTCCCTTCACAGTTGCTTATACATTCATGAGTAGCAATGCAAGTGTAAATAAGTATACATATCATGTTCCTGAAAAGCGGGACATCAACAGCTGAGATTGCTGAACTCCATTAATCTACAGATCAGGTGCAGCACAAGCTACAGCCTTCAGAAATGCTGCTTCTCTGGAGAAGTCAGGGCAGGAATAGCTCATGCAAAGGGTCCAGATCTAGAGCTCTCCCCTGCCCAGCTGGGTGGCTTGGGCACAGCCATGGGCTGTCCTCTGACCACGGGGACAAGTGCTCTGCACACCGAGGGCCCTGCTATGGAGTCAGAACAGCATGTGGCTCTAAGGTTTTAATTTTCAGTACCTGACTCTTGTCTTAACTTTCATGGATCTGCTATTTTTCTCTTCTCATCTGGTGCAATTTTGCTGTAAAAAGCACACAAAATCCTAAAGGTTTTCACCTTTTAGCAAAATGAACCAAGCTGCCGGCACACTCTGGTTTCCCATTTGAACACAGATCTGCCAAGAGACAAACACTCCTCCTTCATTTTAGATTTTATATTTTACACTACAGCCTAATACTATATAACCAAAAGCTTTAGGTCATTTTCTCCAGTCTCTCTGAATTAAAGTGCTAGAACAGTATATTTTCAACAAACATGCCTTCTGATGGCTCTAAACCAGAATTAGTTGAATAGAGTAATAATATTTGAATAATCTTTCCAACTTTCCACATTAAAGTATTTACTCAGAACTAAAAAATACATTATCAAAGATGTTTGTGAATAATGATTTGACAGAAGTTTTAAAACATAAAAATAACATTGACAAATATTCTACCTTAACATGTAAAAGGGACAGAAAATATATGTGACTCTTTTTAGAAAACAGAGTTTATATTATTTATATTTTGGAGAATAAACATGATGGTTATATTAATTTTAACTCATTTTGAACTTATCACATTTAGATAAAAATCAAAATTGTCATATGATGAAACAGCATCAAGGTGGTTTTTATAACATTCTTCAATAACATTCTTCCTTGTTTTATTTGCATTGTCATTGCCAGTGAGTTTCTGACATGGAACACTTCAGAAATTCTGAATCTTGCCTAACAAGTCATTAAAACCAGAGTTTTAAAGCTGTGCAAAGCTAGTCTCCTATTTCCCTTTGCATGATATTCAGCAATTTTGTCTAATATTTAGAAAGCTGCAGTGCATGGAAGGAGGTTTACCAGTCACATCTGGCCCCCATCTTATCTTCTTTCCCTCCATTTTGTATTTCAATTCCTAAAATTCAAAGGGGGTGAACAGGTTAAATGAGAGCAGCAGAAATAAAATGCATGCATGTACAAACTCCATCTGCACAAAGAGCATTGCCCACACTAAGCCTTTCTCATGGATAAGAATTTGGGAATTAACAAGGGTTAGTAGCATTTGTTGTGTATTTGATTAAACCATGGAAGCTATTAACAGGATGATGCCCAAAGATACCTACTAATGGGCTATCAATTCCTGCAAGCCACAAATTAAAGCAGGGAAAGTGCTTAGAGAGAGAGAGAGAGAGAGACATGGGCAGTGTTTGCAGAAGCTGGCATGGTCTGTTGAACACTCCTGTCTGCTGAATAGCACTCTGTGTTTAACTGCAGCATCTTTAACAACTCAAAGCTGTTAGCTCTTGATTCTGTTTCTTAAGGTAGAAAGTGATTTATTTTCAGAAGAGATTACAAGGAGGTAGCTTTAATTTTGATGAGTTTGAGATGAAATCCTGTGGTGGATACAATGCATAAAAAATTAAAAATACAGCAGATTCCATAAATTCCCCATTTGTCTTTGATTTGTCAATATGATTATTCTTAGGCAATTCCAGTTTCTTGACTGAGTGAGGATTTAAAGTGTGAAACCTTTGTAGAGAGAATAACATTTATGGAGATGCGTAGCAGATGTAATTTTCCCCTTCTATTATTATTTTTGTAAATATTCACAGGAACCCAGCTGAGGTCTCTTTTATCTCTAAGAGACAAGATCTTCATAGCCCCAGGGTCTTGGTCCAGAGTAGTCTTTCTCTGCAGTTGCCTCTACAGTCATGTTATTCCCATGCCAGCTTCCTTCCCACAGACCTTCTTGCTTTGCACCTTGCAGAGCACTGGATGGTCCATCTGGGTCCTGGCTATCCCGCCTCCCTGCTCAGCAGACACAAATGGGGAACAGGAGTCTGCCTGTCCTGGGAGGTGGCATGCACTAGAGGAAAATCAGAGCTGAATTTAAGGATAGCTGGTGGATGAGTTAGGTAAATTCTCCCTCCCTGATTTGCAGCTCACACTCAAACATTCTGCACTGCTCTCCTAGCTTCTTGCACGTGGCAATAAAGTGGGTATTTATGACAGAGTCCTTGACTCAGCATAGCCTTAATTAACAGCTAAGATTTACCAGCCTTACTTGCTTGGTGTTGCCAACAATGAGGAACGCAAGGCAGTTAAACAGTAAACAGAAGTATTTATCAGATGGATCTCACTTGAAAAGGAAGCAAGTTATGTGTAAGACATGTCAAAGACACTAAAGCAGCCCTTAGTAAAGGAACATTACCACAGCCCCCTGCAGCCTGGGAATAACTCTTCAGCCAGCTCTGTACTATCTGGAGAAGGGGCAAAAGTACATCTGCAGAAGACCGAGCACCTGGAGAGGCTGTAGCCAGATCTTGTCTCACTGACCTGGTGAGGTTCCTGAGCTGCACAGAGTGTGTGCACCCTCTTCTCCTCCCACATGGGCAATATTTGCTACACAGGAGACATCTGCCCAGAATGTGCAGGTCTCCTCATTATAACCCCGGAGCACCTCAGCCCCTGCTGCTTCTCGTGCTGTCCTTTGGGGGAAAGCCACGCTGCCTGCAGTGTGCACACTGTCTAATTACACCTCCTTGCCAAAGGTCAGATTTTCATATGTGTGCTCAGTAATAAAAGCGTGCTAATCTCTGGCAAATAAGCCTTGATTCTCGTATTGGTATTTGTTTTACATTTTTTTTCCGTCCTTCAGAACGTTTGTTGCTTTTAGAATCAACCAAAACCACCCTGACAAATATTTGTCAGTAGTTTCCTCTGACAGTTTCCTACCCACAAATCTTTTGCTTCAGCTCCCTTTGGCCCTGCTGTGTCCTGCCTGTCTTGCAAGCTGAGCATTATTTTTTAGTTCTTTTCTTTGTGTTCGTGAAAATGGGCTTCCAGCTAAAGCAAATCTCCATCCAATTCAATTGTAAAAGCAGGCAGGGAAATTACACAACAGGTCTGCAATGCGACTCCATCCTCCCTCTAATTCCCTATTAACCTCAAGAGAACCAATTAATTTTTTTACCATGCTTCAAGTACATCCATTCTTTGGAAAGCTTTTTCTTGTTAATTGAGATACTGTCTATGTATTTTTCAACTTCAGGCCTTACTCCTCCCTCTTAATTTTTTTAGATAAGCTTCTTTTCTTAATCTACCCATTTCCCTCTGATCACCTCTTTAAAAGCAGAAGGGCCTCATTTAGCCAGCACTCACATCCAATATGAAAAACTAGATTAAAGCTGGGGTGTGCTGTAGGTTTATAGCACTTACCAGTATAGTTTGATATCAATATTTAACCCTTAGGCAACTTTCCATCTGTCAAATACATTAAGCTGCAGTGCCTGTCTTGTAATACACTTTTGTACTGACAGATGGAGTAAGAGACTCATGCCTAGAAACTGCGGTAGTGGTAGTGGTAGTGGTAGTGGTAGCGATGCAAGGGTCTGTCCAGCATTTGTACAATTGTGTCAGATGAACAGAGTATAGAAAACAAAGGATAAAGTTAAAAAGGTAAGAAATTTTAAAAGGTAAGAAATTTATTTTAATTTCTCCTTTGGGAAATGAAGCTTCATTAAAAACTAAACTACCTGAAAAATGCACTGCTTTTCATGAATTTCTACGATGAAAAGAATTGAAAAGCATTTTAACAATGTCAGTGTGATTAATTTGGATCCTTTTCAGAATAAATTTTTTCATGATTGAAACTGAAACCTCTTTACTAGGTAATTATCTTAGGGTAATGCATTTCAAATTTCCTGAAACAGCATCTCTTCTAGAAACTGTCTTTTAAGAAACTATAAAAAGTTGATTTTCTTCTCATTCAGAATGAGCACAATTTTCAAGGAGTCAGAACTTCCCTACATATTATAACTGGAGTGATGTTATAACAAAAATAATTTGAGAGTCTCAGTGGATATGATAGGAAAATTTAGAAATTAATTCCAAGGATTATGAATTAGTACCTACGTGCTCCCATCACCTCTGCACATGTAAAATTTTGTGGGAAAGGTAGTGCCATGTTATTTTTTCTGTGTCTTTCCAGAAGAAAAGCCAAGTGCTCTTGATCTCTCCCTTACTCTTGCTGATGTCTTAATACTGATGTCAGTGTAGACCTATATTATTGTAAATGCTGATTGAACCTGACTGTGTCACCATGTTTAATGCTGGTGACCTTCAGGCCACCTCACAGAAATGCTGGTGTAAAATGCTAAATATGTACCACTGGAATACATTACTGGGACACACATCAGAGCTAGGTACTTCATTATTAATCTTACAACCCATGAGTCACTGCCATCATGTATATTGCCACCAGTCAAACCTTCTGCACCTGGAAATCTGCTGATTCTGGGAACTTTACTAGCAGGTCATGGGACAGAGTAAAACACTGGCTAGTTCTGCTGCCTATACACTTTTAACAAATGAGGTTAAAGCTTTGCTTTGTTTCCAAAATAAGCAAATTCAAGCAAGCCTATAGAGAAGAAGGGTGTGATTAGTTGCTGATGATACTTGCACAAATTTCAGTTGTGTTAGCACATCTCCATTTACACTACAGCCACAGGTTTAGACAATTACCTTTTAATTATCAAGATGGTAACTGTTTATTCATTTTCACTATATATCAATTAACAGTAATAATGGGAACTGAGTTCTTATTGGACATTGTCTCTCTCTTTAACTCAGTGATCCTTTCCTTCTGCTCACTTTACTGACAATGTAACTCACATGAGGAAACAACAGCATAATGGAGAGTGCTGCCTATGAAATTGTCCCAAGCTAGCTACATTGGTTGGTAGCTGTAGTGGTTTCAAACTTATAGGTCTAAATGCAAGTTTTTGCTTTGGTTTTGTACTTCAGAAATAGGAATCAGAAGTATCCTTGGTACTTATGAAGTGGGTTTCCCTAATAAACTCTTTCTTCTCTTTCCCTCTTCTTCTTTCCCCCTTCCTTTCCCCAGGTTCCACTGACAAGTCCTTTGTCTACTTAGAAGACACTAGAAGAAGATTAATCTAACTAGTACTCATTAACAGCTCCATCTTTAGTTTGAAGGATGAAAGTGGTTCTTGATTGGGTAAGGAAGTGAGTATGAAGAAAGATCTTTGCATACAGAAGAAATGGTCTGAGGTTGGAACTGGGATAACCTCTACATCCAGGTACAAAAATGGCTGCATGTGCTGGTTTGGAAAAGTTAGCTTCAAAACTAGAGGGATGGGATTTCAATTCATCAGCAAAACCCCTTGGAGTTAAGTCACTGCATTTTTGAAATACTGAAATTTAGCAGAGGATGAGTTTGGCAGCTGTACAAACTTAAAAGAAAAGAACAAAAGAATTTATACTTCCTTGTTGTACAGACAATTTTGCCATCAAAGCAGGCAAGAGATTTTGATTCCTCTCTTTACTTCCCTTTTGTGTGTATCTTGGAGGAACTAAAGTTTATAGTCTCTCAAACTGTACATCAATGCTGAAAAAAACCCCCATGGATTGGATGGTTTGGCAGAGGTTCTGAAAAAAAAATCAGTGGAAAGGAATTTGATGCACATTTGTTGGCATAGCAGTGAATATTAACAGAATTATGCATAGAAATATCCTCTGTGAGCAGGGAAACAGCATTAAGACACTCTGTTTCCCTCAGGACTTCATACTTAATCAGGGGCAAAATTACAGAAATATTCATTTTCTCCTTTGCTAAGGTTATGAGCAGGGTGCAGCAATCCTCACCGTATGGCACTCTTGTGAGACATGTTCTTCCCATCATTTCTGACTAAGCAGCTCCTGAATTCTCTCCTGTTTGTGGTCTCAAAATTCTGATCTCTTGTAGGCTTCAGGTGTACTTAGAAATTATAAACACATTATAAATACATGCTGAGTATTCTGAGTATTTCTCAATAGAGAAAAGCCCACTCTCTTGTATTTTTCTCTGTGGCTTCCCTTTCCAATGCCCTCTAGCAGAAAGAATAAAGCTTAGTAATTTATTTTTGGCAAGCAGCAAAGGGAACATTCCAAGTGCTGAATAACCTGAACTAATCAGATTATTTTAAGTATAAATGGCAAGAGAATCTAGATAAAACACAAGCACTTCTTTTATTGGATGGCTGTATTTGCACTGCTCTTTCTCTTAGGCTCTTCAGCCCTAAGTATTCCTACTGCCTTTTCCTTGAGTCCCTGGGCCTCAAGCTGGCTGTTTAAAGCTATACAGGTTATAAAGAGCTATAATTTTGCTAAATTATATCCATTTAAAGGGGGTAAACTTGCTAAGAAATACCTGGAGATGGGCAAAAGACAGATAGTTTTCATCAAGGTCTCACTCTTGGCCAAAATCTCTCTGGGTAATGCAATTAGAGTTGCTAATTCCTGAGGGTTTCCCAAGAGGGAACCTGGCCTAATTCAGGAACTGACGGAGCTGCACCCGCAGAGCCAAGTGGGAGGGAGTCTCACCTGCTGCAGTGTGTGCATCCATCCAACTGCCTGCCTGAAGCCAGCACAGAGCTGGGCCCATGCAGGGTACTGTAGTCTGTGCAATTTGCACTTCTTTCTCTGGAGTTATTTGCATTTTCCTTCTCCTAAGGGAAGGAAGGAAGCTAAGGGAATTCACAATGGACATATTTTCAGTGGTCTCAGAAGAGACTCCCACTCCCATGTCGCTGGGCAGTGAGAGTTCCATAAAGGATGAGTATTTGACAGGGTCCTGGGCTCCTATTGTATATCATACAGATAAAACCAACAGTTTATTATAAAGGGCAAAGATTAATAATATGCTCTCTAGGAAAATCTGATTGTCATGCTGGTATTCTGAACATGAGGCAAGGACAGACAATATACATTATTACGGGGTCATGATGGCCCTAAGCAGATTAGTTTCACTTTGAAATCTCTCTTAAAAGATACGTGGCATCTTTAGATTGACTGGCTTGTAACATTTTTAAAGGAGCCTTACTGCATGCTGAAGAGAGCTGCCAAAGAGATGTCCTTCAAATATATCTTTTGATTTTTGTGCAATTGTTAAACAAGTGTTTTTCCAGAAGCTGGCCTGTGTTGGCTGCCTAATAAAAGCTCAGGAAGTAAAAAAAAAAAGAAGAATTTTCTGTTTTATTTTTAACCTTTCTCATTCCTTAATTAAAATCTTAATAATGATACAGTCCTTATTTTCTTTACTTTTTTTTTTATAATTTTTTTGGTTACCTAGGTTGAAAAGTGATGTCTGAAGTAAGCACCAGGAATAATCCCTTTGTGGCAGCTCCCCTTTCCTGAAGCTGCATAAGCCATGCAGACTCTCTAGCACATACTAGTTTTGGTCTCCTCTGCAGTTAAACAGGACTGTTTCAGTTCTGCAAAAACAGAACTGCTTCAGTTCAGAAGCCTGATAAGATTATTTCCTTTACAGGGGCTTCTTCTGTCTTAAAGTCATGTTCATTCTTTTAATTTTGAATTATGCTGCTGCAGAAATACAGGAAATAAAAAATAACCACTGTGGTAGCAATATTACCCATGCTAGTACAGTGTATGTTTAATTCCAAAAAGTCTGAAAATGGAGGATCATGTTTATGTGATAATCTGTATCTTAAAGCAGAGGACTTAATGCTGTACTGGCCATATATGCCAACAATGAGGAAGAGCCAAAAAATTTACCCATGTACCCATGTCCTGAGTTCCCCTAAAAGCAAAGATGTGTTAGAGACAGGCTGCTTGCCTTCCCTCAGTGTGGTTCTCCTCTCCTCTCCCCTCTCCTCCCCTCCTCTCTCTTCCCCTATTCTCTTGCTATGGTTTCCTCTTGCTTGAGCTCTGAGAAAGAAGAAATCTCTTGGCTGTGTAGTTTTCCTCCCCAGCTGACCAATTTTCTCTTCTTTTGCCCTCATGCTAAGGGCAGAGATGCTGTTGCAGACACAGTGGAGATCTCTTGCAGATCCCTGTGCTGCATCTGCAAGTATTTGCCACCAGCAGCGCAATTCCATCACTCTCCCCCAGGACAGCAGGCACAGCAGACCCTGCGGCCACACTGATCATTTCCCTCCTGTTGTGTTGCTTTGAAATCACAGCTTCCCTCTTCAACTTTGTTTCCAAACCACAGAGATGGTTACAGTCTGTGGGAGGGCAGGAAACATGGGGAAATATTCTGGGGCTTTTTACATGTACTTTGTTCTGAACTAAATGCTGAGATGAAGAGGACCTGTTCAGCATCCACTCAAATGTGCTGTACATCCACCACCAGCCACAGGTGACCTACTCCAGACTCATCTTAACAAACTATTTCGAACCAGCTGGTTTTATGTTAACAAAAGGAAATACAGGCTAAAAATGTGAATCTACTTTCTTAGGAGTTCTGGGTGAGCTGTGAATCCCACAGCTGTTTCCAGGGGTGGCAAGCACAGCCTTTTCACATTCCCAAAGGAAGGAGAGCTTCCTGTGCTCTGAAAATAACCTCATCAAAATTTTGCACATCAAAGCATATAATAAAGATACTGGGTGCTTTTGTTAAAAAGAAAAAAAAAAAAGGAAAAATAGAACACTTCTCTTTAAAGCTCTCCTTTTGCTGAAGTTTCTCTCTCCTGTGTGTTTCCTTGGGACTTGTCATTATTTCCCACCATCAATCAATCATACTCCCCAGTGAATCAGCTCATCCACTCATCTTCACCTCCCTGCAATTTCCCAACGAGGTTAGAAACAGCAAATTGCTGTAATGTTAAGTAATAAACCCCAACCTTTTTATGACTTGGCTGTTGCTTATTTTTCTCTAGTGGATACCAATAAAATAGAAAGAGCTCCCTTGAGCAGCACATCTGAGAAGCTGGAATGCTTTTAAGTGCGACAGGTTAGAAGAGGTCTTCAGAGACAATCTCTGGTACTCTCTAAAATGAACTCCTTGAGGAAATCCTAAATAATTCTGCATAATTAGAAACCTTGTAATTGGATGCAGAAGAGTTACAACTACTTTATCACCTCTGTTGAAGCAGCCTTCTGTTACACAGAAGGCTAAGTAAGCCTGACTGCTTCTGTGTCTCCTATTCTGCATATGCAAAATCTCTGATGCCAAAGAGGATAATTTCTTCTACAGCTACTGTAATGTCCTATTGAATCAGATCAAGTTTTCAGCTATGTAACTACTTGTGGTATAGAATTTTATTAATCTCCCTCCTCCAGTTTGTTACCTGTTTAGAGAAATAATTCCTAATGATGGGGCAATAACCTGAAGAAGAGGCAGGGAGGGGAGTCAGGTAACATGGCCCTTAACCTTCTCCTGGTCCATCCTTCTTTAGGCTCTTCCAGCATGCACATGGATTCAGACACAGTGCGTGAAGCCCCACACACAACACAGTCCCCAGATCTAGATAAGGGTTGGATCCAGCCCTGTTTGTGTTTGAATACATTTCTTCCTCATTTCTCTGCTACAAATTTCTCACAATATATTTTCTGGCTCAGTACATATACCATGATCATCATGTTTGTGGACAGCAAAGTAAAAATATATTCTGATTAAATATTTTCTGTATGCTATCTGAAAGATACACATTGCAAGTAAAGTCTTCTGAGAACATGAAGAACATATATGGGAGTAGTCATCATGGACTTGCCAAAGGAAAATCCTGCCTGAGCAACTCCATTACCTTGAATAGACTCAATTTATAATTTCTGAAATAAAGTAATAACAACAAAGATGGGAAAGGGCTACTTAAACATAAATAAGTAAAGCGGTATTAAAAAATCAAGACAATAAAAAAAAATGCTTTGTGGATTCCAAATGTCAGTGCAATTAATTGTTCCTCAATTTGGTGTGTCTCTAAAGGGTAAGTTTACAAAAAGCTTCCTCGTATCTCTTGAGAAGTGTCCTGGGTTAAGGTCAGTTCCTACTGGGATCGACTTTATCACAACAAACTAAGTTTATCATCAGATGTCTTAATTCTGAAGCAATCTTCAAAGGTATTGCCTAAGAAATGTAGTCTGCCTTCTGCCCAGCAAATGGAGGAGTGGAGGAGTAGTGACCAATGAAGTAACATGAGGCATCTGAAGGGCTGAAAGTTTAAAGTGCATGACAACTTTTAAAGAAAGGGGAAACTAGGAAACGATAAGGTGAAATCATAAAGACTAAAGGTGTTACAGAGACCCAAGATACACAATCGTTGCTCTCAACAGAAACTCAACACCTCACATGCAGTTTTCTTGCCAGTTTTCTGATTTCTTTAAAGAACTGCTTCATTAGACTCTTCATGAGATGAAAGAAAGAAAGAAAGAAAGAAAGAAAGAAAGAAAGAAAGAAAGAAAGAAAGAAAGAAAGAAAGAAAGAAAGAAAGAAAGAAAGAAAGAAAGAACATAGCTACTGCAAAACAAATCAACCACAAAAACATGAAAACCCCAAATAACTTTTTAATGCTATGGATTCAAATAAGAAAGATGTGATTCTTTTTTTACACTTGTCAACCTCTGTTAGCATAATAACCATGCGTAAGTGAGAAAGTAGTTTGTATTTGTAACACAGTTTTCCCTGGAATTAGCCAATTAAATTACACTGCTCATAGTTTAAACCCATCTGGAAATTAGGCACCACGCAGCCGCTCACTTGAAGCCCCTTCTCTCCCCTCAGCCCAGTGGAATGGGGAGGAGAATCACAGCAAAGCTTGCAGGTTGCAATAAAAACAGTTTAAGAATCAAAACCAAAGTAAAACACAGTAATAGTGGTAAATTATAGTAATCATGACAATAAAAAGGGAAGAACAAATGATGCACAGTACAATTGCTCACCATTCAGTGATGTCAGATCCCCCTTCCTGAACCCTGACTGGTCCCCCCTTCTGTGTAACTCCCCCAGTTCATATACTGGGCATGATGTTCTCTGGTGTGGAATATCCCTTTGGTCAGTTCAAGTCACCTGGCTATGCTCCTTCCCATTTTCTTTTGCATACCTTGTCTCTGGCAGAGCATAAGACAAAAAAAAACCCAAAACCCAAAAAATCCCAACCCAACCAACCAAAAAAAAAACCTCACAAACCAGCACTAAATGCCTCCTCCCCCCCAAAAAACCACCAAACAAACACCCCACCAAACAAACAAACCACAAAATCCCAAACCAAAATCCCATTAACTAAATCAAAGTCCTTGACTTAAATAAACATAATTTAGCAAGAACCAAAACTGTGTTATCAACACCATTCTCATTCCAAATCCAAAACACAGCACTGTAACAGCTTCTGAAAAGGAATTAATTCTATCCCAGCTAAAATCAGGACAGTTACCTATATTGAACCAAGTCTTCACAGTCTGGGATTTCTGCACATTGCATGTCAGTGCTCCTCAGCATAGGTCCTTAGGGACAGCAGGGGCAGTTTGTCCATGGATTCAGAATGGAGGTAATTTATGCCTCTGTCATTACTGGTGTGCATGTCTATCCTTTGAGGAGATCTTTCTAGATCTAGATGAAGGAAATTCCTAACATCTGATTTTGTGGGGCCATAAAGGCTTCCCCTGGAATCCAGCAGTTCTCTTCTGGCACCTTAGGTCAAGGTATGTGATACAGAAAAAGTCTGTAGCTTCACAGGCACTATATCCTTTTTCTTACAATTGCAATAAGTCATTGTGGAATGGAAAGGGTCATACAGAGGTGCCATGGTCATGCCAGAGTCTTACTCCAGCCATGTTAATTCCTACAGAGCATATAGTGTGTCAGAGACTATCATCAAAGTCCATATATTGGGTACACTTGGTTGCTTTCTGTACTGAAGGATAACATTAGCATCACGCACTGTAACTACTTGCTCAAGTTATTAAGTATCACATACACTCAACTCCAAATGATTTTTGTCTATTTATTTCTAGTCAAATAATTATTTTATGGATATTTTTGTGCACTGTATAGGGAGTGAGGTAGAATTTACACTTTAAAATGCATGAATTTCATAGCAAAACTTTTCAATAGTTTTGTATGTCTTGATAGATGTGAGACTATTCTGGAAGATCTTGATGTGTAAAGAAGAAAATTAGGAATACTTCACATTAAGGCAAATTTTTTCTCGAGTGATATGGAGTTTCATTCAAAATTCATTAAAAATTGTGCATAATAGGTCTTCAATATTTCCTTCACTCTTAAATGATTCCTCTATTGTTTGACAAATATCAGTAACACACATAATGAAGAATTAAACTAAATTTAAAAAAAAAATCTTATTCAGTCATCCAGTTTCCAGTAAGGAATATTATGGTGGTGCTGCTCTAGGGACAGAATGGCATCTCAGCTGGTCCTGGATTAGTACTGGTGCTTGCTGCCCATCTGACAGTAAAGTGATAAAGCAGCAACAGCTGATGAGAGGCATGAAGAAAGTAATTTGAAGAGATCTGCATGCCTGAAGCAACTGGTGTAACTGCTTGATAATACACACCTGCTACTCCATGGCCATAGGCAGAATGCCAGGAAGAAGGCAGAGGAGGAAGGGAAACAGGGCTGAACCTCCCACTGTTATTGACTGGAAACAGAATAAAGGATGATAAGTGTTACCACTGGGACCATACAGAATGACAAAGCTAATAGCTTTCTAAACATAGAGCAGTGTAAGGTGTTTATATATTAAAAAATGTTTCATGAAGCAACACAAACAACATTGAAAGAGAGATTTCAGAATATGCTAATAAAATTGTGAAAAATAGGAAGAAAATTTTGGGAACTCTTCCTGTTGCGCAAACTTACTTTAAAAAAATCATCTTTACATCTCTTAAGATAAAAAAAAAAAAGTACCCACAAAAGTAGAAATATGTATAATAGGAAAAGAAATATCTGTTTTTTATCCCAGTTTTGGTACTAGTTTCCTGTATTTAACCCTTTTATTTGTGATCACAAGAAGTGTGAATAAAGCAAACATTGTTCAATGTTTTACAAATTAGTTAAATGTTGTAGAAAGCTTTTATTGTGCTCTTTCAATGAAGAAGAAATTCTCTGGTCAAGTCAGGACTTCTACAAATGATATCAAGCCCCCCAAGATTTGAGTAGCTCAAGATTTGAATCAAACTTTGCAATTTGTTTTTTGGTTGTTTCCCAGTAGCTCTAGCTGGACAGTTATGATTAAGCAATTGCATTGCGAATGTTGTATGCTTGGCTAATCTTTTGTTTTAAGAAAAAAGGAAGACAATCCCAAGATGAATGGGCTGTCTGGATGAGAGCCACCAGGAGTGAAGTCAGCAGAACTCAGCAGTAACTGGGGGAAAGACAATTCTGGCTGTGACAGATTGTGACCATTGACTCATTGACCACCTACTTAAAGCAGATCCCAGACTCAACTGGAGGGAAGAACTGCACGTGCAGATTAATTAGCATGAGGAGCAAGAGATACAACTAATAGGAATTTGAGTACTAATTAGTAAAATAAATATGTATTCTGTAACCAGTGAGTGCTGATGCCTTTGTTTGTTAAAATGCATAGTCTTGATAATAAGGGAGCCAGCCTTTTTGGGTTATCTCCCTACACTGTGCAAACCAGAATAAAAAATTGAAATTCCTCAACTTGGTGTGTGAATTGGGGCTGCATATCAGGGAATAAGGAGCACGACACAATGGTTCACATCAACATTTCTGTTATTGTGGGAGCAATAATGGGGAATGACTCCATTTGGAGGCTGAGAACTTCTTCCTGAGCTTTGATATGCTGCTGATGTGTTTATTTTCTAAAGCAACACCTGGGTTTGCAGACTGTCTGTTTTGCCTGATGACTTGGAAAGCACTCTAGAGCAGATTCATTCAAAGGAACTATATGCTTGATTTACAGTACACATATTTTATAAAGGCAATTTTAAGTGCTTCAAGGGACAGCTGGAGGCAATATATCCAACATAAAATGCTTATACAGTGTTTTGAGAATGGAAAGTACACAAGAGCCAGACAGTTGAAAAAAAATATTGTGCCCAGTGAAAACTGGTAAAATTGAAATTGTTATAATAAAGATTAAGAAGCAATGGTATAGGTGGCTCAAACCTCCAAACAAACACATCCAGAAACAAACTCTAAATCCAGGTAAAGAACTGAAGAAGGGATGAGCTATAGAGCTTATCCATGGAAATTTCTGTATGCCTTCAGGTTTTGTGAATGTCTTTGCCTGAAAATGTCTACCAGTGACATGTCTACCTTTCCTCTGTGTTTAATAATGTTGTATGCAACTATTTACAACATTTCTTTGGAGTTTATGACGACAGTACCATCAAAGAGGGCAGACCAATATATCTACTTACATGACTAACACCTGTGTGCTGCTAAGTCTTTGAAAGATCAAGTTTGGAAACCTCCTTCTGATGTTATCTAATGATATAATTTGAACCAGGTTTACTAAATAACTTCAGTTTAAACACATGCTTTTGGGTATCAATATATGAGCATTTTTACTCAGTCTCAAAGTCAATAAATAGTTTCAACACATCTAAATATTTTCAACACAGCTATTTTTGTCTCTGTTGAACCCACTAAGAGGTACCATTTGGAAATATTTGTTTTCAAAAGTCCAAAATACCATGCACCTCAACTCCTACTTGCCTAAGCTGTGTGCCCTATAATAGAGATCTGCTCTCTACACAGGCCTTATATTTAGCAAACACCCTAATCTTAATTACTCTCTGCAAGGCTGTCTCTTCCAGCATCACAGGTTTCTTCTTCTTGTTATGGAAAAGCTGCCCTCGAGTGCAGGAAAGGGTGCACAGAGGTTGCCATGGATGAAACAGATTTGGGGTCAGAGGGAGCAGGCTCCTTCATGCACATACCTAGTTCCTCTACCCTGTTTCTCATCCTTCTTCTGTATAACTCCCCTCAAGTATGACTAGAAAGCATTTTTATGTTTACAGCATCTCTTGTGACTGGAGGAGAGGAGGAACAGAACCAAAAAGAACACACAGCCCTTTTTCATGTGATTCCCTATCAAGACTAACATCCTTTAAGTCCTTTCAGCCCTCTCCATCTCATCTGATCATTCATTTATTTGTATTCTACGTCTCTCTCCCCAGATGCTTGATACTGAGCACCTCTTACACGTTCCTGTGTGCCCACCAAGCCTGCTGAGGACTACTGAATGCTTCAAAAGAAAGACAGGACACTCCAAGCCTTGGGCAAAATCTTTGCTGCAAATTTAATGGATGGCTGTTATTGCAACTACATTGTGTCTCCAATCTCAGCTGCTGGAGTAGGGGTGCAGACACCAGAGCCAAGAAAAAACAGACAAGGAGTGGAGTTTCCAGTTCAGGAGGTGAGACCATTAAGAAGAGACTTTGCCAAGCCCAGTCATAATCTACATCTCCTTTAAACTACACAGTAGAGAAGAGCCAGGCTGTCTACTGAACTCTGATTTTGGGGGCTTCTAGTTAAAATGGTCTTTTGCCTGGGGCTAGGGTCATAAGAGTCAGAATGGGAGGCAAATTAGGCTTAAAATCATGTTTTCACCAGTGTTTAATAAAAAATGTGAATGTTCTCTCAGAGGATGTTTGCAACTCATCAGTTAGCCTAGCTTGAAACTATGAATGATAAATAATTTAGTAGATATGCTACAACAAGGATTATAAACATGCAAAGTGATATAAACAGTGCCTGATATAGGGAAACACTCAGATAAGCTCTGCCTTTGATTTTGGAAGCTGCGATTTTTTTAAATCCTCATGCTTCTACAAAGGCATAAACCCCTGCTATGTTCAATGTCTGCCAGTACCATACTGTGGTTTCTTAAATAAAGAAATAACAACAAAGATGAAGAAGGACTGCTGAAGCTTTGCTCAGTAAAAACCAATTATAAACCAAGAAAACATAAAGAAATTAATCTATAAGCTTTTTTTTTTCTTCTGATCTAAGACTGCTGTAACTGATGGCCTGATTTATACCCTCAAACTTAAATACATTTGTTTATCCAAGCTACAAACTTGATTGTCTGCTTCAGAGCTGACTTGAAGCTAACCTTAAAGCTGCTTAATAAAGCTTAGTAATAAAACTCAGTCAAATGTTACTGTGTTATTAAAACAGTCTCTGCATCTTGGGTTATCCTTTCATGCTAAATACTTTTACAAAATCACTGAACCAAAAATATTAGGTGAAACTGACCTCCAATCCATAACCTGCTAGGACTGTACCCTTGCTGAGGAAAAAGTGAAAATGCAGGCTACTTTTCTGTGCTTTGCAACTTAGTGAAAGATACCTTAAAAGCAAATATATGAAAGAGATAGATATATCTTTTACATATGGGATTGCAGATGTATCAAAGGGAATATGATAACTTGTTGAATATCAAACTATATTAAAAGACACAGATGTGTGGGAACTGATGAAAACATGACATTAAGGATGTGCTAGCATTTCCATTTACTTACAGCCCTCCCATTAAAAGTGCCCTGAGCATGGTATATATTTAGCTACAGTTCCTCTTTTAGTCACAAAGTGGAGGAGAATCTGGGTGTAAACAGCCTCAATAAACGACTTCACCAAGAGAATTTCCTGTTTCTCAGATATGCTTTTCTCATTGCATTTTGTTTCATGATACCCAAAATTCCTTTTGAAAATACACTTTCTAGATCTTAGTGCTCTCAAGAACTGCCTCAAGCATTCTCTTGCATGAAAATGAGGATTCCTAGTTTGTGGTCCTGGTAGAAGGAATTACTTGGCTAACATTTTGAGGTGCATCTAATGATTGCACTATGCAATTAAGGAGGGCACAATTAATTTAATACTTGGACTTTTTCCATAGCCTGCCATTTCCTAGGGCAACCAATGTTAGCCTAATCCTCAAGAGGAATTTTGCAACTTCCAAACTTCAGGCTATTCTGCATTACACCAATAGCCCCTGACTAAGGCATTTTTTGGGCAATAAAGCAGTAATTTCAGGGAATAAAAAACTGGCAGAAGTTTTTTCTCCCAACCAAAGGATGTCCTTGTCCAAGGAAGAATTCCTTGTGAGTCTTTCAGATTAATTAGCTTAATTTTTCCATTGCTGCAACAGGTGAAGGCAACTGTAGATAGATCAAGTATGCAGCTGTGTTTTTGCCTTATGTATATGGAAAGGCTTCTCATTTCCTCTTTCTGGTCTAGGACACTCTAATGAATATCAAAAATCCTCACTTCCACTGAAATGGACTTGTTTTTGATGTGTCACTATTTACATAGCAAGTCATATTAGAGTGATGCCTCAGAATTTTCTCTTCAATGTAAATATTTCAGCACATTGCTTACTGTATTTAATTTTTATTCATGCCTTACATAGAGTTGAAATCAAATTGGCTTGAAATGTTTCTTGTAAAATCATTGTATAAACCATATTTCTTAAGTAGAAGCATGTCTGAAAATAAACAGATTCATTTTCTGAATTATATGAGTTTATGATAGTATAACAAATCCTTCAGTGTTTTTAACATGATTATATGACACTTAGGTGGGAAATTGGGATTATATATCAAGTAATAAAGTTTCTGTAGACACCTAATAAATCAAGCTGCAAAATAACACAATCTGGATTCTCACCCCAGGACTTAAAATCTCTTTCAGGGATAAATAAGATTTATGCTCTTTAATTTTTTATGTTTGTATATTTTACATAAAGATTTTTTCTAAACTAGGTAGCTCCTGGTGAAAGTAACACAAAATTTATTATCTATCTTGATAGACATTGGTCCAAAAAATTATACTATTAGATGATCCCAAGTTGCAAATAGTGCCCTTTCTCTTCTTACATCTCCTGTTCTGATGCAGTAACTTCAGAGCTATCACCTTTCACAGGGAATTCAAGCAGTCATGAAATGCTACATGATGCCTTGTTTTCCTTCAGCACAACTGTCATTCACTTTGACAAAACTGTGAATGCACATGTATTTGAAACACAACAATCCAAATCAGTGGAGCCCAAGCTTTGGTTTTCAGACCTACCTTGGTCTACCAGAATAATTTCTCTGGTCATCGCTTGCTCCTCGCTAATACTGTCCCTCACATCTTTGCAACTCATCCTCTGTTTAACAGCAAAAAGTGTATTCCCTGCATGAGTTTATATCTCCCTTCCTTCAAGTGGATGTAAAGGAATCTATAGCAAGGAAGACTGCAAGCCAGATGGAGGCACTATGAATGAGCCTGCTGTGGCCTAAGAAACATTAGTTCTGACATAGACAGATAAACATAGATTAGTCAAGGCTGCACTTCCCACTAAAGGATCTTCACAATAATGCTGGCAGACTAACAGACATTTAGAAGTACACTGGCATTACAGTTCTTAATATCATTTTCTCAAAAAAGTCCTGCTTCTCCCTCCCAAAGAGCAATTCAGAAATAACTGTGGCAAGTTTTCAGGAACTTCAGAATTAATTTAGGTCCTGATTTGTGGTTTACTGTATCCTACTTCCGATCTTCAGCATCCCTATTCACTGTGGACCAGTTGCATGGACCTAAATGAGTCATGCCTTTCCTTTCAAATTGACTCACATGTTTAGTTGGGTGTGTTTGCATGATAATAGCCCTTCAAATAAAAAATGAGACAGAAGAATCATAGTTTCAAAACACAAAATAGCATTTCTCAGTTGCTTGTGCCAGGACAAGGAAATATCCTCAGCCTACACTGCAGGCCTGGAAAAAACTCTTCTATGGCAAAAATTCTTTAATATCCCCTACCATCTATATAATTGTGAGAGCATCTTTCTACAGAAACACCTTTTCTTGAAGCAGAATACTACTCCAGCTGTTACCTGGTGCCTCTCAGGTATTCATTGAGAAAGACCAAAATTAAATATTAAGATAGGTAAGAAAACAGCTTACATGATAGATGAGATAATGAAAATCTAAGTAATTAGATCCATCTAAGGAAGTATAGGAGCAGTATTAGTTGACGTAATGCAAGAAGTTAAACCCATATGAACTAAACCTATAATTCTTATTCTGATTACTTCAAATAATTTCCAAAAGTAACAGCTGTGCTTTTTAGAACAGGTTAGACAGCATTTGCTGCAAATTATTCACTAAATCAACTATCTACTTGGGGGAAAAGGAAAAACAAACAAAAAGCCCTATCTTTTTTTGGAGAACAAAGTGTTTGTCCAGGAACTGTGTGCTCAAGAGCTTGCCTAGTTTTTTAAGTGTAGTGATTGGAAAGATAACTGCTTTTCCCTAGAGATCTTGCCTTGCTTGTATCATTGCAACTGCATCATCCATGGTACAGGAATATCCTATGATTCACTGACTAGTAAGTCTGAAAGGCAGACCATTTTGTCCGGCATTTTGTCTAGCAATGTGCCAATTTGGCACACTTTCAAGGGTGTGTGAGGTTGTTGCTTTTCCCTTCAGATGGTAAGAGCGTGCTGGGAAGGCTCAGAGGAGCCAGCTGACACTGCCTCTCATCTCTGTGGCTGTATCCTCTGTGCATGAGGGAGCAGCTGCCAGCTCCACCCAAGTCTTGATGAATTCCTGTGGCCTCACTTGGATGTTTATCCAGAGATGCTCCATGACCATGGTCTGTGTCACTCAAAATCAGACTGTTTGTTGCCTTTCCTTCCTGAGCTATTGCTCCAGGGAACAGAAGGATGCCAGGATTAGCTATTTTTGGGAGCCCAGGTGATGGATAAGGTCAAGGAGATTCAGCCTGTATATTCCTAGGGACTGGAAAAGCATATCCACTAACCAGTTAACTTTTTTTTTATAGGTTAGAGTGTAATATCAAAACTGTCACTTAGATAGACCATTATGTTCTTCATACTCTCTTGTGGTCACTTTTCAAGTACATTTGCTGCAATTATAAATACAGAACCCTGTAGCTTCTAGAGTGACAGCCAGAAATTCATTCCAGCTCAGAGTACAAGGTTCGGCACTTTAAATACAGCAAGGGAGGGGCAGTGAAAAGCTGTAACTCTGTTAGACACTTCCACACAGACTTTTTCCTGTTTTATGAAAGCATAATATATTGAACAAAAATATATACAAGCTGAATCCACATCAAAGACATATGGGCTCTTAGTATAAAACCAGAAATTAGTATTTTGTCTTCCTGTTCTACTGACCTTCCAGCTGCCCTGTTTGCTGAAATGCCTTACTGAATGTACAAGCATGCCCATCATCCTTTACAAGCTCTAGTGCAGGGTTTTGTTGACATTACTTTATTATTACAATTCCGGATGTATGCCCTGCCTGTGTTTGCATGCAAGCAAAGAGTGAAGACAAAATCAAATGCTCTCATTCAGATACAGGTAACAGCAAAGAAAGCAGGTTATGCTGGAGACATTTACCTGCAATTTCTCTGCTGTACAGAGGTTTTATTCTGCTGTTGGCTCTCAAAGACATCTGTCATTTTCTTAGGCTGATTTGCTGGTTTGCCCAGATTATATTGTTTCTACCATAGCATTTTGCAAGTGCATAATTGCAGTACTTAAAGATATGTTCTTAATTTTGATATCTGTTTGTTTGTTTCCAATCACCCTTTAACCTTACAACCTACACGTATTCTCGTTTAATACACGCTTGCAAATTTCCCAGCAGGGGAGTATAACTCCCCTGGAACACGTTGTATATATATAAGCGTTGTAGAGAAAACAAACCCTTTCTGCACCTTGCCATTAGTAACACCAGAGCAAAAGCGACCTCCGAAGCCATCGAGCCACAGCGAGGCTCCCGAGAAAACACCCCTCTAAATGGAGCCCTCACTCCATGTCCAGGCTGTTTCTTTCTTTCTTTCTGGCAATGCCTCAAAACTCAACCCTAAACCGTGCCAAAGTGGGTCCGATCCTTGGGGCGTGTGAGCCACGCTGACCTGGCGCGGAGGTGCCGCGGAGCCCGGGGGCATCGGCTGCCGCCCCCCGGCTCAAAGCCCGGTGCTGGTCGGGGAAGGCTCGTTCCCCTGACAGAGACGGCAAGCCGGGGTGTTTGCGGTACAAAGCCCTCACGTAAGGGAGGGAGACGTGTCAAGGGAGCGCAAGAGTACCGGTACAGTCAGTGATGCTTGAACCTTGCGCTCCCCTGATGGAAAACAGCCCGCTTTCCAGCACGGCTGCCTCCAAACCCTACGGGTCACGGCTGTGCCGGGAATGCGGGCTGCTGGCACCGGGGCCGAGAGGGTGTGCGGCCCGGGGCGGCTCGGGCGAGGCGGGCGGCGGGGCCCCGCTGGGGCACACCCGGCCGGCGGGGCGCTCCCGGGGCGGGGCGGGAGGCGGAGCCTTGGCGCCGCGGCCGAGCCCCGCAGCGGGGCCGGGCGCTGCTGCCGCCGGAGCTTCGCCTGGCCTCCTCCCTCCCAGGCTTGCCACATCGGCACCGCCGTTCCGAGAAGGCGCTTCCCGGAGCGGAGCGGGAGCCCAGCGCGGGGAGATGGAGCCGCGGTGCTGCCGCCGCCGCCGCCCCCCGGGACTCGCGCTCCGCCAGGGCCGCTGCTGCCGCTGCCGGGACGGAGAGAGCGGCCCCGCCGCCGTCTAACGCCGTAGCCCCGGCGGCGCGGCCGAGGCGGGAGGCGGCGCGGAAGCCTCTCCGGCCCCTCCGCCCGCCGGGCGGCGGTGAAGCGCGGCCCCCTCCTCCCCGCCCTCCCCGCCGCCGCTTCCCCGCCCCCGCCCGGCCCTTGGCCGGGCTCGGCAGCCGGGCCATGGCGGGGCGATGAGGGAACGGCCGCCCCTGCCCGCAGGCTGCGTGGGGAGGCGGGGAGCGAAGGGGCTGCGCGGCTCGGCGGCGCTGGAGCCGGGCGGCGGGGCGGGGGGATGCTGGGCGCGGGGGCCGCGGCGCTGCAGCTCCTCTCCCGGGCCGTGAAGCAGGCGGCGGCGCAGGGCGCCCGGCAGGACCTGGGCCGCTGGCTGTCCCGAGCCGCCGGGACGGCAGCGGGAGGCGGCGGCAGCGGAGACACCATCGGCTTCGTCCCGGCGGAGGCGGCGGGGGCCGGCGGGCTGCTGCTGGGGCCCTGCGCGGACCAGGACGGGCTGCCGCCCGCGGAGCTGCTGCTCTGCCAGCTGCCCGAGCCGGGCGGCGGCGGGCATGGGCTGGCCGAGGCCCGGGGCTGGCGCTGCTCCTGCTGCCTGCTGGGCACCTGCTGGTGCAAGAGCTGCTTCAGCCTGTGCGTCCTGGCCGCCGTCTGCTTCGCCTCGCTGGCCCTGGTGCGCCAGTACCTGCGGGACCTGCTGCTCTGGGCCGAGAGCCTGGACAGCCTGGCCGGCGTGCTGCTCTTCACCGTGGGCTTCATCGTCGTGTCCTTCCCGTGCGGCTGGGGCTACATCCTGCTCAACGTGGCCGCCGGCTACCTCTACGGCTTCGTGCTGGGCATGGGGCTGATGGTGTTCGGCGTCCTCGTCGGCACCTTTGTCGCCCACGTGGCCTGCAGGCGGCTGTTGGCTCGCTGGGCACGGGCCAGGATCCAGGGCAGCGGGACGCTCAGTGCCATCGTCCGTGTCGTGGAGGGCGGCAGCGGCCTCAAGGTGGTGTTTCTGTCGCGGCTGACGCTGATCCCCTTCGGGGTGCAGAACGCCGTCTTCGCGGTGAGTCCCTGCCTGGGCTGTGCGGAAGGAAGACAGGTGCTGGAAGGATGTCTTTCGGCACAGTGGCTGCTCCTACTGGTAGAGGTTGCCTCCTTCCCTGGGAACAAGCCGTGGTTTCTCTCTCTTTTAACAACAGTAAAAACAACCCTCTCTGCCTGCTCTTCTGTGCATGCAGAGGGACACAGGCCGATTTTTGAGATGCCTTGCTCACTGGGGTTGTGTTAGAGTTGCTCTCTTGTCCTTCAAAACTGTGTCCTGGTGTTAGAATCACCAAGGTGCCGCATAGCAAAATCTGTGGAGAACTCAACAGACATGATATGTTTCTGCTTTTAAAGTGATCCACTTTAAAACATGGCAAGAGTTGAAGAAAACTCTTGCCAGGTCTTCCTAAACTACTTAATATAAGTAATCATATTGGAAAAAAAGAAGTAGATTAAAATTCTTTCTCGGTGTTTGTACCATGCATCTGGCAAATCCATACAGGATGTTAAGTCCTTGCACACAAGATAGGTTGCAGGTTTTGGGCAGAGCAGCATGTAACCTCAGACCTGAAAAGGGACTGTATTCTGGAGTGGCACTGAAAGTTAGTTTAAACTTGAGTCTGGAAAAGGGTTAGTCTTGCTTTTCTTTCTATTTTCAGGTGCAGATTGGTACATTCATTTGGTCTCTGATCATCTTAAAGGAAAAAAGTAAAGAACATGGATGGTGGTTTGTTTGAGTATTGTGCTTCTGATGACAATTTCAGACTCTCCTTTCTTCCTGAGTACTTTGTCTGAAGGATCTGGTTTTGGCTGTGTTATGCCTCAGTTGTATCTGCTAACTGGGTGAAGTCAAAACAAAGCAAACCGGATTGTGAAATACTTCAAATGTTATCAGTAATTTGTATATTCTTTAAAACAAGTGACTATCTAAACACATGTTTTCATCTGACACTTTCTTATAGCCCACCCTGTCTGCAGTCCTGATCCTGTACCCTTCCAAAGCATTTGCTTAATTTTGACAGAATCATCTGGCTGCAATTAGTAGGTCACCGAATACCAAGTTTGTTTATTAAGTAAAATTTAATCCATTCAGTTTTGGGCTGTAACATCCACACCAAATATTTTAAATTGCTGTATATAAAACTGTGTGAACTAGAGCATTCATCTCCAGAGCTGTAATCTCTATCCATAAGAACTGTAGCAACTTGTGATTTCTTTTTAAGAAATCCTTTAACCATTTTCTTGTTAAGAATGAGAAACTGAACAGCTGAACCTTTGCTATTTTATTTGTTAACCTATATTACTGAAGGGGCTTAGACCTGTCCAGCAGGGAGAGCAGAGTCCCTCCTGGAGCCCAAGGTCCAGGTGCAGATGAAGCTTCTGCTGTGCTGTGACCCTCCTAAAGTGGGGAGAGCTGTTGTGCGCTGCTTGTTCACAGCTTTGGGAAGTCACTTGCAGTAGTCAGCAGATGATATAAAGTAGTATTGGATCTAAACAACACACCAGAGAATTACCAAGTTAAAATTATTTTCTTCCTGGCATAACCCTTCTGTTGGAAACACGATTCAGCAGAGTATTCAGGCCAGTTCAATATTAAAATGATGCTGTAAATCATTGTGGTTTGTATTCTTCATATTCTGCAGGCTAAATAATTTTCTTTCCAAGTGGATGGTTTCAGTGTTAAAATAATAGATAGGAAATGAGTTGAAACCAGATGCTTGAGTTATGCTAAGTAACTTGGATTTTTTGGCTAATTTCTGTTTGGTTATGTTTATTACTCCTGATTTACTGCTTTATAGGATAGTCAAATAATGCACAGTGTATACTCAGTTTTTCACTCAGAACATTTAATATGAGCTACTAGATCACAAAAAAATGATGCATACACATCTAGGAATTCAAGAAATTTTCTTATTTTGAGTCAAATTTAAGTTATGTAAAAAGTACAGTTTTCTGCCTACACAGACCAAGCTGTCATTCCCTTGAAATCTCACTTATTTGAAAACTTTACACTCGTTTTAAGTTTGAAATGCATTTCCCCATGCTACCAACTTCAGCAGTTAATTTTAAAAGGATTAATTTTTAAACAACAGTGAACTTAAGAAAAAGTGCACATCTTTAACTTTCCAGTGGTCTGATCTATGCATGTTTTCTATGTGGATATTTTAAAGTAAACTGGAGATACCAAGAATACTTAAATGAGAGAGAAGGAAGGAAGTGACACATGAGGTTTGGGGAAAGGCATAACCTTGATGTGAGCAGGGTCATCTGCAGGGCTGGGATTAAATGATTTCTACAGGCACTTGTTTGGTGGCATGTACCATCTGCTGAGGGCTTTTGGGAGGTTGGTTTGTAGGGGGTGTAGAGAAAGATGGAAGAGCTTCTTAGGATTTGATTAGTGAGGGAATCATATAAATTGAAACAGCATAAGAAGAAAGTTAACACAAATTCCTTAGTGTCTCACCAGCCCGACATGAGCATCTTGCTTCTTAAAAGATTGTTCTGCTGGTGGAGGAGTGAGGCAACGCATTTGCTTGCCTTTCTGGAATATAGCACTTGCTAACTGAAAGTATGTTTGTATTTCTCTTTTAAGTTTTGCTTAATTGTCACTCCCGATGCCAGAGTGGCCTGGGCTGCTGGGGTGGGTTTGAAAGCTCTTACTGATGTGTTTGCCCATGCACAGCTCTCTCACCTTGCCAGCTCTGGAGTGTTTTGAAGGCAGGTCTGTAAGAGGCCTAGTATGCAGGTTATCATCTCCTTCCCACGAGTTTGTTCTTGGAGTGAGCTTTGTGCAGCCTGGTTATTTGCAGTGCCAGATGTAGGTTAGATGGGATTTCATACTTCCCCTCTCCTCTTTAAGGGGAATATTACATGAAAGAAATAATCTGGTTTAAAAAATCTGAATGTTCAAGTGTGCACCTCTGGGTTCAGAAATGCACACAATGAAGTCAGAATTGAAGAAATGGTACCTGCTTTGCAAGAACATGCAAACTACTTCCTCTGCTTGTTGGAAAGTTGGCAGCTGGTTTTTTCTTTTGTATTACTGGGATTTTTTTTAGGGGGTGGTGTTGGCTTTTTTTTTTTTTGTTTTGGAGCAGGAAGAGGTGTTTCTGGGGGGTTTTGTTTTGGACATTTTTTTTGAGGAAAAAAAGCACCAGTTATCCTTTGCCCTTGGTCACTAAGCCTACCTGATCTGAAACACAGGAATTTGTAAAGTGAGGGAAGAAACATTGTGCTGCAATCCTTAAAGGCATGGCAGCCTCCAGCAAAATCTTGACAGAAGCATTTATTCCTTGACCAAAGGTGTCAGCTGCAAAGAATGCACAAGTGTTCCACGGGACAAAGCCCATCTAAGGCTTCATGAGGGTGTGTGGGGGGGTTCTGACTATTGTTATCAGTGTAATTAGGTAGTTCTTAATTGTATTTGAGTACAATTTAAATGTGTTTCTGTTATGGCCTCTAACACAATTGCATCTGTCCATAGTTTGGGATTTTAGGGTTAATTTTTGCTGGCTTGAGCTTTCACCAGAAACAGAGCCCTGGTGGGCTCTGTTGGCCAGCCTGGCCATGCAGATACCAATTTGGCAGGTTCATAGAACAAGTAAAGTTCAGAGAAAGAAAAGTATGGAAAGCTGTAAGTTTTATTGATGATTTCTTAAGTTTCTTAGGCAGGGATGCTGCCCATTCTGTGCATTCTGGGGAAAGGGGTACAACTGTAGCTCTAAACGTACAGTTCAGTTAAAAGGACATCTCAAAAATTTTTCCACCCTCTCCTTAGCTCTCATTGCAGTGGAAAGCACAAGCTGCAATTAAGTGTATCCACTGGGGCAGTCTCCCCTTCATTTGGAAACAATCTCTCTCATGACTCAGGAGGTCCAGTTGTTTCGGGACTCATCCAGGTGTGGGGCCATTTTGCTCTGCAACTGAAGTGTCCTTAATACTTCTACAGAAATGAGAGAGGTGCCAAGAGTGTTAAAGCAATCTTTGGGAACGTTCCCAGCTCCATTAGATGTAATGATAGTGTCCTACTTAGCAAAGCTTGCCTCTGAGTTAGTATTTCAGAAACTTTTAATAGCAGCTCCTTCATTCCCTTGGCAATATGGGAGCTTTGGACTATGCATTCTTATTACATGGCCCAGATTACAACAATGCTTAAAAAAGTCTTTTGAAAGTATTGATCAAATGTGAAGTTCTGACATAATTATGTAATCCTTTTTCATTATAAATCTAAATTAACCTTATCTAGAGAAGGAAATATAATATTTGTGGTGCTGGTATATATTTCAGTCTGTGGGAAGTATAATATGCAGTGTGAAGTTTGGAAATGGCTTATTGGATCTTGTTCCAGTGAATTATTTTTAATCTTTATGCTTCATTGCATTCTGCTCCTCCATTGCCCTTCCTCCCAAAAACTTTCCACTGATGGTAGTTAGAGCTCTGAGAATTCAGCACTGTGACTTTCACAGTAACTGAAGTTTATTTTAAGAATAGCATGATGAAATGAGTAACGTTGCTGCTATTCTTTGGTCTTCAACATTGTACAAAACTGGCAAGGTCAATAATTTCCATGTAGGCTCTCAGTGTTAGAGCTGTTCTTAATTAGATCTCTGTTATTATCAACCGAATTAATCTGGAAATTTTTTTGGACTGCTTGTTTTCAAAATCATTGTTTTCATACTCATTTTTAATCCAGTTACTTCTTTTCTTGTGTAAATATCTTTTGACCTCATGACACTTGCCTTTAATATTTCCCGATGGCTGCTGATGCTAATTTAGCTGGTACTGTGTGCTTTGTTCCTGTGTGAGCTTCTTCGTCCACCTATTGACACAGAACAGGAACCTCACGGCAAAGAGAAGAAGATACCAAAGTATTTTTAGTATTTTCTCCAGATAACTTAATAAAACCTGTAGCTATGCATACTATTTGTTCACTAATTGAAGTGAGATGCAAGACACCTTTGGTAGACAATCTTAATGATACTCCTGTATATCAGTATAGATGTAGATGGGTATTGCTCATCATTCAGGGATCACTGAAAGAGATGTGTGTCTTAAAAAGCTCATAACTTGCCCTGCATAGACAAATTGTATCTGCCATTCTGTTCACCTGGATCCTATTTAAAAGTGACATTTTGAGCAATTACGTCTTGTATTATTTGCCATATGCATAAATGCAAAACTGATAGACTTTTTTGTTAGACTTTCACATTCAATAAAATAATTTCTTCTCACAATTAAATTCTCATAAGTCCAAGGACTGTTCACCAGGTAGAAATAAATACCTTCAGTGAACAGGGTAATTGCACCCCTAGTTAGTGACTGTTGCACAAAGATGTTGCATAATGTAAGGTGAAATCAAACCTAGTAACTTTTAAAAGGCCAGATGAAAACTAGATGCATACTATATCATTCTGTTATCTTCCTCTCTGCATGAATCAAAGTTTCAGTGAAGGAATGTAGGATATTCTCTAATGTTTTTGCAGGGATGGTTGTGGAAAGTGGTAGTCTGGTTGTTTGTACACATAGATTGTGTTGAAGCTGCTTTTGATTTCTTACTCTTTTTTTTTTTAATTCAGATTACAGATCTATCACTACCCAACTACCTGATGGCTTCTTCACTTGGGCTGCTTCCTACTCAGCTCCTGAACTCATACTTGGGCACTACCTTGCGCACCATGGAGGACGTGATTGCAGAACAAAGTGTTAGTGGCTATTTTGTATTCGGTTTACAGGTCAGTTAAAATAACTGCTTTCATAGACCTTGGTAACAGTGCTGTCTGTCTCTCTGTGATTTCTGTTGATTGCTAGATACCCAGAAAAATGGGTTCCCAGTGTACTGATTTGTTTAGGTTTAGTTTTATGCTCTGGGAAAAGTGTAATTCTCTCACACCTCACCATAACACAAAGCAGAACTTACTCAGTGTTCTCTTTTTCTGATACAGTTTTCAGAAAGTTTTCTTCTCTTGCTGTCCTAGGGTGACTTTATGATGCTTGTATCCCCAGTATGCTGTTCTATTTATGCTGGATATTAAGTTCTGCACATTTAAGGCTGATTCTGAGAGCAAAGGGGGCGGGGGGAAAAGGGGGCAGTTTGTTTTCAGAGGCT
Organism: Zonotrichia albicollis; assembly: GCF_047830755.1. Classification (NCBI taxonomy): domain Eukaryota; kingdom Metazoa; phylum Chordata; class Aves; order Passeriformes; family Passerellidae; genus Zonotrichia; species Zonotrichia albicollis. The sequence goes on from NC_133819.1 coordinate 135,304,087, forward strand.
GCACTTGCTCCCCTCTGTTCCCTCTCATGGATTGTGTTGTTTGCCGCACAGACAGCAGGAAAGAGCACTCCTTTCCTTTTAGTTAGTTTTTTTTTAGCTAGCTAAGGCAGAGAACTTCCCCAGATTATGGATTTTCTTTTTTTTGGAACTCACTGGCCCTGTTCTGGACTGAAAATCCAGAAAAACACTTGCCTTCTAGGGTAACCTGCTGAATTTTAGACTTGTCAACCACCCCTACACAAAAGCATATGTGTGTGTGGACCCAGGACTTGTGCACTGTTCACTGTTAGCACTCAGCATACCCATTTTGCATAAATATTAAAGATACTAAAAATGCTGTAGAGTACTATTTTCCTAATGCCTAAATTAGAATATCCTAATTTTACAAGTGAGTAAATTAATGAGAAGTATGTTAAGTACCTTTACATGACCTTAGCTCTTGAAATAATTTATCAGTAAATTTTGGGTATAAGCCTTAAGTGTGAGACCATTATGAGCATAGAGGTTATGGGTATTTCCGAATTATACTATCTATTAAAACCTCCTCTGACAGTGACAGTACTTCAGGCTGTGTTTGACTAATAATTACCATGGTTTGCAGGCTTTCAGTCGGTACTGCAGTAATTTCGGTTTCTCAGTTTTTACAGTCATAAAGCTGATGTTTAACAATGCCAACATAGAAAACTAAGTCTAGGACCATTTTAAACATACCTTCCTCCCTTGCCCTGAAATTTGTGCACTCTTAAATAGAACTATTTCTACTGAATAGAAATAGAAGCTATATAATTTATAGTTTTCATGAAACATGGTTAAAATGCCTTTGTAAGTGTGGCATAGATAGTTTGATAAATCAAAGAGAAAATAAATGATTTCTTGATCAGCTACTATTTTTAGTCATGAAATGTTATTTCAGGGTAGAAGTTTTTAGTGGTCTTTTCCTTTTTTTTCCCCATTTATATATTTATTTTTTTTTAATTGACATTGACTCTCCTTTGCAGATTATATAGGTTGTAACATAAATGGTTCTCAGGTAAGTGGTAGCTGGGTAGCCTGAATGTTTTAAAAGGAGTACTGACGTCCTTGAGACCAGTCCTTGGGACATGACTGAATAACTGAAGGGGAGGCCTTTAGTGGAGAAATTATTTACATTCTCCGTCTGTCTCTCAGGCTTCTGCTAAGTGCTTTGACTGGGTGAGCTTTGATGGGACTTCGATTTAGTAAATAGCTCTGAAAATCCTTCACATTTCATAGTTGTCTATGTATATATTTTTCAAATTATTTATCTAGGGAACTAGGTTACTGGTAGCAATATTTCTAAACCAAAGCAAATTTAAATATTTGGGTAAGCTTCTAGAATAGAAATTTTCCTATCTATTCAAAAAATCAGTGTGTATAATATCATTATGAATCTTACATTAGCCAGCTTTTGAAATGTGTAGCATAAATTGATGAGGAACGTCATTTAAACCCCAAGGGTAGTCAAGCACTGGAGCAGAGTGCCCAAAGAAGTGGTGAAATCTCTATTCTTTTACAAAAGTTTTCAAGACCTGACTGGACAAAAGTTCTGTTCTGATCTTACAGCCAGCCCTGCTCTGAGCAGCTGGGTTGGTTAGAGACTGCCAGGGTTCCTCCCAGCTGCAGTTGTCCTGTGCTCATACTTGCAGTTGTCTTAGTGATATTCCAGCACTGTCTGCCATGCTGACAGGTGTTTTAAGCAATAGTACTCAATGTTAAAGGAAGCAGCCCTACAGTTAGTAATGAAGTTCAGGTTTTAGACTCAGAACTCTAGGTTTTGTTGTAAGTAATATAACTTCTTTGCCTTTTTGAAAGAAAGCTGCAGATTCCAGCTAGTTAATGTTTTTTTAAAAACGCAGAGGAACTTGCTTCTTTCAAATGGATTCTCACTATGAGACACCTTGCTTTTTATTTGAAGATTTTATGTTTGTTTTTTTCCCTAAGGAGGATCTCAGCTAAAAACTTGACTGGTGTTGTAGTGAAGAGAGAAGGTGTAAGGATTGCTTTATCAGAAGAGAGAAAGAAAGAAACTTATCTTTTCAATGTATATAAATAGTTTAAGCTCTGTGTGATGTCTGTGTTCTGACATGCTGGTTACGTTGTTGGCATATGCAGGTTTAGAGCTACTCAGGGGCTGAGTTCATCTCCCTTCCGGTCTCTTGCATGTCAAGCTTTGAGTCAACAGATGCCTCCATGAATCTTTACATTGACAAGTTTTTGTTTCATTCAGATCAGTTGCTTTGTATTCATTCCCACAGCCTGTGGAGCCTACAACACTCTTGTTTTATTTGCAGATTGTCATAAGCATAGGACTCTCGTTTTATGTCGTTCACCGGGCTCAAGTGGAACTCAATGCAGCGATTGTAGCGTGTGAAATGGAAATGAAGACATCACTTGTTAAAGACACTCAGCCAAGCATCAATGGCTCAACCACATACTGCAACAAGAGGACAGTAGCATTCTCTGGAGGGGGTGTCAATATTGTGTGATTTCAGGTGTTAATGACTAAGTGAGGTTTTGTAAACCTGAGCTAGAAATATCTTGAACCTTGCCTAGAAATATCTATGGACAATTGAAATGGATTTTTAAAAAAATTACAAGTGATTACAGGTTGTACTGTGGCACAAACCAACTGACCAGCTCTTTAATTGCACATGGGGTGACTTCTAGCAACATAAGGAAGATGGCAAAGTAACTTAAGATGTAAATGCAAATTTGGCTGCACCTTTGGTCATTTATTATGCCTGTCATGGCCTGTAATCTGCACTTTAAGTAGTTTTTTTTTCCTTTGCTCCTATAAACTGAGAAATGCTTCTATAAACAAAAAAGTAGCACAGAGGTAAATATTTTTCTGCTTAGCATTATTTATAAGGCTAAATAATTATATACAGTAGAATTTTATTACTGATAAAGGTGAATGAGAAAGTATACAATTCAATGTATGTTATTCTTGAATGTGCTTTTGCTTAGGAATTGCTTCCAGAACTTGGAGTGTATTATTTAGCTAATGATGGGACCATTTGGCTTTTTCTTCATTTTTTTATTTAAAAAAATAGAACCCTATATAAAGTTTTGGTTGAATGTATTTTTCTAAGTCATTACAAATGTTGCAGAGCCATGCAAATGTATTCATACAAGCTTAAATCCTACATTGTGGGACTGAAGTGCTCTTAAATTACATTTTAAGTTACACTGTGTAATATGCAAAGTACAAGGGAAAATACAGACGTTAGATTGCAATGACTATTTGAATGACACTTAATTGGTTTTGCCACCTTGGTGATAGTAACAAAGGGCTGTTCCACATTAGTCCTATATATGATATTTTTAATTGTTTTAAGGATGAAGTTTTTCAGCTCACATGACTGCATGTTGTAAGGCTTCTAGAACAGGGAGTTAAATCTCTGCTCTAAACAGAATGGTGGGATATTAGCGGTACTAATTTTACAAGAAGGTGGCCTTTATTTTGTAAGTGAATCCCCTCTCCCTTTAAAAAGCTTTAAAAATTCACTTTGGTTGGCACATCTTTTGTACTAGTTTTACATTTTTTAAAAGATGCAATCTATTACAAATTTCATTAGAGTGAAGAAACGAAAACTAGAGGTTCTCCTTGGAAAAAAGAAATAATCCAGTAATGGAGAGGACAGCAATGTCTCTGAGACTCAGGAATTCTGACTCCATTTTTGCAAGACAAAACTATATTGGATACTGCTCCTTTTACGCCTGCTGTGGACTGTTTTTCACTGCATTAAATAGACTGGATAACCTGGCAGTAACTTGTTTGTGTGTCTAAAAGAAAAACAACAATAATGCCTGAACACAATGTTCTGTATGCGTGAGTTTCATGTAGATATACATACCAATGTTCAATGGCTCAAACACACGCAAGTCATCTGATACAAACATAATGTAAAGTATGGCTTCTTTTGTAGTTCTTTTGTGTGAGTTTTTAAGGATGCTTTCAGTCTTCAAAATTTTGTGTTATTTCCTAACTGTATGACTGTGCCTCCTTTTTTTAAGGTTGGTTGTAGGGTCCAAGCATTTTTGTCTTAGGAACAGTGGGTCTTCAGGGCCATTGGGAAGCAGAGATGTGAGAGCCTCTGACAGCCTTACCGAGAGGACGTGCAGCACTCGCGCAGCCCAACACCCGCGCGCTCCTTCGCAGCGGGAGTTCCATTTTGTTCCTGAAATACGTGTCCTTTGCAGATTGCTGTTCTTGGGTCCTGTGGCCTGAAGAACTGAGCTAGTCCAGTGAAAGCAACAAAGTTCAGATTGTCTCCTTTCTGTTGTTTAGGGGCTTGGGTTTGGTTTCTCTTTTGGTTGGGTTTTGTTTTGATTTTTTGGTGTGTTTTTTTTTTGTTTTGGTTTCATTTGGTTTTGGATTAATTTTGATTGGTTGGTTTTTGAAAAGGCAATCTGTATCTACCTGGAAGTGTTCATTTACACATCTCTGCCTCTGACAGCTCCTGTGTGAAAACAAGAGAGCCTGATAACTTTTTGATGGCGTTATTTGTCATCATAGTATAATTGAGTCCTTTCTTAATTAAAGGGGTTTTTTTTTGTTTGTTTGTTTCTTGTGAAGAACAGTCCTTCAGTGAACTGATCTGAACTTTGCTCTATCTTGCCAAATGAACAATAGTGTTTTGAAGAGGGTAGCTCTTTCTTTGCATTTTGTAACTAACTTAAGGTTGCATTGATTATTTGAAACATTTCCCAAATATGTATTTTGAAGTGCTTTTATTTCCATGACATTTTGTAACCAGAGTAACTTCACTATGTGAACACTTTTGTAGTATGGAATTAGTTCTTAAGACTTTTGCATTTTGCTTGATACTTGTAATATTTGTGTACAAGTTAATGGGAAATGTGCATTAAAAGGAACTTTTCTGTACCATGCCAATCATAATTTTATACAATAAATTCACTTAAATTTCTTTAAAGGAATATGTATTAAATGTTTAAATTGCTATGACATAGTTGAAAAGAAGGTGCAGTGGAATCTCATCTTCATGCAGTCATACAAAGATAATTGTCTGCATCAAAGGAGAAACAATAAGGATTAATTCCTTGGGTGGCGAGTTACTGACAAGGGAAATAGACTCAATTTTTACTTTCATTTAAATAAATACATGCTTAATTCTATTAGGTGCTTTAAAGGTTTGGTATTTGCAGCTGCCTTTTTAATAGAAGAATGAGCATATATGTGCTTATGAGAAACATACTACAAAACTGCAAGAGGATTGATATTTCTGAACATAATAGTAGTAAAAGTGATGTAATTATTATTTTTTTAAGATAGGCTCCCTACCTAGTCTAGTTAAAACCCACAAAGGTATGAATCTAGTTTAAACAGTATGTGGCAAAGTCACCTTCAAGAATATTTTCTGGGTTGTCATGATGGTGACATTTCTGCTTTTTGTATATGAAAGATACCTAAAGGGCAGGTCATAAAGAAAGACACTCAGCTGCATGGCACCATTTTTTCTTCCTCCTTGTGGTAAGTGCAATTGTGCAGTAAATTTGTCAAAATTTAACTTTAGACTAAGCATCTGTGTGAAAATCCTTTTTTTAGTCCCAGAGCTTTATATACTATTCTCATACTGATTTTTGCACAACAACTTGGGCAAGCATTGCTGAGGCCAAGTTTGAAGAATGGAAAGTTGCTCTTAGATTGTGTGTGGCTTTTGTCCCATACCAGATCCTTTGTGTTCATTTTCAGCTTTCCACCAGAGGCTGATACAGTATGGATTTAGACTGACTGAGATAACTGGAGTAATCAGTTGTCTCGCAAATAATCTAGGATAGGATGCTTAAGATGAAATATAGAAGAGTTCCCATTCACACTGTGGTCATTTTTAATGGTGCAAGTAAAGAACTTGGGTAGCTCTGTGACAGGCTTCCTCACAATAATTTAAAGCTGGCAGTAGTCCTGTCTGTGTAAGATGATGGTTTGGGCATGAGGGGATAGGAATCGATTGCAGAAGGGGAGCTGATGCAAATTCTGGCTGTGCTGTGCAAAGCAGCTTGTCTCAATCCTCTCCAGTCCTGCAGAATTAGTGATGTGCCTGGCAGCACAGGGGCAATGAGTCTAACAAATTCTCTCTTCATGGACATTAGCGTTTGTCTTGCACTACCCTGCTGCATTGATTTTTAATTTATATTAATTTATTAGTGATAAGTAGCAAGAAGCTGAGTCTGCGGTGTCAAACCTGTCCCTTTCCTACTACAATATATTATCCTGGTGTATTGCTAAACTTAAAATTACATTTTAATGAAGTCCTAAGTTCATTAGTGTAAGTAAAGTCCTCCTTGCTAGCCAAGTGACTAATATGTAGTTGGTTGGCTCTGGATTCTCGATTCATTTGGGAAATTAGCTGGGCCCAATTTGCTCTTGTGAGGGTGAAAAGTCCTCTAATTTTCCTTCTAATTATTTAGAGCTTCAGATGCATTGCTAAAGAAATTGACAGAACAGGCTTAATGTACTGGAGGTTTTACTTTGTTTTAGAGCAAAAGTCATTAAGAAGGTAGTGGAAGGGTTTGTTCTGCCTGGTTCTGAGACTTGAATATTAGGTGCCGTCCTTTTTGGAAGACAGTGTTTCCAAGATGTAGCCCCATAAGCTTATGTCAGTCGAGGTAATAAAGGATTGTAAAACTTGGGTATTCAGTTAGTGTGACAAGTCTTTTTACATCATGCAATCTCCAGCCCAGCACAATTTGGCATTGGTGAGTGTAGTGCATTGCTTCCTATCCCTCCTCTGCAGGAGGAGGAATTTAGAGAGCTGAAGGGGAAGTTATCATCTGGGCACTGTGGACACTGTTTGAAGAGTTAAATTAACCATAATGTTGCCAGACCTTTGAATATACCTAAGTGCCTTGGTTTTGTAATTGTCACATCCTTCGGCAACTTCTGCCTCCTACCAGCTGGGGTAGCCTGGCCTAGGGGCAGGTCAACATTTTCCCTTCTAGAGAATTCTAGCATGCTTTGGCTTTTAGACCTCTTAACTTCTGAAATAATCTTCTGCTGACTTTTCTGTAAATTAGAAAGGCTTAGTTTGTCCTAATAGCAGGGTAAGATCACCTGGGATGCAAATCTGTGTGTGCTGAATGTGAGGTGTTTCCCTCTGTTCCCTGTAAGCTGCAACTGTTTCCCTTAAAGTCTGTAGGTGGGTGCGTGGGTGGGTGGGAGGAAGGACGGAAAGGCCTGCGGTGAGGAATTGTTCTAATAACAAATTTTCACTGTGCTTTAGAAACTTGATTGCTTAAGATCACAAATATTCTCCATTTAATGTGAGAAATGGTAGGTGGTGAGGGGAATAGACTAATGAATTCTCTGATTTTTGTGAGGGAGTAGGAATTTGCTTGAATATATTATGAAGTACCCAGATGATAGAGGGTTGTTTTTGGTTGGACTTTTTGGGGGTGGAAAGGGATGGGGGTGGTACTACTGGAAGTAAATAACACTGAAATGGCACCAGTATGAAGCTTTAAACCTTGACTTTTTTCACTGTTCCAGGTGTCTTTTACAGTCATGGGGGACAGAGCCTCAGAGGAAGCTGGGGTAAACACTCAAAGAGAGTTTCTTGGATTCTGGAGAGCTGCTGGATGCACACCTCTGCCTCCAGGACCTGCTTTTTTAATTTGAGCTAGAGAAGTGCAAACCAGAAGTAATGGCTAGATCTCATCAAAAGTGGAACATTTATTGCTGCCCTTTTGATGTCTTCTGCAGCAGCAGCAGCACATGGCAGATGGTTTGCCTGCCTGAAAAGCTTCCTTTTCTCCTTGCTCTGCTTTGGCTGGCACAGGTGGTGGCTGGGGGAGGAAGTGCTGTGCACTTGCCATTTGCTTTTCCACCAGCTGGGGAGGCAGAGATTGCTGAGCTGAAGCCAGAGGTTGCTCTGTCTTTCATCCCCAAACCACTACAAATAACTTCTTTTCCCTGTGATCTAAAAAAATAGGAAGAGGTTACAAAAGCAAACCAAAATAAATTATAATTAAAAAAAAAAAAAACCCAAACACTGCCACTCAAGAAAACTTCAGAACTGGTAAAATTCATACCAGTAAATTAATATTCTATGTATTCTACCATGGATGTAAATTGAGGTACAAAATTATGCTTTTTTTTGTTCAGAAAGCTGTAGTAATCCCTTGAACTTTCAGCAGCTCCTCTCTGAGGTTCTGCAGTCAGTGAGCTTGGAGGGACCAGAGCTGTGGCAGCTATGTGGGGATTTCCTTGCAGCTGACATTGGACAGAATCACTGATTTCCACCCATTCTCTTGTGGTGCTGAATTTCGGGGCTTCACAGCTGTGGAAGCCATAGCCATATCCAAGGTCATATAGATTGGTGCTTTACAAGCATTTTGTGTTGCATTTGTGGTGTGTTCTGTGGGAAGGCTGCAGTGCTTGTAACACAATGTTTGTCTTTCCAGGTTTTAGCCAGGGCACAGTTGATTTTTGTGCAGTGAGTTGAAATGTATTTCTCTGAACAGCATGCCTCTTTCCCCCTGCCCCCACGGCAGCCACAGCAGTTTCTCAGATGCTGTATGGTTATCATTTGGTTTGCAGGCAAATAGAGGACTCTGCTATGCATACATGCTGGTCCATCATTAGGCAGTTTTTTTTTTGGTGGCTGTCTCCTTTCAGCTGAGGAATCTATCCATCTTTTTTCCACCTACTTCACTCATTCTAATGACAGACATTCGTCTTGCAGTGGATGCTTCCTTTAATTAAGTTGGGCATGGTAGTCTTCTTTCAAACAAGCTTGGAGGTGGGAAAATGGCAGGGTCTGGAGAAATAACTCTGGACTCTTCAGAGCCCTGGCATTTGAAATGGAGAAAAGTCTTGTAGTAATGAGTTTCAAAAATGTTTCCATAAAGAAGCATTTTGGAAATTCAAAATTTAGAGGAGGAAGGGGAAAGTTGCAATTAGTGAAAAGAATATTAGTATACTTAGCAAGAGGTAAAAACCCTGGCAGCTATAATTAGAGGACTTTATTCTCTCCTTTTCAGTGAGTCATTCCAGAAAGAATGGATTAAATGTATTTTTTAATCCTTTTTACTTGTTAAAACCCGAATAGGAAAAGGAAAGGGAGTCACAGAAGAATGTATTAACAATGCAGAAAATACTGACTTGTATAGATTACTGAATATTAACCTTGAGACAAGGCTGGTATTTGCTTTTTTAAGTAGCAAATATGTTGGTACAAATCTACTTTTCTACATTATATCTGCTCTGATAAACAGAGGTTAAAAAGCAACCATGTAGTGAAGCATGGGTAGATTTGTATCACATGGATTATATTCTCTTGGGGAAAAGTCCTTGATTATTCAGTCTTTGGAGTTATTGCAGAGCAGAAGTATCTGGTGGTGTTCTCTTCCTATGCTCCACATTGTATATGAGCCACTGCAGTGTCCCAGAACTGGCCAAATGTGTAGCTGTGATAATGTGGCATAAGCCTGAGCAAATAATCCCTCCCCCTTAGCAGCAAGTCTAACCAGCTTAGAACTTGATAAAGGAGATGTATCTGCACTTTCTGGTAATGGATATCATTGGCCATAATGATATTTCCAATGGCTGAGGTACCTCTGATGGAAGCCCCTTACAGGTGTACTGTGTGATTACATTTACCTAAATGTGTAAGATGAGTTTGCTCCTAAAAAATGAAACAAAACCCAAACAAAACAGAACTACCTCTTATCTTCCCCTATATTTAAGAATTAACATAACCAAGCTGGGAACTTCTGCCTTGAACAAATGAGATCATTTGACCAGCTAAAGCTCCAGAAGAGCAGTTTGCTTTATAAAGTAATGAAGATTGGAAAGGATATCCAGTCTAGCCCTTGCTGAGTTAGATCTGCTCTCCTGAGGGCAATGTATGGTTGAGGCTTAAATATCTCCAAGGGTGGAGGATCCAGAGGCCTGGGTGACCTGGTCTAATCTTTGACCAACCTTATGGCGAGAGAATTTTCCCTCATGCTTGGTTGGACTTTCTTGTGTTGCAATTTTTGTCCATTGCTTCTGCTACTGAACACCTCTGGAAAGATTATGGCTCTGTCTTCTCTTCCTGCCCATTAGGTAGTCAAGGACAGCAGCTGAGTGGAAGCTGGGGGCTACAACTCCCTCAGAGGCACTTCTGCTATGCAGGAGCCCAGCAGGAATGAGCAGGAGATGCTGGTGGGGGGCTGGTGCTGAGGGCTCGGGTGCTGCAACAAGGAAAGAGAGCAGAGGTGCAAAAGGTCATATTCTTACATTCAGCCCTGCAGGTCGAAGAAATGCACAATTCCTTGGATTTGTTGTTTCTCTGTGATTGTGGTGACATGCATGCACTTGAATATTTATGTTGCAAAAGAGTTATTTGTGCATGAAGATCACGGATGAGGAGAAAGGCATATCCAAATGCTGACCTGGCTAAGTTATGGCTGGAGAGCAAAGAGAATATGAAATCCCAAGTGACATCTCAGACTAATTTTGTTTTATTCTACTGCTGAATATGCATTTTTGCCATTTCATGCAATAGCTTCCTAGACACATCCTCAAAACTTGTATTTTTTTGAATTGTTGCATTTAAGTTCTTAAATTAAGTATCTATATCGTACATGGTTTGATTCCAAGTTTTTCTCTTAAATACCATGGTAATTGTTAAAGTGTACTTTTCAAAGTGTCAGCTAATAGTAATATTGGTAAAAATGATACCAGCATATCAGCTATTCAGAGCAGGGTGTTTTTCTTCCCAGAGGTATCTACAATAATGACAATTAAGATAAATGTCCAAACACTTGCAAATAAATGTTTTAAGTACAGTGAAATTACTGTGAGTCATTTTCAGATTCATGCTGTCTTGGCAACTGTTTTATTTTTCCTATTTTGTACTGGCAGTGGGTATTTAACAGTAGCAGGGCAACAGTAATGCTGTCAATACAAGAGAAGGAAATAATTTGTCTGAATTTCTCAAAGAAGTCCTGTTACATATAAGTATTAGATATCCAGAAAGCAGTTTCTCTAAAGTAGCTTTGTGCCTAAAAGATGCCTGAAGCCATGTGCTAAGGGTCTCCAAAGCATTTCAGCACCAATTCCACTGAACACTTCTGATGTTTTCCAGTGCTTTTAAGGGGCCTTTTGTGACCTGCTGCATCTGTATTACTCAGTCCAGAGTTTGGAGAGGCACAAGAGGATCAGAATGGGAGTGCTGTGGTGTCTTCTGCAAAGCAGCAATTCCCTGATCCTGATTCCCACTGATTTCTGAACTTGTCAGCTTTAGGAGATCTTCACTTGTGATGAATCAAGATACTGTGATAAATGTGTCATGCCTCTTGGAGAGGTACAGTCTCTTGTTAAGTTGCCTCAGGCATGCTTCCCTCTGGTTTGGAACAAAGGAATTAGAATTTTATGTACTTTTCTTGAAATATTGCTGAACGCTAATCTACCTAGATGTTGTCATATAAATGCAGACTGCAGATCAAGCGCAGAAGAACATTAAAATAAATCACAAATGAAGGCTGTAGCTGTATTGAAATATTGGAGAGTGAACCAGACCTGCTCCCTACCATCACCTTAAATTCCTCAACCTAAATCATGTGTAGGTTGTTAGCTGGAGCTACAATGCAATTCAAAGCAAAAGCACTGCTTGCTATATATGGTTTCACTTTGCTCTAGAGATCCCTCAGCATATGTCTGAGATAATCCTGAAGAAAATAGTGCTGACACATTTTGCTCGTACTCTTTGTACTACATACAGGAAGAGAGAGGAGGCGTGGAACAAAGAGGTCAGGAAACTGGTTGCTCTCATATATATATATCCACACACATACATATATATATACACACATCTATATGACTATATATATTCATATATATACATATATGTCTGCAGATTAAATAGGCTCACAGATTCGTTATCTCAGGCACACAGATATTCTGGACTTCAGAGTCCATTTCTTCTTAATCTGAACAAAGTACCTCAGCAATAGTGCAGTTTCAATCTATAAAACAGTTTTGCACACAGGGTTTTGTGGGATGCTGTGTCTGTGTGCTTGCAGGTTGAAAACCACTCCTCAAAATCTCATCCATGCAACACCAGCCTAAAAGTCTGGTCTCAGAGAGTCATTTTGTGAAGCTAACTCTGAGATGCTGCACTAGTTTGTTGCAGGGAGGAACACCAAGAAGCCATGCTGCTAATTCAGAAGTCTGCTGCTTGCATGAATATTCTTCTGCTGCCATTTGGAAAGGCCAAAATTTTGCAATAAAAAATTAGTATCAATAAGGAAGGTTTATTATCTTGTGTCATTATTATTAAAATATTAACTTCTCATTGATTCCAAGAACTCTGTGTTATATTTAGATGTCTGTTCTCTGATGTATACTTAACAGTTTCAGGATTTTATAATAAATTAAAATACAGATGGCGCCCACTCTGGAACTAGATGGATTATCTCATTGTAAGATACTGGAACTGGAGAAGATAAAAGCTAAACTACTTGTATTTTATAATTTCACTATAATTTAATATTATATAAATTTAAGGTTTTATATCAGTATGTTCATATATATGCATTAAATATGCATAATCATATGCATTAAATCTCTAGCTCTTACTTAAGTAATCTCCAACTTTCTTAAAGGCTTAAGAATATACTTAGATGAAAAAATCAGTATGCTAAATATTTCAGACTGGAGGGATCGGGAGAGAACTCCCCCACTGTATCTGACATCCTCCCCTTGCTCTGGTAAACCAAAAAAACCCCCTAATTTTCCAAGTGTATTCATGTTTATAAGGGTTTTAGATCTCAAAATTCCAATAGAATGCAGAAAAACTGCTTAAAGTTTCCCTTTACAATCATCTTCATAGGTGGCAAATAAAATTAAAACATATTTAGTCAATATTAATAATTAATAAAAAATAGTAATAGAAAATAATCCTCTCTCTCTTCCTTCATCTATCCTCCCTTTGAATACATGGAGAAAATTCCTGGTAATTTCTGGAAAATTTTAAAGTCTCATTTAAAAATAATTGGGGTCTGAACTCTGCAGAGAGGTCTGTATAGTAAGGTAAGTTCCTGCATTGTCACAGAGCAGTGGCTAAATAAAATAGTGCAGTATCCCCCTAAGAAAAGTATTTTCTTAAATGGTATATTAAATTAAACATTTTTACTAATTTTCCTATTAGAATAATATTCACTGGAGAAAACTATTTACAAAATTATAAAAATATATGGTGTTACATTGTAGGTTACAGAAAGTGAATCCCTCTGTCAACCTCTTGAAGAACAGTATGTTATAGTCTAGATCAGAATAAATAAAAGAAAAATGTTCACTGAAAATATAAGGAAGTTTTTAGGTGGCATGGAAGCAGACAGGTAGCTTTTTGTACAGCACTTATTTTGGCACATCTTTCTCTTTCCCCTTTTCCTATTCTCAAAATGGATTCTTTGTATTGGCAAGGTCAATATCTGGTTTTACGTGTGGGTGGTTTTTTTTTTTTTTTTTTTAAGGTATAGTGATTTCTGAGGGTTAGGAATCTTTAAAAACTTAGGAATCTTTAAAAACTTTAAAAAATGACAGAAGGAGTTGTTCCCATCTCTTCAGTGGATCTTCTCCTCTGGCAGCTTGTTTTCCTTTTGTAATGCTGTTTGCCTGCCTTTTCACTTGAAGCAGGAGAAAAGGCAAAGATCTGGTTTGCTGCCACATGCACATTTGCCTGTAACAAGAAAACAACCTGACTCAAGACTGACAGTGGGGGTTTATTAAAGGGGTGACTTTGGGATAGAAAACTGCTTTATATTTTATCTGTATTCTTTATATTAGCTTGACCTATTTGTGTGCACATCACTAATCATTTCTCTTTAGAATTAAAAAGAAAACTCTGTGTCTTGTTAGGAGCTTCCTTATATTGATAACTGAGTTTGCTACTTAACAGGAGAGATTGATTAGTGTGCTCAGAATGAAGAGTAAGAGTACACAGTTTGTAGTCTCCCTGGCTGCCTCTTCCCAAAGAGGCATTTGTGCAGGAAAAGAAATAATTCTTGATCTTGTGGTAGGAAGGTAGGTAGGTAGGTAGGTAGGTAGGTAGGTAGGTAGGTAGGAAGGAAGGAAGGAAGGAAGGAAGGAAGGAAGGAAGGAAGGAAGGAAGTGGCGGAAGGAAGGAAGTGGCGGAAGGAAGTGGCGGAAGGAAGGAAGGAAGTGGCGGAAGGAAGTGGCGGAAGGAAGTGGCGGAAGGAAGGAAGGAAGTGGCGGAAGGAAGGAAGTGGCGGAAGGAAGGAAGTGGCGGAAGGAAGTGGTGGAAGGAAGTGGCGGAAGGAAGGAAGGAAGGAAGGAAGGAAGGAAGGAAGGAAGGAAGGAAGGAAGGAAGGAAGGAAGGAAGGAAGGAAGGAAGGAAGGAAGGAAGTGGCGGAAGTGGCGGAAGGAAGGAAGGAAGGAAGTGGCGGAAGGAAGGAAGGAAGTGGCAGAAGGAAGTGGCGGAAGGAAGTGGCGGAAGGAAGGAAGGAAGGAAGTGGCGGAAGGAAGGAAGTGGCGGAAGTGGCGGAAGGAAGGAAGTGGCGGAAGGAAGGAAGTGGCGGAAGGAAGTGGCGGAAGGAAGTGGCGGAAGGAAGGAAGGAAGGAAGTGGCGGAAGGAAGGAAGTGGCGGAAGTGGCGGAAGGAAGGAAGTGGCGGAAGGAAGTGGCGGAAGGAAGTGGCGGAAGGAAGGAAGTGGCGGAAGGAAGTGGTGGAAGGAAGTGGCGGAAGTGGCGGAAGTGGCGGAAGTGGCGGAAGTGGCGGAAGGAAGGAAGGAAGGAAGTGGCGGAAGTGGCGGAAGGAAGGAAGGAAGGAAGGAAGGAAGGAAGGAAGGAAGGAAGGAAGGAAGGAAGGAAGGAAGGAAGGAAGGATTGTGAATGGCAGGGTGGGGGCACAGGGGGAGAGTGACAGGGGTTAGGTGGAAACATAGCACTTTTCCGAGGGTCCTAATGACAACTCACAGCTGCCTTCCATCTGGTCTTCTTGGTGCTGAGTCCCACACCAAAAAGTATAGAATCCCAGGGGTTAATGTATGTTTTGGCCAGTTGGGAATGCCCACCTGCCTTCCCTGGGGAGGGCAAGTGTGACATTGTCCCTTGCAACACTGTGGATCCATCACCGGGCTCTGGTGCAGGGTCTGGGGACCCCTTTGGGGGAGCCTTGGATGGGCCATGATGTCCCTCTGTCCCTCCTTGAGGTGGAGGCAGCTTGTCCCAGGGTGAAGGAGACCCACAGCTGAGCTCTGCACAGAGCAGAGGGTGTGTGTTCACTGCCTCTGCGCAGAGGCTTTTTCACCACACCCCCAACACCTCTCCTCCTCCCACCAGGGTCTGTTCCAGCCTGGCAGCTCATAGCCTGCGGCTCTGGTCTCACCCGAAGGTGTTGAGATCAATACCTCTGAGAATGCATTCTTCTTCCCCCAGCCCAGACCCGAGGCTTTTTGTTATCTTCAGAGTTCAGGGCCTCAGTCAGGGCCTGTTCAGGTGTGGTGGTCTTCTCTGCAGCTTTTATACAGCTTTGATATAATAAGCAAATATCCTTCATGAAGATGTTTAAATTATAACATTCAGTCTCTGACACACTCCCATGATAATTCTCATGATAAAGCCACACTCAGATACTCTTTTTAATGCTGACTAATTCTTTATGTCTCAAAAGGTCTTACTGCTCAGGGTGCTTCAAAAATTCACATTCTCATAAAATTAAGATGGGGTTATCTACAAGCAAGGAGGCTGGCTCATCCTTTTGGGGAAAGAAGGGTAGACCCACAATAAATGCTGTGCTGAAAAGAGGAAATCTGAGGTTGAGTCTCTCGTGTTTGGGGAGAAGTGTCTCTCAGCTTTTGTTCCTCATCTATAAATAGAGATTATTTCTGTTCTCTTGTGCCCTTGTGCTGTGTTCTTATGGCAGTGTGGTCTTGTTCACAGCATAAACATCTACAGCCCCACTCTGGAGGGATTCTGTAGCTGTGGGAGGACTCCAGGCGCTGTATGAATTATGAAAAATAATAACAGGTACACAGAGACCTCTAGATGACAGGGATTTGGTGATTTTCTATTCCTTAGAATATATAGAAGAAAACTCTGGAGAATAAGGATTGTATTTATATTTCATTCCTTCAGTGTGCAAGGAACCTTCTCTGTTTTTAAGGAAGGGATTAATGCTAGATATTAACCTGTGACAAAATTACTTGTAACAGCAGGGATCTAAACTCATGTGAAAAGGATGGGGGAATCCACGTTTAGTCCAGCACGACTGTGATTTGGTCTCTGTACATAGAATATAATCACTGGCTTACAGCTCTGCAGCACTGCAATCCTGCAAAAATATGGTATTTGTACTGCCTCAGGAAGGAGATACGAGCTCTAAATGTGTGCTATGAAATATTCAGCATGCCTTGCTGCTGCAGGGAGTTTGAAAGGCTTGCTGCTAACGCTGGGGTTACAGTGCCTCGTTTGATTTTGCACTCAATACGGTTTGTGCCAGATGAGGATGCCACATGGACAGCTGATGTCTGTCAGGAGTGGCTTGGGGACCCAGAGTGCTGAGTAAAGGTAATTGAAAGAGTAATTAGATTCTAATTAGTAGCTGTTAAGGCATCTGCTTTCTCTAGCTTGTTTTTCCTTGCAGTATTGTGCAGTCTTCCTGTGTGACAACCCACAAACAGATTTAATAAGTGCTGTGTGATTCAGAGGATGAAGCTTCACAGTTCCTCGTTTTGTTGACTTTTTACAAATAAAAGTATTTTGAGTTTTGGCTGTGACACAAAAACCACATAATGAACAGTGTCAGCCATGTGTACAGCAGAATGCACATCGATGGTACTAGCACATCTCACATTGTTTTAAATAGTCACAGGAATATGAAGGGAAAATGCAAACAGCTGTCCCAACCTGCCTGGTTTCCTGCTGTCAAAGCTCATGGTGTGTGCTCTGTGGCACAGGGTACATTTCCTGCTGTCAAAGCTCATGGTGTATGCTCTGTGGCACAGGGTACATTTCCTGCTGTGAAAGCTCACAGTGTGTGCTCTGCGGTACTCTCTGCAGGCCTAGTTCAGTTTTATCTCTCCAGCCCTGTTCTGACCTTTCTGCACATGCCATGGTCCTAATTGTTCCTGTAAGATGCTGGTTGGTGTCAAATGTCTCTAGACTTAATGCAGGTGAAGCAACCACTTTGGGAGGTCAGATCCACAGTTACACTATTACCTGGGCATGTTGTGTACAGACACTGCAAACTCCAGTGCCTGAAGAAACAGGGTCTCTTTGTGCTTATAGATGAGAAATTTCTTATGTAAAACACATATCCTTCATAAAGCCAGGAATATTTTTGTTTTCCAAATGTCTGAAACTGCTTGAGGTGCCTGAAACTTCCAGTGCTCACACTGATCAGGATTATCAGTCTATTTTTCTGCTTTTGTGGATGCAGGTTAGGGGCTGTAGGTTAGTACTAGTTAAACTGAGCTGTGCTAAGAAAAGGTGTGCCTAACCCTTATGTTGTTTCTGGGCAGCATGAAGCATGGTCTAGGGCCTGACTTGTTGCCCTGGGCTCAGCTGGCACTGCAGGGACCCTCCAGAATATCACTGTGGTTGAGCTCACCCAACTTGAATTGTCTGGTTGTTTTGGTTCCCAGCAGAGTCCCAGCAGTGGAAATTCAAGTACAGTTCACCTGATCATAGGAAAGATGTTTCCTTGAGGAGGTAATGAGGCAGTCCCTGACCTGTTCTTGCTGTTCCTGCCTAGCTCCTTGCTCTCTGCAGGACTGTGGAAGGATCCTTGTGTGACTTGGCCCAGATGTCTGCTAGACATAACTCACACCTGATTCAGTGAATCCCACCATTTGCTGTCTGGAACTTTGAGATCTGTAGAGTAAACTTTTTAATCAACATCAAAGATGTGAGATCCTATTTCTGGGCTCACCTGCTGACAACACAGAGTAAATGTGCCACTGGAAATGGAACCAGTCCTGTCTCCTCTTTAATCTGACTGATTCAGACTAATTCCTACCTACATTCCTGAACCCTGTCTTTTCTGCCAATAGCTTTCAGCAATCTGAAAGACAAGGTTAGACTGCCATCATCATAAGCAGGAACTCTTTGATGTTCTAAGTAAATATGTTGTGCTGTTTATGTTTCACTAGTCTCCTCTAAACAGAACCAATGTCTCTAAGAGAGCAAGCTGTCCTGAAACTTTACTAAGCAGATATATTGCTTGGCAGTTTGTGCAATCTCATAGACACAGATTTCCTAGTCCCTCTGGATAGAAATTACCCAGGAATTAAGCACATGTGGAAAAAAAGCTCTCATATGTAAAAAGGAGAGTAGGAATAATACAAAAATTTAACAACAACACCAACAAAAAAGTATTTTTCTAAGCATTTTTCAAGAGATTCTAATGCCTTCCTTCCATGTGATAAATATGAAGTTTGTTTTTTGGTCATTAGGTGACTTAATTTTCCCCTTCTATTTTCACAAATACAGCCTAATCTGTTGCCTTTTAGCTGCAGTGACAAAAACAATGTTGTAGCTAAATATATGATTTGCCAAGAAGTTGTTCTTGCAGGAGAAAACATTTTGTAGATTCCTTTGGGTCTCTTCCATCACTTGGACTGCTTATCAGCTCATATACTCCTGTTGTTTATCAACTGCTTTTAAATCTCTGCAGGTCACATTCTTGTAATAATTTCAGCTTCAGCTACCCATAACTTGCAATATTTGGCTATGTTGGTATTCATAAAATAAACATGTCTGGGAATGTTCTCCAACACTGAGACCAACTAGCACAGAATAGCCCTTGTCCAACTGTTACACTAGTTTAATCTCCAAAAAAGGGATGATTGCATCCAATCTGCCTGCAGGGAATAATCATGGTAGGAGCTAACTTCTGAGATGTGCCTGTAAATGTTTGTGAAGGTGCTAGTTGGTCCAAGTCAAAATAATGCTTGCAACTTTCCTAATGTTTAAACATTCAAAAAATTGAATTCCATCACATTGAAATTTTTCTTGATGCTGTTTAATAATTGCCAGTAGACATATAACTTTTGTCACTATGAGTTTTGTTGGGTTTTTTTCTCAAACTATAGCACTTTATTTTTCCACTAGAAAGGTGGTATCTAGATTTGGGCTGGATTTTGTTGTTTTATTTTTTTTTTTTAACTCAACCGTATATTGGATACTGTTTTGGATAGTATTGTGAGAGCCTTTCCCAGCTCTCATCTGGAAATATTTCTGACTTAAGGTTGTTTTTGTTTCTTCTTGGTTTTGTTTTTGTGGTTTTGTTTGGTGTTTTTGGGGTTTTTTTGTGGTGTTTGCTTGTTTGTTTTGGTTTTTTTTGTTTGGTTTGTTTTTGATTTTTGTTTGGCTGGGGTTTTTTGGTTTGGTTTTGTTCGTTGTTGGGTTTTTTGTTTTACTTGTTGTCTGATTGTTTGTTGTTTGTTTGGTTGTTTTTTTAGGTCACTTTTAGCACTTCTGAGTCAAAGTGATGTAGGTCAAACCAATATCATGCCCCTTCATTATTTTCTTTTTTAGATATATGACTCATGTTTGTGGCTTTGAAAAGCATAAGATAACTTTCACTGTGGATTAAAACAACATATCAGAACCTAATTTCAAACTCATGATGCTTACTCTCTGAAAAACCTTACCCATTAATATTTTGCACACTGTAGGAATCCAGTGGCCTGATTTGTCCATTTCACATGTTCTCCATGTCAGTAATTTCACTTTTCTCTCAAGTTTAGTTTTTAAGTATGTAACATTGGTATTTTACTTCAGGATACAGCTCTAAAGTTATCTTTTTTCTGTTCAGCTCATGTGAATCTCCAGCCAGTACAGCTTCACTGTTTGCATTCTCCAGTCAGCATGATTTCAGCAAGGCTGTTACAGCCCTGTTAGGATAAATGTCAAAGACTTTCTTGCAGGGAGCAGCAAAACAAAGTACTGTTTCTGTCTTTGGGCGGCTTTTAAAGTCAGAATATCTGAGTATTTTACAGTATGTGTATGCCAAATGTTTGGGAGAAAAAATAGGTTTTTAAAAATTACTTGACCTGGAGATCAAAACAAGTGTTTCCATCTTTCTCATATTAATTTTAAAAGTTTTGAAACCAAAATTGCAATTAACAAAGTATCTAATGTCCACAGGAGATTTTCTTGGTTTTTATATAAAATAGTAAGAGCCCAAGGCTCAGATTTTAAATGGTGTCTAGTTTTCAATACATGACTCAACTGTGCTGTGAGTCAGGAGCTGGAATACCTGTGAGTGTATGGATCTTTACCAGGATGAGGAAGAAAAAGCTCAAGCATCACTGCAGCATGAATATTTGTCATGGTTTGATGCCAGCAGGCAGCCAAGTCCCATCCAGGAGCTCATATGCTCCCCCCACAGAATAAGCTGAGTTGGAAGGGACCACAAGGATCATTGAGTCCAACTCCTGGTTCTGCACAGGACCACCCCAAGAGTCACGCCAGGTGCCTGAGAGCATTGTCCAAATTCCTCTTTTACTCTGCCGGGCTTGGTGCTGTGACCACTTCCCTGGGGAGCTGTTCCAATGCCCAACCCACCCCATAATACCCAATCTAAACTCCTCTGAGACAACTTCAGGCCATTTTCCTGGGTCCTGTCCCTGGTCATCCCAGAGAAGATCAGTGTCTGTCCCTCCTTTTCCCCTCACACAGAAGCTGCAGAATGCAATGAGGTCTCCCCTGAGTCTTGTCTTCTCCAGGCTGAAGAGACCAAGTGACCCTCAGCTGCTCTTCATTCAGCCTCCCCTCAAGGCCATCTTTATTCCCTCCTTTGGACACTCTCTAGTAACTTAATGTGTTTCTTATATTGTGTTGACCAAAACTACACACAGTATTCAAGATGATATAAAAGTGTGAATTCAGATAAGGGCAGAATAAGAGGTAAAGCTAAAGTTATGCCCAAAAGCAAAGCAAAGCAAGGAATTCATTTCCCACTTCCCATGGGCCCTCAAATGTTCATCCATCCCCAGGAGCACAGGGCTACATCATGTGTAGCAGTGACTTGGGAAGACAAACACACAGCATCCCATATGGTTACGGGATATCCCTTTGGCCACTCAGGCTCAGTGGAACTGTCTGTGTCCTCTCTCAGAATTGCGCCCACCACCAGCCTACTTGCTGTCAGGGCAGCATGAGAAGCAGAAAAACCTCAGCACTGTGTAAGCACCACGCAGCCACAGCCAAAGCACTGGCGTGATGTCAACACTGTTACCACAAATCCAAAACATAGCCCCAAGATCAGCTGCTTTTCCATCCTAGGGAAACCAAACCCAGTAAAATATTTCTTAATATTCTGCACAGGTAATAGCATGAACACTCATGATGCATTCTATACATTAGCAGTAATGCAGAGCAAAAATTGTTCAAGTGAGTTTTTAGCTCTGCCTATGGATCAAGGCATTCTGGTGTTGCACAGTTTTCTCAATGCCATAATGTAATGGTCACCATCTAGGGAACAAATAAGGATAGAGAGTATGACATCTTTTTTATGACATCTTCTTTTATTACCTCTTAGAATAATCCTTTGAAAGTCTGAACCAAGGAGGCTCAAGAGGAAACCATGGTTTCATGGTTTCATGCTTCCAAAAGCAGGCAGGGAATTAGGCAGTGACAAATATATTTGTATCTATGTAAGCTGGGCAAGTTAGTAGAAGGAAGTTTTCATATCTGGACACTGGATTGACTTTTGGAGTGAGGTCTAAGTCAAAACATTAACTGTTTTTCATGTAGTGATTCACAGAGACACTGTTTCTGTCAAACTTGGAATATATGTTTGATATATTTCTGCCTGGACATTTTCAGAGTAGTGATTTTCAATTTTTTGATTTTCAGACTGAGAACTTCTGGATCATTATGTAGTAAGTTTAAACACATTTGCCTTCTCTTAATTAAAGGTCATGCATTTTTAGAATGGTACTTGGATGTCACAGAGTCAAAAACGTTGCTCCAGCTCATTGTCTTCTGGTGCCTCTGGAACCAGGGTGTTAGTATAGATGTCTTTTTTATCTGATCAGTCTGGTCCAGTTTCTTTAAACTACAGACTGTGCAACTTTTAAGAGCACTTCCAGTCTATAAGAGAACATTTTAGGTTCTTAGCAGTTTTCCCCATGGTTTTTGGGATAGTGATTAATTTAGAACACTAAGATAAACAGGAAACCCAAAAGCTTCTCTTCTCATCTTCTGCAGTTGGTCTTTGGGGGGTCTAAAATAGTAGTATGATTTCAGAGTACTTTTAGAGTAATTTTGCTTTTACTCATAAGAACAAAAATTCTTTTCTTTCTTGACCTCCAGGGGGAACATGCTGACTTAGAGCTGTACTGCACTTGGTTGTGTCTCATCTCTGTATCAAAGCCTGAGAGAACAGCAAAATGAGCACTGGGAAGGATTCCCATCGTGCAATTTCATTCTACACAGAACTAAATTAACTAATCAGTGCAACAAGATGCTTGACCTTAAACATATTGCACCTACTTGCAGGATCAGAATCTAATATAGATTTCTGGAATGCATTCTTTGATTAAAGAGTGGAAAATAACAGGTAAAGCAAAAGACTACCTGCCTCTAAAGATTGCTTTTTTAAAAAAAATCATGTCTCCACTGATTTAAGTTTATGCAAGTATTTATGTTACTGCATTTTCTTCTCTGCTGCAAGAATAAATATGGACAGTGTTGAAACACTTTAAACCAACCACTGATATCTTCCCTGACAGAATAACTGCATCCCTGAGAAAAGTTTGTGCTGTCTATATATTTTGTGGAATTAAAACTTGAAGTTGTTTTCTAAATATCAATCTCCACAAAATGGAAAAATAGACCTAAAATGAAGCGAAAACTAGGATGGATAGGAAACTGTCAATAAGATTTATGTTGTTGATTTTGTCATTTCTGCTGCACTCACCATTGTTTCAAAACTTTAATGTACGTTTCTTGTTACCTGAAAGACATACTAAATTAAATTTATCAGTGTAAATGTTTCATAAGCAAAATTTCAAGGCTTGCTTTCCAAGTAGTTTCACAGTCCAGTGAGTTGCAGAACATTTACAATGAATGGCTTTTATCAGTGGATGCTGCAGAAATGCGCTGAAGCAATACCTGGTTGACATTTGTATGACTTGTATTCCTATTCATTTTTGCAGGTTGAGTTACCTGCTGTCATCTCAAAGAAATATGGGAAAATGGGAGCTGTGTAGTGAGAAACACATCTTCTTAACTTTGCAATCAAGCTCTTTCTGCAAAAAATGACAAGCTGAAAGTCACTCTTTAGCAAGCCATGTAGGATGATACAAATTGACAGTAATTAGAGCAATAATATTACAGCTGGGGTGTAAAACTGGACTAAATATTGTTTGGCTTAATTGTTATATTTATTCTGACCTGCCAGATAGAACACATGCAACTCTAAATTAAATCTCACCAGGGATGAAATCTTCAGCTTAGTTTTGGATATCTCTTTAATTCTGTTCAGACATGTTACATGAATATCTCTGGCAGAGAAAATCTTAGAAGTTCATCTCAAAGGCAATTCTTGTACTGAAAGAGGTCAGACAGTTCAAAATACCAGGGAATAAAGGAACTGAGCAAGATGACCTCCTAAATTTCTTCCATCTTTATTTTCCAACTCTCTATTAATGATTAATAATTTCTTCAAGACACAAATTATTGTTGAGCAAATAATTTTTTTTCAGTTCTCCAAAAAGTCTTGTTCTTTTTTGTCTTACAGAATAGTATTATTTTTTTAATAATGTGCTCTTTTCTAAAATTGTTGTCTGCTTTAATTTTTTCCCAAGGGTCCTATATAGTTCCTTTTTAAGGTTTTTCTCTGTTTGTCTATTGCAATTCATTTTGCATTGCCTATAGTGCTGCTGGCTGTATAAATACTGTGATATTTTTGCTGACTGCCAGGACAGAAGCCAGTAGGAAAATGGAAAAGGGCAGAAGTGAGAAGGTAGCTTTGTGCAGGTATTTCTAAGACCTTATCTTCATATTTTTGCTAAGAAGATAAATTACTTTTTCAGAAATAAAATATTCCACATACCATTAAAAATGAGCTCACTGACCCTGTGGAAGAATTTTTATTTCTTTGCCCAGCTGCTGGAATTTAGCTACTATTGTTATGCAGATGAATATTTACAGTTTATGAGGTAGGACCAGGAGATCTGTCAAGGAAATGTGGGGAACAGAATAAAACTCTAAATGCCAAGATGAATGTGTTTTGCTCTCCCAGTCTTTAACCCATATGAATAATATTTCAGAATTGCCACAGCAAGGTTTATCTATTTCACCCCATTTTGACCTTGAGTTCTTTATATGGTCAAATAATTTTCTTGGATAAGATTTTCATCTCTACTTCTTTAGTCCTTAAAGATGCATAAAACAAAACAACAAACAAAAAGCATGAAGGCTTTGTTCCAACTCTAAAGGAGTGAGAGGGAGGTGTTTTCCCTAATGTGAGCACCACAGAGGGCAGCCTTGTAGCTTGTCTTCCAGGTATTCCCTTGCAAGCCCTTGTGTCTGTGGGGAGGCAGGTGGCACAGCACAGCTCCCTGGGCTCTCTGCCTTCTGGGTCATACTTGCTGTGTCTATTTGCAGGTAATTTAACCCCATGCCTGTGAGAACTGAAATAGCAGCAGCTGTTCTAACTTTTCCACATGAACAGAGCGTGATCAAAAGTTATATTTGTCATCCCTAAACTAGTCTGGGGAATGCCAAGATTACAGTGTTGAATATTCATCCCACATGTATATATATAGTTATGAGTACTGGAGAATATGAGTGGAAGCATTACATCTGGAGACTTGGATATTTGGATGCAGATTAGGCTGGTTTTGGAAGGAAATGCAATTGCACGATGTTATTATAACAAGGCTTGCTAGAGCAAGGGCCTCATTTCATCCCCCAAAATGCCATCATCATTCCCTCAGAATGACTCAGTGTTACCTCAGACACAAAGGTGCTGGTGAAGGTAAAATACTGTAGACTTCTCTCCAAAGTGAACAGCTGGCAGGGACATAGCAATTCATGTATTTCATTTTGGCTCCTCTTCCAGATTGCATTTTGGAAAGATTTGCCCCTCTCTTTACTAACATCAGGAGAAGACCAGCCTCCTGGAGCAGGCAGTAGGTTCTGAGTTACCTGAAGCTGAGCAGTGCCAAGGCTCCCTCTCACTTGCATTGTCATTATCCATCAGCCTGACAGAAGGGCTGTGGGGCCCTTGGCACTGCTGGACTGTGCAGCAGCCTAAGTACTGCGCAGTAATTTTCCTGCTGGCACAACAGAACCACTGACTGCAGAGTTTGGAGGTCTACACAAAGTAACTTTGGAGAGAGAAGCCAGGAGGTACTGAGCATCAGCAGTCATCCAGGACAGCATGTCCTGGTCATCACCTCTCACACAGGCACAGACAGACTGCTCTTGTGATGGTCACCAAATCTTTGCATAGCTTATCCTGGAAGCATTAGTGTTGAAACTGGCTTTTTTTTGCCACAAAGGACAAAACAAGAGATGTGCCCCAAACCCACACAGAGTTCTGCAGACCTGTTCTGTGCTGGTGTGAGGAGTGCTCTAGGAGCACCCTGAGGCTGAGAAGCACCAGGTGACAGCATCAGTGCCTTGTATCATTGAAACTGCTGCTCTAAGCAGCTATAATCAGAAATAAAATAGGTCACTGTAAATGACAGGGAAACCATAACTATCATTGCTCGAATTTCTGGGCATGTTTCTCTTCACTGATTGCATTCTGCTTGCAGAAATTCCCCTTGCAGCTCTCACTAGCTAGGATCCCTTGCATCATGACACATACTGCTGTGTAAACTTAGTCCCTGTGAATGACTGCTGTGACTGTCTTCGCTGACTGACTTGACAATGAAAATAGAAGAAAGCCAAAAACTCCATTAGCACAACAAAGGAAAATGCTCAGCAAATGCTATTATACAACTGCACTCATGTATGCATATTAGAACTCTCATAAATTATTCTTTATGTCAAATACTATAGGAGAAATGATCCCAGCAACAAGAAAAGCTACACTTGCAGTAATTCTTATAGAGTGTCTGGGAAATGGTGTTTTCACAAAATCAATAACTTCTATCCTTATTGCCTTAATATGCGTGGAAGTTTTGCACGTTATCTGTGTTATTCGCCACGTACCAGAGATGCCATGGTAATAAAAGTTTGTAGGACACTGATGCTACCACAGGTCATGTTCCTCAGTACTGCTGTGCATGTCTTGCTCAGTGTAAAGTGTGCAGTGTGGTGGGCTCATTCACTGGGTTTGATTTTGAATTATTTGTAGTACATTATTCAGTCTTTAGCCAAAAAAAAAAAAAAAAATCTGAATAAATCAGAAGAGTTGGTTACTCTTATTTCTTGCAGATCCGTATATGCAATGATAGGCCAGTTTTACCATGTAGTTTTACCTGACATACATAAGCCTAGGACTTCAGCAGTTTTTATTTCTTGCCAATGGTTTGTGGCCTCCACAGAGAGTTCTGAATTCCCTTTAAATTCATCTTTCAGTGAATATGAGTAAAAAGTCATATATCACAGTATTCCTTCAAATGTGCCTCTTCTCCTCTTCTTGAGCTTCGAGTGAACGTAGCTGCAGGGAGCAACCACTGTCACCAAGAAGGCTTCTGGCTTTACGGCTTGTGGGCATCTGATACAACTCTCTTTGGTTGTCCAGATTTCAGACTGTGCAAATATTGCCCTCCCTCTCTGCCTTTCAGTGTGCTAGGTGGGTTGTACTCAAACCAAGGAGGTCCACAGAGAAGCAAAAATGCACCTGCAGACTGTGGAGGACCCCACGCCACAGCAGGCGGATTCCTGAAGGTGGCTGTGACCCTGTGGGAAGCCTGTGCTGGAACCCCTTCAGAGAGGAGGCCATGTGGAGCAGGTTTGCTGGCAGGACTTGTGATCCCACAGGACCCATGCTTGGAGCAGGCTGTTCTCGAAGGACTACACACCATGGTAAGGGACCCACATGGGGGCATTTTGTGAAGAAATGTAGCCTGTAGGAAGGACTGACAGTGGAGAAGTTTGTTGAGAACCTGTCTCCCATTAGAGAGACCTCATACTGGAGCAGGCAAAGGAGTCCTCTCCCTGAGGAGGAACCAGTAGCAAAACCAAAATGTGATGAACTGACTGTAACACCCATTCCCTCTCTCCCTGCACTGTTGGTAGGGAGCAAGTAAAATATTGGGAATAAAGTTTAGCCCAGGAAAGACAAAGGGATATGGGGAAGGTCTTTTAAGATCTGTTTTACTTCTCATTACTGCATTCTGATTTTGATTAGTAATAAATTAGACCAATTTCCCTAAGTCAGGTGTGTTCTGCCCATGATAGTAACTGGTGACTGATCTCTCCCTGACCTTTTCTCGACTCACAAACCTTTTGTTGTGTATTCTCCTCCCTGTCCATCTGAGGAGGACAGTGATAGGATAGCTTGGTGGGCACCCAGCAATCCAGCAAGGGTCAAACCACCCCACAAAATAAAGCAATATGAACTACTGTGAGGATTGAAATAACAAAGAGTAGCAGTCAGCATACATCAGCCTCAAGCAAGAGTGCCAACAAAACCACATTTAAATATGGTTCCAGAAACAAACACCTTAAACTTCCTATTAACATAGAACAGAAAAATAACATAGAGCCAGCAGAAAACCAAATAAGACTTAGACAGCAGGTCAGAGAGTAGGAATACCATTGTTCAAGCAGTTGCAGAGAAACAGAGAGTGATGCTAGTATCAAAAAGTTTGGTGTTTTCCTCCACAAAGGTCAAATAGTTTTTGTTCCTTGATCGCTTTACTGGGAAGTGTTGATGATATGCTGTAGAGCTAAGGCAGTTTTGATTTGAGTTTTTGTTTTGGTTTGGTTTTGTTTTTCTCAGTGGAATTTTAGCTACAGTGGGAGTTTTGCAGCTGATTAAATAAAGTTTATGTGTATTATCTCACAGAACAGCGTATCTCTGGAGTAAAGGATAAATTGCAACAAAGATAATCTGTGACCTCCAAAAGCAAAAAGAAAGCTAATGTGTATTTCAGACAGCACTAATTGCATGTGAAATAGAAGCTTCACATTTCAGCCTGAATTCAGAATGTTCAGGTGAATTTTTGTCTGTGTTATCTCTCAAGATAAAAATCAAAATATCTGGGTGTTTTTAATTTGGCTGAAGGTTGAAAGTGTTTTGCAGTTCCAGCAGTAAGGAGTGTTGGTGTAAAAAGGAAAGAAGCTCATGTTGCTTGCTAAGCTCACCAGGAGGTCTTGGACTGTAGGGGAGTGAAGCAGCTCACTGATGCCACCGAGCCGAGGCTGGTTTCCTGACAGATATTTAAAAATTTGCTGTAAAATTGAAAGAAAAATTCCCTTTAAACTATTTTCTCAATCATGGATCATGCCTACAGGAAATTGTTTTCCAGTTCTTTAGAATAAGTTAATAACAATGTCAAAACTGTAGACATTTTTTATTGCTCTCCAAAGTTTACAGACTAATTTGGGATTTGGGTTATTTTTGGGGTGGGGGGGTTATGTTAGTTGTAGGAATATATTTCCTGAATATAATTCACCCCATGATTTACAGCCAGTTACACTGTGATTGTGCAGCATGTTATATGCTGGGAATTGTGCATGTTATATGCTGGGTATTTTGCTGTCCCAGGGCAGTCTGGGCAGTAAGTGTTGAAGGCAGGCCTTGGGGCTGGGTCAGCATCTACTCTTGCAGAGGATTAGCTCTTCTTTCTTTGAAGGTTTGACCAAAAGCTCCTGGATGCTGTGGTGGAAACTTTACATTGTCTTTTCAGGTATACAATATTTTGGAAAAGGCCTGTACACTCAAAGTCAGCTTTTACCTTCAGCAAAACTGGCTTTTTCACTCAGTAGCTACACATTTTCCATTATGCTTCCTTCCCTCTACTGACTCTTCCTCAGATTTAGGTAGCTGATAATCATCTATTAATTGATCCAATCAACTCAATGAAGGGGATTGTTGTATGTGGTGAAGGACAAGGAGAAGTTTGGAAATGCTGCTGTTTGTACCCTACTTGGGTTTAGTTTTGTTTGTAGTGTTTAGATACTCATGAGAATGCCCTGAGTCAGATGATGAAGCTGTGGCTTGCCAGCACAGCTCTCCAGGGCCCCACTGAGGAGCATCTCATCTCCTTCCATTCCTGCATGGAATGCAATTTAAAGAATTTCCTGAGTCTCCTGCCCCCACTCTTGATCAATAATTCCTACACTCAGCAGTACTAAGTGCTCTCAGATAAGGCCAGGGTTTAGGGTGGATATTCTGCCATACCTTAGCCTAAAGCCAGGCTATGTTCAGTCCAGAACCCTGGCTCTAGATCAGAGTGTTTGTGAGCAGCTTGTGCTGAGTGGATCTCTTTGGGATCTCTGTGAGAGTTAGCTCCATGTGTCCAGATATGTAGTATTCTTCTTTAGTTGTTTGATTGGAGGTTTCAGAGAGGATGAGGGAATTCTGCTAAACAGGTTAGGGTCATTACTGCTGATATCTTGAAGGAAGTTTGTTAAATCATCCTAATACAGAGCCAGGGATGAGTGGTAACTCATTTCTGATCATAAGGGGAATAAGGGCAGAAGACTAAATGAAGAAATGACTGATTTTGGTGAGAAAACTTTGTACTGAGCTTACCAGGGGCTAACTGCCATGGAAAGTTCCAAATATGAGCAATGGTGGGATGGCAGCAGGTGTAAAACATTTTACCAGCCTGAGTAGTACCGAGTTGCTCAGCTCTGGAGGCTGCAGAGCTTCCCATTTCTGAGTTATTTTATTGGACAAGGTTATACATGCATACGCAGCAGTTATAACCCACCTCAGCTGGAGCAGGGATAGTCCAGATTCCTTGTGGAGATTTAAAATAATTTTCTAGGGAATGTTTTGCTTGATCTGTAGCAGCTGGCTGGACAGTTTATGTGATTTATTTTCAATCATACCTTCTGAATTTGAGGTTTTATGAAAGTTATGAGGGCTTTTTCATCAGGGTCCTAAACAATTTTTGGCCTTGTTTGTTTGTTTTGGTCTGGCTTTTGTTTTGTTTGTTTAAGTTTTGTTTGGTTGGTTTTGTTTGTTTGTTTTTGTTTGCTTTGGGTGTTTTTTTTTTTTTGTGGGTTTGGTTTTTTTGGGGGTGTTTGTTTTAGTTTTGGGGGTTTTTTTAATCTATATTGTTCATTAAAGTGATATACTTAGTGGCTTGGTGTAGTGGTTTAACCCCAGCTGGCAACTAAGCTCGCTGCCTTTCCACTGGTGCGGTGGAGAAAAGAATCCCAAGACTAAAAGTGAGAAAACTTCTAGGCTGAGGTAAAGGCAGTCTAACAGGTGAAGTAAAAGTCACACAGGGAAGCAAAGCAAAAGAGGGAGTTCATTCACCATTTTCATGGGCAGGCAGAAGTTCTCAGCCATCGCCAGAGGAGCAGGGCTCCATTGCACATAGCAGTGAATTGGGAAGACAAATGGCTTTGGTCAGCTGGGGTCATTTGTCCCAGCTATGTCCCCTCCAACTCTTTGTGCACCCCCAGCCTCCTCACTGGCCAGGCAGTGTGAGAAACAGAAAATTCCCTGCTGCTGTGTAAGCACTCGTCAGAAATAACAAAAACATCTTTGCATTGTCAACTCTATTTTCATCGCAAATCAAAACCACAGCCCTGTAGTTGTTATTGTGAATAAAATTAACTCTATCTTAGCCAAAACCAGCACCCTCAGGAGTACAGAGCAGTGCTGTGTGAATTCATTTTCATGTTGGCAATGCATTTACACAGCAAACTGACATCTGTCAGTAAGGGGATCAGGGTCATGCAGACTCAACATAGTCTAGCACTATAATAGAGCAGAGGGGAAAAGAGGCTGCTGCTTCTTTATGTGGCATGAAAGGTTTCAACTTCAAGGCTGCAATAGAAGCTGAGGACTTGGTACTTTATACAGATGAAGTTGTACAGATGTTCAGTGGTACAAAAGGAAAACAACCCAAACATTGTGTGTGTGCTTGGTTATTGGGATTTAAGAGTGTGTGCTCAAATACCTCCCTGTGGAAGAGGAGAGAGAGGCTGGTGCTTACCCACTGCACACCAGCCTCTGGTACAGAGCTGGGAGCTGTCTCATGATGCACCCAGACCCTGAAAGAGCTTTGGGGTTCTGCAGCCTAAGCAGAAAGAAGATCAGACTTCCCTCCTTTTCCCATCTTGTGCTGTATGGAGTCTGCTAAACTGAGTAATCTGATG
Source organism: Zonotrichia albicollis (assembly GCF_047830755.1). Lineage (NCBI taxonomy): Eukaryota > Metazoa > Chordata > Aves > Passeriformes > Passerellidae > Zonotrichia > Zonotrichia albicollis. The sequence continues at coordinate 135,335,329 of NC_133819.1, forward strand.
TGGCATACCTGATGCAGCTGACTTACTATAGCAGTGGGGGGCAAGGTGAGCCATTTTCTGCACAGCTTGGAATTGAATGAGACTAGGACAAAGCAGGAAAAGTCCAACACTGAAATTGTTCTTTTTTCTTCATGTAAAGTGCTAATGTTACCAATGTAAGAAGTTTAACTGTTGGTTTCCCAATTGTTTTATATTATATAGCATTTGTCCTGAAGTAAAAGAAGCAAAACCAGTCATTTTATCACTTTTTATATATGCATTAATCATTCTCATTCAGCATAACAGCAGTTTTATAATTACAAGTCCTTTTTTTATAATAATTTTTTTATAATTACAAAGCCTGATCTTTATATTGCAGCATTCATTTTTCTAGTGATAGAATGTCCAAGTTGTAAACCTGAGTCAAGATTTCAAAATTAAATGCACACTTAGTGAGCAGTACCTCAAATTGGCACACGATGGCAGAATGATGACATTTTAAACCAAATATCCTGAAGCACATTGTTGGTAGTCATAGAAACTAGTTTGAAATGTAGTCTTTAAGTATGTTTTGCAGAGGCAAATATTTTTCATTTTGCATTTTAAGGTGCAGGTGATATTACCTTTTCTTTTTTTAGTTAGTCTTGAAATTAGCTACTAAATATTTCAGGTCAGAGATTCTATTTGATGGAGAAAAAAGCAGTTAAGAACATAATATGTGGAATTATTGTCACAAGCCCTTCAAAACATTCAATGAAAATCCCTGAATATTTTCTTGCGCTTGGTTTTTTGTTTCTTTGTTTGGGGTTTTGATTTCTGGGGGAGTTTTTTGTTTGGTTTTTGTTTCTTGAGGGTTTTTTCAGGTCCTTCTTTCCAGGAAGATTTATTCTCATTATATTGCAGCAAACCTTTGCTTCTTTACATGAAACCAGACAGCCTGACTTCCTCATCAGTGAAGAGGAGTTGGAAGTAGTGGTGAGAAATATTTTTCATTTGCTGCTACTGAAACTATTTTATGCATCCAAAATTGCTGAAATTATTATGAAGAATATTTGGTGTTTCTGAGTATCCAGATAGTGACAAATTATTTTCAGAAATGAGTTCTTGAAACAGTCCAAGGAGTTGATGGAAGTCTTTATATCATGATGTTTGGTTTTCTAATATTTGATTTTGTTGCATTAACATATCTATTTGGCAGAAAAATAATCCAGATACTCTATTATTACAGCACAGAGTCAAGAAAAAACACCAATTTATTTTGCTTTGGGCCAAAACCAGTGGCAGGTTCTTCAGTGGAACCCAGGTGTCCATCTGCATTTATTCTGGTAGAGAATGGTTTGGGACTGAGATGTCACAGCTCCAGAGAAGCTGAAGCTATTGAGGAAGGATTGGGTGGATACATTCATCAACACAAGGGAAAAAGTTTTGAGTAAGCTTAAAAATATGTGACCATGGTAAATTCGGACACTTAATGATGTTGAAACATCTTATGATCTCAGGTTGCTCCAAAGCACACACTTCTAATGTTTTCACTTGAGATGACTGGAAAGCATTTAAGAGCTGCCCCTCATCATCTGACACTGATGATTCTGCTTTTTCAGAAACCTGAAAATGTCTACATTTCTCACTATATTCAGGGTGCTTTGTTTACCATTCAGTTTGAGAGGGGAAAAAAACGATTTTGAGTGAAATTCTTATCCTCCGTTCCATCTCTCTTTGCCCAGTTGCACTAGCCTTCACATGTAGGAGTGCTACACCAAATATTTATACAGAGACAGATTATCCTTTCCCACATGGCATGTTGACACTGCTTTTAACAAACCCACACATTTTCTGAAGATTTATTTTGAGATTAAAATGTTATGATTTTGAGTCTAACTCTAACAACAGAAGAAAAGCAAATGAAAGAAAAAAAAAAAAACCAAAACCAACCCAACCAGTGTGTACAGAATAGCTAGAGTAGAATGAAGCATCTTGCTCTTTAATGCTCTTCAACTCTGTGTATTCAAAACAAGCTGTAACAGCTTCACAGTAAAATTCTTTTGAGGTTTTGTTTTGAAGTTTGCTATTGCCATCATACATATGCATTAAACATTTTTGTTATTCAGATAATAATTTGCATGAACACCAAGGCTTTATCTCAAATGCACATGAAGAAGGATGTTCTTATGTTGGGTCAACTGGAAAGTATTCTCCTTTACTGTAGGGCTTTCCATTAATTAAATTCAAAGAATCTGTTTGCTAGTGCCTGTTATATTTTAGATGCAATAAACCCAACATTTTTCTTATGAGAGTCAGTAAGAAATTGAAAAAAAATGTTGGGTTTTGTTTCTATGTTATTTATATATTTTAGGGATTTTTTTGTTACTTCTGTTCCTCTTTCTGACTGCCTCTTTCATTCTGCTATCTGAAGCAGAAGCTCTAGAGTGGCCACTTTCTGACCTTAATTGTTTAGTATAAGAATTCAGATGGAAAACTATATGAAAATCAGGTAACTGTTGGTCCAGGCATTTGAAACTGATACCAGCCAGGAATCCCTAAATGTCCGATAGTTCTCTATGAATCAGAGCTGATAAATGGGGACATAGCTTAACAACAGGGGAGATGCTTTTATTCTATGCTGTTATTACTACATACACACTAATGGTCTGCACTGCCTCACATGCATCTTCCATAAATTGTGAAACTCCCCAAAAGGAGCTAAGCTAGACCCTGTAAAACAAGATAACCCCTCAGCTTAAGAAAAGGAGTAGCAGAAACCCAGTTCACTCTACCATTGGCAAATATCTTTACTTTGAATCAAAGAATCATAGAATAAATTCTCATGAGAAAGAGGTAGAGGGGGAAAATCTTTGCTTATTTTGATGCAGCTCAGGGTATGATTTGCTTTCTTGGTTGCAATCACACATTGCTAACTTAAGTCTAATTTTTAATCCCAGGCAGGGCTGCTCTCAAAGATAAGTCTCTAATTTTTCTCAGGTTTCTTAGCATTCATATTTTGCTTTGCTTTAGACCTTCAAAAATACAGTAATATTTACGATTTAAACTAATTTTTATACATCTTGAAATCTTTTGCAAATTAAATGATAACACAAAAAGCACCAAGGGTGAGGGAGTGAATTTGTACAGATTTTCATAAACCCAAGGACTTGAAAAGATTGAATTGCTGTCTTTGTTTCAAAGACAGAATTTGAGACATTGGGTAGGTAAAAGAAAATAAATTGATGGGTATAGATAAAAGAGGTATGAGACTGAAAGCCTGAGGAGAAGAGAAAATTTGAAGAGCAAAAATATGATACAATCCAATTGAGCAGAAATAGAGAAAAAGTATCATCAAGAGACTTCCCTTAAAAGAGGCAGTAGAATGGAGATGTATTTTATAGGATGCTATAGGGGATTAAAGGAAGCCTAAAATGAAAAGCTATATGCAACAAAGGCATCTGTAGATAGGTTTCTCCTTATTTTTTTATGGCTGAGGTTTCCAGCCCTTTTCACATTTGGTTGATTGCAAAGTGTGAAATCTCAGAGGGTCACATTCGTCTTCGGCTTTTGTTGGTGAGAGGCACAGAGCAGATCCCATGGCATGTTGCTCCTGCTATAACAAAACACCCTCCCTTCAGGAAGAGTGGGTAGGAAGCTATACAGAGCGATTTTATCCAAGTACATGGTAGAAATATTAGAATCAGAGTGTAGACCACTTTCTATCCAGTGGGCCAAATGCACACTTCAGATTTTAGCCAATATAAAGTTTGATGCAATGCTGATGCTTCTCTTTCTTGTTCCTTTGTGGTTTTCTCTGGCAAACTTCAGCTTTTCCCTCCACATTTCTACATCATCACTAGACCTGGTCTTCTGAAATGTTAAAATATCAAAAGTATCACATCTTGGTGATGTTCCAGGCACAGTTGTGTCGTGGCCCTTTAGAAAGCCAAGCCTGTTGGGCAGCCTGGCATGGCTGGCTCCCCCCAGACAGTCAGATCCTCAGAGGGTGCTGCTGCCTGATGTGGGCAGCAATGTGCTGTGGCTGCAGCTGAAAAGGCATCGCAGGGAGAGCCTGAGCCGTGGGCAAGGCACAAAAGAAGTAAATAAGTTACTCTAAATCACTTCTGCCAATAACATGAGGTTGTAAATTGTTTCCATATCAAAAGTTTCCCTGTATCAGGAGCCAACTTCATGCAGAGGCTGATCGACCCAGCACTCAGAAATTTATTTTTAAGGGGTGAGAGTAGTATGGCTAACAAAATAGAAAGATCTTTTGCTGGTTTTAACCCATTGTACAAAAAGTTCAGTGAGCACAACCCGGAAATATGCACTCATATCCCAAAAACCCACCGTATCCTGGGCTGCATCCGAAGCAGAGCTGCCAGCAGGTAGAGGGAGGGGTTCTGCCTCTCCTCCCTGCCTTTGTGAGACCCCACCTGCAGTGCTGCATCAGCTCTGGGCTCCCAACATGACAAGGACATCGACCTGTTGGAGCAGGTACAGAGGAAGGCCCCAGAGCTGCTCAGAGGGCTGGAGCACCTCTCCTCTGAGCAAGACTGAGAGAGCTGGGGTTGTGCAGCCTGGAGAAGAGGAGAGTCCAGGGACACCTCAAAGCAGCCTTCCAGGTCCAAAAGGGACCTTACAAGAAATCTGAAGAGGGGGCTTTTTACAGGGACAAGGGGGAATTATTTTAAACTTAGAAGAGAGCAGGTTTAGATTAGATGTTAAAAGGAGATTCTTTACTGTGAGAGTGGTGAGGCAGTGCAACAGGCTGCCCGAAGAAGTCATGGCTGTCCCTGGAAGTGTTCAAGGCCAGGCTGGATGGGGCTCTGAGCAGCCTGGTCAAGTGCCAAGTGTCCATGCCCATGACAGTTCAAACCAGTTGATCTTCAAGGTCTTTTCCAACCAAGATGTTCTATGGTTCTAAAGTCCTTTTTTTTTTTTTTTTTTTAACCAAAGAAGCATGGAATTTGGGCCAATATAGTTGCAATCTTTCTGAGTTTACTTCTAAAATCTTTCTCTCAACTTTCATCTTCTTGATTTGATCAACTATTGTAACCCTCTCTTTACCATGGCTGCTTACTTTGCACTTCCACTTGCAATCTGCACAATCAGTTGAAACTCGACTGAGCTGCACTTCACCTCCACCTCATTTCTGCTCTTCCCTGACTACAGAAGTCTCTTCCTTGACTACTTGGTCCCTCTGTTTTTGCATGTTTGCAGGGATGCTCAATGCTTTTTTCAGTACCTCTGTCCTCATTCTGTTTCTTGACCTCTTTTGTGTTGTTCTGTACTGCAGGATGGCTGAGACAAAAAGGCTGGGGCAGAGCATATTTCCTTCACTGTCTTGCTGGGTAATTATTTATTCCAGGAAACCTGTTATATATTAGTCTCACCTATCTTTATTGTGTTGTTTACTATCAAGCACTTATCCAACAGTGTGAATTGCAATTAACATGAATTATACAAATGACAGATTTTGCCCTGGTTTTCTCACATTTTCATAAGTGCTGAGCTGTAAGCACACTTTGTCTTACTAACTTTTTCCAAAATTCAGAGCAGGTGCTTTTGAAAACTTTTCATGACTAAGGACATCAGACTTCTGAAGAGGGACACTAGTGCATAAGTAAAATTTACATTTTCTTAAAATCTAGCCCTGAATTTATGGACATTTCTATGCTCTGCTGTGGCTTAGGTGTGGGTGATGAGGGGCTAGAAAAGGTGTGGGCAGTTAAAGAAGAGCATATGGAACATGCTGGTTCACAAAAGTGAAACCCTGGTGCAATTGTGATTTTTTCTTTCTGCTTGCATTAGTCAGAAAAAGTTTTAGGTACTATGAATATGTCAGGACCTGTATATTGTCTGTGGTATAAATCATGTCTCTGTCTAAGCATCACTTCCTTTACTGTGCATTACCACATACCCTAGAAAACTCTCTTTAGGCTGTGTGATTCCAGCATCTGAAGTTCAATTTCAAGGACACATTTTTGAATCCTCAGCTGGGGCAGTATTTTCCTTTCCTTCTTTAAGGAATATATGTTTACCATAAGGTACATTGCAGTTCAAAATCTTCCATTTGTTCCTGCAAAGCTGGGATAGTGATGCTGTTCATGGTCCCAAAAACCATTACTGATATAAGAAATGTGCTCAGCCCTGGCCTAAATGATGCTGCTGTTTCACCTGGAGACATCTTTCTCTCCAAGCCATATTTAACCCGGATGCTATTTCTCTCTTCAGTCTTTAGCTACCACCTAACACTTATGGCTAAAATATCTCTTGTGTGTTGCCTGTGAAACCAGTTTGTGCAGCAATTGGTCTCCTTTCAAAAGAGTACCATATAAATGTAAGTCATTAATGTTGTCATCACCCAAGGACAGAACAGGATGAAAATGTGCATATATAGTTTTTAGTGCTGGTGTAACTACACCATTCTGTAAGCCTATTTAAATATTATCAGTTTCGCATAATGGTTGTTCGTTTTAAGCAAGAGCAGATACACATGGTTTATGCTTCTATTAGTTCCATTTGGAGAATGCTATTAAACTTAAGGGAATTTTAGATTGGAGGGAGTGAAATAATAGGTTGATTTTAAAAGAACAATGACACAGAATGAAAAATTAAAATAACAGAATCATAGAATGGCTGAGGTTGGAAAGGACCTTCAGGATCATTTAGTTGCAACCCCCCTGCCATGGAGAGAGAAACCTTTCACTGGAACAAGTTGTTCAGAGCTCCATCTAATCTGGTCTTAAACACCCCTTCTCATGAGGGGAAGTGGAGGAGTAAGCACTGAGCACTGGTCTCTTCACTTTTGTGACAAGAGACAGGACTTAAGGGAATGGCATGAAACTGAGTCAGGGGAAGTCTAGGTTGGATATCAGGAAAAGGTCTATCACCCAGAGGATGGCTGGGCACTGGAACAGGCTTCCCAGGTCACAGCACCAAGTCTGACAGAGTTTAAGAAGTGTTTGGACAATGCTCTTGGGCACATGGTATGACTCTTGGGGTGTCCTGCGCAGGGCCAGGAGTGAACCTGATGGGTGCCTTTCAGCTCAGGATATTCTATGGTTCTATGATCCTGTGATTCTATGATTCTATTTCTTGGGATGGGATATTCACAGCTTCTCTGGGAAAGAAGTTCCTTTGCCTCAGCACTTCCAGAGTAAAGATTTTTTTCCTAATGTCTAATCTAAACCTAATCTCTTTCAGTTTGAGACCATTCCCACATGTCCTGTCACTACACACCCTTGTGAAATCTTCCTCTCCATCTTTCTTGTAGGCTCCCTTCAGGTACCGGAAGGCTGCAATTAGGTCTCCCTGAAGGCTTCTCTTTCCAGGCTGAAAAACCTAATTCTCTCAGTCTTTCCTCATAGCAGAGGTGCTCCATTCCTCCAATCACCTTTGTGGCTTCCTCTGTATTTGGGATCTGAGAATGGAAAATGTAGAAGCAGGTGAAGAAAGTAGAGGCGGGTCCACTTTTACTGCTGTTTGTTACTTTAAGCAGTATCTCCATGTAACCAGTTATTGGTTGGGACAACCTCCAGTGTGAGGCCTGAACTGATCCATTCCTCCAAGCACCTTGGTGGCTCCCTCTGTATTTGCTCCAACAGGTCCATGTCCTTCCTGTGCTGGGACCCCAGAGCTGATGCAGCCCTGCAGGTGGGGTCTCACCAGAGCAGAGCAGAGGGGCGGAATCCCCTCCCTGCTCCCCATGCAGCTTTGGGTGCAGCCCAGGAGACAATTGCCTTCCTGGCCTGTGAGTGCCCATGGTAGGGTCAAGTCCAGCCTCTCACCCACCAGCACCCCCAGTCATCCTCAGCAGGGCTGCTCTGGATCTGCTCAGGCCTCATAGTGGAGGTTGTCCCAACCAATAACTGGTTACATAGAGATAATGTAATATAAGATGCTGCTTAAAGTACCAAAGAGCAGTAAAACTGTACCCACCTCTACCTTCACCTGCTTCTACATTTTCCATCCTCAGATCCCAGAAACTTGAAACCATAGTAGAAATAATTCATAAAAAATCTGCCAAGTCTATCTACTTCTGCAATAGGATTATTCACTGGCAGGTGGATTCCCCATCTGGCAGTAAGTGACCAAAATGCTGAGACCTCCACTGTCTCACTTGCAAATTGTTTCACAGTTAAACCAGTCACACTATTGAGAAGATATGCCTCCAGCTCAATCCAAATTGTCTGCAATCATATTGCTTCCTTTCCCTTGTTATCCTGAGTAGTTCCTCCCCACCCATGTGTTTAACCTCTATGAAATATCTGAGGATGGCAATCAGATCCCTCTGAGTCACTGCTTAGCTAAGCTGTATGCATTTCGAGCTTCCTTCTTTTCCCATGTAAGTCTTTTCAGACATTTAACCATTTTTCTCCTCTTTCTTGTGAAATCCTCAACATTTACTGAAATCATTAGAAATATTGCCACTGGCTGAGCATGGGAATCACAGGCCAGTCTTACACAGATGGTCTCTTCAGTGGCCTGTGTGTAGTTGGAGCTATGCTATGAAGACAGTGTTTTAGCTACATAAGAAGTGAAGTCTCAGCCCCATTAAAAGCAAGGTCTTACATTCTTATCAGCTGCAGCATGGCCCAATTTAACCACCCAGGGCATCACAAACAGTGAGCAGGGAGTAATGTGTCTTTCAGACTTCAGTGGTTGAATGATAATTTTATTTAGATTACTAGTCTGAGGAGCTGTGTATGATTAGATACACAAAAAACCTTTTCCATTTTCAATTTATTTATGTTTTGATTTGGAATAACACTTTGAAAATTATGAATATTCTATGGAATAGAAACGTTTTAGCATTTTGCCCTAGGAGAACTAATGTAAACCAATATTTTTGAAAACTTCTGTGAGCAGGGAACTGACTCTTGGCCAGAGAAGGAGCCCAGGAAGCCAGACAGCTTGTCAGAACTTTTGACTGCTCCCTTTCCAATGAGGTTGGTAACCAAAATCTGTCCATCCTTAGAGCTAAGGAGCCTGGAAGGTAAGACAGGTCACACCAGCCTCCCTGCCTGCTTTCCATCAACAGTTTTGTCAGGTCCCCACAGAGTGTTGTTATTAAATCAAGTCAGTATTAACAGCCAGAAAATATCTGTCAGAATATATTTTTAACAGGTTGAACTTTAATTCTTCAGCTGTCCTTTGCAGACAGTTTTTCATTTCTTTTTCCATTAAAATGGTTGCAGTTTGACCTGCCAAAATAATCCTTTCTCAAAAAAACCACCAAAAACCCAAACAAAAATCAACAATAACAAAAAAACCCAAACTGAAACTTGTAATATAGCAAATATAAAATCACTTATTAACTTTTGCTCCTCCAAAACTAATTTAAAAGGAAGAGAGAATAGTGCTTAAGTGCCTAAACAAATTAGAGAGCTTATAGGGCAGTGTAACCCAGCCAGATTAAAACAAAACAGCAAAATGACAAAACCAAAAGAAATGCATGAAACCACAACATAAACAACCACCAACCAACCAAAAAAAAAAAAAAACACAAAAAAAACCCCAAAGCAAAACAAAACCAGAACAAAAAAAAAAAAAAACAAAAAACCCACAAACAACCCCAAAAAAACCCTAATCCACAAACCAGCAAAGAATAAAATATATAAGGCAACTACTTTGTTATCTGTGATTGTTTTTGAAGCTGAATAAGGAAAAATAACACTGCCAAGACTGTGTCAGGTAAAATAACTACAGGAAGCTGCAGTGAGGCACATTCAGATTTTCTGGCCCCACTATCCTTGCAAGGTAGAAGCACCAGGTAAAGCACCTGATTGGCCTACATTCCACTGCAGTCCTAGCTCCCATAAAAGAAGCAAACATCTTTTATATTTCTGCCTTGCTTTTGTCAAGGAACATCAGTGAAGTTTCTAGTTTTGTAGTTTTTCTGTAAATTTTTCTTTTTAGTGTTATATAGTGAACATAGCATTGATGAAATTTTGTAGCTGCAGTGTTTTATGTATGTCTAGATTTGTTTTCATGCTTCTTTCCCTAGGTAGCTTACAACATTCTGGCTCCTTGTGCTGATTGTGACTGGGATAGAGGCTACCTCTGGGGTCATGGATAGATCCACACCAGAGCAGGTACATCTCAAAGCACCTGTTGCCTTTGTGCCACAGCAGGTCTACCTCCAAAGGGATTGTGGCCCAAGGATAAGTGGATGCTGAGGAAGGTACACCTTGAAGCATCCTGCTGCAGCATGGATTTACCCATACCTTGAGGCATCAATGCCTGTGCAGGAAGCCAGGCTGTAGCACCTCAAAACACCTGGGCTGCATGTTGCAGAATTTGCAGTGGCAGGAACCACCTGAACCAATGGAGCACAAATCTTACCAGGAGGTGCAAGTGCAGCAGTGACCTGACCTGAGCTGCTTTGGTGCCCAGTAACTCCAGGTAACACACCACCTTCCCTGCCCTGAGTGCTCCCATGAAATACGGAGCCTGAAGTCATGGAATAAATTAACTCAACGGGCACTTGGTGGATATTAGCAGGCATTTTACAGGTGGCTCTGCAAAATGTCCGCTAATAGACTGTATTGTATTTGTGAGGTGCCCCAGCGAAGGAAGGGATGATGAATCTGACTCCATGTTCTTAGAAGGCTAATTTATTATTTTATGATACTATATCTTATTAAAGAATACTAAACTAAACTATACTGAAGAATACAGAAAGGATACTTACAGAATGCTAAAAAGATAATAATGAAAACTCGTGACTCTCTCCAGTGTCCCGACATAGCTAGGCCCTGACTGACCAATGAGTGAAAACAACTCACAGCAGAAACCAATGGAACTATCACCTGTTGGCAAACAATCTCCAAATACATTCCAGACAAGCAAAACACAGGAGACTCAAATGAGATAATAATTGTTTTCATTTTTCTCTGAGGTTTCTCAGCTTCCCAGGAGAAAAATCCTGGGCAAAGGGATTTTTCACAGAATGTGAATGCCACAAGACTGAATCAATGTTGTTTGCATATAATATCAAAGGATAGAAAGGAAAGTGGTGGTTGATGAGGATGTGTGGAACCTGAATATCATGTACACGGTATGGAATAAGGGGTGGAGAATGTGCTGGGTTTGTCTGGGATTGTTTTTTGTTTCCATAGTAGCTTATATGGAGTTCTGGAGGTTTTCTTGGAAACAGTGTTAATCATGCACAGTCATTTTAGCTATGGCTGATCAGTGTTTACACAGAGCCCAGGCCTTTTCTTCTTCCTACACTGCCCTGCCACTGAGGAGGCTGGGGGTGCACTTGGAGCTGGAGAGGACACAGCTGAGACAGCTGACACTGCTGACTAAAGAGATATCATAGACTGTGTGATGTCATGTCAGAAATAAAAGCTAGGGAAATTCAGAGTTAGCAGCATTTTGCCTTCCCAAGTCCCAGTTACAAGTAATGAACCCTGCTTTCCTAGAGACAGCTGAATGCCTGTCTTGTAATGGAAAAGCAGTGAATTAATTCCTTGCTTTACTTGACTTGTGTGCAAAAATTTTGCTTTACCTATTAAACTGTCTTTATTTCAATCCATAGTTTTTCTCACTATTACTCTTCCAATTCTCTCCTCCATTCCACTGGGTGAAAGTGAGTGAGTAGCTGGGTGGTGCTTATTTGCCAGCTGGAGTTAAACCATGACAGTTCCACCCACTTCCATCACTCCAATTTAGAAACCTCTTAATTAGCAAGAGTAGCAGGAAAGACTTTGGAGTGCACTCAAAGGAGAGCACAGGTGCTGTTGTCAAAAGGCAAAACTGGGGGATGTAGCCATGGAGAGATGACTGCATCAGGAGGGATGGAGTCATTTCAGCTAAAGTAGTGGGAGGAGGGACAAATGGAAAAGGAAGATCAGAAGTCCAAGGTTATGGGTGTCTGTGAGCCTTTGTGGAGCCTTTCCCAGATCATGCTGTGTTGTTACTGGATGATTTAGTGTGTTGTATAATGCTTCAGTGAATTGGTGTCCAAGCTGTCAAACAAGTGAAATCTGATATTGATGCTGCTGTCAAAAGCAATAATCTGGCCTAAATCTTCATAAACCCCTTTGTCTAAAGTGCAGCAGTGTGAGGCTGTAGAAGAGCTGGGTCTTGGTGTCACCTATGGGTGGGAAGAGAAAGGGGAGTGCTCTGTCCTTCAGTTAGGCATGGCACATAAAAAATTCAAACATGTCAACACAGAAATATGTGCTTTATATAATTGTGTTTATATAATTGTGTAACATAAAAATGTGTTTTATACTCACTTCCAAAGAAATGTTTCCTGGATTGGCAGGATTTTCTTTGGGTGTGAATTATTGCTCAGTGGTGGTCTTTGGTGCTGCACCATCACACATATGAAAGGGGTCTACTTATGTGGAACAGTTTCTGTGAAGAAAGTCAGGAAACAGGGTTCCTGCCCTTGAGTGTTGTGGGTACAGTGGAAGTGGTAGGTCCTTCCAGAGTATATGTATTGTAAAATCACTCCTTCAAAAGCTGGAAGCTCTGCCAAATCTAGGACTGTGATCACTTTGGGGTTATCCTGGTAGAAACTGATGTTACTGTTAGCCTCAATAAACAGTTCAGTTAAGTATGAGCTAGCTGCCCATGGGCATAGAGTGGCAGTCAGGGAGCCTGACCCTTCCATTACTCCAGTTTCAAGTCCATATCTACCTCTGAGTTCTCAAGGCTCAGTTTGGTTTCTATGTTTTGATGCAAAGTATGAAAGTCATCTGGAGAGAAAGAAGGTAGAAGCTAAAAATGTGGAAGGTACAAAAGTTCATGCAAAATTCCTGAAGTCTGGCAGGTTTTAGGAAGTGAAATAGAGGAAACATTGCTGTTTATTTTACTCTTCTCCCCACTGCATGTGAGTTTGTTTGGTTTTTCTTTTTTCCCTATGCTACAAGTGGGTGATACCAGTCCAGTTCCTATACATAGGCTCATTTAGACATTTTTCATATTGTTTGTTTACCTGGGGCTGCAGTAATGGGGATCCAGCTGCGCATGGACCTCAGTATGACACTCTCATTCAAATGAGCTCTAATTGTAATATCAGTGGCTGTGCTGTCCTCAGGGCACTCATGCCATTTCCTAAGAATGGATACTTACTGCTCACAAACTCTGGACATCTTTAAGCTGTTGAATCCTGCTGCTATAAAATCCCCTAAGTGCTAGTGTACAAACACATCTCCCTAAATCAGTATAGATTGGATTCAGAATAATAGATACTTCCTTTTATAGAAACATGTTATGGAAACCCTAATTTCAGAAGCAGATGTGTGCTGCTCCTGAACTTTCCTGCTTTTTTCTTTTCTGGATAAACTTGAAGTACCTAATGAACATACAGAAAATTGGAAATTAATTGTAATATGTACATTTTTGAGATAACCAATACAAAACTGGATGAATTTGTTTGTGTCCTTTAGCAAAACCATCTTCCTTTTCTTACACTTTCAGAACGTCATAGTTACTGAAGTACATACTCTGAATTATAGTTACACTATACACTCTGAATAATCTAAGCAAGACTTTTTTTCTACAGGTTCATAAAGATATTCAAGAAATATCAGCAGCTGTGTATGCAGATAGCTGAGTGAAGCTGACATTTAAAGTCCTGCAAATTACATAACAGCTACTAATATAAAAAAAAATTACAACTGATGAATGAAGAGCTGTGAATTAACATTTAGAAATTCAACAAAGCTGAGGTTTCTGTGTGAATGAGTATGAAAGGTGAGCGAGATATTTTTAAAAGCTTTTATTGAACGTCAGCAGAGTGTGTGTCAGAAGGAAATTATTTTGAGAATGCTTTAATATCACAGTAGCAGTAATTAGCCTTTAGATAGGTAGAAAGGAATGAGGTGGTTTTGTGTTTTGTTTTTTTTTTTTTCTTCTTAATGGGAAAGTTTTCAGAGCTTGCTTTTTTGCTGCTTTAGAAACATACCCTGAAGACAAGAGAAGGGAAGATCATGGATTACTGGAATAATTTTATGAACCATTCATTTTCTTGGAGTCCTTTAAGGAAAAAAGAAGGATGTGATGTTCCATATAATTGTAAGTTTTTGTGAGGTAACCATGGGTGGCTGTAGTAGAGAACCACATATTTTGAAAGGGCAGAGTTAAGAACTACTTCTGAAGATAGAAATTACAGAGGCTTACAGAAATACAAGCTACTATAAAATGAAATTAATATAAAATAATGTTTAACATAGAAGAATAAATGAATGAAGTTATATCTACTGTGCTGATTGTGAGAGCTTCAAGTTCTGTCCTGGAGGACTTGGTCATCGGCCAGAGCATTTTGGCAAAGCAAAAGAAGTTTGCTGCCTGAGGAATCAGCTCATGTGGGGAGATAAGCCCAAAAGTCACTCAGCCTTTGGTGCCTAGCTTCAGTTCCAAAGCAACACTTACACCAGCCCATGGTTGTCTAAGGGCAGCCATGAACAGACTGAGCTCCATGCTGTAAAGTACAAATCACTACAGCTGAGGTGAGCCAGAGTGAGTGGGCAGATGTTATGTAATGCTGTGTCAGGTGCAAATCATAACTGGAGAAGCACACAGTCTTTGCTTACTCGATATAAATGTAGTAGAAAAAAAGCCCCTTGCATCTCTATAGGTACACAGCAGCAATGGGGTGACCATGGGCCACCTCTTCCAGCTAAAGGCTTTGAAATGATTACTCTAGTTATCATTCACAGATCCTCGACCTTTCTTGGGGGTAGGAGATATAGGTCAGGGTTATTTCCTCATTGGTACATTCCTGTAAAACATGCAGTTCTGTCCTTTAATTCAGTTGCTGATGTAAGTGCTTTTTAGCAGAGGAGATTCCTCATTATTGGGCTGACTTGTGTCTGAGGGTCTTTATTTCTCATGTGGAAAAACAAATTGGAAAAGAAAGGGTGGACAAACTGTCTAATACACTGTGCAGTTTCATTGACTAGGCCATATTTAATATCTCTTACATGAGACACAAAACCATCAGTCTTTTAAAAGTCAAAAGCATTACCATCCACATAGAGCTTCTCTCTTCTCCACTCCACTGCAATAACAGACTAAATTATGCTGGGGGTAACAGACAGGAAAGCTCCAAATATAACTATGAAACAACAAAAAGAAATCAAAATTCTATCTCTAAAGAAAAGAAAAAACATTGGAAAAGTGGAGTGACTAAGAAAAAGTATGTCCTACACACAAGCCAAGAATGGAGAAATAGAAGCATGTCTTTACTTGTGGTGCTAGAGAGATAATGAGTGAACCAATGTGCATATTCAGTCCTGGATACATAAGATGAGCTTATGGCTGGAGTGAATGGATAGGTTGCTATTACTGGTGCCCCTTTGGTAAGGGAGAGTGAGGGTGAACTGGGAGACTGAGGAGATACCAGTGGGAAAAGTTCTCTGGTCTTAGTGTAGTTCTGGGTGCATGTACCACCTACCTGAGTGTAAAAGTGAGATCTGAATCAGTCATGTCCAGATGCCAGTCCATCAGGCTAGTAGGTGTCCAAGCAGGGACACTCCTCAAGGATGATGATAAAAGAAATTTAAGAGAAAAGAAGTCCAGAACCTAATTTTTGTCACCCATCAAAGCTCAGTGATACTAAGTGTTATCAGTCAGTGATTCACTTAAACTCCATGGAAAAGATACCTATGATATGTTAATATTGACAATTAACATAATTTTCCATCAAGCCAGGGGGATGTGCTAGGCGTGGGTTTTTCATATTGAGTACTCTGAATTCTGTGAATAAGAGGCCAGAATCCTCCTAGTTTAACTATTATCTTTGGCTGAGCAATGACTCACTTGCACTAAGCCAAAACCCAGCAACAGCAAGATGGCTATTCTCTTTCAAACCACAGGCAGGGTCCTGGGAGGTTCACTGGAGCTTCTTTCGTCTATTAAAGGCAACAAATACTATAAATGGCTGCAAGGATGCAGTCATCCTGTGCTGCCATTGCCTAATTTGACATATTTAACATAACATTCCTGAAGCAGGCTGAATGTCTCTTACTGCTTGTTTATTGTTCCTGCAGTCTATTTCCATACGCTGCTTCAGATCCTTAGGGTTGTCTGTGATGTGGTAATGTGTTCAGAATTGTGATTTCCCTTCTCTGTGTCAGGCAAAGGGTCCTTTCAAATTCATGTGGGTGAGTTCATCCTAGAACAGTGTTCTGTCCTGGTGCAGCAGTGGCCTTTCTTAGTGAGAGGAGCAGCAGAAGGGAAACAACAACTGCTCTGCTCAGGGGCATGCAGGCACAAGGCCCAGTACTTGGCTTCTGGGCTGTGTGGCATTCCTCCTCCAGATATTCTTCAGAAAGGGGCCTACATTGCAGGAATAACCCAAATGCTTAATTAATAACCCAAATTACCTGTGATACACAAATTGTCCTGAGAAGACTCTGAATGTAGTAGCCCTTGTGGGGAGATAACAGCAATAATAAAGGATATATGTTTCCATTTTTCTTGCCTCCCTTTCTACCAAACAGCTTCTCAGTATCAGTACGTAGAGAAGTACCTTACTAAAAGAGAACTTATTTTCTCATTCTCTCTTGAGCCATTTACATTCAGTTTCTTGCCGGTTCTTAAATGTCAGGTGTACACAACATGCACACATTTTTGGGGGTTTTGTTGTTTCTTTTAAAGAATTGACAGATGTAATTACTTCCCCTTCATAAACCAAACCTTCTTTCCTCCCCAACGTGCCCTAAAACTCAGCTATCCATTGTAGCAGCGCAGCAACCACGAAAGAATTAATCTAATTTGAGAGAACTGAGAAAGAAGTCAGTTTTATTTACTTCAGGAATGCTCAATAACGCTTCAGAATCTTCTACTGAGGAAAATTTCTGAAGAGCAATATCACAAAGAATATTCAACCTGAGGGAAATAATCTTTTGAGCTAGTTGCAATGGCTATTAATGTAACAATGGCTGTGGCTAAAATGGGTGAGTATTTAAGAAATGAGCTGGAGCACAGATCTGTATCAGTAAGAGCTGATCCTTTCTCTGTTCTTGAAAACCATACTGGTAGCTGGTAAGAAG
Organism: Zonotrichia albicollis; assembly: GCF_047830755.1. Classification (NCBI taxonomy): domain Eukaryota; kingdom Metazoa; phylum Chordata; class Aves; order Passeriformes; family Passerellidae; genus Zonotrichia; species Zonotrichia albicollis. Next base: position 135,352,311 of record NC_133819.1, read on the forward strand.
CCATCTACACTTTTGAGGAACCCTGCCAATAAAAACCATGGTAAAGAACTGCTTTTCATCCATTGTTCTCAATTGATAAGCCATGAAAGAGTAGATAAGGTATCATCAAGGCACTATTAAATATGCAGAATGGAAGAAATTGCTGTCTTATACCACTGGAGAAAACACCTTAAATTATCAGTGTGCTAAACTTAAATTATTGCAAGCATCCAGTATCTTGTGAAAAGAAACTTGTGTATGCTTAGATGATAATGGGGCAAGAACTCCTCAATAAACAGCCTGTGAGAGAAGCTACACCACAGGACCACTGAGGAACTGCGAATTATTCAAAAGCACTGACCTCAGTAGTTTTGCAGGAGTATAGGAAAAAATAGCTGCCAATCTAGATCAATAAAGAAAATATGGATCTATGGAGGGTGCTTAGAGACTGCAGTTGTACTCTTTAATGGATATAGGTTACTATTAAAGTTATGACAAAAGAGATAATTTTGAAAGACATTTTCTCTAAGGCATGGGAAAAAAAATGGCAGCCTTTCTTAATTCTTATCATAAACTGAGTACCAAGAATAGAAATTTAACCTGAGATGTTTTGAAAGTGATTGTATTTATAGGTCAGTGACTTAAAGACTTAAAAAGCTTAGTCCCAAATGCTAAAAGATATGGAGTTAGATGCCTAAATATCCTTGAGGATGTTGATTCTATTGTTCAGCTAAATTACATAAGCTCATGTAAGCTTGGCTACAATGAATATATGGCATACATGCTCTTTGTAGTATTTTTAACTGAAATAACATTTCTTCAAAAGAAAGTCCTTCATAGTTCACATTTCAAAATTAATCTTTCAAATTCAATCTTTAAGGTTGTGGGGATAAAAAAGTGGTCACATTAGTATTCCTTAACAAAGAATTGTAATTTCATTATCTTATTGTTGTTCTGTGTCCTTTTTTTGTTTACTTACCAAAGAAAATAGCAGATCACTCTGGATGAAATTAAAGCTTGAAAGAACTCAGTCTCCTAGGGAGAGAATTTTATGGAATTTTAAAATTGAAGGATTATTAGGGATATGAACAATATTGACCGAGCAGATGAAGACACTAGTTACTGGGCTGGATTCATTACAGCCATCAGAATTTCTTCTGTGAATTGAAGCTATGTCTCAATGACTTACATACATTTAGGCAGTTTCCATGTTCTTCCACTGACATCTGCCTGTGGTTGTTTGGATGGGAAAGAAATATACATTGCTCACAAGAGCCCTTGTGATGTTCTTATGTTTGCCTTGTTGAATCGACACAGGGCAGACTCTGCGTTAGCAGGTAGAACTAAGTTTTACATGTTACTGTAATTCCAGTTCCCAGTGTTGATGAGTTTTAATGCCACATTGGAAGGCACAAAGAGATGGAAAGCATTTCCAGTTTTATGTTTCCTTTCTGTGAACTGGGATCCCATTTTGTGATAAAAGAAGCAACTAAAAGCTGCCAAAATTACTTAAGGAAGCCAGTCTGTTAATGATTGTTACCATATTTTTAGCATATTTTCTCTCAGCTGCTAGCTGAAGTGCTGCTCATTAACCCCCAGCAAAGACCAAGGAAGCCCCAGGCTGCTGCTCCCTGGGGATGGGGCATCCAGAGCTTCTCTGGAAAACCTCTTCCAGTGCCTCCCCACCCTCACAGCAAAGAGTGTCTCTCCAATATCCATTCTGAACCTACCCTCCTTCAGTTTGAAGCCATTCCCCCTTGTCCCACCACCACATGCCCTTATTAGAAGGCCCCCTTTAAGTACTGTAAGTCTGCTATAAAACCTCCCTAGAGCCTATTCTTCACACTGAACAATCCCAAATCCTTATAGTTACTTATTTTTAATAAAACAACTGGAGTAATTCTGGCACCTGAAGAAATCCAGTCCTTGACTTAAATCAGTAATTTAAGAATACTTATAACATGATATAAAATGAATTGTGCTGATTTATTCAAATTTTGGAACCTGACAGCATGGTTCTAGTGTCCAATTATCATCCAAGCATCCCAGTCTATGAATTCTAAATTTAAATTTCATATTTTTATGTATCACACACCATATTTCATCGCTTCCATGCTGTGGTATTAACAGCATGTCTATTTCTGTACTTTGATAATATTTTGAGGCAGCAATTTCAAAATCACCCTCAAGTCAATTTTATGAAATCACTATTGCACGTTTCTTCAGTTATTGAAGATGGAGGGAGAGACCCACCTTTCTTGATCAGCATCTGACTCCGGTTTATTCATCAAACAGTCACTTTTTATAACCGTGTTAATTAAGTTCATGCATATTGCAAACCCGAGCTCACAATAGGTCAGAGATAACAAACCAACCCCTCCTTATGTTTCCAATACCAAGATTTGGGTTCTCAAAATTATTTTTACTTCCCCAAAACAGCCAAAGATAGAACATCCACTTGTTATGAGAAAGCTGCCTGAGAACTCTGGTATGCAAGGTTCTCAAGGCCTTCATGTTTGTCACTTTCACTTGTAATTAAAAACAACCTGAGAACCTCTGCTGTTTACAGAAACAGGCTGTGAGAACCTGTCCCCCACAGCTGCCTTCTAAGCCATTTCTGAAAAAATCTCCAACATTCAGTAAGTAGAAACACCTGCAGAATTTAAACCAGATTTCAGGAATGTGTATGAGGTGTAAAACAAAAACCTGTGCATGCTCTGGCTGTTGGTGTTGCTTGTGCAGTTCCAGACATTCAGAAGACTTTCTAGCTTTGTAAAATCCTGCTCTCAGAAGTTTATTAACTTTAGAGGAAGGGCAAGTTAATGTTGCAATTTTATCTGTTTTATGAGTGGACCAAAAGATTTGTCAACTATTGCTATACTGCATATCAGATTTTCCATGTTGCTGTAGACCTTGTCCCATTCATATCTCACTCAATATTCTAAAAGCAGTGCATAATTAACAGAAAACATGGAAAGTGTTAGCTCACGAGGAGGATATTATGTTCCACTTTTTTTTTTTCAGTTAGGCACATAGTTAACTGAGTTTGGTACAAGTGAGAGATTAATAAAGAAAAAAGGGAAAAACAAGCTTCAAAAAAGACTGAGAAAAATTTTGAGTTTGATTGAGAGAAGAGATGCAAAATAGGTTATCACACCAAGGGCAGTTTTCAGCTCTTCATATGAGAGCTTGTGTCTCTTAACCAATAATCAAAAAATTGAAAATAATATCAGAATTGAAGAAACAGCTTACAAAGTTATTTCTGGGCCACTCCAGGCAACTGAGCTTCAAAATAGTTGCATAATAACAAAGGATGTCTATATATTTATGTACATTTGCCTTCTGTTCTCATATGATCAGACAAAATGGGGACTGTATAAGCTGTATAAAATTAGTTTTTGGTATTGATGTAAAATTATTTTTGTGACCCCTTAAAGATTTAACGAAGAAAAATCGCAAGGTATAAAATACTAGCTTAAACAATATTGTCATCTTATTGCAAAGCTCCCATACCTTCTTGGTATTTCTCCTGGGCAGCTCCTCACAGCACTGACTCCTCCTTCTTCCCAGCACAGCCAACAAACTACAGCTCCCTTCCCACCTAGCTAACCCACTCTTTTATTGCACTCATCCTCACTGGACATAGCTGTGGCCTGTTCCTAATCTTTGGTGATTAGCACAGCTGTAACTCCTCAGGGGTGAGATTGCCTTCTGCACTATTTTCTTATATTCTATCCCCCACAAAATGATTTTACAGGAAAAGAGAAAAATATGTTAAAATTCAAAGGAAGCTGTAATCTTAGAATGGGGATCATGTTACATAATTCAAGGGAAGTGCAAATAGAGACACCCAATGCCATTGCACGCCTTGGCATCCCCAGGACACCTACACAGCTTTGGGAATATTTTGTAGGGCTTACAGTAGGGTTCCTCACTCCTGAGGGTGTAGTTGGAAACCAAATAGCACGGCTGGTAATGTCAAATGTGCTTGTAGAGAGCTCTGCTGAGATCGCTTTGATGCCTTGGAGTTAGATATGTCAGTCTGACATTGTCAGTCTTAGGGTCCCTTCAGGGACTGTATGGAGAAATTGAGATATCCTGAGCTCAGATTTTCTAACCCTAAAGTAGGCCAGTTGTATTTCCATCTGAAGCTGCCTGTTTGATGATAAGGACAATCCGAGAGTGACTAACTCAGAGACTTAGAAGTGCAGAGCTCTATGAATTTCCCTGCCCTGAATCAGAGTCCCAGATGCCCAAAGGCTTCCCTAGAAGGGTCCCTCCCTTGGCCCTTCCAGCCAGCCCCAGGAAGTGCCCTTGGCCCTATGGCAACTTTAAACCTTTAATTTAAGTGAAATTTATCCTGGCCCTAAGAGGTTCTTTCAACAAAGAGAAGTATTTTATTGCCCTAATTCCTCACTCCCAACATTGGTTATGCCACTGCTCAAAAGAACCAGGACGCAGAATGGAAGATATTACAATGACTTCTTGAAATGGTGCAAAGTGAGTGAGAACTTGTTGATGCTCCAAATAGCCCTGAACCTCAAAATGGGAGTGTCTGAAGCTGCCACACTGGGAGAAAAGAAAGATGTTGAGAAAGATGCTAGCAGGGAAGAAGCAAGGCTGGTGAAAAAAGTGTTGTGGCCAGTGAGTCTTGACTGGATCTGTATTGCCAGCCAGGCTGGGGTTCCGGAGGCTGCACACACAGTTCAGCTGAGTTTTATGCAGCGTGAGCCATGTAAAGCTGTCACCTTGGCTTGACTGTCCACTAACTGGAACGCAAATCATGAACTGCAAACATTTCCTCCCCTGCAGTTAGATGTGTCTCCTTTAAGTGTCTCCTGGGCCTTCTGAAAGTGAAGGCAGCATGGAGAAAACAGGTCAAAATGGTGAATGATCTGGGATGGCAGGCTGCATTTGGCTTATTGGCCATTCTTTGACCATCTCTGGTCTACATTTGCAAAATTATCACATTTGTTTTAGTTCTTGCTGAAATCCCATAGTTGAATGGGATTCATCCTTTATTTAGGAGAAACTCATAGGGTTTATTACAAATGAATGCTTATTTATTCCAGATCTGTTGCTTAGGAAGGGAGCATATGGAATTGCACAGGACTACTTCCTGCCTAATGCCTCGATACAGGAAGTTAAGTAGGATAAAATTCCAAAGATAAACTTCAGCTCAGGTAATTTCTAATGTTTAATTTATTTCTTTATGGTCTTTCTCTCTTCTGTAGAATCTTAGATCTAGCTTCAGCAGGATACACACACTCTCCTTTTGGGGACTAGTTGTGGTTTCACTACCTGTTTTGGCTTGTTGCCTTGACAGTCTCACTAAGGGATGCACCTTTGAGCTTTCTCTAGGGAACCATGGCCAGGAACCAGTAATTTACCAGGGCCTTGCTATCAAAACAACACATTATTCTTTGCCCCAGTGGCGCAAAATGTTCACACCAAAGGATAAAACCAAACTATTCAAAAGGACTGTGAGTCTTGGGCCAGATTTTTAGTTTTAATTTGTCCTGGTGGGGAGAAAGAGACTGTGCAAATCATAGTTGGCTCAGTGTAGTGCTGGATTGAGCTCCATCCAACAGTCCTGAGCAGACAAGAGGAGCACTTGCAGGTAAATGTTTTTGCTCCCACTCACATATCACACCCCTAAGGCACAACACACTGTGGCTCTGTGGGAAGGATGCATGGCATGTCTGGTTGGCTTGTAGAGGCTGGGAATGGATGAAACATAATTAGAGCAGATGGTGTCTCTGGAAACTGCCAGCATGTAAGAAATCTCTAATGACCACACTTAGATTTTTCAAAATCCTCTGGTTTAGTCTGAATTGGGTGGATTTTATGGGATTAAAAAAGAGCACATTCCTGACACCCTGAGGATTCTTGTCAAATCTCAAGTACTTCAATCTACAGACAACTTGTTAATTGTTGTTTCAGTAAACAACAATTCAGTAAACAGTAATGAATTTTAAAAACCTAACCTAAGCCTAACATATTTCCTCTAGCTACAGCAATTATTCCATCCTTTTAATGGAAACCTTTCCAACAAAATCAAGACTGAGGCAGAACCTGGTACAAAACTTTTGAGTCTGAACAGTTAAAATGTGACAGGTTTACAATATGAAGGAAAAAAACCATTCAACTATGGGATTTACTATCAGCAGCATTTGTAAAAGTATTTCATAGCTGTTTTAAAAATGTGCGGCAATACATTTCCTAATTTTTACTTAGGAAAGTTTATATATTGGAGCATCTCGGAAAACATTTAAGACATTAGAAAACAACTGTTGAATTTTTGTGTGGATTAGCAAACTACAGATGAATTTTTGTCCATTGAATTCCCTTCTTCAGCAAATTCTACCCATTAGTAGTAAGACCTGAAATGCCCAGTAGCCACTTGTCAAACTTCCAATATTCTTGCACACAAAACTTTATGAGGTTAAATAACAGGAAAAAAATGTTCCTATTATTAAAAAAGTCACTTTCATCTCATCTGCAGTTTTTGATTGTTCTCCACATAGGCTGTTATAAGGTTAACCTTGAGTAAACCTTTGGGATTTAAACAAATTATATTCAAAATTTATCAGGAATAATTCTGTAGATATCAAATCAAAAAAATAAATCAATTATTTGATTTAATCAGGAAGCAATATGTCTACCTACACCACCTGCAGAGAATGAAATGTCTTTGTCTCTCATCTCTTCAAGGTTTTCCTTTCACTGGCTGCTGATTACATGACCTCTGGCAATAAGGTATTTAATGGTATTATTTCCATCTGTCCACCTGGATCGGATTTGTAGTGACATGATGGAGTTTGGGGTTTTTTTGGCCACAATTTAAATAATGACCTAATTTTTCACACAGTGCACACTAAATTTTTAAGTATTTGGAAATCTCAAATGTAATTTAAATAATTGATCTTACTTTATTTCTTCTACTAAAAGTCAACATAAACAATTTCACAGCATTTTTACTTTCTTATCAAATGGGCTGTAGAGTACAGAATAGGGATTATCTTATATCTTCTTTTGCAGAAAAGAAGCAAACCTCCTGAGTAATTCTGGAACATGACAAATTCAGAGCTGCAATGAGCCTCAAAAGATGATATATCCTACCTTTTCCCCCAAGGATGGCTCATTTATCTCTGAATTAGTGGCAGGCAGATGGTTGTGCAACACTTTATTAAAAATACTCATCATGGAGATTTCACAGGCTCTGCAAGCCATAATTCCAGCATTTCACATTTCAAAAATTGGAAAATATCTCCCTGTGGTTTCTCTAAATCCGTTGATTGATATACGTCGATTGTGATGGTATTCACAGGGGTTTTCAGGTGAGGGAAGAGAAGAGAATGTTGACTCCATGTTCAGAAGGCTTGAGTTAGTATTTTATGATATGTATTATGTTAAAACTCTACTAAAAAGAATAGAAAGAAAGGTTTCATCTCAGAAGGCTAGCTAAGCTAAGAATAGAATAGAAAAGAAAGGTAACAAAGGCAGCTGCCTCAGACTCTCTGTCTGAGCCAGCTCCGCTGTGGTTCACCATTAATTGCAAACAAGCACATGAGACCAATCACAGATGCACCTGCTGCATTCCACAGCAGCAGATAACCATTGCTTACATCTTATTCCTGAGGCCTCTCAGCTTCTCAGGAGGAAAAAATCTTTGGGAAAGATTTTTGATGAAAAGATGTCTGTGACAGTCGATAGACAGAGCCAGCCTTTATTTTCTTGGGGTCGGTATTGTTTTGTAGTATTTTCTTCAATGTCTTAGGTAGAACACAGTTCTGATAGTAGTAAAAAGGGGTTTCAGGGGGCCTTTTTCTTAATGTCTTGTTCTAGGAAAATGATCTTTTCTTAGTAGACTTGAAATCTATAACTTTTCATCTATGAAACTGTTTGCACTGTGTTCCTATGAAAAGAATTGAAAGAAATAATGCCCATGTTTGTCAGATAGCTACACACAGTAAGTCAAGTAACAATTCTGAGTTTTTGTGATCCAGGGCATGTATTAACTGTGTCCTGTAGCAGTCATGTAGCAGTCTTCTCTTTACTGTTCTGTACCCATTTGGTGTCCTGCAAAAAGTTCTCTTATGTCAGTCAAGGTAAGGTCAGAGAGTTGTGTAGCCAATCTGATCACATCACAAAACATTATTTTTCTAAGTACTGAGGTGAGAACTTTTACTTGCAGCGCTGTAATCATAACTTTTTCTTTCCCCCACCTCTCATTAATACAAAATATGGCTACTCAGACAAAGCATTGTCCTTATACACACACTTCCATTTTCAGTATTTTTGCCATTAAACACCTGCTGAATTTTCATGACAGTGGGGTTGCTCACATGCTTGGGAAACTTTTTTGGACTTATCATTTTCTCACTGACAATTTGCCTGTGTCTGTCAGGTTTGACCCCAGCCAGGAACTAAGGACAGTGAGCTGCTTGCTCATTTTCAATTGGTGGAATGGGTGAGAGAATTAGAAGAGTAAAAGTGAGAAAACCTGTGGGTTGAGATATATTGACAGTTTAATGGGTAGAGCAAAAGTCACAGGCACAAGAATGAAAAAAAAAGAATTCATTTGCCATTTCCCATGGTCAGCAATCTCCAGGAAAGCAGAGCTCCATCAAGCATAGCAGTGATCTGGGGAGGCAAACACCTCCACTCTGAATGTCCCCCTCTTCCTTCTTGCCCCAGGTTTTACTGCTGAGCGTGGTGCCATGGTGCTTTGGTCCGCTGGGATCAGCTCTCCTGATCGTGTCCCCTCCCAAGCCCTTGTGCACCCCCATTCTCCTCCCTGGTGCGGTGGCGTGAGAGGCAGAAAAGGCTCTAAGAACCACTGAAAAATAAGGGAAACATGGCTGGATTATTAACTCTGTTTTCACCACAAATCTGAAGCATAGCCCCGTGCTGACTACTGTGAAGAAAATTAACTCTGTATTGATCAAAACCAGCACAGTGACTTCCTGGCTTCTTAGCTTATAAGGTTTCTTGGCAAAGTTAATTGAAGAGAACTATGCATGTGGTCATAGAGCAAAGCTCATCTATTTCAAGTGGGATGTCCTTTAATCCGATTTCTGACATGTGCCTGACATGTTCCAAGTAGGCCTACCTTTTCCTTAAACCCAAGTTCTACTGCAAACCTATTATTCTGTCCTGAAATAATGTGTTTTATATTCAGATGGAGAGGGATAGGACACACATTATTTTCTACCTTCCTACCTCAAACACTCTATTGCTTTGCACCTTCACCCTCTCTGAGAAATGGAGTTCTGACACAAAACCAGAGGATTAGATATTGAGGTTAACCATGGTGCTCTATCAATGATTATTTCTACCAATGCATGTTTTTCTGGACTGTGCAGTTCTTAAGGGAAGAATTTCAGGAACAACATGAGGGCTTTTTTCCCTCAGAGAATGGTGATATTGTTAAAGAACAGAGAAGTTGCCATACAAGGCCATGTAGTTGCTGTAAGGTGCAATTATTTTGATGTCAGTCATAGGTGCTTCAAAGGAAAACATGCAAGTTTTGTCATAAACAGGGGTAATAAATCCTGCTGGGTCCTGTGTAGAAGAATTAAAAGTTTGGTTTAAGAGCTGCATCATGAAGGCTAATATTTCTTCCAGAAATGCACTGGTGTGAGCTATTAAAACTGTATCTGTTAGCAATACAAAATGTTCAGGCTTCTTCCCAATTAAATTCAAATCCTGTATAGAGCAACTTCCTTCAGGTACAGGTTTCATGGATTATTCCTTTACTGTGGGAAAAAGTATTTTCTCATGCCAGTTTTGATTATGCCACAGTGGAAAGTGATTTCCAAATACAGGTGAAGATGCAGCTCTAAAGAGCTCACATCCTCAGCTATTAAAAGAGATGATAAACAAGACACTGCAAATTTCTGTTGTCTCAAATGAATCACTTTGAAAAGGTTGCAGTTATGTAGAGGAGTAGAGGACAGGAACAGGCCAATACATTGACTCAGAAAATGCAAAATTAATCATTATATGGAAATATGAAAGGTGAGCTGCTGTTTGATGTGAAATTACAGAAGTTAAAACTTGCTTCCTGTTCTTGAAACAATCAAAAGGTGCCCTTGAGTGTGTGGTCAGGAGAACTGAGAAGATAATTACTATGGCTGACCAGCATGCCTGTTTTATATTTCCACAGAATTTGTTATTATATCCTGAAAGCTGTAGTTGCCAGGAGGTAATTTGACAACAAGATTTAATGTTATGTTAGAGGCTTGGAAACCAGAGCATGATTATCTGTAACCAGCAGAGAGTGGAGCTCCTGCAGATTGGCAGCAATGCAGTTAAATATCAGAATCTAGCCTGGTTCACCTGGCTCTCTATATAGGCAATTTTGCTTAAAAAATGTAACACAATGATGGTGTGTAAGGAAAGCAATAGTTAGATTTTCTTCTCCTTGATGCTTGCAAAAGAAAAAAGAACGATGACCTAAGAGACAAAAGCAAAATGAGTGAATGCAAGCCACCAGTATATTTAAGAATACAGGCTGTGTTCTTCTTGCATCTGTGGGAGAAACCAGAAATTATTTAAAGAGAAGTGTGGGAGTATCATGAATTATCCAACATTTCACAACAGTTACTTATGCTTTCTCTTAATGACAGCTAACAAAGTTTGTGTCAATGAGCCTTTTCATTTGGAATCAGGATTGAGAGTATCATATAAAGGGTTGAAGAATGTGTTTTAAGAGATTGTATTTCAGGTAACTAATGTGATATTGAATATTTTTTCACCAACTTTCACTTACAGATTATATATGTGAGTGAAATCAATGAGACTTCACATGCCAAAAAGATCCATGACCACAAATCATAGGGAAATATCAAGTGAAAATAACAGTAACCAGGAATATAGATATTTTTTGTGTTTTCTGAGCTTTCTTTAACATACCAGATCTCATACTTGACCCTGCTTTGAACAAGTGGCCATTGAACATATGGTTGGGTTACAGACCTCACGAGACACTTTCTAACCTGAATGACCTAAGAACTGATGAGCCCAAAATGTTCACAATGTTTTCTTTTCATACGTGCTACTTTACATCAGGCAGAAATGTTGTCTTATGTTACACTGAAATGTCATTTTTAATAACATTAACATGGAAAATTGTTAACTCAGACCCACTGTTTATTTTTTAGCCAATTGCAAATTTATGTGATCACGTACAAAATGTTGTGGATTATGACCAAGAGCAGCTGGATGATATATTGCTTCCATATAACACTATTACATATTCAACTAATATGCTTAGAATGCAATCTACTTATGTCATTACATCTTTTGATTAATATTTCTATTTATAGGGAGATCACAGATAATGTATGAATGTTTCAGTCTCCATGAATGGCACTCTGGGATGATGTAACTCTGTGATAAATGTGAAAACACAGATAGCCAGACACTGTGCTGACCTTTATTTAGCTTTTCTTGCATGCTGGCTAGTTCTGTAAAATTTCTATGGAATACTGCTTCTATCAGGTACTACTGCTATGAAAGAACTTGGTGAGTACCCACTTGCCACAAAAACACAGCACCTTGGAGAGTATTCTGAATAGTGCATTGTAATACATTTTAAACTCAAAATCCAAAATAACTCTCAGGAAAGCTGATTTCCATTTCTTAGCTTCTTAAAATTCCACAACTATAAAAATTCCAAGAGACTACTGATCTCTGAAATCTACAAGTATAATTTCACATTTTCTGCATTATTTAAACTTCTTTATCTGTTATGCCCAAAAGAATTCTGACTTCCATACTCACAAGGTATATTGAAAGTGTAGCTAATTTGGCTCTTGTGATATCTGTACCTGCAGTCATTGACCCTAACTGGAATTGCAACTTTTTTCTTATAGTGAAGATTTTTAGCTTTTTTAATCTGATGCCTTATTTCAAGTCTTAAGAGTACCATATATATGAGCACTGCTTTTGGCCTCTGGGGAACTACCCTAATTGATGCTGACTGAAATTTTAATCTTTCAGAAGCTACGGGAGTTCAGAGTTGTTTTAGCAGAGTAAACAACTGCTAAAAGAATTATTGAGAAATTAAAGCAATCACAATAATAGATAATTTTAGTATCTTAATTGCATAAATTAATCCTTGCTCAATTATTTTTCCCCTATCTCTACAACTCTTCACAATAATATCTAAAAAGAAACTCCAAAATTAGGAAATTAAAAACGTAATAAAATTCATAAAATACTGTGGTTCACCCCCACAGCAGATCTTTTTTGTGTGAGGAGTCCCTATGGAATTAAATAATTTCTATTTGAAAAATGTTCCAGCCTCATATTCTCTAAACATTCTTTTCATTATTTAATTTCATTTTATACAGTGTAGAAAAAATGCAGAAGTAGATATGTTTTCTTATAAGAGTTTCTCTTCACAGCAACTCCACTAGATATTTTCTGGGGGATGGATATATGTCTGTGCCAAGGGATGAAAAGGAAATTAATAAACTTTATTGATTTGCCCTCTGAGGAATGAAACTGGGAACCTCAAAAGTTTCCAGTCCTTCTCAGCTACAAGAAGTCAATCTCTAGCCAGAAAAAGAGCCAGAGATTTTACTTTAGTGATTCTTGTGTATGAATAGAAGCCAGTATTGAAGATAAACGCAAATAATACCTTGGGCTAAGAATAAAGTGGAAAAAAGTCTTTATCAAGGAGTTTGTTTCATTGCTTTTCAGTACTTTTCATTCTGTTTTCGTACTATTCAATAATCAAGAACAAGTTCTGGAAGTTTCAGGCATTTTCTATCACAATTCGTGTCACATTATGGATGATGATTGATACTAGTAAGACATCCTTTAACTAATACAGTGAGTCAGACAACTCCCACTTTTCTGTGTGCAAGTGACCCCTACCATGGTAGCAATATCTGTTTAGCTGCATTTTAACACTATTTTGGGGAAAAATTCTTGGAATAATTTTTTCTTGCTTTTTATCAGCTTTTAAAAAAACCCGACAAACCACAAACACCCCAACACACACATGCAGAGAAAACAGAGGGAGACAAAGAAATCTTGTAGGGAGAAAAACCTGAAATAGAGTTGGGTCACAAAAAGAAACAAGAAGGCACTGGATAAAACTCTTGTCTGGAGAGCCCCTGCAGAAAGGACCAATACATCCTGAATTCTGTTCTGCATTCTTTGACACAGCTTTGTTGTAAAGCTGGTGACTCTGCTTTATTCAGCCTGTGGAATACTTTCTGTCTGGGTGCTAAAGGTGCTTACCAGAATGGTGAAACTGCATCTTGAAATTCAGGAAAGAAATCAGTCAGGCTTACACTTTTTGGGAAGTTTGCTACAACCAGCAGACTATTATATAATGGAAAACCATGTATACCTCACTATTAAAAAAATTATTTATTATACACTTATATATTAATAATATATTATCTAGGTCTATATTGAATACAATCAAAATCAACAGAGTTCAGTTTGGCTCTTTAAAGGACTGGTCTAGCTCTCTCTTGAAGGGATTCACTGCTGTGAGGATTAAAGGGACAGAAGTGCTTATTCCTTGAACTGCAGGACTTGTCTGTAGCAGCATCATCCTGGCACTATGTGATTATTTTGAATTAGAGTTCTTCTGGTTCAGGGTACTGGATGTTTGGGCTCTTATGCTGAGCTAACTTTCTCCTAATATCTCGTGTTCTGTGGGAAAATCTGTATGGTAAGCTTCTTTTTTTGGACATTTTCCACACATTAGATACTGCAGCACCTGACCTAGAAAGCTCTTTGTTCTTTACTAGATCTAAGGAAACTTGGAAGATTATCCACAGGGAGTGGAACAGGAGTGGAATGGGAACAAAATTAATTATCACTGTGCTCAATTCCTGTGCAGCACTGCAACAGGTGGAGTGTTGGACTTTAGATATACAGAACAGCCTCATCTACCTCTGTAACTGGCATCTATTGAATTGTTTGAACTCATATAAAATGAAACCCTATGATCTTCTCCTATTTTGTATGCACTTTTATTCCTGTTCAAAAACTGAAGCATCCAGGAGGCTGCCCTGGGCTGAGAACCAATTAGAGTCTGCAAGAGTCTCACTGAGGAAGGACATAGCTCTGTAGCTATGTCTCTAATTTTATCACATATCCAGCTGGGAAAGGATGAGGGCCTCACCTGAATCCTTCTCAAAGAGAAGTATCTTTATAAGAAGAGAGAAAATAAAATGCAAGAAAGAAAGCCAGCAGTTATGCATTTGCAAGGTTGGAAATAATTTTTGGTTTCTGTACTGTTTCAGAACTGAGAATCCTTTACCTCATCTGATATCTCTCTGGAAGGAGCTCTGCAGAGTCAGAAATACCATTTTTCAGATGCTGAGGAGTTGTCATATTTGATGATGATATAATTTCTTTTTCTGTCTGGGACAGCTTTTCCTGCTTACCAAATGTTTGATGCTATGGTGAAGTGGATGTGTGGCTGCTCACCTGCTTTTCAGGAGGCCCCAAAGCAAAGCAGATATTTTCAGCAGGCTGCCATTTGCAAGTCATTTTGCTTCACAGTGGGAAGAGAACTATTGCTGAACAAAACACTTTTGGCTGCCTCATGGAGTGACTGATTTGCTCTCAGGGTAACAGACTTTGGGGTAGGGTAATGGGGCTGCTCTTCTCCTTGGCAAGATGAATGACCCTGAAGGATGAGCTAATATCTGTACTGCAAAATTGATTTTTTTCTTGTTCCATAACTGTCCAAAAGTAGGCACTGTCCCATTGCTGGGAAGGTTTCTAGCCCCACCTGTTGTCAGTCTTGCTGGATACACTGTGTAAGATTTAAATAAAATCAGACAAGACTTAGTCAAACATTCCCTTGGGCTGAAGTTTCTTGTTGTGTGACTCCTCAGGTTGACTATATTTTCTTTATTTATTATATTATATATTATTTATACATATTTATATTATATATTATTTATTATATATTTCTTTATTATTTTTCTTTTTTTTCTATAAATTTCAGCCAAAATATTTACATTTTTTAGTGATTTAGAATATTAAAAAAAAGGGGGGGAGGTGGCATTATCACAAGTGAAAAGGAGTTCTATCTTTTTCCTGCCATGGAACCAGGGGATAAGATTTGGGATAACAATACCTGCTTTCAGCCAGCACTACAGTTGAGCACTCTTTGAGCTACAAAGAGAAACACAGGAACTTATGATGCAAAAAAAAAAAAAATTTAAAAATTCATTTTTCTTTCTTATTGTAATAGCAGGTTGGAGATACATTTAACTGGTTACCCTGGGTAAAATGATAATTTTCTCTTTGGTCTCTGTGCCTGTATTGAGTCTGGCTGGGATGGAGTTGTTTTCCCCACAGCAGCCCTCAGTGCTGTGCTTTTCACTGGCAGCTGGAAAGGTGTTGATAACACACCAATGCTTTGGCCACTGCTGAGCAGGGCTGGCTCAGCATCACGGCTGTGTCCCCACCATTCCACTGCCCGTCAGTAGGCTGGAGAACAGTGGGCAAGGTCCTGTGAGGGGGCACAGCTGGCACAGCTGGCACAGCTGACCCCGAGTGACCAAAGGCACAAACTGTTTGCCTGCCCAAGCAACCACTGCACCTGCTGAAGTCCTGATTCCTGGCAACTGGCTGGACATTGTTTGCTGGTGAGAAGTAGAGAATAAAAATATTTGTAGTTTTCTTCTGCTTGGGCATGCTCCAATTTCACTTTTGCTCAGCCTGCTTCCATCTTATTCTCCCTCCCCTGCCCAGCTGAGTGTTATGGTGGGTGGGATCTCTGTCATTAATGGGACACCAATACTGGGCTAGCAGCTCTTTCCTCTGTCATAGGGGATGGATATCTGGAGTTTCTCATCTCTTGAAAATCCCTCTGTTTCTGGAAGAGGGAAGAGGAGGGGGAAGATAGGAGAGGAGAATGTATTTATATTACATTCTCTTACATAGGCATGAGCACAGTGGGGAAAATTTTAATCCTGGTATTTCTGCAGCTTTTAATAACTGATTTGCAAAGTTAATAATGTGTTTTCTGTGTCAAGGGTTTTGTGATTTTTGTGCTGACAAACCCAGAACATCACAGGAGCTAAGTGTGTGTAAGGGCAGCAGCAAAGCCCCATGGACCACATATTTTAACAAAGCCACAGCTGTGACTAATGAAAAGGTGAGGAAATGTTTGTATAATGGGAAGAAAAGTGGAGTGTTCAGCTTTAGGGCATGATAGGTTTTCTGTCAAGGATAAATAAAATAAAATTGTTTACTTCCTATATTGTTTCTTTAGAAGTTAATTTTCTTTCAGTTGTGGATTTATTAAAAAAATGCCATGAAAATGTTGAAGAAAGAAACTTCAGCAGATAGCAATGAAAGCTTAGTGCAGATGCACTACTAATAAACTGGCTTCAGGCAGCTACAAAGTAAATTTTGAAGGTTTGAATAGAGAGATAAACCATTGTTCTGGGCTCCTATTCAATCAGCTCTGAAGGACTTCTTCACTGAAAGCAAACCTGCTCTCCAGGGGATACTGTGGCTTACTCACAGCTCCAGCTACTCCACAATCTTCCATATCAAACCTCTCAACAGGAGCTTTGAACTGTCCACCTCCTTGGAGAAGATTTAGCTATCTCTGAAAGACCACATGTCCTGAAAAAATCAGCTGCACTTCCTACTCCAGACCTGGATGAAAGTGCAAACCTTCACCAACTGACAGAGACTTTTCCTTTATTCCTAAAGGCAAAATGACCCAATGCTTCAGAGAGAACACTGCTGAAAGGCACAGGGCTAAAATGTTTGTGGATCAGATAAGTTGCCACAGGAAGCCAAATGTTACCTTCCTTTTTCCCACAAGACAACATTCATCTTATCACCTGAAGTTAAAAAGCAAAATAGTAATTTATTGTCTCTATTTCTTTGCTTTCATATTTTCTTCTTTTACACTCTAAATTTCTGATTTAAATCTCTGTAACCTGAACATCTCTAAATTATTTGCTCCCAGCTTTGGATATAATGAATCTTTCCTACGTGTGACGTCCAAATGTGTGCTAGGCATGTAACCAAATGTTTTTCCTTTATTTGCAAAAATCCAGCTTGGAAGACTGAGCACAGAGCTTATGCTGTGAGAATTTGTTCACATCTGCAAGGAGTGGTAGGGGCCAAGCCAGAAATTCCCAATGCAAGAAATGGAGTAGTGTGGCTTCCTGCTCTGGAGTAAGATTTATCAGCTTGTCTGTACTCCACTACTTGTAGGATGGCTGTAATTCATGCAATGAACACAATACAAGTGTTTTTGAAGCTGCAGCATAATTAATGTTCTATCTCTGTAAATGCTGAAATAGGTTTAACAAAAATTTTCTTAAAATAATAAACAGGGAGAAAACCTTTTGATACAGTGTAATAGTTGGTGTTGATCTTTCCTATTTTCAAATTACCTTTCTTTAGCAGGATCTCATTTCATATAATTTGAGTTAGTCAAAATCAGTATGAAACAAGTAATTTCTGGTGAAATGCAGTATTTTCATTCATTCAATACATTGTTTCCTGATTGCTATTTTGTATACAGGGCACATTTTGTTTGTGGATTTATTTATTACTTTTATTATCTTTAAAAACACAAAGTATTTTCTCAGTCCAGGGAACAAAATGAAAAAAACTTGGATTATCAGAGCAGGAACTATACTTTTCATTTTGCAGGTTGTGCTCAAACCACATTCAATTCCAAAAGGACACCAAGGGAGAGGTGCCTGGGGATTCTGTGACTGCCCAGGAGGTTAAGGGGCAGGGTTAGCTGCATTGGCTGGGGCCAGGGCAGCAGCTGAGGCACGGCCACAGGAGGTGGCTGTCAGACCTGTGACGTGTGGGATGTGCCCTGGTGGCGCCTCAGGGAGCTCTGTGCACAGGTGAGATGCAGCTCCTCCTGCAGCAGCACTCCTCTGGTGCACACGGGTCACGGCTCAGGAGTGGAGTACAAGAATCACAAATTGGCACCCTGTATGATCCTGCCACTTATTGACCAGTTCCTTCACCCCATCTCATTCCCTCTGATTCGCGTGAGCTGAACATCTGCCCACCTCTGTGCTCTGGCACACACCTTGTACTGTCCTCATTGCATGGAGGGTCCCTGTGGGCCCCTGATGAGGTGGGTGGGAGCCACAGTGAAGTCCCAGAGCAGTCAAGAAGCTGGAACAAAGGCCCAAGGCAGAAGGAGCAAGAGTGAAATCTGCCACCTCTGAATGTCATCACCCATGCCTGACCTCATCTTGCTTCCCCACAAACACCATGATGCAGCTGCCTGGCAGAGGGGTATAAAGCATCACAGTGTCAGCACAGTGGCCTCCTCAGCTGAGGGTTTGTGCTTCACACTGCATCACAAGGCTACCCTGGGACTGAAACAGGTTACAGAACTGCCCCTCTAATCCCAGTGCCTGTGTCATACTCCCTGAGCCTGCAGTTCTACAATGTCACTTCATTATTCATAGTTTTCAGTGCTACAGCCCTGTTCCCTAATTCTGTTTTCCTTCTCATTCTGCCACTACAGAACTCCATAGGATTTTTCATGCTACACAAACTCATTTTTTGCCACTTGAAACTACCCTGTAGCTCCCCTTTTTGACAGATTAGTCTCTGAACTGGCAGAGTCTCTCAGCCTGAAGGTATAAGAGTGTTTGGACAGTCAGTGAACCAATCTAAAGTACTGCTTATACAAAACCATGGTTGTAACTCAGCATTTCAGGGATCACCTGCTGAACTCCCATGGTGACCATACAAGGAAGGATGACGTTCTATCCCTCCTCTCCTCCCTGCAGTGGAGGGCACTGGGGCACATGGACCATTTGATGTGCTCCATGTCACCTGGAAAGCCATGTCCATCTTTGTGGATGGGAGTAAGGTCTTCCAGCAGTGACCAGTGTCACGCACCCTGTCACACACCACAGCATGGAGCAGTGCTTGGGGCTGAGACCTTGAGATGAAGGAGAGATTGCTTGAAAGTGAGGAACGGATCTGGGTTTTGGTTTGGGCTTGGGTGCTGCTGACCCAATGTGATGAAAAGTTCTGCTAATACTGTGCATACAAAGTCATTATGAAGCTTCTTTACTTTAGAAGAGACATGGAGTTGTTTAGCCTGGAAATGGGAGGGCTCTGGGGGTACCTTATGGTGGCCTTTCAGTACATAAAGAGGACTTAAAAGAAAGATGAAATGAGAGATTTTACCATGTTTTGTAGTGACAGGACAAGGGAAAACAGATTTAAACTGAAATATGGTAGGTTTAGAAAAAAAAAAAAAAAGAAGAAATTCTTCACTACAAGAAGGATGGGGCACTGGCACAGGTTGCCCAGAGAAGCTGTGCATGTCTCAGCCCTAGAAGTGTTCAAGGTTGGATGAGGCTTTGAGCAACCTGGTATAGTGGAAGATGTCCTTACCAATGATAAGGAATTTGGAACTAGATCTTTAGACCTCTTTCCACTCAAACCATTCAGTGATTCTGTGATATTAAGAAACAATTCCGTTAACCACGGTACCACGTTGAGGAAATGTCTTATTATTGTTTTGAATTCTTTGTGGCATTTCAGAAATCCAGGGAGAGAAGTTTTAACCAGACTTTCTGACTTGCAAATCTACTCTGATTTGATTTTATCTTTTTTTCATTTTAGGGCCCAAAGTCTTCCGCTGGCACAACTGAAGGCTTATTCTCTCTGAGGTTTAATCCAATCAGAGCCTTGCATATGAGGGTGAACTGTGAGGAAAATAAGGTTTGAAGATGTTATATTAGAAGACAAAAATTACTAAAAGATAAAACCTATTAAAACAGCCCAGAAAGTCATAGTTACCTCTCACGTACACAGCCATGGCTTTAGGATTGTGTTTCTAGAATTTATGGTTTAGTTTATGAGACTAACACAGACTGTTTTGGAATTAAGGGAGCAATGAGTCTTGGTTTGCTGTTAGGTTTCCACTGGGGAATCTAACTTCTGCTATTGATTGCCCCAGATATTCAGCCTTTATTTTCAAGCTAGATGCTATACAGCAGCATTTGCAGTCTGCCTGTCAGATAAAAATCCCCTAAGATCACTGAAACTTTTCTTCAAAACACAGTCACAGCTAGGCCTGGGAGATGTGCTGTCTACAGGGAGTTTCCTGCCTCTGAATGCAGATCTATCCAACTGCTAGAGTGACTCTGTGAAATCAATTGTATAATTATTTACATAAAACATCTTTCAAATAAACTATTCCAGGATACTCTGCAGAATTAAATAGTACAACTACACATGGGGAAGCTGTGCTGTCAGACAGTCTTGTGAACCAGGTATTGATTTCACCAGCGAACAGTTTGCAGTCCAAAAATATCAATACAAAAAAAGGTTAAAAACACAGGGTAATTTGGTGTCTGTCTGTCTTTCCTTGTACAAGGTGGAAGGTTGCAACACTGAAGTCCAGTATTAGAAAGTAAATACATGATTTATGGTCAAAAGTTTTAGCAACATGCATTTCAGATCACCACTAATTTCTATTGGCCTTGTTCTCTCAAGTCAACGTAGTTCACTCTTGCATCTGTCAGCATCATCATAGAATCACAGAATGGTTTGAACTGGAAAAGATTTAAAGATCATCCAGCTCCAACCCCCCTGCCATGGGCAGGGACACTTTCCACTGGGTTGCTCAGAGCCCCCTCCAGCCTGGTCTGGAGTATTCCCAGGGATGGGACACCTGCAGCTTCTCTGGGCAACCTGTTCTAGTGCCTCACCACGCTCACAGTAAGGTATTTCTTCCTAATGTTTAATCTAAACCTACTGCCTTTCAGTTTAAAGCCATTCTACAACACACAATATCACAATACATCACTGCTTAAAATTTATTCTTGCATTTAATTATGTCTTTGCCTTCATTTCTCTCACTTCCCTATTGATTATTATTAATTTCTTTCTGTTTATGGAAAGGCCTGCTGTGTTCACAGCTCCAGCCCTCACTCATACTTTGCTATTTAAGACAGTTTATGACATAAATTTTTTACTGTTCTCATAGTCTTGCTGATGTTAGGTTTCCTGTAATTTTTCATTTTTCTTTGTTTTTAATAACCATAATTACTTATTATCATTTATTAGTTTCAAAAATACTTTTCTCCGAAGCAATCTTAATATCCAGCATCCTGAAAAATGCATTCCAGATGAGGAAGGTAAGTTGCAAACTTGCCTTCTGACCAAGAATTCATGCAGTCTAACTTCAGGTATCAAACCTGGGCAGCAGTATTTAGATCCTCACCTCTTTTGTAAGGCAAGAGAACTTCCTTCGGGTCTTTTGGGTCCTCAGTGGTTCATGAGGAAATGTTATAAGTTTGAACAACTGAGTTGCATTTAAGTAATACCCTGCAGCCCCTGTGTACTTCCAGAGGGAATGTTCCACACGTTTACAGTCTATAAGGGGAATTTTTTAGTGACAGAAAGAACAGAGAAAAGACTTTACCTTTGCTCATGACTCTGCCCTACCCTGTTCATTTGGCCTCCTATTCCTTGAATGTCCTGGGGGTGTTAACAGTGATTTAGAAATGTGCTGTAAAATAAATTCAGTAATTTATGTGAATGATCATGTTCTAGAGTGGAAGGAGTGGTAAATCAGATATACTGATAGCTATGGGTGCGAGGGTTCTTGATTCTGATCTTACAGGGAGTGTTGCTCTTATAACGGAGCTTGCTTCTCTCGAGGTAGTGTAGCGCCTACTGGAAACTAAAAATTTCACTTCTGAGGGGTCTGTTTTTGTGGTTAGCTACTATTTCAGGCTTCAACGTTGGTCTGCTACACTGCGCGGGGGCGTACACGGCCCTGGAATCTGGCTATCTGGTGAGGGGCGAAGGCCAGGGCCCCTGTGCATCAGAAAGCAGCCCCCCTCGGCGTCTTGGCCTCGGGCTGAGCTGGGGGATAGGTCGGAGCAGCGCGGTGAGAGACGAATTAGGAGGCGACCACTTGCTGGGGGTAAACTGTCGGTTTATTACAGAAGAACCAACAAGGAGGGGAAACACCCAGCAAATGGCCCCGAACAGGGGGCAGGAGAGGGTTTTAAGGGAAAAGGGGGGAAGAAGGCAGGGAAACCCGGCTATCCAATAGAAATACATATTTGGAGGTACGAAACATAACTGATATACTAAAGTAACTAACTGTTATAAATCATAGGGGGGGCTCCGGGGCTACAGCCAACCATAACTCCCAGAGAAAAGAAAATTCTCGAAACCTGGGAGGAGAAAAGGAGTGATTGACTGACCCCAAGGAGGAAACAACTTTCACTTTATAAGAGAAACCAAGGGAGGAGCAGTTTCATTTCCATAGCAACTTAACTGGCAGGGTAGCAGCAGGAAGTCCTGGGAAAGGGAGAAACCATTTAATACAGAAAATGGGGGGAGCAAACTAACAAACTTAAGAACACACTACAGCAGGTTTAGAGACTGAGAACAAAGACTACCCTGCCTGGTGAAATAACATCTCCTTTTAATCAATACTATTGAAGAAGCAAGATATAGCAATATGAAGAATTTTTGCAGTGACCAGTTAAGATACCAAATAGATTTCACTAAAATCCATTCTCTGACATGTTATGACTGTATGTTACAAAAAAAAAAATCACAATTAAGGTGTGACTGTCTTTTCAGTGTGACAGTGGAAGAGCCACTGTCATTTTACAGCAAAGATATTCCTTAAGCACAGCATTTACAGAATGGAAGAAATATCAAATGTAAAGGAAACGTACCAAACTTCATACTGTTTTTCACAAAATAATTAATAAAATTATCAGTAGATTATAAATATGTAGATTAGATTGAGAAAAAATCAAAACAATCCAAAAAACCAAAAACAAACCAAAGACTAAGAAAAAGTAAAAGATTTTGAGTTTCAGCTTATCTTTAAAAATTAAATATTTCTTATTTTTTAATTTTCTTTCTCTTCCTGGAAGGAAATTCAATTTTTTCTCTAATTAAAGATACATCTGTTGAGAGTAGAACTTCATTGGTGAATGTGTGCTAAAAGGTACCTTGGGTAAGGATGTTTTTGGAAGGGTTTATGGGGACACCTAACTGGAGGTTATTTAATTCACCTTTCCTGAAGCCATGTCATCTGAGCTTATTTTCCATGCTTAATGTCACATTTATGATGGAAACATAAAACTCTCTTGAGGAGTGTGTTATTTATCTTTGGAATTGCATAGCATTTCTGGAAATGTCAATGCATTTTCAAAGGCTTTTAAGAGTCCTGGCAGTTCTTCAAGGAAATACTACTAAACGCAGAAGAACGATCCTGTCCCAACAGAGGAGGATAAAAAATGTCCTATGAGATCAGGTTGGTTAAACTGGGAACTCTTCATTGACATCTAAACCAAGAAGAGAGACTAGAGAGCAGAAACTAGACCAGAGCACTAAGGATGGATATAAAAAGACAAACTGAGCAAGTAAAAACAACATCAGCAAAAACAACATGAACAGTGCCATGAAGAAGCATCAGGGCTGATTTGGAATCCCCAGAAATTTCAATCACTATATTAAAAGGAAGAGGAAGACAAACCAAAGTTTATACTAGCTAGACTAGGATAGCTAATGGAAAGGTAAAGGGAATAACAAAGAATGTCAAGAAGGCAAATTGTATATGTAGTTTTGAGAATGTCTTCACTGAAAAGGTCAGCTGTGACCTAATACAGCTATGGACAAAAAAAAAAAGGGGTAAGACCTCTGAGTGCAATGTGGAAATTACAAATTAGTGAGTAAGCTAGCTAAATCATATGTTTTTAGCTCACCTAATCTGACAAACTTTATCTTAAGATAATGCATGAAGACCTAAAGGAAGGAAGCCTCTTGGAAGTGGTGACAACTATGTGCCTCTGGGGAGAATTATGGGGATTATGTCTTTAGTAAAGAGAACAAAAGAGGATACAAGACATAACACAGTAATTATTCTATTGTCAGTTTTACTTCAATCACTGGGGGAAAAAAGACAAAAACAAACAGAAAATGAAATTTTTAGAAGCTGTGGAAAAGTAACTGGAGATGGGCAGCAGCAACAGACTTGCATTTCCTGAAAGCAAATTATGTCAGACCAGTATAATTTTCTTCTGTAGAAGCAGCTGGATTTTTGGATAGAACAACAAAAATAAAATCTAATATTTAGGCTTCGGTATGAAGATCGCCTAACCAACTTAATGATATCTGTTGCTCTTTCAGAAACTGACAGGCCTTACAGATTGCTGGTTTGTTTGTACTTGATTTATGCAGTTATTCAAAAAGCAGCTGTTTTTCCATCTGATTTCCTTGGACTTTTAATGTTGCCCACAGAGCAAAAAAATGCACTATCAATTTGAACTAATAAAAGTAGTGATCAGAAAACTTTGAAAATATTTAAACCCACATTTCTAAACTATTGCAGGCAGGGGGACTGAGGCTAGCTTTTGAGGATGTGCAACAGGTGAAGAAACTCAGGATTGGGCTTGAGAAATACTGAACATGCCACGAACATCATATTATACAAAAAAATATATGAGGGTTAGTTTCTATGGAGCAAAGGAAGAAGTTAATTGCCTTAAAACAGAAACTAAAAATTTCCTTCTGAAGGAAAAAACCCTCCTCTGTATCCCACTTGTTGAGAGTCAAGATGCACAATTTTGCCCTTTACGGCCATTTCCTTTTTTAAGCCTTATTGCTTGGAGTTTCCATGGCTACCGACCATGAACTGAAATCGCTGTGTAATATATTTTATTTCCAGACAGAATTGTGCTCTAGCAGTCAGTGTTGAGCAATTAAAGGAGACAGGCTAGAAGGTGGACTTGACAAAAGCCTCTAAACCTGTAGGTGGTAAAATGTGCTGGGGTTTCTGGGCTGCTTGTTTTTGACTCACAAGGTGCATTAGCAGCATTACAGATATAACCTAATGTGTAGTAAGTCTGATTATGAATGCTGTCAATTCTTGCTGTTAAATTTGCTACTTATGAAGAGAAAGGGCAGAGAAAAAACCTTCATCCTTGAAATACTCACCCCTCCAGTCCTGAAAAAATTAACTTGTCTTTCCTATTTTCTTAATTTGTGCTTCCTGTTTTGTTTGAGTGGAAGTCCTTAATCTGTTTTGGCATGTGAATGAAGTATTTTCTGCTTTCTCAAATATTAAGTCTAGCCTCCACACACAAGATGCAACCTGCCAAGTGAATGGTACCAGGTCAATAGGAAATCTAGGAAAAAAAGGGAATGAACACACAGACGGACAAGTGATTTTTGTGTTTTAAGGAGGAAGAATTTATTTTTAATTGTGATTATTTCCCATTGCACAGGTCCAAATTATAGAACTATTCCTAATATCTCTGCAGTAATATAGGTGGGATAGGTTCAAATGGAGAAGATATTGCTGCTCAGTGCTGCCCTATGACATTGCCACTTAGTGTTGCCTGGTGACTTAAAAGGTTTCCTAATTCCTACCTTCCTGTTTGCCTGTTTTGGTAATAGTCCCAGGCAAAAGGCTTCGTAGCAGACACCCCCTTCTCTCTCTGAGAATAAGCACTGTCAGGCTAAAATAAGTCTGCTCTGGGACACCAGTGAGTCAGCAATGTTCCTTCTGGTAGGAAATGTGTCAAGGCCTCACCACAACCTGTTAATACAGTGGGAGATGCTGTCCTCCAAATGTGATAAAAGGCACAGGAGAATTTCCTCTTTAAAAAAAGCAGGATGCTACCTGCCTGGCCATCTACTCATGTGGGTGACACTCACACTCACCTGCTCAGCTGATTGTCTTCTGAAGCCATCTTCTTGTGTCTATAGCATCACTTACTGTTTCCTGAAGTCACTTTCCTACCACAAAGTTGTTTTGATTCAATAGAGGAGAAACAGTTTTCATTTGAAACCTGCTTCTCTTCAGAGAGCTGTTGTGTAGCTTGAGGAGATAAAGACTGTAAAAAAACATGCAGACTCTAAGCTGAGAATTAGTTTATATTTCACATTTTCTAATAATTTCATTTTTTTTCTCTGGTGCTCACATTTGTGTCTGATAGATTTTTTGCAGCTGATTTAAGAGATTTTGCTCTCCAGAATAGATCACGGCAAAAGAAAAGCTTATTCACACAATTAGCTGGACTGAGACTGCTCTCACTTAACCACCTGGCAGTAAACTGACTGTGAGGAACTGATTAAAAAAGTACAGAGAGTCCTGCTGTACAAAAGAGATGAACTCTAGTTTTCCAAGCCCCAGTGAGCCAAATTTCAATACCACTTAACCTCTGTGTCTGTCTGTGCATCCACACTGCTGCATGTTTTGTTCCCAGAGCAAGTACAGGAGCCTCATGGTTTGAGTACTTTAAAGGCAGACAGAATTCAGACTACTTCTATACCCCAACCTTTTAGGGACATTCTTGCAAACATCATCTATGCAATACTAAACCTCTTATGGCACCTCAAGGATGGGGATGTATCCTCATGTAAGTGGCTTGTATACATTCAAGTAAGCATGTAAAAGCTGCATGTCTAACTCTGAGCTGGTTACTCTTAGGCTGTCTTTACAGTTTCTGGAGGGAAAAAGTTACCTAAGGGACCCTGCCCTCCAAGAAATGCATCTGACATCTGTTAAGCAGTGGAATTGTCACTCAGCTCCCTACAAAGAGTTCTTTTGTCATCCTCCATCTCTTCTGGACCTCTGCTGTAATTTGTTTTGCTGCAGTGGCACTGACCCCTAGCAGACAAACCCCCTCTGAACTGCTTGAATTTGTTCACCCAAGAGCAGCTGTTTTCTTCTGGTTTAGCTCTCTGCCAGACTAAGTCAAAATCTAAGCTCACAGAAAAGACTCACAAGGGCTGAGCTCAGAACAATGCAAGTATTGGGAGCACGAGGATAAATTTGTGGGTGATGGTGCCCTCAGGGTAGCTTGGTTTGGTTCTCTGCGTTTGGAACAGGCAAAGACTGGGTGTGTATTAAGGAGCACATGAAACATTTTCTGTTGCATTCACAAATTGGCCCAAAGCCTGTATCTGTGTAAAAGCTTGTGCCTAAGTTTGTGAAGGTGCTAGGTGGGTTTTCTCTTTTATCTTAAGATCTGCACTCAGAGTACAATGAAATTCCCTGAGTATTTTCACTTTACCACTGACTGCAGTTCTCCTGGGAAAGAGGCCACCTGAAGAGGATTTATTTAACTTCTTCAAGCAGTCCTCAGAGAACTGCTGGAAATCCAAGTTAATTCATTTAGCTTGTCCTTCCTCTGCTCTGAAATTCCAGTACCACTCACTGTTATATGGAAATCCTCTTGTCTCTATGAACATTCCTCCTGTTCCTCTGTGCTGTGATCCACCAGATATTTCCAAACTGCTTATAAAAATACATATTTGCATATGCAGGCATCTTGCTCTACAGCTTTCCTAAAAGTTTTCAAAGCCTGCTTTCAAGTGTCTCTTACATCACTGGTTCTCTGCATGCCCGTGTCTGTTCCTGGGGGCTTTTAAAAGCCTCATTTTGCTGGAACACAGTGCTTACATAAGATTGACTGGCTCTCTACGGATTCAGTGAAGGGAAAATGGACCACCCTCCTAACTGACTGACGCTGTTCTCAATTCACTGGTCAAAAGTCTGCAGAGGGCCTTCTGGTAGATTTGGAAGCTTGTTGCTGTCACACCTGACTGCCTGCCGACCTCCCCATCACCTGCTGTGCAAGCAGTCAGAGCTGAAATTCACCCAGGGCTTTGCTTGAATCACTCTGGACCAAATGCCATCTGGACCTACCCTCACACAAGTCTAAAGCAGCCTTCAAAAACAAAGAGCACATTTTTATTCTAGCTGATAGACAGCAATATTCTCAGCCTTCATTGAAAACAACATGTTATGTGTCCAAAGAACGTTTTAGAATAACTATGAAGGAAACAGCTAATCCTGCACACTAGACAACTAAGTTATAGTGAAAGAGGTTCCTGCCTTTGTAATTACCTCGTAGCAATGTAGTCAATTTCAGTTAGAGTGTGGGGCTAACATTTCTGACAAAATATAGAATAAAAGGTAATTTCTCTTATTTTTTCCCCAGTCATTTTGACATTGAAAATTTTAAGCTAATTACTTGATGACAGGGATCAAAGGCAGATCAGTTAAGTCACTTCCCAAAGACAGCTTTTGATAATGCTCTTTTCAGTGTTATTCTCTGATTAAAAATATTAATAAATTTTGTTATCCAAAGAGAATGGGGAGGGAATCAGTGAGGAGATGAAAGATATTTCAATGCAGATTGGTCTTCAATAATTTAATGCAGATTGGTTTTCATTTATGTAGATTGAAGGTAATTACAGAAAATAACTAACTTTATTTTATAGAAGAAATCCCAGGCAGCGTGCAGATATGTAAATTTCAGTTTTCCTTCTCTGGACTAAAAGCCACATATAACACCCAGGGTGATATGGCACTCCCTTTTAAAGGGTAAGTTTAACAGTAGAGTCATGGTATCATTGAACCCCATAATTCCATTCTGTTCTAGAGTTTCTGTGGAATCTCTGGGGTCATTTGTTTAATTCCATGCTTAAAGCAGCAGCAAGAGCCTTGTCCAGCAGAACTTTGAATACTTCCAAACTTAGAGATTCTACAGCCCCTTTGGAAAACTTTTCCAGCATTGAATTGTCCACAGGGAGAAAATATTTTCTTTCACTTAACTGGAAATACTCTTGTTAGGACCTGTGCCTGTTTCTCCTTGTGGTTTTACTCTTTGCCTACAAGAAGAGTCAGGTCAATTTTCTTTATAGCAAAGTTGGAAGTTACTTTCACAGGAAAGCTAATTCATGTCCCTGTTCTCAGGAGGACTAAAAATCCTGTTATTCTCCCTGGCAAAGATTTCCTGAGATTATCTTTAAAACCTTCGGTAATGCAGATGACACAACTTAGGTAGCTTACTGATGCTTATTGATCTTTTTGTTAGGAATACACTCCATAATATCTAAACTATATCTTGTCCTTCAGAAAGTTAATTTTTATTTTCTTTCACTGTCTGGAAATGAAAAGTCATATATCATCACCCTTTCACTATATTTTCAATAGTGAATTTTATCATGTTCTCCTATACTTCTTTTTTATTCCAAAATAACCTGTGAATTGCCTCTGCATTGGTGGATAGATCACATTTTCTGAACCTCGCAGTATTCCGGTTATTCTTCTTAGTGTGCCTGCATCTCTGGCAAAGTTTAGTGCCCCGAGCTACATAGAGACAAAAAGATTAATTGCTTCATAAGTTCTGAAGAAGACAGTCCTTTTCATTTGGTATGGTGATTTGTTTTGTTTATAACAACAGTGTGTTTTAGTCCTGTCATACAGTCTGTGGTCCACAACAGCCTTTAATACTCCAAGGTATTCTGTCGTTTTTTGGTCTTTATATATATATTTATTTGAGTAGTTGCTTTTATCTTTCAATGGATTGGTCCTTGCTGTTCATTGATTTTTAGGTTGGGATTTTTTTGTTGTTATTGTTTTCAAAGACTTTTTTTTCCAGTCTCAAGTAATTATCTTGAATTCTAATCCTGTCCTCAGTAGTGTTTACAGTCTGCTTTATGCCTTGATGTCTACACACTTTGTAAGAGATTCTGTTGCACCAAGTTTCCCGTTAATCAATGTATTCATTGGCATTCAGGTGAGCGCCCTGATAGATCTCACTTGACATGCTGTGGCAATTTGGCGTGATCTACTAATGTTTACTCTGGAATATTTTACTGCAAAGCCACCTTCTGACTATTTTATCTAGACCATTTTTCTCCTATATGCTTGAAAAAATGTTAGAGAAGTTGGCACCTAAAGCAATATTTGTGGGAAACTGAGACAAGGAGCTCCAAAACATCAATCTAAACAATTCTCTTTACTACCATTCTGAGACTACGGTGTTCCCCAGCACCTAGATCTTCTTGTTTTCAAACACACACTGTGCAGCTGAGAGCTAGCTCATACTAAATCCATTCAGGATCCTGAAACTAGACGTAGGGATTTTCACTTTCTGAGGGGCCTATTGAAACAGGAGCACCTTTATATGCATCAATCCAAATCTTATCCCAAGACATTTATCTGTTCTCCAGCATAGCTATATCCTTCCCCTGCACAGCAACAGCTTTGTGACATTCTTCCTTAAGCATCCCTGTGTCTTCACTGTGGATTTTGCCAATAGACCAGTGTCAACTCCGTGGGTGATTTTCTAACACCTCTAGACAATACATGGTATGCCAGCAAAATCCTGTGGTGGAGACCTGGCTTCAATTTCTTCAGTTTCAAACAATGTGTTTGCTTTTAAAAGCCTCCTCCCTTCCCCTCGGCTCTAAATTTACACTTGTCATTTGAGTGGTGACTCATACCCCTCTGACTCAGCCGCAGCTAATCAGTGGCCTATTGAAAAAAATATTTTTCTCTGACTTTGAAGAGCCATGTGTCAGTTTGCACACTAACCACCAATTCATACGCTAACAGCCAACATGAAGAACAATCTAGAGAGTCAGCCCTTCATCTAAGTTCCAGATAAATAGTGCCCAAACTGCGTATTTGCTCTGAGATTGTCCAGTTCAACTAGTTTTGCAGCCCTGAAGAGAGTTTTGTTGCCTTCCAATAGCAGGAAGGAAAAATAACGTCGGCAGTTTTTTTGCTGAGGGTTTCCTGCAAGGCAGGCCAACATACTCAAAGAGGCAAGAATATAGTGCACACCTTGGAGCAGAGTCCTGACCAGACAGTGGCAATCTCTTATCTACTTGTGTGCAGATGGACTCTGGATGTATCTATTTTAGTTCAGATCAGGACTAGGCATTTCACAATAACCCTGTCTTATACTTCCCGTCTTATCCTTCACATCACAGAGCATTCATGGAAGACAGAAACTGGATTCCATCTGGCTAAAATCAGAATGGAAGACAAACTCCAGGTGTGCACCTACTTCACTCCAGCTGCTAATGCATGTACACCCCAGGGAAACACGTTGGAGACTCTCCTGAAACACATAACACGTAAATAAAAAGTGTTTCCCTCATCCATGTTGGTCTGTGCTGCTTTCCAGGGGTGACATAGTCTTTGTCCATTGCAGCACAATTTTTGCCCACTCAACTCCAAGATCCTTAGGCATGCTTATTCCCTCATCCCTGGCAGTGTGTTTCTGCTGTTTTCCTACCAGTGCACTGAGGCATTGCTGAACAGGTCCTTTTCAGGAGCTAAGTCATAGAAAAGTTATGAACTATTTTGGAAGGGTACCTAATTGTAACCTTTGTAAAATCATTAAGCCAATATTACTTGTTTTGTTGAGGTTCTCTATATTTCCTTTGGATTTTTGGTCTCATATTGAACTAGTTTGTTCTCATTTTAAGAAGTCTAATAGCTCAAATTATTCTCCAAAACAACTAATTAAACTGTACAGTCTTTTTTACAAATTTTCTGTGTTTTCAATTTCCTTTTGAAGTCTATTAAAATGTGTTCCTCTCATACATTTTTCCTTAGGTGGAGCTCTGGAGTTTTCAGTATCTTTTAAAAGGATTCACAGACACCTGCTCCTAAAAATACAGAGTTAATAAGTCATAAATTGGTAGGGGGAAAAAAGCCATCTTATTTCTGACTTTTCTTTGTGTTCTGGAAGTGATTGTCTGTGATTCAGGATGAAATGCTCTTTTATCATTCTCATGTTATTCTCCCTTTCAGAGAGTTATAGTTCTGGTAGGGCTTTTCCTTGCTCTCACTTACTTTTACATTGAAAACCAACTGATATTCAATAATCACAGAGATTTCCTTTCATTCTACATCTAAATTTCAACCACTCAGCCTTGTATAATGGAAAAATTCTGACTGTAACATTCATTCATCTTTGGCAGCTCTTTATTCCAGATCCTTACAGCTAATTTATCCTATACAGTGCTCAGGAGCTGAGGCACCTAACTCAGAGCAGTGGATTTTCAGCTCCAGGCTGTCAGAATTCTAGTCACTAAGGAACAATGGAAAAGAATTAAAACTTGAAAATTGACCACTTGATTCTCATAAAAGTCCTTGAAACACAAAACTCTTCCTCAAGGGCCATTAAAGGAGAGGAAAAGAAATGTTCTTATTCAATGTCAAATAATTAAAGAAAGGATGTACATCTTGTCTCTAATGAAGCTTTTTGAAATATATATTACATCTTTACAAAATAAAGAGGTTCAAATTAGCCAGAAAGCAAGTGACTTCATTGGAATATCCATTTTAAAGTGTGTCCATTTAAAATAGCAGAAGGGGATTCTAACAGTTTCTATGCTGGACTGGAAATAGATCTCAACCATCAGAAGTAACCTAAACTCTGTCCTTCATTATGAAGAGTGGCCAACAATGGCCACTTTTTGCCATATTAATAATTTCACAATGCTTATAGGTGGCTTTAATACAAATTTGCAGAATTTATGAAAATGGCAAGAGAGAAGGCACTGTCTTGGTACAAAAGGAGTATATTCAATGTAGGTATGTTGATCAGATTGTGAAACAGTGAAAGAACAATTTACTTTCTGCCTGAGGAGGATGGCAGTATAAGTCTCTAGAAATTCTGCAGTCACTTGACTTGACAGCATCAGGATTTCCTGCTCACAAAAAATGTAATAACCCAAAGAAGGACAATGATAGCATCAATCACAAGCAATGACCTTCATATAATTTCAATGTGACAGCACATCATAAAATACAGCAGACTCAAAATAATTGCATAGTTCTCAAAAATTCAAACAAAAAAAAATAAAGGGTTGTTAGAGGAAAGCCAAATATTATTTACCATTTCTTTTTTTTCCCTGATAAAATCTACTTGCCTTAAAAGTTTGATATTTTTTTTATTTTATCACTTGCTTCAAAGACTAACCCCAAACATCCAAAAATGAAGATTATATGGAGGAAAATTCTGGATTGATGCTATTCTCTGAATTTAGATTCAAAAGGATGAATCCCAAAATTTTAAAATCCTTCTGACAGTTCACAATTTTTCAAATGGAAAAAGTATTTTCTTAAGTTTTTATTATTATTAATAGCTGTAACATTAGCAATAAAAATAAAGAAATTAAGACAGTGAGAAAGATTGACTTGAGATACAAACAATGCCTCAGTTTCACAGTTCAATTTATTTTAACATCGCTATTTGTTTAGAATTTTACATTTCAAAAAACTTTATCCAGAAAAGTTTATGCTGAACTCTATAGTCACCAAGTTTTTTCCAACAGTTCAGCTTGTTCTTTGTCTTTTACTTTTGAAAACTGAAACCTCTTTCTGCCTATAAAAGCTCCAGGAATACTTTGGCAAATAGAAATATTGACCCATGTTCTTATGAATGTAATGTGTTTTAGTTTGTCTAACATCTTTATTACTATTTCCTTAAAGTCAGTGTTTTCAAAACAAAAAGGGGTTTTGATAGTGTACAACACTCATTGGCTAATACTGATTTATTAAGAACTTGAAGAAAGAGATTCTTACTACCTTTGTTATGAAATAATGAAGCAGAGAGAGATACACTGATAAAGGCCTTTAGAGTCTAAAGATGGATTTTCTATCCTTGAGGCTTTTGAAAATTTCTTGGTTGAAATAATCTCTGTTCAAGCCTCAGTTATTGTAATATTCCATGATTTTTTCCTCAAGGAAAAAAAATACTGAAATGATACTTTTCCTTCTTAGCCTGAAGCAAGCTATGGAGACCATGCAAACCTCATTAAAAGACAAATGAGTTTTTTCCATTGGCTTCTATACCTATCAGCTTGTCCTAGTTGTACAACTCTCCCTGATTATTTCCCTGGGAGCCTTAAGTCTTATTTAGTCTATAATACAGGATAAATGAACCTATAGCCCTACCCCATGTGGGTTGGATGAGAATGAAGGGACTGCAGGTTATGAAGTAGCATGGCAATAAAGTTAGCTCAATAACTGTAGTACTTCCATGAAATCTCCTGAGTTGCTGCAATAAAAGCATGCCTACCTTGTGTGTTCACACATTTCAGAGTGTGAGCTGCATCTCACATTTCATGAGCATCCTCGTCGTGGTGGGCTTCACTTCCTTTACTTGTCTGAAGACAGAATCCTGTAACTGGACTGCTAAGAAAGATGAATGGGTTGTTTTGGTTTTCAGTCATGTGGAATGATTCAAGACAGTTTCTTCAAACAATTCTCCTTTGCTCAGTCAAAGGTGTGCAAGAGTTTTAAATAAGTTCTATGTGTCTGTGTTTTATGCTGAAAACTTAAACTGAAGGTGGGGACCAATCCAACTGCCTGGGTTATCCTTTGCAGCCTGTTCTCCATCAGTCTGTTCTTCCCAAACAGGCTTATAGCCTTATTCACTCACCTGCCTTCCAGGAGAAGTCCATTAGCTTTTCAATATTCTTTCCATATCAGGTCTTGACAAGGCATATTACTTTCCTAGTACCTGGTTAAAAACCAGTTTCCAATGAATGTTCCACCTGTGATTGTCTTTCTCTCTTGGAACTGTTCACCTTATGACTACCATTTTTCTTCTTTTGTTTGCTTTACAGCTCCTCTGTTTTGACATTCCTGTGACAGAATAATAGCAAGTGATGGACTAAATTCAGTTATACATATTATTCATAGAAATGATAGAGCTATAAGACTCCAGCCTGTAATTTTTTCTTGAGTGATGAGAGGGCATGCTGTGGTTAAAACCTAATGTGCTGATAAATAAATTGCAGCTGTCATACTTTGATGCCATGCAGATATTGGCAGCATTTTCCAAAAGCAAAAATAAGGCTATTCGCAACAAGTCATTGAAAGTGGAGGATTTTAAAGGATCACCACAAATCAGATAGAAAAGACGGAAATTGGCTTTGTTGATTCAAATATAGAGGCTGTGATAACAGAGTGTGTGTTAGAGGTACTTCAGTCAGATAATCAGCCTATACATCAAAGTGCAGAGGATATTTCAAACTCAAGTAAAATAGAGGGAGAGAAAGAGAGAAGGGAAGAGGGAAGCTTCTTTCCTGGGACCACCCAGGAAGAGCAGAGTCCCAGGTCACTGCCTCTTGGGGGGCAGGGGCTCTCCAGTGCAGCAGGTGGTAAGGGTGAAAATGACAAGATACCTGGTGATTTTTCTCATGTTTTTTTCCCAACATTACACACTTTTCATTCTGAGCCAATTCTAGTTTCGCCCCATTTTTTCCACTTCTGGTGCTATTAGCTCTGAGGTATGTATACTAAGGGGGTGCAAATTCTGCGTATTAGCTGGTGTGCACATAAACTATTGGATAATATTGTTTAATTATTTAAATTTTTGATCTTTATTTTGTTATTCCATTGTTTAGTTTTCTCCAATATTATTCAAGGCCTACAAAACAAGAGGTAAGGAGTGATGATAAAGAGGGGCAAAATGGTAGTTGTTTCCCATGAGACCCATGAGAACTTACCCTGAAAACACTATTGAAGTTTAAAGATGCAGGGCCATGAAAAGAGTGCAAGAATAAAACAATAAAAGGACCACTACTGAGGCTTAAAAATACATGTGGAAAAGTAAACCTGAGAACAGCATAAGGCAGTATGTGATATCAGGTGCCATTTTGTTTCAAATATTTCCTCACAGGTTTATTTGTGAAATATCAGCTAAGTCAATAAACTTTCTTATTCCAGTTTCACCTGGACTTTTAAAACTGTCTTTATTACTTGACAGCTATCATTAGCAGCTTCCCTAAATGGCCACGTCATCCCCAGGTGAATGCAACAGCTCATATTTGCTACGTGGCTATAAAAAAATTGCAAGCATATAACTTCCACAACATTTTTCTGAGTTGTTTAACCAATTGTGTTCTACTGTCCATGTGTCTGTTTTCTGTAACCTGTTGCTGATCAGGATTTCTTTTTTGTCTAAACTTAGAAGGCTTGTTAGGCAAGGACTTTTTTTACTGTGTATTTGCAGGGTGTAATCACACTCGAGGAACCAGGCAGTATAGCAGAAAAAATAACAAATAACAAAATCAAATACGTGATGTGTTGTCACAGCATTTATGAAAGTTAATGCACAGCAGTCCAAGATTACGTAGTTGGGTATGTCC
Source organism: Zonotrichia albicollis (assembly GCF_047830755.1). Taxonomy (NCBI): domain Eukaryota; kingdom Metazoa; phylum Chordata; class Aves; order Passeriformes; family Passerellidae; genus Zonotrichia; species Zonotrichia albicollis. The sequence goes on from NC_133819.1 coordinate 135,388,254, forward strand.
CTTCCTAAGCACCTCAGCCAGTCTTTTCAGCCTTGATGAACCCCTTTCATTAACATGGGTCATGGGTGAGCCCTGGTGTGATGATCTGCTCCACACAGTGAGAGAGCAGTGTGCCCCACCAAAGCACAAGGAAATGCCTTTGCATCTTGCGGGCCATTATTTTTTTCACAGGAAACCATCATAGGCAAAAATTGGCCAGTAGACACACTAGCTTTTTTGAGAGGCTTAGTGCTGAAAACTTATGGGAAAACTGTGATTTTAATAATAAACCCCCCCCCAAAAAAAAACCCCAACAAACAAACAAACAAACAAAAAAATCCACAAAAAAAAAAAAAAACACAAAAAACCCCCCAAAAAACCCACTTAAAGTTCTTTCTGAGATTCCTCTTGAAAGGAATAGGACTTCTGTATAAGTTATCATTCCAGACCAGAGCTGAACTGTTGGATATGATTATCATAGAAATGTGACCTTTCATGACAAGACCTTTGAAGAGTTTGACATTTGAAAAAGAATAAGGTTCAAGTGGAAAGTGGTAAAAGTGGCTGAAACTGAGTATTTGTTAAAAGGTTTACCTTAATGGACTGTAATGAATGTAAAGACATGCAAAACTATTAGGCAAACAAACCCAGATGAGATGAATTATAGTAAATAAAAATATTGCTCAACATTGTAAACAATCTTTCAAAATTTCATGAGTTATCAGTTAGTTTGATAAAATCCAACTCTAGCCCTCAAAATTAGTAAGAGTAAAATTTTATACTCAATTGAAATTTTGCAAATTTCATAAATTTAGAGGAATTCCTCTGATTTGGTAGAGTCCACATGGAAATTGGTGTAGGAGTATCACTCATGCTGCCTCTTTTCTTCTAATGCAGTCACTATAACTGCAAAAACAGCCCACATCTTCCTGTTTATTTTTTCAAAAAGCCCAGTCATTTAAAAGCCTAATCATTTTCCATGATGATTGTTGCTACCGGTAGCAAAATTGCATGTTTGCTGTGCATTAAAGCAGAAAACCCAAACCTAGCCTTCTTTCATCACTATTTCTTTAGTCAGAAAAAAAGTCTTACATTCTGTAATCAGGGATGAATATTATATAAAGACTAGTTATTTCCACAAAGTAAGGAAGAGGATGTGAATGGGACACTAGAGAATTTTGTCTCAAAAGATCCTATAGCACTTTGTATATAAAGATTGGTTATTTAAAAGCATCTTCAGAGGGTTCATCTGGTGAGAAGAATTCACATGTAAATATGCGGGATGGGAGAAGATATGCACTAACTTCAAAACTAAATTATAAAATTCATATGCATTAACTTCAAAATACAGAAATTATTTGCTAAGTTATATTATGCACAAGAAATGTAGCAAGTCAGGTTTTGTGTGACCTTGTCCTTTGGTTTTGCTCTACAACTGCAGTTGGTTACAGTCTGTTCCATGCTCCTTGAACACTCCTAGGCTTGTAACAGCCTTGTTACTCTAATTCCTCTGCACTGGATTTTTTTCCATTTCATTCTCTTGCTTTGGCAATCTTTTCCCTGTGAGGGATGCATCATTTTGCTGTAGTGAAGTTAGGCTTCTCAGTCTTCTTCCCCTTTGTGGCACCAGCAATTAGAGCCTTGCAAGCTGAGAGAAGAGTGGTTCTCTCTGTCTGAGCTTTGTGCCACAACGCTCCAGGCAGCAAAGGGAAGGACAGGGTGAATTTTATACAGGACCCAAGGCTCAGAGATGGCCTGTGCTCCTTACAGGAGGTGTCTGCACCCTGATCAAATTTCAATCATGCTCTATTGATGCCTCATAAATTTAATAACGTGAAAATGTGAATTTAGAAATGTTGTGGTGGAAACAGGAAAATAAATGACAACAGAAGGGTCTTCCTGTAAAGACTTTTTAAATTCCTCCTCTAGCTCTAAACCTAGAAATGATCTGTTAAGCATTGGTAAGGTTTCTTCATTCACAATATCTTGTTCAAACCCCAACCTCAGGCAGAATCAGCTAGAGAAATTTGTCCAAAGCCATATCCATTTGCATTCAGAATATCATCATGAATTGAGCCTCCACAACATCTTTCACACTAAATAAATGTTTTCATGTGTTCAGAGAGAGCTTCCTGTTTCAGTTTTGTGCCCATCAGTTTCTTCTCCTGTCAGTGGGCACTAGTTAGAACAGCTTGACTCCCTCTTCTTCATTACCTTCAACCAGGTATGTATGCACATGGATAAGGTCCATGAGCCTTCTCTTTTTCCACCTGAATAGTCTCAGCTTTCTGAGCCTATTTTTGTATGCAAGATACTTCCTTAATCATCTTAGTGGCCTTTCTTTGGCCTCACTTCAGTAAGACCATGTCTCTTCTCAAGTCCAAGTCCAGTTTCTCTTCAGTTCCAGGACCAGACCAGGCATTCCAGATGTCTCTCCTCAGTGTTGAACATTGAGAGAAGAACCAGCTCCTCCCACCTGCTGGCAATGCACTTTTTAATGCAGTGCAGGCTGATGTTGGCTGTCTTTGCCACAGGGACTCACCAGCTCGAGGTCAGCTCCTTGTCCACCCCAACCCCAGGTCCTTCTTCCAGAGCTGTTTCCCTGCCAGTCATTGCTCAGCCTGTCCAGGTGCCTGGGGTTACTTCTCCCTTGATGCAGGACTTAGCATTTCCTTTTGCTGAACGTCACAAGATTTCTCTCAGTCCATTTGTCCATTTGTGCAGGTCTCACTGCATGGCAGCACACTCACCTGGTCCATTATCCACTCTTCCCAGTTTTGTGTTTTTGTTGTGCATTAGGCAGCAAACAGGAAGCTTCTCCGTCAGAAATGGCCAGACTATATCAGGTGAAATTTTAAAGAAGGAGGTCATTTTGAAGCAAAAAAAGACAGCATAGAAAACTTCTGTCTAAACTATTAACAGTCTGCAAAATTTTAAGCAACAACAGGAAGCATCAGGGTCACCATTATTACCACTGGAGCTACCAGCTCCATTTATTATATCCTCATCATTGCCACTGGCAGAGGCAGCCAAGCCAGAGCTCAGCACACCCCCACATTGTGTTCCACCAGCCATCTCACGCTGAGCCTGAAAAAATGGGAATGACATAATTGAAATGTACAGTATCTTGGAACAGATAGTCTTTTTGTCCAGACATTTCTTATCTTTGATGCTTCCCCTCTTCTCTCACTATCTATTTTTTGCCATGGAAGGCAACAAGATATCTGAAAATTTAATGTAATATTATGACATGCCAAGCACAAAGAGCCCCAAAGTATTAAAACGACACATTCATTCACACTTTTCAGCTCTGCCTTGCTAATTTTAAGTATTCAATCAATGAGGTAATTTATCCCTTTCTGAAGAGGTTACTCTTAAAAGAAATTTTTAGAAACATAGGATCATTGAGGTTGGAAAAGACCTTTAAGATCATCAAGTCCAGCTATTAACCCCACACTGCCGAGGCCACCACCAAATCCTGTACCCAAGCATCACACTTACATGGCTTTCAAATACCCTCCCACTTCCCTGGGCAGCCTGTTCCAGCACTTGACAACCCTTTCCCTGAAGAAAATTTTCCAAATATCCAATATAAATGTTCCTCAATGCAACGTGAAGCCACTTCATCTCATACTATACCTGTGTTCAGAAGGAAGGGCAATGAGGATATTTCTTTTTTAATGGAAGATGAATGTACTTCATCCAGAAGTTAAGCTTTGAACAAAACACATCAGAAAGTTGAACAAGGTTGTCTGGAAACTTAAGGAAGTGCTGAGTTGGTGTTGAAATGTGGTTTTAAATGGAGTAATGGTACCCCAGCTGATCTGACTGCTGTGCACTACTGCCTCATGCTGGAGAGCACAAAGAGACTTCTGCCTGAAGCACAAAGACCATGCAGAACATTTTCATAAAGGTGCTCAAAGTTTATTGCGTTTTAAAGAGAAATCTCCTATTTTGCTGTCGGGTAGACAATTCTTGCAAAGAAATCAATAATATCAGTTTGAACTTTTCACTTATGCTTTACTTACTCTCAAATAGATTCTTAAAATCTGCTGATAAATATGAAAGTAGAAACTGATTTATTTATTTTTTTCCTTATTTTTTCTTTTTTTCTTTTTTTCCCCCCACTCTTAAAATCTGCTGATAAATATGAAAGGAGAAACTGTTTTTTTCTTTTTTTTTTTTCCCACAAGAATGGTAGCTGGAGCTTGTGTTTTGCAAAGGAGTCACAACTGAAGCATAGCAAATTGTGAGGAAATGATGCCTCTTTTACGCAGCCCAGATTATTTGTGTCTGTGTGTACATGTTATGGGTATCTGTGCTGCTCCTGCTTTCTGTCAGCTGGTTTCAGAGTTTTCTGTGCGTCCCTTCATCTGCCTTATGAAACAGAAAACCCCATTTAAACTCAAAGAAGGATTAGAGTATGTCTTCTCCCTGGCAAGTCTGTCAGTAACAGCAGCATAAAGGTAGGGATACAAACTGATGAATGCCAGTTCTGTTTTCTCCTAAAAGCCCATCCAGAAAGTATGAAGAAACACCCCCATAAAGTTGGGGAGAAAAGGAAAAATTAAAAAAAGGAAAAAAAAAAGGGAAGCTTTGTGTTACATCAGTGTCTGCCCATTACCTGTTCCAGAAAGGACAGAACTGACTTATAAGACAGAGCCTTATGAGAAGCCTGAATAAATAGTGGAGGTCACAACTGTGGATCTTTTATTTGCAGCACAAAGTTATGAAATGATGGAGTACCAGCATCTTTAATTGGTTAAATGCTTTGAAAGATTTCTTTTTCTTGATATAGGTAAATAGTCTCATTTAACAGTGGCATTAATAAAGTAGGGATGTTAGGGGCTGGATACTATATTGACAAAACCAAGACTGCAGGGCTGGAATCCTTCTATTGGAAAGATGAAATCATTTCCATGGTAACCGTGAATAAATTGTTTTGTGAAAAGGGAAGAGAGAAAGGAGTGTGACTCAAACCAGAACTGCTCAATCCATCTCATAAGTGAAATAAAAACCCTGCAACATTTTAAGCAGGAGAAGACGGAAATATAGCATATGGAAAGTGTCTTAATGAGCTTCCTTCAAAAAACTTACTGCTTCTCTGTGTCTGTAATAGCCTTTTTTTTTCTTTTTTGAGTTTTCTTCTTGAGTCCTTTGGTATATCAGTCATCTTCTGTCCTCCTCTTCTCTTATACAACATTTTAGATAATGAGAATGTAGGTTTTTTGGTTGATTTTTGTGTATTTTGTGGGGAGGGAGACATTGAAAAGAACATTCCAGACTGGGGCCTTAAGTCAGATATAGTTCAAATCTCAATGACTTTAAAATTACAGCCATTTAAGCCAAACAATTTATCACACTAGCACTGATCCACTGTTGGGGCCAGCTCAGCTGACCCACTGTAGTGGTCACTTCAACTGCCTCCAAATTCATGTCAGCTGTCAGTGTTCCAGCACTGCCACAAAGGGGATCAAATAGAGAAAAATAAATTGATAATGTGGCATTTTTGGAGATGAACTTTCACTTAGACCCACAAAACACACAGATTTTGTCCCTGCTTGCCTCTTCTTACTATTTTATCATCTCTTGAATGTAAGTTTTGGGATAATAGGAACAGTCAAGTGTTTTCCCACATAAGTTATGAGCATGAGTTAAAAGGTTAAAAGAAAGGAAAAGTAAGTTTAATCTTTCTAAATACATTTTAGGTGCTGATTAGGTTCAAGTATGGGGAGAATAATGAGACATGTAAGGCAGGGAGTATATAATTTCTTCTTCCAAGTTGCACTATTTTATCCTAAAAGCTGGGTTCTCACATATAGTGAAATAGTCTCTTCATAAACAGTTTTCTTTCATCAGCTTGCCTGAATTTCCAAAAGAATTCATGTGACAACAGCAGTGCCATGGTGCCACATGGTGCCTCTTAGCCTGCCCTTCTGGATGGATGGATAAATCTGCCAGTGGCGGGAGCAGTTCATCCAGTTTCGGTACCTATGGGCACATGATATTTGTTTTAGGTGAAAGACAAAATTTGTGAGTGGTTTTGATGTCTAATCATCCAGTCTGCATCCTTTCCCTTGTTGTCCTGTGGCTAGCACTGCAGTGGCCACGCTATCACTGAATTTGACGCTGATTTGGTGAAGATTTGTGTGCTCACTCATATACTGTAGCCTACATTGTACATTTGCTTTTGTGTGGCTGCTGTTGCTTTGTGTTTGTACCTAATGCCAACTTGGCCTTACCAACCATTTACTTTTAGTTATCATAAAATTATTTTGAAGTTCTTCCTGTGAGTCACTGCTTGTTTTCTTGGTACATTTTCACTTGGCTTTTCTTGTCTCTATACTTTGACATAATGACTTCCCTAGCCATAGCTATTGTAAATGACTCAATATATTGAGAATTAATGAATAGAAGTGGTTTTCTTCTTCCCCCCAAAAATCTTTCTTTAGTTATAATTTCTTAGTTTGTGTTTGTGCATTTTGCACATACTTGGTGCTGTCTTTCCTTGTAAATTTTTGATCTTTGCTACTTGGAGGATTATTTTTCTCTGCATCTGTAAGAAAGTCTACTCACTAGGTTTGCTCACATCTGTATCCTTGGAGAGTCTGTGTATGTTTCCACACTTTCATATACAAACTCTTTTTGCCTTATTCCTAATCCCTTATGAAGAATTCAATCTCCGAAGAACTAGGAGCAGGGTTAATGTTGGGATATAGTATTTCCACTGATCTTTGATTACCTGCTTTGACACAATCAAGCACTTCCACTGTTTTCCTGGGTCCTTTCTCTGTTGTCCATATAATACACTGTGGGTAGAGAATCTGATAGTGCAATTGTTGTTCTTACTGTTTCCTTCTTTTCTCCTGGCCTTTTTCTATTTCCATCTGTATTCAAAATTATGTATGATTTCCAACTAAATCCCTATTCAAGCCCATCTAATCAGAATATTTTCCCCTTTGTTTTTTTATCTTCTACACTCCCCAGTCCTCCATTCTCCCATTCTTTTTAGTCTCTGGTTATAGATCTTATTTTAGTTTCTGAAATAATTTCAGGATTTTAATTCTGCAAGTGCAGAAAGATATGCAACATCTAGACCTTGTACAACACTCTAGATGTTCTTTCACTGTAAACAGCTGCTGAAAGCACTCACTGTTCAGTGCTACTAAATTAAAACACAAACCACAAACACCTTGGCAAACCTTGAGATGTGAACCTGAAAACATCCTGTAACAATCAAACGCTCTTGAACATTTCTTGCTAGGGTTTATGTAACTATATGATTCTTTGGGCTTGTTCATAAGGGATGTAAGCTCAAGTTTCTCTCTAAAACATTCCTGCCATGTCTTTAGAAACAGAAAGATCCTGCAATGGGCTGCACAAACCTCAGTCTGGGTGTGACTCCCCAGACCTGCATGCAGATTTGCACAGCTCAAAATATTGCTGTAGAGCACAGAGCTCCTGATGAGGGGGAGTGGAGGAGATGAGTACCATCCTATTCCACTGGTCACAAGGGGAAGAAAGTGCTTCATAACAATCAGCATCACCTTTTCAAATGGCATTTTAGTCCATCAAAATTAAATTATAATGAATAGCTTGATTCTCTACTGAGAGATTTACCTGAAAAGTATGAAATGGTTTTGATGAGGATATATGTTCCTTGTTGATGTTAAAACAAAACCTCGCCCTTCAGTTAACTTCTCAAATTATCAGATTATTTAACATAGTGTTTGAAGCTGCTGCAGTATAGTGTAAGGATCATTAATTTCAAAGTCTTTCATAAGCAATTGTGATTTCCCAAAGGATCAAGCAATTTAGGAGTTTGCATCCCACTTTCAGAGGCAAATTGCATCCACTTTCAGGCATATTGTAGCCTTAGTTCCTTGATTTACCATGCCATGATGCTGCTTGCTATCTGAGCCATCTTTGGAAATGAAGCTTAAACTGCATCATCTTTGGAGATTATGGCACTAAATCTTTGTGTCCGTGTTCTTCCCATAGTGACTGAGGTTCTGGTAGAAATTTGGCAGCTGTTTAAAGATGCCTGCAGCTATATGGAAGGATGGGTACATTCTCTCTGGACTGAGATATGTTCTGATGAAGGCACAGATCACATTTTGAGGAGGTGTGTCTCTCCCATTAACTGAGGCTGCATCCCAAATAAATACTTTAGACCAGATGTTTTTGGAGGACTAAAGTTAAGTAACAGGAATTTAATTGTCAGTAATTTTCTTCTATTTCCCCACCACTAAAATCCAGGCATCTCACCTAAACTACTGAGGCTTGTGTCTCTTCATTTACCAACATCTTCCCCTTGATTTGGTTACTTTTTAATGGCTCTTTTCTCTACATGTAGCCACAGGGGCATATAAGAAATGTGAGGCATCATGTCATCTTGACAGAGACTAGCAGTACACAGCTTGCTTTGCCATAAAGATCAGGGCAAGAAAAAGCCATCTGCAAACCAAAACAATTGCTCAGAAGGGCACGACAATGCGTTTCAATGGTCCCCTGTTTGGATATTGACTTTCACAATGCCTGTGAAAGCACATAAAGCATTTGGAGAATGAGGCAGGCATTGATTACCTTTCCACAGCTCTGCAGGTTGTCCACACAGCTATTCATCTTGTCTGGCAAAGAATTTGAGAGGGCTGTAGAGGGAACCTTTGGGGCCAGCCTGGCAATATCAAACCTGAGCAGAGCTGAAAGGTACCAACAAGAAATGTTGAACTGGACATTTGTGTTTATTGATCTTAAATGCCAAGTGGTGTGGGGAAACTGTAATTTCTGAGATGCTGTAACTGTTTCCTGCTCCTCCTCAGTTAAGAGCTCAGAGAGTCCTTGGACCTTGTTAAGAACTCTGAGGTGCTCTACGTTACTCAGTTTCTGACAGTGTAGCAAAAACATGCGGATAAAATCCCTCATGTTTGCAAAGGATTCAGGGTGTTAGGTGAACAAGTCTTTGCCGGGCCAGTAATACAGCTCACATGTACTTTTCCCTGGAACATTGCTGCTGTCTCTCCTCTGCAGATTTTACTTTCCCTTGAAGGAACACCTGCACAGACCATGGGGCTGCACCTGTGCTGCCATATTTACAGCTGAACACTCTGTGTTTGATATCTTAGCAATGCTAAAGAAGGGATAACTGCTTCTGGCATCTGCTGCTGCATGGGATGATGATGCTTGGAGCAAGTAAAGCTCCCAAGGGGTCAAATTCCCCATGTAGGCGGTCATGAACTCACAGGCTTGCATACAGATATACAGTCCTCTGCACACCACAAACGACAATTTTAAATGACCCATTCCTCACAGAAGCCACCTACCTTATAGCATTACTCATGATCCTGCCCCAGGAAGTGCCTGGTGGTCACTGATCACCTCACAAGGTTAAAAAACATGTCAGAACACAGTGTGTGCTTCAAATAATTTGTACTCCCTCACATAAGCTTCCCTGTCTTGTTTTAGAAACAATCAGAATACAGCAATGTACTGATGAGTCTTAGCTCAGAATTTGAAAAGTATCAGTGAAAAAGTTTACTTGCACCCCTTTCCCACCCTGGATATTTTATCCTGCTGTTGTTGTTGTGTAATGCAGAAGAAGCACAACTGTTTACAGCTCCACTTTCAAAGTTCAGCTCCAGCACCTGTGATCCCCATGGAGCATGGGGAAGAGTAGGAATGTCATCAGATCTTTCAGTTCCTGTCCTGCTCCAGCTGTAACCTTTTAAAAAATGCCTTGAGGTGCAATTAGGTGCTGTACAGTTTGGTTTGGCTTTGTTCTAAGTTGCCTGAGATTTCAGAGTGTAATAGACCTTCAGACTACAGGGACACATTAAGAACAAGATTCTTGACCTTTTATTCTTGTTGTAAATCATTTAATGGAGCTTCTACTGAACTTCTTTAAGACACCAATGTCCATTCTTAATCCTTGCACTATCATTTAAGTATCAATCAGACATGATTTTAAATTACTTTAATACAGACAGGGTCTTTAAAGGAAATGTGCAGTATGGCACAAAATTTCTTGTAACCATCAGAAGATAATATAAGAACACATCATGGGTAAGTTTCTTTGGAGAAGAGGAGATGATGAATCTGTACATGAATGTAATCAGCAATTAGCAGCCATACAAGGATTGATTGCCTTTGAAGGGGTGTGTAGGCAAAGGCAGATGCCAATAGGGAACCCAGGCAGAGATTCACAACCCAGGCATGTGGTTGTAACAAAAACCACTGGAATGATATTTTACAACTGCTCAGTGTCATATATGCTTTCCCTTGGATGTTCCTGATAACTTTTCCTATCCAGGTGCTTCCCAGTAATTGAGGTTTCTCCATCACAGCTTCACTGCAGTTAATCTTATGTGGTCATCATGATACTAAAGATTTATAGGCTTCAGAAGAGGATTTTGCAGAGACCAAAAAATGAATCCTGCTGTAACACAAGTCACAAAAAAAAAAGTAACAAAAGTTACTGGGAATTCCAAGTACCCAGCATAGTCTATTTGTTTTAATAGGGGTCACTAACCTTTCCTTGCAGTCATCTTGTACCTTTTTGTGTCACAGGAACAAGGCCTTTAGCCTCTACATTAGGACGAAATTTGCCCCTCAGCAAAGTTGATCCTTTACTATAATTATCAAAGGTGATCCTTTACAGCAATAATCAGATCTACAGCTATGGCAGCTCAAAAAGGAGAATACAGAGATGACCTCTATGCCCCTTTAGCCTTGATTCACTCTGTGTCTGGGAAAAAAAAAAGACTTCTACATTAGAATTAGACTTTTATTGGCCCTCTCTTCAGAGCTGAATTTCCCATCAGGCAATGGATCTCTAGGGATAGTGTCATATGACACTGATGTCCTAGTTTACCTTTTTCAGATACGAAATTTTTTATCTGTATTTTAACTTTACTTGCATTTTAATTATCCCTTTGGATAATTGCTACAGAAAAGCAGCACGCCTTTTCCTTAGCCATTTCTCCAATCTCTGGGAATATGAGGTGATACCAAATATTGGCGTCATCTGCTTTTACTGAAGTTCAGAAGTTTGGAAATAGTTCTTAAAGTTATTAAAAAACATTTATTTTTTTATTGAGGTAACCAAGATTACTCTTGGATATCTTCAGTTTTAAACCAAATTTTTACAGGAAACTTCAGGAAAACTTTTATCTATCAAAATGTTCAGAAAGAATCGCTCTAGTTTCACTGTGTTAACAAAGGAACCACTCAAGAATTCTAATGCTAGACTGCTGATTTTCCTCCATGCAGACTGATGAAGAACCTTAATGTTATATTACCATCTTTTCCAATTTGCTAACACTCATTGTGTCTGGGGAAAAAAAGAGATCCTGCCACTGCTCTCTGTCCCACAAACCCCCAGGGGTTTGGCAGGAGCAAAGCCTCCAGTCTCTGGTGACCAGTTTTGGCAGCACTGTGCAGACTCTTAGCTGCAGCTCCAGTTGGGTTTACAAGAAAACACTTTGTTTTCTTGCTGAATTTACAATGGTTCCAAAGCTTTTTCAATAAACCTATCTGATTTTGGACACAGTCCTGAAACTTTGTGCCTGAGGTTCTATTGTGGTTTGTTGTCTGTAATGAATATTTGAGGAAAAACCTCACAAAACAGCTTGATATTCTGCTCCTTTCAAGTTGAGGAACAGATGGCAAAATAGTGAGCTTATCCAGCTTTAATTCTTCACATTTAATTTGTAGGCTAATGAATATTGAGCAATGTTGGCTCAAGTAAGATGCAATGAATATACTTAATGGGAAAGAATACAGCTAACACAACCACAGGTCTCAAAGCTGCAATATTATGCATCTAGCAGGCATATTTGTCTGTACAATTTCTCTTTTAAGACATATGTACATGCAGTATTTGAGAAGCATCAATTATGTTTCATATACTGATCAGTGTGTTCTGTATGAAGGCCTATTATCAATTTACATTTTGTCAACATCTGTATTAAGTGAACTGATAGAAGGAGCCTTCCTCATTCCCCTTGTCTCAGTAGACCCTGCATACATCTATCATTTTGTGAATATAGCAAAATGGGTCTTCTGAGTTGCAGGTGGAAGCATCTTGCAGAGAACAAATGCTGCCAAGCTTGCTGGCTGTGACCCCTGAGCTCTGCTCAGCTCACAGATGAGCAGTGGCCACATTCAAATCATAAAGCATGATCTTCTGACATAAGCACGGCCACTGATGTGACTTCAGAGTGAACTGGTGTCAGCACCTAATTAGATATTAGCTGTAACCCCTATCATGTTTTTATATTAGAAGTTTTTTTATGTGTGGTGGATCTTTCATTCAGGTGCTGCCATGTCCACCGTGCATATGTTACCCTCAGCAATCTGGAGCTTTATCTGCCAAAATCAAAGCACTGGCCTTGGTGCTGCTTGCAGCCTCAGCCACCCTGTGTGAGGCTGGTTCCCTGGGTGATGCCTCTAATCATTGGCCTCTGGCACAGCCATCAGAAAGAAATGAGTACAAGGACATGTTTCCAACAGCCCACGGACACATCTCAGTTAACTTTGAAATTTAAAAGGTCTCCTTACACTGAACTGATGCTTCTGCCACCAGCTACACTGAGGTTCTTGAGGCTGTGGTCAGTTTATTGTTTCAGACACTGGCACAGGACGAGTTTCACCGTGGTACCTTGTAGTTCCAGCATAGAGCAAAAGCTGCTTGTCCAGAAATGCTGCTAGAGATGATGAAAAGGGATGAATCCCTCCAAGATGTGATTGACTACACCAAAGCAGAAGTGTCATACAGATGCCAAACTGCTTCCCTGCCTGTAATTAACTCTTTCCCCATGGCTGTAGAAGAGTCTGGACAATTAGTGGACATTCAGTTTTCCAGCTGACTGCAGCGAGGTCAGAAATAGACAGAAAATAGTATCTCTGGGAATTTCTGACTGGTTCACTCCCTCCTGAGTATCCAGACATGAGGAGGACCAGTGATACCAAAACCTGATGCCTACATGGATGTTTGCCTGCAGGCTCAGTGCTTTATCTAAGGCTCTAAGAAGCAGAGCCCAGGAGGTCATGCAAGTCCTCCCATCAGCTGCTGACAAGATCTTCTTTCCTTTGTAGCAAGAGCTCAAACCCCCAGCGCACACACAGACACTGAAACTCACTGTGGGCTTGATCTCACTCCACACATCCGCAACAGCACTACCAAGGAGTAGGAAATAAAATAGGATCAGATATAAAACTGAATCTAGTAGAAGCCAAAGAGTCCTTTAATTATATATTTTGCTTCCCACCTAAACTTGAACTCTGTTAAAAAAATAGTATTATCCAGGAAAAAAACTGCCAAGAATCAGATTTTAGCAGTGCTGCCTGATAATGCCTTATCCAGAAGATGGAATCAACAAAAAAGGGTCTACCTTTTTGTTGATTCCTTTCACTACCCTTTCCCTGGCATCAGGTATATATTCTATATCAGTGTATAGAATAATTTCCACAGAAGTTCTAGAAAAAAAGCTATTTTCCAAAACATCATTGCCATATTCTGCCAAATCATTTTGTCTACTTTCCTTCTCTCTTGTTCATGCTGTGGATTCCTCTGTCTTATTTGATGAGCTCAGGTGAAAGGCCAGCCAGAGAAAACACAGCTAAGCTGAAATTGATAGGACCTTTAAAAGTCTTCAACAAAATCATCTGCAGTGGAACAAAATCTCTGTCTATGATGGTAAGCTACTGTAAAATCAATTGTAAAAAGAGGGAAAAGTTTTCAAATTAAAGTTTTGTACAAATATCTGTCTTTTACCCATTTGTCCACCCTTTGCTCCATAGTTGGTGGCTAGCATGTGCTATTGGGTATCATTTTTTTCCAGATCAGAATAAAACTAGACCATGCCAGGTTTATTTCTGTTATGTCATTACAGTGTATACATCTCAGATCATGTTGCTTGCCTTAGAATGACACAGTGTGACTAAACTACAAATGATTGCTCCTCCCAAGAAACTCATAGCAATATATATTGTTTCCAGATGGAAGACCCACTGTGGATTTGTACAGCAATTTTCACAGTGTGAAAACAACAGCAAAATATCATGGATTAATGAGAGCAAATACATGTAGTCAGCATTGCCAGGCAAAGACTACCACTTGTGTTTGTTTGATTGGGAACCGTTCACTGACACAGCTATTTTTTGACAGTGTGTGTGTGTGTCTTCTGTGCCATTTGGGTGTGTGGCAAGTAATATACCAGGGTTGGGGGTTTTTTTCCACTGAAAAGCATCTTAGCAAACACTGAAAGAAACAGGATGCTACAGATTGTAGGAAAATGAGTTTACAAGGGAGAGTGACTGCAAGTAGCAATTATCTCCACTAAGCCATTTGAAGAAGAAAGGAACAGGGGAAGTGAGCCATTGCAGACTGAAGTTAATGCTTTTGTGCTTGCAGTCCCAGCATTTCCTTCACCCCAATAGAGCTTGTGTTGCACTTGGAGGCAAAAGTCTGACTAGGCATGGCTCAGATAAATCTGCTCTCAGATACCTCATGCTGCCACTGCTAGCAGCAGAAAGTACTTAAAGTAATTTGCTTGCAAGCATTTAAAGCTTTCTGTATCATCGACTGAGTCAGAGGCAGTAACCATTGGTGGGGGAAATGCTGCATCTGGGGTGGTCCTGTGAGATGCGCATTGAATATGGGTCACAGCAGGTTGTTTTGACAGAAGAAAAACAAGGTGTTACTGCCACCCTGCAATGACTGTGCAGAAGAACCATCAGCCTTCAGGAGGTTTCATTTCACTCTCTACAGGATTAAGGTTTTAGTCTCCAGACAAAAGCTAGCTCTTTCAGAAAAGAACCTTAGCAAGTGTCAGGACCTCCTTCATTCTGCCACAATACTTTTTATCCAAGGAAAAAGAGTAAACTTTTGCTGTACTGCAGCTCAGTTACTGGGACATAGTGATCTTTTTTAAGTGCTTCATTGATGGCATGGTTGGTAATTAAAGACATTAGTGCCTTTACCCTCAAACTTGACATGGAGTTACAGAATGAGCTGACATTTGGCCATGCTCAATTGACATTCCCTTTTCTAAGCTCAATCCTTCTGCAACCTCTCCTCATGCCCCTTGGTCATTTGCCTTGCAGTTATCTGAATCCACTGAAAAGGAGCTTTGGGTGCTTTTGGGGATGTTAAATGGAGACTGCAGGCCTGCCCCACCTGCTGAGGAGGAGGGGACACACAGGTTTGTGGGCACACCCTTGCATGCCTGGGGCCAGTCAGGGCCTCTGAGCATCCTGCCGAGGAACAGCCTGGAACCAGGGCTGAGTGCCTAACAGGATGGTCCAGAAAAGACATAGACTGTTTTGGGCAGTCACACACTGTCTGGCTATTGAACATCTCTCAGGGCTGAACCCTGTTTGTAACCCTGCACTCTACTTATCAGTCCAGGCAAAGTGTTACCAGTCAGTGAAGTTCTTTGTGATTTTAATTTTTTACCTCTGTAGAAATAAATTGACTTCACCACAGTATTTAAACATTTAAGGCATTGTAAGTAATTACTAACTCTGATTTAGTGCTATTAATGAAAAATGACATTGCTAAGAAAGTATTTCCAAGAGGTGAATGCATAAAACTGAAATACATTGTTCAGATTTTCTGTGTATGTCAAATATGTGTTTATTTTGTTAGCAAATTTAATATTTTATGCCAGAGATAGAAATTGTTGTTAGTTGTTGCTTCATTTCTGTTATTTTCATTTCTTGTCTTCCTTCTCTCCATGTAGAACTTCAACAGCACAAAAACTTCAGCACAATATAGAGGTTTTTGCAATTCTTGTTTATGGGTACTGGAGAGAAAAATCTCTTACCTAATATATCATAAAGGCTATTATGACAGAAAATGGTAGAATACAGAACTGGAATATTGTGACCTTTTGTGCTTTATTCTGAGGTATTTAAAGTCAGAAATGTCAGTTACAGTATTAATTAAGCACAGTTTGACTGGAAGCTTAGATTAATTAAATAAATATCTGTCATGGCAAGTGAAAAGGGGAGCCCAACCTGAATAGAAATAGTTGAGATTTTTAAAAAGGCTTTGGTGTCTGGTGCGGCCATACTAAAAAAAACTTTGCTTATAATCATGAGACCTATTGAAAGTCAGTATCACTGCAAAGCAGATTAATACACAGTAAGGTTGTTTTTAAAGAGTTTTGTTGATAATAAAGCTTTTTGTGGTGTGATCTCAGGATTGATATGCTACAAAAGCAATACCTTATACTGGAAGATTGCATCTTGACCTTGTGCAAAGTCTTGTGATTGCAAATCATTGCATTCACACACTGCTGTTCAGGGTGTTTTGCAGGGAAACCATCCTGCAATTCTCCAGGATTTCAGAATTTACCTGGAGGACAGCCTCCAGGAACACTGGATGCCTACCATAATAGGATGCACTTTTGTAGGTAGATCTCTGAAGAAGTGATAAGAAGTAAACCGTGGCTGTATGCAAAACAATTAGGTATTCAACCCAAGGAAGCAGACTCTGACAAGGATGATTTCTCCATCTGTCTTCCTTTAATTGATATCATCACAATAAATGTTTTCTTCTCACTTGAAATCAATGGGAAAAACCCCAGGTCATTCCCCTCCCTCTCTGTATTTATGTATAGCATTTTTCTGGGCAAGAACTTCAGTTCCCATGGTTATATTCTTAATGACTGAACTGGATGAAGTGGTTTGCTCAGAAAGAAATACATGTGTGTCCAGCCATGCAATCTTCCACAGTAGATTGAAGAAGGGAAGGAAGGCCATTGCTAAGTCAAGCACTGACCTCTGCTTCCCAAAGCTAGCTGAGGTAGCTGGTTAGTCTTATTCCAGCTGAAAAATTAACAGCTCCTGGTATTTTTAGTATTCCCATTTGAAGAACTTGATTTACCGAGATTGGGCTGGAAAAAACCCCAGTGGATACTGGAAGGGAGCCCTTCTTGTTCCTGTGCCTTGCAGTAGTCCCTAGGCAGCCTCAGCGACCCTGGCTCTCGGCCCTGGCAGGGGGAGGATGCTGTTCCCATGGAGACTGCCTGCATCTCAGCACGAGAGGGAGGGACACAGAGGCACTGTGGAGAGCCAGAGCAGCCTGCATGCCTTGTCACCCGTGGCCACATCCTCTCTGAGGGCCATCCTGTGTCTCAGGCAAAGCAAAGCAGGGTGTTGCTCTCTGGCTGCCCACGACTCTGCTGGATTTACCTCAGCGCACGTTCTCTGCAGCTGTGGCTCCTTGGAGTGGGTTATGCTCAGTCTTGCTTTTCCTAGTTAATATAAGCTTCACCAAGAAATACTCTATTTACGTACTAAATCTGGGGATAAATTTCTTAACAATTCCTGTTATTTCCATAGGTCATTGTGAGACTTCAGTGAGGGCATCACTTGAACACAAATAAAGGATATATAAAAATAGAGGACTGTTTAATATTCACAATTTTCTTTGTGTTAATGATCCATCTTTAATTCATTAAATTCTTCTATTAAAATGAAAAGATTTCATGAATTAATATTTTAAATTCAGTAGTCTATGTGTGTTTTACATTTTCTCTTATCATTTTAATTAACATACCACAAATTGTGGGATCTAAAATGGTAACATTTGAAAAATTATTTGTACTAAGTCTTTTGAAATTAACTTCCATATTTGAAATGTGATAGTTGAAAATTCTGCTACAAAGAATATTTGTTTTAAGTGTTTTTCTTTTTCATGGTTAGTCACTGTTGCCTGAAGACTTCATTTTAAACTAAAACATTGTCAAGGTTGGGCTGTATTTGAGTGACACAAAAAAGTTATCTGGACTGTGTAAGTTTGAAACGTAGTTAGGAAGCTTAACTAAATCAAATTAGTTAGGAAACCTGGAAGAGACGATGTGGTTTAGCTTACTAGTCTGAGGTAGAGCCACACCCTTTGCGCACAATATTTTCTGTCAGTAATGTCCTCTGTGGAGGAGACTCAGCACCCTCAGTAGTTACTGCCTGCCTGAATTTCAGTGCACTTATAGAGTCATAGAGTCGTAAAATGGCTGCAGTTGGAAGGCAAATCATCTCATTCCAACCCCTTTGCCATGGTCAGGGAACCTTCCACTAGACCAGTTTGCTCAGAGACCCATCCAGCCTGTTGTTGCACACTTCCAGGGATGGGGAATATACAACCCCTCTGGATAACCTATTGCAGCGTCTCATCATCCTAACAGTGAAGAAATTCTAATCTAACCCTGCCCTCCTTCAGCTTAAGGCCATTCCCCCTTGTCCTGTCACCCCATGTCCTTGTGAAAAGTCCCTCTCCAGCTTCTTCTAAACCCCTGGTGATTAGGAATTTTCTATATGCTGTCTGGCTTTCCAGGCATCAAAACTGCTTATAATTAAACTCTAATAGCACCAGCAGAATTTTTTATTGGTCACTGAAGAGGGCTCATGAGAAGAAATCTGATGTAAACCAGCCATCATTTCCATTGTTTTTCACAGTGTGTGCTGGTTAGGTTTTTGCTCCGAAGAAACTTCACAAATGTTATTTCCAAGACAGAGGTGCAGTGAAATATTTGTCTTTAAACAATAGTATTCCTAGAACAGGTACCTCAAAATATTGTTGGAGGGAAGATTATCAAGGGAATACCTAACAGTTTTATTCTGCCTAACTCTATCAGGTTGCCAGAGCAGGCTGTACTAATGAAGGAGGCTGATATTGAAGAAAAATTCAAGTGAAGCAAGGTAAATTCTGCAGAAATATTAATCTTTACTCTAAAGTATTTTTTCTAAGTAGGAACAGTTTCTACAGTACTGATCACACGATCAATATGGTGAAAATTGTGCTACAGAATGGTAAGGGAAATAAAAGAGCTTCTGAGAGCAGTATTAAGATAAGCCAGAAAAAAACCCAATCCAAACCAAATCCAAGACAACGAACAACCCACATGTTTTTTGGGTTTTTTTTAGACATCATCAATGATGGAGCTCTAAATAAGATGATCAGAAAGTCTCTAAGAGGAGATGTACATCTTTGGTACACTTTCAAGCATTGCACAGGATCTGGTTCAAAATGCGGCAACAGAAGACAGAACCCATTTTATCACAGTGATCACCTCTGTAGGAAAGACAGAAACCAAAACAGTCTGAATGGACATCTTTTAAAAACCAGGATCTAAACAAAGACAAGAGCACATCTTCAAAGATTATCAACAATAGTTAAGAGAAGAAAACCAGTTGAAAGAACCATGAAGAATGGTTAATGAGACCCAAATGGTGATTCAGAGGCTATACACACTCTTAAAATTAGGATTGCATAAAGACCAAACTCATGCAGAAAACCAACTCAACTGCTAAAAAAGATACTGCCTGCAAAAAAAAGCACCTTCAAAAAAGCACAAATAATTATAAAAAGTAATGAATTCTGTATACAACTGAAAGCAATAATTTCATGACAGAAAATATTTCCAGAAAGAATTTGCTAAATGTCTTTAAAAAGCAAAAAACTTTAAAAATATCTAAATAAGAAAGTGTCCCAGAGTCCATGAGGTTAGTAGAAGATGGAAGTGTAAAGTGGAGTTACAAAAAATCATGATTGTGCTTTTGGTGCAACTTTTTAAACTAAACTACTGGAAGTGCAACTCGTAATTTTCCAGGAGTTCCGCCTCCTGAACTTACAATCACTACTTTGTAAATTCAGAATCTCTACCCTTACAGGTAGTAATGCTCTAACATTTTTACAAATGGCCATCACCTTTCAAGGTTATTATTTCAAAATGCAACATCACAAGATACGAGTGTGTAGGAGATAATAGAGGTCTGTATTTTCCAATGGGAATGATAGGACTGAATTTAAGTAGGTTTTCACAGTTTTCAGCCACCTAGGTGTAAATAAGAAGGTTCATGTGTGCACATAGGTATATGCATTTCACCTTGTTCATTGCCAAGAAGACTCAATGGAAACTGCAATTTGTATAAGGCCAGTCAAAATCTTGACATTTTATTTGCACATGCTACATTATTCAGTTAGTTATAGAACACCATATCTATTTTTACTTCATATTTTTCTAAGCATCTAGTAAGTGATACCAACAGTCCAAAAATGCATTACATCTGTTTGAATAGGATTCAAGGGTCAGTAAAAATAAAAACAGTAATTGCACTCCTTGAAAAAGACAGTTCATTGCAGTTCTTATGAAGAAGAACAAGACTGCAGAATAAGTACCTGCTACTTTAGCACTCTCATTTTACGTGTATCATGCAGGGTCCTTAGGCAGCTGAGCAAGAGTACTTCAGGCTAAATTGTCTGGGATTTGTCGGCAAGAACCCTGCTTTAATACCAGCTCCCTCCCTAGAGTTATTTCTAACCCTTGCTTATCTGTTTTCCCTACCTTCATTTTATTTCCCTCTATAGGTTTACAATATGTCATAGAAGCACTTTCATCTGGTATTGTTTAGCATTATTATGTGACCTTAACTTTGATGAATTAGAACAAACAGACATGATCCTCAGAATACAGGCAGGAAGGAGAAATTTATTTTAAAAATCAGCAGGACTAGGTTTTTGCTCTCAGGAAGGACTCTGGCTCACATGTCACTGTCAGAAGTAAAATAGGGAGTCACATGGAGAGATTATGATGCCTGCTCTTTTTTCAAAATACTGTTGTGACACCAAATCCTAAAGACTGCAGGCCCAAGAACCTTTCTGAGCCATCCCAGGACAACCACTGGTCTCCCAAACTGTTTCTGGGCAGACTGGGGAGATCACATGTGTGAGAGCATCCCTCAGTAACAGCCTGGCTGCAGATGGACGGTGTGGAGAATGTGGAGGCCATGCCTGGTATGGAGCTAGGGTGAGGAGATGAATAGCTCATCAAATCTGCATGCCAGGTGGCACAAAATCCTTCAATACTAATAAAGTGCATGCAAATATTACATATACCTTCAAATTATGAAATCAGATTTTAAAATAATCCCCCTCCCCAAATAATGCACCTTTATTTTCTCTTAGCTCCCAATTTCAAAGGTTTGACTTCCTGCTGGAGATAGAATCTTGTTTATGCAACTCATAAATGCAAGCTGAGACTCTTACATAATTACAGGTCTCCAAACAATATGCATACAGGAGCTGGCAAGACTACACTGGATATGCAGTTTTAAGACAGAACAGCCTTTGAAACAAGCAGAGAATCTCATTACCCAGCTGCATGAATCCATGGTTCAGTCACTTCTTGAACTTTTGTGGGCAGTTCTTCTCCCCCAGTCTCAGAAAATAAAGAATATAATGGGGAAAGACCATGAGCAGTGTGACAAGAATATTTAAAACTATATTGTTGAAAATAGTATATTAAAAATATTCAAAAGCTGCAACTATTTTTTTGTAATATGGAACCTTTAATAAATAAACATTAACTGGGAGTGAGGAGTAAGGAAAAGTGCCATATTAAAAATATGCACAGAGAGGAACATGGGGAATGGCTGCTCACAGTCTCTGGCAAAGCAAGAACTACAGGTTAACAGAAGTAAGCAGATGGCAGACTCAGAGAAAATGAAGGAAATTGATTTTTCACATTGTGCAGGTAAATACAGTTCTTTTCAAATGCAAAGCAGCTACATGGGTTCAAAAGATGAAAAAAAAAAAAAACCAAAAGAAAAACAAATCAGGGCTGTTAATTACAAAGACAACATCTCAGACTCAAGGAGTGTCCAGAGCCAGAAAAATATTCTATGGAAACATCATTATATTTTTGACCTTTTCTTTTTCTCTTCTTCTAAGGATCTGCTTTTGCCTGCTTGGTGACAGGATATTAAGGAAAATGGATACATCCATTCCATGCTGTGAATACAAAATCTTTCATTTGTTTTATAACTGCCAAATTAGAAATAATCAAAATGCTCCTCAAGATTTTTTTCCTTTGCATAACAGCTCCAGAAGGTATGACGTAGATTCTGGTTTAGTTTCCTCCCATTATTTTTATGAAAACCACAATGTTACCTCCTGGGCCCTGAGCCTTTTTCTCCCCAGAAAGCTCTGAATGTTGCTAGGGGACCCTTAAGTGACAAGGCAAGCTCAGGTGTAAAGACATGCAAGATGTAAAGTTGCTTTACAGTATTTCATCACCAAGGCTTTGCATCTGTGCTGGTGCATTTGTTCTGAGTGTTAGAGAGCTCTCTGTGCTCTTTCTCCCTTACAAGGGCACTGCTAGTTCGAATACAAAGCTTACAGTAGCTCACTTTAAGCCATGCTGGGGGTTCAAAAAATAATTCATACAGCATGAGCATCTTTCCCCTCCTCCTGCCTTGGGCTGGGAATCCAACCTCAGCCTTGGACCTAATGCTTTTGTGAACTGAGCAAATGATGCTAGGAGGCAAACTACCCCTTCACAGACTGCTCCAGGTACACAGCTTTTGCTCTGGTTTTTGTAAGGCAGATGGGACCAGCCATTTGCATGAGGGAGAAAGAAGCTGTGAAGGAAAGGTATTATGCAGCCCAGCACGGATAAAGGAAAGAACAAGGTCTGCCTCTGGAAATATGGGCTGGGGGATCAGCCTCAGGGGTGAGGCTTGTGTTTGGGGAAATTAGCAGTTCTTCAGAATGAAGAGTTGTGCTAAGGCACACATTTATACTGAGAGGTCTAAAATTAGGAAGTAGCATAAAATTTCTCATTTCTCTCTTTAATCAAAAGACTGCTTCATGACATTAAGGAGGCAATCAACCTACAAATGATGTCTCTGAAGGAATAACTGCATGTTGTTCATGATAACAAGTGCATCTTCTGTGAAAGATTGAAACAGTAATCAATTGGCACACAAATATCTCAGCTGTTATTTGTAAAAGGGGAGTTGCAGAATTAAGGCACTGTATAGTATATCTGACATAAAAATTGGCAGTTATCTAAAAATATGTAACCTCTGGCTGGCAAGTAGGTAAATAACAGCGTGCTTATCAGGGATCCCTATTCCAATACTTCCTCCATCACTTTGCATTGCACAATTTTGCTTTCAGTGTTGAGATACATATTGCCTCATTTAAAATTACGTCCCTTATTGTCTCAGTGGGTATCTCAGGCAATATTTGAAGTAATTATGTCTCTTCAAAAGCAGCACAGGAAAACAATATTGTGCCATTTTATTTCTCTTCACAGCTGTCCAAACAATGTTAAATGAATCAGAAGTGCCTTGCATTTAGAGAAACAGTATAAATTCAAAATCTCTCCAGCACAGCAAGAACCATTGAACAATTAGCAGGAGTCCTTCTGACCAAATAAATATATTTTACACTTCTGAAGAAATCCAACGGGAATACACAGCACCAAGAATTAAAAAACCCCCAGCCATTAATAGTATTAACATGTCACACAATACAGATTATTCTATAATTTCTTCAATTTTATTTTTTTAAAGTAGAGGTGTGCTTCTAAAATTTAGCACACTAAATCCCATCCTACTTGGCCTGCATTCACATCTACTTTAGGTTTTTTACTTGACATTTATCGTCCTTGCGTCCTCTGTAATGCTCCAGGTATCTGCTTGCTTAAAGTAGGGTCTGGGAATTGCACCTAGGTCAAATTAAACACAAATATAAGGACGTCTTAAAACCTGATCTGGCTCCACACATGTTTAAGTGCAATATAAGTAAGTATGTAAGTATTTAAGATATGAATGCTGGTAATAATAATTGCTAATGACACAAATTGAGCTGTGGAACAGCTTTAATGGGAAAATGGTTTTTTCCCCAATATTACTGTAATACTGTTTCAGAGATTGGGGGAATCATAATCAGCACAGTCTGAAAAAGCAAGATATAGATAAATAGAGAAATATCTAAAATAGCAATAGGAATAATCAGTGCTGCCACAGTGGGCTCATACCAAATAAGAGAAAGGTATGACTGGAGCCTCAGCCTAGCACAGTGCTAAAGCTAAATTTAACCAAATGAATGATTTTCAGAACAAAGCATCAGTGGATCATGTTTATGTATGTAAAAGAGACCCAAATGAAATTAAATTCAACCAAATTCAAAGGCATTTACTTTGTGCCTCATTCAAAGCATCTAAGTAGCATTTTTACTGAAAGATAATATTCTATGATCCAGATGTATATGTTCACATTTTTTCCATCAATTTCTAAATTTTTTCCTTAGTTCTTGTTAAGGAAGGAGAAAAAAATTACCTTTTTAATTTATTTCTTACAGTGTCTATTTCTTTCTTCTTAGTGCCATCTATATAGGGACATAAGCACTCCAGACAGTTGCTCCTGTTGGCAGCTGGAATTCAGATGGACAAATTGAAGTTTTCAGAGCCAGTCTAATATGCATAATGTGGTCTGATGGAAAATACAGGTATAGCTACCATGTGGTGACTGGCACTGCTTAGCATTCATTTGGATTCCAAGCTGCAATGGAGAAATGGTGCAAAGTTTGGACACACAACATTTATCAACATGATGAATAAATAGTAAGCATCTTCTCTTGTTTCTGTGCATCATGAAGGAAGAAAAAGTCCAAATCTTATTACAGAAGTAAAATCAAAGGCAATTTTCACACAAATAGGTTATTACTCAAAAAGCATTTTCAGGATTCATCTGAGAGATAGGAACAGAAGTACTAATTTTGTTTCCCTATTGCAATGGGCAGGGCACTTCTGTTTGCTCTTTTCCCTGTTTATAAAATAAGGACAGAGCAATAATGAGTTCTTAGGTTTTATGATTCACTTAATGTTTGCATAGCACTTTAAAATACCACGAGTACCATAAAAAAATAACTACCTTATGCATTACAGCAAACACAAATACCTCTATTTCCAGCATGTTATCTTGTATTAGTTCTATATTTTCTTGAAATATAACATGATTTTTATGTAATAAGAAACAAATTACTAGGTAGCATACTAAGTAAGAACTTGACATGAAATACTTTAAAACAGTAATTTTCATCCCAGGAGGAATAGAGGTATTTAAAAGATGCATTTACAATAAAAATAAACTATTAAAAAGTTGGCAGGAATTCTCTGGGCATAATTGCAGCTGTGCTTGTTTCAAAATGCCTATTAAATCTGATTCACCAGGACTGTACTACTAGCATGCCTCTGCCTATGGGAAAAGCCTAGGCAATAATTTAAATGACTTAAAATTGAAAATTTAGAAGTGTTGTAATTAATTGTGAATCATTAGAAACAGCTCAATTATATTAAAAAAAACACAACAAAACAAAACAAGATTGTTTATAACACAACAGATAATTAGCAAACTGCTGCAGAATCCAAAGATTTGCCAGAGTACATGTAGTGCAAGAGAGGAAAAAGAGAAAAAGGTATATCATAGACATAATCATGCTTGTATATCAAACCTTAAATTTTCCATCATATCCTTCAGCACTGAATCTTCCCTGGGGTTTAGTGGAGCCCATCCCCACTGGTTTATACCACCCCCAGGTAAATCTTTGTGAGTGTTACCTAAACTTGGGCTGAAGAAAATTTGGAGAGATAAAACAGCCTGGCTGCCCTCTGATTTGGCTTGTGAGGAGGAGTTATGAGGATTCAGTTTGGGAGGCAGAGTGATCAGGATGTACCAACCATAGATACACCTTTGGTTTAAGCCTCGTTTTTGTCATCAAGTAGTTTGTAAGATTAAATATGGGATTTTCTGTGTGTTTTAGGATTGATGAGAAGGTTTAGCAAGTGCCACATCGTGTTCCTGCCCTTGTGAGCCTGCACAGGTACCCTCAGGGAGGGCTGGATGTGTCCCAGGCCCACAAGGAGAGCCATGTGTCAGCTGGAATGGGGCACACTGCAGAATGTTAAAAGGCCTTCTGCAAAGTAATGGCCTTTATTTTTCTGTTTTCTAATGCATTACAACTGTATGCTCCTATCTTCTTGCTATTATCTTCATAACAAATAACTCACTTATACTGGTTTTTTTGTATGATCTTCTCCTAAAGCACATACTTACATCCCGGAAAAATCTTCAGTTGAGATTCCCATTTGCTTAAAAGCCATTAAAAACCACAAAAACCTGGAAATTACAAAATCAAAAGGGGAAAATATCAAAGTATATGCTTGGAATTCTAGCAGAAAAATGTTACCCTTGAAAGCTTGTATGGTCGGTACTGGTAACACAGAGAAACTACTTCAGATGTGGCAAAAAACTGTTTCAGTGATACCGTCGACATACCTTGAAATCACACAGTTCATAGAGCCTGAACCTGAATGATGAAGCTGAACCTGTTTATTTAGTAGAAATCTAATGACACATGGACTTCTTGGCCAGTTTTACAGCTGTGTAGTCACTCAGCATCATCACATTATACTTGAATATTTTGTAAATATGGGAATCATTCTGGCAGAACAAACTAATGCCTTACTTTCTCCATTGCATTGTCAGAAGTGACTTGCAGCACGAGTTTTACAGGGAAACAGAAGGAACAGATAAACCCTCTCCTTTCTCTGGGTTTGTAATTTCCTCCTGTTGGGTAAAAAGCAGCTCCAGCATTGCTTGGAAAAGCCTCTGGGCTGAACAACAGAGATTATGGCTATTCTGTTCCTAGCATAGTTTCTGCAATTTAAAATAGAGCAATAGACCAAAGAAGAGAGTACAGTCAAACTGTGGCCAGCTGAAGTGAATAGACTCTGTCTGAATGGTAATTTAGAGACACCTTAGCACTGACTTCAAATGTGCTTCAGAGTATACTTTTCATAAGGAGCAGATGCAATTAAATTAAATTCCTCTCCAACAATAGTTTACAGCTACCTATTATAAGCTGGTGAAACGTGTCAGTGGAGATACTGAACACATCTCTTGCCTTCTCTTAAAAATTAAATTTTCTGTACATTTGCACAGTATTATTCTGTTTCTGTCTAGCAGCACTTTCTATTCTATTCTAAAGGAGCTGTGTTCTATTATTCATGGCTAATTTTAATTACTGTATCTGTAATTTCAGCCACATCCTAATTTACCACATTGATTATCCATTAAGATCCTGTGAACTGTAAACTGTTATTTCCATCTCTTCCTCAGCAATCATCACTGTTATTCACTCAGTCTTCCCACTGCAGAGTTTTCTATTCAGAGATGAAGTTGGTTGATTATTTATTTTTGTAGTGATGGTGTCCAAAACAGTTAATGTTCAACTGACTGCATATTTTCCTCACTGGAGCAGTGATGGTTTCAAGCTGTACTATATAAGGCTGAAAGTCTGTACAATGAGAAAGAAACTCATTCTCTATGCTCATTCTCCTGCTTGGAAAAATAAGCTGGTTTTGATTGCATGGGAAGCCATACTCAGAGCCGTGTACCTTTCACAGCCATTTAAGGTCTGGCAAGAGCGGTCAGCACATGGAGGTGTCAGCCCTCAGCAGCCACAGTCACTCCTAAGGAAATTGCAGAAAAGCTGTCAAGTTTGGGGACTAAAGCTGCTTGTAATGGATGGCTGGGAAGGAAGACCCTGCCTGTGAGAGACCTGAGCTGCCGTGGGCTTGCTCTGCACTCCCACCTGCCCGAGGCTTGCCGCTCGCCTCTTGGCTCTCTGGGCACGGCTCTCCGCTGCAGCTCCCAGCACACACTCTCGGAGGAAGCAGGTGACCCCAAGGAAGGGGGATATGAGGTTGTTGCAGCACCCCACAGGTCAAGCAGGGTCCCCAAAAGCAGGGCAGTATGGGCTGTAGGGACTTGCTTAGGAACAGACCACTCCTGGTTCCCTGTTTTGCCAAAGTCCTGGATCTAGGAGATATTTCCTCATCTCGCACCTAAATCCTTAAAAATCTGACTCACTCTTTCCCCACAGAATGCACCCACATCTGTCAAGATACCATCGCACCCTCTTCATTCATCTCTGGGAAATGTGTTGGAGATTTTTTCAGAAATGGCTTAGAAGGCAGCTGTGAGGAGCAAATTCTCACAGACTGTTTCTGTAAACAGTAGAAGTTCTTAGGTTGTTTTTAATTACAAGTAAAAGTGACAAACATGAAGGCCTTGAGAACCTTGCATACCAGAGTTCTCAGGCAGCTTTCTCATAGCAAGTAGATATTCTATCTTTGGCTGTTTTGGGAAAGTAAAAGTAAGTTTTGAGAACACAAGTCTTGGTACTGGAAACAAAAGGAGGGGTTGGTGTGTTATCTCTGACCTATTGTGAGCTTGGGTTTTGCAATATGCATGAACTTAATTAACACGGTTATAAAAAGTGACTGATTGAGTCAATAAATGGAGTCAGATACTGAACCAACAAAGGTGGGTTTTCTCCCTCCACTTCAATAGAAATGGACTTGTCTTTCTTCTGTTTTCTACCTTTCCTTTTCAGTAAAAGTGCAGCTGCCAAAATTACAGTGTTTCCTCACCAATTTCTCTAACCATGTAATCTTTATATCCTGCTTCAATTTCCTCTTATAGCAGAGCATGTTCTTGATTTCTAAGACTCTTTTGTTTCATTTTTCCTAGGCTCAGCTTTATTTTCTGTCTAATTCTCCTTTCCCAGCTCTGGGCTTATTTCAGACAACCCTAATTGAGGGAACATCTTTCCATTTACTATTTCCACCTGGTTCTATTCTTCCATATGTTCATCCTCCAGAGCTTCCCACAGCTCATTGGATCCTCAGTGCCTTTAGACTGGGGATAAATCAGTGTGAGGATCCAGTCTGGCCTTGACACGCTTCACCTGAAGTGCTGCATAGCTCTGGCACAGATTTTTCTATATTACTTTGGATAAGTCATGTATTTGCAGGACTTTCATTCATCATTTGAAAAATGAGGATAATTTTTTTTGCTTTCCTTTCCTTTGCCATCTATTTTTCATAATGGAGTCAGCCCAACAACTTTAGAGCTGGGTCAAGGATTTCTGATGAGCTTATGGAGCTAATAGCAGATTTTATTTCAAAAAGGAGTGCCGAGGGTAGTGTTTCTCCCTATTCTTACCTTTACTTAGAGCTTTACTTAGAGGCAGGTTCAGAATGGCATTTGAAGCACAGGCCAGCCTGTGGTCCCCGTGTAGATGGGATCTGGGCCATGGAACGAGCTGGAACACCCCCTTGGGCTGACCCTGCATTAGAGCAGGGCTGGCTGTGTCTCTGTGTTTCCCTGCTCTCCCCCTCAGCCCTGCCAGGCTGAGTCCTGTTGGGTGCTGGTACTCCTTTTTCACACAGAAAATCAAAGTTATCTGTGTTTTTTCTAATGGGAAAAGTAATTTGAAATTTCTATATTAAGTGCACTAATAAGTGAGTCAGTTTTGTTTATCTAATAATCCTGATTTTCACTTTCCTTTTGAATGGATTTAGGAATTTTTAGCCAATACCTATACAAATTCTTACCCTGTGTTATTCTAGTGACAGCAAAATACAATGACATTATTTCTACTTTGGAAAGTAGAAATAATGCCATATAGCTACAGAGTTCTGACAAAAATAAAGCAAAGGAAACTATTATGAAGCACAGAAAGGCAAATTGAAACTTCTTCAATTTACCTTCTGTGAAAAGATTCTCTTCCTGATATTTTTGCTGGAGCTACAGAATCAGTAATTAAGATTTCTTTAATTTTTTTAATTGCCAAAAACTCACTACCCTTTACCGCTTATTATGAGTGAATAACTACATCAGGCATTTACCAACTCCATTTGGGACACAGACAAGTGTTGGAGGTTTGGATAGTGAAGCTAATTTCAAATGTTTGCAGATGAACCATCTGTGGCTATCAAAACCCTCTGCAATACCATATGTGAGACCAATTCAGATACACTATAAAACCACACTGGGAGAGAGGGCATAAATTGTTGGAAGCAAACATTTATCTGAAGATAAATAAAAGGCAAAATGGCACTGTATGGAAAATATTACCATTTGATTTCTCTTGGAAAATGAAGGAGGAGCTATTCTTTTCTGGACTGGGTGATCACCAGTGTCTCCAGCTTTCTGGGTATCAATAGGAAGTCATTTACTAGGAAAAGTCTCAGGTCTGTAATGCCAACCCCCATCATGCAATTACTTGATTATCAGATGTCTTTTGTGTGTCCCCATGATGCATTTCACACCCATGAAGGCTCTCCCGAAGATTCCAAAAGCTTGAGCATGAGAGTGCCAAGGAGCTTGACTGACTGACATGAGAGAAGCGACCTGGGCATCCTCCTCACCTTGTTGCAAGAAGTACCTGATTTGGGAAATGATTCTTTTCTGTAGATGACACTGTCTTTTTGTTGTCCAGCTGTAGGCACAGGGTTTCAGTAAATAGCCAATATAATAATTGCCTTCCAACTTGATCAGATGAGGTTTAAAGCTATTGTCATCCTGACACTGCTCCCTCCCTCTGACTGGTGTCCCACTGTTGTTTAAGAACCCACAGAGGCATCCACTGGGCTGGGAGCCCTTGGCTCACTGGGCTATTTGCAGACTCTCTGTAGGGCTCTGCCAGGTAAAATGTTTCTATTTTAGAGTACTATATATAGTCTGTTAAACTGTGCAGAAATGTCAGATGCCAGCATGTGCACATGCCTCCTGATACAGCCTCATATGTAACATACTGAAAAAGTCCTTCAGCTAAAATGTCAGCACATCTGCTGTGGAGAAATAGGAGAGATAATTTTTTTCTTTTCTTTCAGTAAAGTTTGAAAAATATTTTGGAAAAAGTGGAAATTAGTGTTGTGGGACAGCATCAATGAGAAACACCTTTTAAAAGCATTTATAAAATGTTTGAGCTAATGGAAAGTGAGACCTAATTTGGATTTGAAAAGTAAAAATGGAATAAAAATTTAAAAATTGAGAGCTTTTTTTTCAGAAAACTAATTGCTTTGCAACATCTAAATAATCTATGACATCTTCAGACAATGGGATGTTCTAACCTATCTGTTGAGAGTTACATGGCAAACAATGTGTCAGTGGGTCAGAACACTTAAAAGGAGGTAATGAGCTTCTTTAAAAAGATAAATCAAAAGGGAGTCTCTCATTCAAAAACAAGTTTGATAACCACAAAGCATGTGCTCCCTTACTTTACAGTTGGGAACTATTTAAAGCTTTTCAACAAGAATATGGTGTGGGGTAAGTAATGACCATTAAGTAACAGATATTTTGCCTTGAAAATACTACCCTAGCATAAAATGAAGATCCATTCTTTGTTCTGGGAGGTGTGAACTACATGAGCAGGAAGGCTGAGCAAGGGCTGCTGAGCTGATTGCCCCTAATCCACCCTGCTGCCACATCCCTGAAGCTACAAGGGAGCTCTGAGCTTTTGTGCTTATTTGAAGGGAGAGACAGCATCTTTCTAACAGTGGGAACAAGGGGATGCTTGGGGCTAATCCTGATGTCACTGCCAGGAGAGTTGGCCATGCTCCCCTGCAGCAGGAGTGGATGCCCACCAAACCTTCCTTTTCCCAGATAATGCTCAAAATATTTGTGTGATGAAAAAGATTTCTTCCTTGGAGTTTTCCTTTGTGGAACAGTTCTAGTGTTTCTCAGAACAAGAGAAAGTGCACATAACAGGAAAACCTTCACTGAGCATCTATAAATGCCTACAGGGCTTTTCTTTAATATATTCTCTGGATTTTTGATCATAATATTATGTATTGCTTGTCATCAGAATAATTTAAATGAAAGCAATGATCGTTCTTAAACTTTAAATTAAAGCAATGGTAGTTCTTAAAAATATGACTCTAGAGTCTAACAAAAGTATTCCTTGCCCTGATGCACTGCTTAGTCACACTTGCACAGAAAGCTGAGCTGGAAATTACAGAATGCAAGTGCTTCCTGAGTGGGGTGTTGACTAACAATGCAAGAACCTCAACCTTTACAGGTCACTGACATCCTCAGTTTAGGGGGCTGTCACTATAAATTCCTTAATTGTGTCAGATCCACTGAGTGAGTGAGGAGATGAGATTTTGCTATATTAACTCCTCTGGACAAGGACTTACTTACACCTACACTTTGCCTAAATTTGGCGCAATTTAAGAAACTCTGAAAGCTAGGGAGAAAGAAAGTTTTCTCTTTCACAGCAGAACGTGACTCACAAGAGCCCTGGAAGTCTCTAGGCATCTCTAAAGTGATCCAGACTCATCTCAGTCCGTGGTGCCTAAAGTACTTCCCACATGTTTTAGAAACCCCTTGGAAGCTTGAAGATCTATGAAATTTTCTTCTTCAGTGAAAGTCATAGGTTATTCAGAGAGATGATTAAATTCAGTCCAGTAAAATTATTTAAGCACACATAAAATTTTCTGGTATGGTTATTTAAAAATTAACCAGAGAAAGTCCAATATATCTTTTACCAGGCTTCCAAATGGCTAGAATACTTAGCCAGAAGAAACCAAGATTCCCTGCTTGAGGCATTTGAATCCCAAGTGTGTACATGACCACAGTCACTGCAAGAAGAGGAACCTTCTGTAACATCCCTTGAAGCTGAACCACTGCACAGCTAGGAAAGTCTGAGAAACAAAGTGTGGTTGTATTACCTAATGAGGAAATATTAATTCAAGATGATAGAGTCCAAAGATCTCTTCCTCCTGGATTTTTCCTGCACAGGATGGACTAGATAATCACTGGATTCAATGGCAGTAGCAGTATATGAAACATTTTGCATTACCTGACGCTGCTTTTTTCTGAAATCTAATTGTCTTTATCAGTAGTTTCCACCACAAGGTGAGCCATATGAAATGAAATTACATATTTTAAGAGGTGTTAATATTTGTTTCCATCATGTTGCATTGTTTTTTATGCTCTTCTTCCAATGTATTTGACTGCTCAGTCTCTGTCCCAGCCTCTCAAAGGGAGCCCATAGGGATGTGCATGATACTTGATAGCCCTGGTCAAGATATACAAGAAAACTTTGCAATCTGATGCAAAAATGAGGAAACTTAATGAATTTTTCATGTACAGCTAAATCTTATGCTAAACGGAGTGATGCTTAATTCAAAAGAATACACAAGACTTCTGGTTTGGGGGAAAGCAAAATAAATGATCACTTTCATATTTAGAAATTCATAAAAAAAGGGAAAATTTCAAAATGAAAACCACTGGTCTCACTGAAGATTAAGAATCATACCTGGAAGCAGACAATAAAAATATAACAGTATTTCCAGTCCAGGTGTAGACATTTATGGACAACTGTCAAGGAGATTAAATTGTGATCCTAGTGAAATCCAGCCCCTGGTTCCCCTTACTAAATGAAGTTCTGAGAAGCTAATTCTGTCTGTGTAGTATATTGTGAAGACATGACCCCTAATTAAGCAGCTGCAGTAATAAGAAACACTGAATTACACAAGTGGTCAGATGTGGTCTTTTAACAGACATGCCATAGGATGTAGAAGACTGACAAGAAGGTCACCCATGAGCATTCCAGTCCAATTAGCAGGATGAGAACTGAAATGTTATTATTAATCATGTTGTCATCCTAAGACTGAAAGTAAATAATTGAGCAAGGCCCACTCACTGTGCTTACCTAGTTTGAGCAGCATTTTCTCAAGACGTGCCAAGAACTTTTTGCATTTTCTGCTCAAACATGAGGATGACTCAGACACCAAGAGTCATCATATACTTATCACAAATAAGTATAGGGGATCTCCTGGGGATCATTAAAGAGTTGGGCCAATGTCCAATATTAAGAAACCTGACTATGAAGTGTATCAATGAAAGGTAAGGGACACTTTTCTAACTGTATATACACTGAGAAAAGATTTATAGGAACATTAAAAGTTAAAGATATATTGATGTAATTCTAGCCAATAGTTTGGGAGAAGTCAGAAAGGCTTTTGCAAATAATACACTGAGACATTGTAAGCATCATAGAGGCTTACAGGTAAATACAAAGGTAAAATTGATGGCAACCAGGATGCTGATATTTAAAGACAGCAGTTTGATAAATTGTCAAGCATTAAAGGCTTGGTCAAAACATATTGATAAAAGGAAGTCTAGATGTCATTAGTGGAATAAATATTAACGGAAAATTATCAGAATGTGTAATGGATGATATTAGAAACTGTAAATCTCATAATCAGATAATAAACAGCTGGCGTTCTAAGGCTGTTACAAAATTAGTAGCCTATGCAAAGATAGGAGAAGAAGTAGGTAGATTTTAATTACCCATTTGATATAGAATCCAATGAATGCCTGAAAATATATTAAAAAACAATTGGATAAAACAATTGCTAAATAATCTGAAGGATGAATAATGCTTTGATAAATGCCAACTGACTAGCAGGGGAAACACATGCTTTGCTTAAGACTACAATCAACAACATGGCCCCTTCTTTTGAGAAGAACTTGTGAGGAAAAGCCTCTATTTTCAGCATTAGTCCAAAATCTGATGGCATAGACTAAAGGTAATTCTGTGCCACATGTAAATTGCAATGCGAATGGATTAGGGTTCGGTGCAGATGGATGAAAGCAAGTCTGTGCTCATTCATGAAGAGCGAAGGTGTTCATTCACTGTGTCAGTAGACAGCACATCATTCACTGACACAGCAGTCTGCACAGACTAAAATCCAGATTATGCATGATGGTTAAGAAGATCAGCAGAGGCAGAGAATATTGACAATAGCAGTCCAGGTGACTGGCAAACTTATTACACTGAAAGCAAGTCAAAGGTGCATGAAATGGGTTAAGAACTGACTCAGAGACCCATAAAAGAGCTGCTGTGCGCAGGATTTAGGTGTGCTGCACAGTGTGAACACTTCTGCTTAAAGGTATATGGAGTCTACCACAAACTTCCTAGAGGAACAAGCCTGAAGGTGTCCTTACAGTTTCACTGTCTGGTTGGGGTTCCTTCACTATGGGTTTAGAGAGCAGTATCCCTACAGGGTTCCATGCTTTGGTTTTTCCTGGTTTACCAGGTCATATTTTTATGATCTTATGCAAATTTATCTGCTCTGTCCATTGACATAATGTGTAGATCCAGTGTTTTGATGTACATCAGTTGATCACATATGTTTCCCACATATCTTTCATGATGCCATGATGTTTTGTCCTAGCTCACAATGCTACAAGAGATTTTCTTTTCCCTCTCTTTTATCTTATTTTCTTGTAGGATACTTACACACATCACCACACACCTTATGTGTTTCTCACTTCTACCAGTAAGAAATTCTCATGGCCCTGGCTTCACTCTCCTGTTTAGCTTGTACCCAAAGTTCTTTCTCCATAGCTCTCAGTCTCTAAGTTCAACATCTTTTTCTCTCCAGCTACACTGGCAGAGGCAATCCCAGGCTGCTCACAGCTGCTCTCCATGACCACAGTCCTAGCCTGATGCTTTGACCAAAACTTTCTTCTGCAGAAGACCTCTGTTGTGGCTCTGCAACTCCATTTACTGATCCTCTCACATCAGCAATAAACTTACAAAAAAGGGCAGAGTGTGGTCTTGTTAGGTCCTTCTCTCAAGGTACCCATTAACAGGTCATATCAACTTAATTTTCCTCCTTCTCATCCCTGCTGTAAGCTCTTCTTTGAGTAGATTATTTCAAAGAAAACATAACTCTTGACAAGAGCAAAGATTTTTGCCCCTTTTTTCTGTCAAATGCTCTCGCTATTCCCAAATACTTCCCTGTGTGTACCTTTTGTGTAAAAATTACCCATTGTGTAATTTTTGAATTGCAGTTTCTTTTGAAGATGTGTATTTGTGCAGCACTTCTCACAAGGAGTTCTCCCCACTGAACTTGTTTCTAAATTCCATGGGGGAAAAACCCACCCAGTGGGAATTGAACCAGCAGGACAGCAGTCTGTATTTCTGGAGCAACCACACACAGCACAATACAAAATAGCATGAAATTTGTCAGTCTGTCAGTCTAGGGTTTTGTTCTCCCCTCTTCACCATAAAAATAAAAAGTGTGCACCTGTTGCACATTGCCAACATCCCCTGGAGACACACACTGTGTGGCAACCATCAGTGAGATGCAGGACAGTAACAGTCCAAAATAAAATGTTCCTTTTTACTGTGTGAGAAATAACTTTGATGACTGCTGTCAAAGTTGTACACATATCATCAGACTTAAGTTTTTCCTTTCAATAATTCACTACCAGGGTGCTCTCTAATTAAATTTCCCCTTCCTACAACTTTATGTGAAAGATATACATTAACCACTTTCTCGGGAGTGTCTGCACTGCACCAGGTTTACGTTTGCTCTGCGTTTACATGCTTAGCAGAAAATAAATAAAAGTGCTTCAAAACCAGGATGGAACTGTTTATCATTTGTGTATCTAAAGTTTACAATCCAGTTTTGAAAGATATAATTGTAAATCTAAAGGGATAAGTTTCACTGATGCTACTGAGAATGTACTTTCCCAGGCACATAATTTTAACAGGTTGCCCTAGTGCATATCTATTTTAAACACAGATGTGCACATAAATCATCTCTTTTTTCCCCCCTAATACCTGAACAACAAAAGCTGATTTTCTGACATGCAAACCTACAGCAGCTGTCTGATCTTTTAATCTGTTACATATGCTTTGTCTGGTGCTCTCCCTGTAGGAGAACACAAAACTGCTGTAGACATCATTACACTTCTTGATCTGCAAATTCAAGACCTGTGCCCTTTCATACTCCCAAAATGCACAGGGGATCTTAGTCAAAGCTGCTTAGCAACTGAGGGATTTAGAAAATACACTGTGCACACTCCTCTGGCCACTGACCTGTAGGGTTTTGGAAGCAGCTCGCTCTTTCTCTGCTTATCATTTTAATCAATTAAAAGGGTTGTCTGTCCTGTGCTAATCTCCTTTCAACTCTTACCAGCTCAAAAGAGTCCAGCTGATTATTGTTGCAGATTAACAGGATATCAGACAAATGTTAATTTAGATGTTGCAAAGTCGGTGTCAGTATTCACTGAACATCTCTAAGGTCTGCTCAGCAGAGATGAATATGATTAGGAAAGGAAAAGGAGGAAAGTTTGAGGTATGGCTATTTTTGTCTTCTCCAAATCCCAGACATAAATGAAAGATTGTCCCCTCAGCTCTGCTCAAGGAACTGAGATGGGAAAGAAGCCTTTGCACTTTATTTTTTCAGACCCTGACAACACAAAAACCACAATCCAAACCCTATTTTCTTCTCTTTTCCTATCACACACAATCAAGGAGTCAAAAAGTACCTCTGATATTAGTAGGTGAAAAGTTAGATTACAAGATAGAGCAGTAACAAGTCAGGGTGGTCTTGTAGAGTCCCTCATAGCCTAGTTAGAGAAGATCTTATTTGCATAAATTTAGAATCTTTACTTTAGGGAAAAAAGCCTCCAGCATTGTTCCACAGGGGTGGGAATAAAAGATCAGCCTGTCATACCAGACTATATAGTAGCTTGGGGGTGCAGGTGTTCTTCTGGGCAGTGGTAGATGATGGAAAACTTGAACCCAAGTGGCACAATCCAATCTTGATGATATTTTACTAGCAATAATGCCAATTTGCCCTTAGCCCTGTTTCCATTCCCTCCTGTCCAGCTTTAGCTCTGCCTCACTACAGTGTTGGTGGACACCACTTAAACGTGAGCTCCTCACGTGAGTCTTGAGCAAAGAAAGGCTTGACTTTACCAGCAGGCTGATCTCTTACAAAACTCTGGGGATGGTTTCACTTTTGTGCAATGCTACTGACAGGACCAATACTGATGTGGTGGCCAATTGTGTCAACCCTACATTGTTCAGATCATAGTGAAAATAAAAAGTGTTTAAAAAAGGGTTGGAAAATTATTTCCCATGTGGCATCCATGCCTGAGAGAGAGATGGAGAGACTTAAAATGGTTTTTTTCGGGATAAATTAATTACTTGCTTTCTGTCTGCAGATATTTATCTGGGGAATAGATCTTTGATTGTAAACAGGTCTTTCGTTCAGAAGAATAACACACAGTGAGATTCAGTGATGAAAAGTAAAATATAAATGAAGTCTAGAAACAAATTCTTTATTTTTCTAGCTATCTATGATGACAACTGTTTATTCTTCATCACTGAAAGGCTAAATTTCGGGTTAAGTATATTTCTAAAAGTTGTCCCATTGTTCATTCAATAACTCATTATGAATTTAATGCTGAGATGTGTGCGCTATTATGGGATATGGACCCTTAGCAAGTATTAAGCATAGTATCAGATTGTTTCACAGCAAAAATATGTCCTTGCTTTTCAAACCTGTTATTCAAATGTAAGATTGAGAGGGATATGGCTGCTGGACATGTTCTACCATAATGTACTCATGCTTGCATTGAGACTTTCTAGCCCATGACCTGGGCACAATATATAAATACTGTATGCTTTTGATAACTAAATAGAATCATATTTGTCTCTTGCTCTGTGGATGTTACACAGCTTAAAGCAGAATTCTGTTAGGACAGTGTTTCATTGCTTCCAAAGCACTAAAGCAATGTAGGCTGCACAAGCACCTTTGCTCTGCTCGTTGTTCACAAGAACCAGGATGATACCATGGCAGAAAGCAGTTCAGAGAACTTCATTACCAGAGACACTAATCTATAAATTATCATGAGAATACTTTGAGTGAGTTCTTCTTTTTTACACCTCTTTTTGCAATATCCAAGGCATGTCCTTTTTGTTGAATTTAACATTTTAGCAGTACTTTTGCACATCAGCAGAATATGCAAGATTGAGTAATCCTCAGCCAAAGAGATCCAAAGAGACAAGCTTTTTGCATCTGACAGCAGCCACTACAGTGGAGTTTATTTTTCATTATTTAAAACATCTAAGTAGGTATATGAGAGGAAATCTGAATCCTTAGGTCACATCTTGTCTGACTTATGCCAGGCTTTGGTGTAATTAATAGATAAGCATATGTACATATATGTTTTGTAGCATATGTTATTCATTCTATAGTAGATACATATAATTCTATGAAGTTTATACATAATATGATTATTACTGATATTTTTTTCTCAATATATTCCCTATGTATTTTAAATGTGTCCTTCCTGTAACTTAATGAAGCATCTTTGAGATCTTCTTTTCATGAGACAGGAATGAATTAATGTTCTACTCTTCTTCACAAGGTATTCGTTATACACACAAGGTTGTAACATTGGGGCACAAGGTTTGAAATAGGAAAAATCTCTGTGCAATTCCACCACAATCAAATCCTTTCAACAAATGTCACATCTGTGCAAAAAGAGACAATCAATACATATATCAGCTGATATGTTTTTTTTTATGTAATGAACTCTGGAAATTCTTTATTCTGTACTGGCTTGCAGCGGAGGCATTCCCCACAAGTGCACAGTCCTGAAACAAGAGGTCAGGGTGGTGGGCAGGGTGCTAACCTACTGTTTGGTGAGATATTTTGTTCCTTTAATGATGGATTCTGAATGTCAGGGTCATCTGTCTTTCTCGAAACAAGTTCTAGTTTTCCCATGTGGTGACAGGACTTCAGTTTGTACAGAATGTGCATGTACAGTTTGCACATGGATTTGTGCTATTTCCAAGCACACCTTTGTAATATAAGAAATGTTTTTCTCAGAGGTGTATGCACATATGAATGCAGATTGCTCAGTGAAGTGCCTGACAGAAATACCTGGGTCTTTTTTGGGAACAGGGCTGCAGCAGCAGACGCAGTTCTGTGCTCCTCAGATCCTGCAACCCTGACAAACCTGTCTCAGTTGCTGGGGCAGGGAGGCTGTCCCCTGGCCCTGATGTGCCAGAATGTCATTGTGTAGCTTATAATGACACCAAAGTCTCACTGATCAGGCTGGGAATGAAGATATTGTAGAGGAATATGTGAAGATGCAGGAGCCAGCTGTGCTGGCAGGAGGATGTGAAGGGCAGTGGTGCCTGTGCAGTGAATTTCCTGCTCATCCTGCCTCTGGGGCCACACATTTCCCTCCCTGCTCTGTTTGCTCTGAATTTCCAGCCCATGGGGATTAGGAAGGGTGATTTGGAGAGTTCAGTACATGTCCAGGCTTGCTTCTACATGGTGCCAAGGTGTGGCTGGGGGAAAATAAGACAGGATGAGACCTTCCTGAGTCATCCAGGTTACGCATAGCTCTAAATGCAGGATATAAAAATTTAGGTCTCCTTTTCACTAGTCCCAGGTGGCTTCTGAAGTTGTCAATGTTTGCTCTAATCCCATTTTTGCTATTGTGCTAAGGCCTTTAATACTTCAATTATCCAGCTGTGATTTCCTCCTTCACAATCCCTGGGAGAGACTGACCTAAACTGAGAAGACTAACACTCTGGTGAGAGGGATGAGCTTTCTAAGCTATGTCAAAGCTTCAGAGCATTTAAGTCTGTATTAAAACCAAATCTCTTACCAAGTGAGCTGTCAAGCCCATTAAGAACTATTCAATTTCATTTTTCCTTTACAGCACAACAGATTCTCCAATCCTAAATGCACATTGCTCCTACACACCTTGCTGCTGATAATGGTAACTTTTCTGCATGCTATAAGTCAAAATGCTAAAAACTAAAAAATAAGCTAACAAAACATCTGATTTAAATTTAATCACAAAGAACTATTTGAAGTATATTCTTGAAAGATACTGATCTAAGATTTGTGTAAACTCACAAACATCTATTAATCAACACCTGTTGATAACCATACATCATGAGGTGAAACACTTACTGTCCTTCCTCTTTATTTCTTCCAAAATAAAAGGTCCCAACAGACTATAATCACAGCCTGCTCTGTACATTGAGGTCATTATCCTCATTAAAGTCCTGACAAATTTTCTTTGTTCAAATGATGAGCTGCAGCAGGCTTGGCACTGCCTCATCTCTGAGACCACATATCCATATATCCCTGGAGATAGGTCCCTTGTAGCAGCATACTTAAAATGTTATCTTTTTCCTTTTTCCTGTTCCTTGTTTTATCTCTTTCCCCCATTAAAGAAGCCTGGCTCCTTCAGTAAACCCATCAAGTGGACTTGCAATGTAGCCAGGAGAAATACCACCAGAATCTTTGACTGAAACAGTTGTTTTCCTTCCTTTGTATTTCTTTTTTGCTATCATTCCTTGTTGAATTTGTGTTACTCCTAGCACAGGAGGGAGAGTCTCTTCACATGCACTTCAGAAGTGTAGGTGTTCTCCTGGAAGTGAGGATTGTGTTAACCTAAGGTTAAGGATATTCAGGTTGCTGCAATTCAACAGAAGCTTCAAAAGACACAATAGTCATGTAACCCAGCATGATCTCCTTTAACCCAGATGAGGGGCTGCAAATTCTAGTTCCTTCTTTTGATTCCTCTGGGGAAAGATTTTTAGTCTGAAACCAAACAGAAAAATAATTCCAAAATCAACTTCTTTCAGTAGCCTAAATCCACAAACTGTCTGCTCTGAATTCAAACAGCCACCTTATGTTTTTCAATTATTTTTCCTCACACCTTTTATTACCTAAGTCAGCAGTTAAGGAGAAACAGCAAGAAACAGCACACTACCTATAAATGTATACTACACTGGTCAGCATCTACTGTAATTTGAAAAGTATAGAATTGCAGTTCACATTGCAGTGTAGTTAACATCTATAGCGAGTCATTCAATACACTTTCATACTGTGAAGAACCTCCAAAACACACAAGCAGGAGTTACAAATATTACTTACATGTGGTGGGATTTTCTCTCCTGGTAAGTGATGCAGGAGTTCAGGCTGGGGAACAGGAGAGGACCTAGTGGCTTAGAATAATGTACTTTAATGCAGGCAGAGACAGCTGTGATAATATCAGTGAGCTTCTGTATCACAGGCCCAGATTTCCACACGTTAATGCCAAGGCAGTGTTTCCTCCCAGCAGCAAGGATTTGGAGGGAGAAAAGGTGGTGAGGTGTGGTGGTGTTCACAGGGGTCCCAGGAAGAGGGAAGAGATGAGAATGCTGACTTCATGTTTCAGAAGGCTTCAATTATTATTTAATGTTATATATTACAGTAAAATTATGCTAAAAGAATAGAAGAAAGGATTTCATCAGCAGGCTAGCTAAGAATAGAAAAAGAATGATAACAAAGGCTTGTGACTGACTGAGACAGTCCGGACAGCTGGGCTGTGATTGGCCATTAATTAGAAACAATCACATGAGACCAATCACAGATGCACCTGTTGCATTCCGCAGCAGCAGATAATATTGTTTACATTTTGTTTCTGAGGCCTTTCAGCTTCTCAGGAGAAAAAATCCTAAAGAAATGATTTTTCATAAAACACGTCTGTGACAGTGGGGTGCAGTAGGAGCAGCTGTGCTTCCCACAGCAGGAGCATCAGACTCTGGACACCATGACTTGTGCCAAGCCTGTACAGGCTAGCCCTAGTACAGCTCACTGCTTTATTTCAGAATATCAGCTTTTCCATTCCAAACTCCTCTGCATCCTCTGTAGCCCTCCTGTGGAATCCTAGGTGATCCTCACATCCACATGAGGCCAGAAATGGTTCTGGGGTATGATGTATCATCAGCTCCAAGTAGTGAAAAGAAGGGGTACCTGTAGTTGCTTCTGTCTGCTGCAAGAACTGCTCGAGATTTTCAGCAGTAAGTATCGAATCTATCATTAGGCTGCTCAGTAGCTGACTGATTTTCAGCATGTTTAATATTTTGGGAAGAGTCATCTGGAATTGTTATGAGAGAGGATGGATTTGTGATTCCTCAAGGCTAAGGTCATATGTGGCAATGATGATAAACTGGCACAAACTCCTGTCCAGCACAGGGCAGAGACCTCGCTGAAGTGCAGAGCAGCAGAGGGTGGACACCCACGAGCCTCTGCAAACCACTGAGGGATGTTTGTCCCTGGAGCAGCTTCCTGGACAGTCACAGCATCGGGGAAAGGCTTCCTATCCGAGTGTGATGCATCTGAATGCGATTGTGAATCCAAGACCCACCTACCTCAGCCAATTCCAGTGCTTAAATTGCCTTCCTTAAAAACACACCCCTAGTTTCTGGTCTGAACTCTTCAATCCTCCAACTCTGCATTTTGTTCTTCTTATTTCTGTTTGTTTCCTGACTCTGACATAGGCTTTCCTAAATAATCTTGGGTTACTCAATCTCTTCTTACATTAATTCATTGTTGCAAGTGGGAGTTTACAACATTTCTCTTCTCTAACCTCTCTTTCATGTCAAGATCAAAGACTCCCTAGGGCACTGATCTTTTCTGCATCTTGACACATTTTCTCAAGTGAAAGAACTGTTATTTCAGCTGTGGCTTGTATAGTTGTGCAGTACTAGACCCTAACAAAAGTTGCTTTTTGCATTAAACATGTCAGCATCTTTGCAGCTTTGTGTTATTTATGTTGCAAATTAAGAAAAGGAGTAGGTAGCTGCATAAAGTCCTGATTATTGCAATAACTCTCCTTGTCCCAGCACACACCACAGCATTCACCCATCTTCCTAAAGAAGTTTCATGTCATGAAAAATTAATATTTTACCATCTTACTCCACATCATGTCTGTGCAGGTGCTTGGATCTGGGTCTTGCAGAAAACCATCCTTTCCAGGAGAGGCAAAGGAACAACTTAAAGGGCTGAAATCTTCCAATTGATCTCATCTGGGTGTTGGGTTCCAGGATCCTATCCCAAATACTGACCTAATTTTTGAGGAATTTGGGTACACAGACAGTATGAGTATCTCGATTGACTGCCTGTTACACTTGCCATCCTGAATGCTCCTGCTAGATCTCATGTTTTATTGATTTTCTACCTGTATGGCCAATAACACAAACTTCAACCAAAATTCCCTTGGGCGTTTTTGATCCGTCAGATGGCTTAATCAAAGCACAATTTTATTACAGACACAGGCTTTAAAAGAATAAAAGCAATTACAAGTAACAAACAACATCATCATTAATTATGCCACTAAAGTATTACAGAGATCTTTATAGGACTTCATGGAGGTGAGGCTCTGAGGCTGTAAGGGCTCAGTGGTGTTTTAATGCCTTTTTAGGCCATCCTACAGAGCTGGAAAGCCAGATCGGGGACGCGAGGCGTGATGCATTTTATCCTGGAGCAGCTGGAGCAGGTCCGGTCGCTTGAGGCCGACTGAGGCAGCAGATGCCGTCCCGGTGCTCACCCCTAGATGGCGCTGCCGGGCAGCCTGGCTCCAGCTCCCACCCTCTCCTTGGCTCCGCAGCCAAGGCTTCCGCTTCCCTCAGGGCTGGGGGCAGAACAGCACCATGGGATGAAGGAGTTACATTTCTGCCACTCTTGGCTGAAGTGGGAAATATTGCCTTGTCTGATACTTGCAAGTAAAAGAGGAAATAAGTTTTCAATCAATGTGTAAGGAGGCATCTGAACAGTGTCCTTTTTTTTGTGCATGAAGCAGATGTTTGTTCTGACAGGGCTTCCTGCCAAAACTAATATTCTAGAGGCATCAAGATGGGAAGGTGCATTTTTATAAACTTCTGATGTATTTGATTCTATTGCAGTCATAGGGAACAAGGATTGATGTGACATGTTTTTCCAAGTTACCCACCTTTCCCCTATTAACATGGTACAGCCCGCAGTTTGCTTTGGTGTGCTCTAAATTATTTGTCAATATTTTAGAGCATTTTACACAGAATTATAAATTCCTTGTGAAACCTGATTGCAAAGAGAT
This sequence comes from Zonotrichia albicollis, assembly GCF_047830755.1. Classification (NCBI taxonomy): domain Eukaryota; kingdom Metazoa; phylum Chordata; class Aves; order Passeriformes; family Passerellidae; genus Zonotrichia; species Zonotrichia albicollis. The sequence continues at coordinate 135,432,618 of NC_133819.1, forward strand.
ATCTGAATATTTAGGGTGTTTGGATTTGATTTATCAGGATGGATTTCTTGTGAGATGATCACAGTTCTTCAGGCCCACATGAACAGGCAGACCAAGTTTTGAAGTCTAACAGTAATCCTAAGCAATTTTCCATTTTTTAATTTCAGTAATTATTTCAGGGTTTTTTTGTGGTTTTTTTTTTTTACTTGTGCATTTACAATGAAAATACATCAAAAGAGGAAAATATCTTGTTTTAAGGGCTAACATCAGATATTACCCAGCTACCAGTAATATTTGCTATAATCCTTTCCCAATCTAACCCTAAGTTTCCTTTCTAGCCCACAGAATATTTTTGTGAGAGCACATGTGTAGGCACATGCAATTGCATCCTTCTCACCTTGCAGAAGAGGGTCAATTATTCCTCCTCATGGTTACAAATAGTAGCAGGAGGTCCACCACGCTTACACTCTTAAAAATAATAACAAAAACCACAGATTTTTCTCAGAAAGTGCATCAGTCTGGGCTGGCTGGCTGGCTGTTTTAGAGGTAGTGCGGAGTCAACTCGCTCTGCTAGCAATTTACCTTCTCCATTACCTCAGCCGGTCACAGTCCACTCTAAAATACTGAGCCCATGCCAATAATCCAGTCACAGGAATGGACTTTGGGGGTCTTCAAGGACTTCTACTGTCATTTTGTTTCTACCAAAAGATAGTAGATTGCATGTAGACTGTGGGCTAGACTTCCACCCTTTTCCAGCTTTTCTCTCATAAGTTTTGATCACTGACCACAGGCAAAGTGTGCCCAGGCAGCCTCCTGAGCCGAGTCAAGGAACTACTGAAGAATCCATAGAGGCCTATGTGTCTATCCAAGCAATGTAATTATTAATGAATGAATAAAAATAGATTGTTCAAAGTGTCCTTTCATCAAACTCTGAAAATCCAAATCTGCATTTAAACCATTTGGGCAGCACTCTCTGACCTTAATTCAGTTCAGACAGCTCAGACACAGCATGAGAGAGCTGGGAAAAGGTTTGTGTTGATACTGATAAATGCACAGATTCACACATCTTCCAAAATGCAGCTCTATTCCTTGTCCATCAACCCACTTGGTAATCTTTCACACTTGGCAATTGTTTTCAACTTCATTATAGAAGACAAATATAGACTTGTAACACTTGGATATGGCTTCCATAATCTTCTTTGGCAGTGAAGTGCAAGTTAAAAGATTATAAGGCTTAGTAAATAAAGCAGCAGTCTTTCACCTGCCAGACAGATTTCTGTCTTAGTTTAACCTTGATTTATGGGATGACTTTGGTTTTAGTATGCTTTTAAGCAGATATGAATTTGTGTAACCTGAAACTGTTGTACTACATCTTGGACAAAGGGAGAAGCTTGGTTCTGGAGCACTGAAAATCCAGGCCAAGATTTAAATCAACACACAGTCCTAAAGAATAGATCTACACATGTAGGACAAGGTTCACACAGGCATTGAGGCATGCTTCAGATACACCTTCAAAGAAAGCTCTCCTATTTGTGCATATCAAAGATAAATTCTAAATGATCAGGAAATGTTTTTAAGCTCCGAGCACCACTTTGTCAGAAATTCCTTGTTCAGTGTTGCACTGAGGTACTCAAGTACCTCCCTGTGATACCTCAGGGACAACATCCCCTCCTCAGAACCTCAGGTGCTGCCGTCCCAGTCTTAGGGCCACCTAACCTCTAAGTTACAGGGCTGTAAGCACCTGTGGATTTGTTTGTGAGTCTTAGAGTCTTCTACTGCATCTGCATTGAATGATGGAACTTTGAGGTCATGATGTTTGCCCACAGGACTATTCATACACTGAATTTCTCTTGGCTCTGTGACCTGGAAGAGAGGAGGTTGATGGTTGCCACCAGGTGGGTTTCCACCCTGAGGAAAGAGCATCATACAACCAGCATTGTACCTGAGTGCACTCACCTTTTTATTGTTTGCTTGATTTCATTCAGCATGCATTAAAAGGGGTTAAAAAGAGTGGGCTAATTAAGATTTCTAATTAAAGCTATAAAAAGGTGCTGGTGGTTGTAATTCTCACCTCTAGCAATGAGTGTAGTGTGTTACTGTAACTCTTCAGGTACTATATTTTCACTTGGCTGATAAATCCCTCCACAGCAGTGCATGAGAACAGCAACAACACTGAGATTGTGGGGCAAGGAACTCCTTCTGTGTGACAAGGGCAGAGCTGCTGTTCTGGTGCTAAACACCAATGGACTAACCTGCTCATGTGAGAAACTTGTCAGCATTGCTTGGGCAAGGCAGTGAAGCCTCCCAGCCGTGGCAGAGGGACCCACCCTGCCTGCTGCTACTGGAGATGGGCCTCGCACTCAGAAATAACTGGCTCATTTTCTCCTCAGCACACCAATTTCAACCAGTGCCATAGCATCCCAGAAGGAGAATTAACCTGAATATTATTTTGGTCAGCCTCTCCCATTTTACCTTCAAAATTAAATCTACTTGCTGAATAAGACAGAATGTAAAGTTTAGTGCTGTTTAAAATCAGAGAGCTTTTCTTTTGTGTGAGTGGGAATTCTGTGGACTTTGACAACATAATTTTGTAAGTTATGTACTTAATATTTTGCTGGCTTGAGGACATGATATGTAAATTTCTGGCAACGTATATTTCAATAATTTGAATATTTTTAGAGTTTGTGTTTAATAACACCTTGCTAGCCACCAGGCCTACTGTTTGAGAGAAAAAAATTAATTATTATTAATTATTTTTTAAGTCCTTTCCCTGTTCCACAGGCATCTCCAGACCGCCTAAGGTAATCCAAGAAGTGAAATGCAGTAGGTCAATAAGCACTCAGACGTGCTTCAGCTCACGGGGCGGAGGAGGTTCCATCCCCCCGGCTGCTCTGTGCCAAGTTCCTCCTGCTGGGAGCCCACCTGCACAGCTTGCCACAACTGTGGCACTTTCTTCCCCACAGGTGCTGTAAAATCTAATCCCAGTGTGTCTGAGGCCTCTGGAAGCAGCTTGATCTCTGGTCTGAAGCCTTAAATAAAGCTGGAATACTCCCTTTTAAGAGGAGAAAGGGAACAGAGAAGAAAATAGAATTCAATGGAGTTTTTAAGAAATTAGAAAAATGCAGTAAAAAGTAACTTTCAAAGTAAAATGCTATTAAGAGGCAGTGGAAAGATGGCACTTATGGATAACTCTGTGTCTAGTTATCCATCAGACTTGCAGAAGGTCCATAATAAAGAATCTGACAGAACTATACTTTAATGGCTGACATTTACACAGCTCATTTTTATTTGGCAGCTGCAGAATGCTTATGGGGATAATAGCTATTTAATATAACTTTTGACAGTAGTCAAAAATAACATAAACACAGGCAGAGAACCAGAGGCAGAGAAAAGATTTCTGTATTTTTGGGTTGTGTTTTAAAGAACTCAAAATTGCAGAAATATCTTCATGTTTTCTCTTAGGGCTGCTCCTGGGCTAATGCCAAATCCAGGCTGAGGAGATGTTTTAGAAAGTGCTGGTTGGCCAACTAAAGGCATGCTGATGACCAGGGCACACATCAGCAGCCTCAGCACACTTCCACTGCTGGTTAATTCATTAATATAGATACAATCTTCGTGCCAGCTCCCTTCTCTCATCAAAACAACGTAAGGGAAGGACCTGATGCTGGGTTTACCATAATACGATTAAAGAAAGCTCCTCCCAGAGACAGCACAACAGAAAAAGCTTCTGTATGAGCTTCTTCTTGCCTGAAATTACCACCTTGATTTGCAGCTCTCTTCTAATATTAGGAAATTTTTAGGTGTCATGAGGCAGCAATTTCTGCCAGGAGCACAGTCAGTGAGGCAGCCCTGCTTCAGCTTCTCTTAGGGCTTCATTTTGCTCCTCTGTGAGGGGTACCAAATGCATACACTTTCTATAGGATCCAAGATGGGAGAAATGTCCTTACCTTCTCTTTAGATTTCTTGGTCTCCAAAGAGTCCTTCCATACCTCCACCACCTTCTCCTCCCCACGTTTGCATCCCTATGTATCACAAAAAAGCGTACTAATTTACTTACAGGCACAGAGGCTGCATAAATGAACACCAGCACTGGATATATAATGGAAAAATACTATCCTCCATCACAGAAAAGTCCAGGACCAACTTCACATTGGGACACTCAAGAAGCTGTCACAATGATTTTTATTTTTTTTAACTTCTCAGTAAATTAATCCGGAAACTTTCAGGTCATCCAGAATCATCCAGGTCTTCAAATTCAAAACTTTTGGTCCCAGAAATTAGAATTGTACCAAAATATTTGTCCTGTTTTAAAACTAACACCATGTGAGATCAAGAACACTAAACCAATAAATGCATTTTCTTTCATAAATTATTTGAACCTTCAATGCTGTAGCTTTAAAATCCTTGAAATTCTTATTTAAGACTTGCAAGGTCTCTGATAAATCGACCTCTAACAAACAGTCATAAGTAAAGGAAGTTTATTAGTATTTCTCTGAACAGTTTTGTGGCAAAACTTTGTAACTCACAGTTCAAGCTGTGTGAGCATCTGGGGGCTACCTCTGTCACGTCTCTTTTGAGTGGTCAGGGGAATACTCAGGGCTTGGGTTCAGGTGGAAGGGTCACAGCTCAAGCCATTTATATCCCTCAGGGAGCTGCTGTGAGCCTGCCCTCAAACCCTGGAGTATGTCAGATGCCTGGTACAGGCAGTACAGCAGCTGACCCCCGCCTCCAACGTGCTTGTCAGTGAGTATTTTCAGGTATTAATTCTTAAGACCTGTGGGATTAGAAGGATAGTTTTCACATTTTCTCTAAGGAATACATAAGGGGATGGTGTTGACAATATCCAGGGTTTCATTTGAAATTATTTTGCTGGTAAAGAGGCATTACGTTTTTGAGAGAGGTACAGCTCGATGCAGAATTTTTTGCCTTCAATAAAATATTATCTGCCTATAAGCTCAACATAAGTGTTGTATGTATCATGCATGTCAGATTTGAAATACCTTTTGTGCAGCATGTTTGTATACATGTACAGAATGCCTATAAATACTCACATGCCAGATGTATTCAACAAACATGCAAGAGTGCAGACTAATGCTTTAGAAAATTCCATTCATCTCTCATGAAAAAGGGACTTTTTTTTCTAAATATCTAAAATACTTTTTAATGCTCTCATGGCAAGAGGCAGAGAATCAGTAATTTGCTAGTGACAGATTTATAACTCTATTTGTTCATGGCTATTTATACACTTGTGCTAAACAGAGCTATAGGGAGCTAAGCAACCCAAAGTTATACCACTGTGTTACGCTGTGGTCTTTCAGACTGCCAGAGTCAAATTCTAGTTCACATCATAAAAATAGTACCAGCAAGGATTGCATAACCTTGTAATCTGCAGCCACAATGCCAACCTGTGCTGGCACCTGTGCTGGGAGCTTTACCTGCTTCAGACATAATCCGGAAACACACACTAGGTGGGGGATTTGCAGTGCCGGGTGACTGAGGGATCTCTCGCTTTTCCTGCCTTGGAAAGTCATCAGCCTAATGAGCAACTCCTCCTGCTTTTCTCATGACTGGTCCCAAAGGAAGATGCATGGCAGCAGCTGCAGCAATTGCAGAAAGTTGGTTGTCAGCAAAATGATCCCCCAGAATCTTCTTTTTCAACTGATTTTTGTGTCCCAAGTAATTACAGATTAACATGGATTTAAGTAAAATCTCGTGTTTGTGAGAAAAGGCAGAGGAGACAGAGTTCTACAAAGAGTGGCTGGGGAAACAGAAACACCACATCTGCCAGTGTCTCAGATGTCCCAGCACTATGAGCAGTGCTCGGAGGGTACGAGGTTTGATTCCCTCCCATCATTTGTCACTACAGGTACCCTGGGTGGAAGCCAGAGAGTGCTGCTCTTATTTGTCCTTTATGCAACTGCTCTTCACAGGGCAGATAGCTCCACATCTGAAGAGTAAAGGCCACCAAGTCAGTAACCTGTATCAAGGGAGGTGTTGCACCCAGCAGGGAAATAGATGGCTCTTAGGCATTGCTTCAGCAGGAGGGAGCCATGAACTCTGGGCAGTCTCTGAAACCAGGCTAGAGCTCAGCATGGTTTTATTCCTCAATGTTTCTGAAAGATCAGCTCTATAGACATATCCAGATGTTTTCTTATTGTAGTCATGTTAAAAATAAACATGCTACTTTATGAAATAAAACAAAAGAAAATAATTTTTAATAGTTGAAAAAGAGCAGAAGATAATGTTCTTTGTGAAAGCCTTTGGCATGACTGTACTGCTTACATTTGCAAAGCCAGTGTATTTATAGAAGCCTAAGACGAAATAGAAAGTTAAGTCCAGGACGGATTCCTTGATCTGAACTTTGAAACTGAGGTCAGAAAATTGCAGTGTCAGTCATGGGGGATGTCTGAGCAGGTGACAAACAGCAGCACTCACAGTGCTCCCTTCTTCAGAAGCGAGTTGTTCTCAGTCCTCAAGATCTCACGGACTGCTGAGCTCTCTCATCAGCAAACTTTTAATCGAAAATGTGATAAGCTACTCCCTGTCTGTAGGAAGCTACCAGCACTTAGGAGATCACCAGGGTAGAGCAGCTGTCTCTGGGGACCCCTGTGCACTGTATGAGGCTTCCCTCGAGTGGGAGCCACCGTTAATGATATGGCCCCTCTTCCTGCAGACAGCAAATGCCTGCAAATGAGGATAAAGAAATGAATGACCTGTGGCTTGCCAGAAGTTAACTACTCAATCACAGAATAAAAACTGAGGCCAATGTAATGAGGTAAATAAAAATAAATCTTGGCAATAACTTCCATGTTGCAGTCTGAGGCTGAGACTTTCAGATCCATCAAGAGTTTTAATTATCATACAGAATGTTGACATTTATGAATCTGAAAAAAATTGTCCATGGCTGAGAAAAGATGTAAACTGATTATGGTCCAGAATTGATTTTGGGCTGGGGATGTTTAGGAATATATAAAGTGGGTATTCAGAAGGCCTGACAAAATCCTTTGTCTTTTAAAAATCAGCGATTTTAGCAGAAGGAGTTTTAGAAAACTAACAGATATAAGTCCTGATAAGTCTTCTAAAGAAACATTTTTTTACAAAGAGGGGAAGGTTTAGTGGCAGGTGTTTCTCAGTCTTCCTATCTAATGAAGAGCAAGAATGTTAAGCAGCAAATACTAGCATGAAGGGATTAGGGCAGCAGCAGTTTAAATACAATGGACTGAATATAGTCAAAATAGTGATGCACTATTAACCAAAAGCTGCTGTTTCTAGAAGGAATATTCTGCACAAGAAGTGCACAAGTGTGTGTTACCACTTGTAATTAAAAAATAAACATTCTTAAATAACTATTCACTGGACACTTGGAAGAACAGCATGTGAAGTCACCTGATGCCCAATCAGTGCTAGACCCACTGATTATCCTGCTCCCAGAAATGCTGCGTGGATTTTTATGATTTTTCATTACAGAAACCTCGCCACATCCTTTTCTGAGATGTGTCCTCTACAGTTTGATTCTCTGCACACATCTTAAAACATAAGAATAAATTATCTGGGTTCAGACAAGGAGTGTCTACCTGGGTTCTAGGTACTGGTCTTTACTGAGTATAAGAAGAAGAAAAAGAGCAATATTTCTTTAGTTACTTCTCTGCTCACAGACAACAGCAGATCAGAGACTTCCTGAGCAAGGCATGGCGCAATTTTGTAAAGTCAGAAAACTTATATATACTTATGTCTTGAGATCAATTTATGTAATCCCTTTTCTGGCTCATGTATGAAAGAATACTCAATAGAATCCCCACATGGTACTTTGGAAATGTATAATTTCTTCCTGTCCTCTTTCCTATCTTCTGTGTAGCTATTACGTTTGCAGAGGGCCTTCCCTTTTACTCCATATGAACCTACTTTCTCTAAGTATACCTTTTTGGAGATATATATATAAAATTAAAAGCCTCTCTGAAATCCAGGCCTGGTAAATAAATCACCTTAATAGTGATAAGCAGTAGTTTAACAAGTTCTCCAGGTACTGAAACAGGCTTGAAATTCATTACATCTTCCTGCAACAATTATGTTAATTCTGCCCTATTAAATCATATTAATGGATGTATACTGTAAGTATTGTTATTTTTCACAGTTTCTACTAATCTCCCCAGTTCAAAAGTACAACTTCCAAGTCCGTAATTTCTAAGGTCCCCCAGGAGTTCTTATTAAAAACTAGCCTTGTATGCACTATCTTCTTTTCCTTTTGTACTGAGGCCAATTTAAGTGATAGGTTATCCACCACAACTGAAAACACAAACATTTCAAATCTGAATTATCTAAGACCCACTGGGCAAATTCTATCAGCTCTGGCAGTGCTCTATCGATTTTTTTTAAAATTGTCCTGAAACATCTTTTGCTGACTGTTTTGACTGAGATGGTTCCCCTACTCTTTCTCCTGTAAAGAAAAGCTGTGGGAGTAACATCAGACTCAGGCTTTGAGAAATTGACTGCTGATGGAAATATTTCACTTAGCTTTTCTGCTGCTTCTTTATCTTCCTTGAGCAACCCTTTTACAAGTCAGCTATCTTTCAGTACCTACAAGTTTTCTAAAAGATATGCCATTTCTGATATGAAAAGTTTTGTTATTAACATTGATATAAGCAGATCGAACAATTGGCTGTTTGCTGAATTTGTTCTGTCCTGTCTCAAAGTATTTTTACATTCAGCATGCCGGAGTATGTGATTTGAAGATTGTTTCCACATACCTTACACCCAGAAATGTCTTTTCTCTGCAATACAACCGCAGTCTCTCATGAAATTTTAGACTTTGTTTGGATAAAAGTATATATGTGAGCTTCTAATCTGATGCTTTTATGAAATCTCTCTCCCACCTATAACCATTTTATTCTCTTACCAGGACTTTTCCATTTCCTTTGATAAACTATATCATCTTCATGCAGTTCCCAATTTTGAAGCTAAGCGATACTGGAGTGTGGGGCTAGGAGTCTTCTTCCTGTCTTTTGGGAGCTTTCTCAGTTCTACATGGCTCCTGGGTATAAGTATATTAAAGTCAGCATTACAAGATAGTTGTTTAATAATGCTTCAGATGAGGGCTTGTGAGATGATCCCATGAGGACTGCATCAAATCATGCTTCTCTGTTTATGAGTTTTCTCCAAACCAACAACTGAAAGAGATAGTAACTTTAAAACACCTACTATGCCCAAAAATGTAGCTCCAGTATAATGTCCCATAAGGGACAATGGTGCAGAAGGAAGTGGGGAGGAATGACACCTGTCTTCATTAGCATGTTTTCTGCCTTTTTTGGATTCTCTCTTAACTCCCTTAGCAGTTACAATCCATATGGTCTCTGCCCTGGGTAATTATAGGGCATTTTTGTACTGTCAGTCTGAAGTGGCAGCTGCTGGGGATCCTTTTTAATTGCATTGATCAAAGTCACTCATTTCCTTCCATAATTTCCTTAATGTATAACATCCTACCCCTGCTTGAACAATCCATTTTTAAGTACCTATTCTCTCTTATTTATATACAATTATTTCAATTTTCCAAGATTATCTTTCTTCTATTGGGTTTCTACAGTGCCTATGCAATAACAGTCATATATCCTCGATAGCTCTTAGAGCTGGTGTATGTACATGGACTTGTTTATGCACTTTAACAAGCTTGGGTCTGCTCAGTGGACCACAGTGCTGGTTGGAGCTGGGACACACCAGCAGCAGGTCTTTAATAATTTCTCCCTGGAGATAGTTGTGTCAGTGATATTTCCCACTGCATTTGCAGAAATGCCTGCTCAAGTATACAGATAATAGCTTTCCTTTTAATGAAAAGAAAAATACACGCTTGTGTACTCAGCACATACCCAGTTCCAAATGCTTACTGTCCTGTGAGACAAAGGATAGTCTACTCCTTCAGCCTCTAATCTGTATCATTCTTCACATCTGCACCACTGTGTCTTTTAAAACTGTGTTTCAAGAAAATCAAATTTAGTCAAAACATTAAAGGGAGAACAGGGAAATACTGTGTCCCAACAGAAACAAGCAACCAAACACAAAACATGGCAAAAGCAGCAGGAAGTGGGCTTTTGAATTCAAGGGAAGGAGTTTCCTCAGTGGGTTAGATACATAATCATTGGCATAAGAGCTATTACTATTGTCTTGACAGGTGTGCGATGGAAGGACAAGAAAAGGTGGGGGAAGAAAGTGAGAGCTAATATACAGTTGTAGCTATTTGAAGTGTAGAAATGTCACCCCAACATGCTGAAGGATGGGGAACTGCAGAAGGTCTGAGAAGCAGCTTGATGAACAACACCAGGGCTACTAAAAGAACAAACGACTTCAAAAGCTTTCTTTATAAAAAGGAAGAGGTAGATAACAAGGAAACCACTAAAACATTTGCTTCTGTCTTCTATATTTATATTAGTTGCATCCACTAGAAAGCATGGCATGAGAAACACAACTTTCACATTAGAAGGTACTCAACTACCCCATAGAAACAGGAATGACCAAAGCACATGGGAAAGATTGTTTGTTTCACTGAGATCATGTGAAAGACACTGGCTGTTTGGTGGAGGGAAGAGCTTCCAGTAGGAAGGATAAAAGAGAAGAATCATGGAAAGACATGGAAGGTGCAGTTTCTGCTCTCCTGAAGATAGGAAGGAAATATGAGAAGAGTTGTATGCAGATGTGAAATTAAAGGGTGGACTTTAAAGTGTGACAAGTCAGATTTGAACCTGATGTGGAATGAGAAGACTTCAGCAGAGATGTGTCAGAAGGAAACTAGATCATTCTGAGTGGATACAAGGGGATGTTTTGTTGTGTTTGGGAGGAAGAAGCTATGCTCAGCTGCTTGCTAGAAAATAGAGCTCTCTTCATGATGATGCACAGCAACCATGGGTATGGGCATACTGAAGAGTAGGAGGAAGAGGAACACCTGTGTTTTCTGATGGGATGCAGTATATATCTATACATCCCTTTACACATATTTACACATTGCTACCTGCTTCTGTGCTGCAAGTCTGATAGAAGCCTGGAGCTCCAGGTCACCAGCAAAAGGCTTGGTGCTGATGGAGGCAGCATGCTCAGCAAAGCACCTCAGATGGAGGCTTTCACACCATTTCATTCACCACCACAGTTTTCCAGGGATCTCCTGATCAGCTGTTGGGCTGGCATGAACCCAGGGACTTGCTGGGGGCCAGCAGTGCTTCCCCCCTCACTGGCCCCTGCAGAGCTGAGCAAGGGGGGGTGTCAGACTCTGCCCCTGCTGCAAACAGCTGAGAAAGGAACCAGCTTACATCCTGATGAGGGGAGGTGATAGATCAGCCAGGGGAAATACAGAGGTATTATATAGGGATATAAATATACTAAAATATAAATAAATATATAAAGGTGTATAAATACACTAGTTTATCCTGTAAAGGATTCAAAACCAAGAAAATGGTCCAAAACTGGAGCATTGCACCCCACAATGGATGCTGTTGTTTAAGAGATAAATAAATCTCTGTTATGTATTTCACAAGGTATTTTTTCTCATTGGTAATTATATTCCAGCCTGTGATTTTGTTTAATGTACATAATACTAGTTCTGTGAATTTTGTACAGGGAGCAAAAACCTAAGATATGCCAGTGTCTTATGGCATATTACTGACACTGTACTTTTGAGTGGCTAAAAAAAAGGTAATGCTTGGAAGTGTCCTAGGGAATGCATTATTATTTTTAGGTATATGTTTATCTAAAAAAAAGTTAGTTTCCAAGGCAGAAAATGATTGTTTTGTAAACATCTGCTTAAAAATGTTAGCATGCTGTTTCCAAAGGCTTGATAAAGATGATGAAACCTATAGGTCTAGCTCAGATATACTTTCTAATATACCAAAACTGTTGATTTCCTACAGATTTTATGCCAGAACTTAAGAAATTTTAATATCACAGCATTCACTGGAGGGCACTGACCACTCCAGAATTCCACCACTGTGACAGGGTGCATCTTCCAAGATCTTCCACCTGTGTGCCAATGTATGAAAGGGAGACTGATCCTGACAGAAAGAGACAAATTAAGGAAGACCACTGCATCTAGACAAAGCAAGACCAGAAAAGCAAAACCCCAAAAACAGCAACCAAGAAACCCACCACTAACAAATCTACTGAAAATCAATGGCTAGCTGCTGGATTAGGATAGCGGAAGTTAGAGAAAAAATTGACTTGTCTCATATTCCAGCAAAAGGATTATCTGGCCTATCAGCACTAAGAAAAGAAAACACAATAAAAACCCTCTTATCTTACTCACTTCCACTGAGAGCTGTCTGGTTAGGGGTGACAAATAGGCAGTAGAGTTTGTCTAACATCATTGTTAGGAATTAGAAGTAGGAAGGTGCCTGCTAATGCCATCATTTTATTTTATAATACAAAGATGGAGGCTGGAAGGAAGAATGTTCTTGTCAAAAAAACCCAGCTCATATAATGCCTGCCATGGTTATAGTTGTCTGCTCTTAAGGCAGAGGGAGCCTGTTACCTTCCTTTACACAATTTCTGCTGCCATGCAACCACTTTCAGAAGAAAAGCTGATATTGTAAGGTTTTAAAGCTGATATTGTAAGGTTTTAGCTAGCAAAGGCAGCAGAAGTTTGACATGATAAAAGTCTAGTTGTAATTTTCCAATGTACCTATAGCTAGTATTCAATGGATTAGAATGTGCTTGTTCTTTTTCACTGAATACAGCTCAGAATGTTTCATTTCAGTTTCTCCAGTCAGAAATCTATCTAATGGGAAGGATTGATCTCTGTATCAATACTTTATTTAGTCTTTTTTTTTAAGCACATAATGCATGCAAATATGAAAAGAAAAACTTTTAATGTTACATCAGATAGTCTGGATATAAAAAGTCAATATCACCAGCATTCTAGTTTGAGTTTAGAATTCAGAATGAATTATTATTTTGTTTAAAAAGTACTTCTGTCTGCAAAATCTTTTTCAGTGAAGGACATAATAATTGCTGTCAGGTGAGAAGAGCCATAACCTCCCTGTAAGCAAGGACTGCAGGAAGCTCTGGGAAGAGGGATCAGTGCCTTCCTCTACTACAGCTACTAAAGGGTACCCTTTGACAAAATACTTCTCTTATCTCAGACTTCCTCCACTAAAAAAAATAAATATAACAATATTTCCATACTTTACAGAAATGTTTTGAAGTTTAGAACAGTAAAAAGCTGAGATATCCTGGTCCCTTTACAATAGGCCATGTGAATGCATATGTATTTTTGACCCTGTGAGTTACCATCATTGTGCTGACAATAAAACAACTGACCTCCTCAACAGCAGGAGAGACAACACTATCAGGAAATCTCTCATTTCCCTGCTGTAACAACAACATAAATCTCTCAAATCAGAGTATGTTCATATGGGTTTGAAACTGAAACACTACATAGCAGCATCTAAGGTGGAGGACAGGAGGTTCCCCCTTGAGCATCAAGAAGCACTTGTTTGCAGTCAGGGTGACTGAGCACTGGCACATGTTGTTCTGAGAGCCTGTGGAGTCTCCATCCTTGGAGACATTCAAAAGTTGTCAGGACATGCTCCTGCACAAACAGCTTTGGGTGGCCCTGCTTGAGCGGGAGCATTGGGCCAAAGAACTCCTGATGCCCCTGCCAATCTCATCCATTTTGGAATTCCGTGAGATTCTGCAGCAGATGTCAGATTCAGAAAAGATAGCAGCAAATTTCCAGCACTCTTCAGTTAATGCACTTAACTGATGGAAAAAACTGTATGTAATTTTCCTTCAGGCAGAAATCATTTGGGGAGATGTGGTGTGGTATTGGCAGGAGAATCCTCGGAGTTCTGATAGCAAAAGTGGGATTTTAAAAGGTTGTTCTACATTTACTAGGAGACATGTGAACTTAACTGGGATATACAGATTTAGGAGGTTTTATGACTCTTCTGCAATCACTGTACTCTAAAACCAGGTGAACATTTCATACCCTTAGGAACTGTACTACTGGTCTCATTATCATTGCAAAGCTAATCACCATTCCCATCTAGCTGAAAAGAAATCTTTTCTTGGAAAAAAATATCATATTTTCTGTAATCTAAATTATTTAGAATACTGAGAAAAGGATTTGCTCAGATTTATTTTCCTTGAAAACTTTCTGTTATCATTGCAACTTTCAGAATGTATTGCCCTTTAAGTGTAAATAATTGAAGAGCTATATGCCCATATGAAAAGAAAGAGAAAGCTCTTTCTGCTCTTACATGTGACACTTCAGTATAAATGTGGCCTCTTTGAAAGTAAAGAATAAAATTATGCAAAACCTAAATTTAATTTTTGCTTAGAGATTGTCATTAATATGATATTGACACTAAGCAATAAGTGAGGCTTTGGTAAAAGAAAATTAAAAACTTGGTACTCTTGAGCAAATCCCACAGGGAAAAAAATAACAATGTCAACAATAAAACATCCACCTAATTATTCTAGATATAAATTAATGAAAAAAAAATACAAACCAAAAAAGAAGTCCATGATTTACCAGCAGAAAATTTATTCCCTCATTGTGTGAGATGTGAAAAAGGATGCAATCCTGTCTGGGAAGGCATTCATCAGCTTGTCCTAGATTTTGGGGTAATTTTACAATATTTGACAGAGGAAATAAAATTTTAAAAGGATAGTGGCCATGTGGAGGAGAGGGGAAATTTGTTTCTTTTTTTGTTTTAGTACCTTCCAATGTAAAGTATGCTCATGAGGACACTGTTTTTTTGGTAAAAAACCTATTTGGTGGTGCAGCTTGCATATTATTTTACTACAAGGTGACAATCCAGAGCTGAGGCTGCCAGCGCCCCTGATTGTTCACACTCACTGTACATTAGCTCCCTCTCTGGCTTTCTTTCAGAGAAGTTAAGTGTGGGAGCAGCTCAGGCATGGTGCACCCTGCAGATGTGCTTTTCTCCACAATACCTGTCCATCTCACACCAGAGCACATGAGATAGACAATGGAAGCCATGGCGTGGTGCAAATCCCAGCTACTTATGTTAAAGCCCCATGAAATATCTGCATTGAACAGGTTGCTTGGAGCCCTGATGTTATGAAAAAATAACACAGGTGACTGTGGGCAGTTTGGGAAGCCATGGCAGGACACCCCGAGCACCATGACCCTGCCACATCTGCTGCTGGATGATGAGCAAATGTGCCTGTGCATACATCCCAGGAAAGAGGAATGGGGGCCTCCCACAGGCAGGTAGTATTTTGAAATTTACCTCATGAAGATGTGCTGAGAAGCCTAAAAGAGAGGAACTTTTTTATTCCCAGGTGTGTAGGAAGGGATTTCTCCAGGTTGTGGGGAAGGTGTTTTGTGTCCTGCAGTATGAGAAAAGCTGTGGCACTGGGTCCTGGCATGGATAACCTCACCATGAGAACCCTTTGAGGAGAGGTCTGGTGTGAGAGATCAGGTTCACCAAAATTGTCCCTTGGTTCAGTGGCTTAGGATAGTGAGTGCTGCTGGAAGCCAGTGTACTTGAGCTCTTAAATTGATTATGTACTATTGCCCTGCTCTGCAGAGAACAGATTCCCCAGTACAATCTTCTGATGTTAGTTCTGCTTACTAACATACATTGCAACCTCACATCAAATTTAAAGAGTCTATTTTTATTGTTAAAAGACACTTGAAAATAATCAGTGCCAGATCAGATGCAAGGACTTTCTGGACTGTAAATGAACAGCAATATCCTACTTTGACTGTTACTTTCATCTTAGCATTTGTAGAGAACAGGTTGCTCTTACATTTGGTGACTGTCCAGGGGCCAGGCTTTCTATAAATATAACACACCTAATTCATAACCATGCAGCTAATATGTACTTGTTATCTAGGGGATTGGATTTATGCACCTAGCTCTTTGTAACACTAATTGCTCTGTTGTAGTTGCAAGGTAAGTCCTCTGTGCATAGGGGAGACAAAAGCTTTATCACTACCTGCAAATCAGTAGAACACAAGATTAAATTCATGCAGAGAAAAATTTTTTCTTGATCATATAGGACTAAAATATAACTTCAAGGCTCAGTTTGAAGAGAGGATAATGGAGAACAATATGTCCCAGAGGAAACACTGTGAGACATTCTGCTTCTTGGAAATGCTTGGAAACATTTCAATGCCTGAGAGTCTCACTGTATGAGAAGAGTATACCTGCATGTCAAGGGTAGACATCCATGCCTTAGTGCCCAGCACCTTTGTTTGGTGACCTGGAAAACATGATTAAAGAGAGCCTGTCTCCCCTGAGGCAGTACTGACATCTTGGGGAATATCACCCATGGGGTGTTTTGGGACAGAACAGGAATGGTGAGAATCTCTCTTTAACCTCAATTTCCTTGGTCAAAGGTTGACTTTTGCAAGATCCCTCAGAAACAGATAGAAAATAGCCTCTCCCCTTGCATCCTCCCCCCTTCCATCTTCTCTTGTCCCTCTCTGCATCCCCCTGCAAGGATCAGGAAGACTTGAGCTTACAGGGATTCTCAAGTATTCACTGACTTCTTAAAGAGGAGAGAGAAAACAAGTGGCCCATCACACTGCAAAATCAGAATAATAGAGGTGACAGAAATTAGAACATAACCCACATTTCACTTGGACCCTTAGTCACCTTTGTTTCTTTCATAACACATCCACACACACAGCTTCCCAGAGAGAATAAAATGGACAGGAAATAAAGAAAGTCAAATTCTTTCTTCCTCTCTTTCTTTTAATTTCATATTATGCTGCAGTGACTCAGAGCTAAAGCCAAAATCCAAATTTTTAGTTTTGATTTTAGCATACAAAATTATAGATATTCTTGACTAATAGGAAGTTAGAGAAGAAGATTTTGAGATGTTTCAACATCCACTGCTCCATGTAAGGAGTTACTGCAAGTCAATTAAAAGCATCAGTTAAAAATAGCTTTCCCTTGATAAAGGAGATATTTCTCTCATTAGGACACATTGCTATGTTCTATAACCTTACAGGGAAACAGCATTATCAACTAAACTGCCCCGGTTTACTTTCTTTTGTCTAATTCTGTAACACCCACGTGTCTTACAGGGGAACCAGTTATGGTAGGTGTGGTGGAGTGTTTTACCAGTATTTGTTCTGAGACCTGATGTAGATGAAAATAAAGAAAATATATCCCAACTCAGGGGAAATTAGAAAATTATTTGTTTAGAAAAAAATCTTTTGCAGTTTTAGGATAAAAACCAAAACAGTTTAATTTTGCAGGAGAAGGAAGAGAGACCATGCAAAGCATCAGATTTGGAGAGAGTTGCCTGTACAAACTGATATAATTACAGGGAAACTTGGACAGCTATGGCCCTTGAGAGTGCTCCTTGAGCTGTATCCCTTGAGAGGTGGCCTGGAGGCTTCTCAGAACAGGAGCCCTGCATTGAGAACATCTCCAGGATGCAGAGAAGAAACAGGGATATAGGCACACAGGCCCGTGAGAGCCCTTGCATCATCAGATCCACTTAACTGCTCCTGCAGACTACCAGGTGTTACTACTCTGTCCATCAGCTTATAAAATTCATCTTACAGCTAATCAAGCTGCTGGATCCTGCTGGGTCTGAGATTCCTGTCCAGGAGTGCTGTGCAGACCAATGGGCAGGTGTGGCACCTGTTGCCCTGCAGAGGTTTTCCCCTGTGCCCTTGTGCAACTGCTGAGGGCTCTCTCCCATTGGGCTGTGGAGGGAGAATATGCCCCTGACCACAGAATTATAGTTTGGGCTCAGTTACGAGGCTGCCTGAAGCTGTAATGTATTTTTTGTAACAGTAAAATCTGCTAGTGAACTGATTTATTTTCCAGTAAAAATACAGATAGTTTAGAGTGGGAGGATTTCTCTGTGTTCAGATATATTTTTCTAAAACTGAAACAAAATATTTCTTTCATAATATTTTAGTTTAGCAGGTAACACAGAAGCTCTCTTCACTGTAGCTTTGTTACTGCTTCTGCAGCAGGGAAAGAAGTATGAAAGGTGCAAACTGCAGGAAGACATGCAACTCTTGTAGGCTTTCTGATAGAGCTTTGAGTCCTGTGGGGGCTTTATGTCTTTTCCTTGCAATCTCAGAGCAAGCAAGTACACTGAAATGAGCACACATGAGAAGCCCAGAGCTCAGGGAAGCTGCTTTTGATGCCCTGCTGCAATCACCTGTACCTGCTCCATCTGCAGTGCCTCTGTGGGCACTGCCTTTCTCCACCCAGCTCCATCACAAAATTTTTAGCCATAGGGTTTCAGTGGTTTCTCAGCCAAGCCCATCCTCCCTCTTAGCTGGTGCATGGCACACAGAGTGATCACTGCTGGTGGCAGACAGAGTAGCAAATGCAGAACTGAGACTTAAGTTTGCCATTCACAGAGCATCCCAACCCTGTGCCAAAAATCCCCAAGACCATTCTGGTAACATTTAACACAGAGTTTATTATTCCTCAGGCTACCCAGGCAGAGCTTGCATGTGGACAGATGCTCCAAGACAGGCATACAGAAGGAGCTGTCACATTCTCTGCTGCAGCTCCTCCCAAGGTGTCCCCTTCTCCAGACTCTCTACAGACTATGGGATCTACTCCTGCACTACACACACTGGGGATACCTTTAGGAAAGGCTCTGGGGAAGTACGAACATTAACCAATGAACCGATTGGATTAGGAGCAGACCATGGAACCCTAAGATCTGGCAGAACATTGCCCTATTCTCAGGAATTCCTGTCCAAGTATCTGCACACATTCTTGCCCATGGCTGGCAGAGAGTTTTTAGATGTCTCACATAAACAAGAAGCCTCTTTGACCCACACAGGTTTTCCATCTTGGTCTGAGTGCATGGAGATTTTGCTGTAGAGCACAAGAAAAAGCAGTTCTATTTCTGCCCTTCAAACAACCAAGAACAAGCAACCACCTTTCCTCTTGTTACAGAATATTGCCATGGTTTCATGGAAGAAAACAAATATATATTTCATCTTCTGAAAAAAATAATGATTTTACATTTCCCCAGTTCCTCCTTATACAGTTCTTGTCAGACACAGGAGCACACTTATTTATTTCCCGTCTGTGTTTACAAAGTCTTGCAAATAGTCATAAAGGATTTTTGACACCTAGAATTATGATTCCAGGGCCAGGATATTTTTCCCTGCACCAGCAACACACAGCACCTGTAAAACTGCCTTCATTACTGTGCTCTTGGGGATTTCTCTTATGTGAGTCCACGGTTTATAAATTGCTCTGGATAGTAAAGCATACTGATCCCAAAAGAACCAGTTTTTGCAGCCTCACTCAGAAGGTGTGCCATATCACTTAATCATGTCTTTCATGGATTCCATGAGAGGGCTGAGAACTGCAGCAGCTTTGTATCAGAATTTAGATTTTGGAGAATATCTGCAGCTAACTGAATTCTCCTTCCAGCAGCAGCAGATGTCTGTGTGTCAGTTCACACAGTAGTTCACCAAGGAGCTTGTAACGAATTATTTCCAGGGCAATCCTTTCAGGTCAGCGGTTTGCCAACAAATTTTTAGATACAAACAAAATGTTTTATTTCCCCATAGGCATGAGGACAATAAACAAAAGAATCCCTGTACCCAATATGTGTCTCCTTCAGAAATTCTTCATTTTCCTTGGAATCTGGTCTGAGATACCTTCTTCAAATTTTAGTATAGGCTTTTGCTTTTTAAATATTTTAAAGAACCATTTAGTTCATGTGTTCATTAAGCTGGATGAAATTTCTCTGAAAGGTGGAGATTATGCCTGACAGAAAATCCTTGAGTAAATAAATTCTTGCAAAGAATACAAGTTTAGATGCTGTTTCTGTAAATAAGGAAGCAAGGTCCAATTTTTTGAGGTAATTTGAATTGTGAGTGAGTTCAAGGACATTAAGACCCCTGGTGCTAAGAGCCATTTAAATAGAGCCTTTTAAATAAATAGCTACAATGTCTGTTGCCTGTTTCCCACAATGTTCTGGTAACAGCAGATTCACTAAAATGCCTTAAAATTTTAAAGAGTAAGGCAATAAAATGAATAAAACACTACAGAACCCCAGGTGTCCAGCTAAGATTCCCTGCAGCAGAAAAACACCCAAACAGAGCTGATTTTTTAATATCTTTGATGTGAGAGAAGGCATAATGAGCTCAACAGTATTAGTTTCTAAGGAGACACATGCAGAAATTAGCTCCATTTTGCTTAATAACTGTTAAACAAAAATGGTTTTGATGTCAGACTTGGTGAAGATGAGATTTAAATCTTTTTATCATCTGCTTTCTGGGATGTTCTTATTTGAACAAAATAAAACTCATCTCTCTAAATTAATGAGAGTCTTCATTTCAGGATCATAGTTTGTAAAGTGTGCATTAGATCTAGTCAACATCTGTTAAACTAAAACAGCTACTCAAGTACAATTAAAATTTTTCTAGTAATTTTGCATTTTGGTCCATGTTATAGTCTGGTGCTGACAAATAGATGAAGTGACTCAGATAAATTCATGCTGTCTTCATAATAGATGTCATTTTCTGGAGCTTGTTAAAATTTTGGCTTTGAGGAGTTCATTAGCAACATTTTCACAGTGAACCTTACCCTTTTTAAACAAATCTTTTGGGGTTTTGGAGTAATTTTACTATGCGGAAATGAAATCTTTGGAAACCTAGAAAAAGAAAGAAATCAAGCGGCATTTAAGCAACTGAAATAGTTCTTTCTCCAAACCTAACAAGTGAAAGAGATACTTCCACACTCTTGGAAGACTTGCTTTCAAGTTTGGAAAAATGGAGCCACTTCCACAGTGAAGGCAACTTCCTGCCCAGCAGATTCCCACTCTTTCCTGCAGGATCCTCAGGGCAGCCAGGGCAGTGGGGTGGTGGGTTTCCCGTGGGGCACAGGGCTGCCCATCACTCCCATTCCCAATGGCAAGGAATGGCACACTGTCAATAGACCTGCTTCAGCCCAGTCCTTCAGCCACAGGGAGGGGTTTAAGAAGAGCTCAGGTGTTTCAGCACCACACTTGAGATGACAGTGTTGGCACACTCTGCATCCTTACAGAAATTTCTGCAGTATTTTGAAGTACCTTGAGTTCAAACAACTAAGATAGCAATTGTAAAGGCTAACTTTGTTATAGTGACTGACATAAATAAAATGACTTTAGAGAGTTGAAAAGGTTAGTTTCCCTAGTCCGTTCCATTGCTATTGTCTGCTTATCATCAGGATTTGTTGATTATTTGTTAACATATTAAATATTCATTTCTGTGGGAAAATGGGTTCATTTAGGATATATCCACATGCCTGCATACCTGTCCATAGATGCATGCTGACTACATGCTTACTACTGAGCAAAGCCCTGAGGAGGGGCAGAGGAACTTGTGTTCTGGTTGCAGCAGTAACTTCTGCATGGAGCTGCCCAGAGAAGCTTGCCCTGAATCCCTGGGGATGTCAATCACACCAGACAGCCTGTACTAGAGCTGTGGCACTGCAAAGAGATTTCACAGACACCAAACCACACCTGGCATCACAGCTGGTAACTTGCTGTTAGGGCCTGATTCTTTACTCAGCACTCACCCCTTTCTAAAACTGGAGGGAATATTAAAAGTAGAGTTCTTTAACACATCAGCCAAAGTTTCAAATAGCAGATATCACTAATGCTTGTTCAATTCCTTCTGAAATTTGTCATTCAAAGTCTAATGCCACTGTCATTGTCATTTTTTCATAAATAAATAAATATGCAAATAAACAACCTTTAGACCCATGGAATAACAAGTGATACCATTTCTTTTAATGACTACATTTTTCCAAGTCAGTGGAAGAAAAATTGCTGTGTTCTAGTCTCTCTGGCTCATTAACTCCAGAAATCTGATAACGATTTTAATGTAAAAGTATCATGTTAGGTTTTAAATGGGGACAAAATAAAACATGCACAGGAATAAATTAACCTGTTACATCCCCCAAACGATTACTTTCCCTGACCTGGAATTTGCATAGACAAGTGCCTTACAAACAAGTACACAAACCTGTGGTTCAGCTCAAAATATTGAAAATAGTTGGGAAATTCTGTCCCTATAGATAGACCCTATGTTAGATGTTTTCTGGTCCTGCTCTTTCCCATGGTGTCTCCAAATCCAGAGCATTGCACAGTAGCTGCAGCAGGTACAACAGGACAGAGTAGGAATTAGCAAAGAACAGAAGCACATCTGTTCCTTGGAGCATCAATGCAAAGTGCAAAAGCAAGCAGCATTAAGGCTTTTATTAAATCAGAACAGTCACAGCTGTTATTTCCATTCCAACTTCTAGTGACTGTTACTCAAGAAATCTCATGTTCTATCATGTGTTTTGAGCTCCAGCTTCGGTGTAAATATGTGTTAGAAGAACGATCTCTTGGTTGAAAGGTGGTAGTCTTTAAGTGTGATGTAAGTTGGGAATCGCCAAACATTTTGTCTTCAGAACTAGCTGGAGAAGAGTGGATTAAGGAGAACTATGGAAGATTACAGGAAGTTTCTCAGAAAAGGAGAACAAAACCACTCTGGGCATCATATAAGGAGCTTGACGGTTTCAATTGCAGAAGTCAAGAGGCAATGAGCATGAACTGAAACACAAGAGATTTCTTCTGAGCATCATAAAACACTTTTTCACTGTGAGGGTGTCTGAGCACTGGCACAGGTTTCCCAGAGAGGCTGTGGAGACTGCACCCTTGAAAATATTCCCAGGTTGTATGAACATAGTCCTGGGCAAGTGGCTCTAGGTGGCCTTGCTTGAGCAGGGGGTTGAACCAGATGACCTCCAGAGGTCCCTTCCAGCCTCAACCATTCTGTGGTTCTGAGAGATCAGAACAACCAGAAATAAGCTAATGTAATGATTACTAGGTAACACTACCTAAAGGTATGCATTTGCAATGCACATGAGGAACTGTTCCCACTGACCTTCACGTGTAACCTCAGCCAGAGTATAAGCAGCAGAACCTCAAAATTGAAAAGTTACAAGTTATGTGGAGAAAGGGGAGTTAAGAGAAACTTAAAAAACAACTGGAAACAGATCTGCTGAATTCTCAGGAAAAACCCTGGGAAGTCATTAGACAATTAATTTTGGTTTTTATCCAAAATACAGTTCTTACTAAGGACTGCAGAAGGAAATTCATTTCCACTGTTCAAGCTTGATAAAACCGTCAGCTCTGCATGGAAAGCACGGCTGTCCAATACTTCAAAACAGTTCTGTTATAACCTGTCAGAAGGAGTAAGGAAAAGAAGCTATGAATGAAAATCTGTATTTGAGAGAAGAGTCAATCTCTGAAAGTCTGAGCAAGGCTTAATCAAATCAGGTAATCTCTTTATCCTTGGCACGGTCTAAGCATACTTCACAGGGCAATGTGTTCCTGCAGGATATATGGGCAGCAGTAGAACATTTTCCACTCCTAGGGAAAGGAAAAAGGCTACTGCATTTACGTGTTTTCTTCAGGATAGTGTTGAGAACTTCAGAAAACATTTTGAGATAAGTATTCCAGAAGGAAAAAAATAAGGAAGTTGGAGGGGTGTTTTTTGTTGTCTTTTTCCCAAGTGGAAGTATACTAAATAATTTATCAGATTGAAGGCACTGTTTGGCATTGGAAGGAGGAATTATTCTGTAAATCTGGTTTGAAAATGAATTCATGTGTTGGAGAGGTCTGTTTGGTGAAGGCTAGGTGTGAAGCTGCACCTCCAGAGGCACCAGGGAACCAGCCAAAATCACATGCTGGGTTAGTAAGAGCCTAAGGAACAGGGAGGAAGCCAGAAGCTGCTGAGTTTGCCAGAAGGAGTCTTAGGGGGGTAGGCAGGGTACACATCTGTGTTTCTGAATGCTTATTTGTCATCATCACATGCTTTGTCTTGAAACATTTCCAGTTGCTCAAAAATGCACCAGGGAATGAGCGATCTCTCAGATATCCAGGTCCACAGGTCTGCAGGGAGCGTCTTTGTGCCTCTCCTTCCTTAAAGGCAGCAAGCAGATCTGGATTTAGAGGCTGGATGCACCTCTTCCTCCTGGTGCAATTGGATCTTTAGCTTATATCTGAGGCACTCATCACTGCAATGTAATCCCTTGTGATATGTAAATCCTTACATGGTGAAACAGGACTCATTTTAGGAGTATCCTAGTCCACCAGGCTCATTCTCTGCATTCATAGGGGAGGAAATTCCAGGTTCTTCCTCAGATAAAACACCCTGCTCCAAAGCAGGACACTGATGTGATGACAAAGCATATGGTAACTGTGGAAAGGCAACATGATGCCATGACATGTGATGCCTCTATCCTCTATCTGCAAGAACAGGAACACCAGCACTTGCAGACGTATCAGATTTTTCATCAGTTAGAAATGCAAGGTCTGAAACGTGCTACTAGCTCCTTGTCCATACAGACCAGCTTTTGGAATTGAGACAAGACTGGTATGGGCTAAATCAGGTTTGCTGCTGGTCTAGCAGCCAAGCAATGCCTCTCTCTCTGCTCCTTTCAGAAATGTAACACCCACTTTTGGGGAATCTGAATTTAAAAGAAACAAGCCTGTGTCCTGTCCATCATGCAACTGCCCAACACAGGCTGGGTTTGAAGGAACAGCACTTCTGGAGATGACACCTGTGGATGATTCAGAGGTCAGTATGTGTTAGTGACCATTCCCAATTAATAGTACACCCCTTTCATTTTGTTTATGTGTGCAGATGCTCCTTAAGCAACAGACAACCAAATTCCTCTGGCTCCCCATACCACAGTGAATACCACAGCACCTCAGGGAAACCCCACTGGTAACAAAAGTTATATAAAACTTTTAAAAACACTGACTAAGAAACCTGTCATCCTTTCTTTTACTGGTCAAGTGGTGGTACCTTCCACTCCTGAAAAGTGATCCATGGATAACTAACTATTCCCTCTACCTTTTCTGGATATTGAGGTAATAATCTTTAAACTCCTTAGTGAGTGTGGCCATGGGCAGAGAGAGCTACACAGACAGGAGATAGCAGTCTGTATCCTAAACATAGATTCTGCCCTTCCTTTACCTTACCATTGGTTTAGAAATCAATGTTTGGTTTGGACTTAACATAGCAGGAAACCACAAACCACAAGGACAAGATACAGCTTCTCTGGCATCCACTCAAACTTTGTAGGCAAGGAAAAGCTAGACCTAAAATCATGCCCAGGATGGTCTCTCTCCAGCCATTGTAGCAGAGCTGGAGTCTTCAGGGGATAGATAGAAGAGAGGCACTACCTCCAAATCTGACTCTTTCTACCTAAAATGGAAGGCTGAACCCACCTGCATAAGAAACCACCAGTGCAGGGCCATACACCCATCCTAGCTGGGAAGTTTGGCTGAGGCTCTGCCTGGAGTGCTTTCTGTCTTACTGTGACTCTGGCCAAGGATAGCAATGTATCGCAGCACTACTTCTCACCTCTCTTCAGAAATATTCAACACCCACTTATGGGATGTGCTGTCAAATATAAACCCAAGAGTCATAGAAGTGACTACGGACACTCTGCATGTGTTTTTGAGCAATTATCCTAGGGTGACTGAAGGAACTTTATTTCTTTAGAAAAAGAGGAGTAACAACAAAAGCTTGGGGTTTTATTTTGTTTAGTACATGGAAACTATAATTACAAAAATAAGGTTTAAAATTGCTGAAGAGTCTTCATAAAGGCAAACAAAAGAACAAAGAACAAATAAACTTCTGTTTGAGAATGTAAATTTTCTTAAGCATTTGGGTAAATAGAAAAAGGGAAGAGGTCTTTTCAGCCAGGTTGCTGAAAGGAGCTAACTCACACAAAGAGAAATTTTCTCCTCCTAACGGATTATTTTTCTGCTAAAAGAAGCATACAGGGAAGGATAGGATGACAAAAACCTGCTTTATCACTTTACCAAAAAAAAAAAAAACAACAAACCACTCGCCAAGCTCTGAAAAGTGGGATGGGTGAGTGGTGAGCAAAGGACAAAGGGAACTTCTGAAAGCCTCATTTTCCCAGTCAGCATGTAGCAGACCTTCCTAGAGGCTTCTCTTCTCAGTTTACCATGGCAAAGGAAAGAATTGTTCAGCAGCTTCTGAGTGCCCTGGCAAAGAAGACGAGTGTAGTGACCAAAGGTGGAGCGAACTGTGAGATATTTATGAGACAGCTCTGTATGAATGTCTATTTTACTAGCACATGATATCCCAAATTAGATATATCCTAGAGGTAGCCAGGCACTAAATTAGAAAGAGGATCAATTTTGCACAATACACCTTGTTCGAGCTGTATGCCACTAGGCAATCAGTAGCTCCCTGGAAAGGTGACTTCTTTTTTACAGACAATTGGTATAAGATATACTTTTCTTAAAATTGCTTCAGGTTTTCAGAAAATGATGGTGTTATCAAGCAGCATTATGAAGAATCAAAAATGTTGTCTTTCACACAGGATGTTGTTCAAAGGTGGAACTCTGACACAGGGTGTTGGGGAGACCAAAATATCAGTGCAACACAACAGATTGCTGGAAAATTTATAGATAGATGCAGCTTTCTTCTCCAAAGATCTCTAAATGGCACAATTTTTTCCCCCACAATGGAGAAATCATGTTAGGGAAAGAGAGTAAATTAAGAGGTAATATCCAGGAAGACATACAAAAAGAAGCATCAGCCAATCATGTCTATTTTTTACACATAGTCTTCAAGATTTTCATTACTGGGTGGTGCTGGAGACACAGCTCTCTGCACAGTCTTTTCATTCATTCTTCACTTTGTATATTTTTATTGTAACAAATTTTATGATCAGATACTTGTGTGAATATAAGATACCACTTTTCTTGATTGTTTCATAAATGGTCAGCCACCAATGCTGAGCTCACTTCCAACCAGAGGTAAGAGAAAGGAGGAGCATGTCATAGACACCAGTACTTTGGCAATGTTGATAGCCAGAATACCACATTTCCACTATTAAAGGCCTCTGTCTACAAAGTAGGCAAGTTTGCCCTTCATTTGAGCAAGTCTCTTGAGACTGACACAGCTGCATAAAGTTTAGAATAGGAGGGAGGGAATTTTAAGCACTTGCTATCAGAGTCACAAGATTTCCTAACAAAATTCCAGGATTAACCTTATCAAAGTTCCACAGCTACCTAGGTAGCCTTTGGTATGACTTGACTCCAGAAATGAGAAGATTCACTGAACCATTCAAGGCCTTCATTCCCACAAAAGAAAAGAAAAGAAAAAAAAAAAAAAAAAAAAAAAAAAAAAAAAAAAAAAAAGTGAAAAGAAGGTGAAATTGCATACAGGCCAGTCAGCAGGTTTGGTGTTTGTGTTTGTACTTTCTTAATTGAAGCTAACAGCTCTGCCTGCAAGAAGTCAGCTGACAGAGATCCAGTTCTGCACAATTTACAGTTTGTGGCCGTGCAGATTAGAGCTGACTGCAGAGTATGCACAAGCATTATTTTTTGTGCAGCCATTTGCCTGACAGCTGCCTTCTCAAGAGGAACAAATACAAGCTCGTTCCGGTTTACAATTGATGGAGGAAACAAGAAATCCTTTCTGGTGTTTGGGTGGAAGCCAGGCATGAATGAATGAAAATGTGGATCTACATTTTTCTTACACTGACAAAGGATGTATGCCTCTCTCTACTCTAGTACAGGGAACAGCCTGCCATCAGCTCTTTGAAAATCAAAACAGATTTTTGAAGGAAGCTTACCATTTATTGATTCAAGAAGAGCATGAAAATCCTATCAGTTGTACAAAACTTGAGGAAACTTCCCTCAAAAAATCTTCTGAAAATGTGAGAAAGAACTTGGGAAACACATGAACCATTTCCCTAATGAATGATTGTTCAAATTACAGTGAAATAAAAGTTAGTGAGCAAATAAATAAAGCCATTCCCACCATTCCAGAACTCCCATTTTGCTAATTATGAATGTTTCAACTTCTGTACTAAATTTAGGAGCTCTACATGAAATCTTGGCTCTATTGAAATTAATGGGAGTTTCTGTCATTTCGAGGAGGTTCTAAATTTAGCTAAATGAATTTTCTCCTCAGTAGTTCAGTGCCTTCTCATGGTTTTGCTGACACTAGCCAAATCTAGATGTCCTTGGACTAAACACTAACAGCCAGTGTTTTGGGGCTTTTTTCACATTAAATGCTTGTTTCAGCCAGTATTTAATTATTGTTCCCCACACTCTACTTTTTTTCCATATATCTGAGAGAGTCCCATACAATTTGACAACCCTGGATATGTTCCTAAAAAAGTGATGGAATCTATTCAGTGTTGAATATATAAAGGCGTCAGGAATAAATGAATTTAGAGCCTCAGAAGGCAGAGTGATCTGTAAATCATAAAATTGTGCATTTTTGACTGTCCCATAGTGAGATAATCTCTCTGCTGGTGGTCTAAATAATCTTTTAAAGTCTCCTAATCATTTTTTATGTATGTTAGACCCCTCTATTCTTGTGAAATGGGAAATCTTCAGAGATGGAAGAAGTTTGGTAATTGGCTTATTTTGCATTTCCTTCTGAATCAGGCTTGATGAAAATTGTAAGTTATGTCACAGGCTGATAGGTGTAAAAAAATCCTTCCCTGATACTAAGAATTTCCACTGGTGAAGTTGGGGCTAAATTGGGTAACAAACAGAAAGCAAAGACCTGGGGATGTCCCCAAGTAACCTGCACAAAAATAGATAAGTAAGAGAGAGCTGTGATGACCAAACTGTAGTATTTTATTATGCAGAGGTAAAGAACAAGACATGGTGGGGACAACCTCAAGTGATTTGTGTTCATCTTTATAATATATTCTTTTTCTAACAGGAAAAAGCAATACAAAGTGTCAACACCAAGACAGCTAGCATTGATGAGGCACATGTCCAGAACAACTTGTGAGAAAAGGAAAATGGAAGAGGGATTTCCCAGGTTTTTTTTTAAACTGCAGAGAATCATGAAGTTTCTCTGCATCCTAATTGTGCAGAATATCTCAAATCATCTCTAAATGAGATAGTAAAAGAGTCTAAGTCCTTTAGGAGGTAAATCAATTAGAGACACAAATGCATCTGCAATGCTGCTGGGATTCAAACTGGTACCTTTGTAATTTGGCTTCAGATCTAGGATTTCCATTCTTTCCCCACCTGTCACTGAAACAGCTGCATGCCTTTCCAACAGTATTCTTTCTCTCCAAAGCACTGTAGGTAGAAAAGGTAATATCAACTTCTTTCCTCTGCAGAGGAAAGATTTAGGATGAGGCTCTTACAAACCCAGTATTTAGTGATATTTCTGAATTTGTGTGTTAATGGCTGCCCCAGGACAGCATGGAAAACCAGTTGAAATTTTGAAAATCTATCTTCCTGGGCAGCCAGAAGACACCAATGGACTCCAGCGTCCCAACAGGTGCCACATTCCCGTGCACTCAGGCAGGCTTCAGAGCAGCCCCAGGTTGGGTGTGTGGCAGGCAGATCCCTGCTCTGGTACCGTGCACAGAGCCATTGGCCTCAGTGGACTTGCACAGGCAGGAGCTCCTGAACTCACTGCCTGTGGGAACGACCTGCAGGCTGCTCCTGACACCCCAGGAAAAGACAGACACAGTCTCCAGACTTCAGATTCTATTTCCCTACAAGAAGGGCTTATGGATAATAAAAGAGGAGCACACTGTAAGTATTTAAACAACTGGGTTCAGGAAATACTTGAGTTTCAAATTTCAGAAAGCTGAGATCTCGGAGGACATGATGCTCATGTCCCTTCTGTATACTTTTCCCTGTGTTGCATATCATCAAAGAAGGATGATGGGCCACAGAGTTCTGCAGTGCATCTCAAATTCTGGTATTGTCTGCAGATTTCTTGTCCAAATGCAAGGTGGAGGAACACAGAGCCTGTTGGTGATCAGACCTGCGTTTTGGCAGCATTATCCCCACTGGCATTTGGAGAGGAGTCAGTAATAATATAATCTGTACATCTTTTACAGATGGGCAGCAAAGGTGAAGGTGGTGCCTAGTGCAGAGGTGGAGTTAAGGAATTAGAATTAATCTAAGATTGATGCTTATTGATCCAAGCTCACTGCTGTCCAGGGCTCACTGCTGTCATCTCTGGACCTCCTGCACTTTTCATTAAGAGATCCAGTTGTTAAAACACACTGGTCTAACCTGAGTGTCTCACCGTCCTCTCTTGAAAGACTTCATAAGAGTCAGAGTCTGCCAGCTTGGAGAATGGAATTAATTGTTCCTCCTCCATAACTTGAAGCTTTCTAAATTAGTAAGCTGAATAAAACTCTGTCAGTTTTCTAGCTACCAAATTCACCCAAATATATTTTATCTGTCTTTGTAGTTAAATTTCATCCTTCTCCTTCCCTACTCATCCATCACACAAGGAGCAAATCTTGAGATCCTACTTTATCCTAAATATCTTTATCACATATACATCATAGCAGAGCAAAGATAAGGGCTGTAGTGAAGGCTAAAGGCATTTAAGTACATTAAGAGTAGAAGTCTCTTGACAAGAGAAGCTGTTAAGAGCCCAAGGAGACATTGATCCTTTTATACATTGGGTCTCTTGCAAATTCAGTTTATTGACATGTCAACTGATGCAGTACTCAATAGGGATTTTCCTAGAACAAGTTTTATTTAGAACTGGCCAGCAAAGCCCATTTTGGCTTATTTCTGTTCATACAGATGTAACATTGAAAATCTGTTGAGATGCTTAGTTGAGCTCCATGTTCAGAGAGTTCAGTTCTATGTTCAGCTTCATTTCACAGTGGAGTTTAGTGGTAGTAACACCAAACCTCATCCAGACAAGAACCTTTAAAGATATGATGTGTGGGTTTGCATTCAAACCTCAGGACTTGGCCTATCACTCATTAAAAAATACTGGATATGGTAAAAAAACTCATTGTGGTGAATGTGTTAGACCAGATAATACAGGGCTGGCTGAACTTTTTAGATGAACAATTTATTCACCCAAATACACAGGGCTTTTTTGGCTTAAATTCCGAAAGAATTTTTTAACAAATCATATATACTTTAAAAAAAATAAATTTAGAAAGTTCATTTAAAGCCTCTTTGCCAATGAACCCTCCCAACACACAGACTCAGTATATCATTCTGAAGCCAACTTAAGTTCAGCAACTAATTCAAAATTAAGAGATTTTTAACTTTATTCCAATATGTCATAAAATATACAATTGACACTGAATATCTCGTTTAAATTATTCTACTGTTCTGTCATGAAAACAAATGGGCTTATTGTGTATCATTAATGAAATTTGATTCTTTGTTGTAAACATAAAAAATCCATCTGAAAGGATTGCTTTTTATAAAATTGAAATCAACCTTCTAAGTCTGGTCTAGAGAAGCTATAAAAACTCCTGGTGAGAAACAGCTTCACCTGAGCACATATAACCTTAGCAGCCTGAGATCCTGCACACACAGGAGCAGCCAGGAGGGCAGGCACTCACTGCCCCACAGCAGTGTCACACAGCCACAAACACCCTGAAAGAGACTTTGAAACTTCTGTATATTTTATCCTTTATTTTATATTATATTACATTTAGTCCTGTTGTGGACTTAGGCAGGGACCATTGTGAACATCACTGAAAAGACTGAGTTGTAAGAGCCTCTGCCCCAAAATGTGCTGAGAAATATTTATAATCTTGCAAGGCTGGGGTGTAACCAGACCCACATTCTTTCTCACAGAAGTTTTAAGTGGACCTGGGAAACAGGATTTCAGCATAGAGCTGAGGTGTGGTTATTTGTAGCATGTCAGTGTTAAATACAGAACCCAAAACCAAACTTACTGCATAAAAACAAGCATCCATGACATGAAGAACAGTTGCTAAAGGCTTGTCTCAAGTGGGGCTTGAAAAGCTTCAGCTGAAGCTTATTCAAAGAAAAGAGATTTTTCTGCATATCCTGTTGAATTTCTTTAACAGGATCAAAGTTGAAGACACACAGGATTTCCATAAATTGCACTTTTGGTCAAAGTGTTGTGAATGCTCAATATACTCCTTGATCAGCCCCATGCTGTGCAGGTTGAAATAAAGCAAAAGACAGAAAGTAAAAACACTGAACAGAAAAATCAGTATTGCTATTGTGCCTGTTTATTGTTTGGAGCAAGAATTTGAAATGTTAATTTTATTCCTTTTAGCTATGAATGACTCACTTTTTGCCAAAGAACAGCAGTTTTGAGCCATTTTAAACAGCTGATGTCATCTTTATCTTGATAAATCAGGAAGCATGAAAAGAGATAAAAAATCAAGCTCTCCAGAGAGTGATATTAGGGAAAGAATGACACTCACACCCCCTAATCCATCATGCTCCACAATCATACACAAATGTGGGCAATAGCAATGTTTGTGTATAGTGTGAAAAAAAAAAAAAGGATTTTAGGATGCTTTAAGGGAAATGCTTTCATTCCTGACTTCTCTTAATGTCATGTATATTGAGATTGCAAAGACAAAGCAACAGACTTGGACCCTAGGGAAATGGAATTAACAGAATTGGATTAATAACTTCATGGGAAAAGAGATTTTTTCTCTATGCAATTTCAGGTGGCCCAATATTCAGTGTTACATCACTTAGATGTAGTTTCCTGGCCTGGCAAAGTTATTCAGAACCCACAGCTGACCACTGCTGTGGAGACAGCCAAAAGGCTGAAGTTTATTAACTTAACTTACCCTGAAGGACAAGGTGACTTTCAGCAAACACCCTCTTCACAGAGGTGGGTGAGGGACACTACTTGTCCTCTGGCAAGAGGCACACAAGAAGCCAAGCACAGCAGCAGCAAGTTCAAGACCTGAACTGCAGTGTCTCAATTGCTGGCAAGAGTCAGACTCCATTTCAGGGTGATGTAGACTCTGTGACATCCAGCTTGGTGACAGTCTGGGCTGTCAGACACAACACAGTTTCTTTATTTTGACCATCCTGATCACTGTCCTGGCTGCCTAGGAAGCCCCATGACTGCATAGGGAGCCCTGTTGCTGCATGGCCATGGTGAACTCTCCAATCCATGCTAAACATTTATATTACATAGCTGTAGAGGGCAGCCTCAATTCAGTTCCCATTTCTCTCCACTGCTTAGAGAAAGCAGGTCTGGCAGTGTGGACTATCAGGTGTGCTGCCCTTGAATACAAAACACAGCAGGAACACCCAAATCTTCAGTACATCTGAGTGAAGATCCTAATTTTCCTCATCTGGAAAGCCCTGGGCAAACCACAGATCAGATAAATAAGCAGATCACTGTTGCTAAGATAGTCTGGTCTCCAGTTCTTTCTGACCTAGGTCTTTCTATTGAAGCTGTCAACAGAAGAACTAATTATAATGTCAGACATTTCTGTGCCGAGACATTCTCTCTCAGGAAGGAAATAAGCAGCATTTAACACTGCTCTGTGGACAACTTCTAGAAAATAGAAAGGTGTGATTGCAGCCAGTCTGCATCAGACTTGATTTACTTACTCTAAAAGAAAAGCATTCGGCGTCCTAATTACAAGACTCAGACTGCATGGCAATCAGGTCCATTTTACTCAAGCATTTTTGTAGCCTTGCAAAAGTGCAAAGGAGGGTGAAATGTTTGAAGGACAAGATAAAAGAAGAGATCACAAAGAAATACAAGAGGGACATTGGATAAAATAAAATGAAAACATGTTTTTAGATTAATTTTATTTTTTCTTTAATAACCCTTATTTATTGATTAAAACTGAAAAGGACATAAAAAAAAATTAAAGGAAAAGAAAGAACTTTTCTTCCTAAATGAGAAACAGAGGCTGTTATCTCCTGTTCTCCTAACTTCCAGGAAAATGTTGGATTTGCCATAATGTATTATATCTGCTCTTGTATATAAGAAGGTTTCATGCTGTGTATATCAACATAATATCAGGGTCAACAAGGGCAGGAGCCAATTTGATTTGCAAACTCTCCTCCTGCTAAGTGGGCTTTGTCCTCCAGGTTCAAGAGCAGAGCCTCCCGTAAGCTTCAGCTCACCTTAAATCTTATCAGTTCAACTGGGCAGCAGTTTTGTGAAATCCCATATGGACGTGGAAAACTACACATGTAATCTCAGGATTCAGGCAGGAAGGCTTGAAGTAATTTAAATGTGAATGAAAGAGGAAATCCTTTGCTTTAATCATCACTCAAATTTTTCACCATACTCTAAACAAATTTCTTCATCCTTTTTGGCAAGTAAGAAGGTTAGAAAGTAAGACCTGCAGATTTAGTATCCAAAAAAGTTCCTTGAGGAAGTTTGCATTATTTTAGTAAAGAACAAGAGCTCAAGATAATTGCCTCCTTTGCATTCCTGCTTTGGGGATAAAAATACTAGAAATCACACACAGTGCTTGAAGAGCAGAATCAAAGATTTTCATAATTAAAAAAAGTAAAAAGAAAAAGAAGAAGAACTGGACTAATTTACTGGGAAAAGAAACAATATAGTTTTGTCCACTGACCAAAATTCCACCTTCTGTTGAACTACCTTGCATATGTAATGCTTCTACTCATCTCTTTTCACATCCCATGACTCTGATAGTGGTGCTAACCTAAACTTTGGATATCATGCCAAGCCTGCAGTCTCTGCAACTACTCTTTTAATACTGCAGCTGTTTTTTACCCCTGAAAAGAGACATCAGGGCGGGGAGAGAAAAATGCAAACACATCAGGTTCCTGTACATAAACCCTGAAAACTTTTTTAGCAGTGTAGCATGAAACTTTGTGTTAGAAGGTAAGATGGAAATCAGCCTTAGCTGTGAGGATTAAAAGCAATCAGGGAGTTATCTCTTCCAACAGCTGTTGGACTCCCAAAATCTTACATCAAGAAGGGGCATAAACAACTTAGTACTCAGCTTCCCTACCTCATTGTGCTGATTTACTTTCAGGATGTAACAATTATTTTACACTGGGTGAATGTGTGCAGATTGTGGAAGTACTTCACTCACAAACCCCTTAATAAGACATTGCATTTCCAGCATATTGCCTTACCCTGCACCCCATCCTGATTGCACATGCTTCAGTTTGAGAACAAAGCTGGAGCCAAAAAGGGAGCTTAACTTGTATTTTTCTCATTGATACTGTGCTTAAAACAGTTATCACTTTCAGTGTGAAACTTCTGCTGAAAGAGGCTAATGAGTGGGTAAGGAACAGGGATCCAGTTACTGGCTGGATGCATAAATTCATTTTCTCTGCTCTAGACGCATTTCATTTCCTGTAGATTCCTTTCCTACTTGATTATTCCAAAGTGGTCTCAGTCACCTTCTGATTTATTTCTCAATAAGAATTTAGGGAGCCATATCATGCACACTCTATGTAAGAGTCTACATAAGATTCTAAAAAAGGTTCTAAACATTCTAAGTAAGGGTCTAGCTGTGTTCCTTGATGCCTTGCTCATGTTGTGCTGCCCAGGATCAAGGTCTGCCTGTGCTAACATTAGTGTGGAAAACTCCTGAGGAGGAGGGCAGCCTCCCATGCACTCCTGGGTTCCTGTGACTTGCACAAATAACACAGCTGATGAGCTAATCACAAGTCAGAGTCTGATTGCTGTTTCAGCAAAGCCAGATGTCCCTGCACTTTCAACTCCTTTCAGGCCTCCTACTCACCCTCTCTGGTATCAGCCTTTGTCTTTTTCCTGAAGAAATTCTTCCAATTTTCTCTTATATCTGGGGCCATAGTGCCCATTTCTCATCTGCACGTACCCTCTGGACAGCTGAGTTTTAACACCCATAAAGTGCTCCACAAAATTGTTCCCAGTGACAAACTCAGCACTTCAACCACTCTTCCCAAAACCGAACCACTACGACTTTTTCAGAAGCAGGAACACAATTTATTACGCCAGGAGAAGAGCACATCTTAAAGTTTAACCACTCATCTTCTAACAGAGATTGAAAGATGTATTGCCCTCCAGCCGGCTCTGTTTACACTAGAGTTATGCCATTTCTTTATCACCAAACAGACTGTGACCATGGTGTTAAACAGCCTCCAAGACAAACCGTGTGTGGGCAATAGTCCCCAGCTTGCACTGGGCCTCAGATTTCATGGAAACTGTATGGAAGAGTGGCAGCTAGCCTGAGCTGCAATGGGGACAGTTTTAACAGCCTAGTGCAGTATATAATAAGATTTTACTGTCCAGTGACTTTTCCTGACCCCATTGGACAGAACAGACACTACAGGGAGCTCTGTTAGCTGCTGGCCAGTGGAAAAACCATTCTTTAAAGGTCCACAGAGAGTATGTGTGGCTTCAGCATGTCTCTGTCCCAGCTGTAGAACTGGGAATTCTTACTTTCATGGTGAAATCCTTCCTGTTTTTCTATCTCTTTCCTTCAAGAGACTTTGTATGGAGAGACAAACTGAATTTAAACCACTAGACTTTAAAATCATTCAACTGTATATGTTCATTAGGACAAGAGGAATAACTGTCTTGTCCCTTCATCTCTGCTGCTGAGGAATGCTTCTCCATGGTCTAACAAGGAATTAATGAATGCATGAATGAAGAAAAAAGATGGCACTTGCAAGGAAGCCAGATGCACATTTACTCAGTGAAGGTTTGTGTTTCCCTGCTAATGTTCCCATAGAATTGGGTCGTGTCAGATTTACACAATGAATATGAAGAAGTTGTGCATTTAAGATCACGAGTTGTCTGCCTTGCAAGAGGTTTGATAAAAAGCTTCATGCACTGCTCCCTCCCACCACACGCTTGTGGAGGTCTCATGCATGTAAAAATCTGTTTCTATTAACCTGTCACATATGACAGTTCCTCACACCATCCCACAGCCAGGCAGCAGAAAATTCTGCAGAGATGAAGATGCAAGACATTTAATCCTCTAATACACTTCTCATAATATCAATGAAATTTAACACTCATAGGGATATGGTAGAGATGACCAGCATCTTGCACTTAGCCTCTGAATATTAACATCAGGGTCTGCTCCTGTGCAGGCAGACCCACCAGTCCCCATCAACTCTGATGCAGAAAGACCCATCTCTGAGCTAAGAGGTTTGGCTTCAACTCTGAGCTCCAGCTGAGACTGTCAGATCTGGGGCCAGCTATGGTCATGGAATTTGTGATGTCACTCTCCATCCACATGGAAAGGAACATCTTACAGAAGTTAAAGCATTATCTTGTTGCAGTTTAAGTATTGCTAACAGGAACTGGGTGTGAACCAGTTAAGGGACAAAGGGTTAGTTATATACACATCTGTATGTTTAAAGGGGAAGAAAAACTTTGGTTGATTCTGCTTATCTTTGAATTTGGATTTGAATTTGAATTCCTTGAATTTTTTCACATGGTGGTGAAGCAGGAATTTTCTGTCAGTCCTCATTAGAAGGCTGCACCAGCTAGTACATGGAAGGTATATGGTTTTCTGTAGGAGTACACTCTCTCTTGCTCCCTCTGTGCAACCAGACTGCTAATGAACTTGCTGCTTATTCAGTTACAGGGCTCCCCATGAAAAGCTGGGAGGTGTTTATGGCTCCAAAGGCTCATAAATGAGAATAGTGAAATTATTCCTGCTGACTGCGCAGCAGGGCCCTGAGAATACAGCTAGCTCTAATAATACTGTCCAGGCACCTCATGCTTCCAAGTTAAAGAGCAAACTACCTAATTGAAGCAATACACTTGTCCAAGATAAAGCATAATATACCTTAAAAAGGAGTTTCCAGTAACTTGTGTCCTCAGCAAGAAGTAATTTACATGCACTCATAATTCTACTGTATTGCTTTTTTGTTAAGCAGATCACTGCTGTTTTAACAGCTCTTGTTCTGTTTGATGATGACATCTCTACTATCCTAATTCTACTTTTTGGGAGGGATGTGGAGACATCCTGTGCTCTTTAAATGACTAACTTTTCTCAAATGGGATTCCTAATGAATCAGCATTCAGACAAGAACTTCTGAATGTCACTTCCCTGACTGAGGGTTTTGCAGATCCACAGAGTTAACTGTAGTTTTGCTTTAAAAGTTAAGAACTCAGTCTTCATGTTGAGCAGTGTTACAGACTTAGACTGTTCATGTTTTCTTAAAGGAAGGCAAATACTGTAGTAGAGCACAAATGAAAACTACTCCCACTGTACACTCATAGAGGCTGAAGACCATTAATTAAAAATCATGTAGAATTGATTAATGTTTCACACCACTGCAGCTACTGCAATGTGAAAAATACTGCCATATTTTTCAAACCTTTCTGGAGGTTTGAAGAAGATCAATTACATTATGAGGCAGAAAAATGTACTTAAATCTCTGAAGTGCCTTACACTTACTTGTAACACCTCAAGGTCAGTATTAAGCAGGATTCAATAGGCTGCCCAGAAGTCCTTGAATCATAGATTCATAGAATACTTTGGGCTGGACAGGGCTGGCCAACCTGGCCTTGAATGTTTCTAGTGATTGGGCATCTACCACTTGTCTGGGCAATGTCTTTCAGTGGCTCATTGTAAAAAATTCTTCTTTTTCAAGTTTAAATAGATCCTCCTTTAGATTAAATCCATTACCCCTTGTCCTATGTGAACAGGTTCTACTAAAAAGTTTCTCCCTCAGCATGTGTCAAAGTGGGATGGAAAGCATCACTCAGTGGATTCTACTGTCAAGTCCTGCTTTCTCAGCCTCTTCATGCAGCTGAATCACTGTGGAGCAGCAGCTCACAGCTGGATTGAAAAAGCTCCCTGAGGACCTGAGACAGGCAAAGAGACCTTCACAGAGCTGCTCTTTGCAGAGCTAAGCTGAGGAGAGGGTGGGGTTGATATCCAAAGTGGAGTGATAAGAGATACTCATTGGTGAAGAGGAAGGATGCTAAATGGCTTATTTACAACATCATTTCCTCTTGACTTGCAGATGCTGTCAATATTTGTGCATGTGTGATATGCCTCTCTATTTCCCTACAATTATGTCCATTTTCTGCACCCTAACAAACAGATTTTCTACAATCAGAGAGAGCTAGCAGTTAGATGTTCTGCCAGCACAGGGCACTGCTCTGTGATTTGAGACTGAACCTTGCTCAGTCACTCGTGAAGAGCAGTCCCAGACACACTGAACCTGGCCTTTTCTGCTGCTATTAGTTACCTGGCAGAGAGTTTACAATTGTCCTGGTATGTTTGTCCTGACAAAGTTTGGCTCTGGACACCCCTGTGAACTCTGGTAATGGAGTATTTAAAAGAGCATCAAAGACACAAATTATTTATACTCTGAAACTGCCCCAATCTTTTTCCTCTGCTCTTAGACCAGCAGTAGTAAAACCAAGATTTGTTACAGAGATAATAGGAATTTTAGCAAGCCATCTAACTGAATCCTTTCAGGAAAGACAAAGTGGCAGAGCACGACTGAATGGCCCAATTAACCTCAGCATAATATCTTCAATTGACAATATAAAAAGCAAATGCCAAAAGTTCCTCATCTAATATCATTCAATCCTCAGCCATGATTACTTATATTTTAGAAATGACCAGAACTGAGATGCAGTTTAGATACAAATTTATGGAGCTTTTTTTTTCCTGTCAAAATAACAGTGGCAGAAAAAAATGCAATTTGAAACTAGCCCTAAGTCTGGGAGAAATTCAACTTTTGGATATAAATAGCAGCAAAACCTGCCTAACCTAAATGCTCATTTTACTTTAAACTAGTTTAATTTAAGCAATAGAAGTTACACTTACTTTTAATGGGCAGCAGCTGTTCATTAAATTTATAATGACATTTGGGTACCCTGGTGATAGACATTCAGAAATATCATATACATAGAGACAGAAATTCATTAGTAGCACTACGGAGATGGCTTGGAAGTGAAATTAACTTGAAAAGAGACACTTGTTTCACCTCCATCTGCAGTTTGAAAACCTAGACTATTATCTCAGGCATATAAATGCATCACAGAGTGGTATTAGCCAAAGCCCATCCTATCAAAAATCTGAAGAATTTTCACTGTGAAGACATACACATGCTTAGAATTTTTCTAAAATTTATCATTCTACTAGTACTACTGAAATATACATTGGTTTCACTTTCATTTATATACAGAGACACACAAATCTAAAACAGAGATTGATATATTACCACCAGGGCAGTGGTGAGTGCATTAGAGTTTATGCATGTAGAGTTTATGTATTTGCCTGTCAGGGAACTGCTCATTTCTGATGGACCCTGGCTCTGTCCTTCTGCTGCCAGGTGGATTATTTGTAACAGCTTCAGTAGACAAAAGGGTTGACCCACACATTATCAAATAATACAGAAAGTAACTACAGAACTCTAGTAACCAAACAGCTTTAGTCTTTTATGAATGCTGTCTCTTGGTCCGTTAATCACACATTCAAATCCCTCTCCAGTCTCTTAGTTTGGGTCTCTTCTTCATGCAAACTCCATTTCTCCTCTCTGAAAGCAGTACTGCTAGGATCCCCCTGTACCACCTTACCTGTACATATAAGGTGCATGCATTGCAGCCCAGAGAACTCAGCAGGGGATCAGCACTAAAAATGTTATTCCTACTTGCATTAACAAGGCAGCCAAGGTCAAATAAAGCTGTGTGTATGGACTCCACGGCATTTCAGATACTCTGCAGCAAGACCTTTGAAACCTTTTTTACTTTAGTGTGATTGCCAAATGCTATCCTTCGCATTTCACTAAGCAGGACTGTTGATTGTACACAGGAATGGACTAGAACATGACTGGATTAGAAGAAAACTTGTAAAATGACACACAAAATCAAACAGCAGCTTTTTCAGTTTGGTTCAGCAAGAATTGATGATACAACATCCATCGGTTTATTTAATTTTGTGGATCAGTAGTAGATTTATACAAGGAAAGAGTCTGAGAACCAAACATCCACACAGTACCTCCCACAGGGTTTTGTTTTCCCTTTTTCTCCAGAACAGTTCTAGTCCAGTCCCACAGACTGAAGACCTGTTTGTGGTTGCAATGCATTAGCTACACTACTAGAGAGCATTTTCCCCTTTACTTTCATGCAAAAGGAATCCAGTTCAAGTTTCAAATACATTACAGGAACCAAAGCATGAGCAGAGACATTTGTTTCAAAACACTCTTCTGATCCAAAATAGTGCATTAAAGTAAATAAAAAGCACATAAAGCAGGGTTTTTTAATGTATAGAAGTGACAGCTCCCACTGGAGCCGCTCTGAGGACTGCATCTGAATAACCCTGATAATTTAGAATCATTATACCCTCACATAGTTCTCTCTGTGCATCGTTCAATTTTTTTTCTGTTAAGTAAGTCCTCCTGTGGCAGGAAACTCATTAGCAAATTCTTTGCTGAAAGTAATGCTTATGTAAGTTGATGAAAAGCACATTATCAGAAGAATGTTTTGATTAATTTGCTGTTCATTAACGATACACCTCTGTGGCTTAGAGTAAGTTCTCTTTTAAAGACAACTATAACAATTATACTCAGATGCATTTTTTTAAGAAAATAGTGTTCTGAGAACATTTAATCACTTCTAACAAATGTTTGGTCTTTGTTTACTTCAGGTCTCCATTTAAACTCTAGCACACTGTTGCAATATGTCTGGTAATCTGAGGTCCCAGAGGGCTTCTTCCAAGAAAGCTGCAATTGCAGAGCCATAAAAAGTCTTCCTGGTGTTAAAAGGTGACCAGGTTTGTGTGTCTTGTCAACCATGAATCAGAAATAGAGATCATATATCAGCTTTAAACAGAAAACCTACAGTAATTACTTTTTCCAGCAGGTCAACATGGGTGCTTACTATGATATACCTTAATCTGGATCATGCTTGCTTCACTTCCAATGTCATTGCAAATCCAAAACTTTGACCCTATTCCCTTAAACTATATGCACCTTTTCATGATCTTTGTTATAATACCTAGCTTGTGTGACTACTAAACTGGAGATGCCTTTCTTTTTATCATATTAAAAATTAGTGCTCATTGTGAGGAAAATTGGTGTTTATTGTGAGGAAAAATTAAAAAAAAAATTAGTAGCTTTGCATTTTTTCCCTGGGAAAAAATAAGAGCTTAAATGAGGGCTTTATTTCTGTACTGCATCTCTGCACTTCTCCATTTTAAGGGGTACTGTGGTGATGAAGACATCATCAATGTTTTGACAACATCTACTAGCTACAGGTGTTATATCACTCCCAGTAAAAATAGCTGTCCTAGTAACAACACTGTGCCAAGCTGGTACTAGGTAGTTATATTTGGCCAACATAACCTGCTGCTAGATAGGGTGTTCTTCACTGCAGTGCTACCATGTGTGGTAATAGAAATTCTCTTTCATTCACTTATTGTTTCTAGGGGTAAAGCAAAACAGTCCTCACACACTGTGTGTATTTCTAGGTTTCTAAAGAGCTTTATGATGCTTAGGATGAGAACATGTCTATAAATCTAAGTAGACATGCTCTCATTTTCTCCACAGTTTGTCGTCTTCCTAATTTTTTCAGTAGGTTTGCCCAGAATATTATTTTTCTAGCACTTGGTTTCATCTAAGCCTGGTCTGCTCAGAAACCTGCTCACAAGGTTCACTCAGCTGAGCAAAGATTAGCTGGAGTGACTTACCAGTTAATAATTGATTAAAAGAAAATGGCTCTTCCTCCCAGACATCTTCTCACTTTTCCAGCCTGTAACATCAGATGAGTGGGAGTTGCAATGGTCTGCTGTCACTGCTTCCATTCCTGCTTCTGATGGAGCAAGGAGGGAGGGTACTGACCAACAAAAAGACATCAGAAACACAGCATAGTATTAACAGCTCTTGATCATTAAGGAAAACAAAGGGCCATATTTCAGCTAACAGCACAACATCTGCCAAAATTCTGCACAGAGCAGTTATAAACACAAATGGGTACTTTGTGAGCACACTTCAACCAAATAACTTGAGCGAGCAGGTAGTTTTCCAAATGCCTTCCTAGCCTTAATCCCAAGGCAGAATGCTGTGCACAAATCAAGCAGCTCAATAGCATTACCCTATGGAAATGTGTCCCCAAGGTCCAATGTTCCCTCTTCTCTCTCTAGTACCCTGAAAATTACTCCTGTTAAAACCAGAACTTGTTGCAGAGATAAAAAGATCTTGAGGAGATTTATCCTTACATTTTCACCAAATAAGAGGGAAGAGATTCAAAAGTGTGATGAACAGAGAAAGTCAATAGGAACATCATGGTGCTCTGTGGAACATTCCTTCCTACCCTGCTGTTAAATCAAGTTAAATATTTGTTTCATTTCTTTTTCTATAGACAGAAAAGACCTGAATGCCTTCAGTTTTGAACTATTGTTATGAATACCAACGAAGGGCTAGAAACACGAGGGATCTTAGAGAGCTCTCCTCTAGCCCTCCAAGTACGGCCCTGAGAGGGAGCCTGCCTGGCTTACACAGGCTGGAAATAGACCAGCATTTCTAAAGAGATAGAGAAAACTGGTAGCCCAGGGGAAAGCCACCTAAGTCAGCAAAGCAGAAAAGCTCCAAAGAGGTTTTGGCAAACGTTCGCTCAAAATTTCCTCCCATACAGGCAAGCACTGAGGTCCTCAGGGAGATGGAGGTGGCCTCTCAGGAACTGGTGTCATACCAGGCAATCCTCTCCTGACTGCAGGAGTTACACTGGGTGCTGGTTAAGGCTGAACTGGTGCCACAGTGCTTGTGAATCTTGCTGAAGTTTGTTTCTTTTCTAAACTGATCATGACACAGCCCTTTCATTCAAACCTCTGATGGGGATCTGCTTCCCCTGTCGGTGTCTGCAGCTGTCTGAGATGCATTTAGCTCCTGCTTTTGTCCTAACAGGGTTGAACTCTGAGCATGAGGGCCCTGTCTATGCTTCTTTGTGGCCTGCAAAAAAAGCATCTCCTCCCTGACATAAAAGCCATTCATTTTTGCATGGAAGAGGAGAACAAATATTTTCTCTCTAAGGGCTGATGAAGTTTATATGAGAAATAAGGCACCTAAGAGTTACTATGGCACTTATATAAAGTAATTTTCAATAAAGGATCACCACAGAAAATCTGAGGAGTTAATTTTTATAACTTTTCAGGAACTAGAATGTGTTGGTTGCATAAAATGTTTCACCTTTAGTATTTACTTTAGTATTTACTGCAAATGAACCCATTTTGCCCCACTGGGGCTGTGCTAGTGCAGCACTTCACACTGGCTGCCACAGCTTATCCAGCTCCCCTGGTCCCAGCTGGAGCCACTGGAATGGGTCAGGTTTCTTTGCATGGCACTGAACTGTGTGGCATTGAACTTCCATTTCTTTTGCACAGAGGGAACTTGCTCAGAAAAGTTTTGTTTCACATCTGAGCCATCTCACTGACTCTAAGAGTCCTGCCAGCTGACATCCCCTGTCCTTGCAATGAAAAGCAAGTATGCTTTAGCAGAAGTGGGACCTAAATTCAGAACATTTTTCTTCTGAGCAAATATTACAGGAATAGTCACGAGTCTTTTGGACTCTGCAGCCTGCAGTCAGTCAAGAAAGTTCATTACCTAAATACATATAATAATTTCCAGAAGAATGTAGTGCAATTTTCCAGAGGTCTCAAGA
This sequence comes from Zonotrichia albicollis, assembly GCF_047830755.1. Taxonomy (NCBI): domain Eukaryota; kingdom Metazoa; phylum Chordata; class Aves; order Passeriformes; family Passerellidae; genus Zonotrichia; species Zonotrichia albicollis. The sequence continues at coordinate 135,476,935 of NC_133819.1, forward strand.
GTGATTAGGGACCATGCAGTTTTGGAAACAAACCTTGTGCTTTCACAAAAGGTTTCTTATAGACTTCCATATTACAGCGCTAGCTTAGCATGTCATGGGAAAACAAGAGGGACTTTAACAAAAAAGCATTGTCAGCCCTTCCAGTTTTCCCACTACATTTCTTTAATCCATTCAGAAGAGACTGACCTTTTCTCTTTTGTATTGGTCTCCTATTCTTACCATATTGCACAACTGAAAATCTGACATCCTTAGCTTCTCAGGTATTCATTTTCACCATACTGCTCCAAGAAAGAAAATTCATGAATGGGGAATTGAAGCACCAGAGATCCAAAGAGCTCCCAGAGCCATTCAGGGAGTCGGTTCAGGGAGCACTGAGTCCAGACCTCCTAAGTCTAGCAGCAGGACCTCAGCTATTCAATCATCCTTCCTTTCAATTGCACCATTTACCTGTCCAGAGATCACTTTCACATGATAAGTCTTTTTAACTTAAAAACTACTTATATTTTCAGTGTATGTTCATAACAAGAGAGGCAGAATATTTTTACTGAATTGTGTTCATTCTCTATCAGTTATTTATGAACACCAGACCTGTCTCTCCTTATTCAATAAAACAGGTATGTATTAATTTAAATTAATGCAAATAAGGACCATTGATTCCTCTGACCCCTTTAATTCATTAGCCAGGCTGATTAGTTTTTTAGATAAAGTGGAAGGGAAAAAATATACCCAAGGTGAATTTTGAAACAACTGTGTCAAACTGAAACCGAGCCTGGAGTGATCCTTATCTGCAAACTACAGGATATTTGTTCCACTGAACGTCAGAAGGATAAAATCTGTCTAAAGTCTCATGTTAGCAATGGACAGCCACTTAAGAGCCCTGCATCTGAGAACAGGCTTTACTTTATTGACCATAAAAGTAAAACAGTGTGTTTTATCATGCTCCTACTTAGGCATGCTCCTACTTAGGCAGCAAAATACTCTGAGATGGCAAATTTCTAAGTTTTACATACTGTAAGTATACAATTCTTAATGGGCCGGTATTTTGTTGAGAGACAGTCCTCAGACCTAGCAAAACCCATCTATTCCACCAGTAAATGTTGGGGCCATTTGTTCTGACCTTTGCCTCCTGACTTGGGAGCTGGACCAAGGCAGGGAGGAAGATTCTTAGGAACCAAGTGGAAATTTCCAAAGTGCTCAGTCTGGCTGGGGCCGCCCAGGCCTCAAGGGTGTTACTCACAGTCCCTAAATGCTGGCTGCATGATGTGACAATGGGGTATTTTAGAGCATTTCTCCTCAGAATAGTTATGTCTCCTCTTACAGTGTAAAGAACACTTAAGAATGGGGCAGTCACAGAACAGTACTCCTTCTCTTTGGACAAGGGAACATGCAGCTACACAATTCAGTGTCAAACAGCTGCAAGGGCAGGATGGGAGAGAACCCCAGCCTGAAGTACCCCACCATGTGCTGACTCATGGGCAGAAAGAAGAGGGTAAGACTGCTCTTTACAGAGAAAGGGGAGAGGTACAAATCCTGGACTAAGATAGACTCCTCTCCAGGGTTCACAAGAATTGCAGTCCACTGAAATCTGGAGCAACTGCAGTTCTAGAAGGATTCTCCTCTCCTGAGCTCAACATACCACTCTGCAAAGAAAGAGGGATTTGAGGGAAACAGAAATAAAGACATCTAGGGCTGCACTAGCAGGTGTCACAAGCCTGGGAAAAGCAGCACTAGGATTTAATATCTGACATTCAGGAGAAGACCTGACAACCTGTGAAGAGAGAATTGAGGCAGACGACCCATGTGTCCCAGCTTGATGGTTGCCTTATGGTCATCCACTCTACACATCAGTAAAAGCACGACTTGCATTCCTTGGTTATTTAGCTCTGAATCACCCATGAAAATGGGAAAATATTCATTGAAAAAATGTACCTGTGCTCTTTATATACTTATTTTCAAATGTGAGTCATAGAGTCAAATGCCTTTTAGATTTTTAGGTTATGCAGAAGAAATGAAAGACAAGAGATTCCTGTGGATAAAGACAATTTGTCACATCTATGCCATACCCAGCTGTCACCACACAACCCTTGGTAACAGGGTTTGAGCAAGCAGAACCGGCATGGAAAGAGTTCTGTGTCCTTCATCAGATGCAGGTCACCAGCAAGAAGTTAACTGATACAATAAAAATTTATTCCACCCTGTATTAAACAAACTGGAACTTCTTATGTCTAACATGTAAATAATGAACTCTATGTCATGTATCTTAGAAGACTGATTAATCCTTTCTTGCATTTCATATTACCCAAGTGAACTAGATATGAAATAGTGTCTTGGATGGTTTTAAGAAACATAAGAAATACCTTTAGAAACAAATCTGCACACCTGGGACAAATCTGCACAACATTTTCAATACAAATGCATTTCAAGCTTCACTCAAATTCCTCTAGAGAAAATGGGATTCTTTTCTTCTGGGTCAGACTCTTGCTCCGCAGGCCACATTTGTACTAATACCTTGTAAAACAAAGTATTTCTAAGCTTTGTCTACATACAAATGAAGATGAATCAGTTTTGGAGGAATATTTACCTGCCAAAAAAAATCTTGAATACAGATCCTACAGGTCTTGAAGCTACAAATATCAAGAAAATACAAATAACAGCAACTTAGAAGTGATTCCCACTTACTGCTTTTTTCTGAATAGCCTTCCTTTATCAGATTATTATCTCTATTCTGCAGGAGTTGGCTTTCCCTCCCAGAACCACTCGTTTTTTTAAGCACAGGTGGGAACAAGAAAATGCCCAACTCATTTTCAAGCAGGTCAGTCACTAATCCAACAGAAAATGTGGAGTATCATGCAGTGAAAAAAAATTAGGCTTCAATGCATTAACACAAATATATAGCTGCAGAGACGTGGTGCTGCTCATCACTTCAATAAGGAAGCACTTAGGCAGCTTTTATGCCCTCTGACCTGGGTGTTCACCCTCTTCTTAATCTTCCCTGTATGTCCTGACCTGGTCATTAGAGATGCTGAAGGATTTCTCTAATTACTGAGAGTAATTTTCTCACCTACCCAGCTGCCTTGGTCCACAGAGGTGCCATGGCACACTGATTTTTCTCAGTACCAAGGGTCACCCCAAGCTGGGGATCATCTGGAGGCCAGTTAATCTGATGTTAGGGCTGCTTTGTGTGGGTGATACAAAGCTGAGCTAGGGGAGTGTTTGGACAAGAGCACTTGGGACTCCTCCCAGTGGTGTGAGATTTCTTGGGCATGGTGACCTGGTACTGGTAACGAGGTGCCTTACTGAGCCAAGACTGCAGGAGCTGGTAAAACAAGGGTATTTCCTGCTAAAACTTAAAGCACCTCTCTTCTTATCGTCTTCTAACATCTTGAGGGGGAAAAAAAATGAAAATGAGCAACTAATTTTCTTGTTTTCTAACACCACAGAAATTAACACATTTGAAAGTTTTTGTTGTCTTTTTTTTTTCCCCACAAACTAACAAAATAAAAAAAGACTCCAGAATATTCTGAATTATACCCAAATGCACAAATGTTTTCTTAAAAAAGAATTCAGGTCCAAAGTGAAATAGAAAAATAAAACAACAGACAAACCAGGAAAGCTGATGGTGGAGGCTGAAGCCAAGGTACATCTCCCAGACTAGCACTCCCTGACAGCTAACAGCATTTGCATGAGCAGTGATTTAAGTCATACTTTCATAAACACCACATACTTAAAGGCATTAGAAAGACTTCATGATTAAGGAGAGCTACTAAAACAATTGCACCAAATTCCCTTTGATGGATCCAGATACTTTTATTTGCCAATGTCAAACACTTATCAGTGATCACTCTATAGCTGCTTTGCCTCTGCTCTAAAGAAAGTGACTGTATAAAAACTATATATGCTACTAAGAGAAGGAATGAGAAATTTTACCTGGTAAGGACAATGCCTTCTAACAAAAATAGAAACCTATATTTAGGTTCTGTTACTTCATGCCTGGTTAATCTGGGGAGCATGTCCGGGAGAGCAACTGGTGTTAACCAGTCTGAGAGTGCGATGCCTGCAGCAACACAAACTTGTTAATCTTAAGTTTAAAATAGATCTTCACAAGCAATTCAAGTTAACTATATCTGATCCAACTAGTTTTATCTTAGACTAGTCACTACATTTCATCTCTACTCTTTCAGTGCTCCAAACTTATAGCTTGAACTCAATGGAGTTAAATGAAACATCAGATACCTAAATATGAAGAACTTTCAGGCACAAATCTGTGTTCCAATGGTCCTTGCAGTTGTAATCATAAAGTAGTTATGGTCCTGATTAAAAAAAAATATTATTCCACTTAGGAAATTCACTTTCTTCTATCTTGATCTACAGTACACACCACAGAAATCCTAAAACTGATAAGGATGATAATCTTTACCACTTCAGGAAAAAGCCTTCAAGAAATGATGGTGAGCATCTGCTGCTTCTAATGTTTAGTAGGATCTGTGTGTATTTGAGTTTTGGAAGGTCATACAGTGTGTTCACAGGTGCCTAGATATAGACTTTGGAGACAGCTACATATCTCTAAACTGTATTACCTTTATCAGGCAATTTGACCAAACAATATGTATTATTCTCTTGCCAAACTTTCCTCCTCTTAGGAGAAAGAAAGATCCACTTGAAAAACCGAGCTGTGGAGTGTTATGTTTTTACTTGTTTTGTAGCACTTCTTAACAACTCTGGTTCCAAGAACAGAAAATCACATCGGGCATTCACTTAGCTCTGTGCAAAGATCCTGCTTGAACTCGGGCTGCTCCATGGGGGTCACCTCTGGTGGGATTTCCTGGGCCATGCCTTCAACATGCAAGTTACAGATACTTTCTGGTTGCCAAGAGTTAAGCAGCACCCTATTGCTGTTTGCTTGTGCTTTAGTGTCTTTCAATGATAAGGAGAGAGAGAGATCATGAATTGCAATTACTGGTGCTCTCCCCATGAAGAAGTGACCATGAAGAAAGCTTCCGCCAACTCTGTTGCCTAAAGAATCCAGCCTGCCCACTGTGCCTCCTGTGAAACCAAAGCCTCCTCCCACTTTCTTGAATTGTATCTGCTTTGTACATTAGTTTTAAGAACAAATGACCTTGAAGCTGTATGTGTAGCAAAAGAGAAGAATATGAGTCCTGTGCAAGAAACTGGAGAAGTATTATGGCTTTTATATCAACATGCAAAGCATCAGCAAGCCAGACAAACATGTGCATTGTGAACTAAAAAAGTCCTGCCCTGGCACCCAGGGAAGATGCAGCTTGCTGAATTTAAAAATACATTTTCATGTTACTAGAAACATTAACTATACAGATGAAAGATTGATCCTACTCTAGGAACCTGGCTGGTCAATGGAAAATGTATGGTGAAAGAGACTGTTCTAAGTCTTTAGAAACAGCACTGGAAAGGCTCACTGAAGTTAGGAAACTTTTCTCAAAGGCTCTATGTGTTTCAGAATCTGAAGAGCAGCCATGTGAAACAGTCTTAATTCCTCCACTTATCTTTACACTAGAGAATATCACAGAGAAGAGGAAAAGTGCCACCCCAAAAGGCATATAGAATAATAATGAAATAAAGGGAACAATAAAGTTTGGCAAATCAGAATGGCATAAGAATGGCAAATCAGAATAAGCCTGCTCTAAAGAATGTGAGGTACCCACGGTGCAAGATTTTGGTCAGTCAAGCATATGCTCCATTATCTAAATGCAGGATTTGAATGGAGCTCACTGCCAGAACAAATATGTACTTTCTGGTGTGTCTCACCCTTAGTCTGTCCTTTAGTCTGTCCTTTAGAATGACTTCAAGAGAAGCTACTGGAGCTGTCTGCATCAGAACAGTTCATCTTCTTAGCTATGGCTGCATTGAGACACCCCCTCATACAGGTGGAGGGAGAATAATAATCCTTTCTTGGGTCCTCCTTCAGATCTAACTCAGGCTCTGTCAGGCTGCAGCAGTGCTGATGTTAAGGCTCACAAGTTCCACTATTTCTCAGCTGGTTTTTTTGTTGGTTTTTTTTTTTTTTTTTTTTTTTTTTTTTTTTTTTTTGTGGCTTTCTGGGATATTTTCCTCTGTCTATTCTGGCCACAGATTCATACATTGTTTCAGGCTGTTTCACACTCATTTTGAGAGTACAGCTTTTATCTGTCACTTTTGCCTTTTCCATGCTTTTTCATGGCACAGAAGCAAGTACTTCCTTACCTTCCTCCAGGCAGTGGGAAGAGTAGGGGTATGTTGAGAGGCAGAAGGAAAGACATTTCAAAATAGTAATTTTGAAACTGAGTGATTGATACAGGCAGTGAGAGGTTGCTGAAAAGTTGTGGGAAGCCTCTGGGCATTATTCTCATTCCCAGCAGGTCTGGGATAGGTTCACTGCAGACAAACTGGCATCTGAGAGCCAGCCCAAGCACCTGAATGTGTAGGATTCCCAATGTTCATGTGAAGAGCCCTATGACTGCTGGTGGAATATAAAGAAAACCTGTGTAAAAATCCTGCTGGTGGGACTGTGGAAGACAAGAGGCTGTCTGGAAGTGTCCCTATGATTCTCATACAAACTGACGTGGGACTAGAAACCTGGAGCTGAGGTCAGTCTTGTGCTGCAATTGGTGAGACCAAGACAAAACCACTGGGCAAGTAGGTTTGTGCCCTGAAAGCACAGAGATCAATTGAAGTATGAGTGATATTTTTTCCTGTATGATTGAGTGCAAAATTTCATTGTTTTTGCTTAGTTCAGAGCCATTTAAATATAGGATGAACTTTTCCTGATTTACTTTGCTTCCACTTGGTCAAAATGGCAGCCCTGCTGGTGGCCACAGCTAGTCTTTAACTGAGAAGGGAAAGCAAGCTCCTCAAAACCTTTCCATGAAGGTACTAAATACTGCCATTCAGTGATGAGGAATGCTGCAGCAGGTTGGTCTGCACAGCCCTTACATTTCTGCTGGCTCCCACAGCAGCAGAGCGGCACGAGGGACGGTGGGAATGGCTGAGCAATCCAGGTCGATCTCAATCAAAAAGTAACAAAGAACTCAGTGAGTTTGGAAAGAGGACTGTGAGGCTAAAGTTGTAAACTGATAACAGCTTGGACACACTGCACTGTTGTGTTGTGAAAGCCTAACGTTTAGCTTCTGTTTGCTTTAACTTGCTAACATTTTCCATTCTCTGGCTGTTGTAAATGTCATTTCTTTCCACAATCATGAGGTGAGGCCCTGATCTTTGCTCAGAAAAGGGTCCAGCTTTTATATCAAACCTTCTAATCATAATTTTACTGCAAACCTTGGACAATTTTGATAAGTGGTTATGTTATTAATTGTTACAAGGAAAGCTTCTAATATTGAACTTGAGTGCAGGCATGTTGAATGGATTGAATTTTGAAATAAAACAAAATAAAATGCTGTTTAATGTATCATTTACATGGTTCCAAGAAGCCGCTGTGCTTATCAGATGCTGCAATCATTTCCAGGAGCTACTTAGAAGAAGCTGTCAATTCCCTTCAAAAGTAATATGCCTAAGAGAATTTAAAAAGGGATTCCTTATTAAATTTCTCTTTTCTAATTTTGAACTCATCTATAAAGTAAATTATTTAAATTTCTAAAGAACTTTTTTTTAAATAATCTATTTTTTTAATAGATCAGGGGGATGGAAAACAGTGCTCTATAGTCTACCTGCACAGTGAAATATTCTATATTCTTAAAAAGTCAAACACATATTTTAATCTGTAGATAAGAAAGAAGATAAGATGGAAATACAAAACATAGAATAAAAGTTAAAAATAGAAGGATGCAAAAATCTATGTAACAAGAGTTCATTTAATTTGGGAGATAAATAGCACATAGAAGAGTTACTCTCCCTTTGATATACAGGACAGCCAGGCACTGATCTTTAATGAGAGCTGTGCATAAGAATGGACTTTACAGCTGAATTATAGTTAGGGTATTTGCGTGGAAAAAGTAAACAGAGTTACATGCCTGCTTCTGTAGACTTCTAGTTGCAGTAATAATTGATCACACATAGTTTTGTCCATACCAAGGACTCACAATTCTGTGCAGCAGCATTCAGTGACTGAAATTTTTATTACAATGGCACTTACATTATTTTTGCTGAGCTAGTTTTGAGTTCAGCACAGTTGGAAGATGAACCTGTTCACCTTATAATATTGTTTGCTTTATTTATTGTTTTTTCCATATTACCCTTTGAGACTCTCACAGTGTAATTTTATGGCTTTGAAGTTGTTTGGGTTGACCTATAACTGTAATAAAAGAATTTGGAATGAGATAACACAAGTTTTTCCATTACTTACAAAAGGTTGAAGCTACTTATTAAACAACTTCATATTCTGTAGCTTTGCTAAAATTAGTACTTTTTCAAGCAACTGTTATGTTGTGGCAGACCCTTGCAGCACACAGATTGTATGGGATAGGCCTGTGCTGTGAACCCAAACAAGAAAAGACTATGGTTTATGCTTTTAATTCAACCTTTATGAAGAACACTGCATTTCCTAGTTACAAATTAACAGTATGCGATCATCCTGCATAACTACTCTGGGACACAGGTTGTGTTTCTCATGATTCATGCTCTTCTTAAAGAGCATTGAGTTCAGCTCAGATGATGCAAAGAAATCAGAGAGGAAGATCTGTCTCTCATTCTGCAGCCAGGGCATTGACCCACCAAACCACTCAACATGGATCCCATCACATCTAATGTACCCCTAAGTTTTCAATGCCTTTGGTCACGCAATCAGCTTTTCCTCCCAGCAGAGCAGTGTGCTGTGGATGTGTCCGGACTGCAGGGCAGGAGTGCCCCGGAGCGCTCCCCACAGCCCTGCTCCCCCTCTCACCAGCACAGCAGGACCTGTGGGTGTACTATTTTTCCTTTCAGCTGTCAGCTCAAGTTTCTTTGCAGAAAAAAAGAAGTCAGTGTTCAGGAAGTGAAGACTCTGGGAACAGGGACCACTGACACACACCCAGCTCTCCTCCCACTGCAGAGCAAATGCTTGGCTAAAGCACGCATACTGCCCTGTAAACTACACAGTCTGAGTTCTCCAGAATGCAAATGTCCTAAATACTCTATAGGAACTCTAAAATCCTCCAAAGAGGCAGGCAAACTTTTAAATTAGGATCCTAAATTTCCAGCTGTCTTCTAGTAAAATGTCTCACAAGGCAGATCTCTGAAAGCTTTAGTAACTACCACCACTATTAGTAGCACTAACATCCCAGATAAGTACTTGCTAGACAATTAAACTCTGCTGAACTTGCTTGGAATTGCATACAAATATACATTATCCAAACAGTGGAACAGGAGAAAAATCCCAACAAAAAGAAAATAAAGATCAAGTCTGTCCTATAGCAACAGAAGCCACTAAAAATCCCACTGAAACTCACTGAAAATCAAGGATAAAAACTGATCTTAGTAAACACTGGATCAGGCTCTCATTGATAGCTTTGGGTCCAGTGACCTGCAGCCCATCCCCAGGCAGTCTGTGTGTGGAGAACACTCAAGGCAACAGCTGGAGGTCTCCTTGAGGCAGGAGCAGCTTTGGCTGTAGCAGCAGCTGCACAACACCTCACAGGGTCAAGGTGTTATGGGGTTGTGGCAGGTGGGCAAGGACAGCTGCTTTTCCTGGCATGAGTTAGGTCATCCCAAACTGCTTTCTACTGGTATGACTTAGGCCATCCCTAAGGCTCTTTTGAATCTCATAGTCAGCCAGGGACTTAGCAGTAAAATACATTAAACATTATCTTGGGAAAGCTGAGGCTAAATGCAAGAATGCTGCATGATTTCACTTGTTTTCTGCTTGGCTATAGTTGGTCTATAGCACTGAGCAGATCATCATACAGATCCCATCCACATCAGGGACTATTTCTGGTGGTACTGATACTCTGACAATCCAGTAAAACCTTTCATACATGAACATGGTCTTGTATTCCTTCAAACAAAAAGCTGTTTCCCCATGTCTGGAACCACAGGCAATCATGCTCCCAGCCCTTGGGAATGGCTGGATTGCAGTCAGGTCAGTGCTACCTGTGAGGTCTGTGCTGGGCATCCATTTATTTCTTGAAGGAAGGGAACTGAAAATGAAGAACGAAATGTTCTGATGTCTCTGAGGTTCTTACAAGGGATTCCTTACAAGGATTTCTGGGGATCTCTGAGGGAAGACATGACAAAGCATGGTTGCATAGACTATTGCCTTCTAATGCTAACAAACCTGTTATTGAGCATTGCCTTGTCAGTATGCTTCTTCTTGGTAAGCTACAGATGAGACGGTAAAGATATAAAGTGGATTAGAAAGGGATGAATTAGGCCCTAGCTTCACCTGTCAGAAGGTTAAGGCTTGGATTATGCTGCAATCTGAATTCACAAATGACTCATCAATTTGCACTTTCTATTAAAATATATTTTAAGTCTTCAAAATTATTTTGGACAATTCTGTCTTGTGCATGAAAAATATATTTCTGTTTCTATATAATACTGTCTGCAGAAACCAGCAAAGGCTTGTGTACTATTTACATAATATATTTCCTGTGCCAATAGTGGTTTACCATAATGACTGTATAATCCAAGGGCAGCTTAACATAGAGAGTGCATTTCAATGCTGCATTTTCTTTTTCACTTTTAAGGAACACAAATACTGATGGAAATGTAGATAAAGAAAAAATAAGCAATAAACTATTCTGTAGTTTATTCTGAGAATATTCTGAAAAGACACATTCCCCCAGCCACAGGCAGCCATACTTGGTGGAAGTTGCACACATCTCAAGCTGCATTCTAGAGCCCAACAAATTCTGCCACAGCCCAAACCAGGTACCAACGCTGTTCCACCTTCTCTGCCTGGCTTATATGTCAGGCATAAGCTTGGGGATCTTATTTGAGTATGCAGATAAAAGATTTAAAAGAAAAATGTCTTCCAAGGTTCAGGTTCCAAGGATCACTTTATAAAGCTTATCTATCATCTGCTCTGTACATCTGTCACCATTGAGACTGACAATAGCAGTATTTATTATGCTATGCCATGCTATGCTATACTCTGTATAGGTACAAGGGTTTTCCCTTTTTGAGAATTAACATAATTTTCATACTTTTTCTCTTATGAAAGACTTCCAGTTATGATATTTTTCAGATATGTATTGTAATGTTAGAGTGTAGAAGAGCAAGAGAGACCTTCTCTGTATCATGAAAAGGTCGTAAATAAAATCTCTGAAATCACTTGCTTCAAAAAGCTTCTGACTGTTATGATTCCATATGGAAAAACTGGCAACTTCAGACAAGGATCAGGATTTCCTTCTACATCTTTCAGGAATGACTGGGCTCCTAATAGTCACTACGGATCTAACAGGAAAGAAGAAATTCATAAGGCAAATCCAGCCACAACTCAGGATCACACAAGAATGTGGCCTTTTAAAAGAGAGGTGACAAAACAGTCCCTGCCTTTGCTATAACTTCTGATGAAGGACTGAGAATAGATAAGTAAACAATTTCTGTGGTCCTTGTGGAGCTTTTGTGTCATTCATGTTGGACATGTTCATTTGAAATTTCTTACATTTTGCATCTCTTTTGATCTCTGCTCAACAAAATCAAACTTATGATGCTTCACATGATGCTTAAAGTTTTGTGTTTTCTGACTGAGAATTACTTGCCCTGTTATTTATTTGGGGGATACTCTATGTTATAATTGGCATGTTTGATTTCCACACAACTTGAGAAATCCTTGGGCTATTATCATGAGATGCTTTCCTGAGAGTGAGGAGAGAAGACTGGTAGTTGAAGTCTCAGAAAAGCCACATACCCAAAAAAAAAAAAAAATGAAAAGCATTCAAACAACAAATGTTTTCAAAGAAAATCATCATCATTTGGATACTGGGTCAAATCCCCAGCTGGCTTCAGTGCAGGTCTTCTGATTTCTGCCAGATATGGATCTGGCTCACGTAGCTTTTGCAGAAATGAACGACAAGGCTTGGGCTTCTCAGTAAAGTAACTCATTAATCAATAAATGCTTATCATACATATAATTTCTGAAAATGAGAATTTTGTCCTTGCATAAAGCCTTCTAGAATCACTGGGAAAATTTGCATGGACTTCATTGAGTTATGGATCACATCCTGTATATATCTACATTTTTAAATCTTTTCCAGTTCTTCCTCTTTCAATGGAAATTAATAGCTTCTTGAATTGAAATGACCAGTTTCCCATTTAGTTTTGCATAAGCAGAGTCCAGTGGGATTAAATATGAATGCTGGCTTGCTTATTCATTAATCATAAAAATATGGTGTACAGTTAGTTACGTAAGTGATTATTTTGGCACGGAAATGTCTGCTACTTTTATGCCTGTGCAGAAGGATCATGTCAAGTGCAGCAGAGAACTTAGAAACTCATTCACCTTGATATATTGTTTTATAAAGAACACACAAAGATGCATAAATTGCTCTGGAGCCAATCCTGATTTTGTAGATGTTAGCATAATGAGAGGTCAACGTGTCCAAGCATCTGGATTCAATTGTACAGTTCAATTGTACAGGGGAGAAGCAGCAAAAGTTCATGTGAGACTTCTTTTAAATCCTCTTGGCCACATATGACCTATGAAAAATATTTTATTCTGAGAACATTTAAAAATGTAAACATTGCAGCTCCTGTTCGTTTAAAAGTCTAAGCAGTCAAATGAACAAGGTTGAAGTGGCCCCAAACAATGCTAAATTCTTTGCTCCCATTCAGCTACAATCTTTTGGGTCAAGGAAAAGGGACAAGAACAAGATGTGATGTGCCATTGGAAAATGGTAAGCAGCAAGGAGCAAAATCCACATCAGATGCAAGTCAGAGGTTTGTTGAAACAGGTTCAGTACTTGGTTTCTTTTCCTGCAGGCTTGCTGGAAGCTGAAATTCTGCACTGGACAGGGTAATTCAATACGCTTGGCGTATAAGAAGTTGCCTCACTGGCACAGACATCTTCTATCTAAAAACGAAGGAAATGCTAGTTCCACCTTTGTCTCCTTCCACTGTCCTTGCGTCACTGGCACCCCATTGTCTTTTCCAAGTACAAAGAATAATCCCAGGCTTGATTCACTGTGCTTCCATTTGTTGAGGCCAGAGCACTGCCATGTCCTTGCTCCTTGTAATAATAAACCTCATGAATTCTCTCTATTCTGGTCATTATTGCTACTTTATGGAAGGAAATGTGTTACATTCAGGTTTTTATTTTCAAGAAAAGATGTAGGCAGATTACAAAAGTTTCATTATATTGGTCCCACTGAAGTCTCCTTCTCTGAGAAAGCCATGCCTGAAAAGTAGTTCCTAGATGGGAAATTGATCCAGTCTAAATTTTTTATTTATTTTTTACACAGTGAAACCCAGAGCCTGATTGTCAGAAAATGTTAAAATTTCTTCAGCCCTTTTGTAAGAATAATGAGTATCTGTGACGGCAAAACTAGTCTAAACATTTCTCACTAATACAAATATTTTGAACTGAAGAGATTATTAATCAGTTTCTTGTGTCTTTTCTCTTAGCTGCTACTTTGTTCAGTAGCTAAAAAAACACAGGCCAACCTGGTGCATCTCTTGTACAACTCACGGCCAAACAGCAGTACCAACAGGAGAGAGAGCTGCACATAACAGGTGGAGAAACAGGAGAATGGAAAGATGGAAGGAATCAAGTATAAGGTCTCATGATTTCTTAATCACCATGTCCACATCTTGTTCCATAATGCATACAAGATTTCAGCCACCCAATCTAGTGAAATCCCTCTCACAACATGCCAGCCTTTAACTAAACATCCCCCTCTCATCCCGATGGGTTATCCATCCCCATTGGCATTTTGCTGTCTTCTGCATTATCCTGTTATTTTTTTATGCTCGTGCTATTTGTGAGTCTTAACATACTTTTGCCCTACCATTAGTCATGCCAATCACTTAACACATGGGCATTTCTGGGTTTCCCAGCTGTTTGCATCTCTCATCTTTACTGTAATACCTACTGCATTTACCAGTGTCCTGTCAGCCAGTCATCTTGGCCACCAAACCATCGTAACTCAGCTTAGTATTGGAAGGATACTGCTAGAAGGAGAAAGGCAGTTTCAGTGCTTCAGAGTATCCAGGTAGCCCTAATGACTAAAATTAACCATCCCAAAAGGGACTCAGTATTACCAGCACAGCACCATGTTTCTCCACTGCAAAAGGAAGATTTTTATAGGCTGCTCTGTTCCCTTCCTCCAACTCACTGCTTATAAGAGAGCAAGGCTCCAGAGCCAATCTATGAAAAAGAAGCTCTTGCTCAGTCAGAGCAGACTGTGGTAGTGTCCCTCATGCCTCGGCACTGTTTCTAGGCTGTCTCTATATGGGTATCTCAAGACCCCATTACATCTCAGAAGGAGTATCAGGTAAAGGGTTGTGGCTCTTCAGAGATCATCTCTGTGCAAAGCTATCTGCAGCTCTGGACTGGGGATGGACCAGAGAAAAACGGGCTCCTTGCAGCCCACATGGTGCCCCAAACGGTTGGTTTTGGTTTTTTTTTTCTTGTACCGGGACATCCTGAGATGCTGCAAGCCACGCTCTAAAATTCAGGACCCTCTTCCACATGGAAACCCACGGCTAAACTGGGAGGCTGTGCTCGCCCTCCGTCCCCACGCCTCACGGGCATGCTCTCCTCAGCAAGGGATGCGCAGGAACTCCTGAGTGGGTCGTTCAGCGCTGCTCCCTGCGCTCGGGGCTGATCGCCCGGCACCCACACACCCCTCCCAGGCCGCGGGTGTCGGTTCCCGAGGGCCGCGCCGCCGGGCCGGGCCGGCCCCGGCCGAGGTGCCGCCGTGGGGAGACCCCGGCCCCCCCGCGCAGGGCGGGGAGGGCGCGCCGGGGCCAGCGGAGAGGGAGGGCAGCGCCGGGAGGAGTGGCCCGGCCGGGACGGCCTCATAAATAGCCCTCGGCGGGGCGGCGGCGGGAGGAGCCGTCGGAGCCGCCGCTGTGGTTGCGCGCCGGCCGCGGTCGGAGGCGAGTCAGGACCGCGGACAGCGCCCCCCCCCCCCCCGCGCCGCCCCGCGCCCACCATGACGGCGGAGACCCACCTGCAGGGCGTGGAGATCTCGGCCGCCCAGTTCTTCGAGATCTGGCACCACTACGACTCCGACGGTGACTCCTTTCTCTCCGGGGCGGCGGGGGCGCGGGGGGCGCGGGGTGCGAGCCCGCGGGAGGCTGGGGGGACAGCGGCGCTGCCCGCCCCAGAGCGGCCCGGCCCCGCCGCCGCCGCAGCCCCGGAGCCATCGGGAGCGGGGCCGGTGCCGGGAGAGAGCAGGGGAGCCGCTCGGACCGGGAGGGAGCAGCCGGGTCGGAGACGGCGCTGGAGAACGGAGAGAGTTTGGAGGGAGCGGTGCCGGCAGCCGTAACTCTTTCTGTTGTTCATTCAGGCAATGGGTTCATGGACGGGAAGGAGCTACAAAACTTCATCCAGGAGCTGCAGCAGGCACGGAAGAAGGCAGGCTTGGTAGGTTAATGTTTCGCCCCACTTTTCCGTCTTCTTCGGGAAAGAAGAGTTTTCTTGAGCAAACTCCAGTGCCCCGGTTCCTTGTGCTCTCGCTTGCCATCCCGCGGTTCACGCACCTGCCGCACCGGGCAGAGGGAAATAGCTTGGTTAGGATGAGCAGGTTGCAAATCCGATAAATCGTCTGCTTTGGAAAGGTGAAACCAGGGTCCGCCTCGCTGATGAGCCCTCCCGCTCGTACCTCGCGAGGCCACAAGCTGATACTTGTGACAGTGCCTAAAAAGAAAAGTCAGGAAATGTATGGATGCTGCCTTTTTGTCTTGAATGGGACCTTATCCCATGGCAATTAATCCGATCTGCTCCAGATATGTACTCATTAAAGCTAGCGGGGACAGGGGGAGAGACACACGCATGTCAAAGAAAAAAAAAAAAAGACGAGGAAAAACATAAAAAAGAGAAAAAAACCCATCACTTCAGGGTAGTTGGACTCTTAATTTCTCACCTAATGGGCAGCACGGGCTGAAATGCGTTTCTGCCCCTTGGTGGTCACTAAATAGATCTGCAGATGACTCCTAAACACTTATTGCTCTTCGCCAGGAGTACGAGTAACAAATCCTGGCTGTTTAAATGGCTCAGAGAGACAGCAAAGTTCTTGAAACTGTTGTCAAAACACATCTGTGTATGAGTTATTGAAAAATTTATTATTAATTTCTTCCAAACGATACCCATGCAGGGAGGGAAAGAAAAGAAAGAAAAGAAAGAAAAGAAAGAAAAGAAAGATTCCGTGTAAAAATGCAGCCACTTTTAGCATCAAAGCCCAATATATAACTTAACAGAATCAGTCTAAGTGAATCTATGCTAAAAGAATTCTGAAGAAACAGGAAAAGAAATAATTTAAGTGGATGATGTGTGCATGGAGAAAATAGATTAATACTTTCTAATAAGAATGCCTCCAAATTGAGAAATAGCTTTTCAATAATTAACTTTGCTTTGAAAGTTCCTATATATTTCAGACCTAAATGCAGAAAAAAAAATTAATATGGACCTATGAACCTTAATTGCTTTATGGAAAATTGTATCATATAAATTCTATGAGTACAAACTTTACACATATGAAAATCTGTCTCTCAGCAATGCCTCTAATGTTACTGCAGTCTAGGTAGCAGTTAATTCTGACAAGAGATGTTGGTGTAGGCGCTCATTTTCCTGAGTGTAAGTTCAACTCAAAATTTAAAATAAAGTAAAGCAAAATTGAAGTTTAAAAAATTCACAAGAAAACACAAAATTGGAAAATCAGTGAGGGTATTTTAGAAGGAAAAAGTCTATTTTTTTCCACAGAAAAGATTAAACAACTTTGATACATTTCAAGTACTGCAACAGAACAAATCTCTCTTCTATGCTAAAGTGCAGGAAACTTAAGTTTGCTCAGTAGAAAGAAGATATTGAAGCCTTTTTATATTTAGTATGAATGGCATTGTTGGTAGAAATGCTAATATATTACTGAGTAGTTAAAATTGCTTAGAGGTTCAAGGTAAAAATTATTTATAATTTTAAGTCAGGATCTTTTGTCTCTCGAAGCAAGTGTGGATCTCTTAAAAACATAGCCTACTCAAAGCAACACAGAAACCCTTGCAGGATTATTCTTATCTGCTACAATGTTATAATTTATGTGGGTTTTTTTAAATAACTCCTGACGGTGTCTGACACTGTATTTTAAAAATGCTCAGATGTTTAAGTTTTTCTGTCCCATTTCTCTGATTCAAACCTAGCTTTGGAGTGTTCTGCTGGAAAGAGCAATTTGCAGTAGCAAAACCAAATTCAGCACCTGCTCTGTGGGCTCTGGTGTACAGCTATATGTCATCTTAGGTTTCAAATCTAACCTGGTTCTTGCACTTCAAGGCTCATTTGCTAAACAAGCATCTCATTAGTTCATTTCTTGTCTCATGGGATACTAATTCAGTATCTTTGAATATCTATTCTTTTGCCAGGAGGGACACATTGAGAAACTAGTGTAGGTTATATGTCATTTCCTTGTCTGTCCTTCTTTTAACACCCCAAAGCTTCTTTGTCATCATTAACTTCTGCATTTCAGGTCGCTCTTCTGCTCACTATTTTTGAAATATTCAATTATGCATTCTTCATAGCTGGATTTTACATCAGTCATGCCACATGCATTAAAGAATCACATTGATGCTGTCATTGAATAGGATGGTTTAATATTTCCCAATATTCTTCCCAACTGCAGAACTGTTCTAATTATGTTCTGATGCTAATCCTTGCATTAATCCACTCAGTAAGCCTGTACTTTCACAGCTGCTTTTTTCTCAGACAGAGAGGTGGCATGCAGCTTGATTCAGGCTAGCCCCCCTGGAAAGGGGAATGTCTACTCAGAAGGTTTAGTGCTTGGGCTTAGGAAACATTAGACCTTTTTGTTTCGTGTGTTATGGTAGATACTGAATTGATCTGGTATAACTTCAGCCATGTTAAATGAACTATTTTTTAAAGACAAAAGCCACAAAAGTGTTTCAACATAGTTTCTGTTTATTGTGACACACATTTATGCAATACATTCTCTATTTGGTAGTGCCAATTGCCAAAAGGAACCCTGAGGTATAAGCGACCAGCGCAGAGGCCGATAAAGTGCCAATACGTGGGTCTGAGCTATTCCACATCTGTTTTTAACTTTCCCTGCCTGTATAGATAATGACAATATTTCTGCACAGAAGTATGTTATTTATGAGTACAATTATGTCAGAAGTGCCAATTATCCTTACATTGTCAAATCGTATCAGAAAAAGCTAATTTTTTTCACTTCTTGGAGAAGTATCTTTTCTGAAGTGTCTGATTAAGGCATGAAGGGCTGGTTTCTTTATCTCAAAAATTGAGCACTGAATCTGGATCAGGTTTAGGACTAGACTTGGTTAAGTTTAGGCAATTTTTTTGACCAAAAATATTTATTTGAATAACATAACTCAATAACTTTTCAAGCAGCTCATAAGCAGATTAAGTGAACACCAAAAAACTCACCATAATTTCTGAATAATGAACTAGAGGATAAGTTTCCTGGTTTGTTTAACCTGTAATCAACTGTGCCTCTTTCAATGGCTGGACATTGTCCAGCACTGCAGAGCTGCTATTAGAAAGATTAGTAAAATATTTAACCAGGACTAATTAAAATCCAAGTGTCTAATTCTCCATTCAATCTGCTAAGCAAACTCGTCCCCACTATGGTATCATTAGATGAAAGGTGACTTTGAAGCCCATTGTATTAATAACCACATCTCTAATTAAAGACAGGGCAAATTACTAACTTGCTATGGATGACTTTGACAGAAATAGGATACTAGGCCGTGGCTGTATCAGCCACAAGGAACTGACATTTTAGTTAGCTGTGGCAGGTGAAATTTGGGACAAGCTACAATGGACTTTGTACAGCTGAGAGTCCCTGTGTCTCCAGTGGGAAAATCACTTAGGTCCTATACAATCAGATCTATTATAACAACTAAACCTTTAATTTCCTGACATAACTTCATCTATAACTGTAGAATTGTCCATTGTTTCAGTATAACTGCAACCCTATTCTTGCTGAATGGTTTCTCTACGTCCGACCTCTAAGAAATACAATTAAAATTAAAAGTTTAATCAGTACTGAAGGTTGATGACATCTCATATCAAAGAAAGGCAGGTCAAGAAGTGTGAAATCAAATATTTAGATGTTTACCCCAAGGCTGGCACTTTTTGCTGTATCCCAGAATGAGAATAGTCTTTAGAAGACAAATGTATAGCAGGGACCATAATTTATATGGACAACAATGATGGTTTATTCTGTCAAATTAAAGGTACTGCTTAAGGTTTTCTCCTGACTAAATCTCCCTTTCTACATTTAAGCAGTGACATTTTGACTCTGTTTCCATGATAACCAAATACTAAACAGTGAAAAATATGATATTGTGATGAGATTTTAAGACTAAAATAGCCTCCATTGTTCAGGAAAAATCCACTCAAAGATGTGGAAAGACTATTTTAGTGTTCAGATGTATTATACTGAAATTTTTTCCTTATTTTGAAAGATTCTGCACTGCCTTCAAGTTACTAATTTAAAAATGAAAACTGAGAAAATGGAGTAATAATTGCCTATGAACTTCACTGTCACCATCTCAAACAAAGGAACTGTTAGACACATCTTCCAACACATCTGTCTTTATAATTTTTTTATTCTGTAAACGAAAATAGCATTCTAAGCATTTAGATGTGAATCATTCACACCGGCTATAATAGAATTCCCTAGGAAGTAAAATGAAAAAAAAATTCATTTAAACTTGATGAGTGTAGCTGCAATGTGTGAGTACTTCATTAAATGTGGTATGTTATTTGGCAAATAATAGATTATTCAAGTATGTTTACATATGTTTATTGTATTTTAAAGTAATGATTCTGTCATTGTAACTTTGTAGGATTTAACTCCTGAAATGAAAGCCTTTGTGGACCAATACGGGAAATCTACTGATGGAAAAATAGGTATAGTTGAGGTAAGACAGTTACAAAGTAACTTTACTTGAAGAAAATACATTTAGCACAGAACAATGTGAACATAATATGCTAATACTTTGGATTTTTAGATACGCAGAATATTTCTTCCTTGCCCTTAAGATCTTTTTTTTTTCTTTTCACTAATGAAACTTTTTCATTAACAAGTAATGTATTCCTTACCACATTCCAGACATTTCACCACAAGTATTTAACTTTTCTCTCTTCATTCAATACAAATAAGCAGCAACAGCAATTTAAGTTTTCTACAAAGCAGAATAAAGTTCTATTTCAGAAATTTAAATAAAAAGGTAATTTGATGAGAAATAATGTGATGTAGTGCTACCTGTGATTTTGAACTCCTGCTCTGTCACCATTCCTAATAGTGATTATAACGTCTGATTGAAGTTAATTGGGCAGTCACTGTATGTAGTCTATTCTAAAAACCCCAAATATGTGACCTAAGTAAGTCAGCAGGTTAATTATGACTAAGAATTAATTTCTTAGGATTTTCTCTCCTGAACTTTAACAGAACTGCAGGCAGAAATTCTCACATTCCTTGCTCCCATTTTCTGAAGAGGCTGAAGATAACCAGCTTCTCCTCGTACAGCTGCTCAACAATTGTATAACTGAGACAACTTGATAGGAAGAAGGGAACCATTGTGTTTTCTCTGAATTTGACTCTTCAGCACTGCAATTCAAAAAGGAGAGTCTGCTGGGTTATAGGGTTACAGTTTGAGAAGTCACTTCTCTGAGCTTAAATCAACGACTCATTTATGTCACTCTGAGTGCAGTGAGACTGCGGTTTTATTATTAAATGATACTGTATTTTTTTCCTGATAATAAGAAATCTGACCTAGAGAGCTAATTAAAAAACAGCTGGAAAAAAGCCAGGCCTGCAAAATTTCTACAGTGACCAGCTTTGGGTCAGTATCTAATTTTAAAACTGAGGACTGATAGAATCTGTAGAAGTCAATAGAAAGTATAGAAAGTACAATAGATCGTTTCATACCTTTTCTCCTTTGTTGTATGTCTGAATTTTATATACTTCCTTAAAGACATATGTAATTATGACTAAACTACCACAGAAATATGAACAATTTGTTTCACTTGCAGCCAAAGTTGATTTTTAAAAGTGCAGTTTTTAACAATACTTAGCATTGATCAAATAGCTTTGCATCTAGAAGGAAGTAGAGTTTATTTGGTATACAACTCTTTTTCTTTTGGACTAACAAATGCTAATCTATTTGTTATTGAAGAATTTTATTTAAATTTGTCTTTTTGAATATCTGTGGAGCCAGCACTGATGCAACAAGAATGTGTGAACAGTGCCTGAAAAAGACTGTGCTTCTTCACTTAGGAAAGATAACTGGAAGTTTTACCTTTCAAATTCTATTTCTGATACTGAGATTGACTTAATGAGGGAAGACGAGCAAATCCAATAGGGTCTGATATGGCTCACCACCCCCAGTGAAGGGCCAAGCATGCTCAGCATTCACGGAAGCAACTGAATAGTGATAGTATGGAGTTCAGTGCTGAAGGGACTTTCTCCCTTAATATAGCAGTTTCCAAACCCAATAGCTGTATTTTGTTTCCCTTACATCAGCATGAAGCTTGATTTGGAAACTGCTGATGGGACTCATGAAATGTGTGGTACGTGCCAAGCAGTATGATATTAAATTTGGTACTTGGACTTGACTCTCCTTCCTTATATTAAAAAAATTATCCCGTAATTCCAGATTGTTCCCATTTACATAGTACATCAAATAGTTTTTTCTGAAAGCTGTGTGGACACTGTTCAAGAAAACTTACGTAAAGCCATTCAGACTCCCAGCCCTCAAAATGGACACCCAGCATTTGACAAAGAATGTGCCAGCCAATAATGAGCTTTCAGGAAAGGTCTGTTGACTGAGATAAAGAGGAAGCCTGGGTGGCTTCATAGAGAAAAAAGTGGATTTTCAGCTCAGATCAAGCGTTGATTCTGTCTTTGCAAGCACACTGCAGTTAGTTTGCTGGCTATTATCCAGTGTCCTCCAGCTAAAGGCAGAGCCTGACCTGCCCACTTTCTTTCCATTGTGTAAGAGACCTTTAATTCACCTTTTGTACTCATTGAGACCAATGCTTTTACTAAAATGTGGCTGTGAAACCCAAGGTTTCAAAACTCAGAGCTGCAGCAATTTCACATTCAAAATATTTGAAGATTACTGCTGCCAAAAAATCGACTACTTATTAGCCTAAAATATTCTTTGTACTCCCATGCTCTATTATGGGATTTTAAAAAGCAAATTCACTCTATCAGGCAAAAGGCATTTTAAATAACATTAAATATCAACGGAATTTACTCAGAGAACAATGTCTAGAAAATAGTTCTCATATTGGTTTAGGTACTGAGAGGTTTTTTTCCGCTACGTAGCCTATAAAGACACACGTCAGCCTGCAGCTGACCAGAGAGGAGTCAAACCAGTCTCGGGTTTTGTAGTTGTTCTCTATTACTTGTGATCCAGAGATAACCAACCTTCTCCATAAAAGCAGCAAAGCTCAAGGCTCACTAAACTACTATTGCTGCCATACACAGACTTGCAGTGGTCTGCAATCTTGCTCAAAGATGCTCACAAAATCCCCCTATGCTTGTCCCCACAAAAAAGTCATCACTTAAAATAGCACCAGGTTTTCATCTTTCTTCTTGGTAGTGGTATAAAACTGGGACTGGGAAGTTGAACCAGTTTCCACACAATCTACTCATCCCTTTAATACTGCAGAATTTTCCACAAAAAGCAATTTAATGTTTTCCCCTGAGACTTACAAAGGGTGAGAGGTATAGCTTAAAATAAGGTAATTTTCTTTCAGAGGTAATATATTCTGTGCCTCAATTACAGTTTCATACTGCTAATAAGTTGTTAATGATCCTTTGGACAGTTACTATTTTATGGTGCCCTTGCAAAATTCACAGGGGTTAGCTATGTCATTGAACGACATCTTATTTATATTTTCCACACAAGCAAATCCTTTCCTGTTGTTATAATCAGTCACTTTACCCAAACTATCTTTTTTATTCTGAATAGTTCTTCCATTCAACATTTGCTGTTAAATAGGAGCATACTCGAAAAATCCAAGCTTTTCTGTCATTGGAGAAATAAAGACATTTTTTCATAAATCAGGACTGAGTTAGACACATTTAGCTATTGCGTACACGTAAATATATACTCACCCAATACGTGTAAATTCTATTTATGATGGAGTAGGTTTTGAAAGCTGCTGACAAAAACGCATTTCTTGGGTTGATTTTGATTTCATGTTCAGCCACTTAGCAAAAGCATTCAGGAGGTTCTGATGGGCCTGACAGGCTGTCATCAGCTGCGCCATTTCGGTAAGGAGAGTGCTCTGATGTGTCTTTTCAGCTGTACCAAAAATGGAAGAATTTAACTAATTCCTGCACATATGACTGTAGAGAAACAAGAGATATGTCTCCATAACTTTGTTGTGTCTGTGAGGTGAGAGCTGAAGTCACTTATAGCTCTGCTGGTTCCCAATAAAAAAGCCTCAGCAATTAGGCAATAGCACTGAAACAGGCAGAGCAAAAGATTTGAGGGCGTGAAACGAAGGCAGAAAAACAAAAATTTGAATCAAGATTTTAAGATGGGACTCCAGAAAGTCTGCAGATGTGATTTTACATAAAAGAATGCAGCTAAGAAATCTGTCTTCCTCCATTTTCTCCATAGTAAGCACAGCTGGTCTATTCTTCGAATAAAAAGTTTTTTTTTAATCAAAACATATTTCATACATTTTGAGAACAGAAAAAAAAAAATTGGGCTTTTGTTAAAAACAAATCATGAATTTACATTAAATTATACAGCATACTTTCCATCTTCTACATTTGTCACTTGCCAAAATTGAGTTATAGTAAATGAACATTTTCAATAATCAGTACAATAATGTCTGATTTTAAAAAAGCCTTTTGTAGAGAAGAGGCATTGGAAGAACCATCCCCGGTTTTGCAGGGCTAAAAGGCCTCTTGATTTCTTTCTTTTATTTATAGCTCTTTTTCAACATGTCTCTGTGACTGACAAATGAGGACTGCCATCCCTTACCCTCCCTATTTTCCAGGGTTTTTTCTCCTGGCTTTTCCTTATATTTAACCATTTACATTACACATGTTCTTCATGTCAGCGTTCCTTTATTTCTTGCTCTTCCTTGGTATCTGAGTAGTCTATATTTCTGTTTTCTAATTCATGGTCCTTCACATTTACCCTCTGTGAATCCTTGTGTTATGCTTTCCTTCATGCTGATTCAATGGATTTTAATACAGATTCTAATTCTGCAGGGATGAATTTTTTTCCCCTTTCCCCAGCTACCCTTTTGGTAAAGTGCTACCTCACTCCCTCCTCTCAGACCTGAAGTTGTTTGACCTTGATGGCTATGACAAAGCTGAAGGCCAGAGCCTTTCATAGGCACCTTCCAAACACTGCAGCTAGCAGCATGAAGCTTCCAAGTGGGCCACAATACAGCAGCAGCAGCAGTATGAGCACAAGGAATTCCCTACAATTTAAAAAATATTCATACTCTATTACAGGCTCAGCTGGCCTGATGAAAAGCCAAAATTTAATCTTTCCTAAATTCTCTTACAGCTTGCTCAGGTATTGCCAACGGAAGAGAATTTCCTGTTGTTCTTCAGATGCCAGCAGCTAAAGTCAAGTGAAGATTTCATGCAGGTACAGTATGAAAAGTTGTCTATTACAAAACCATCAAAGACCTGCTTGCCATAAACATATCATTAAAGCATTCCCATTCTGATTGCAGACATGGAGGAAATATGACAGCGACCACAGTGGCTTCATTGATTCTGAGGAACTTAAGGTAAACCTGTAACATCTATGAGCATGCACAACATGAGAACAGGTGTTGGATTACAGCCTGTGCTGCTATCTCTTTCTTCAGATACCCACCTGTGCATGTTTTTGCATTTCAAACATGACAAAAAATGCAATACAATTAGCTGATGTCTTTATTGCCAGTAAATTATTTAAAGTGAAACTCTAATCTGATCCATGTTTTTTAAGCCATGTTTTAATTCAGATCAGTGTTAGTATCAAATGACTTAGGGTACCAGGTAGCTTAGAAATAAGAAAGATTAAGAAAGCAAGATGAGTCTCTGACATCCATATTGGTTATCTTTTTTGGCCTCTTAGGGAAAAGAACTGCTTTGTTTTGTTTTTTCTTAAGAGCATCACTACTGTTAATCACTATGCTGCTGGACAGTTGATGCTGTCTCAAGTACTACATAACCCTGCAATTTCCTAACTCTAATACTGCTAGGCTGGCACAAATGGTATTGTGCTGCCTCTGCTTGGTTTAATATGCACAAATAAGAGCAGAATCAAGGTTACTCCCTTAGCCGTCTTGGCCTTGCACAGTTAAGAAATCTTGAAACGAGTGATTTCATTTCCCTAGTCATACAACCAACACCAATTTGTCAATGCTGAGTTAAAGTCACAGAATCCCAGGGTGGTTGTTAGGAACCTCAGGAGGTCATCTGTTCCAAGCCCTCTGCTCAGGCAATACGACCCAGAGCCAGTTGCCCAGGACCTTGTTCAGATGGCCCTCACATGTCACCAAGAATGAAGAGTCTGCAGCCTCCATGGGCAACCTGTGCCAGTGCTGTGGCATCCTTGCAGTGAAAATATATTTCCTGATGCTCAGAAGGAACATTTTGTGTTTCACTTTTTGACCATTGCCTCTGGTCCTGTCAGTAGCCTAGCTCCATCCTCTTTGCATCCTCTCTGGATGTTTTTATGTACTTTGATGATGTTCACCTGAAGCTCCTCTTCTCCAAGCTTAAGCGTCCCAATTCCCTCTGCTTTTCTTCATAGCAGAGATGCTCATATCCAGCAGCTTTCTGAGTAGAAAGGTGCCATCTTCCACAGTTCAACTGCATTTGATTCATTATTGTAGCTTTACATTCAAAGGAATCAAAGCCATTCATATCAAGAGAACTATCTGTTTATCCATCTAGTCCAGTTTGGACTATTTTGTCCATAGGTGGCATAAAGAAGAATGATGTAAGTTTTAAATAAAGCACCAGGAGATCAAACTGTTCAAAATCTTTACTGCTCTTCTGCTCAGAAAAGAAATCCATCACAGAAAATTCACATCTTTTTTCCTTTTCCCTTTCTCTTTTGAGTTTGATATCTGTGTGACATTTGCTGAGGATCTAAGCTTAGGGTAACGCTCAGGCAGACAAGCCCATTCTTCTGCTGACTGGTTGCACCAGACCAGTTTTTAAAGTTGCAGGATCAGGAAAAGGTAGCACTTGAGAACTCCAGCTGTTAGATGATGCCTGCTGACTGCTATATTTTAAAATAGATTTTAAAAGGCAGGGTTGATTGAGGGCCAGCTGAAGAATGAAGACATTTTAACTGAATCTCTAATGTTCATCTCTCTTGTATTGGGAGGTTTCATTTGCCTCAGAGAAAGAGGTCATTTTAACACTGAAAATAAGACATAAATGTCCAGTTTTAATTTTAGATCAGTATTTCTTGGCAAGCCTAAACATTTTAAAGTATTTGCTATGGGAGGGGTACACCCACTTACAACTTTGTAAGTGAAATTTAAGCTGAAAATCAAGAAAACTTTCTAACAATAGTAATGGCAGTAGAATATGTTGTGTAAGGGGGAGGCAGACTCTTCATCACTGCCTGTATTTAGGAAAGGTTTGGCAATAGCTCAGATCAGAGACTAATTCAGGAAGTTTAGATAGATAGAATCCTTTCTTGAGACATGGACTGAATAGCCTTTTAATTTCCCTTCCAGTTCTATTTTCCATCGAAGCACACAAAATTAAATATTAGACATGTTTCTGTAACATCCATTCACAACATTTCAGTCGTGTTCTTCATTATACAAGCTACCAGGAAGGGTCTCCAGCCTGGAGGGGGCCAGGCTGTACGAACTATAGGGAGTGTTAGTCATACCACTATTGACATGGTTGCATTCAGGTCCAGGAATACAAGTATGTTTTCTTATAAGCTCTCCCATTTTCTGTCTTGAATGTGGCCAAAAATTCTACAAGGATAATGACACTCCAGCTGATGACAGGAATTAGGTCCTTCATCAGGTCTTGTAATGCCCTTGCTTTACAATTTGGTATCTTCCTTGTTTTGAATGTCACAGATCTAGTACAGAAATTTAAAACATGGGGGGAAACCATCTTATTTTTTAAAGTAAAAATGGATCATGTTTCAAGTCATGTGACATCAAATTCTCATTAAAAAATGCGATGAATTTGGCTGCACACATTTAAAATACAAAGTAGGAAGAAGCAATGTTCGCTTCTAGCATCAGGTAATGCCATAGGCAAGGACAAAACTCAATTAATCATTGATCCTTTCTGTAAAATTGTTCAGATGCTACAAGAAGGGATTAGGCGTACAAGTTTCAAGGAGACCCAAGGTTAATTAGTTTACTGATAATGCATATTTAGAAGCAGTATACTTAAAAGCCAAACTTTTTTCCAAGTTCACAATACAACAAATGGCATACAATGCAGGAAGTTTTATTAGTTACTTTTTCCAAATAAAATGCAATATACTTGAACTTACTAAAAGAAGCATATACTCTTAGCTGTTAATAAATATTTTTTCCTACTTATTTGGCACTGCAGTCGTAAATACTAAAGTGGAAGTAAAATAGCATTTCCCATTACTTTAATCTGAAGTTAGCAAGTCAAACGTTTTACACTGTAGATAAAAATTCACCTATTACTCTATTTATTTTAACAGAGCTTCTTGAAAGATTTATTACAGAAAGCAAATAAGCAGATTGAAGACTCAAAGCTAACGGAATACACAGAAATAATGGTAAGTTTATTTAAAGGCATAATGGGTTAACGGGAAGTTATTCAGTAACTTCCCATAATGGGTTAATGGGCAGTACTGCTCAAAAAGAGAAGTCCAGAAATTTTTAACCTTCTTGGCATTTATATAGTATCATGCCAAGCCATTGTATTTTCCCTGGTTTGCTCCTGTGTGCTGCTAGCTGTAAAACCAAAGTCTTCACATTTCATAGGAGCAAAATTGTTGTTGTCATAATTATATTGTTTAGATCAAATTAATTTGGTGTTACTTTCTATATTTGGCCTTCTTTTGATGCTGCATCTGTCTTGTGTCTTGAAAGATATCACTGCACGGTGGCTTCCTTAGATTTACAAATACCTCACACTTTCTTTCTCCCCTTGCTCCAAGGAAGATAATTGATATTTTAGATAAACAGCAAAACTGTTGCTTCCTTGGTCATCCCATCCTTTGAACAATCCATTCATCCCATTGCTATGGCACTCCATGTTAGGGACTAGTACTGGCTTCTTCATGGCCTTTTCAAGGAAAAAAGACAGAATTCTGGTCTTCAGGAAATGTATAAATCCACATTTTTTGTTTTACCAGCTTCTTTTCATCCTAAAATACTTGTAACAATCAAAAATGTGCTAGGTAGATGCACTAGGCCTTAAACTGGCTTAAGATTGGCTGAAAAAAATCTTGTGTTTCTCCTGGAAAAAGTCTGCTGGTTCATTGTACCAGTATAAACCATTTACATAGAATTGTCACTGTTCCTTCGCTGCTGAAGATAACGTTTTCATTCAGGGAGCTTTTTGACCTCCATCCTAAAGTGTGCTATAAGTTCTGGCCTCTGCAGAGACCCACATTGACAAAGAATTTAGTTAAAAGAGAAAAAAAAAAAAGTCCAGCTCTCCAATTGTCTCTGCAGAAAAGAGAGAGATAATAAAAAACCACACCATCCTGAGGAGCTGCTGGCAGGAACAGCCAGCCACTAACTCATCAAAATACAAAATAAGTTCACTTCACAGCTGCCTCTGCTTACCTCCCTCAAATGCAAATCTGTTTTCCTGGGAAATGCACACAAGGCAGATGCTTTTATACAAAGGAAGGAAGTGTTAAAAGGAACCATGGTGTTGTGTAGAAATAAATGTTCTTAGTATTGGTCACTTTTTTCTGGTATCCTTTATCATTTATTGTGTATTAACAAAATGAAATTAGGCCTTTTTTCATTGCATTACATTAGCTCCCTCTTTAAAAGGATATATGTTTATGTATATTCGTTGGTACGGGATGTTGCTTTTCCTCTTACCTATAAATAACATCTCAAATTACTGGGATTGAAGGTGAGGGGATACAGTGTGGGTGGTGGTGCTTTCAATACAATGCTTTCTAGTCTGCTGCTTTTGTGACTCTTTTATTGCACAGCAAGTGCAACATAATGTTCAAAAGTAGAAAAATGGAACTATACAGACATAAATACTGTAAAAGTCCTATGCAGGAACAATATCTTCATCTACTTCTAACAGCTATAATAAGCTGTTTGTGCCTTTCAAGTGGCAGGAACTCATTCTTTCAAGGCCCCAAAGGAAAACACTTTAATAGCAGAGCTATTAAAATTATTAGAAATAATAATAACAACTTATTTTGTGAAATTATATTAACATAGTCATTACTATAATTTAATTATGCTTATTTGGAGAGATTTATTTTCCTATTTTCATACCATCAAGAAAATAGGATCATCTGCAACATCTGTTCACTTTTTTTTTTAATATTTCACAGGAAAAAAATACTGTCTTTACTTAAATAGTTAGACCTATTCAATTGAATGAAATGTCGATTGTTTTCTTTCTTGGGAATTTATTGTCTTAGATTCTATTGCACTTAACCCAACAGTTTTACATATTTATGAACAGAGAATAATGATTCTATTACCCAATCATGACATTAAGTCAAAAGTAAAATGTTACCACATTAACACTCCTCTCAATTATAAATAATAACATGCACATTTCTCATAGAGGAAATGCATTCAGCAGTGTGGGCAGGCTAAGACCTACCTTACTGCAGGTTAATCAGAATTGCTCAGCAGCTTTCTTATCAAGATTTTGCAGTAGAATTAATTACTGTAAATTACTTAGTCAGTACTTAAAATAAATGCATTACATTTATATACAAATGTGACCTGGGGACATCATTTCAGAACAAAGTTAGTTGGATTTAAGCTTTCCAAATAAGTGTTTTCTTCATTAGGTTGATTAATTTTGATTGATATATTAAATATATATATTCTTTCAGCTCAGGATGTTTGATGCAAACAATGATGGAAAGTTGGAGCTTACTGAACTGGCCAGGTATGTCTTCTGTTTCTTTTCACAACAAATATCATATACCAAGTGCTGTAATGGGAACAATTAAATATCTTGACCTTTGTTTTTTTTTCTCTCCGAAGACTGCTCCCTGTACAGGAAAATTTTCTTATTAAATTTCAGGTATGAATATTCACATTCCTCAAGTAATCTGTTACCGTCACACATAACTGGTGTCATTAATGGGTTTGTTTTTCTTTTGGCATTTAGGGTGTCAAAATGTGTGCAAAAGAATTCAATAATGCCTTTGAGATGTATGATCAAGTAAGTCTTTAAAAAATGTTTTTATTAATGGTGTAGTTTATTGGCACTTATTTTCTGAATTTGTGAAGAATTAGCCATAACCTCTGGAATTAAAAATAAATGTTTAAACTTATCTCTAATGGTATTTTTCAGGATGGCAATGGCTATATAGATGAAAATGAACTTGATGCCCTACTGAAGGATCTCTGTGAAAAGAACAAAAAGGTAATCCTAGAGGGCTTCTTTCCCCTTAGAGATTAGATTTATTTTGGATTTTAAGGACGCTTTAATCCACCCTAATAAGATAAATATAGAGCTTCTAAGTCATAATTCCTGAAGTCAAAGTACAACTAAAAGTTGTGGTCGAAATAATAGCAGTGTAAATTCTGAACTAGGGGAGTTGTGATTACACAGTTACACTGTCAAGAGCTTGCTTGCTTCTGAGACACCAGCTAGCAGCAAGCTAACATATGGCTATCATATAATGGACAACATACAAATATAGAAAAAACATTTTAGTGTGTTACTGCTGGACAGGCTGAGAATACCTGGGATTTTTTCTCATTTCCTGCCATTGGAAGTAAACTTGTTCATGCTGATAACTAAACAGGATTATAAAGCATTATCTGTTCTTTAAATAGGAACTAGACATTACCAACCTTGCAACATACAAGAAAAGCATCATGGCCTTGTCTGATGGAGGAAAGCTTTACCGAGCAGAACTGGCTCTTATTCTCTGTGCTGAGGAAAACTAGAGCTCTTCTATCATGTCCACTTAACTAGTGATGTACTCTACACAATAACTGTGCACTATAAGGGAGTAGGCTGTATTTTTAAACTGCATATAGAAAATTAGCCAGGATGTGTGGCACATTCCTTTCAGTTTGTTTCTATACTGTTTGTAATGTACAGTTTTTGTAACAATAAGATTGATAAAGAGAATGTCAGTGTTTGGGCCACTCTGTATATTCAAAAAGAAACTAAATATGTCAGGGTTGGTTTTGGTTGGGGTTTTGCTTTCATAAACACAGCTGGAGAAAAATTAAACCTGCTGACATTGTTGTGGTCATC
Organism: Zonotrichia albicollis; assembly: GCF_047830755.1. Lineage (NCBI taxonomy): Eukaryota > Metazoa > Chordata > Aves > Passeriformes > Passerellidae > Zonotrichia > Zonotrichia albicollis. The sequence goes on from NC_133819.1 coordinate 135,508,443, forward strand.
ATATCCTTTGACACTTGCAACATTTCTGGTTAAACTACATGACAAAAAGATCAAAACATAAACACATATCTTTCCCAAAACAAATAAATGTGCAGTTTTTAAATATAAAACATGAATTCAGATTAAATATGATCTAGGTCTGAAATAGGAAAGACACATTGGCATGTCTGATTTCAAAAATTTAATAAGGCTCTAAGAAATATTTTGAGTTGTTAAACCTCCCACTTACAGGTCTGTACTCTGCAGTCTTACAATTACTCTTCTCATTGCGAATTCATAGCATATAGACAAAGCATTTATCTGGAATAGATCTCCATGCAGTAGTTGATAAAAATATAGTGTTCTCAATCTAGCTGTTTTACTGAATTTAAACATAGGCACTTCAGAAATAAATGCCTTTTATCTGTCTTGAAATCCTGGCTAAGTGACAGGTAGTATAGTTAATACACAGATTAACATATGATATAATAAGTGTACCTTTCATGACTATTGCTGTGTCAGAGAATATGACAATCCATTTTCTAAACTATTTTCACATTTTGCAGGTTATAATTATTCTAGTAAATTGCTGTTTTTACATCATATTCTGTGTAATCTATAATTAAATTTAATATCCTAAGATTATTGGTGTCTAGTTTGTGTATCTCCTGGATTCTTGTATCTGTACCATGTAAAGGACAAACTGACTATTTTAAAAAATGTGCCTCCTTGGATCTTACACTGAATTATTAGTCTATCTCACTAGCATTAAAATTTGACATTAAATGAAGAAAAAAATAATACAGATTTTATAACAATTTAGTAATTTAGTTTACATGGTGGGCTCTGCTTTTTATTATATTAGAGATGTATTTTTTAAATGGGAACTATACTATGAAGCAGCCCTATCTTCTTGCATCTTTGGGGGTTTTTTTTGGGCCTGGCTCCCTTTTTACTTTACACCAATTTTATGCCAGACAACTTCATGAATGTCCAGGCCACTGCTCCCAGTAACTACTGGAGAAGGAAGGAAACTGGGCTGTCTCTTAATGCCAATAAACCTATGCTGCCTCCACGTACAACTGTTTTGGAAGCAATTCCAGGTTAGCAGATTAGCTATACACAACTTCTCAGATGCACTTCTGTGTCTTATTTAACATATGGAAGCAAATGCATTTTATTTGAAATGTGTCTCAAACAATGAGGCTCAATCCTTTAAGATTACAGTCAATGAACTCCCACTGAAATGAATCCTTGAATTCCTCAGGTGAACTCAAGAAACTAAAAACCATTTCAGGAATGGCCTAATGGCTTTGGGCTCTCTCCAACCTGAGCCTCAGAAAGTTAAGGGGTAGGTGGTACTGAATGGGGTCTTGCTGGGAATAAAAACCACACAAAAAACTAAAATAAGGTTAAGCCAGTTCATTCTTACTGTTTTACTCCCACTCCATGCACAGTGATTTAACGTCTTACCTGCTTGTCTCCTCTTTTCTCTATGCAATGTGAAATACAATTGTGTACATGAAGTAAAGGAAAAGTGAATCTGCCTATCAGTACAATAAATGATTGATATTGTTCATATTGTCCACTTGAAACCCTGGATTTTGCCTTATTTTAATATTTTAAAAGTATAAAGAAAAAAGCCCAACCTTTGTGTGCAAAAATATGTTTGCTACATCACTACAGTGAGAGATAAAGCTTTTAAAGTGTTTTGACAGAGTCACCACAGAAATTGAAATCTGTCTTCCTGAACATAAGTAAAGGTAACTGTCACAGACCCGTTCTGAAGCACCCTTGTGCTACTGCTGCTGCCCACCAGCTGGCTCTGCTGCAGGACACAACACAGAAAGCAGGTCTCAGTCACCCACAGGCAGGGTGTTTCCTGCAGTTATTTCTCTTAAATAAAACTTGGATTAAAAGCAGCAGTTCAGAACCCCAGTTCTAGCAAAGGTGCCTACTGTCAGTGCAAAGCAAATTGTGACAAGTATGGCTAAGACAAAAGTGCTGTAAAACCCCCTGGTTTTAAACCTTAAATCACTCCTGGGCAGACTGATTTTTAAATGTCAGGGTTGGGGCAGAACAAGGCATAATTATTAAAGAGGTGATAATAGGGAAGACTTCTTCTTCCTTCTGGTAGACATTTGGTGACCAAAGAAAAATCGTAGCAAGTATGAAGATTATTTACATAATGTAGTTCAGATAAGCCATATTCCAGCTAAACACAGAAACTGAGACACAGCTACTTGGGATCCCCTTTACTGAAGCTATTAACCATTTTGCAGTCTATAAATACATAATTTACTACAATAAACATGCAAAGAAACACTCAAGCTAACAAATACCAAAACTCACTGTCCTACAAATTACAAGTATGCCGTAAAATATTTTAGCCCATTCTAGTTTAAATATGCACAGATTTAAACTTAATGTAGCAATAGGTAGTCAAATCAAAGAAGGTGATCTTCTAGACATTTTAGAGCACAAACCAGCAAACTGAAAGAAAAATAACAATAGTAATGATGAGGCCCTTCAAAGCCTTGGCATTATAAATGCAGTGTTTGCTGACAGAAGTAAACCTTAACAGTACCAGGTCAGGCAGAGTGAGTGCCTGCTTCCACCAGGGCACCTCAGGGGCCATTAACACTGCCCAGCTAACCATTATGGAGAATACCATGTGAATTTCCACCAACAACTTCATCAGGATTGAACACAGCCCTTGAAGCAAATACATTGGCTTTCTTTTGTTCACTGCTTCACTGTTCTGTCATCAACAGTTCACATGGAGTATCATAGCACTGATCTAATCTTCCCTGTTTAGAACTTAGTTATCTACCTTTGAAAATATTACCCACACAAGCTGATAAAATTTCTAGACACTATATCCATGGGCAAATGTCAAATACAGACCAGGGTGCTGACAGTCATCAGCACTTTTATGCAAAATGAACCTCATCAATGAATAAAATACATACACACTGCTGCTAAACTCCCCTTAAACCTTGGTTAAGCCTGTGTTTCTTTACATAAGGTTTGCTTTTTCTGATTTTTACTAAGCCCTCATCAGAATCATGGTTATAGCCACTGGTTATGGAGGGCAACTGAAATCCATTCTTACTTACTGTGGTTTTGAAAAGATACAGAATACATACTTGGGCACCTGAATATACATGGCCTGATTTTCTGAAGTGTTGAGCACCTCCAATTCCCTATGAAACCAATTGAAGTTGTTCTTCAGCAACTAAAAGCAGGTCAGTGCACTCAAATCCCAAAGACTATTTCATTTTATTGCATATTAAATTACTGCATCTTAAAAGACTGTGGGGTTACCTTTGTTCAAGTGGCACTACTTATTTAGCAGTTGCAACAGAAGATGTTATATGGGAGGAAGACAACGGCACAAAGTTTCTTGCAGTTCAGTGTCTTTAGTTACATGTTATCAGTATGGGGAAAAAAAGAAAATAAAAATGAGCAGTTCACATGAATTTGGAAGCCAGTATGGACAGCTAGGAACTCACAGTTCCCTCAATTAGTATCATCTTCTGTTTGTAAAGCAATCCTCAACTTGGGAAATGGAAGCAATATTCTCAACAGTAATTAAAATGTTCAAGAGGAGAGAGTTCCCAGAACTACGAGAACTAAAGACTGACAGCAGTTCTGGTATTATAGTGAAGAGGAAATGCAACAGATTTCTCTCATTTGCAATCTTAAATGATTTTCACAATTTGTTGATAAGCCCCTACTGTAGCACAACAACACTTTTGCAGCACTGAATTAATCTGATAAATTTTAACAGATTCCAAAGACAGTAAATCACCATCAGAAATAAAAAGGGTAATATAAAGATTTAATTAAGCAGACAAGATGTACTTTTCAGTTGAAAACAAACAATGAGTCCTCTTTGTGGGCGTCTCCAAGTTGAGGTCATGGAAGTGATAACACCTTCCACTGATGGACCATGCAGAAGTCATTTTTAAAAAGGTATTTGGATTTTAGGGAAACATCCTTGTGACTCATGAAAATTAAACTGCCTCTGCACTCCTACTGACTCCTGTTGCAATCTCCAATGTACACCATCACCTTTTCTGACTCATTCCTCCACAATCCTGTCCCTCCAACTTCATAAAATGATTTTGCCACCAAGCAATACTTTTTTTTATCCTTCGTTTTACACTGGGGCTCACTGGCAGTCTCAGGGTGAGAAATGTAATAATTTCAGGGCAAACATGCCAGCCTAAGACAGTAAAGACCCTACCTCTCCTGCCAGTTTAGCTATGTTTGGAATAAAGTGACTGTGATGACTGTGCTTTATTTCAGTCTGTGAGTAATACAAAGCTGTGGGGCATGTTTATGGATTGGAGACCTCTTAGATTTTAGCAGTATTTTATACCTTTTTCAGGACAGTCTAATCCTCATCAGCATTTAGGAGCAGCTTCTTTTGGAGTTTCCAAACTAGACACTGCCTGGGTTAAGTAGTAGCTATAAAGCTTTCTCTTATTTTTTCCTGAGTTCAGGTATCATGGATTGCTACTTCAGTAACAATTACACTGTATTTAAGCAAAACATAAACTTGAGATGTTTAGGATTCATGTCTTCATAGTAATGTTTCTTTCCTGTCCCTACCAAGTCTGACAACTCTTAGTGAAGGAAATGTGTCCCAGCCAGACTATTCCATTCTCCTGTAGCAGTGGATGACAAGATAAATTGTTTTTTCACTTAACCCAGTCTATATATTAGCAAGTATTTTGTAAGTTAAGTAACATATAACTCTTAAAACATTAAATGCATTAAAAACATTTCTAAAACCTACATATTGTATACACCTTGTCAAGACAAAATGTTCAGCATCTAAAAGCAACTAACTTGTGCAGTTTGAAATGGATGTCACTGGCATAAGCAAGGTAAAAGAAACTCTATTCTTATTATAGATGCTCATTAAAACTTAAAATGTGCTTTCTAGTTCCATCGCTTTAAAAATAGGTTTTTTGTCACTTTACAATTAATAATTCATTTAGCTATGAACAGTTAACAGGTAGAAGACTTCAGAAGCAGTACCCATTTCTACAAATGACAAGCATTCTGTTAGTAAATAAATCCCCAGTATCTCTTTGCAAGACAGGCTTTAAGAGGCCTCCCTTCAATATTCTGACAATGTCAGATGAAATAAAATCTGCTATCCTATGTTACCATTATTTATACACAGGGAAGAGATCTATGTGACAGGCAGAAGTGCTTCCTAGCACCCAAAACCAAGCACAAACTGGATCCTAACCTCATATTGAGACTTGGAATATGCCTCTTTCTTGATCTTTCCCACCTGTGCCCCACACAGGACCTGTTTTGTGAGCTACAAGGAACTTGCCAGTCTTCTTGCTTCAGATGACCAGCTCTGAGAGAATACTGCAAAGTACACCTGTCCTGCTGTTCACAGGCTACAGAAATCACTTCAGGTCACATGAAGTCTATGGCAATTTCAGAGATTGAACCATTGAGACAGTAACCTCCAGTCTCAGTCCAGTACTTCAACCACACAACACACCTAGCTACAGTAAGTCACAGAAACCCACAGATGCAAGAGACTGATAGGAACTTACTTTTATTGACAGCCTGTCACCAGAGGATAACCTACTAGACATTCCAGAGAAATAATTGATGTTACCATATCTCACAAACATACATTTGAATTTTTCTCTGAAGCACTTTTTTTCAAATATCAAAGTCTTATATGCAACTGTGTCCCATACAAGGAGAAAATATAATTATATGCAAAGGATGACATATATATGGGCCTAACTTCTCAATTAAATCACTTTTTGGGGAAAAGACATGGCTGTCATGTCTGAATTTGATCTTGAGAACACACCTACCAAGCCCAAGTTACCATAAAAAAGCTTTATATTGTGCTCAAGAACACCTTGAAGGCTGCTCCAATAAACACAGTTGATTTGTTTTATTATCAGTGGCTGTTCAATCCCACACAGAACCATCACTCACAGGAGAAAGGCACAAGGAAGCCTGCACTAATATAGTCCATACTTTCAGCAGAATACATCTTAGCTGGCTTCAGATTTGTAATAAGGTAATCAAGGTGACTTCAAAGTCAGATGTTGGCACATGTTAAGTATGCCCTGGATTGCGTGGAAAAATACGTGACTGCCACCAGCACCTGAAGGAAGACATCCTTAAATTGATTCTATTGTCCTGACACTTAAATGACTGTATCAGTCTCAAAGCACATAAAACTATGTACATGCTTGTATGTGGTGACTGGCTGGAGCTCTGGTTAAACACACACACAAAAAAAAAAAAAAAAAAAAAAAAAAAAAGCAAACATCGATTTCAGGTTGTAAAGGCCAGAGGCTGGTAATTTCTTTGAAGAATTCCAGCCCTTGTCTCAGGCATGAGGGACAAAATCTACCAACTCTCTAAATTTGGATAGAAGAGGAAGAACAATTTTTTTATCACCTGGTCATCTGGGATGGATAAATTGACTAGATTCAGAGGTAATGCTATCTAAGTTTCTTTAGTACCAGCCTGTGAATGCAAATGAAACCTAAGGATTTTTTGTACATTTCAACGTTTGAGGTTTCAACACTTTCAGTTCCAGTATACCAACATCTCTTTAACAGTCCTAAATAAAGCATTTCTTATGGAGAGCTGCCATAGTCACACATATGTAATAACAAATGATTTTCAGCTTCTCATTTTCAAGAACATTAACTTCATCATGACAAAGAGCAAGCTCCTTAGAAAGGCACAGCAGGTCCGTAAATGCCATTTTTAAAGTTCAGAAAAAGATAATTAACAGACTGAAAATGTCACAAAAGATGAGACCAAGACAGTTAGGCATTTCAAGATTTCCTAAGTAACCACAGGAGTTACATCTTTTCTCAGTGTATGTAGTCCTGCTAATAATGTGAAACTGTATCTGCAAGTTTAGAATTTCATATTGAAGTGTGAAGATTAGAATTTAGTATTTTGTTTCTCTCTTCAGATTAATGATTACATTCAGTTATGATAGTACTGAAATGTTATTGGTATTACAATATTAATAGACATATATATATGAGAAAAAAATCCTCAGAAGATAAAAAAAAAAAAAAAGGCTGATTGTAGACCATAGCATGGCTATGTAAGACAATCTAAAGACCAATGAAATATTAGTGACCAACTGTTGCTCACTATTGGCAACAAAACAGATTTTACATTGGAAAAATAAACAAACTATATTCAAAATACAACAATTTCAAAATATTTTATTGAAATTAGCATAAAAAAGATTTTTGAAGGCTATTTCTCAATTGGTTATTTCTAAATATTAATGAAAAAGTAGTGGTTCATTTCCAAGAATCTCCACCATAATGTAATGTACTTTAGGAGCCTTTTGTTTTTCTAATCATTGCTTCCATCATATCCCACTGCTCTTTGGTAACCTAACAAAAGAAAAGAGATTTTATTGGAATTTCATATAATACTTGCACATCAAAGTATCTGAATGTAAAATAGTAAACAAGGAAATTAATACCCTCTTCAAATCATTGAATTCTCCTGCCATAGAAACATATTCTCCACCATCCATTCTGATAACCTAGAAAGAGCACAAACAGTGTATTCAGGAATTGTGTGATTTCTGCAGTATTCCTTTGTTATGAACTGTGAAAATAAATTTTACTGATTTGGGTGAAAATTCCCATACTCAAAATAATGCAATGCAATCACTTTTACAAGTTCTTTTTAAAGGTGCTAACAACCATGCACTACACTTAAAAGATGAATAATACTTGTAAAGAATTTAAAATCAAGATGTTCTGCGTCATTTCTGAAACCCGGGCTTTAAAATATAATCAGCAATACTCACACCATGATCAGGTTAATTGTACAAACAAGATCAACCAAAACTCACTGCTCCATTAACCCAGCTTGCATAATCACTGCAGAAATATGCAGCAAGATTTGCAATTTCTTCTATAGTTCCCAGACGACCACAGGGAATCCTCTCAATTATCTTCTTCTCAAATGAACCTGTTGGGTCAAGGCGGCTGAAAGCACCCTGAGAATTAAAGGGAACATTAAAAAAAAGTTACAACAACATCACAAAATAAAATCCAACAGAGATTTGACTCCACACACTTAATATGGAAGTTAATATTTGTGAGTAAGCTGTCTACACCCTAATTGTCAGTAGAATGAAAAAGAAAGAAGTAGAAAAGAAAAGCAATTTATCCCTGTTGCATTGATATGCATCTACTGATGATAAGTTGGAATTTAATCCATTTGGGATAGTCACCCACCATCTATCTGTGAAAAACAAAAGGGTTTAATCATCTTATTTTCCTCAAACACCCTGGATAAACATTTGAGAAAATAACCAAAACTCAGAATTGCCGCATGGATAGAGGAGAGGAACAAGAGGAGAAGAGGAACAGCAAAGTGACCAAAAATTAATTATAGGTGACTGAGTAAATAAAATGGAAAAAAAAACCCCATCAAGTTCAGTTAAATTGCAGCAACTACTAAAGCTAAAGGAAGTCATCGGAAGCTTTAGTACTTGAATAGCTTAAAATGGCAGGGGAAATAAAAGGAGTTTTTTCTGCTCCTCCACAAGGAAATAAGCGCCTCACTCAAAATCAGAAATGTATCAGTTACATTTATGTTGAATTACTGTGGTTATGATTTAAAGCACATTGTAATTCATGTAATCATGGCTGCAATCATGCCATTTAAGTCTTCTATTGCCATGTTTTTAATTCCCTAAGTTTATAAGCCTAACAGTGTTGTGCTTGTATGCCTTGTTCTTTTCCCATCATGACTTACAACAGTTATGTTTTAAAGCCATTGATATTGCCTCTAAGGCAGAAACCCTTGATTTTGCAGTATGTTGTCTGCCTTTTTATGCTTTCAGGGAAATTTCAGGTTGGAACCATATACCAAATGTAGCCTTTTATTAAGAACACACATTATCTCAAACAGATTATACACTATTAGTTCAAAAAAGGAACATTAACTGGAGGTAGCATTATAGACGCTTAAATCCCTTAACTTGCCAAATGTTTTCTTCTACTCGTACTTAAAAATACAGAAGATTGGAGAACTTTTGGTCTGATCCTCTAATGGTATTTCAACATTCTTATAATCCTGCTAATTCTGCCACTTATTTTTCTTTCTAGTGAAAAGAGTCAAAACTAAGTGTTCCAGTGTAGCATCTAAAACTGAAAAGAGGGGAAAAAAGAAAGAATAGTAAATAAAACAAACACACAAAAAAGTAAAAAAGAACCAACTCTGTACCCCTAGTCCCACAACAACAGCAAAAACAACTGTGAAATATTTTATGGAAGAAGTAATACCATTATTAGTTGTTAGTGCTCATAATCATAATAATTTGATTCAATGGGAAATGGATCCTCCTTTCTCTTCTTGCAGGACTGCTTTCTTTATTCTTCCTGTCCAGCTGCTCTGGATTACTTCCTTCAAACCCTTCAGTCCTCCTTCTCACTCACTTCAAAGCTTCTCATTTCCTTGCCAACTTAGTTTTTCTCTTTCTAGTTTTGAGATTTTCAACAAAACTAGTGAGATTCTGTTCTCATATACCTAAAAGAGATTCTAAGATTTTGGAATGTTTCAGATGCTTTATTTAAAAATTAGGAGTTAGGCAGAAACAGGAACTTTACTCCAACAACTGTAAAGATTCACTCCACTTGACAAACTAAGTACACAGAAATAAGAATCATTTGATATATCAATTCTTTGAAACACTAAAAAAAGAGGTTCTGTTTATATCAAGCATAGTAGAGGGGACAGTGGCAGGCCTCAGAAGTTCAAGAAATCCTATTTTACAAAAAGACTAAGAGGGAAGTGTGTTCAATATTCCAGCACAGTCTTGATTATCAAGGAAATCATATTAGAATTTACAGCTACAGAAACGTTAGACTGTTGAGAAGTTAAGTCTGCACTACAAAGCATATTCAAGGCTGTGTTCACTTCATGCCATGTACCTTTGTTTTTATTGGACCTGGTTGAATCACATTGAATCTCATGCCATATCTACCCCATTCAGCCGCAAGAGACCTAAAAATTCATTAACAGAATGCATCAATATTTTAAACACAATACTGTAATCCTATTGAAAAGAAATTAAAATTTAATCAAATGTGTAAATATTAGAACATTCCTCAAGCAGACAATTTATACTTAAAGGGTCTTTTTGTGCTTAACAAAATAATTTCAGAGAAGTACAAAAAATCTCATTCACTAACAGAGGAATATTGATTTAATAGAGGAATCATAGGTAAAGCAGGGTGAAGGAGCAATTCTTTCTCCCTGGAAAATCACAGATACGGGTGGCACCTGAATTCCTCACCAAACAACTGTCAGGCCATCATCTTTCTGTGGCAATTTCGACTATCCCACAAGCACACATTTCTAACACTAGCAACACAGCTCTCACATTATGTTTTGAAATAAAACAGAGGATACATTTTAAAATAGGACAACTAGAATAGTTTTGCTTTATTTTTCTCTGCATGATGAGTACTTTGGATCTACCATGGTGAATGAATTAGCTGAATCATAAAGTCTCTCTACAATTTCCGTTACAGCTCTATAGAATAGAAATCAAGACCATTGCTCAGTCCCTCATTTTCTTCCAGATACAGAATTCTAGTTACTAAAAGGCTTCCAATCTAAAAGTTTCAATTCTTTCTGTTGAACTGCAGAGGAAAGTTCTATGTGCTATGAAGGACTAGCCTGAAATTAAAAATGAGAGAAATCCTTTTGTTTGCTGAGCTCAACGGATATGTCAACATGATACTCAATGGATATGTCCTCCCTCTGTAAGAAGCTGCCAGAATAATATTTTCTTGCTAGGATACTGGAGCCTGATTGAATTCTTGTGGAACAGTGAAATAGAGGTCTACACTAATAAGCTCCATTTTTATAAACCAATTACCCCATCTTAAGGATGTGAAAATCAAAGCACACATTTTGCTGTATTACTCACTTGCTCATTGCTTCTACACCAGCTTTGGCAGAGGCACTTGGCAACACAAATCCTGAACCACTCTCTGCATAAATTGTTGTAATAGCCAGGAATGCTGCTCCTAGAAGGGGAAAAAACACTTAATAAACAACCCACACCACACAGACCAAAGAACCCTGAAGATCAAATTCTCAAGTTCAGATAAAAACAAGCTAAATGGTACAGAAGTTCTCAGCTCAATTGGTAGGGATATCTTTTCACTCTGGGCAGTGAAAAGGCATTTTAAAATATAGTGTTTGAAACTTTCTTTCCAAGCCTGTTTATTTCAGTTTCCTCCTCTTTTGCATGAGTGTTAAGAGTTGCTCCAGGTAAGTGCAAATAGCTATTGGTTAGGCTCTGAAGGTCTAAACCCTCAGACTTCCACTGATAATGAACTTAATGCATAAATTAGTCTAACTGGAGTGAAGGCCTAAGATCTTAAAGTGTTTTTTCAGAGGCTGCCCTAGTGTAGTTGCCACTAACCAGACACTTTGCCCTGAATTCATCAATTACTGAGTGGGGGGAAAAAAAACCCAAAAAACCAACAAAACAAAAAAGCAAACAATAACAAAGAAGGAAAAAAAAATCAGCATTAACAGTTAGGTTTGGCATAATCTGCAATTAACAGTTGAGGGCTTGAGTTAACGTTTATGCTGAAAAATAAAATATTTTAAAGAAATTTCCAGAAGCTTCTTCTGCAGCTGAGCCAATTACAGAGTGAACCTGCATAACTTTTCCTATTATTATCACAACAAACTCCTTTATAAAAGAACAACTTTCTTTTAAATGCTGTATTTTATAACAGATTTAGCAAAAAAACATTCTAGAATACAATGGAAACTGCAACTGCTTATTTAATCTGTCTTTTATAGAATCCTGCAAATTATGTCTGATCAATGACTGGCATGAGCTTACTGTAGCTGGGAAATGAAGGACAAGGCATGACAGTTCACTGCTTACGTCATAGTAACTAAAATAACTGTTTTACTTACTATATTTCAAAAATAATTTCATTAGAATAGCTGCTCAGGGAATATTTCTAAAACAATATACACTACTGATAGATTGCATGCAAGTAGACTCAGGTAAAAAATTACAGTAATATTACACAAGAGAAACTAAAGAGAATCAAAACAAGCACTAATTGAAATGCCAGCAGATATCCAGAAACCAAAGGCCCTGTTTATAAAAAAGGAGTCTTCACTGAGAGACTTTGAAAGGCAAAAAACCCTAGAACAACTTTGAAGTTCTCCAGAGATGACTGTTCATTACACATTTTGTAGAATTAAATCACTGATTTTCTTTTTAAATATAGGTTAAATAGAGGTAAGCTAGGTGAACCTAACACAGAACCAAGAATAACTGAAATTTACAATTCTGATACTGAAAGAACACTTCAGCTCATACACAGCTTTTATTTCTAAAGCCTATTTTCACAAAATGGACAATACCTGATCAATTAGCTCCTCTCACTTTTTAAAAATAAATAACATGCTACCAAATTACAAATTCCTTTTAAATACCATCACAAACTTGCAGTCTAAAAGCAGAGAACTTTTATTTACTACATTAGACTTAATGTAGGTCACACTGCAGACCTAAAGGACATCCCAGTGTTCTAGAAACTGTCAGATTCACAGCATCCTCACAGACTGCTCTAAAATATCTGCACTAGGTAGCATCACTTTAGAAACTAAGGGCCCTGCTCAAACTAAAAAAAACACAAGCAAGTACAAAGAAAATGAAAGTGAGAAGACAAACACATGCACATGACTTACTTACAAAAACATGCCTTAAAGAAAGCCTTAAACAAAAAGTCTTATTTACAGATGGATTCCCCTAGAAAGAAGACATGCAAGTAATAGCAAAAGAAATTCAAATGTTTTGGAAACTTAGAAGTCAAAGAGAGACAACATGAAGGTGAATGACATCTGGATTTTACCAAATTTGAGGATGGAAGTAAGGAAAGTAATGTTGTTTTCATTCAACAACAGAAAAAAAAAATTGATTTTGTATTTCACATTACTATATGGGCACACCATGTGCATCTCTAAGACCATAAGACAACCTATTTCAGTGGTCTCCCATAATCATATAGTAACTCATAGCTGGGAATGGGTTTCTCATGTGGGAGTATCAGCACTAAAATGGTGGAAATTAATTTTTCATGTGCCACTAAAATATAGAGGGGACACATTTGTATACTAACAAAAACTGTTACAGAGCCACTGAAACAATATTAACTTCATATTGTTATAATTAAATAGCATAAGCTCATGGAATACTTTTTGGAGAGGATTTTGAAGAAATTAATTCAGAAGGTGAAGAAATGAAGTAATTAATTCAGAGGTTAAAGAAATACCAGTGTAAATACAAAAGTAGTATTTCAACACAGTGGCTGTAACTAGAAAACAGGGCTCAGTAGTGAGGGCTCATGGAAAACCATAATTATATCTTCCTGCTTTAAAAAAAATTTTACATTATATTATTCTGATCTCATAAAATAAACTCCTTGTTTTCCAAGTTAATGTATGGAATATAAAATGAAAGCAGTTCTTTGTAAATAATCTATGATATAACATAGAAGGGTATACATCACCTTTCCTTTTAAAACAATAATCTGTTTAAATAAATCTTTGGCTAAATATCCTGACTTCTTGTTCATTTAAAGAAATATCCCATGTTCAGTTCAAAGAAATTAACATACACAGAGAAAATTCAGAAGAAATAACAGCTTTTTCTCTTTTTTAACACAAAGCTTATTTTTTTTCATTTTAAAAATGTTTTACAACTAGAACTCTGCAATTAGATTTTTATATTCAGCCTAGTTGGCCTCTGGGTCCAATTGTAAGGCCTGATACTACAATGAAGTAACTCTTAGCCTGACCTGTGTGCTTCTTAAGTACAGCTTTCACTGAAAAACTTCCTTTCTAGAACATTAAAAATTGTATTTCTCTTCTAACATGAACTCTCAAAACTGGCCATAATGACAAGGCAAGGAAAGCAATTAATAACACGTCACAATGCTTAAGATACCTTTTTTTACTTTAATGAGCTCCTTGCCAATTTCCAGAGTTACAAAAGCAGTACCATTAAGTACAATATCAGTTATTGTTTTCCAGGCATTAGGAGAAAGTCGTTCAGAAGGGGAAATAAAATTTCCAGCTGCATTGTTTATCACAACCTGAAACACATGAAGGAAAAGAGTTAACTAACAATAACTCTTCCTGAGACAAAAGCAAAGAATTTACAAGGAGCTTTTTAGAGTTTCCAGGGGAAAAAAGTAAATATACCCTCATTGAATGAGGTATGGGGGCATGGGAAGAGGGAGAAAAATCCAGAAGAAATGTTACCATCTGCAGCACAGATAAAGTATCAGTAACAGAAAATGAGCTGTATTTCCAAATTACTGTACTGAGGAACTGTTTCATGTAGAGGCTGACTTAAGTCACTACTTTCCATAGTGTCTCAAGCGCATCCTGACAGAAAAGTTTGCCTCCATCAAATTCCAGCATCACATCTATTTATTACAATGGATGCATGGGAACAGAAGCAAAAGGCAGCAACCTGATAACTGAAGTCTGGATGAAGTGACTGCTGTATAACAGGAATTCAAATCACTCGTGATGAGAATATTATGATACAACGTACTGCAAACAACTACTACAAAACTTTTGTTGAATAGATGGACCTCTGTCACCTCCATCACTTCCTATGAACAATCATCAGGCAGAGGATTCTTTCACTTCAGGGGACTAAGCATCACATTAGCAGTATTTAAACCAAAAATTATGTAGCCAGATCGAGCATATTTCATAATATAATGTGTTGAAGAATATAATGATGCACTATTAATGGAATGGCACCTTGATTCATGTAGGTTTGCACATAAACAAACAATTTGTCCTGAAGAACTTCTGGGTTAGTCTAATGAAGGTATTTGAATTTTCAAAAACAAAACAGAGTACTGTACATATTACATTCCTGTAGAACTAGTAATATACAACAGCCATAAATTATATGGAGAGCAAATTCAATTTAAAGGCCTCCCTAAAATTTGAAGGAATAAAAATCCCAACACCTTGAGATAGTAAGGAGGTTACTTGAATCACTAAATAAATACAGGAAAGACACAACAATAAAACTAGTGAACTAAGAACTGCACCATGTGATCTTTGAGGTATGTAGGACTGCCAAAATAAGCCATGAAAAAAGCATGATTGCTTTCTAATAGGGATTAACATTCTTGGGAATGGAATGGACAAAACCAAGCTGGAAGGACTTTCACGTTACTGCCATTAACTTGTGTCTTTGAGATCTCACCTCACATGCAGTATGGCAGTGAGTGACACCCAGGATTCATAAACTAACATCTCATGTCTGCAACAAAGAGAAAAACTGGACAAAAAGAACTGAACATTCAATTTACTCTGCCATCTATCTTAAACACACAAAATACATTAAATTAAAGAGAAGGCAAATGCTTGCAAAGAACAAATCATGGAAAGCATTTATTCAGAAAATTACTGGTGCTCTAAAAACGTACTATACAGGAAGAAATCTCCTCCCTCTCTGCACAAATGTAAAATCTTCATGATTTTGAAGATTTTACATGTGTTTATTAAGAAACTTATTTTACATGTGATTTTTCATGTGATTATTAAGAAACTTATTAAATTTCTTCACTTAGGCCAAAAATTGCCTTAACTAACAGCCAAAATAATATCCAGAAAATCTTGTCTACAAATCAGGACAGTGAATTGCCTTATTTCTAGCACTGTTATAGCATACAGCTATATAGTCTACAATTTCTCTACTTCTTACAATATTTAAAATTCAGTAGATTCTCTACCACATCTGTAGGAAGCTCCTCATGGATGCAAATTGTTGACAACAGACATGCAATAATTTCAAATTTATAGTAAACAGTTTTGAATCTGACTGTCCTTTACAACAATGCTACATCATCACACTTTCTATCAGCTAGCAGAATCCAAGTTGTTATCTCACAATCACATCAGAATTGGGTAACATCATCTTTCAGATTCCACCAGATCACCCTCCTCACAATCTGATGTAAAGAGCTCTGTTGGCTTTTTGCCAAACTATAAAAAAGCAGATGCTTGGCTTGACTGAAGACTTTTTTTCTTCATTTTATGAGAACTTAATCTTCAAATTGGAACCCTCTTTGTGTATATTAATAAGCTAAGCAAGGGTCAAAGAAAACATTTATGGTTATTTCCATTCCTAATTTGTGAAGCATTGTGTTAAGATGTAATTCAGTAAACACAAGTAAATCACCTTTTCAGGAGGATTTAAGGGCAATATTCCGTTCCCTGAATTCAAAGAATGCCTCCAGAAATGTCCCATTATTTGAAATGAGATGTTAGACCTCAGAGTAAGGGTAAAAATGTTTTGTCTACTTGGCCACCAAATATTTTAAGAACCACAGGAGCAGAATAACTGGTCTAACTATGAAGGTTAGATTTATCTTGAAGTACTGCCACTGCTCTGTCTAGCTTCTTTTTAAATTCCATTAACTTTCTATCTTCTTAAGTTTCTTCACACCTACTATGCAAGGTATTTTTGTTAATTAAGAATGAGTTCTTTCTCTAGAATACTTACATCAGGATGCCCTGCCACTTGGATTGTTTCAGCAACAGCACTCTTAACTGAAACAGGATCTCTCACATCACACTGGATGGCATGAACCTAAAGAATAATAGAAAGGCAGTTTTCAGACTTAAAAACTGTGTAATTCATAAATTAAACAAGTCCATAGAAGCATACAAATGCAAAAAAAATCCAATAAAATGTAGAGTATAATATGTAACATATTCATAATTCTGCAAAAACTTACCTTATTCCCCGTTTTAGAAGAAATTTCATCTGCTGTTCCTTTCAAAACATCCAGCTTCCTAGAAATAATTATTAACATCCCTTATGTCAGTTAAATGCAATTACAATTTAGATTACTAAAATCTTTTTTTCTGAGCAAATATGAACTACAACTTAAAATATCTGTGTGTGCACATGCATGTTGCTGATTTTCATCAATTAAAACTATGATCAAGACTATGCTTAACCAGTAACTTTCTGAAAGAAAACTTTTGGTAATTTATGGTTAGTGTTACTTTAAAGCAACTCAGAAGTCACAATGGTAAGAGACTCTGATGTTAAACAACATGTGATAAGCCAGGAATAAAGCACACAATCATAACAAACTTAGTTTTAGCTACTACTCTACTAGTATTAATAAGAGACATACATATTCACATTTAAAACTAAACAAATCACTATTAGGATGAATGTCACACCACTGTTTATTTAAATTTAAAACGAGATTCGTTTTCTAGACTTTACTGAAGTGCTTCTAGATTCTACTGCAGTACTTGAGAGATGTAGAAAATCATCATTAAAGGAAAATCAGGACTCTTGTTGAAAGTCAGAAGAGGAATGGATTTAATTCTTTATTGTAATTTAAATCTGTATCAAGAACACCTGTAATAACATTTATTACTATTCAATACTATCCACTGCAAATTTTTGTTCTCTTTAACGCTTTAGTTGAATTTATGCCTAATATCTGAGGTTATTTATTTTGCTGCCACATTTCACAAAAATGTGCTTAGTTTATTTCTTTCTACTGATTTTTATACCATTAAACATTTGCAGATAAATCTGCAAGTTTCTAGAATCCACAATCTGACACTGTAATTTAAATGTGTACTGCAACAGAATAAATAGAATAATTTTTTTCTGGTTTGTAAAGAAGAAAACATCTATTCAGCAGTCAGTACTAAGAGAAAGTTCTAAAACATCTTCATTAATATTTACCGGCTTGCTATAACACACTTGGCTCCTAAGCTGGACAAGGCTGTTGTCATCCCTTTGCCAAGCCCAGTACCTCCACCAGTTATAAAGGCCACTTTCCCTTGGAAGGTATTTGGTGGCAACATCACTTTTTGAAGAGGTGAGAAGAATGCAGCTTGTGGTGCACTGCTGTCTTGATGCAGCACATTTGGCCCACGGCTGAAAAACTGAAAGATAAAAACCCAGAAAAGTTAGTTTCTTCTCCTTTCTGCATGCAGGACTGTTACACAAGACAGATTTTCCTATGGCAGTGAGGTAACAATCATAACTCCCTTATTATAAGTAAATATAGATGAACATAAGAATGACTAGATTGCATTATATCAACACACGTGGGCCTTTACATAAACTCTATCACTAGACTAGGAAAGCACTTGAGCTATTTTTATATATACTGCAACTAGAAAACTACTGAAAAATACTTCAGTCATGCTTCTTGCTACTTCATGCACTTTTTGTTCATGCTTCTTGCTACTCCATGCATTTTTTGTATCACTTTTACTAAAACATGTGGAAAACCATTACCAACTAATTACAGAAGAACTTGGGCATCAGATTGATATATGCACTGTAATTTATGCACAAACAAATCCATGTGATTTTAGGTTACATATGTATGTATTTACAAATTTAAATCTTCAGAAATAGACTCATGATTTTGATCCTTTACTACTCCATCCAACAAACCTTCTTCTTTACTGGAGAACAGGACAGAATCAAACTTCACAAGACCTGCCCTAATGGCCACTGGGGCTGCTGAGGAAACCAATGCCATCTCCCAGACAAAACTGGGCAGGGTTAGGTTATCAGCATCACACTCTATCCCAGCAGAAATACCAGCTACAGTACATTAGCCTCAGAAGGATTAGTCCCTGCAAAAAGACACATGGTTGGAACATGTTTAAAAACAGACATGAAAAAAAAAAATCAGTATTACATATAGAAAACTATGCTAGTAAGAAAATACCCCACAAACGTAATGAGAAATTAGTGATGTCACAAAGAAAGTTGCAGCAAAAATAGCAATCAGGATATTTCTAGCATCCTAATATGCTAAACTAACTCAAGGCCTAATCTAAGTATTGAATTAAATGCCTTGGGACAGCAGCACTACAGTAATAGTTGAGAAATTCCATTAATATTTAAAAGACAGAAGTTATCACAGCCTGAAGCTGCAAATGGTTGTAAGTATAACAAAACTAGATTTACTTTAATTTTGATGTGCAAAGCAATTATAAGACTGTAAGTTATACTTATTTTCTCTGGTTTTACCTTGTATTTGAACCTTTAATGTGTTTATTTTAATACAAAGAAAAAAAAATCGAATACAATTTTGTGAAAGAAGTGTGAGTGGTTACTCCTGTATGATCCTGTTAAGAAAACCATGCAATTGTTCAACAGACTGACATGAAGAAGAAAGGTAGTCTGAAAATAGTAAAAATATTGCACTTTTTTGTTCTGTTTACAAATTCCCATTTTGAACACTAAAATTAAGAGAAAATATATTTAGTGGTAGATGATTACTCTGTACTTCCCACAGTTACAATGCATTGGGGATTTCACAGAGCTTGAAGCTGGCCTGCAGAACCATGTGCACGTGAACCTTTCTGTGTGGTAATACCTATTATGCATTAGTAACTCGGGTGAAAACAGAGAGAACAGCCATGGAATTACACAGACAATTTAATACAACTTAAAGCATGGTGCTAATAACACCAGGGTCACAGGCTCAATCCCTGTATGGGACATTCACTTAGGAGCTGGACTTGATCCTTGTGGGCCCCCTCCAACTCAAGAATGTTCTGTAAAAAACTAAAATTGAGTTGAATGGAAGAGTTGGAGCCACTACATAGGACAAAATTCAGAAAGTAAAGCTTGAACTAAAGCTGGAACAATCACATTTGTAAAATACTACTGTTTTTTAATCCTCCCAGTGAAAATAAAATTTGCATGCTTTCACAGAGTACCAGGATACTATTAAGCCTCCAGGAAAGGGAAATGTGAAGGTTCTCTTTGAGGACTTTCTTAGTAGCCCCTTGCTCATCTCTCTTCAGCAAAAAAGCTTCCTCTGGAGAATTTCAGCTCACGGCAGAGACTGCAAATCCAGACGGCATTTGGACTCCCCCTTCCTTCAGGACATGGAGATAACCCCCACGAGTGCTGAGACTCTGATCAGGTGCTCTGGCAGTGACAGACACAGCCCAGTCTTCTTGCCCTCCATGAAAATGACACTGCAAGCAGCTTTCCTTCTGCTCCAGGGGGGAAGATTAGGACATGCCATAACAGAAGAAAGCAGAACGCTGCACCAAGACTAATAGTATGGCAATGATAACCAGCCAGTAAAGCTGGTATAATTGAGCAATCTTTTAGTCAGACTGCTATCATCTCCTAACTGGTTTGCACAAGAGGCTTCTATGACAGCATCCATGCAGTTTAATAATTCCACTGCTTAAGGCTGAGATCTTAAATTAAATCTCAGGTGTAAACAGAGATATAAAGAAGGCAGTAAACAGCTTAAGAAAACCAAACATCAAACAACAAACACACAAATCACTGACAAACCAAAAAAACAACCCCCACCCAGGGGGTGGAAGTGAATTGTGAAATAAATGCAGAAAGCCATCTCAGAAACACAAAAGCAGTCACAAGAAAGAAGCACGGTGCTTGTGGAGAACTCACTAGAAACGGCCTCCAGCAACATCCACAGAGTCATAGAATCATAGAATGGCTTGGATTGGAAAGGACCTTAAAGATCATCTTGTTCCAACCCACCTGCCATAGGCAGGGACACATTCCACTGTAACAGGTTGCCCAGAGATCCAATCTGGTCTTGAACACCTCCACAGATGGGGCATCCACAGCTTTTCTAGGCAACACGTCCATATCCAACCTAAACACCCTCTTTCAATCTGAATCTATTCCCCCTTCTCCTGTCACTCCATGCCCTTGCAAAAAGTTCCCTTCCAGATTTCTCGTAGGCTCCCTTCAGGTACCGGAAGCCTGCCAGAACGCCAACTCGGTCACAAGTCAAGCCGTGCCGCTGCTCGGACATCAACACTCCAGCCATTTACCTAGATGGACTGCCCTGCACAGCTGCGCTATCGGGGCCAAAGGGCGCCGCGCTCAACGGGCTGACACGGCCCGCCCGGCGCTGGGGCCGCAGGCCGTGTGCCGGCAGCCCAGCCCGCGCCTCTGCGGGGCTCCGTGGCGGGCAGGGCCGGCAGCTGAGGAGCACCGAGGGGTGCCCCTTCCTGGTGCTTCCCCAACCCCGGCAGCGCCGGCAGCTGAGGAGAACCGAGGGGTGCCCCTTTCCTGGCGCGTCCCCAAGCCCGGCAGCGCCGGCAGCTGAGGAGAACCGAGGGGTGCCCGTTCCTGGCTGCTTCCCCAACCCCGGCAGCTGAGGAGAACCGAGGGGTGCCCCTTTCCTGGCGCGTCCCCAAGCCCGGCAGCGGGAACCGCAGAGCCCCGCCGTGCCCTCCCTGTGACGGGACACCGGTGCCCGGGCAGAGCCGGGGCGGCGGGGCAGCAGGTGGCGGAACACCTCCGCGGCGCCGCCCGTCCGCCCTCAGCCCGGCAGCGCAGGGAGCGCCTTACCCGCCCGGCGCCGACCCCGCAGGGGCCGCGCACCCCGCGCCGCCACAGCCCCGCCGCTGCCGCTGCCGCCGCCATGTTCCGCCGCCGCGCTCTGCGCCTGCTCCGCGGGGAGGAGCGGCGGGCGCCGGGCGGACCGAGAGCCGCGGGCGTCGGGGAACCGGCGAGACCACCCCCGCCCCAGGTGCTGCAAGAGGTAGAATATGTAAAAATTTTCTCTAAAAAGGACGGTCTTTGATCCTTGATCTTTGTATACTTTCAAGCCTGATCAACAAGAAAGGAGCAAACGAGCTCTAAGCGATGTTGAGGTGAAAGACAAATTATTTGTCGGTGGAATTGCCTTGCTAAGGCTTAGAGCTTGGCATGTTTCAATGATCTCAGACTTAGAGAGAGATTAACAAAACTTGGGAAGAGAGATGTACTACTGACAGTGGGTACAAAGAATGTAGAATTTGTGGGCTACAAGGGCATTTGGCAGAATCCCCATGATAAACAAAAACTATTAAAGGCAACTCCTCAACTTCGCTCAGATCAGCTCTGACTGGCTGTTTCTGACAGGGGAGATTACCCACTGACCCAAAAGAAGAGAAAGACTGAGTATATGGACTAAACAGCAGGAGAGGTGGGAGAATCATTAACCAAAGACCATAGAACGCTAATTAATGAGAGAACTAGGTAACTGGTAAGCAATGAACATGAATGCCCTTTTTTGCTAAAATGTTTAAATAGTGAAAAGTTTTGGTTTCCTTGTGCTAGCCGTGTGTATTTCTCACCCAAGACGCCTTTCCGCACAGAACTGTAAATGAATCAAATGTGGATTGGCCTCTCACACACCAGGTGAAAAAACCAATTTTGGAACAACACAGGGGCACCTTCTCGGCCACAACCACTGCCCCGGTGCCTCCAGTTCCAGCTGTGAGAGCTGGAGAATGCTTTTTTACCTGTGTTGAGCACAGAGACTGACTGATGGGAAAAGTGATGACTGACTGATACCCATCCATTTGCACAGCCTTGGTAACCACAGAAACCTGCAGAGTCATATCTACTCATAAGGAAGAGTAAGGGGTTGGGGCATAGTAAGAACCTACAGATTTAATACAGCTTCAGGTTTTGAGGGGAGGACGCCACACTTGATGAATCTATGCAGTTATAAAACTTGCCATGAAAGACAACAAATCTATCAGTGGGTTTGTGCCATCAACTTTTGAGTTAAGAACTCCAGGCCAGCTGATTACACACTGCTGTGGGAGGTCAGAGGAAGCAAAATTTAAATCCTACAGCTTAGTCATCATTGTCCTGTATAAAAATGGCAAAACAGCCATTTCCTCTAAATGTTCAGCATTTAGGAAGAAAAAAAATAATTGTTGTTGCTCTGTTGGTACAGCAAGCTCTAGAGTAGGTAACATTTTCGTAAGTTCTACACACAGTCTGGCAGGCATTGAAGCAATAGTGCCACACTGCTGGGCAGTAGTTGCCACATTTATCATTAAGGCAACATATGGAATATGTTTGGTAAGAGTTAGAGAGTTGCTCTAACTCTTACATGGTACCATGCCATTATAATCAATAATTCAACCACCCTGAGTCTCGAGGCATCTGTAATCACTGGACAGAAAAACAAACAAAAAAACCTGCAACAACAAAGAAAGAACCCCAAGAAATAAACTCCCAAAAAAACCCCAAAAAAGTAGGAGAAACAGAGCGTATATGGTTCAAGGGAAGCTTTGACATTGCCAAATACTACAGAATTTAGGAAGCTTCATCGGAACAATGCTAGCAAGAGGGAACAAACTACAAACCACGCACTGGAAAACACAAATGTGCCAAACAGCTACCTGTGAAATAATCATTGTATTTCATGGTGAAAGTGAACACGATGATATGACTGAATGTATTAGTTTTCCATGGCCTGGCTTTTGGTAGCGGGAGGGGGGCACAGCAGTGACTCCTGTGAGATACCAGCCCCAAACCACGCTGACACAGAGCGAGGGGGACCGGCAGCGACACGGGCACTGGCGAGAGCCCCTCCCCGGCCGCCGGGCCCCTCCCCGGCCGCCGGGCCCCTCCCCGGCCGCCGGGCCCCTCCCCGGCCGCCGGGCCCCTCCCCGGCCGCCGGGCCCCTCCCCGGCCGCCGGGCCCCTCCCCGGCCTCTTCCCGGCCCCGCCCCGGTCCCGTCTCGGCCGCGCCCCAGCCCCGGCCCCTGTCTGGTCTGGCCCCGCCCCGCTTCCGCCTCGGCCCAGCCCCGGCTCCGCCTCGGCCCAGCCCCGGCCCGCTTTCGTCTCGGCCAAGTCTCCGGCCTCGTCCCAGCCCCTGGCCCCGCCCGCGCACGCGCGCCGGCCCACGGCTGCAGCGGTAGCGCGAGACCAGTAGGCGGCGCCTTCGGTCACGTCCCTCCCCTTGTCCCGGCCCGGCGCGCGGGATCGCGGCGGCAGCTCCCAGGATTTTCCCTCCCCGGCCCGGCCTTGTCCAGGTCGCCGGGGGCTGCCGGGCGGAGCTCCAGGATGTGGAAGCTGGTGCCCGCCTCGGGAAAAGGTGAGGGAACGCCAGACGCCTCCGCCGCTCCGGCGGGCTGGGCCCGGGCACCGCGGACCCCTCGCCGCCCCTCCCGCTGCTGCGCGGTCCCCGGGCGTGCCGGGCCGATGGCTGCCCCGGGGCCCATGGCTGCCCCAGGGTTGGCTCCAGCCGGGCCGATGGCTTCCCCGGGGCCGATGGCTGCCCCAGGGCTGGCTCCAGCCGGGTGTGTCTGTCCGAGCTGCCTGGGCCGGTGCTGATCCAAGTCCTGGTCGCTCGGGGCGTTCGTCCTCGCCGAAGCCTCCGTATTTCCCTGGAGCCCTGCCGGCCACAGCGCCTGCCAAACCCAGCAGGGCTGCTTTCCGAGCCCGTGTGGGGATGCCTTAGGGTGCTGCAGGTTACAGAGTCCTGCTTTGAAGTACCTGGAGAGTTAACTTTCAGGCAGCAACCTCAGAAACGATGTGTAACTGTTGTGTTGATGTTTCAAGGACCAAGTGTTGAACTTCATGGCGTTTCTTGCATGAAGGATTTTGAAACTAAATCGCCTCTATACTTTTCCTTGTTTTCTTGTCTATAGGAGCTTTTATAATAGGTATCATATAATACATATATTTCTTCCTAAGTGCTTTTAAGGAACAGACTTGATACAACTGCATCTGCTCTATTTCCTGGTTCACTGGGAGGAAAATTTGGATGCACCTAATCATGTTGAAATGAACTGATTTACCTCTTACTGCCTAAAGAGCTCTTGAGTGAATCAAAACACTCTTCATTCTATTCAGAATGATCATTTCTGCACAGTTCATATTTGGAAAGTTATTTGCCAGGGTCGATAACTGGAATCTGTCTTTATGTACTTATCAAGGATCATTTTTGTTTCTGTTGACCAGTGGTAGCACACCTTTGGGAGGTCAAGCCATTCACTGGGAAGCCACCATGGGGTCCAGGTGACAGGTACAAAGCATAAGCTAAAGCATAAGCATTGGTCAGAGGCTGAACTTACTAAGTATCATTTACGTGAAGATCTTACATTCATTAGGAAGACATTTTCCTCTGAACCTCTTAATCAGTTATGTGAATAAATAATGTAACCTCAAAAAATTAAGTAGCCTTACAAAGATGTTTTAGAAAAATCTATCTTAAATTGTGGGGTTTTTTTCTTCTAGATGTTACACTTAATCTTCAAGAAAATATTGGTAAAAATATATTGTCCTTGAAAAAATTGTGCTGCCACTTTTGAAACTGATTTATCATAAAATATGTCCTTTTATAATGGACAGAGCAAGGGAGCAAGCAAGAAAGAAGGAAAGAGGTTTTGTCTATAAGCTAAATGGATAGTTCTAATCAGAATCACAGAATTCAGAGTCACAGAATAGTCTAAGTTGGAAGAGTTCTTGAGTCCAGTTCTTAAGTGAATGGCACATGGGGATAAAAACCACAACCTAGGCATTATTGGCACCATGACCATAAATGATGCATGACTGAGCTGAGATTTAGATGTACTACTGACTTCTCAGTGTCTCTCCCATGTGCTTCAGGTATTTTGCTGGGATTTTTTTCTAAACTGTTATTTTTCTGTCTCTTGTTGATTTTCAGGGGAGCCCTATCGGCTGTTAAGCGGTGTAGAATACGTTGTGGGACGCAGGAGCTGCACAATTTTAATTCAGGATGATCAGTCCATCAGCCGAAGTCACGCAGTTCTGACCGTAAGTCGGCCTGAAACAAGCCCTGTAAGTAGCCACCATTTTATGGTGTTATCAGTGCTCTGTGGGGGTAATTGAGGCTGCCATGACCATGCATACTCTCATTTTGCTCTCACCAGTTTTATGCTTGGAGTAGAAGCATTGATCACCTGTGTTTTTGGTTTTGTTATCTTGAAAGTTATTTCTTCCCCATTAGGATTTTTTGCTTTGTTGAGGAATTTTGTGGCATAATTTTAGTAGTCCAAGCTTCCTTTTATACCAGAGCAAAGATTCACTAGGATTTTGTATTAAAATAATCATAGCAGGAAAATGATGCAATTGAGTTTCACTACACAGACAAACTTTGAGGCTCTGGGAAGTGCTTCAGTTGTTTCACTGCAGACTAAGCTTCTGTTTTATTTCACATCATTAATTCTGTATTTGCTTAGGGCACAGAAAAGAAAAATGTACCAAGGAGAATTAGCAATCAGCAATTTATGTCACTGAGTGTGGTGACAGTTATGGATGTTTTGAAGCCAGTCAGCAGAAATTTCATTTATGTAACCTTATGTAGTGTTTAAAATAAAACATGTGAAAGTTTTTTGTCCCTTTAATACTGCAAATACTGAGTGAGTCCAGTGGAGGGCTATGAAGATAATGAGGGGACAGGAGCACCTCAGTTGTGAGGAAAGGCTGAGGGATCTGGGCCCATTCAGCCTTGAGAAGGGACCTCGTTATGTCAGTCAGCAGCTGGGAGGGTGTCAGAGGATGGAGCCAGGCTCTTGGTGGCGCCAAACATTAGGAATGAAGAAACTGGAACACAGAAAGTTCCGCCTGAAAACACAAGAGCGTTACTGTGAGAGGGACTCAGCACTGGAGCCGAGTGCCCAGACAGGTTATGGAGTCTCTACTCTGGATACTCCAAAGGACAATCCCCAGTAGTGTTCTGTAAGGAAACCTGCTCCAACGGGCAGCTTGGATTAGATCACCTCCAGTGGTCCCTTCACACCTTACCCATTCTGTGTAGCAGCATATAACTGCATGGCAGAATTTCATAAAAACAAGCTGTCAGGGTTCTCACTGGCTTGTGAGCCACTTTGGAAATCTGACAGTACCTGACCTCTTCTCAAGAGCTGCTGGTGAATCCATGTCCTGCAGTTCAGGGAAGACTAGCATTCCTCGTGGAAGGAAGCACAAGAAAGTGCCCTCAGGTGACCTGGGGCTTTTGCTTGCAATTCAGCCCAATGCCCAGGATAGAACTGTGTGGTAGGTGAAAATAAAGTAAATCTTAGAGCCTTGCTAAATTGCACCAGCTCAGGCTTTGGGCCAGTGAGTGAATGCACGCTCCAGAAAGATGAAGTGCTATCTCCAAAAAGAGTAAGAAAAGTTCTAAGGCTAAAAACATGGATATTTTCTCTCATTCCTCTACAGCGAAAAACAGAAGACAAATATATAGCAAGACTTATTGTCCAAAGTCTTTCTTTAACATGATCTTTTGTTGGCTGCTTCTTATTTATCCATTACTTTGATTCACAATTAGTAACTTGTTTCTGATAAAGCTGTCTCATTCTGATAAACTATAATGTCTTGTTTATGTTTATTTTCAGAGTCAGTCTCTCACAGTACCAGTACTAACAGTAAGAGATACATCCAAGTATGGCACTTTTGTTAATGGATCAAAACTCAATGGTGCTTCAGTGTCTTTGCAGTCTGGTGACAGAATCAACTTTGGAGTCTTTGAAAGCAAGTTTAGGTAAGTGTTTTGATTATAAAATATCAAGTAAAAATTAATTTTTTAGAAGAGTATTTTAGCACATCATGCGACTTTGCAAGTGATACAGTAATGATTAATTTTTAGAAAGCAGAGGAGGTAAGTGGTATTGTGCCTGTGTTTCACACCTGCTTCTGAAATAGTTTTCCATTCTATTTTTACCTAATTTATTTTGACACTGGGAGATTAAAATTGTAGATAAGAAAACATTGGCATTTTAGAAGATAATATGTCATGTACAGAGAGTATTTTCAGGCTCTTTTAGGCAAAGAACAAAATCCTACACCAAGTGAGAAGCAGGGAGAAAGGTTTTGAGTTTGTTGGAGGCCTTGTTAGAATGTAATGAGAAAAGAACTGACACTGCAGGAGGATGTGAAACCAGCTTGATTTTTTTTTTCCAAATTTAACTTGGTAGCCAGTGCTATCTGTTTATTTTCAGGAAGCACTTCTCAAAATGAAGTAGCAGATAAATAGGAAGAGTCTAATGACCATTAAAATCAATGTGGTGGCTTTGTGCCTTAAATTTTTTTTCAGTTTAATCAATGCTGCTGGTATTATTTATTGTTAGAAAAAACCTGGCATTCTCCTCCTATTACTACAATAATTAGTTCTAATATTTTAGGTAAACATACCTGAAACATGATACAGGAATCATACCATGAGACCAGATACATCATGGCCGTTGTACTAGAAAGTCTAGAAGGAAATTTAAATAATCTAAACATGAAATAATATAATTTGATATGGAAGATCTAAAATAGATATAAAGGCTTATGGTCAAGGATAATGGACACATGTCCATGTTAGGAAACTTACTTGAAATTGCATTTTATGATACTTATATTTTTAAGTATTGATCTGTTGATGACCTGTCCTCTTGAGCATACTTTTGCTTTTGGAGGCACACATTCAAATATCTTTTGGATATTCCCAGACCTTGCTCTATTCTTGAGACATTAGTTCTAGGTGATGTCTGTAAGAGGGCCACAAGTCCATAAAATATTTCAGGTCAAATTGACATTAATTTTTCTGAATAAAAATTAGTATTTTGTTTCTTCAGGAAATTTTAAAGCAGGAAGATTTTACTTTGATCTAGATTAGAGTATGGGCCTTTTACTTTTTTTCCTTCAGATTTCCATGAGATGCAAAATGTGATAGTTAAGTCAGCTCTGTTCATCATGATGATTGGCTGAATTAACTTAAGCAATTCTCTTTTACTTGCTCTTTGCAGAGTGGAATATGAACCTTTGGTTGTCTGCTCCTCGTGTTTAGATGTAGCTCAGAAAAATGCTTTAAATCAAGCCATCCAGCAGCTTGGAGGCCTTGTAGTGAATGAATGGACAAAAGAATGTACCCACCTTGTAATGGTATCAGTAAAAGTTACTGTTAAGGTATGTTGAGCTTTTGCCTGTTGATAGCATTGCTTTGTGGTTTTCCCACAACTGCTAATTAAATTCTAGAGCTGTTCAAGACTGTTCTCTACAAAACTGTAGTCAACTCTTCTTTCTCCACGTTTGGAAGATGTGTATGTCAACATAAGGTTGAAGGGAAAGAAAACAAAAAAAGCCAGTTTTGAAGACTTAGTGATTTTCATTAGTTACCTTCTACATTTTCATAACTTTAATCAAGACACCAATTAAAAGCTAGGCTCTTAGAGGCAAAACAATCCTAGAAGCGCAAATCAGTATTGTTTTATTTTCCACATCTTAGATCTTAAAAAGCTAATGTCAGTTGAACCATATTCTATTTGAACTTCTTCTATGGAGTAAATTTGAATTTTCTGGTTTTTCAGACTATATGTGCTTTGATTTGTGCTCGACCAATTATAAAACCAGAGTTTTTTTCTGAATTAATCAGAGCTGTTCAGTCCAGGCAACAGTTGCCAAATCATGTAAGGTAAGTTGCCAAATCATCATGTTTACTGTGTTGCAGAATTAAATTTATGGGAGCTAGATTATCAGACAACTACACATTTATCTGATGATTTTTGACATAATGTGCAATTTTATAGTAATTTTATTTGTGGAGGAATACTTAGTGTGATTAACATGTTAATATTCCAGCGATTGTATTGTTCTCATCTCTAGAGTTATAAAATGAGCTCTGGAATTGACTCTATGCTTAGAGATGTTACTGTCTCTGAAAAGGAACTTGTTTGTTGGTATTTAAATTTTGCTTCAAATGCTTCTGGGAATTGATACATAAAAATAAATTACACTTTTATAAAAGAAATTAGATCAAGTTTATTTCATTACACAGAGGTATTTTTCCAGTGTGCTGTTAGTTACTGAGTTTACTGTAAACTTTGGTCAGAACAGAGTTAGCCTGACTGTTGAATTCTCTGAAATAGAAGAGGTTTTTAATTATCTGTTGAGAGATGAAGTGAGACTAATATGCATTGGCTTTCACTAAATGAGAATAAAATATTCATTGTTTTCATGGTTAAATTAACTTCAAAAGGCAATTCTTAATTTGGAATCAATAAATACTGCAGAATAGCTCTTCTGGTTGTTTTCTCAATGTGAGAAAATGTAAAATAGTCACAGTATTGTATGTGACAATTTAATCTGAGCCCATATTGCTACTCATTTTACCTTGAAAAGGGAGACATTTGTGTTTTGTTTGAAGGTTGTGGTTGTTGGTTTTTTATTGTATGAGCACGTGGTTTATATAGGTAAGAAATTCCCACTATGTATATACATTCATATGGGCATAAATATGCATATATGTTAGGAAATGGCAATTTGTTTTCTTTAGTAGGTGTGGTAGTAGCCATTGCTAGAACAGTTTGAAGACTGAGGCTGGGTAGATGCTAAACAAGGTTCTGGTGCACATGTGGAAATAGAAACAAAACAAGAGGATTCGCAATAAGCTGTGCTTGATATGTGGTAAAATATATTTCACAGAACATGACACTACCTTGTTACCAAAATACAGATGCCAATCTGGAGAAATTGGTGGGTCCTTAGTTTCTAGATGCTGCTTTACATTAGCAGGGTTTATGTAATATGTCAAAGCCAGTCAGTCATCTGTGAGTGGCTTATAACTTATTTGTTCTTCAGTTTCAGAAGAAAGAGAATCTGAATGAATTGTAACTTTCCCTTCTTCTCAAACTTCTGCATTGCTTTCTGAGGATGTAAGAAAACTTAACTAACTATTTAGTACTCTCTCAAATACTTTACTGTGAGATTTTTTTTTCTTTTGTAGGACAAGTCATACAAGCTATCAAAAGCTAGTCATTGGTTGTACAACTTGGAATTTGTTTGCTGGAATATTACCTGGTGGTAATGCTGCTGTTCCTGTCTGTTACAGGAACAAGTAAACAGTGTTTTTGTCTTGCAGCCAGGATGTCTGTCCATTTAATACAGAAGTGACAGTATAATTGGCTTTTAAGTGCTCCCTGAAAAAGAAGCAGATGGAAATGTTAACCTTTCTGAAATGTTTTTGCTAACTTTTAAAATGCTGAGTGGAACTGAACTGGCTAAAAGGTAGTGACACTGGCAGTACACACATTTTATGTAGCTTTCAAAGGGAGTTCTGTATCAAGCTAAATGAAACTGCTGATTTAATACACAGATCTATGTTTAAAATAATTGCTGTATTTTAAATAGATCATGTTTTTGAGATGTAGCTTGTGGGAAGATGCTGAAAATTTGCTTAGCAGCTATTTTCATTAAACTACCAAAAATACTTGTAACTTCAACTGGGAATTTCTATATTGTGCATTGTAGCTAGAGCTGACCTGAGCTGGTATAGCCAGAGGACACCAGACAGCTTGGGGCAATACTGATTTGGGTGTGAAACAGGAAAAGTATATTGAGATGGTAGTACTGGGTGACAGTGCTAAATTAGTCTTTACTATTATTGTAGAGCTGGTCCCTCCCAAAAAGCCTAGGGAAACATTATCTTAAAAAGAAAAAAATAATTAGTATCTTTTTGTTTACAGTAAGACTTCATGTAATACAAACCTGCAGTTCCCATATGAATGTGAGACTTCTTGAGCTTTTTATGGTGTTACCCCAGTCCTCTGGTACTCTCTGACAACCTATGCAAGGAAGAACAATAACTGAAGATTTCACAAATGGCTGCATGAGCACAGAAATAATGTGTTTTATTACTGCAGGCCAGTGTCAATAGTGCAGGGCTTTGAAAAAGAAGAAAAGTAACAGAGTTTTTAACAGGAACTCACCAAGAGTCAAAATCTATGCATTGAGATTCAAGGTTGTAGAGGATCTTTTCTAGTTAATGGTGTTAAAAGCTTACTATTAAAAGCTTATGAGGCCAAATATGAGGAAAATTCAGAATCTTGACTGCAAAAGACTGTTGCCTGTTGAGCTTGGATCAGCATTCGCTAAGAGTTTATAAGGAAAATCAAAGGTTGTTTTTTAGGAGTTTTTTTGAGACAATTATAATTTAAAGTTGTATACTGAAGTTAAAAATTGGAGATTTTAAAATATATTTATAAAGAAATTAAACTCTAGTTTCAAAGTAATGAAAACTGTTGTTTTTCCATTTTTACGTGTGCTTTCATCTTTAAAGATGGCTTTGTCCCTTGGATTTATCTTAGGTTAATAACTGTCTCTAGAGAATTTGCTATCAGAAATCTTCTGGCATAATAACTAAAGTTTGAATTGCCCTTCTATGTAAAATTAGTAAGTTTTATCATATCTATTCAATTTCAATGCAACCATATTTCTGTAAGCAGATTTGAGCAGGCTGCTGAAATACATCAAATACTCACCTTTCAAAATCTGGTGGATTTAGATTAGTTACTTTTCATTGTGTACATAAAGGTTGAAGAATTGATTGTGAAGAACACCTAAGAATGAAGATTATTTAAAAGCACCTGTAGCTATATAGCCTATTCATAACACATTTTAGCCTATTATAATTGAATTGCAAATTTGGGTGAAGTAGAAAATTTATGTGCTTATTTTTGTGTTCAGCTTTAAATATAGGTTTATTTTTTATGATTGAGGGACGTTTTTCTGTTTACAAATGATTTATTTTTTTTCTATGTCCTGGTTTGAGAGGAAGTGGGTTTTTTGGGATGCTGTGGCCAAACCAATAGGTGCTCAGATTTGAATATTGGCACCTGGTGTGGCCACTGAGGACACGAATACCCTCTGAGAACACGGGGTTAAAAGCAGAGAACTGCCAGGAAAACTTTCTCTTTCGTTTCGGTGGTGAAACAGGGCAGAGCTCCCCTGCGGCTGCGGGCCGGGCGGGAGGGGAAGCCGTGCTGCCGGGTGAGGTGAGCCGGGCCTTGGACAGAGGGGAGGTGAAGGCCCTGCAGGATGGAAGGGTGGAGGAGCCCTGAGAGACATCGGGCAGCCCCCACCCCCAGGGGAGACACAGAGAGAGAGCCGGTGCCTGTGCCGGTGCCGCCTTGAAATTTGATAGCACGGCCGGCTGAGAAGGAGAAGGGGGGGTTGCGGTGAGAAGGTGCCTGGCAGGGCAGCATGGGAGTTCTGGACAGGCAGAGCCTGGGATTTTTAAGCCTTTTCTTGGATGATGGAAACCTTACAAATGCTGATCCTCCTGAAGTTGAATGAGGAGAGAGATAGAGATAAGAGGAAAGGGGCCACGAGAGAAGTGGAGAAGAATCTTGGGTGGCAGGAGGTGATGGAATGGCCTTTGGCTGGACTTCTCTTGTATAGCCATGGACAGAACCATTTTTCCTGTGACATAGAGACTGCATTTAGGGGGAGGCAATGGCTTGGAGCCAAGAGAGTGCAGTGATGTTATGTGACAGAGTGCGTGAACAGAGACAACGGGTGAGTGGTGGTGCCCTTCGTCTTCGGAGAAGAAGATCTCTGTTCTCGAGACCCCTTGGCCCCAGGGGGTGAAATTTGGGGGGACAGATGTCCCAAAAGTGAGAGACTGTGTTTTTTTTAGAACTGCGTAAAGCATCCTTCAAAGGGGAACCCTAGAAGCAGCTCTGGTCCATGCACAGTGGTGAGAGCTCTGGGCATGGAAGGAAGATGTCACGATGGCAAATGATCTCTGGGTGGTACCATGAGTGACATGGAAGCACAAAAGGTCTCAACTGTGTTTCCAGGGGAAGCCTTTGGTACAAGAGGGACTCCTCACTCCTTGATGAACTGAGAATTGATTATCTGAAGGGTGGTGATGGACTGAGAGTTGGTGATCTGAGGGGTGGATGTATTGGAAATTTGGTGGGGGAAGGAGGAATGTTTTTGGAGGGTTTTCATTCTGAGTTCTGTCTGTGTTTCTTTAGTTGTAGGTTAATGAAATTTTTTATTATATAGTTGCAGGTTAATAAAGTTTTTTTCTTCTTCATTCCTAAGTTGGAGCCTGCTTTGCTCTATTCCTGGTCACATCTCACAGCAGACACCAGGGAGCATGTATTTTCATGGGGGCACTGGCATTGTGCCAGCGTCAAACTGTGACATTCTGAAACGTCAATATTTTGGCATTTCATATGTTTCTTCCTTGGAATCTGCCAATCTTTAGTGTTAAACTGAATTTTTTTGCTGTGTTTCTTTTTTTTTTTTTTTTTTTTCTTGCATAGTAGTATGGAAAGGATACATCATCAGCTGTCAGAATAAAGATAAGTAGTTCTGTGATCAGCCAAACTATGTACATAAACAGCTGTTTGGGTACAGATGTGGTATAATTTGGTTAAAATTGACCTATAGTTTCCATTCTCTGACATATGCCTTCATATTGGTCTGTCAGACTTGCTGTAGCTGTGAGTATGTGGCTCAAAGATCTTGTATCCTGAAATTATTAGGTAGATGCATGTCCTAACTCCTGAGGCTTTTCATGCTCTGGGCAGGCCATCATTAACTGGAGCTGAAGTCACAGGCTGTGACATAATTTAGGGCTTCAGGGTAGAGTTTTATTTTTGCCTAATACATTTCCCAGCTAAACTCCTGCTCAGTTTCCCTGTGTTGGATGAACTAATAGAGAATCTGCAGAGTGAATCCCTTCTGTTCTCTATCCCACCAGCAAAAAAAGTGTACTTGTCTGCTGTCATGTTGTGGGCTGTTCTTGAGTGTGGTGGTACACAATTGGGCACAGTAGAAGAGAATGAGGGGTGACTGTCCACACAGGGAGAGTAGAGGAAGCAGGATGACTAATTTTTTGTGGAGTTTTACTATTATTTAGAGTAAGTGCAGAATGAAGTTGCAGTCTCATTTGTAAGTATTGTTAGTCAGAATGCAGATATGTGTACAGCAGATTGGGTGAATGCATTCCTTAAAGTGTTTTTTTAGTTACTGAAGTAGAAAGTCTTGGTCTTCTCTTTGATGTTGAGAAATTGGGGGCTCTGTTTCTTTTTAACAATCTCTTGAAAATTATTTATGTAAGTAGTTTTCACAGAGAAATGCAGGATTTTAACTTCAGAACTTGACTCTTAAACAGGAAGGACTGTGAGTCAGTACTGATAAACAAACCTGAATTTTGTAACTTTCATTTTCTGTTCTTGCAGCTTTTATCCTCCAGTTGATGAGCCTTCCATTGGCAGCGAAAACTTGGATTTATCTGAGCATCATGAAAGGAAAAAAATATTCAGTGGAAAAACTTTTGTATTTCTAACTGCCAAACAGGTAATCAGGCTTTACATTGCAAAAATATTGCGGGGGTAGCTAAATGCAGATTTATTCACTCTGAAATCGCACTCATTCTGAGTTCATCAGGAGAGAAGAATTTCTGTGTATTTTTCCTATGGTACAGTGGCCTAAGCAAGATAAAATATAAAGAAGGAACAGAACATATTTCATCTGCAGTAGTGCATCAGTGAGAAGCACTACACTGATAATTCTGTATTCTGATACCTCTGATACCTCTACGTTCTAAGTTTTTCTTTTTTTTTTTGCATTCTCTTTATAGCACAAGAAACTGGGTCCAGCAGTTGTTCTTGGAGGAGGGGAAGTAAAGTTGATGACGGAAGGAAGAAAAGAAATGCCTTTACTACTTTCTCCTGAAGTTTGTGTAGTTGATGTGGGTTTGGCAAACTCTCAGATCTCAGGATCTGACTCTATGACAAATTGGACTGATTCCATTCTGACTGACTTGGAAAGGTGCAGCATTGTTCTCTCATACAGCAGTAGGGCAGTTTCAGAACTTCTACAGAGGCTTGGTCATGGTGTTTGCATACATATTTTAGCAGGAGGCTGCTTATAAAGAGGACATTTTTACATTGTTCTAAGTATTTAGCAGAGGGACTACAACTTTTTGAAACAGTAAAGAAAGAACTTGGCAGTTCCATGAGGATTTGATGGATTTCCCATTTTCTTCTCTTTTTATTATCTTTTTGTAGAACTCAGTTCTACAAAAATTCATTATAATGAAGCTGCTTTGAAATTACAAACAGCAAATAGTTTCTTTTCTAGTATTGAAAAGAAGTTATAATTAATATATTCTAAGAATTCAAAATAGATAATTTATGATATTTCATTGATTATATGTATTTCATCAAAAGGAGATGAGATGGCACCTTGAGGTCATGTTGTACAATTATTTGTACAGTGTTTTTGAAGGACAGCTTCTGTTTAATGAAAATGACTTTTTGTTTTGGTGGTAGTTTTGTTTGAGAGGGCAGACTGCATATATTATAAATGTTAGGATTATCATTATGCCATTTTATTAAAACAATGAAACAAAATCTCAATCCTAACACATAAACCTAGTTCCCCTAAATTTTCCTGCTAGTTAGAGAAGACAGTACTCAATCTCTCCTCATGACTGTAGTACAGAAGATTTGGGGGGGAAGGGTGCCTGACCTGTAAGAAGTGGTCAGATTTTTCAAGTCTCTTTTCACACATTTTTGAATCAGAAGTAGAGCGTAATTGGTTATATGCCCAAAAATCAGGAAAGGAGAGATGTATGGGCCAGATTACTGGAGCTATACAGTGGCTACAGCAGCAGGAAACATGGGAGTTCACACATATAGCACATGGCTCTAATGAAGGATAATTGTGCTGACTTACTGTATTGGGAAAAAAGGTAGTGTTTTTTGGAGGCTGATTTTTTTTGGAGGAAGAATGGAACATTTTGTACTTTGCCATACCTGTGGTGATTTGCCTGTTTGTATTTGAATCTGTACTGAAAAGTTTTTTTTTTTTATTTGTATATTAACAGCAAGAATCTTAGGACTATTCCAGAGGCAGAAATTGGATTGGCAGTTATCTTCATGTCTACAGAAAAATACTGCAACCCTCAAAAGCAGCCTGTTTCCAAAGGTAATTGGAAGAAGGGTAGTAATAAGTTTACAGCCTCAAAGAGGCAGTATTTCTTTTTGTATAGGAGCATCAGTTATAATGTTCAAGTTGATCTGTTTTGCAAGACCACTAAAAAGGAGTGACATTCTGTGAAAAACGTATACAACTCCAAAGAGGCAATTGGTTTTTAATGGTCTTGCAGTAAAATGTAATGAAAATTATATTACTCTTATGTAAATAAAAAAGTGGATCTAAAACTAGCCTAAAAGGCAGACACGTAAAACAGTGACCTTGAAAGGAGAGGTACTTTAAAAGGATCTGAAGTTCATATTTTTAGTGACCACTGAATTCATATGTATGTAGTAGTTTGAATGCTATTCTGTCTTTTCATAAAAGGCTGGAGTAATCAGGAAGTTAAACATGAATTTCAGAAATCAAGAGAATAAGAATGGAAATAATTTGTAAGGACTGCATTTTTTTCTTTTTTTGCCCTTTGCTCTAAATAGAATTTGCTTTAGGAAAATACAGACATCTCCTGCACAGTTCAAAACTAAAAATAATCTTTCCATAAGTTAAAACAATGAGACATGATCACCACATTTGCTGCAGTAGTAGTTTGGGAGTGGACATTCCAAGTCATGACTTGAAGCTTCTATTTGCTAATGCGGTAATAACAAAAGTCTTGGATAGACAGAAAGAGGTTTTGTTTCTCTCTTTTCATGCCTCTTCATATTATTCTATGTTTTGTTGCTATGATATTTTCAGAATTATGTTTTATAGATTCTGGTTTGTTCTACAAAATGTAGTATCAGGTAGAAAATCAAAGAACAACCCCCAGAAGTTTGTCTTTAACATGCAAGAATGTTACTTGTTTGAAAATGTATTTTGAATAGAGAAAGACATCTATGCAATACTGGCAGAGGTGCTGATTCCTGTTTCCAGTCTGAACAAGTTAAGTGGATAAAAGTTAAGTTGTCTGAAATTGTGTAAACAGACTATATATCAGAGTTTAAAGGGAGCAGGGTTTAAAATTGAAAAAAAAACCTGTGTCCCAGATACAATAATCACATTAGAGATCATCATAAAGGAGTAAATATAAGGAATTTTGTGCCCTGACAGTTTTGCATGATGTATATATTGTATGAGATATATTTTATTTTTTTGCATAAAATATATACCCCATGATTTTTAAAGTACATTATGTACGTATTGGTATATGATTTCTCATTATGTTTCATTTTTATTTAAGCAGAACTTAATTATTTAATCAGTAGAATATTTAACTAAATCTGAATTCCAGAATATGGTCCTTTAGAGCTGTCAGCTTTTTTAAAATTAATAAATCTGCTTATTTTTGAAAACTGCTTTAAGATCATTTTACAAAGATCTCACGTGATCAGGTAGTAATGTGAAATAGCAAATGCAAAGAATCACAGATTTGATATTAACCTTCTAATTCTTGTGTTGGTCTTGCAGCTGTACCTGAAAGTTCTGCATCAGCTGTTGTAGGCCGAGCCATTTCCCAGAGTGTGGCTGTGGATGAAACCATAATGCCAACTGCTGCACATAGCAGCACCTTATACATAGCTGATACAGAGGAGCAGACATGGTAAAGTATTCATGGCAATTTCTAAGCTAATACTTGCAAATAAAGCAGTCTTTTATGGCAGAGGAGCTCTGTCATTGCCATGGGGAAAGATATGCAGGGTTAGAAGTGCCATTCACTGAATTGCTGTCACTTGTCTGCAGTGAGATCATTTCTGGTTTTGAGTACTAGATTACAGAAAGTATCCCATAGGATTTAGATGAATTTCAAATACACATGAAGATACTGTATATCTATCTTGACTGGCTGAACTATTAAAAATTTTCAAGCCGTTTCACAATTATAAAAATGTATTGATCATAGCATGTTTCACAGTTTGTTTTTAGCACATTGTTTACAAGTTTATTCAAAGTACAGGTATAGCTTTTTTAAAAAGTGTATCTGTGATTGGGTGTATCTCTGGTAACCTCCCTGTGTGTCATTTAGTATTTCTTTCCTCTCTAACCTAGTATGGATATAGAGAATACTTCCCACGTGCATAGACAAAGGAAAATGGCTTTCCAGGATACAACTGGAAAGAAAAACAGTGGCACAAGTGGCAGTGTAAATGCAGGAACATCGATGCCTAGAGGGAGCAGAACATCTGGATTCAGTCAAAGAAGTCAGCCTGTCTCACCATCTAAAATTCCAGAAGCTGGCAAACCTCGTGAGAGTGCTTCATGTCATCCAAACTCAATTAGAAATTACTTCCAGGTTTCCAGAAAAAGGTACTTGAAATGTTCTTGCCATTACTTCTCTTACTGGTATGTTCATGATGTTTCTGGAAAATTTTAACTCAAGCAATGTACTTTAAATTTGACATATACTTGAAAAGGTAATTTTTAGATCAAATTCCTAGAATAGAAAGCTCTTCCTCAAGGGTACTTTAAATTTCACAAGACAGTCCCTAAAACAGAAGCTGTTATGTTGTAGGTAC
This sequence comes from Zonotrichia albicollis, assembly GCF_047830755.1. Lineage (NCBI taxonomy): Eukaryota > Metazoa > Chordata > Aves > Passeriformes > Passerellidae > Zonotrichia > Zonotrichia albicollis. The sequence continues at coordinate 135,547,571 of NC_133819.1, forward strand.
AGCTAATCATACTCAAAAATGCTTTTGTAATTTCTTTCTTTTGTAATTTATTTCTGGCTAAGGGAAAGATCTGAAGAAGAAGAAACATCTGTACCCAAAATAGCCAAACTGGAGGAAAGGTCATTGCCTCTTCCCAAGAGCACTGAATCCACAACTTCATTGATGTGCAATAGTGAAGCAAAACAGCATCAACAGAAAAATAACATCCTTGACCCAAACCCAAATTTTGCAGAAGACAGGGGTATGAAGCCTATGAGGGAAAGTGTCAAACTAACAAGCGATAGAACAGACACTAAAACCTCTTCTAGAGAAAATCATGCACCAAAAAAGAGAAAGGAGTTAGATGATTTATCTGAAGACACAGAAGCACTAGAAATTGTATTTGGAAGTGGAGACGAAGACTGGGAAGATCAAATGGCAGATCATGACCAGGAAGCTCAAAGAAGTAAACGAATAAAACAGTGTTTGGAAGCCAAAGGAAGCAGGATTCCAGAAGTAACTGTAAATCAGCAAGAGGAGAATAAAGTGTTGGTAAGTTTTATATTATTCTCAGGTGCCTAATCTTGAAATTTGCAACTTTGTTAGAAGGATGCAATTAACTCCTTTAAGGAGGAGGTTGCCTGCATAAACAAAGTGGCTCTGTAAAATTTGTTTGCTTACATCTCATACATTGATTTTTAGTTCAGAATGATTCATCTTTTACATGTGAACATTGCAGTTTTACACCTACCTAAATGGTTTTTCATTCTTCTGGGAATTTTTTTTCCTTGCTTATTGAAAGCTGCTTGTATTCTGAACATTTCCTTTTTTTTTTTTTGCTTTATATACGGTAAGTAGAATAGGAGAATATATTTGTAGTCCAAGAAAAATTTGGACTGCTTGTTGCTGTGTTAATTACAGTATTGTTATTTATACTAAGATAGTACTCAATTATATTTTTGTAATTATTTTCTAAAGAAACTTCTAGTTGACCTCTTCTGTTGAGTACCACAGTAATGTCCAATGTCTTTTGAGTCTTTTGATATTGTGTGAAAGTTTATTAAAATTCCTGTATGAGAAATTTAAAACCAAAGCCAACAAAAACAACAGCAAAACCAAAACACAGCTTGTGTTTTTGTGATTATTTTCCTGTTTCTGTTTTTGACACTAAGGAAATTTTCTAAGAGGTATGAAGAAAACCATACATCTTGAGTTAACAATGGTCATTTTGTTGGAAAAAAAGAAAAGCAGATTTGTAAAGGAAAATAATATTAAGAGGTCTAGAGTGTTAACAATACAACAGAAATAAGAAAAAAAATTTTTTGTTGTTTATTTAGAATATATATACTTTAGCACTTACTGTCCAGTCCATTTACAGTGTAGGCAGTGTTTCAGTGTTTAAAAGTTTGAATGCATGATTAACTGGAATTCGCAAGATTCCTTGGACCACATAAGAATGACTAATTCTCTATGCATCCTTAGGTGAGAGCAGCTTGACACCTTGTTGATGCTTTACTGGAGCTTGCTTGTGGCAAAGTGTGAACTTTAACTTCATTATAATGCTCTTTTTTTGTGTGTGTTACTAACAGGCAAACTTTAAAAGACAAGTCCTGTGATTTAGAGAATTTTGTCTCTTGCTTTTTACACTATCAGGCTGTAGACCTTTTTATTAGGTCTGAGCATACTGGGCGACTAAAATTGGTGCTTGCAATAGTCTATTGAATTTTGTTGCTTGGTGCTTGGAAAGTTTTTCTAGTCTAACTTCTTGTCAGGATTCTGAAGGAGAAAAATAATCTTATGTGCAACTAAACTGGTACTTCAGCAGCTAAATATGCACTTAAAGATTTCTGCTGAAAAGAAGTCTTTTCATAGTTTAATAATGACTTACTTTATTAATGTAAAATACATTTCCAGTCGACTGGGAAGGAGATTTCATGATAAAGGTCCCCAGGCAAATTTGATAACTGCTTTCTCTAAGTACAGATGCACCTTGTGTATCTGACAAGACAAAGAATGTGAGCAGTTGACTCAAAACCTACAAGGTGCATAAAGATGATTTGGTATTTTATCAACTATTGAAAATAATTTATGTAATGCAAACCTAGTTTTAAACTGTAGGACATAATCAACGTGCAGAACACTTTCTTCTGGTAATGAAATGTCCTTTCTACACATACGTGCACTTCAAATATCAAATTGAAAATGCTTCTTTTTATATTCAAAAGCTTTTACAGTTTTCCAGAACCTGACAGAACTTTGAAGATTGTATAGATGGACAAAACTTCCTAGTGTATAAGGAAGAAAGGAAAAAAAACAAGTGAACAAATACTAGTGATGTTTTAATAGAGAAAATCTCCAATGATTGTTACAATGTGCATAAAATCATAAAAAATTTAATGTACAGGGCAATTTATTTCCTGTCTAAAAATTTATATTGATTTGAATATGTTTATTCTACCATAAAGACCAGAAAGCAATTCTATGTAATTAAATTTCCATTTCATTTCAGTTTTATATTTAAAATAATTTTTAATCAAATAGAAAGAAGAGGAACTTGGATCAGTACTAACTTCAGAAATGAAAAGTAATATCAAGCAGGAGTCTCCAGTCTTGGTAAGGAGCCAGCTAATTGTAAGTGTGAACAGCAAACTTTAAGAAGCATTACAAGAACACATCAAAATTCTGCTCTTCATAACATAGTATTTTTGGATCCTGTTTCAGGGTAAAGGAAGTTTGGAGGATTGCACTCCTTAACATAATCATATGTAAATTTGAATAGTGCAGTCCTGCTTGTAGACTGTGAAGAAAAGTAGTTCATCTGTCTGCTTCTGTAATGGCATTTGGTGGATACTTAAAGGTGTCTGAAACTACATGTCACTGTATTAACTCTTTGCTGTGGTTAGTAGTTGTACTGATGATTTTCTTGGATTACTACTTAAAGACCTGCGAGGGATGTAATCTTGTCTGCTGGAAGATCACAAGTAAAATGGAAGAGAGGGAGCATTGGAAAAATAGATGTCATATACAGTGATTAACAGTAGTGTGCTGATTTTCTGTAGGTGAGATGAAGGAAGGAAGGAGAGGAGAATTGCTTGGAGTGGCAGTGAGGCAGAGGAAAGGAGACTAGGCTGAATGAAACTGAAATTAAAAAAGTTCTGAAGAGATAGAATGTAGCTAGTCAACAAGGGGCAGAATAATACCATTTCACCTACATACAAAAAAAAAAAAAAAACAATTAGAGGGAATGCTGAGCAGGTATACCAAAGTGCCGGATCAGCTCAGATTAAAGGACTTACAGTTATATTTTACTGTAAAGCAGTTGTACTGCATCTGGGCTAGCTGTCCTTGAACATAGTTCTGTGTTACTTGTGAGCTTGTCCTGTGCCCAGACTCCTTTGGAATCCACACAGATGTAGCCCCAGGCAGCAGAATGTGCATGCAAACTTGCTGACGTATGAGCATTCTCATGGACAAGAAAAATCTAATATATTAATCAAATTCAACTTACAGCCCTAAAGTTGGGCAGATATCTGTAGGCTAGAATTGAGCTAAAGATGTTCAACTTTGTCTGCCATGGAGCATTTAAATACGTATTTAAACACAAGCAAAACAAACTTACTTCATTCATAGTATATAAGGAGGCTGAGAAGTCTGTACATCATCTTAGCTTCTAGCACTGCTCCTGCTTTCCCTCACTGTTTTGTAATGCTAACTTTTGTTTAGCTCTGCTTATGATAATATCTCTGCAGTTTGTACTGTTAGATATGCTGTATGTCTGTTCACACACCTGAATGATTCTTCCTTTTTCTTCCCACATAAGAACCACAGCAAACTGCAAGATGAGTCCAGCAATCATCCTAGCAGGCTTCTGTTGACAGAGTTTAGGTCACTGGTTGTCAGCCATCCAAGACAGAACAGTCATCTCCCTGGAAATAACAGCTATGGGGGAAAGAAAAATTTCAAAATGTTCAAAAAGGTTGGTGTGTTTTTTGAATGGTCACAAGATGGCACTATTAAAAAATACTAAGTGTTGCCTTCTCATTGTAGAAATGTGTTACTAAAGATTTTTTTATAAATTGATAATAACTAAAGAAAGAAAGAATTTAAATACCATATTATACTGTAAACAGTACTTTGTTAGTTGGCTGAAGAAGTGCCAGGTTGACAAAGGCTTACCTTGTGCTAGATTATGTAGATACTTGTATTCCCTGTTCCAAGCTGTTACTTGGAATAAGTTGTTAAGTGATAGCTACTGTAACTTCAGTTATACTTCCAAAAGCTAGCAATCCCACTTCTCCAAAGACCTGTATACACAGCATAGTCTGATTCAGAATCTCCCATTTTAACTAATAAATCTTGGATTTAGAAATAGAACTAAAGCTTTACCATAAAGAAGGCAAGATGATTGCTTGCTTGGGTTCTGGAAGACAATTGCAAAATGATTCTTAGTGTTCAGTGTAAAAATACCACTTCAGCTTATATTAAAAACAAAATAAAAAGTAAAATCATATGGTATGAGATGACTAGAAAGGCACTTCAGTAAAATACTATATATAGAATGTGATCAGATAATACTACTTCCTGGGAGTATGCTCTCATTTTTAGATAATGTTTTAATTTTCTGATAGTAGTTTCTTTTCCACTGTTTTGTTACAGATGCTTATGCCATCTGACAGTAAAATATAAACTGATATTTATCAATATTTCAAACTCCACTTAATGCACTATGAAATTAACTTATCAGATGTATTTTTGTTTGTTTCTTTTGGTAAAAGGAGGGAGTTAATAGCTTTCTGTAAATGCTTTTTTAACTTCAGTCACTTTTAAATATGATCTTTCAATGTTAATCAAAGGAAGACTGCCTGACTATTCTGTGATATCTGAATAGACTTTCTGAATTTATTAAAATAGATCTTTTATTTGCAATATGTTTGCCTTGTATTGTAAGAATTTATTGTCCAACAGGTAGCTTACCCTGGGGCAGGACAGCTTCCACTCATTATTGGAGGATCAGATTTGATTGCTCACCATGCTAAAAAGAATTCAGAGCTAGAAGACTGGTTAAGGCAAGAAATGGAGGTAAGAAATTAATTTTTAAATGTGATCAAATAAAAACTTGAGTAATGTCAGTGATCATACCAACCTGTGATCATTACTGGAATACTTTAGGATTTTATTTTTTAGATAAAACCTCAGCTGGTTAGTCATTCACACATGCTCATGGAAGCATGTACAGTAGTAAAGTTACTGAATGTCAGAGGTCAGTGGTAACACTCATCTTTTTCTGGTTATTTAAATTCATTTGGCATGCAACACTCATGTAATCAGAAGTATTTATAGAAAGCAAAATCAGTAACCTAAATGAGAACAATCTTTTGATGAGTGAAATAAGTGCCATGTAAACTCGTGACTTGTAAAAATGTGACAAGGAGCTGGGAAGAATTTCTGTATGGCTAACTGTGTTCAGATAGTTCTACAGTACAGTTGATATTCTGCCCTTGAATAGAACAGAAAATGCATGAGTAAAACTCTGCTGGAGTATACTGAAGAGATGTAGTAAGAATAAATTTAATATTTTTTCTTTTGTGCATCTCTTTAGATATAGAAGTCCTAAAAAACCACTTATCATGGCAGTTCGTTAACACTTTCATTTTCGGATAGTTTCTTACAAATACTTGCTGATGAGTCATATTGTTTCCACAGCCTGATTGAGATGCAGTTGCATCAGCACTTCTTATCTCATTTTTTTAATCCCTGAATATAGATAATGCTAATTATAATTCCCCTTATACACAAATAATCAGATTTAAAAAATTATATTTCTATATTGGTGCTTAAAACCTAAAAACCACATTTCTGACCAAAATTGACACCTTTCACAAACTATTCCATTTCATTAGCAGTAGCCAAATTTGGGTAGTGAAATAACTTGTCTAATGTGAATATGCGCTAAATGGAGTACCTAGAGAGAACTTACTTTGGGGAAAACTGTGTTAGTGCAGGAATATTGTTTTTCTAGATGGCTCATTAGAATTATCCTTAACAATCAAATATTAAATCAACTTTCTCAGGAACAGAACCGACAGGCAAGAGAAGAATCACTTGCTGATGATCTCTTTAGGTAAGACTTTTATGTTTGTACTTAAAAATGTGTATGTTTTGGATCAGATTTTTTGGACAAATTTTGATTTTGGAAGAGATTACTTTGACTATTCTTTACAAAATTTCATGTATTCTCATATATAAAATGTAGTCAGAAGTGGTTTAGCAGTTTCTCTGGGGAAAAAAACCAACTTATTCAGGCTTCATTTAACATGGAAAATGGGAGGAGGTGAGTTGGAGGAGAAAACACAAAAAGATGTTCATGACTGTCAGCATCTCTGTAGCCAGTCACAGACAGGGTTGAAGCTGCTGTTGTTCTGATGAGAGATTTCCATCAGGTATCATCTCCTACTCCTATCTGCTTTATCTCCCCACTCCTGCCCATAGAATCCATATCAAATCCATAGAATCTTCCACAGAATTTGCTGTCCAGAAGACAGTTAAGCATTAGAGCAATCATGTTACAATGCTATAACAATAAAATCAAATCACTGTTTTGAGAGTTAATTCAGGGACCTCATTTTGTTTTGCAAAATTTCATTACTTTCTATGTTTTTTATGTGAAGAAACAGCTGACCAGTGTTTGACTTCTCACCTCTCATGAATTTCTAACTAACACCAAAAGTTGTGCATTTGAGTAGAGAAATGTATGTGGTGAAGAAAGGTTTTTTTTGTTTTTTTTTTTTCTGATTCATTTTCAAACAAACATGATACTAACATGCTAATACATGTTAGAGCATTCAGAAAATCTTACTGCATTAACAACTTGCTCTATTCATTAACAGTTAATAATGGAGCATTTATTTTAAAGGGTATACATTTAATTTTTGAAGTCTGAGTTGTATAGCAAGAACAGTGACCTCTAATACCTTTCTAGATACATGGTGATGTAATTTTGCTCACAAGATGTCACATTTTTTTGTCTAAGCATAAAGTCTTGATGAATGAAAGCAGAATTAGTGGAAGTAAAACTACCTGATCATTCAGATGTGTCTGTAAGTTATTCATGCATGAATACAAAACACATCACAATTTCAAAGAAATGACAGGAATTTGGGAGATGAAGCACAAGTGGAGAAGACCAACGGATAGCAGTGTTAAGTAGAGTCAAACTGTAAGCATATTGCAGTAAATCAGTAACTATTTAGTATATCCAGAAAGTAGCTCTAAATTTCTAAGTCAGTCAGAAGCTATATAAAGGGCAAGGTAGGGTGAGGATCTGCTTTAGGTAGGAGTAGGAAGCAGCAGAGAGGTTTTGTCTGAATGAGTTGTGGCCAAATGTAGATCAGCATAAACGTACAGGACCCCTTTTCCTTCCCTCCTCTCTTGTTTTTTGTGGTGTCCTTTTCCAGTAAAGAGCTTAGTGTTGGGACATTAAAGGCTTGGAAAAGCTTGTTCATGCATCAGATTTAAAGGTTGTAAGTAGTTAGGAAATCTGAAAGTTTCATTAAGAGTTATCTTAAGTTCATACAGAGGTTCTTCTACCTCATGCATCCTTCATTCTGATAGTAGTAACTATGGTTAATTATAGGAGTGCAGTCAGAGAAAGGACTGAGCACTGGCTATTCCCTTGTTATGAATGTGTAATAAAGCTGTTTGCATCACATTGTCTATCTATATAAACTTTGAATATCATTGTTTTACTTATTTGTGACACAGATTTTATTTTTTTGTTGCAGATATGATCCTAATGTGAAAAGAAGAAGATAAATTGTGACCTGGATTTACAGTGTTTCTCTAGCAAAACCTGCTTTCTGTTCCTTAGGTTTTCTGGTTACAGTGTGTATGATGTTCCTATATGTGACCATTTGAATGTCTCTTATTGTAAGACATGTTTACTAAGTCTTACTTTTATTAAAGAAAAAGAAAAGTTCCTTTCAGTGCTTGGTACTTACAGATTGCACCATTGTCAAGACCTTCCCATTAGTTACTTCAGAGTAATGCTCAGTAAAATACTGTAGATACTTAGGATTTCATTTTAGGCTATTTCTAATGTTTGGTTATCGGAACTGTTTTGGGAAAAAAGGAAGTTAGCATCAGGCTATTTTTTCTTTTTTCAGAAAGGCTTTGTTAATTAGGCATTTTCAAAGGTATTATCTTAAGAATTGAAAATCTATTGAGGCTGAGATGCAACTGGTATTTGATCATGATATGATATGGTTGATAAGATATAATCATTATATGATTCATAATGAACCATTTCTCTGTGGTTCATTTTATAGAGCATATGCTATTTTTACTGGTACAGAGTATCTTGGAACTGAAAAAACAGCTTCTTTTTCTCTTGCTTGAACATATTTTCATTTACACCTTTAAATCTGTGTGGTTGAATGTTCTTTTGTGAAAACCCACTTCCAAGGCAGACAAAGTTTTAAAGAGCTGTTACACTCCAGTTTGGAGTTCTATAACCCATTTCTTTCTCTCATGCCTTTACTTTTTGCAATCACTGTGTATAGTTTGATTGACAGGGAAAGCTGTGAAACAGTTACCTGTTTGTGGTTTAGGAGAGCTCATCCTAATGATCTGAGAATTGCAATTAGTGAGATTACCCTGGAAGTACCGTGAGAAAAACTTTCCAGACTTCCTGCTCAAGTGTATGAAGTCTGTCTCACATACAGATAAAGATGGACAGATGTCATATGCAGATTAAGATGGACAGTAGCTCTGTTGCATCCTCTCTTTCCCCGTGTGAGGAAGTGATCTGGTTGATGTAACTGAATTGACACAGACAGACTCCGTTGAAGCCGCTCTGTCGTCTGTCAGATCTGAGGAGCAGCCTTGGGAGGTCTGTGTGTGTCAAGGTAGCAGATGTGCTGAAGTCATCATGGTTGCAACATGCAGAACATATTTGGCCTTCCAAAGCCAATATTTTCTTGGCATCTTCTTGCTGGTCAGCAGTGTCCAGAGTGGTACACAAAGTGCAGCCCAATACTTCTGAGCTCCACAAAAGCTGTGAGAGTGTTTGCACAAATCTTATCCACCAAACACCTTTAAAAAGACTTAAGCAGTTCCTAAGCAGTTGAAATTCTTTCTGAAGGAGATGTACTGACTGTTCTATCCTCAGGTGAGTTTTTCTGCTATCACTGTGAGAATTTCCAAGTTTTCTGGCTGAAGACCTACTGGTCCAACAACTCTTGTAGACTGCTGAGGTTTTGGATTGTTGTTACTAAATTCAAGCTAATAGTTTGGATAGCAGAGTATCAATGAACAAGATTTTCCAAGATTCTTCAGAAAGGTTGTATTTACAGTTGTGAAAAGCAGCTGGAGAATTTCTGAGGTGACAGGACAAGATATCCAGTGTATAGGGGCCTTCTACAAAAAAGTAAAGACAAAGTCCTCTGCTGCCCAGACTGCAATCTGCTAGGGGCTCAAGCAACCCTGGTGGCATAGCTGAGAGCACTCTTGTTCATGTTTTGTGATTTAGGGCTCTTCAAATCCAGTTTCCCAGACAGCTGAATTAACCAGATTTGATACTTTTTTTTTTTTTTAATTTAGTATTTAAGAGTTGTGGGTCCCTTTCAACTCAGAATATTCCAGAATTCCAACTTGAGGGTGCCTAGTAGTGATACATTTTGGTTTGTAATCCAGTTTCTGCTGCTGTCCAGTTGATGAAAAGCCTGCACATTAGAACACCTGAGCTGCTATTTCAGTATGAAGTTAGGCTTGCATGAAAAAGCTTAGACAGACAAACCCCCATGGCTTTAATTGTAACACCAAATTCATGTGACAAGTCCTATTCATTATTCTGAAGGCTTCCTTCCATTTTGACTTATTTTTGTTATGATTTTCACCTCAAGACATTAGATGAAATATCCTTGTTGGCTTACTGGTTTCTGTTGCTGAAGTTCTGAGGTAGATGATAAAGGACATAATTACATGATCCAGTAAATTTCAATTTCCAGTAAATTACATCAGTATCTGCCTTATCCCTGGAGCTAGTGCATTAACTTCACCTGCTATTTCCTTTATGGTATGGAACATACTGTTGTAGGCTAGCCCCATTGGGCAGCTAAGCCCCAGGCAGCCACTCACACACTCCCCAGCAGGATGGGAGAATCACAGAATCAGAAAAGAGAAGGGTGGAAAGCTCAAGGGTGGAGGCATTTTATAGGTAAGGCAAAGGTTGTGAGCACAAGCAAGGGCAATCAACTTTGCATCCTGCACTTCAGAAATTTGGCTGCTTGCTCTATTTTCACTGGGCAGCTTGTGCTCTCTGGTTTCAACCATTCAGTTTCTGGGAGAGCTTGTTTGGTGCTACTTTTCTTTAGAAGGTTAAAAAAGTTCAGTTAATCCAGGAAGATATCTAAGGTTTCTTTCATCTGCCACACTCGCAGTCTGCAAGTATACCCACCTTTTGACAAAATTCTGCTCTTCACCTTAAAAATACATCTAAACATTAACTTCAGATCTTATTTCTTACACTTTTTGTGTGTAACTGAGTTTGAGGGTTTGTTTGGGATGTTTTTGTAGCAATATTTTTGTTCACGCTGCTTACAGGAAGGAGATGCACACAATATATAAACTAAATAAACTTTTTATTAGCAAGGCTCTTAACATACAGTCTTGCATTCAGCAGCTTAGCTGATGAAAACAGTTTAAAGCAGATTGAATCACTCTAGGTACTACTAAAACTGTGGATAGGTGCTGTATCCCTGCATAAAAACCTGTTTAATTTTCAGTTTACTTCACACCAATTTCAGCTGACCTCCCATTTTCTACATCAGCTGGGGAAGCCACAGGTTTGGTTTTTTTGGAGAAGACAGTTAACTGAGATATTCACACTGTTGAAGTGTGATTTCTATTTCTGTCCATTCACATCTCTGAGTCTGTCCTTTTTTCTCCTTCCCTTAACTCCCCCATCTTCCCCAGAGTGGTGGCAGTTGTGCGTCAGGGCTGGCCTCTCCTTTGTCATTCCATTCCTATATGTGGAAACTGTGTTTGCAGTCAGCTTGAGCTCCTCCATCCAGCCACCTCCCCATCACCTTCCTCTGAAATGCCAAGTTCCTTCCTTGCCTTCATTCCTGATGTGTGATAGGCGCGATTCCACGTTAAATCCTGAGACAGCAGCCGAAGCTTCTACTGTAGACCTACCTCTAACCCACTCCCAATCTTGCTCCAGCCCATGTCATACAAATGATTTCTCAGTCCATATTTTTCCTGTCTCTCCCTCTCCCATTAAACTGGAGGGAGTCTTGCACTCTCTTCTCTTGCTCTTTTCCCTTTCTTGAATCAATCCTCATTTGGCCACATCTGGTTTGACTCACAAATTCCCAAACTGATTTTTGCTTGATTTTCAAATTCCAATTGTGTTGATGTTGTTCTGGTATCTCCTTAGAATTCAAGACAAATGTGCCCAAAAAATTAACCCTCTCTCTTCCGTACCATTATTCCTTCCTCTTCCAATCTTTGATTGCCATCATCATCACATTCCAGTGAGATAGTTACAAAAATGCTACACAATAACAGATATCCCTGACTAGCAACTCTCTCTACCACTTGCTTTAGCACTCTGCCCCTACTGCTCTGCAGCTTTTACTACTGGAATCTGTCAGTCATTAGTTTCAGTACCAGATCCATGCAAAACACTTCTCCCTCATTCTGAACACTGCAGCTCTCTGACTGCTTTTTCCTCTGCAGTTTGATCCTTCATTTGACTTGAGTTCCTTCTCAAAATTAAAATAACTGACTTCTAGGTGACACTGGTTTTTTGTCTTCAGTCTGTAATCAGTTTTCACAAATTAAGATAAAACATGCCTAGCATGCAAACCACAGGAATATTTATCATCAAAAGAGAGGTTTTTCTCACAAGTTGCTTACTGAAAATGTTCTGTATGCGTTTATATTGCTCATCATAAAAATAAGTATGATGCAAGCATACTCCAGCAAAAGATGAAAACTGGCACTGCCACACACAAACAAATTATATTTACACATATCTCCAAGTCCAGGTGCATTGTGTGTGAGCAAACATAGGTAGATGAATACAGTCCTTTATGTAATTTCAAACTGGAATTCCAGCATAGCAGGTCTAACAGAAATGGCCAAGGTCAGAGTATTGACTCAGTAATTGTGCCAGGGAGATGTAAGGTAGCAGGATCAGTTCTCAAACAATAGCTCACTGTTCACACAGCAGCTGGTCCTAGCATCCAAACCAATGAAAAATACTCGTTTACCTAGTTAAAGGACAACCTAAAAAATGCCAGGATTCTATAGGATTTTGTGAATACATAGCAAACCTAGTTGTTAATTTTCTTTATGCTGGCATGTAAGTCCACAGAGGGTGTCTAGGGACAGTTTATTGAAGCATCCACTGTAGGCTGGCACTTACTGCCAGTGATCTCAGAATAAAGAGAGGGAGGAGGAAGGTGCAAATTAGTTACTTAGTCTTCAGAACAAGTTGTTTCCTGGTTTTGATGACTACTACTTACACCTAGGTTTTAAGAGTTGGTTTATGATGCCCTGAAAGTACAAAATTATCAGTTAGAAAATTACCTAACATGCAGACAGGTATAATATGAACCCAAGTTCAAGGTATGTTTGAGCTGAAATGTTCTACTGTCTGTAGACAAAACCATCTTTAATATAGCAATTAGATTCACTACAGCTACTAAATAACACTAGAAATGCTTTTCCCCTTGCCTATAATCCTTGTTCCTTAGACCAAATTCATCCTTGACCACACAATTCTCCATGTAATTCAAGCTTCAAAAATAAATTAAAATGAAACTCCCAGCATGCCATATTCCCAAAAATACACTCTGTTTCAGAAAAAGAGCTATTTATAATTCCTTACTTCAGCTTTGTACCCCCAATGCCCCTAATGTCACCAAAGCCTTTCTTTTTCTGTCGAAGATGCTTCAATTTCCATTCTTTCTGCTGAGTAAAATCAACCGTTATAGTTATTTCAAACAAGACTTTTCTTTCAGGTTGGGCAAGGAGAAATGGGGAAAATATTTACACAAGCTCTCGCATCTCTTGAATGCTCCTGGCTTGCTCTCACTCTAAAATAAGAACTGAAAAATTATGACAGAACATTGTTATTGTAACGTTCTAATAGATTATCTAAATTAAGATGTAACAGTATAAACCTTTTGGCATTTTTGGTTCCCTAACTTACTCAAAATTAAATCATTACTGTATTGACAGTAATAAAATCAGCTGCCTTTAAAGCCTATGTGTGCTACCTCTTCCTGTTTAGAAATGTCTGGGAGCACTGTCAGGATCCTGCTATTACAAAATATACTTGCTTGCTTCTCAGAAGTAGAAAATATGGTAGCAGAGTAACACAGCCTGATCTCTTGGCACCCCACGTCGCTGATCCAGTCCTACAGCTTTGTCAGCAAAGACAATTTCTCACACACGTTACAAATCCCAGGTGGGTGTTGGAGGAGCAGCTCCTGTGCAGAGCTCTTGTCACAGCCCCACATCTCCCCCAGGAGGGGGGACACCCCCCACTGGCACTTCAGCACCTGTACACCTCCACTTCCTACTGCACGTTCCTCACTGCTTTCCTCCCATCACCCCTCACTCGGCATCACTTGTCAGCTGTGAAGACTCACTACAAGTTTGCAAATTTTACTCCCTTTCATTCTCTTTTTCACTCAACTTCTGGCTCTAGCTTTCTTTTCAGTTCTTGAGTTGCGAGAGAAAGAAGCTATAGCCACCTCCTTCTACAAAATGAGTATTTTTCATTATGCAAACATCACTCTATGAAATTATTAAAAAGAAGTTGCCTACATCCACCAGGCCAGAAGTAAATACAAGAATTCCCCAAGGGCTGAGGACAAGGGACCTAGAGCTGTGGGATACACTTTGGTGTCCCTTTCTCAGTGCATAACCACTGGGGAGCCATATTCTTTTCATGCAGTCACTGGCAAGCTCACGCTTCTCATCCAAGAAAGCACTTTCCTGAGAGAGAGAAGAATCCAGTGGTGTTGTCACCACTCTCTCTGGATTACTTGCAGAAAGGATTCCTGTGTTTACTCACTTGGGTGAAACTTAGGCTCACTCCTGTGTGGAAAAAATTTTAAGTGCAATTCAGTCAGAAGAAGTACTGGAAAGAGTCAGATTGTTAGCAAAATCTAGTGGGAGAAATCTTACTCCCAGTTCAGCATCTGGACACTTGAAATACTCTTAGCAATAATTTAACTGGAAGACACATTCACAGCATTAAGAACCAAATCCAAACATAAAAGCTGTTTTTCCATTACCCTATTAGAAAATACACAGTAAGAGTTAAGACAGCTTTAAAAATTCTGTAAATCCAAATTAGCTTACTTCAGCTAAAAATTATTTTCTTCCTGTCTGCATTTTCATGATAAATCTTAAGTACGAAGTACCCTTTTATAATACACAATGTTTAAAAGTTTATTGTTCTCAATGAAAGAAGAGCTGAAAGAAACACTCTTCCTTCTGTAAATTATTATATTACACAAGAAATTCAAATGTTTGGGCTTTTTTTTAATCTGAGAAACAAGGTGTTTCCCCAAAAGACAACTATTCAGTGCCAACATCTAATTCACAATAAATGCAGTAGGTAAAACTATCTTAAGGTAAAGCCCAAACTTCTCTATCACCTAGTTCCTCAAAATACTAAACAGGAGAGAAACAGAAATTTCTCTCAAAATCAGAAAAGCAAAAATTAAAAAAGTCTAGGTACAACTTGAAATCTAGCAATTCCTAGAAGACACAAGATGATCTTTCAGCAAACTTTGGTTGAAAAAAGTATTTTTACACTGGCTTAATAAACATGACCCACTGAGTTTTCTCTGCCCAACTAGGGGGTCTCACAGGCAACTTTTTATCTCAAAAATACTGGCATGATTGATGGAAAAAAAAAAGCAGTTAAACCTCAAGGTGCTGTAAGACTGCAGTGAAAGATACTTGAGTAAGAATAGGTCAAAGATCTCTGCTACAAAACTGTCACTACAACACACAGCTTGTGAGTAGCTGCAGCAGCTGAAGCTCAAAAAGGAGCTGAAGGTTTTTTCCCCATTTTGCAAAATAACTGCTAAGTAAATCTTTTTTCTTTGCTGGCATTTTAAATGTCTCCTGTGATTTATGAAAAAGCAGTAACATGCCATGTGTTGTATTTGGACATTAATACTGACACAAAACTGCAGGAATTTAGTCACAGTGCAAATGTATTCCCAATACCTAAACTGCAATAAAATTCTATCATCAAGTATTTAGCACTTAGTTAAAATTATTAGGTATCACATGTTTAGAATTGGTTTCTATATACAGAGTTTCTTCCAGAGAAGGCAAATTGAAGAATTGCAATTAAAATATGAAGAAAACAAGCTTAGACTTTAGTGGAATTAAAATCAGCTCAATATCAGTATAAAGAAGTACCTTAACTAGTACTGACAATGCATGGCTAAAGCCAACCATGTGGGCAATGCAGAAATTGATAGAAAAGCTCCTTCGTTTGTGTTTATGCTGTTCAGTGGCTCTAGACTAAAATTTATTATTATTAGTAGCATAATTTAATAAATTATTTTGGACTTTCACTGAAAATAGTAACTTTAATCCTTGCATCCTTTACCTTTTCAACTTCTATGTCCAAATCCTGAGTAACTTACTCAGATGCATAAAGATCTGCAGTAGCCACAGAACGCTGTAATTCAGTAGGCACAGAAAACAGGCATTTATTGAATATAGCTATCTACCATTTATGCAAGTTAAGGCAGTTGGGAAACCAGCAACCACTAGCAGTTTCACAAAGCCTAACTTCCTTTTTAAAATCTGCTGAAGTTCAATATGGAGATTTTTAATCACGCAAACAGAATACTTGAAACTAACACGACATTCTTTAACAAAAAAAAACCCAAACAGAAAAATAACACCTTTTCCATCATATTGGACCCGAATGAAAAAATTGGTAAAGAAACATTCAAGACCAATCACTTTTGTCTACTGAGAGTTGTGGGAATTCACTTTCCTAACTTAACCTCCTGACAGTAAATAAACTCATGACAGTAAATACCAGTGTGTTTAGTTGAACTAACTACTGTAAAACCCAGAAAATGATATCTAGTTATTTCTGGTCTTACATTATGGAGCGGAAAGATGAAACTTGCTTTCAGAGGTAGGTACAAGTTAAGTCTTTGTCTTTCATTAAAAGCTTTAAGATTTAAAGGAACTATTGCATGTTTGCTTTGAAATTGGTTGGTTTTTCAGGTGGCTGTAAGATATAAACCTTTCTTAAGTTTCAAAAACTGCAGGCTAAAATATTTTACTATTATGTGCTGCTCCAGAAAAAAAAAAAAACAGAACCCATTTTTAGTCAAATGAGAGAGTATCTATCACCCACCCCACCTTCATCAGCAAAGTGATCCCATTCAGTCTTCCTGATCTTGGAAGCAAAAACCCCTTAATTTTCTCATGTACCTAATTTTTCAGTAGTACACTAGATATTCATGATATTGACACTGTAATAAGAGCACTTACATCAGTACTTTATTGTTTATGTTAATGCGTATTCTCAGAAATGTACATGTCACTGTAGGGAAACATCTCATGTTAGTCTGTGCACTCACCCAAGTCCAGGCATAGTGTGAAGAAACATTAATGGATTGTGTCAAATCATTAAAGATTAAATGGGAATGCTTATTCTTTTATTCCAATTAACAGGATAATTTAAAACTGTTGAGGAATACTTCTTGCTTACAGAAGTCCTTACAGTAGAAACCATTTTACTAAGTGCTCATTCCAAGTATTACTGTGGCAAATAAATAAAATCCTTGTTTCAAGCAGAAGGCTCCAAATTTGCTTTGGGACAAAGAATCACTTTGTACAAACAAGCTTTCTGCTTTTAGAAGTTATTTCAATTGCATGGTAAGAGCATTCTTGTCACACTTGACACTAAAATGTAAAATCACTCTGGTAGGCATTGCCTTTCACAAACGAAGTCTGCTCTTGTAGTTGAGCAAGAGATGACAGACAGGCAGGCCAATATAAGTTAGTCTCATTTTCTGTTTATCTGGAAGCAGTTCCAGTTGAGATCAGTTGAAATAGCAGATCAATTTTTTGTATTTTTAAGGAGTGAAGTATTATAATATCCTTTACCAAGCAATACAAGCGCAGGTTACTTGTACACAACAGAAATGTGACTGCTATCAACTTTTGCTGCCAGTGAGTTTTCTGTTAAGACTACATCTGTAATCCTGGATGTGAGAGTTTCTAATGTCTCGTTTATGGTACCCCCTCACCTCCTCCATCCCCACTTTCAATCAATTCATGTTTCTTCTTCTGTCTTATAGCCAAGCATCGTGCAATGCCCAGTGCACCTCCTTTTAAAAACCGTACAAAGTTGTCTCCCACCAGAGGCCCTAAAGCAAAGAGGTTGGCTTCTTTAGTGCATTCGTAAGTGTACGGATCAATCTCTATGGGATTCCCCTTGCAGGTGATGGGCTGATTAGAGTGATGACCTATGCTATGTCCTTGGTCCTTTAAAAAGAAAAGATTTGGGTGAGAACCTATCAGAACTAAGGCTACAGAAAACTTCAAAATTTTCTTCAGTCCGGAGGCACTCTGAAGAACACATTTCATCTCAGGCTTGAAGGAAAGTACATTGTGTTCAGGGAAACTAGTGTAAGCAGAATGTTGGTTAGAGTCCACGGTATGGGACTGAGTACACATCATGTGATAGACCTTATGGTATTCAGGGTAAAGCTTTTTAGGTAACTGTTTGAAAATCAGGCTTGTATCAGTAACTCTTCTACGAAACACGTGGACTACGGGGATGTTGTTGTTATAGGCACATAGCACTGCATCAGCTGCTGTTAGTCCAGCACCCACAATCAACACAGGGTCTGCCTTCCCACGTAACTTTCCTTTGCTGATTGCGGCTCCGAAGTCAGACATGGAATGGAGGACAAAAGGAAAGTCTTCTCCTTCAACTTGCAGTCGGCCAGGAGAATCAAAGGTTCCAGTTGCAAGAGCCACATTCTCAGCAAAGAGGCAGAAGGGCACATGAGAGCCATCTGTTGCTCGCTGATAACCTCTGACTTCCCAGTTTCTCTTAACAAGTGATTTCTGTCCATCTTCCATTTCCAAATGCTGTGTTGAAATATCTTCATTTTGGTGACTCCTACCTTCATCATCCTTTTCTCGGTAAAGCCTGGACACTGATGTTATATAAACATTGTCTCTGAAATTCTTTTGGAGGCCCATGACTTTAACATAGTGTTTATAATAACAAGCTATTTCCTCTGGCATTACTCGATCAGTCTTTATATTTCTGAAAGAAAATTGAATGGTTCTGGTTAAAAAATAGACCTTATTGGTAATTTGAATATCAGACATGCTATACCACATGACAGGTCAAGTTTATGAGGACTGAATCTGCTCAGTGTAAATGACACTCAGTTCAGCATCTTTCAAGGCATTTGACTTATTTGTTCTCTTGTTTCCTGATACACAAGACCAGCCAACTTTTTAAATACAGTTTTAAGTGCTTATACAACATAAATTGCTATGGTGATTAAGAAATTAGGTGTAACAAAGCTCTGGAGTATCATAGCAGCTCCATATGGAAGTGTTTTACAAAGTTCAACATCACAACTATCAACAATACAGTAGTGGCTAAACTTGTACCCCATGAGAATACACTTAGTAACGATCTAAATAATTAAATGTCATAGTTAAGTGCTAATTTTGAAACTCTTGGTTCAATATGTTACTGGAACCAAGTAGTCATTATACTTTACAAAAGACCTCTCCCTTGGGTACGGTTAAGTTCACTAAGTATCAAATGAAGTAGTTCCATGTCACATGAATGAGCAAAGCAAACATGACACAGAGCGTTAATGCAACTATGTAAACAGGATTGTGAGGTTCAAGTGTTCAATAAAAACCATTTATGCACTGCAACCCTGCTATTACATCTGTGCTTTTCTCGTGATTATTGCAGTCTCATTTATAGGAAAAATAGCTGACAGTGTAATTATTCAGAACAGTTGCATGAATTTTGCTGCTTCGTTAGAAGTAAGCTCTAGGAAAAGGGCAAAACAAACTGTAGTGAACATCAGGATTGCCACTAAATTACACTTAAAATCATATTTACAAGTAATCAGGCTACTAATTTTCTTGGACTAACAATGTAATAGCACATGTTCTTTTAAATGCTCAGGTTACTACTCTGGAAATCCTCATGAGATATTTATAGGAAGAGAATAATGTGACAGTGTGACACCTCTTGCAAGGAAACTTAGGAAACTATTCTACATAACTAATTTTACATCATCATCAATCCTTTTAAATAAGCTTGTTTAATTGTAGTGTAACAGGCCAGCATTCCTGGTTTTAGCATTGTTGAAAACTATAATACATAGCTTCAGATAATAAGCAGCTTATGGGATTTCAGTTAGGCAAGGAGGCAAGATTGCTGTGGTTATCTAAGAAAAGGATTAAAGAACAAAGCTAGAGTTTCCTCACTTCAAGGGTTGTCCTGAAATGAATAACAGTCTGCCCTTAAAGACATATGCTCAAGTAACTGCACTTCTTCTTTTCCCATACATGGTACAAAACTAACTTCCTTTAATATTGCTAGAACAAAGTGAAAAAAATTAAAATTTTAGAAAAAGCTCATGTAGAGTTCATCTAGGTTCATCTGCTGACACAGACCTTTACAAACTGAAGTAAAACCAGTGAACTTGCATAAGATTAACTCTTCTTCTCAAGTTTTTTCAAGAAACTTATTGCTACAAATTAACACAGAAACACTGAATTATTCTCTTAAAATTAAAATTTATAGATTTCAGATGCTGCAGCTTTGCCTGTAAAAGCAAATGCTGAAATACATAACTTCCTGAATTGCAAGGAAGCTGGTGTGCGCAGCAACTTCAGCTGCACTGGTGTTGAAAGAGGAACTTGCAATACCTCCTTCAGTGGATTTGAAATTCCTTCCTCCATCTTCCCTCACCTCTGATCAGAACTGCTTTCAGCCAGTGCCTCTTTCTGAAATGCTGCTGGAACACACTGTTGCCTGTACGTTTGCTTTCAGTGCACTCACCAGCAACTATTCTGCCTGACCATTGTCCATTTTATTTGCATCAGAATACACACAGCAGAAGAATTTCCAGAACCATCAAACAATTTAATAAACTAAACAAGAAGCCCTCCTGTGAACAGTGAAGCCTGAATATTTTCCAGTTATCTGGATTTTTATGGCCATTAGGATTCCCAAGTAGATTCTGCAGTATCTTTACCTGCGTTTGCTAGCTGCCCACTCCTTAAAGCTGAGGCCAGGCAATTCCATCCAGTCTCCAAAACTGATGGTTAGCATAGAGCCCTCCATGGACTATGGAGAAAATATGAAAATGCATCATCAGACACATTTCAAATTCAACTCTCAATTCAAATGTAAAATGTAAGTTTAAAAAAAAATATTCAAATTTAAAAAGCAGTGAAGCTCTTCTAATTGTACCCATTTAGAGCAACAAAATACCAGAATACAGCATAAAACCAGGACATTAAATGAAGAACTGAAGAACTATTTCTGTGTTACACTTAGATAATAAGCAATCACATGAGCTAATAAAGGTGAAGAGAGAGCATATGAAAGGAAAACTAAAAGCGAGTTATTTGAAATACAAAAAAGGAAGGAAACACAAAACATGTGAAAGCAGCATCATATAAAGACATCAAATTTAAGATTGTGTATAAAAGCACCTGGAAACAATGCAGACAAAAATAATTATAGAAAATACTCTACATTATAATACATTAAATGTGAACTAACAAAAAACCTGGTAATATAAGACAGCACTCATGGTCACAAACACCCAAGTAAAGGGCAACTTCTTCCTTCCTTTCTCATATCCCACACTTACCTGGGCTTTGCTAAGGAGCAGCTGAAACTGCAACTGGCACTACCATTTAAAACAGCTCTAGAGTAAGGCAGTAAGAAAGATCCCAAAACATAAAGTTATCAAGTTCCTCTAGGAGTGAGATGCAACTTTTACTCACATGCCAGGCCCCTCCAGGTGGTCCTTTTCCAAGCACTATGTGGGGAATGTAATGATGCTGTTCCAACTTCCAGTGCAGAACAGGCGGGTAGTCATAGCCAAAGTCAGCATCCGGGTGAAGCAAGGTATCAAAAAGCACTGCAACTGGGTTTGAGGAGCGTCCTTCCAGCCCTTCTGACAGGTACTCCAGATCCTGAAGGACGACAAATTTTAAACTTTTCACGTTCATCATGCTACTCTGATGTGCAGAAGTTGAATCGCAACAGAAAACACAACTCAAATTACATTTCAGGTAAAGGTTATTTCATGCAGAGATTCAATCAAAACACTTTTCAGAAATAACTGCTATGATTCAGTTCTTTGTAACTCTGAAGAGTACATCTCACTCATTTTAAAATTACATGTTAATAACAGTAATTCTGGGGCAAGTCAGTATTTGCAGAACAAAGAAGTATGTGGACAAACAGAGATCAGAGCAACTTAGTAACATCTATATTTATATACAACAGACTTCTTTTAACAAAGGACTGCTAATATTTCTAGAAGTCCCATTTTGATAAAGCAAAATTGGAATCTAAAAACATTAAGCTTTAAACATCAAGTAGAAAAGGCTCTTTTGACAGCTCTTAGCTTGTTCCAAACTAACTGTATTATATCTCAAAATAATGAAGATAAAATTACCATTATTTTTAAAAAGTAAAACTAGGATTATTTTACACACCAGTTAACATTGAGAAAAATTTCTAGAACTTTGTAAAGTTCACATTTCAGATCTATTAACCAGTCTTGTTCTAATAATTGCAAAAATTATACAATGGCAAATATTTGAAGAGAAAATAGAGATTTGAAGAAAGAACTGGACATGAGACCAATTTTTGCCGACAAAGTCAATATAGCTTAGCCTCCTAATTAGTCAAAATATTAGGGGGTTGGGAGAAGATGAAGTACATGAAACATCTGTAGCCAAAACTTAGGCAACTTACTCTCCTGCAAAAGAAAAAGCCCTTGAGACCTAGGGTAAACATCACATGCAAATAGCACAGCACTGAAATAAAAATGCCCTCCAAAATCCAAAGCCAAACAAACTCCTATTTACTCCCTACAGATATAAATCCCTGTTTGTATTTCTAATAAATTAGTCACAAAGGCAACACAACGATAACATTGTCAGTAATCCATCAGGAGTACAATGAGGTGAGTGGAAAACAGTGTTAAGATGGCAAACCAATGGACAAGTGGAAAGAAAAATGCTGGAGAAGATTTAACTAATCAAATCAGACAGAAAAACTGGACATGTACATGGGTAACAACAAAAGCACAAGAGCAACTGTCAATACAACACAAACACTGAAAGATGTATACTGTTCCAAAAAGAAAAATGGATTGTGTTTATAGAGAATATATGTGCCCAGTACAACTAAAAATGAAATCTTAGTAAGAATTGTAGTATTTAAGAATATTTTAACTTGAGCTACGTGTACTTTATGTATGTTAGTAGCACGTGTTCCTTGGTGATAGTGCCCAAACATCCCACACGTGACAACTGGAATTCCTGCATCAGCCACAGACCGAGTCACACTTTAGACACTCCTGGCAAGAAGTAAGAACACAACAAAAAGCAGTAAAACCAAAAGACACCACAAACTAAAAGCCTTCAAGAGCCACAAACAACACTACACAGCCTAGGGTTGGATCTAATGGCCATTAATTGACTCTATTTAAATTAACAGAATAACAAAGTAACTTATTAATGCACTATTGCTTGCAATAGGAAAAGAGCTAGACAAGAATGCAACCAAAGCTTACTTGGTCAACAATGGAAAGATGTCGAGCTTCTTCTAACTTTGTATGTAGAATGGGGTTTGGGTGTATAGCCTCAGGAGACAAATACGGCCTGTATCCAGAGAGCAGGTAAGAAAGGCAAATTCCTGAAGGTCCATTTCCTATTAAAGAAAAAATTTACTGCTTTAGTAAAAATGTTTATCATCTACAGTTTGTTAATCACTAAATATACAGCAACAAAACAATACTGAAGTAGTATAATGCCAGATTGTCTTGATTTCAAAGCAGCTTATAAACTTTCCAGTAAAATAGAGCTTTTTATAGGACCATTCTCCAAATACAGAGAGCAAAGTTTTTTTCAGTTAAAGAGAAACAAATGTGTGACTTTTACAGGAAGCAAAATGCATATAAAGAAGTTCCCTAATTTACTATGTCAAACTCACTACTGTGTGAAAATGGCCTGACAGATAATGGTCTGCCCGTCAGTCACAGTGATAGCTGAATATTATTGTCATCTCACAACTTTGCATTCCCACAGGCACTGTACAACGCAGAGCAGAAAGACAATCTGGATTATATTCTCTTCAGGTCTGTCCATAAAATAAAGGGAAGACAAGCAGAAAACTTAAGACTGAAAGTCAGAATAGAAGTTACAGACAGTGCAAAACAGCAACATAAAAGCTAAGTGACCACAGGCCTCCTGTGGGTAAGTGGTAGAGAACATGCAGCTCATGTAAGTCTACATTCATTACTCAGGAAGAGTATCAAGTCAAACACCTTTACCAGCTTTGTAGCATTTTCAATTTTAATAGACAATTATTTTAAAAATGTTATTAAAAGTATGAGATAGATGGGACCAAAACATTACCATAAGGTAAACATTTCTATTTATTTGACAGTATTAAACAAAGCAGGGGACCATATTTACCACATGCAAATAGAAAAGTAACATTCATGTTGCAAAGTCAGACATCAAAAGTTACAGAAAGTGAAATCAGAAAAGTATGTGCTATGATACAAAATTTGAATATGTGGTATGTGTTGTTATTTCTATAGCTTCTCTTACTCATTAATTGAATGAAAAGCACAGTGTTCTCCTAATGAGCCACTTGTCAGTACATAGTCTTTGCTTGGACACATGGTATTTAGCACACACTGCAAATTCTGGGTTTAAGTTACTAATTCATTCATACTTTAATATAGCAGGCATTGTTTGATATTTATTCTTACTTCATCTCTTGATGTCAAGAATTCACAGGTCATTTACTCTTCCCCATCACCCTTTGCACACACAATTTTAACAATTCCATTTCTCCAATGCTTGTCTCTTCTCCCTTTCCTGATTCCTCAGTCCTAAATCCTCCATTACTTCGCTGAGGCCCTGTTCATTCCCAGGTTCTTCATACACTGGATCTCTTTTTCCTCTTTCACCAGGCTGTACTCACCTGGTCCCCAGGGGCAGAATATCCCATACTTTATTACAATGCTGTGCATAGACTGGTCACAGCCACAGGCTACAGGAAATCACCTAAAGAATCTAAAGACAGTGAAAAACTTCCTCCTTACTCTCACACTGTTCTGCCCTCCAACAAACAGATCAACATAAGATAGCTGGATGTGATTCAGTCCAGGAATTTAAAGCTTAAAGAAGATTCAAACACCTACTGTCACCCATTTGCCATGAGATAGACGTAAGAGAACTGCAGCAATACAGAGAAACTATCCATAACAAAATCAAATGAATTGATGAAAACACTTTAATCATAGTGGTTCACAAGCATTTCAATGATTAAATTATTAACTGTTTTTAGAATTATAACTTGAATACAGTAAAGATTTTTTAATGTTTTTACAATTACACAGCTAGCTTTATTTTCCCACTGGGATATAAAAAAAGCTCATCCACAATGGAAAGAGGAAAATGTGTGCCATAGCCAAAGATGCCATGCTAAAGAGCATTCCTACTGGATAAGGCTACAAGAAGGAAATGGTTAACAAATGTCACCCAAACAAAGACTGGCAAGGCCCAAGGAAATTACTGAGGATGGGATGGATAGGTTATGTCTAGGGCTTAAAGAGATCACAAGGATCCATCCTCACACCACTGCCAAGTTCAACCAGCCTCACTTCTTTCTGAATGGAAATTTGTTGAGATCAAGTCCAGCAGTGTGCCCTGATGGCCAAGGGCATCCTGGCCTGTATCAGGAGCAGTGTGGCCAGCAGGAGCAGAGAGGTCATTCCTCCCCTGTACTGGCACTGGTGGGGCTGCACCTTGAGTGCTGTGTCCAGCTCTGGCCCCTCAGTTTGGGAAGGACGTTGAGACACTTGAGCGTGTTCAGAGGTGGCAACAAGGCTGCTGAGGGGCTTGGAACACAAACCCTGTGAGGAACGACTGAGGGAGCTGGGGTTGTTTAGCCAGGAGAAAAGGAGACTCAGAGGTGACCTTATCACTTTCCACAACTGCCTGAAAGGCAGCTGTAGTCAGGTGGGGGTTGGTCTGTTTCACCAGGCAGAACCAGAGGACACAGTCTAAAGCTGCACCAAGGGAAATTTATGTTGGATACTAGCAAAAAGTGATATCATGGAAACAGTGATAAAGTACTGGGATGGCCAGCCCAGGGAGGTGTTGGAGTCACCATCCCAGGATGTGCTTAATAAAAGACTGGATGTGGCACTCAGTGCCATGATTTAGTTGAGGTGTTGGGGCTGGGTTGGACTCGATGATCTTGAAGGTCCCTTCCAAACCAGTCATTCTGTGATGTTAAGGTGAATTACTGTCACTGAGTTCCTGAACTTTTCTGCGACCACCCAGAGAGCTGATCCAAACCCAGTTCCTATTCTTTAAGCAGACTGAACCCAAGGAAAAGGAAATCCCTTGAGGATATGCTGTTAAGAACACACAGAATGAATGTTCAGCTGCAAGGTCTGCAATTAGACTTGCTATGGTTTTCTCAGAAATTCTTGGGAAAAAGAGAAAAAAATCTTTTTGAAATGACAAATTTTATTTTTATTTACACATTTATTTATCTTGTCTCTGATAAGACCTCTGACTGCAATCAGGAGACACTACTATTACACAAACTTTAGTTGTACAACAATATAATCAGAAACCTCATGGCCCTGTTCATTTAAGAAGTAGCTAGAACTTTGTTTGAATATCAGCAAAATCTTCTCTTGATCAACAGCACACAATCACCTTTACACTATGTGTCTAAATTTAAAGCAAATATTCAACTTTAGATATCATAACAGCCTTGTTATTTGGCTAGGAAGTGACAACATTCCACATAGTAATGATCAAAACTGGTGCAAAAGATGAAAATGTTTAGCACAGAACACGTTCTAAACTTAAGAGTTTCAGCATGAAATTGTTGAACCCCGAAGAATGTACCTGTTTCTTCCCAACACAGGCACTGCACAGAAGTTACTAAGTCAGTAGAGAGTGCGTTCATACACGGGGGGGCAGGGGGGGTGACAACTATTTTCATACTCCTCTACTACATTATCAAATCATTTTAGATCCCTTTGAAGGCTTCAGTGATTATAGGCTGTCAGTGGAGATCAGCTTGCAAGGTGTCTCAAATATATCTGTGAGGAAGCATTTGGATGATGGAGAAGTGGTCAAGGCAGCTGTGTTTGGTGTCAGCACTTAGAAAGGTGCTCTAGACAAACCAAGTATTGAGCACAGGTATTTGCATAATGTATATTTGCAAAACTAAACAGTGGAAACTGAATTATAAACCATATGACAAACCTATATTAAGGCTGACAAAATGCCAGGACACTGTTCTCTTCAACTGTCATGCAGAATTCATCAAGTGATTTACGTCTGTCACACACACCTCAGTCTGCTCCATGGGCACTATTTTAAACTATCATAAAGAGAGCTTTGAGAACAGGCACTGTGCAAACAGGAGTCTTTGAATTTGTGGAGACACTGTGAACACAATTATATTGCAACATCAATCTCCAAAATCTTTGCTTCTTTACAGGTAGGTACTTGCTCTAGTCCCAACAGCTTTGGACTAGATTATTGAAAACCTTCTTTACTTCAAATCTTTTCTTTATCTGCTCATGAAGCCATGGCCAGAATGAGCTGGTGACCAGCTGTTGTTGAAAAACCTTGGCCCAATACACATTACGCTGGCACTCCCAATTAAGTCGTGTACCTGTGGAGCCTCCTCCCTCTGTTACCCTGTCATTTTACAAGTACAAGCCCTTAAGTCCTCAATCAAGACTACAATTTATTATTTTAAACTAGCTGAATTGAGCTGGATTCATTTTGGAAAAAATAGGAGAATATTTAGATATTAGTGATTGATGCAATCGAGAAAAAGGCAAATAATGAGAGGTTAGCACCTAACCAACACAGAGCATGCATTATGTTTTTCACTCTTCCACATGACCCCACAGATTTCTACTGGTGTATCATTGACAACCTCCATGCATACAGAAATAGACACATCACATTAATCAAAACCTATGTTATCAACACTAGAATCAATACAGTTCTTCTGTTAATACTCCCATATCTGCTGTCAAATAACACAGCTGATTTTTTCAAAGCACAATTCAAATTCAAATATACTCCAACAAGTCCCTTAACATAATATAATTCTACTGTTGTTAATTATAACAACTGTATTACTCTAATAAAGATCTTCACTGTAAGGGTTCTAAGCATTAGTTATTTATTGAGAAACTATTTCATGCAGCAGGTCGATAAAGGCAATTGCAGTGAATCTTTAAAAAGGGAAAAAACTCACCTATTATTACTACAGGCAGGGTAAGAAGGGAGTCCCCAGGCAGAACAGTTTCTTCAATTAAAGGCATTCTTTTAATCTTCCTCCCAAGGCTGTCACCAAAGTACTGAACAAAGGAATTCAAAAGCTGTCCTTCGGTTTCAGTGCCGCTGTAAGTTCTAATTAAGAAGGACAGATGGGAGAAAACTAAAATGAAACAGTGAACTGTTGGCAGAACAGTCTCTTCAAAAATAGTCACTTTTGATGTTTTACTTTAAAAGCTACGAAACTGGTGAAATTGAGACCAAAACAGATATGTTTTACCCAATCTACACAATTTTACTCTTCAGCACAGCTTTTCTAACAGAAGATTTTTTAAAACTACTTACTCCTAGCAAGTCTACAGAAGGATAACAAAAAAGCACAGATGGCTCTGCAGAAGTGCAGATTTCTAATCTCAGTTTATACAAAGCCAAAGTATAGCCACAAGCATTATTTTGATCCCACACACAGTAGAACTCATTCCTCATTATCCTTATCAAATCAGGAGATACACACTGCCTAGCCAATTAACAACATTAAGGCCAGACAAAGCCTGAAGGAGCAGCTAAGGCGCAACAGCAGCGTTCATATCCCTTCCTGCCGCCCGAGCAGCACACAGGACTTCACCTCAACAATTTCCATCCAGAGAGAAGTGAGGCTGGTTGAACTTGGAAGTGGTGTGAGGATGGATCCCTGTGAAGTGATCCCTTTAAGCTCTAGACATAACCCATCCGACCACCATTAAAAGTTTTTACAGAAGGAATTGCCATGTAGTCAGGTCAGCTCCTGCACAGCAGACTGCTTTCACCACTGGCCATTTTTCTAGACTTTTTAGTTCTTCCTCTGAAAAATGCATTTAAGTTTCTCTTGTAACTCTTCACCATGTAAATGTGCTTCTAGAATACAAAGACTTGTTTTATAACATTTTCTATTTAATGATTTAGGAGTCCTTTCTGAAACCTTTCCAGGTCATTGAAGCAGCACACAAACTATCAGTCTAGCTAGAAAGACAGAGTCAAATTAAAACAGTCTGTTAATGCAGTTATTTTGTCAAGTCTTTTGTAAAGTAAGGACAACAAATTTTTAATCAAAAATATCTGTATCAACAAGGGGATATTTTTAAGAAAAATTTCTAAAAAAATTTCTAAACATGGTAATTATCAATAATAAATAAAAGTACTCATCTATTTCCTAAGACTTTGCATATCTTAAAGCTATTCTAGCATTTCAGCAATCATTTTCTACACAGGATCAAAACTGTAAGATGCTGATCCAATTCCCTGGGCCTTCAAGAAGCCAGTGCCATGTACTGCCTCAACTCCCACAGCACCCAAGATTCTGTTTCAAAAGCTCTTCCTCGGTGGGGAAGTCTGAAGTAAACTGGAGACAGAGCCGTGCAGTAACAACAGCAGTAGCACAATCTGTAACACATCTCTCTGACGGCATTGTTAAAAAGGGTGAGGAGGTATTCTGAGGTTGCATTTATTTTGGAAAGTACTTCATATCACTATTCCCTGCAGAACAACAGAAAAAAAAAGCAAAAAAAAAAAAAAGGCAAATTACTTGCTTATTGTTTGATTACAGCTGCACATTAGCTCTTGCAGACACCTAACATCCAAACAGCATGAGTTAGATGAAGACAAGCAGTCAGAGAGGGGCTATCTAATAATCATACTGATTTTTTCACCTCTGCTTTTAGAAAGGAGCAGGTAGACTGTTTAATTTTCCAGCCTTTGCTCAAAGTTGACAAAGCCAATACTACCTTATGTTTTGCAAAAGACAGGCTTAAGGGGAGCATGCATGCTCTAGTGTGGCTTCACTATACTTGCTGTGCTTGATATCATAAAACCGAAAGAAACATTTCAAAACTTCTTTTAAGAGATATCTGCACAATGCTATAGGCTACAGAAGAATCTTCTAACAATAAAAATGTTGCTTCTATGCAGCTTAGTTTATGACAAATTACCAAAATGGTGATTTTGCACAGGAACATCTGCACACAATGTGCAGTTTCTTGCAGTATCTTTGCACCGAATACCTGCACACAAAATGCAGAGCACACGAAGGAGTGTTGTCAGTTCTTCCTTTGCAAGAACATCATACCAGAACCTAGCAAGATCTGAAGTCAGGGGCTACCACCTTCCTAACCTCTGAGCAGCACTGAAAGCCACCAAGCACCAGCAGCTTTCATCTCGATAAAACTCACAGTAGACAGCTTTGCAGTGGTGGGGACTTGGCACAATCATCTACGGCTCTAGTCCTGCAGACATGCAAGCGGGCACAAGATGAGTCAGTTCCAACACTAGAGCCTAATTTATCTTATACTGGTCACTCAAAGAACCTGGGGAATTACATTCTGTTAATAGGCAGATTCTAAACATATGCAAAAATGTGCCTTCACGGTTTTGCCTTTTTTTTTTTTTTTTTAACCCATTACGAGAAAAAATGCAACATACACATAACAGTTTTTCTCCCATTTGAAAAAGCTAGTAATAATAATTTGTTAACAACTCGTGATTTGTTGCAGGTTATTAAAATAAATGGTACCTTTTCCAGGTAGCTGTTCTGAAAGATGCTAGAATACACTGCGTACTTTCAGGAAAAAAAAAAAAAAGAAATAAAGAAACGGACTGTGGTGGGCGGTTAACAGAAAACTCGTTATATAAAAGGAATCTGAATTTGGTCTCAACCTGACACTTCGAGAAGAGAATTCACCACTGCCAGACTGTTGGATTTCGTTCAGGTACGCGGGCGGAGCGGAGCCCCTGGGGGCCGGCATGCCGGGCGGTGCAGCGCTGCGAGCCCGGAGCGACACCGAGCATCAGCGGCCGCGGGCAGCCCCCGGCCCGGCTGCGCCCCGCCGCTGCCCAAGGTCACGGCGCGCCCGTCCGGGCCCCGCCGCCGCCGCCGCCATCCCTTGCTCGGCGGGGCCGTGCGGGGTCGGCAGCGCCGCGCCCGCCGCCGCAGCCCCGCGGAGGCCGCAGCCCCGCCGGTGTCCCCGTCCTGCCCGCACCGCCGCCGCCCGCCGCCCCGCGGCCCGGCTCCGCGGCGCCCCACCGCCCCCCGCCGCCGCCTCACCTGAAGTGATCGGCCAGGGAGCAGCGGCAGCACCACACGGGCATGGGGAGCGCCGGCGGGGCCCAGCGATGAGGCTGCGGGGGGACACCGCACGCCGGCTCCCGCTCCGCCTCCTGCCGCCGCCACAGTGGGATCCGCACCGCGCGGTCCCTCCTCCTCCTCCTCCCCGCTCACATGCGGCACCGGGTCACACGCGGGAGGAGGAGCCGCCGCCAGCACCGGCAGGGAGGAGGGACGAGCGGGGTGAGCAGAAAGGAGAGGAGAGCAAGCGGAGGGGAGGGGAGCGGAGAGGAGAGTGCCGCTTCCCCCTGCTGCCGCGGCCCCGCTCCCGCAGGAGGATGCCGGCTGCACTGCCTCCCCCGGGGAGGGCGGGCAGCCCCGGCCCGGCTCGGGCAGCCCCGGCCCGGCACCGGCAGCCCCGGCCCGGCACCGGCAGCCCCGGCCCGGCACGGGCGCAGCGTCGGCGGAAGGCGGCGCAGCGGAGCGAGGCGGCTCCGTGAGGGGGCTGCCGTCCCTGAGGGGACTCACACCTCAGGGAGGGTCCCGGCCCGCAGCGTCTTGCTGTGCCCCATCGGGTTTCTCGAGAGACGCGCATGAAGGAGTTGACAGAAATCAAACAATTAAAAAATTTACGACGCACCTTTTGACTAACAGCCACCTCTTCGGGACAATATATGCTTCATATATGATCAGTTAATAGCTTCGAATGTGTCTTCTCATAAATATTTTGCAGGAGTGCTTATGTGCGGAGAAAGCATTCCTTCCCTAGTCACACCCATCTCAGTGACTGGGGTTGGCAGGAGCTCAGGACGTCTTACAGGCCAACCCCTGCCCAGGCAGGGCCAGCCTGAGCCAGCTGCCCGAAACCAAGGCCAGATGAGTTTTGAGTATCTCCAAGGATGAAAGATTCATGACCAACCTGCTCAGGTGTTTGACCACTCTGACAATGAAAACGTGTTTCCTTCTGTTCACGTGGATTTTCTTGTCTTTCAGTTTGTGCCCATTGACTCGCATCCTTTCCCAGGGAACCACTGAGTTCCCTCTCATTTTCTGATTAGGTCTTCATTCCCTCCCATTTATGGATTAACCAACCCTTCTCTTCCACAGGCTAAACAGTCTCAGCTTTCCAAGCCTCTGCTCATGCAGTCAGTCTGCTGTCTGAGACACCAATGTCTTACACTGCTTTTCTCCCTCAAAGTCTACCAATGAGAGTGAATGGCAATAAATCTATGATTGTTAATTAAACAATTACAGCCTTCTGCACAGAGTGTGTCAAAATGTGCCATTTAGGTATTAAATGTGTCAATTAGGTATTTCTTCAGTGTGAATCTGGTCTATAAATCTACAATACCAAGATCTTACAAAGCTGTGGAGTTGCTGTGTCTGAAGTAGCTCTTGGCAGCTGACAGTCCCAGTTCACCTAAGGTTGCTCATTCAACACTGTCATGTCTGTAGCCAGAGAATATTTACTGTTAAATAGTCATTATTAACTATTAAATTGAATATTTTCTATTTATTAGTCATTATGTCTGGTTCCAGTACAAAGGATGACTTTATTAGATATGAGCTCTGTAAAAGCTTAAGGTAAAAGAACACAGAAGCTGAGCTGTACCACTGAGTACAGAATATTGATATAAAAGCTATATTTTGAAAGGATGAAACATATTCAGTTAAACACATTGTTCTTCAAGTGCAGCACCAGGTCTAAAATGTCTTTAGACCAGAGTTAACAACATGAAGCTGCATTTTGCTTGCTCTGTCCTCAAAAATACTGCCTTTAGTCCAGGAAACTATGTGAATGATTTGTTTGTTGACCATATAACTCATACTATTTGAATAGTCATACTGTTTTATTAAGGTTGTGTTCTGCTTTTCAGTGAGTTGCAGAAAACGACTGCAGAACTTGAAAAAATACTGTTTTTATTCCACATAAAAGTTTGCTCATAGTCAGGACAACCTCCTCCCGGATACAAAACTCCATGTCTTCAGGACCTCACATTTCAAGGAAACTAGCTATAACCAAGCAAAAAGCTTTTGGGGTTTCACCAGTTACTTGGTGGCAGCATCAGATGACATTGACTTCAAAATCAATGTATTAAAGATGTATTTGGCTTTAAGTACCACCCTTATTTCCTCCCATAAACAAATCTGGCTGTCTAGAATATAACACAGAATCTCAGCTGTACTAGTCCTATTATTAGTTTGTGCTATCTTTATGTATATACACTTGAGAAGTAAAGCAAACACATCTGTGTCCATGTCTAAGATCAGGACATGTCTTCCCCCAGCTTTCACATTTAAAATTAAAAGATTATATTGGACCTTATGCTTCTGATATAAAGAGGTGGTTTGGGAAAAGTGCTAGTGGGGTCTCCCTGGAAATTATGTTCTGCATGGATGTCCTGATTTTCAATGAATTATGTTTCTCCCAGAAGTAAAATTTTCTGTTCCCTTTAAATTCTACATGTTAACTTGGATTTTTCAAATGTCTTAGTTTTGTGTTTGGGATTTATTTAAATTCCATATCTCAGAATAAAATGTATTTTCTTTAGATGTACCTTTGTATTAGTTCTTTTCACTAAAGTTGGAACACGTGGGAAGAGAGTAAAATATATGAAGCCACAGCAAACATTTCCTCACATTTTAAAGAGATCTGTTTTTTCTTTTGAGTTCATTTTTGGAAAGAGATTTAGGTAGCTATTGGCTGTTAGCTTTATTCCAAATCTTTACATTTTAAATCATGCTAGCCAATTAGCTAATTTAAATCTCCTTTCTTTTGCTAACACTCTCTATACTAATTTAGGTAATATAATTGGACATTTGTTCAAGAATATTCTTTTTTCAAAATCAATTTAATTTGAAAATATTTTCCCCCAAGTATTCAGGAAGTCATTATCTCAACTATTGATGTTGGAAAATCAACAATTAACAAACAAATCAAAATTAACAAACAAAATCAAAATTAACTCTTTGTTAAGCACGGGGGTATTTTTAACAAAACTTGTAGCTTTTCCTGATCAACTGACTGGGAACTAAATATGTTTAGTACTTGATGCTGCAGAATTCTTAAAAATCCTGCCTGTGGTGGGAGCATCAGAAGAGAAGGCTGTTGCCTCAAATCAGGATACACAGTATGGGACAAAAGGACTTCATGCTCTTCTGTAGAAGTGACATGGTCAGTGAGTAGCTGAAGAATGACACCAACTGTGCTGAATGCAGCCTGCACGTTGTAATACAGCATGGGAAACAAGGAAAGTGACTGCAACATTCTGGTAAGATTCCCAGGCCCCACCCACTGCAATATGAGATTAAAGTACAAAATAAGCAGAAAATAAACCTGCAAGGCTTCAAATGTCACTACAGGATTATTATCAACTGTCTGAATGAATAATGCAATATCTCAGTTCTGGAGCTTACCCAGGACAGATGTCTCATCAAGGGCAAACTTGCTCCCTGTGACATCAAATGACTCCAAAAGATGTGTGAACTGCAAGGCCCAGCAAGTGACAGAGTAGTGAAACATTTTCTGACATGAGCAAATAGAAAGCTTGCCGCAAGCCTGTGGCACTCAGCCTGAAGCACGAGGTGCTGAAAAAAGGCCAGGAGAGATTAGGAAGGGTTGAGTTTATTTGCTCTCAATACTGTTAAGCAAGATGGCAACTTGACAGCCTAGATGCAAAAAAACTTTCTGCCTGGCCAAGTTAAAAATAAAAAAGAAAAAAACTGTAAAAATGGGGGAATCTTGGTGAAGAATTTCTGTTGCAATTGTAACAGATCCTGCCGGAAAGTCAAGATATTTGTCAAGAGGGACCAAGAAAAGATGCTTGTAAAACTATCTTAAAGGAGTAGGTCTGTAAGGTTTCTGGGATATTTTTATCACCTGTGAATAAAGTTATTTTCAGAGGTCCTCCTTTTCAGATGTTACTAAGTGCTAATGAAATAATACTTGCTTGATAATTATGATTCAACAATTTCTGTGTCAAATAATTATCTTACTAGAAGTTATTATCTTATTCTAATTAGCTTATAGACGTTTTGACAGGACAGTGTTATGGGCCTTTTGCACCTCAGAGTGCAATTTTCCTGAACATCCCAAAAGGTGTCTATGTAGTATTCTGTGATTAAAGAAGAGACAAAGAATTCTGCCAGTGGTTTAACTGGGTTTGGAAGCTAAAACACCAAATAACCACTTGCTCACTGCCCCCAGTGGAATGAGGCAGAGAATCAGCAAAAAGGTAAAACTCATAGGTTGAGATAAGTACACATTCATAGAACAGAAAAGGAAAGGAAAATAATAACAGCAACTATAAAAGAATATACCAAAGTTCACCATCTTCTCTCCAATGCCAAGCCAGTTCCTGAGCACTGCCCTAATGTTTTATTCTGTAAATAATCCCATGTAAAATCATCATGATATTCATGCTAGCAACTAATAATTCTACCTTATATCACTTGTACCTATCAAGAAACACATTCATTTCTAGGGAAGAAATTTACAATTTTTAATTAGGAAAGACTTCCTATTAACTCAGAGTTTTCATATTTATAAAAAGTACTTTTTTAGATGAATAGATTTTTCCCCTCCCAATTTCTGCCAGATATTTCTTTGTGCTTGTTATTTTGCCAAAGTACAGCTCCCAGAGATAAATTATTATATGGGCTACATCTAATCCTCTGTCCCTCAAAAACCTGCAAAATGTGTCTCAGTCATATTTCTGATTATGCAAAATGTCATCAAAAGTAACTCCTCCACTACAAATTAATTTTAAATCCATATTTTTGTAAGTCTGAGTTATAATTTCTTAAAGACGTGGGCCTATCTCTATTGTGTTGCTTTGCTTTCTTTTGTTACTAACAGCATTTTTTTGGTGAATGTGAGAATGCACAGCTTGTTCCTGACAGTGTCCAGTCGATGTGTTGTGCTGCGTTCTCAGCCAGTGGGGCACATTTTGTAGGGGACTGAGATGTCATAGGAGACGTTGGAAAAGGGTAACATACTTCTAAAAGAGTCAAAACTGCATTTGGATTCATGTTTATTTCATGTTTCTCAGTTCTTCTGTTTTGAAACACAGATTGCTCGCAGCCATTGCCCAAGCTGCCTGTTATGAAAGTCAGGTTGCATCTCTTAGGGATAGTGCCAAATCCATGGGGAAGCTCTGTGTGCTCGCATGGTTGTTTGAAAAGCGTCAGGAGAAGATTGTGTGCCAAGCAAACTGGTCAAGGCTGGCATATACAAAGGCCCAAGGGATTTGAAGAATATTATAAAGAATGATAACAACAGTTTTCAAAACAAGGACAAAACCTCAGGGCTTGAAAGAGCTGAAATTATTCAGTTACTGTAGGTTGAATTTATTGCGCTCCAGCCTACTGAAGGGTTTTTGTTGTGATTTCTGCATTCCTCCCTCTTTTAATCTATTCAAAATCCAGCTGTCACAAATAGCCTCTTGCTTTTTCTACTTTACACATTTCTTTAAATCACAAATGGATTGTACTGCCCAAGTGGGGAGTGAAGGAGATTATGTGAGAGAAGATATCAAGCAGAGAGAGATGGAGCATTCAAAAATAGCTCTTTACGATATTTAATTATAAAGGAAAAAAAGGTTTTCATTTACTGAACTGGACAATGCAAATACTTACTGGGTCATAGAGTAGCCATTGTTTTTTTTCTTTCCTGCTTTTCCTATTATCTGCAAGGTCTGTTTGTAATATTTTATTTCTGATTGTGTTCTTGGGAGAACAATGTGTGTTTGGGTGGGCACTGCTGTCCTGGAGCCTTTTTTCTGATTAGGCCTTTCAACTTGTGCAGTAAACCAAGTTCAGTTAGTGGGAATGGAAAGTAACCCACAAAATAGGAGATGATGAAAACATTTTGGTGAAAATGACAGTTAATGCTGAATTGGAATTTCACTAAACTTTATGTAGCAGTCCGTGTCACTTTAGTGTAGTTAAGACCGTCAGTACTTTCATAATTCTGCCGCACTATGATCAAAATGCTAGTCTCTGTTTTTTTCTCATCCATTAATTTCCTAAAGTTGACCTATAATACTTAAAAGTGACAAATGTTTGATTTTTTTTCCTCTGTTGCCAGTGATTTGCAGCTTTGTCACAGAATGAGAGAAGCAGTTGCTGAAAATTAAGGGAAGTCCCTTCTCACAGTATCCAACACCCACCCATATGCTTATTTCAAACTTTCTGCCTTTCTTTCCATTAGGCACCAAAGGAAACAAAATAACAGCCATACAAAAATTTTTCCGTCTTTGAATGCTAGATTTCTGTATTCTAGGAGCCCAGTACCCACTGACAGCTTGGTTATAGCTGCACCTCCATAGCAACAACACTTCAACCACACTTTGCAGTTCATGTGAACTCATTATTTTAAGTGCCTCATTATTTTAAGTCACACTGTTTTAATTGTCACATCTATTAACTGCTTCCTGTCTTTAAAAGGCATGAGACTGCACAGGCCTTGGAACTTAAGGAGTGAAATAAGGTATGACCAGTCTGTAATGAAGTTGGTGGGAAGCAGAGACTGCAGGTTACAGGAGAGAGAACCAAAAGGGTGTTATCATGCATGTGCCTCTCTGTGTGCTTTAACTACACATAGGTGTCCTAAAAGAGTAACAAAATCCAGCCCTAAAAGCAAACCAGCCCATTGACAATTATTGCAGAAAGCTCTAGAAACAACAACAGGATTCTTTGCTCTGTACCAAACATATTTTCAAGCCTCTTGTAAGCCTGCCTAGCAATAATTTTTCTCATTCTTTTATAACCCAGTCTTTTATTTTGCATTGTCTTGCTTTTAGACCACAGGAATGGTGTGCAGCTTGCATTTGATTTACATGATCTTGAGGATAGAATGGTGTTTGTCTTGGGTAGTTACTTGGCAAAATTTTTGGAAGCATTTGCCAGTAATAACTGTACTCATAGATTGTTTGCTTTTCTAAAGAAAGTAGATATTGTACTAAATAGGCATTTTAAGGCCCAATTTGAGGCACATAAATAAATAAGAACTTACTATATGTTTTCCTGTCGGAGAGTAAATGGATTATTCCAGAATGTTTTTCTCTCTCTCTGATTTCCTTGTACATGGACTAAAGGATAATTTGCCTGAATGTGTGATTATTCCTCTCTCATTGCTGCAAATTTAGCAGCAGCTTGCATAAGATGTGATGGATTCCAATGCAGTTGTTCCTCTTTATGCTAGAGAAAATGCAGACTGAAATGCAATTTCAAGGACACATTTTGAGAATAAACAAACACCTCTTGGTGTGAAATGCTAAGCACCATAATTTTTTTTTCATGTGGTTTTGCTCCTTAAGAAATATCAAATTTGGATCCAAATATTGTCAGTTTCCGTTCTTAGATTTAAAGAGTAAATTTTTCCATCACAATTTCTAAAAGAGGATGTGTATGTATGTGTATGTTTAAGTAATGAGTACATCTGATGTGGTGTGATATATGTTTTTTAAATATTTTAATTTAATTTTATAAAAATTTATCTTAAAATTGTATTTTAAAGTCTTCATGTTTTCAAACAGCTGTTAAAAATCAAGCCAACTACCTGACCCAATAATGTTTTTTATACCAAAGGACATTTAGTACCAAAGGTGAGGAGCGGCAAATGCTTTTTAAGCTATAGAACCCATATGATGAAGACAAAAGGATAGAATATACTGAGTTGAAAGGAACCCATCAGGATCATTGAGCCAAACTCCTTGATATAAAGGAATAGTAGGAAATATTTGCTAAGCTCACCTGTTTCTGAAGCAGATGACTGATCATGTCACAGACCACCTGTAATAGCTGGGATGAATTCCAAAAAGAAAGCTTTAAAGAAACTGCTCTTTAGATACTTTAAGATCAGTAATATATAAACACATTAATTCCTCACAGAGTATTTCTGTCTGACAAAATTAGCAGCTTCACCACTGCAAATATTTTCTTTCAGCAAGCTGTAAAACAAAGTAAACCATTTGGCCACCTCCTACACATTTCACAGCTGAAATGTGTGTACACTTTTTATGGAGTTAGGGAGTCTTCAACTGTGGAAGAAGTGAAAGAGGTATAAGTAACCACCCCGAACAAGCTATCTGATTTTTTCATTAATCTGCATGAGTAACACAGTGATGATGAAATTAGATAAGAAAATCCAAACCATCCAAATAAACCGTGATGCATTGCCTGAACTCAATAGTAAGACTTGCTTCACCTTAGCTGTGTCTGAAGGGAAACAATAGCAATTACTTTAGGGAGAAAAGTAGGGAAATAAAATCTAAGGGCTATTTAATAATAACACTTTAAAGTGTTTATAACAAATATTTCTATTTTTCTAGTTCTTATAGGATGATCTTCATCACTCTTTTCTTTTAATTTTGTCACTCCAGTACTAAATTCTACAGATTCTAATAAGGAAGGAAAAATAATGTTTTTTGCTTTATTTCTAGAGCATGCAGTGCCCTTATACTGTAGTCTGGATTGTAATCATTTGGAACACTACAATATAAATATTTATATATAAATATAAATATATATTTTAAATAAATAATCAGTGTTCAGTACCAGGTAAAAGTAGATGCTATTATTCTCCCCCTGAAGTATTTATCTCAGTAGTCAAATATACTTTCTTGGTGACCTAGTACTGATTTGCATCTTCAAGGAATTTTTTTTGATAAATGCTTGATAGAAATAAAGTCATCTACCTCCTAGCTGGGATTGCATGAAAATCTATGGGAAAAAGTTGCTGTGAACAATTGGTTCAGAAGCAGACAAGACCCTTAATTTTGCTTGTTCTTAAGTGCTCTAGTGTTTCTGGTACCTTTGTTTTGGGCTCAGCCTCAGTAATGCACATAGGTCTCTGCATTTGCTTAAAAATCCCCATGCTGTATTCCTGAAACAACAGATGGAAGTCTCACTGATAATAGCTTTATTCAACCTTGCTGAAAATGTTAAGTCTAGCAACAATAAAGGCTTAACTGTTCTACATGCCAGCCAACTGGCCCTTGCGTATTACGGAAAACAATTGCAAGCATTTAGCGTTTCAGTACACATGCAGCCCAACTACTTGGGAATGTGGGATCTGAATACTCAGCCCTGATGCACTGCCAGTGATCAGTATTGGCGACCTCTTCTTTGGAAAACCATGTGTTATATGCATTTCAATTTTGCTGTCACACATTCAGATGAAAGTGAAGATACTGTTTTAAATTTTCGGAAACTCTAGGGACTCTAGGACAGAATTTAGGCTTGCTCATTTTACACTGATCTGGCAGGGTAAGGAAGGTATGAGACTCTAGTAACCCACATGGAACTAGAGTTAGGAATGATTTCTGGCTGCTGCCTGCAGAGTCCAGCTAGGTGTGCAGCCTGCATCAGCAGGAGCCAGTCAGGTTTGCTTTCCACAGCTGTATCAGATGACTTTGGGAAAACATAATCTTTCCTATTTAGTGTTGACCTATACAGCTCTTCTGGCATTCAAAGGCATTGATAAATTAGCAAAGGATTTTTAGCAAAATGTGACGTAAGTAGTGTAGAGTCTCTTCATTTGCACTTGTCCTTTTGGGTCTTTGACATGCTTAGGTTTGTAAATTCTACATTGTAAAGCTGGTGTAAAATAAACTAGAGACAATGGAAGGAGAAAAAGCAATGCTTTATATGTTTAGAATTTAGTTTTTGTGATTTTTTTCCCTGAGTATGGGTCACTAGTTACAACTAAAATTACTTCTCTTGATAATTTTTAATATGAAAACCAGATTTTTTCTGGTTGCTTTTAGTTTCTTGATTGCATGGTTATTATATGATTATTATATAATTTTGCTTTTTCTGATATGCACTAATGTTTTTTCACTCTTCAGTTATAATGATTTTTCTATTTAAAAATATCCACTTAGCTTCAGCTTTTTTTTATTTGGGTTAAATACTTGAAGATACTTATGACACTGTTTCTATTTTAAATGTCAGATATAATTTCCTTCTTCTCTTGCTTTAAAACCATTCCAATTGCTCCAGATCCTTTCTCCAGCACTTCATGCCTCAGACCACCAGCATATGAACATCAGTGTTCAGGCTGCTTGTATTAAACTTACTTTTCCTACAGGACTTTTCTTCATGCTGCTTCATTTCCTTTATTTGCTTTTATTTGTTGTGATTTATCTAACATATTGTTTAGAAATGCTCCAGCTGAGAAGAACAAAACTCCATCGCTATAAGAAATTATCTTAGCAGAATATATGTAACTGTATGTAATTTCAACAACAATCAGAACATACAGGACTCTTTCTGGGCAGTTTAAAATCAATCCTTAGAGATCCACCAGACAAAATTTTACCTTTTTTGGTCTGATGTTACTTGTGGCACTAGTGGGCTACTGTGCTCAGTATGAAACAGTGACAGAAAGGCATCATCTCAGAAGATGACAGATTGTGACAGCACTTTTTGCATGAAAGATCACCAGAGCTTTTAACATATTAAAAGCAATGTATTTTCATAATCTTCCTCTCAGAAATTGCTGAGTTGTAGTCTAGGCATCCTGTCATGGCATTCACTTAGAATATCTATTGACTTCATAGTCACAGACTAAAGCCTTGTGGCTTTGGGCATCTATTCTTTCCATAGTGCCTAATACCAGCCCCTGGAAGTCAGAGCACTGTGTTCGTAGTACTCCTGATATGTTCAGACTAGCAATTATGAAGTAATTTAAACTTTTTTTTTCAGCTGTGA
Source organism: Zonotrichia albicollis (assembly GCF_047830755.1). Taxonomy (NCBI): domain Eukaryota; kingdom Metazoa; phylum Chordata; class Aves; order Passeriformes; family Passerellidae; genus Zonotrichia; species Zonotrichia albicollis. The sequence goes on from NC_133819.1 coordinate 135,588,984, forward strand.
TGCAAGTATAATGTTATGTTAAGCAAGTAGCTTGCTTTAGAATACTTTTTAAACTTGCAGTAACAACCTCTTCTAGGAGCATGTGGTTCCTTGTTTTCTCCCCGTAATAAGAGGTCTATGCTGCATATTTAGGGTACTAGTTTAAGGTCATTGGAGTTTTTATTTTGTTTGATGTCTTTGCTTTTGCTTTGAGAAAACCAAGAGGGCTCCTGTAACTAGCTTGTGTCGCATTTCTGATTAAAAGCTTTCCATTATGTGAAAGAAAAAAGTATTGCAGATGCCCAGGCTAAATTCATCTAATCTCCTAGGAAAAAGCACTCCATAGCTGTATCCCAAAGAGAAAGAATGCTTTGCTGAGGCTGGGATCACATGCTCTGTACTGCCAGTGTCCTAATCCAAGGCAAGCTGAAATGTTTCATAGAATCCATAAAAGACATCACAGTGCTTGGGGCAACGGGGCATTCAGCCAATTCCTCTAGAATCACTTTTTATATTGCACTTGCTTTGTTTTAGAATAAAAGCATTTCCACTTTTAGAGGGGTATGGCGATATTTTCAAATATGTCCTTGTTAACTTTACTTTTGAAAAATTATCTGCGAGAAGAAGCAGTAAATCCACCAACAGTGTGCCCTTAAACATTGCCTCATATTTGTGGCGTTCGGGACACATCCTGAACAGCTCAGCTGCCTTGTCACATCCAATGATTGGAAGGCATTTTGACATCATTTAGCCTCTGACCTTAAATTTCACTCTCAATAAGCAGAAACCAAAACATACCCCACAAAACACTGAGAAAATAGAAACTGTGGCTGTGTCATCCAAAATGAATCCCTATCACTACAGATGAGACATTTCCCCGCTTTCACACAATAGATGCTTTTATTTATTACTATCAAGACTGGAGCCAAATCGAACAATCGCTCTTTGTATACAGATACTTCTTTTAATTTGTTAGTGAGTTGATCCTTTTAAAATTGCTCTTTAGCTGAGCTGTTACTAATGTGACTCAAATAATGAGAAAAATCTCTGATCTTATGATCACAGGGCTGTTCAACTGACGGGTCCACAAGTACCACTCGTTCACCTTGTAAGTAAGATGGTGTTTAGCCCAGAAAGAGAAAACCAGTCATACATGCTGCTCCAATTGCCAGTAAAAGGAGTGTTCTCTCTAAATATAGCCTTTTAACACTTCACATACTTGATTAACTTCTTTAGCAAAATAAGCACAGAAGACTTATTGCAAAATGAATCGGTAATTTTTATGCAGAGGACGCTTTGTTAATTTCCAAGGTTTCTGGCACATATTGAAGCATCTTACTTGCAGTGGAGTTGTTACTGCAGAACATACATCCTCATCTGTATTTTGTGTACTTTTTATTACACTGTTAAATCCTTCAGCTTCCTGGTGTCAATCAGCACACCTGTGTTTTCAGTGTGTAAACACTGTTATTAAATCTAAGTTCACATTACTATTGTCTAATGTAATTTACAAATAAACTCTAGCATACTTTGCTCCAGCCATTATTCCTCTGTATGTTAAATTCCAGGGGTTTTTTCCTAAGTTTTTAGTAAAAAAATTATATAATTCTTTCTCATTTTACTTCCCTTTCCCTGCTCTGAAGAACTGTTCACCAGACCACTGACCCTATTTTAGTAGCTAACAGCGAGCTGGGGAGCAGGGATTTGTTAGAGTTCTTTCTTGCCTGTGAATCAATTTGCTGTTTCATCCAAGTCAACAGAGTTCAGTTTAAATTACCAGATCTGGAATTGGTAGTAACTGGCATTTAGCCAAACCTTTTTTTTCTCCCTGGAATCCAGACCTTCTTTTTGGTTGGAAATCAAAAAGAAGAAGAAACAGTTGGAATCTGGTTGTTTTCTAAAAATGCCATCTGCTAAAAAGAGCTATCAAATTGGAGCAGAGATCAATGGGGAAAAAGTTACATTCAAGCTCATTTTAGTGGTAAATTATAGCTTCATACCGAAACTTACTACCACTAATATATAACTTAAACTGTTTATTCAATCAGATGATAAGTGTACATGACACAAAGCATGGGCTGGAACTGAAAAGTCACCCTTGGCTAAGTGAATACTATTGTCAGGACTTCATTTATTTGTGTGAAATAGAAGATTGTTACAAAAACTAAGTCATATCAGATTTGCTAGTCTGAGTAACTACATTTTTGCAACGATTCTCCTTATTACCAACTTTATTGGCCTAATGAGTCTTACTTTTTATTATGCTTCTACAAGATGTCATTATCGAAATTACAGCATTATTTGACTAAGTTCCTATATGCCTACTTTTTTTTTTATTTTACTAGAAATATTATTTTACCAATTCTCAGTTATAATGCTTTGCCAAACATGGGGGGAAAAGCCCCAAACATGAATATTGCTTAAAGCATTTCCTGTCACTGTAGAAAAATAAAATGCTATCTTCAGATAGGCAGGTATGTGTTTGCTGTGCTTGTAATCTGTGTGGCAAGATTTTAATTCTGCTCTGGTCTTAAAGAAGAACAGTTGGATAAATGACTGTGTCAAAGCCCTGCTCTCCTATTGTAGAAACAAGGCAATCGCCAAGCCAGGGAATATTGTGCTCTGACTCCATGATTCAGAATACAAAACAATTGCTTTATTGAACTATACTATATTACACTAATACTATACTAAATTACATGCTATAAAGATACTAAAGAAAAGCCTGTGACTCTCTGCAGACAGCCAGGACACAGTTTTGACCCAATTGGCCAAGGAATCAAAACAACTTTCACTGGTGTCCAATTAATCACTTTGGGTAAACAATCTCCATAACACATTCCTCATGTGCAAAACAACAGGAGCAGTGAATGGAGATAAGAATTGTTTTCTCTTCTTCTCTGAGCTTCTCACTGCCTTCCCAAGGAGAAATTCTGGGAGAGAGAATGATGTCTCTCTCTGTTCAGAGAATGTGAATACCACACTCTCCAGAGGACTTTATTAGCAGAAGTACAACACTAATCTAGTGAAAAAGTCCCAGCCAGTTCGGAACCCCATAATGATGAACTGTCTGCACCCATCAACAGACCAAATTATAAATTATATTTCAAATAAGAAATATAGTCTAATTGGTGAAAGCATTGTTGCAAGGTTTGCTCATGGTTGGAAACAGGAATGGGATGACAGCTGTGCATATGCTAATACCTAAATATGCTGGTGGTGCAAATGTTTTCCAGTTTTAGTCCACAAACCTCATTCTTATGCAAGACTCCTGTTCATGCCAACAAATTCATCAAAATGAAGGTAGGAAAGCTGTAACTTAGAAGTCTCTTCTGCAAGTATTACTAATAATTCAGTTTAGAACAGAAGCTGATGAATTTTGAGAGCAAGGACATGTTCCACTGCAGGCCACTTTTTTTTTCCCTCTCTTGTATTTGCAGTAGGTTTCCACTGCAAATCACAGACTTATTGTAATGGTCTTTTCATCCGAGCTCACATTATTACTGTTTGAACAGACACTACTTGCAAAAAACCCCAAAACCTACATCTGTTTTTGTGTTTTTAAAAATAGGGAATTCACTATTGTAGCTTGGCAGTCTTACTTAAGCACAGTAGTCTTACTACAAATGAGAAATTCAATGAGCAAGGAGAAATTGTCTTGTACATTAATTGCTTAATGTTTGTCAATCAAGAAAGAGCTCAAACATAAAATGAATTTTAGCTAGTAAACAATTTTACCCTGTTGCCTGACGAGAATTATTTTAGTCATTTATCACAGTTTAAGGATATATGATTTTTATAATTTCATAAATGATTATACAAATAAATGCTGCATACTACAAAGTTTACTCTATTGGCAGAACAATTAAATTTTACTTTAATTTCTATAAATATTAAATTACATCTATAAATATTAAATTGCAGGACTGTCCAATATGTAAATATTCAGCATGAAGAGAGATACTAAAAAGCAAAAATATTCTTTAGTTTTGCTTTTTTCTTTTCTTTTTTCCTTTTTTAAGAGTACTTAAAGGGAAAAGTTTATTAAAAAATTGTCTGAATTTGAATACAAAATTTACCAAAATAGTTTTGTTTTTAATTGACATCATACAATCAGACTTTCCACTTCTGTATAAGCTGATATGATTGTTGAATTCTGGGAGTAATGAATGCACCGTTTGGAATTCAAATACAGCATTTTTTAAGCTTGGTTGCTAGGTGCACATATTTCAGATTACAAATGAACTCAGTTGACACCTCATTCTTGAGAAGGAAAGCTGCTGCCCAAGTAATTCATTATTATGATTACATGAACAGAAAATTAAAAGCATGACCAGAAAACTCAACAGGAATTCTTTTGGAAAATACGTAATTGGACTTTTAGTAGGGGAAGGCCAGAGTGCAAGAAATGACAGCATTATTTTAGGAAATTAGATGTTTATCTGCAACATGCCTGTATCTTTAGCAATTGTTGAGCCTCTTGAGAAAAAAAAAACTGAGTAGTTTGTATTAACCTACTGGTGTGGTTAGCTCAGTTGCGTACATTTCAGCAGGACCTCTCCTTTTGATTATCCAAGCCCTGGGACAATTGGACTCATGACATTAAGTTTGAGGTATTTTGTATGTTTTTTATGTGGTGGTGTTTGTTTTGTTGTTGTTTTTTTTTAAACAGGTAAAATATAAACTTTTAAAAAGTAAAGGGGATGCAAGAGAGTTAGCAAGTGTGATTTGTATTTTGAAATATGAATGAGAAAAGAAAGTAAGCTCCTCATAGTTCAAAGTAGTATGTGAGAAGGAACAAGATCAAAGGAAAAGGTCACTGTACCTGAAACAGTGAAAGGAAGCCACAACAGGATGGCTGAGGAGCATTATCTTGCAGAGGAAAACTAATGCAGAAAATTTTGTTACCATACTATGTTCTCACTGCCCAGCTCAGTGTCTTTTTCAAAACACCCTTTCTGCTGCTCAGATGGTGTTGGGGAGCTCAGGACTTTATGTCTCAAATACCCTAAGGAAGAGTGTAAATTAGATAGAATAAGTAATTCACATCTCAGAGCTTTTGTTTAGAGTTCCGTGTCTCCATGGAATGGAGCAGTGCAACAGGCATTCTTGACTTATCCACATTTTTTAACATTGACAATTGAGTATAATTGCACCTGGGTAGAAGATGCTGCTCAGTAGAGATAAATTCTTATGCTGAAATTCAGATGTCTGGTTGTTATGACTGTCCTTAGAGAAGGCTGAAGAATGATTGTATGACTAAAACTCTGATGGATCCAAGATGGAAGTCTGAAAATATATGTGAAGATCACCCCACTCGTTTCTTTAAATAGACATCTTTTTCAAGGAAATACATACTTGGAAACAGGTTGCTGTTACTCCCTAAAAGCAGTACAGTAGTCAATGAAAAAGATTGATGTGACAATGTTTGTTTTACTTTTAGCAGATCAGGCACTTAATAAAGAAAACTAATCTGAATATATGAAGCAGTTATCACTTTTAGAAGCTGAGTTTTATAATAAATGCTGTAGTTTGACATTAAATTTTAACATCTTATAACAGAAATTATGTGAAAACAGTGGAAAAAATCAGCTTTCTTGAATTTCTGTTTCTGATGCATAATTAGTAAAGCTATTGGTTCTGTTTCTTTTTGCTGTATGGTCTTTTATGGAGGTTACAGTGCTACCACAGGAATCATCTTCCTCTCTTGTTAATCAAGCTGTGTATCATTCCCCTCTGTCTCTTCACAAGTACTTTTGATCTACATCATGTTTTTAAGAGTTACCATTTTTTTGCCTTTTTGGACATCTAATAAAATATTTGCATCTCTTTTATTTTCTCCATTTTCCTTTTCCTCAGTGTGCTTATTCAAACACTCCTGACTCTTTATTTTGCTTATGTCCTTTTTCACTCTATGCTTGTATTCAGCCCCATATTTGTTTGGCAAATTATCTCCTTCTCGTGTTACTTCTGGTTTTTTTTCTCTTCTGTTTCTTTTTTGAAATGACATTCCTAATAGATGTTAGTCTTGAAAAGAAATAAAAAGAAATCTGGAACCATAAGTATTCAACCTCAGTGTTTGATTAAGAGTAACAGTCAGTTTAATTCAACATTATAAGTTTCCCACAAATAATATTCATTCATAAGTTTATTTGACCTTTAGATGTCATTGGTTGAACATATCTGTCTGTTATCCCCATACTGTGGTTCTAAATTTAGTTTTTTTAATTCAGGTGTTTGTATATGTCTTCTGAAACCACAAGTTCCCCTGCCTCTGCCCCTTCCTTTCCCACACACACATTCTGTGGCTCTGCTAGTTGAAGCACTATTTGTAGTGCTCTCTGCTTTCTCTGAGCCATCAATCTAAAAAAACACCCCAGTGCCTGGTTTATTTTAGCTTTATGGATCACTTATGGAAAGACAGAAAATATCTACTGATGGACTGTGTCACATGAAAAATAATGGTGGTGATGCTGTTGTTATGACAGCCTAAAGACATAATCAAGACAGATTTTCTTGCTGAAAACAGTATCTTTTATTAGACCAGCTTGTACCACTGGCAAAATTAGATGAGTTTTTGTGCATGTGAGTCCTTTTTCAGATCTGAAATAGAAGCAGAAGTCTTCAAAGCTAAGTACAAGTTAAGCACATTGTCTTACTGCATTAGTTGTGCTCAGACCATCTCAAAGGGAAAGTTAAAGGAAGGAACAGTAAGAAAAAGAAGAGACTTAGGAAGAGAGACAACAAGGGGAAGGTAGAGAGGTTTTTCTCTTCCAGAAGCACTGACTGAACTCATTGGTTTTGATATCCAGCAGATTTGTGAAAGCACCCAAGTTTTTATTTGGAAAATGTTGTAGGAATCCTCGAGGGTCTGGCCTAAGATATTCAAAATGCAGTGGTTATCTTCTGAGAAATACTCTCTCCCTGACAACTGGGGAACTTCTGTCCTTTACTTGTGTGTGTTCTTTCTTTCAGCTGCCCAGCAGTTGTTTAGTTTTACCTGCAGTTACCTTGAGAGCCCTCAATGCACCTGAGAAAAGGTCCCAGAATTACAGGCATCAGATTTGACTGTTAAAGCATATTTGTTGTGCTGGTAGTGGAGAGATGTTGGTTAAGTTTTGTCCTTGTGAAGGGCCTAAATTCATTTAGTTTGTTTTGGCCACAGGCAGTTTGCCTCTCCTTGTGGGTTTAGTGAGGCTGGGGCCTGTGCAATTGGAAGGGAGGATCTGGAGAGCCCTATTTCAAAAGAGGATTGTTTTCTAACACATCTTTCAATGTTTGTACGTGTGTTCCAGCACATGAAATTTCAAGTGGGAAAGATGTACAAGAGCTTGATGATGTGCTACTACTACGCTACTTCAACACTGTGCATATCCAGCAGTTGGACCTGTTTTTCTATTTGTAGCAGTCAGTCTAATAAAATATTTTATTATTAATAGAAATGCGTATCAATAATTATAATACACACTTGCTTTTAAAAAATAAGTCCTAACATAAAAAAAAGAGGATAAATGATGTTAAGATTAGCTTTTGTACAGTCTGTGTCACCGTTTGCCAAGAATGTTGATTACACTGTAGTTAAAACACTTAATAATCACTCTGTGAGGGAGGATTTGCTTCTAGTGTTACATTTAACCTTTTCCCTAAATCTTTTTGTTTAGGAAGGAGTGCAACATGATGATCAGTGTGTATGAGCCTTGTTAACATTTGTTAAGATGAGGTTAACATTTGTTAACCTCATCTTCATCAACCTTTTTCACTTCTGCTACCAATGCTCTTTCTTGGTGACAGTGGTGAAATACTGTGTCCATGCAGTCCAAGTGAATAGCCTACACTGTCCTGTTCACTGTAGGGGATCCAATCTGTGTCCAAATAACCAGAAAACTGTGCCTCCTCTATTTGAGTAATGATTTACAACCCACTTCTCCCTGGTTTCCATAAAGCTGTCTCATGATATCTTCTCTTTCAGCCAAGTATTTTCCTCAAATCCTTGTTCCCCGAAGCTCCAGTTGTATATTCTGTCCCTACATGACCACGGGTTCCACAAGAGGGAAGTCTCTAGAGTTTCATCAAGTACATAGTATAGGTGGGTAATTGGCTTTTGTGATGTTTGTAACATGAGTATTACAGCAAACAATACCAGCAATATTATTTAGTATTAAACATTGGAAAATTTACTCAAGTGATGCTACGAGTACTTGTAATTTTTCAGGGAGATGACAGTGCTTTTCAGGAAAACTTCCACAAAGCATCATATTTCTTAGGGGAGCACAAGGGAAAAGAGCTTGTAATTATTTGGCAAAGGGCAGTGAAGGTGTTCTCACTGTGTCCCATCTGAGAGAAGGATCTAAGAAACTTGCAGTTGGGGCAGAATTTTTTCTAAGGGTTCATTGGTTGAAAAGAGTGGAAAGGAGAGATTGCATCCAGGTAGACCATGTGTTTTGAGAAGATAAAGGTAGCACTTCTTCATGGGAAAATAAAATAATAAAAGTCAAAAAGGAGCATGGAGCGTTGCAGCAGTTCTTGATGTCCAGTGCTTCCTGAACTTGAAGCTGTTTCTCTCTCTACTTCTCACTAGAAGCCAGACACTTAGAAAGCAATTCATAGTGTGCAACTGTCTTATTTTGCAGCTAGAACAATATATTTCCTAAATGCCTTTCCTTTTTTTTCATCCTTCATAATCACAGGAAACGTGAAAAAGCCTGCCGTTCTAATAATGGCATCATATGCTGGTGTTTTCAGCATTTAGAGGATACTAATTTAAGGATAAAGGCTCTTGTGACCTGTACTTCATAGTCTGATTTTAAAAGATTGAGCAGAAACCTTTTGTTTTAAAATCACCTTCTTTCATGTCAAAACTTCCCACAGTGTTTTCTATACCTTCCAGCTGGCTGTACCAGAATTGTTCCATTCTCTCCCAGCAGAGATATATTATGGAAAGCCATTTGTAATGGTGTATGTTCAATACAAAGTATAATGTGAGATAAATTCTTAGTGCTTTGTGGAAGACTAAATGTCTGAATAGCAGCAGTCCTCAAGAACATACCTGCAGCTCTCCCTCACAGGGTGACCTTGAGGGTCCTCTCACACTTGCCCCCAGTCACCACCGTGCTCAAAAACCATCACCTCCCTGAGTGATATTTCTCTTTGGTCTATGAAATCACCATTCAGAATATGAAATAATTTTTCAGAATATGTTTGGGTCATTATATCCTACATGGGATGTAGAAAAATGGTTTCATTCCAGATGACCCCTTATAAGTTTATGAAGTATCAGGCGTTGTCATCTGTAAAAGAGCTTTTCCCCCCATGTTTAGAAAACAACAGAAAACATGTAATTTTGCTATTAGCTGAGAATACTATTCAATTCTCCAGTAAAGCAACTGTTAAAATTTATTTTCCAGAGAAATGCAATTTACACTAGCATTTTGCCATTATTAATTAATAATAATAAATAATAATTCTAAAGTAGAAAATTAAGTATTAATCAGCAAGGTTTAAAAGGATCTTGTACATTATAAACATAGAGGATTTAAAAAATAAGGAAAGATTTGTTCACTATTTTGTTTTTGTGTTTGCAGCTGTAGACTACACATTCAAATATAGGTGAAACAAACTGCAAAACATCCTTGGTGACAAGATATCAGAGTAAGATTTTCACCACAGACACAAATTTTTCAAATGTTCTTAGACCCAGTTTAATCTTTGTTCATGAGAGAATGAGGTGGAGGTAGAGGGCATAAACTCAAGTGTACCATTTCTGTTTTACGTAGCTACATCCAACTTTAGCAGGCATTAATTTATTTCAATCAGCATGAATCTTGGCTGTTGCATTTAGTATATGTGGCTCATAATAATCTGTTTAAAGGCAGAAATCTTGAAGTGCGCTTGAACTGCAGCCACACTGTACTGTGAACTGATTGCCTGAAGAACAGAAGGCTGTTCAGACCTTTAAAGACATAGCAAGCCATGAAAAACCTTATTTCATCAGTGTGCTTTGGGGAAGCTGATGACTCAGTACTTGACTTTCAACAGTGTTCATCCTGCACACCTCTGTGTGCAAATCCTTCACTCTCCCTGTTTCACCAAGCTAGTCTGGATTACCTGCACACAACGTTACTGCTGGATATCTCAGTCACGGGTTTTCAGAGTGCTATTGCAACTTGTGTGCAAACAGCTTGAGGTCTGCTGCAACACAAAGTCTCCAGGGGACTTAGCCAGTCACGCTCTTTATGTTTACACACTGCTCAGACTAATGTCAGTGACTAAATAAATACAACTGACACCTTTTTATCCAACACTTTATTTTTCAAAGGCTAAGAAATTAGCTTCTGTGTGTCTGACAAGTAGGAAGTTCTTGCCTTCACATTTACAACCTGGCAAAGAAAGTCAAACAGATCAAGTGTCTTGTCAAGGACGCACCAGAAGAAAGTGAGGTAGCTGGGAAGAGCTATTTTCTGCTATTGAGTCCATGTGCTTTAACCCCAGGATCAGACAAATGAATGCAGGCAGTAGCCTGACCTGGAAATAGCAGATTTTCAGTTAAGTTCACTAATGAGGATTTTAATTAGTTGAGTAAGTCAGCATCAATACAATCAGTAAACCAAGCTCCATGACCTAGCAGCCTACTTCTTTCTGAAGGCAACTGTACTGTAGACAAGTGGATATCAGGCCTTTCTCAGACACTTTTTACCATTTATTAGCACAAGTCCAGCTTCATTACTTAGTATTTTAATTCGTTTTAAATAACATGGCCCCTCTTAGAGTGTAAATCCATTCTGAATGCTCTCATCTGGACTGGGATGGCCACCCATTCCCAACAAGGGCTGGTATGACTCTGTGCCTCACTTGTGAGGACCTGCTAGCCCCATGTCTCCTTCTTCCCTGGCAGTTGGACTTTTCCCCTCCCACCTCTCCAGGCTGTCAATTCTTCTCCTCATCTGGGCCCAGCAGTGGCTCTCCCTGGGTTGCAAAGGGAACTTTCCACTCTGTGCCAGTTGTTGTAGGAGAGCTCCCTCCACAGCATTGCAGGACATGGCTGCTCCTTAGGTAAAAACAGCTAAAACTAATTTTTCAGCAGATTTCACTCCTCACTCTGATTCTTATTTTTTTAGCACATTACCCATTGTGAAAAGCTTGGCACAGTCTATACTATCACAGCTTGAAATTAATCTTGACAATGAGTCCATAATGTGCCTATATTCTGTGATAGAACAGGGTCTCTGTCCTTTTAAAGTAGTATGACCACCAGTGGAAACAGTAGTCTTCATCAGGGTGATTTCTTATGTCTCTGGGGTGAATTGATGCTTACAACAACAGTCAGGAATGCTTTTTAGCTGAAGGTCTGTGAATATGCAGCAACACAGTGAATTTTGAATTTGCAAATAGCTAAAGAAGACTGCCTGCATTATAAACAATAGGCTTGCAACAATCACAAGTGCAATGTTTTGTGCAAACCCTGAACTTCCACATCCCACAGAGCTTGTAAGCAAGACTGGGTAAAAGGGGAGAGGAGGGCTGAAATACAGCTGGATAGAGAATTGATGCAATGGCTGACAGGCATCAGGGCAAGGAGGAATTAGGAAACCAAGACAGGAATGGTAGGAGAAGCAGGGAGATTCCTTACAAGCTCCCTAGGAAGGGAGAATAGCTGCACAGAAAAGGAAATGTGGAAGGGAGAGCATGGTACTGCTTTGCTGAGCTCTGCTGGATGAGTTGCAGAACGCCTCTGTTATCATTGCACTGGGAAAGCTGCACTAGCCTGTGAATGCACCACATAAAACAGCCACAGGGCAGAGTTAGGGCTGGTACCAAGAACTATTTCACCAGTAGGATTAAATAGCTTGCTCAATAGCAGTGGCTGAAATGTATTTCTATATTTTATTTATATCTCTCTTTTATACAAACAGTACATATTGGTACTACATATCTGTAGGAGTGTAGTTCTCACTTATATTCTTTTATCATTTTATGTATTTTATGTATTGCATTTTAATTTGATGAAAATGGAACAGGCTGCCCAGGGAGGTGGTGGAGTCACCATCACTGGAGTTATTGAAAAGATGGAAGATATTGTTCTGAGGGACAGGGTTCAGTGGTAATGCTGGATTCACAGTGGGACTTGATGGTCTTAGTGATGTTTTCCAACATAAATGATTCTATGATTCTCTCATTCTAAGGAAGAAAAGCCCCATCTGAATAAAATCTGCACAGAACTAAGTAAGAGAAACTTGGTGCTGGAAACAATATGTTGGCAAGTGTTGCAGACATCTTTTTCACTAAAAATCCTTTCTTTAGGATTTTCCCTTCTGGGAAGCTGAGGCCCCAGAAAAAGAATGTAAACCATGGTTATCTGCTGCTGTGGAATGCAACAGGTGGATTTTTGATTGGGCCATCTTGAATGTTTATAATTAAAGGCCAATCAAGACAGAGCTATCTCGGACAGAGTCCCAGAGAGCTGCCTTTTGTTATCATTCTTTCCTTTTCTATTCTTAGCTTAGGTAGCTTCTGAGGAAACCTTTTTCTTCTTTTTCTTTTTAGTATAGTTATAATGTAATATATATATATATATAATAAAATAATAAATCAAGCCTTCTGAACATGGGGTCAACATTCTCGTCTCTTGCCTCATCCAGAAACCCAAACCCTTGTGAACACCGTCACAGGCAAGGGCAATAGAAGGCCTTTGCAACTCTCCATTACACTGGCAAATCTGCATCTCCTAAGATTGAATACAAACAGAAATGTAAAACACCCTCAGGAATGAGAATGCAGGGCAAAATTGTCAGGCTAGGTTTGATAAAAGTTTGGAGTCAAATCAGATAGGTCAATGAAGATACAGATACAAAGTCAATAACATTTTAAAATTTTTAAGCTGGTACCTAAGTGCTATTGTGAATGAAATGGTAATGCACAAGAGGTACAACAAGCAATCAAAGACAAAGCCAAAAAAAGTTATAAATTAAATCATTGTGTCTTGGTTTTACATACTGTTAGGTGGCAAGAGAATAATGTCAATTTTTATTGATTTCTGCCATTTATAGCAGATGAAAATGGGCTCCTATTTTTACCCATCATCAGTGGTGTGCTGGTAATTAAAAATATCACAGCCTAAAATAATTTTCTAATTCAGTAACTTTTCTTCTACCCTTTTACCCAAGTTCAGAGTGAATGAAAGAAAAAAAAATCTTAAATGCTCACCAATTAAAACTTTAGCCACATTCTGTGAAGATTAATTGATTAATTTTTCATGTCCAACACTTTTTACAGGAGCATGATTTTTATGAAAAGGAGTGGCAATTTTAATGGTGTTTGTCAACCAGTCTATTTTGACTGTTTCAGAGCCTTCTTTCACTTTTCTTTTCATCCTTTCCTTGCTAGACCAAACTCAGATCAATTTGTATTAATTTTTTTCTGCTTTGCAGGGCATTCCTAAAAGTTCTTTAACTCAGATCTCTTACAGTTCTCTTCATTATGTGGAAGATTTCAAGGAAGCTAAATTACTGAAAGAAGACCTGTACCATCCATCACTCATCTTTCAGTGAAAAGCACTGGATTTATCAATGCAACAGGAAGGCAGAGCTGGTTTTGAAAATATATTTTGTCAAGTTTTCAGGTAACATAGCTCATTTGGACCCCACAAACATTGGTTTGGTTTTTGGTCCATTTGTAATGTGCTCAGAAGTATTTTTTAAATTTCAAACTGTGGTCCAATTCTTACCCTACCCAGATAGTACTCAACAGATTCTCTTTTTAATAGTTAATGATATTATATGAAAGCAATAAGCACTTGAAAGGCAAATATATTTTTTTTTTGTATCCTGTTTATTCTTAAAATGTAACTGTTTTAGCTTCCTTGAGTGCAAAGATATAATGAAAGCTAAAAGGGAGGTAGCAGGTGCTAATTATAATAATCAGCCTGCATGGATACCAAATCTGCAATTATAATTTACAGGTTAAGTGATCACACCACAGAAAATCTGGGAACATAATAAAGAATTTTTTCAAACTTAATTAGGACAAGTCATTAAAGCAAATCTTGAGGGGGAGGAGGGGAAAAAGGAGGCAATGAGAAGAAATTGCTCTCCTTAATACTTCTGTACAAAGTAAAATCACTCTCATGTGAATTCCAGTTATGGTAGTGAAACGGTAAGGAAAGGAAAAGTAAGGGAAAAGCAAGGGAAAGAAAAAAAGAATTAAACTGTTGGTATATGAAAGGAGAAAGGAAAAAAACCCCAGGCATATGGCATTCTAAAACTGTTGTGGGCTTTCTGCTGGCATAGCTGTTGCAGGAAGGTTGATGTTGTCCTTCCACACCAGTTGCTGATTTCTTCCCTTGTTCCATATCAGCTCTCTGCATTCTGCAATTGTTAATTGCATTTCTGCTTTTAACTGCTCTGTATTTATGGTTAAACCCGAACTTGAATCTTTTGATTCTATAGTACTTTTTCCTTTTAAAACCAAAAAGTAACTAATAAAAGAACAAACCTACCTGAACAAATGCCCTTTCCATGCCCCATTATTGCAGTGCAAGGTTTGAAATGCAGCTAAAGAATAAACAGAGAAACTAAAAGGCCTGACAGAAAAGAATTCAGCCCTGCTCTATTAGATGGCAGGGGTTTTTTTAGGTTAATTAATTTGAGAGCCTGAATACCAGCTCTGTCCTCCCTTGCTCCCCACAGGCACTGCCCAGCCATGCTGGCTCTCACAGAGGGCTCACACCGCTTAAAGGCTGACAGCCTCCAGTCTATCAATGCAGCAGCCACTTCAGTAGGATTATTTATATCCTGGTAGATGTCAGGGTGTGGATATTCCTGTTCTGGCTGAAGGATGCTGAGTGTCTGTTCCCTTTGTGCAGAAAGCTACTTGTACCCCTCCTCACGTCCTCAGCAATGCTATTGCTCTGTCTACCTGGCTGTCATCTTCAGCTCTGCTCAAGCCACTGTCATTTATCCTCAGATCTCCCTGGCACCACAGGACTGTTCTGATGCCTGTGCTCAGCCAGAGCACAGCATTTCTCTCTGACAGTGTCCCAAAGTGCACTTAGGGATGAGAAATATATATTGTGGCTCTACTTCACCCAGAAATCATTCCTAGCTGATTATTTCCTAGTGCCCATGTTTGTGTTACAGCCTATTTTGTTCTACCAAAGCAATGTGGCAGAGCCACAGAGCAGCTGAAAAGCAGCATGGCTTGAGCCCAGAGTGTTGAAGCCATGAAAATGATTCACTGTCAAAATCTTTTGCCCTATGTCCTGTTTCCAGGGAACTGATTTTGCAAAAGCACCCTGCTTTGAACCATTAGTGGAAATTGATTGCCTGTGCTGTATTCAGGAAGCTGCAGTGTGCCACCCTGGCCTGTGCTGATACATCTTCCCAGCCACACAGGAGGCTGAGCTGTCAGTCCCCATCCTTTCTCTAACTGGGAACTTAATAATTTATTGCCATGGATATCAACAGGACAAAAATAATTACAGTGCAGGAGTTCCCTCTGCTCCACTCAGCAATTCAGCCATAATGAAGAATCATAGACTCAGACTCATAGAATGATAAAATAATTTGGGTTGGAAAGGACCTTTTAAGGGTCCTACCACCCTGCCATGGTCAGGGATATCTTCAACTGGATCAGGTTGCTCAGAGCCCCTGCAAGCTGCTCTTGAATGTTTCCAGGACGGGGCTTTCTTTGAGCTTCTTTTTCTGGCAGACACACCTGCAGCAACCCTTCTATTTCCCTTTGCATCCCTTGCTAAATTCTGCTTCAGCTGCATCTTGGCCTTCCTGACCTTGCCCATACAAAACTGGCAAGCATGCCCATACTCCTTCCATCTCTTTACCATCTGGATTTGTAGCAAGCAGTACAACTAATGCAGATAGTCTGCCTGGGAGTAAAAATGAAGAAAAGAATATGAAATCTGCATACCCCTTCCCCTTTTGCTACCTTTTGCTGCCTACTTCTTGCAGATATCTTGCCCACTTTGTGCCTATTGTTTACTTGCAGCTATTACTAGGAGGAGCTGATTGAGAGTACCTTCATGTGTCAAGAGAATTACTGGCAGCAGATGAATATCATAAGCTGAGATGGAAGGTGAGGATGGCTTGGTATTCCACTAAGTGAGCAGAGGAAGGGGATTGCTCTAGAAGGCAGTTAAAGTGGAAGTGGATTCAACAGAGTGATACAGAAAAATAACAAATCTAGAACAAAGGCAATAGCTGCCCATGTACTGACATCATATTGGCAGCAGGTGAACAGGCATCTGATACCAACATTGTATTTTCCAAAGAGTGACTTTATAAATATTTCTTCACTACCAAATAGCAGAGAGACTTGGATATTTCACAAGTTTTATCTGACAAAAAGATAGAGAAGAAAAAATGGGAGTATAAGGATGGAAAACTACTCAGACATTCAAGCAGAACAATTTTTTTCATTTCCATAAAATAGCTAATTTGTTATCTATTAGCTATGATTAGTTTGTTTATTATTTATGGTTAATGCAGAAATTCTGAAAAGTTATTGTAGAAATTCTGATCCTTTTCATTCATGCTGTTACATATTGAAAACAGCCAGAATGAAAAAAATCTGTCTGCTGCTACAGACACCAAGGCAATCCTGTAAAGAAAGAGGAATGTTTGAACTTTAACCTCATCTTCATTGGACTTGCTGGAAGTTGTTATAGATACATATTAGTTAGAATATGTGGGTGACACTTTACATTGGAGTTAAGCCTGTACATCTCGGGACTTTTGCTGGGGGCAGGAATATACACATGGCTCTGGTTCTGCTGCTCCGAGCAGAAGATCTGAAAAGAGATCTCTTTTTCCTGAGAGCACCAGGCACCAGGAGCTCTCCCTCTTGTGGAGTCAAATGTGACTCCATTGGCAATTTAGATTCTGCTTCCATGACCACCCTGTCTCTAAGACAGACAGGACATATGTCCTAAGACAGCAAGAGAAAGATGGATGCAATTTGCAGGATTCCTCATATGATGGCACAATACAGGCAAGAGGAAGGTCTAATCAGAAATAAGGTAATATCACTATGAAGACTGTATTCTGACCCGAACACACACTGTGCATTGCAATAGTTCTGAAATTCTTTTGCACATCAGGCATCTGGTTCAGCAGCCTGTCCTTAACTTATGACCATTACTGTCAAATTTGCCTTTCTTCAGTTTCCAAATAACTCTTTGCACTTTTACAGAGAGATTTATTACAGTTTTAAACCAGTACATGCTCTTTTCCTTTTTCTTTTATCCCCCCTCTGGTCTCTGCATGTAGGTGGAATGTTTTCAAACATCATCAAGCAGGTTTTCTTCCAGTGTAAACTTTTTTGCCCCCCTGCCCTCCCTCCAGCAGGTGTGTCTAGCAAGAGCTTGAGACAAGAGATGCGGGACTTCAGGTGGCTCTTCAAAATGCAGTTTATTGTATCCAAGATGTTACAACATTCCAGGGTCCTGGGTGACAGAGCCTGTGTCTACAGCTGTCAGCTCCAGCTATAGACAAGCCTGAAGACCCTTTCGTTTTGGCTACAATGTATTATATACTTTTATTTGCTGAGCATCTTAAAACATAAGAACCAATCTATACCTTTACTATTACCTGTAGCCTATCGTAACTACTATCATTACCATTATTATGGTCAATACTATCCAATCACAACATAGTATGTAACAGTTTAAGCTTAAAGTTGTTTTTCAGTTTTTCTTGCAGTGGAAAATTCTCAGACCTTTTTTATACTAGCCACATTGACATGTCTTGTTTGCCTGTGGTATCTTTCTGCTTGGTAAAAACATCCTTTTGTTTGTCGTCAGCTTATCCTTTGCTCTAAGTCATAAAATCTCTTTCCAACTTGTAATAACCTTTGCTTTCTTAGTTGCCCAGTAAGATCAAGTCAGCAAACCTCAATTTACACATCTGTTATTCTTCTATAGCAAAACTTGCTTCCATCCCTATTTCTTTCTCAGATTCTACATTCAGAGACCGTTCTGCCAAGCACACATACCTATAAAACTTTCTTGTCAAATGTTCATCCTTTTCAACATCTCCCCCATTCTGATAAACAACAAAGATGCTAGAAACTGTCTTCTTATTCATCATTCTCTGCACACATAGAAGTGCAGAGGGCACCACTACTATAATTACAATTATCACCACTAAAAAAATCAAGCCTACTTTACAAAGTTCCTTCAGCCAAGGTGCAAAGCTCCAACCATCAAACAAACAGTCTAGCCAAGACTGTTTCATCTGCTGAAATTTGGTTAGCTAAATCTCTTAAGTTTTGCAGCTGTTTATGAATAGAAGTAGAATGATCAGACAAGTTCATACAACACAATCCTTCAAAATCTTCACAGCCATGCCCATGTGCTAGTAAAAGAAAGTCAATAGCAGCTCTGTTTCGTAAAGTGGCATGTCTGACTTCGTCTGTCAGCAAATCACTAATCATAGCAGAGTTTATTTCTTTACTGAGCCAACACCCTAATTTGTTTAACTGTTTCAGTGCAATTGAGGACAGCTCAAAAAGCTTATTTGAAGCAAAAAATGCTTGTAACAATTGATTTTCCAGAGTTCCAAGGGTGAAACTCACTATCACAGTTGCTGTCATAATGATCCCACAAGGAAGATCTTATTTTTCTATTTTACTTTTTGATTGCTTTTTTGACACTGGGAGCAATTATTGTAAGTTGACCCAGGGCACAAGAGGCACCATCTGATTTTGAGGGAATACCTTGCCAAGCCCTGTCTCCACAGATAAGACAATTCCTTTAGGAAATTGAATAGGAAGTTTGTTAAAATGATTTGTGTGCGGTTCATTGTATGTAAGAAGCTTAGTTTGATGACACCAAGTCATTACTATAAACTGGGTGATAAGGAGTAACATTTAGATGAGGGCTGTTTTTTCCTACAAAATGAAACAAGCAACAAGTGTCCACAGTTAATGAGCCTAAAAATTCCAATTCTTGAATGTCAGATTTATCAACTTTATAATTATCAATATAAGTTTGGTGTCTCAGGCTGGGAGTTGGGGAAATGTCATGATTGTCATATGGCAAATATTTATCAAAAGTGACATTATCAAAAGTTTCTGGGAAAGGCACTCCAACCAAACAAGTTGAAAGAGTTTTATCAGGGGATTGTGTTGGATAAGCAGATGGTGTCGGAGCCTGTGGACTTGGCTAAAGAAACCCAAACACTTGTCTTTGGTTGAATTACAGGTAAAGCTTCACTATAAAAATAAAAACAAAAGGGTAAAAGCTGCATTCACCCACACAAATAATAATAAAACTCCATTATTTTCTTGAACTGTTTCTGGCAGACAATTTTCTTTGGGTGATTCTGCATAGTTCATGTTTGGGTGCTGTTTTCTCAGCTTCCACTCGCAGGGTCACTGGCTGGTGTGGAAGCATCCATGGGCTTTGATGGGTGGTGCAGTTTCACATTTTTTGCTGGCAGCCACTTGAGTCCTATATCTGTAGAAATTCATGCAAACCCCTTGCCCCATGTTATAAGATCATATGGTCCTTCTATTTGTCCTGATTCTAGATTTTTTATTAAAACTGGGGGTTCTCTTTCAGTTTTGCTTTTTTGATCATGAAATATCTGTAAATGGGGGGATCAGGCTCTTCTGCAGAGCTATTCAAAAACTTATAAACCTACAAAGCTTTATTCAATCTCGTTTGAGGTGTATCCTGGGTTCCCCCCCCTTTCTGTTGATCTAAAATGTGTTTTAGAGTTTGATGTGTTCTTTCTACCATTCCCTGGCTTGTGGGAGAGGAGGGAATACCAAATGTATGGCAAACACCCCAGTCATTTAAAAATGTGGCAAATTCTTGTGAAGCATATGAAAGACCATTATCAGTTTTGATTTCTTGAGGGACACCTAATGAGGAAAATGCTTGTGAAAAATGCTGGCAAACATGTTTAGCTGTTTCTCCTAAATGTGCAGATGCAAAAGATGCTTTTGAAAATGTATCAATAAAGACATGGATATTTTTAAATTTCCCAAAAGAAGGGTACTTTGTGACATCTGTTTGCCATTTTTGAAAACTTTCCAGCCCTCTTGGGTTGGTGGCATATGTAGAAGGGATAGGCTGGACAAGCTAGCAGTCAGGGCAAGCCCTTATTATGGCTTGTGCTTGCTCTAGGGAAATGTGAAAATCTCATCTGAGCGCCTCTGCATTTTGGTGAAAAAAGGCATGACTCAATTGAGCTTGTTCAACAATGTTAGGCAAGGTAGCTGCAGGAAGCACCAAAGTGGAATCTTCAGTGTCTCCTGCAGCTCCCTCACCACGTGCTGCTGATGCCAATGCATCAGCTCGTGCATTCCCTTCTGCCATAAACCCTGGGAGACCAGAGTGAGCTCTAATGTGGGCAACAAAATACAGATTAGTTCTGTGTGACAAAATTTGATAAAGACAGGTGAGCCAAAGACAATTTGTTGTTCCTAACATCTTTTAAAACAGATCCTTCAATTCTCCTAACAATGTTAGCAATGTATGCTGAATCAGTGACTAAGTTAAAAGGCTCTGAAAAGAGCTGAAATGCTCTCAGCACAGCTGCCAATTCAACAGTCTGAGGAGAACCTTTGACTGTTTGAACATCTTGTTCCCAGGATTTGGTATTTTTATTTTGCTATGTAACTACGGCCTTGTGTTTGTCCTGGCCCATAACTGAAGAGATTCTAAAGGTTCTTCACTGATAAGGGGTTTCTCTTTGTAGCATAATTTAGCTTTGATCAATTTGTATGCTGGATAATGAATGGAGCAAACACCTGGAAAATCTAACAAGGCATACAACAAATCTGACTTTTGCATGGCCCAATCAAAATAGGATTTAATTATAGGTAAGTAGATGATTGTAAATTTGCAACCTGCTGTAGAAAGAAGCCTTGCTCTGCCTTTGATGATGATTTGAGAAATCATCTCTAAAGATGTAAAGATTGTCTTTGGTGACCTGTAAGAAAGAAAAACCCATTCAGTTATTAGCAAAGGCAATTTTGAGAGGAGTCCCATTGAAAGATGAGGCCATACAGTCTCAGAGTTTCTCCTAAAACTGCAAGGAAAAAGTGTTTATCTGGAACATAGAGATGTGCTGGTCTATTTTGCAGAGCATCAGTAATTTTCTCGAAAGCCTTGCAAGCTGCAGGCGTAAGGAATCGGGGGGATGATTTAGTGGGTCCCTCCGTGCTTCCTGCTGGCGGCGGCAACATGATTAAAAGATCTCCTCCAGTTACAGCGGAAGCCCTGGGATTATTTGGAAACAAATCTGGTTGGTTTTTTGTGTTTGTTGGTGATGGATTTAAGGATTTGGTGTTGGATTTAAGCGATCCCCCTCATCCTCTGAGGTAGAGGAGCTTTTAGTTTGGTCTACCTCTCTTACTGCAGCTGCAGTTGGTGTTTTCCTCTCCCTCTTCCTCCTTCCCCCTCTCTTGGCTGGAGAGGCAGCGCGGGGGGTTCAGGTGGAATGGTGGGGGGAAAGGGCACTGCAGCGAGAGTTTCCCAGAAAACATTTCTACAAGCCCGCAGCAAGTGGGGAGTAAATCTGCTGCTGTTTTGTCGTGGTGAGAAATAGCATTGTATCATTTGACCCCCACAGAGTCCCAAAGGTCTCCGGTAAACACAGCTGTAGAATCAGCATTGGGGAACTTGGTCTCATTCCATGGTAGAAGCTTTTTAAGCTCTTGTTTTGGCAATTTACTTGGACTGGATTTAATTAGAGATTTTAAATGCTGATACACATGTCTCTGATTGGCAGACACATTCTGCCCCATTGATTCCCCAGTGCTCACCTGCTGTCCTCCTTGCTTACGTTGAGCTCCAATCCAGGTACTGTCCTGCAGCAACGTCTGTCCGGCCTCCGGTCACCTTCCTTTCAGGTGCCTGTTCCTCCTTGTGGGCTCTTCCTTCTGAGTTCACCAGGAGGTCTCTTACTGCTAAAAGTCCGAGTTTGCCTACTAAAATGTGGGCGCCATTAGTAAAAGCCTGAGATGAGAGATGCAGGACTCCAGGCGGCTCTTCAAAATGCTGTTTATTGTACACAAGATTTTAAAGCAGTCTTGGGTTGTGGGCGACAGAGCCATGCCTACAGCTGTCAGTTTCAGCTACAGACAAGACTGAAGACCCTTTAGTTTTGGTTATATTGCATTATATATTTTCTTTGCTGAGCATCTTAATACATAACCAATTAATACCTTTACTATTACCTATAGCCTATCATAACTACTATCATTACCATATTATGGTCAATACTATCCAATCACATGAGTTAATATGTTACAGTTTAAGCTTAAAGTTGTTTTTCAGTTTTCTTGCAGCAAAAAATTCTTAGACGTTTTTCCAACTTGCCACATTGGCATGCTTGTTTGCCTGTTTCTGCTTCTCCTAAGACCTATTTCTGCTTGGTAAAAATATCTTTTTGTTTGTGGTCAACATATCCTTTGCTCTAGTCATAAAACACCCTAGCAACACGACTTAACCTTTGCTTTCTTAGTTGTCCAGTCATGACTGGCTCAGCAGTTGTCAATTTAGACATGTATTGTTCTATATCAAAACTTGCTTCCATGTCTATTTCATTCTCAGATCCTACATTCAAAGAGCTTTCTGCCAAGCACACATATCTGTGAAACTTTCTTGTCAAACTTTCATCCTTTCCAACAAAGTGCTTTATAGTTTCAACATGTTACATGATAACTCAATATTAACAAACGGAATTTTAAAAAGAAATCCTGGAAAACAGAGTGTTTTATAAAACCATCACAACTTAACTGACATCAAACTGATGCACAGTACAGTGGTTGGTACTCTAGTATGACTGAGCATGTGGGGAGAACTTCAGATGATAAAAATTGTTCCAGACAGGAGATGTCAAGGCACAATTCTCAATGTTGAGGCAACTCTATTTACTCTTGGCTGCTGTGGGTTCCACATCTATGTCCAGGTCTGACAGAGCACAGTAGAAGAGCATCTGAACATACTTCGTTGTTGTAGCTGTAGTGGCAAAAATGTGTGACAGAAATTTAAATATATCTTAGACATACATCTGGATTTTGAGGGTTTGAAAACATTACACAGATAGTAGAAAAATCTTGAAACACAGTAATCAATAAAATTAGGTATAAGTTATAAATAGCTAAAAGCAAAAGAAGCAAATTATTAAACTGAAATTCTTGTTTAATCATGTTTTCATCAACATTTTCATTGCTGATAGCTGAATTCCAAGTATAATAATCTAAAATATTAAAAATTTGTTTTTCCAGACTGTCTGAATTTGAGGACTAGCAACTACCCTTCAAGTGAATAATTAATTATTTCATTGTTTTTGAAAATCTGTGGACTCCTCTGATTTGGATTTTTCCATTCTTGGATGGAAAGTGAAGCAAAGATGTTCTGGTATTTCTGCCTTCCAGGGTATTAAAAAGATTAGGTTTAGTATTCACAATTCTACGTGGCTTTTATTGAGCCAACACAGTTATGACACCTACATATTGGCCTGTTTTGTACAGGTAAGCATGGTTTTGTTTTCAGAACCATGTGATAAAGCAGATGATCTGAGACATGCCACATACCAAAGCATAGCCAAACTTCATATAAATAAGGATTTTAGGAAAAATTGTTCTTTCCTTCTTCTGACGAAGGTTTTGACATGGTGACTGGGACATGATGTTGCTTACCAGAGAGCCAAAGTAGACATTTAGGTCGTTTTTCAACTGGCAGATAGACTCCCAAATAATATGCAGGAATGCCTGAGAGGGCAATCCCAACCCCAATAAGGGAATTGATTGTGTCACTGTAGAGAGGCACTATAATCAGGAATAGGGAACATAAGCAATATACTATAGGGAAGAAGAGGCTAAGCTGTGAAGACAAAAAAAAAAAAAAAACAGCATTTGTTAAAAGATGCAACAAACACTCTATTGTAAAAATTCAGGCTTTGCAGATTAAAGTTAGACATGTCAATAATAAAAGTATGTACTGAATCTTTTTGACTGCTTACAGTCAGCATAATTTATTAACTTCTGTGTACACTGCTGAGAGTCTCTTATTTGATATACGTCTGAGCATCTATTTTATTTTTTTCAGGCCTGCATAGCTCAGTTCCTTTACAATTAGTAAAAGATCAACCTTTGAAAGAAATACTTTAAGTAATGGGTAGCTTTCTCTCCAACTTCAGTTCAGAATTGTTACCTGTATTTTTGGTTGGAAACGACTTCTCTAGACCTTGAATTACATTCTTGATGTTGTAGAACTAAAGGACTGATTTACAACCCTTTTTGTGGGCACTTAACAAATATATCACAAATAAGGAAAGCTGGGCCATGAAGCTGATATGACTGGAGCACCTTCCCTATGACAGCAGGCTGAGAAAGCTGGGGCTGTTCAGCCAAGAGAAGAAAAGGTTGCATGGACACCTCACAGCAACCTTCCAGTGTCTTAGGGGGCCTACAGGGGAGCTGGAGAGGGATTCTTCACCAGGAAATGTAGTGATAGGATAAGGAATAATGGGTACAAACTGAAAGAGGAGAAATTTAGGTTAGGTATTTGGAAGAAATTCTCCACTGTGAAAGTGGCGAGACACTGGAACAGGTTGCCCAGGGAGGTTGTGGATACCCCAACTCTGGCAGTAGTTCAAGGCTAGGTTGGATAAATCCTTGAGCAACCTGGTCTGGTGGAAATTGTCCCTGCCTGTGGCAGGGATGGTTAGGACTAGGTGATCTTGGAGGTCCCTTCCAAACCTTGACCTTTTATGATTTTATGAAGGTTTCAAAAACCTCTTTATGAATTTATTTTTCACTTTTTATTTTTCCTGTCTTTAGTAGTGAGCCTTCTCAGGGGTCCAGGAGTTGACATTTGAATTCCAGCTGAAATTGGTGAGAGTTTACTGTTATAAATACTTTTTTTTTTCCTTTTAAAGGTTAAAAATATAAGTTGATGAAAACCAACTGCTGCATTTCAGAAAAGGAAATTGTGTATGTGGAGTTGTGGTGTTGACTAAGCTGACAAATGCTGACAGGAATTAAACAGTCTTTGTGTAAAATCTGATTGTAATCCTTAGTAGAGTCAGAGGCAAAATTGCCAATAAGGCAAGATTTAATCTTCCACATATTTTGTGGGAAAGTTTGGAAACTGAGTGTGAACATGCTTCAGGAAAATTTGGTCTGCTGTGGAAAATTGGGCAGGTTTCTAGCAGGAGGTGCTTAGAATATTTTATGCCTTTGTTTGAACTTTTTTAAAATTAATCAGGATGTTACACTTTAGTGGAAAGAAAATGTGTTTGTAAAAATGATGCAGGAGTTTAGGAAGAGAGATTGACAAAGAAGAAATATTTGGGGTGTGTTAATTTGTAATTCTCTTGATTTTTACTGCATCACTGCAGAGCCAAAATGCAGGTCACGGAGCCAACACACAGGGGCCAGTGCATGGTTTTGTGTGCCTGCTGTGTGTTTCCATCTTTGCTTCCTGGACAATCACTGGATTAAAACTAGAAACAGGTTTTAGGCACACTTTGTTTCTGTGCACTCACCCTTGCCTAACTGATAGTCAAATGCTCTTCTAAGTCAATCATCAAACTTGCATTTTACTGTTTATGACCACTACCCAGTGGGAGGGAACATTGAAAATATATTTGATAATTTAAGCTAACTTCTGTGTGGGCAGAATTCTGGACATTTATGGGCTTTGGAAGGATTTTACTGTGCTTGTTAAATCATGTAGTTTGATCAGAGTGTTAACCTCTCTGGAGTCTCCATCACCAGCTCTACTGAGTCTGCTGTTCTCCCAGGATGGGCTAAAAACCTCAGACATTTATTTATTCCTTTTTTTTTTTTTTTAAACAAACATTATCATAAGTCTGAATGAAAGAGGAATAAATGGTGTATATAATTTCAATCTCACAGCAGAACTACCCGAACAGATGTTCTTGTGGACTCTTAATGGGTTTTGCTCCTTCATCTTGTATTTTGAAAGAATTTCTATGGCTAATAAATAATCTATAATTGGTACTGTTATGGTTGTGATATTAAAGGTCATATAAACACATGCATTAGCTGGCTTTTAGAGCTTTCTTCCTGACTTTTTTACTTACTTTAACAGGCCGAGGTCTATGTGGCTGAGTGTATCTCAGATAGATTAGTCCTGCAATAGATAGACCCACAAAGAGCCAATAGTTGAAGCAGTAGTAATTAATAAGGAGGAAAACATCTTCCACAAGGAGATAAAGTAAAGTCATTAAGCCCTAGAAACAATAAAAAACAAAGACATTTTAATGTGAAAACAAGGACAGAGTAAAATTACAAACTGGTTTCCAACCTGTTTGTATGAGCTTAGGATTTAAGTCCACTCATAAACTGAAACCATTAGAGAAAATTCTGTGCACTGCAGGTGTGCTATACTGCCTGCAGAAAGACCTAAACCACCAGAAATTCAATGTCTGTTTTAACAGATGAGCAGAAAAACTTCCACTTTCCACATGAAAAATGTGAATGGTGGTATACCCAGAGAGTATAAATCAACTTGCTAGTGCAAACAGAGTCCTTGTGAGAAGAGTCTTTATAATGAGATTATAATTTTTTAGTAAATTATTTGATGTCAAGCAGGGTGAGTATGATAGTCTATTCATAAATGATATGTAACACATGGCAATGGCAGACATCAAATAAAATGCATGCTTAAATACATGGATTATTTATGAAAATAATTTCCAGTAATTCTGTGACACAAGATCTCACCTGTATAGTGGCAACAGAGAAAAAGTCAACAGGGCTATAGGCATCCAATGGTAGAAATTTAATTTTAAGAGCTTTGTCATTCCTGTTATAACTACAGTGGTAGAACATCAGCCTACAGCAGGGTCGAAGAGATGCTCCTGACATATTCTCCTCCAGTGACACTTTAAAAGCTCACATAAGAGACATAAACAGCTCTTGTCTATACCATTACATCTTTAGCCATTCTCTGTTTTCTCAGCAATGCTATTGTACTTCTCACTAATATTGTTTGGAGAGCCCATGAACGAATCAAGCCATTCTCTTTCCACTGCAATAAACCCCTCTACGACACAAAATAACACCCCTCCCACCCCCTCAATGAGTTTAAATTGTGGGCATATGCAGAAGATGTCTCCAGGGCAGGAGAAGTCTGTGAGGAGTCCAGTCGGAGCAGAGATGTTTTACCTCAGGTGCAAACCCCAAATGCCAGGCAGGCACGAGGCTGGGCGTCACTTACGTTGAACAGGAGAGCAGGCACCGGTGTGAAGCACTTCACGTGAATCAAGCTCAGACTGACAGGGAGGTGTCCTTCCCTGGCTCCAACATAGAACAGCCTAAAAAAAGACTAAGGAAACTCAACCATAGGAAGAGCTTTTTGCTTCCTGACAAAGCAAAGAAACAATTCTTTTATTACTCTGTTGTAAGTGCTGTTCTCTTCTTAAGTGGCTTTAGTTTATCAAATGGTGCTAATCATGAGAAGACATCTGACTGTAACAACACCTCCATCATAAATGTATGACTTGACATGGCAAAAATTACCAAACTAGTAAAGAAGGCAGATTATAGATTCCTCTTCAATTATTTAAAATAAATCTTCTATTCCATACCGAGATGCTGCAATAATTGATGAGTTTAAGCCACTATAGCAAGACATGGCCACTGCTATAGGAATTATCCACTTGGCATGACTAAGGGTTTCACCTGCAAATGTCTGTAACAGAAAGAAAAATAATGGTGAGGCCCACTGTGTTAGGAATATGGATAATTCTGAGAAACTCTCATGAAAACACATTATCCCAAATGTAGTGTCATAGCCCATGCTTTTTGATGGCACCCAAAAATGACTTAGGAAATTAGAATTTGGAAAAGCTGATCAGCATAAAAATAAAATTGGCAGATACAATAAAAAACATTTTTTAAAAAAACGAAGCCTAGATTAATTCAGTGATGGAAACGAGGATGATGTATTGGCTTTAAAGTATTCTGACAAATCCCAACCGTAGTAATCCATGAATTATTATTTTATTTCTGTATAAAATATTGATAAGGTTTTAAAAAATAATTTCAGTGCACACTTCTGCACTGAAAATATTGCTGTGGTTGTGCAGCATTAAACATTACATACTGTGCACTAGAATGACAACGAAAAAAAAATGGTTCTCCAACAACCCAGACTTTCTATAGCTCCTTGATCCTAGCAAAAGCATCTTTCCTATGATGTAGTGTTAGAGCAGGATTTACAGAGTATAAAAGACAATTTTTCAAGAGTATATTTATTGGATATATTCTTGATATGCACCTTCTAATATAATGGTAGTGTTACATGAAAAAATGTTTTAAGCGGCTTTCAACATGATAGTACTTCAGCTGTTTGCCAAGCATGCTACCTGAAATTTTTCTGTAGTGTCTTTTAAGTTATGTTCCACAACTTACCACAGCCACCGCATCACTTGTGAGGAGAGCTGACATGTCCAACACTACATAGTATGCTATATTAGTCAATAAGTAGATAATAGCTACAATAGGCATTGAAATTGCAATAGAAAGAGGTAAGTTCCTGCAAAAGGAAAATGGAAAAATTATTCCATGTTATTTAAAAAGAAATAATTAAATAGAAGATTGTTCCCAGAATGGATACCTCCATAACATCTTGTAATCCATCATTCTGAATCATGGGGTTACAAAACAACGTGCAGCCATGTGTGAAACAATGCCATAAAGCCATAAAAAGCTTAGTTTGTTGCTTGTGTGTCTGCCACAAGTTTAAAAAAAAAAAAGCCTTAAAACATTCATACATGTAAATTTAATACACTGTCTGTTATATGCAGCAATGTAAGAGAGCTCTGAAACAATAAGATTTAAGCACAGACTTAGATATTTTCTTGATTGTGGCATTTTTCTCTGACTCGTAACCTAATGTCCCAAGACAAGATGGACTATATCAGCTTGAGTGGCCGACTCAAGCCAACTCCCACAGGGCTGGCATCCCTACAGAAGGCAGGAGATTATATTTGCCCATAAACCATAATGCTGAAGATCACATCATAAAAGCCACAAATCTGACACAGTCTTACTCTACTGGTGGCAAAAAATGTCTTGGGAAAATAATTCTGCCTAACTGAAGAGATGCAGGGAATTTTAGAGGGCCAGATGCACCTTTGCTTTTCCTTGCTTCCAGCAGGAATTTGTTCTTCTTCTTTAAAAATTGTAGTCTGAAGTGGAAGATGTAAAATACACATATACAGGTAAATGATTCCTTAGTGTGGTATCACTGATAAATGAGCACAATAATCAGAAAGAGTTCTCCTATTTACTCCTTCATTTGAAGAGAAGAGAAAATAATTTGACTAATCAGAAACAAATACAGAGTGGCTTGTCCTGCCATCACCTGTCAGCGGTTCAAAGGGAAAGCCTGTGTTTACCTCTCAGGATTCTGCATTTCCTCGGTGACATAGTTGAGCGTGTCCCATCCTGAGTAGGAGAAGAGGGCAGAGTAGAGAGCCAGGGCAATCATCCCTGGGTTTGTTGCTGAGCCCTCAAACGGAGCTCTCAGGTTTTCAGTTTCCCCTGTACAAATGGCAGGTGCCAATTGACTGTTACATTTCAAGGATTGCAACTTAGACGGGCACTACACCTCAAGTGCCAGCTAACCAAAAGGAAATAACACCCCACTGCATCCGGGTTTCATTACTGTTTCTAAAACTGCACAACTTACATTTTTAATTAACAAACAAGAGAGTTTCAACCAGATGTTCAGACAGCTACACTTGCACAGGGAGAAAAGAGAACATTTTCACATGTTTGTTATTTGGATGTGACTTTTGTAATTCTACCAGAATTCACAGACATTACTGCTGACCCTTCGGAAGGAGGGAGCCATACCGAGGGTATGCAGTACCCTGTCAGCCAGGATGAGGCTCTTGGCAAACCCAGTTTCAGTTCCTGAATCTGTCTCATATTCCTTCCTAACAGCTGCGCTTTTATTTTCCCCAGATGAATTAGTGGCCACTAGAGGGGGACCTCCTTTACTTTTCAGTGGGATGCTCTGACCCACAAGGGGCTTCCCCAAAACTAAGGGATGAAATTAAAAATTTTTCCTTTCAAAATTCTGCTTTCGTTAAGCTCCATTGGTTGAGATGAGAACCTGCAGAGTGCTGCAAAATAGGCCAAATGTTAGTGAAACTGCACAAGCCTTCACTGCCGTGCTGGAAAGGGGAAGAAAGGCCTTACTGAGATTGCAGAAGGAAAGTCTACCATCTAATGAAAATGGAAGCGGGTTAAGTATTAAGAGAAGACAGAAACATGCTGACACTTCAATTAGAAAAGAAAGTAATGTCTTTTTGTAGTCTTTTTTTGTAAAATGAAAGCACTGATTCAACTAAGGAGTTTTTAGATACTACAAATGCAATTCAGTCACCGAAGAGCAGGAGACTGAACCAAAGAAGAGAAGATATGAGATGTACACATACTTTGGAGAGGAAAACGGTTGGAAGGTAAAAGAAAGAAAAATCCAAAATGTTCAAGAAGAGTTTTTTGAGTTGTTTTTTGGTAAAGACAGTTCATATTCAGAATCAGTTATATTTACAGACCTTTAACACAAGAAGTGTATCCAAGCACATCAGAAAGAATAAGGCAGGGCTAAAACATCATAACTGTTCTTTTCATTAAAAAAGCTGCTGAATTTAAAAGGGTCATTGACCTGATCACAGCTTCCTCCGGAAATTAGCATCATTCCTCCTCCCAGACTTTCCCGTATTTAAGTGCTCAGTTCTGCTTAAACAAAGCAGAGATGAGACCTTTACTACCAGTAAAAGCCCTCAGCACTTCGTGTGCCTCACCATAATGTTCCCTTTATGCTTCAACCCTCCCTGAGCCCACAGAGCAATGCAGAGGAAACAAAACGGGCAGTATGTGGGACCAGAGGGAGCAGCCCCTGCCCCCAGCACACAGCAGTGAGCAGGAGGGGAGGCAGCTTTGAAGGGGGCAATTTGAAAGCAGGGGCAGTGCTGCTACAGAGGTGACATCACAGAATCACACTTTTGCAAAGCTGCAGCAGTTTCATGAGGGGAACTACTCCTTCATGCAACTGTGACCCTTTAGCAATGCTTCTTCTCGGAATGTTCATCTCTCTGCCCTTAGGGCTGGGTTTGGTTGTCCAGGTCCCTTTAGACTTCAACCAGCTGGTGACAACTGACATGCAGAGGTAATGGCTAAACCAGAAAGCCATTCCTAAAGTCTAATGCAGCTTTATGGTGTAACACCTGATGCAACAGCAGCAAAGGAAAGGAGGAGGCCAGCAAACAGAAATGGAGAAGAAAGCATGCTTGTTAGGTTTTATAAGCTAATTTAGCAGGAGAAAAAGATAATTCCTAAACTGGAGGGGGAAAACCACCTTTATTTCAGTGGAATAAAGTTAAAGGCTATGCAATTTAAGAATTTCAGAGAAAATGAAAATGTAAAAAACTTAGTAATCTAAGCAGCAGAGCTAGAACTAGAGGAGAATTCACTGTACCAGAGGCCCAAATTAATAAAATCAAATCTATTGCTATATGCAAGGCTCTGAGGTAGCACCAGCATAAACTGCTCTCCAGCTTTGCAGTGTGTTCACTTCACTCCAGTTACTGCTGATAGGAGGTGGCTCATCTGCCCTGTGATGCCTTACAGTAACACATGCCACAGTGATTCACACAACTGCACTGTTGCAGTCTTCTCCTCTGTTTCTAGGAACAAAGATGCCCTCCCACAAATCCCACCTATGGTTTACCCTCTCTGGTTCTCTTCTGGCAGGGTGCTGTGCCTGGGGGGTGGTGCCAGTGGGGTGAGGTGGGGGGAGAAGGGTGGTGGGGGGAACTGTGAGGAGCAATGCAAATTCTGTTCTCCTGTCCTGTGACAGAACAGGTAGTAATGCATGAGTCAGACTCCGAGGCTGACTGAACTAGTCAGCAGTAAAGTGATGTTAATTCAGCTGCTATTTGCTATTCAGACCAAGCAGCACAGGACTTGGCCTGAATAATTAACCCTCTATTTCTTAACAAGCCATAAAATACATCTGATCTTCCTATGGCCGACTTTTTTTTGCAGAATAAACAACACGTGATATATAAGTGTTAAAGATCTCCCTACATGGATTTTGAAATCATCATATATGATTCATTTCATAGAATTTAGGTAAATGAAAATGATTCTTACCTTTGCCAATTTTGTAAAGGCCAACAGATATCACCAAGATAAGAGCCATGACTTTGGCATATGTGAAAATATCTTGTACACGGGTACCCCACTTTACATTAACACAGTTAATAAATGTTAAGGAACCTGCAGAGAAAAAGATTATGCATGAAAGGAGCCCTGGATATTTAACATCACTTAAGTCATATTTCAAACCCATCTATCCAGATACTACTACTCTTTCAAGGAGTAAAACTGAATTAAATTTCACCACTTCAGGACCACCCAGATTTACTAAAATGAAATACCTGGTTTAAAATTTACACAATAGTTTTCTGTTTTCATGACAGTGAGTAAGACAAAACACATCAATCTTTGAACTTTAGGACTAGCTCCTTCTCCTTTTAAATAAAATTTAAATTTTATTAAACTCAACAAGAGCTATTTACATACAAATGATAGTATTTCTTTATATCCTGTATATCAAAAATTTCTTCCTGCCAAGTTAAGCTCCAGTTTTGGTACAGAATAAGGACAACTTCTGCACAAACATAGTTTGCATGCTGTGAGAAGATACTGAATTGAGCCAGGCCAACATGCTATTACTCTGTGTTCATGGTTTTGAAGTTTCCTCCTTTTCCCAAATTCTCTGCAGTCAGGCTTTTCCCTCAGCTGGCAGCAGGTCCAGCCAGGGGCTGAGCCATGTGCCCATCTGCTCTCACTCCAGCACACACAGGGCAACACAGCAAACTTCTCCCTCTTGTCACCCCCCGATTCAAAACAGAGACAGATGAGGAAAGGTGATGGTGTGCATTGGCACCAGGTGTGAAGCCCAGCTGCTGGAGAAGAGAGCAGAACAAACATGGCATGGTCACATCGAGTGCTCTCAAGCATGGATCAAAGTGGGCTTTTTCTTACCTAGAAATCTTTTTGGTCTTTGCTTCTGTTTCCTTGACTTGCCTATAATCTACACTTCAGTTTTGAAAGGAAGAAAAAGGGTTTTGTAATTCTCAAAATGAAAATAATTTAGAAATCATTCTATATAGTAAGGGCATTAGCATACAACCACACATGCTCAAAGAACTTCTAGCCTTCATTTTCATAAATTAATCTGTGCATGTGACAGTGTCCTGTTAGCCAGTTAGGCCAGTGAACCCATAGACATTTGTGTACCTTTAATCAGCAGTCACAATTTCTCTCTGCCAAATTGTTGTAATTCTCCTCTCCCCTCTAGTAATACCAGCTCAAAACACAATACATCTGAATAAAAGATTATTAATTCTTAAGAACGTGTTTTTGATAGGTAATAATTATTTTCACAGAATGCAAAGAAATAGAAATTTAGAAAAACCTTCTCTGACCACGCATAATTACAGTTCTTAACTTCTGGCAATCACTACTTACATATACACGCAGCTGCAATCAGCCTGACTGCGTCATACGGCGGCTCACAGTGGGGAAAAATTGGCTGAACAATGTAGTTAGCAAATGTGATTGCTATCACTGCCTGAGTTGTTGGTTCGATAATTAGCAAGGAAGACCAGAGTCTGATGAAGGCCACAAAGGCCCCAAATGCCTCCAGAATATAGGCATAACTGCCTCCAGATTTTATGATGGATGTTCCCAGTTCCACGTAACACAAAGCTCCAAACAGGGAAAAAATCCCACCAAGTGCCCAGATGATCAGTGAGAGTCCATAGGAAGCACTGTACATTAAAACACCTCGGGGTGATACAAATATACCAGAGCCAATCATGTTCCCTACAATTAAAGAAACTCCATTTAGTAATGTGATCTCTTTTTTCATCTGCATTTTTTCACTTGTCTCTGCCATATTGTCCATTTCAGCTTTGGCATTCTCAGTTCTGGACTTTTTATTGCAGCATTTTTGCCAAGGGGTTGGCATCTTCAAATCACGTTATCTGAAAACAAGAGGGGAGAACATTTTTGTAATGCATGTGGCATCAGAGACATGGATAATAAAATTAACATACAAGGCATAAAAGATTCAAAGAACAACTATTTTGCCTGATTTTATCTTGCAGTTCAGGAACAGCACACTAGTGAAGTTTTTTAGCTTTCATGGTTACATACCTTTTCAATGCATAAATATGAGGCCACTGTCTTTGGTTATAGATTCTGAAGCTTTTGTTAACTCTCAGTTCACTATTATTATTTGTCTTGAATTGTAATTCTATGTTATGTTATTGAAAATATTTTAAGGAAGGAGGAGACACTGTATCCCTGAAACACGTTCTAATTCAGCTGCAGTATCTTCTACAAGAATACCTCTTCCTAAAATTTGTTCTTATCTCACAAAGAATTTCAATTTCATTATTATTTGTTTTATAAAATGACATTCACTTGAAAACTGTTCTGCTGGAGAACACCAGAGAAAAGACAGAAAAAGAGCCTCAAAATCTCTAATCTCACAAAATAAATGTTCATATGAGGGTAAAAAAATCTTTTACTGCAGCAGTGAATAATGCAGCTTGGTTAGCTATTAACCTCACTTAACTCAGGAGAAGCCACTAACATTCAGAGGGATTGAGTCTGGGACACTCTGTCCCTGGAACACTTCTGTGTAAGAGAGTCCAACAAAACATGTCTGTAAAAGCATTTCCCTGTGCTGCTCGCAGGACAAGATCCAGGTGTGCTGGGAGCTGGGAAGCAGGGCCTGAGTGCACAGGATCAGGCTGCCTGGTGCACACCTGCACAGCGCTGGGGCTGAGGAACCCCGGGCTGCAGGGGCCGCCTCAGCTCTTGGGTCCTGCTGATGCATAACGGGGCTTAGACCAATGGCTAATTTTAGCTATCTGTCTCAAAAGACATTTGTTTCTCCTTCCCTTCTCTCCTCCAGACACACTCTAAAGCACTTCTGAAGATCATTTCCTTAAAATCCTATGATCTAGATCCAAGTTCCCTGAGTAGAACAAAGCTCATCCATGCAATACTGGCAAAACAAAACCCATTTGATTACAAATGTTTGCACATTACATTTACACATTACATGTGATTCATAAATTTATGTTGTTAAACATGGGTCAATGGCCAGTTTAAAACAATCTGCCCTCCCCAAACTTCCTGAAAGGTTTTCTTTCCTTGTAAAGTATGGCTGGTTTAGCAACCCTGAATATATTATAATTCTATGTCTTCCTTCCCAGCTTTTTTGATGCAACTCACTTTCCTAATTGATCAAATAGTGAACAAGGCCTGATGAGCACTAAAAATTGAAAGATGCCGAACTCTCTTTAAAGATTAAATGCTTTTCTCATCCCAATGGCACTTTCCCTAAACACAGGAACACTGTGGGAACACTAGTATAAACTTAAACATTAACTCTTGTCAAAAGCATCCAAGCATGACTGCAGTCTCCCTTTTGGCTTTTTGACCTCCTCCTCCTCACACACACAAGTGACTCCTGTTACTTGTCACATCATCCCTCTATGATTAAAAAACATCATCCTGTTTTGCAGGGAGAAATTTCATGCATCCAGTACACCATTCATATATCTTTCTTCAAATTCCTGATGAACTTGACCTGTTTCCTTCTGTGTGACAGAAAGGAGGAAAATGTCACCCTCCCCACCCCAAAATACAGGCCAATAGGCCAATACTTCCAGAACCTCCTGTCTCCATTTCTGTTCTTGATGGCTACACAAAATATCAGCAGAAACCCCTCCCATGATGGCAGCTGTTTGGAGTGTTCATCATGATAGTAACATACTAAAATCTGGACATATCTGTATTAATAGTCCTTTTCTAGCATAGTTGGTTTAAAATGATTGTATGCTTCGTATGCTTGATGTATGATTTTTAATTTTTTTTTTCAGATTTTTAAATGCGAGCTCTGGCTGGTAGCTGAAATGCACAACTGTTTCAGTCAGCACAGCTCAAAGGGTGTGGGAATTCAAAATTAACCTTTGTTACCCAGGTGATGTTAATGTGGAGCTATGCAAGCAGTGACCAAACCCAGGGGCTATCACTTTTCCTGAAATGAAGTCTCCCTGGTAAGGAGGATACAGTTATTTTCCTGTAAAAAAGAATACATCAAGTAATTGGTAGGTATGGGTAACTTGTGTACATGGTATCAAACCTGAACTCAGATGTCTAGTACAGAGGGCCTGCTAGCTAAAGGAAATTTGATCATTTAAACTGGCAATGCTACTGAAGCCTAGTAGTACTTCTACAATCTGCAGCTTTCATGAGAGCACTAAGGTAAAGTTTAAATTATATTCTTAAGTAACACAATGTTTTGCATATTTTCCTCTTATCTCTTGTGCTACCAAAAGTTTATTTCCAATTTCTAAAAATTTGTAACCGGAGCTGTGTAGGGAAGTATTTCTTCCATAAATAAGTGACTGCTGATTAAACCATTATGAAAGAAAAACAATTAGAAGAAACAGTTCAAAATTCAGTACTTTGAGAACATGTCACATTAGCAGAACTTTTACCCAGACCCTCAAATAAGTCCACAAATAGGTGTGGCCCGAGAATCAAAGGGAAAGAGATTCAGTTTCCATAACCAAGACATGCAACTTCACTGTAATTAATTTATATAATCTGAAAGCAGAAATTTTTGGACAAAGTTTTTTCAACAGCTTCTGCCTTTCCTTCTCCATCAAGACAACAGTAATATTTCTAGCAGCTTTGACAGTGCACTGATTTCATTCAGTGCCATCACATTGTTGGAGCAGTTACTGATTTCTTTATTCAGGACTATGTCCTTAAATAAACAAGATTCACTGAGTCGTGACTGATGCATGTTCTCAGCAAAGTTTTCATGCTATTAAGAAAATTAGTGGGATATAGGACATAGTCTCCTGTACAGATCTCCCTGTATAATAGCTTAAGAATAATTTTTTTGTCAAGTGTTTAAAGAATGCTTTTACATTCCAGGCAATGATGAAAACTATTCAAAGATTTGCCCAGTGTCTGTTGTCTAATTCTTTACCTCATTTATAGCTTCTGCTATTTTTTTCCTACTGAATCTGGTCAATAGTCTTGTCCTACTGTTGTCACTATCACTTCATCCTCATACCACCATGTTCCCTTTCTGGGACCATCACTGTTGCTTGTGCCTTGAACTGGTGTGCCAAGAAGCTTCAGCTGAGAAGCTTGCACGTTCAAGAATGCTTCAATAGCTCTTCTCCATCATTTGGACATTTAGGTCACATTTTGAAGTTGCACATAATCCAAGTGAGAGACAGCAAAATCTATTAACTGAGAGAGCCTATTGGGGACAACCATCAGAGCTGCAATAAGGTGATTTCTTACAGAGGTGGCCATTTTCAGTCATAAAATCTGTACTATAATAGATGAAAAATATTTATGGTGAATCATCTAGCATTCAAAGTGGCTTTCTGAGATCAGAAAGTTTTAATTTATGTAGTAATTAAAAAGCTGAGGTTCTTCGCATTCAGTTTTAACATGATTGGGTGTTGTGATGATAAAACTTTATGGCAGCGAAATTACCAGTACAGGCATTTTAGTAACTCTTGAGTACGAAGTCTGAAGAGCAAAGCATAAAAGCTTTCTGATGCTAAAGAAGGTCCTTGGTGTCTTGGTTCCACAGAATGGGACAAGCAGAAGGAGCTATTGGTTTCTGGAATCAATGTGCCTCAGAGGCCACAGCAGGCTGAATGACACAGCTGCCAGCACTTGCCTCTGCCTCGTGTCAGCAAGTGAGCTCTGCTACACAGCTTCAGAACCTATTTTCATTCAGGTCTTCCTTTTTCTTAGGCACTCTCTCAATAAATGGAGGCAAATTTTCCTCTCAGGGAAGCACAATGCCTTGAGAGTCCAGACAGCCATAATGGCGCTAAATCCTTTGGAGCTTCATGTTTATCTCACAGCTGGATATGCAAAGAGCAAGAGAAAGGACCTTGGAGACCAATGCCTGAGAAGTTAGGTTAATTACATACAGGTAATTCTTAAAAGGTCGTTTCTTACTTAAGCCACTGCCAAAAGTCATACATGAAAATGAAGGAAAGGACAAGTAGATAGTAGTTGAAAACTAAAGCTGAAATCAAACACAGTTCTTCCATAAATTACTGTAGGGCTGGTATGGTAGGGCAGGATTTTCTCAGACATTCCCATTCTTCAGGGGTCTACATTTCATGAGTGATTGCTTCCTTCTTAAGGAGGCAATTCAACTTTGCCAAATGATTAAAGAAGGCTTGGCCAGGGAAGTGCTTATGTACCTCCATAGGAACTTACAGACTTGTGCAGTCTTACAAACTGCTTCCAGAGGGACTGAGATGTATCTATTTGTTAGAGTACTTAGCAATTCTCATCTTTTAATTCAAGAAATATTAGTAAATCAGATCTCAGAGATTAATTATTGCTGCCTTCAGCAGCTTCCCTTGGAAGCTGAGGAAAGTAATTTAAAAAGTCAACTCCTATGAAAGATGTTGGAATATGCTGGCCATCAGATTTACACCTCATTTCATGGTCTTTTGTTTTAGTGAATTTTGTCTACCTCCACAAAATTTCTCAATAATGAAAGCGCCACCAATGAACCAGGCAAAGTCAATCCAGCTAAGAAAACAGATAAACTCCCAATATTTTGTAGTTTTGTTCAGAAAATTAGTGAGATTAAGAATAAAATTTAAAATTAAAATCTAGCACATTTTAATTATGTGTGTATTAGAATCAGAGTGCATTTAGAAAACCGTTCTAAAAGTCATGAGCAATCTCTTATTTTCTCTAAGTACATTCTGGGCAATTTTCTCCTGCCTGTAGAAGATTGGCCAAAAGTTAAAAAACCCCAAACATATACATTTATATTAATAGCTATTGGAACATGAAATCAGATGAGCAAGCAGTTTTCAACATGACCAAAAATGTGTAGCTCAAACTTCAAAACACTACTACTGAGCATGAGCATCAACAGGTCTCAAAGGGAGTATTCATAACAGCTTGTACTGTTGGACATTTCCCAATGAGGAAAGCAAACAAAACAAGATTATGCAGTATGAGGAAACAGCATAAAATAAAATACTCTCAGAAATTATAATACTAAAAACTCAAACAACAGCAACAAAAAATCCACTTTGATCTCATCTGAAGCAAACATTTCTCACTCAATAGGAAACAAGCATATTTCTTTTTGGATTTCAAATTCTATGTTTATAAAAACATTTAATGAATTATTGCTTCACATGCATTACTAGGGTCATGGACTGCCTTTCCCACAGAAGGGACTTGCTCCACCCCCAGCACTACATTCCCACCCCAAAACAAATCACAGAGGAGATTTGAGAGAAAAGCTACTGTAGCCCAAATCTAAGGAAAGTATTAAAAAGAGAAGCTAGCAGCTTACCAGAGGGTAGGTGACATGCTTGCTTCCTTTAGCAGAAGGGCTGCTGGAATAGAACAGTGCCTCTCTAGGGCTGCTGCTCTAAATAAACACCTCTGTTTAACCAGGATAGCTAAGTTAATACCCATATGAATAACCTCTTCTCTCACTCACTGCATTACCTGCTGTTTTTATTACAGTAGCATGAATATTAAAATCAATGAGAGCTTTCAAGAAAGATCTCAGACTCCTGGAATGTGGTTTCCCCAAACAGCCTCAGCTGAGGTCATTAGCAAGCAGAAGCAGGCAACTGCTGCTCTCTATTCCTAAGAAAGTTGTGATAGAAATAAAACTAAAGGAAAGTTGGGGGAGAAAAATCCTTCATCCATATGTCACTGAAACCATGAATAACTAGCGCAGACTAATTCCTTCTTGCCGATTTAGAAAGCCTCAATGGAATTTTTACTAACACTACACAAAGATGTTTATTTTGGTGGCATAACTTGCTAAATCAGAAAGTCTTACAGAGGGATAGACTAGCAAAGAGTTGTAAACTGAAATTAATAGGTATTATTCAATTTCAAACTACTAAATGTGTTTCTGGGGTTTTTTTTTCCAAATTTTCTTCTAAGTTTAATCTATGCTTTGTTAGATATTAATCAACTCAATTATTTTTCTTATTTTCAGAATTATAGATCTGTGTCTTTTATAGTAATTTATGACATGATGCATGAGACACAAAACAGGCTGATCTCGCGTTAAGATCTTACTTTAATTAAATAAGCTTTAAAAAAAACCCCTAGGATAAGAATAAGCAAAGAAAGAAAAATTATTTACCCAGTGTATTCAGTTAGTCTTCTGAAGTAATAGGTTTTCCTGTGATGTCCTGTAGCAAAGCCAGTATGGCATACAGCACACAAGTAAACATCCAGAAAATAAAACTCTGCTTTTTTGGCAGAGTGAGAAGTTAATAAATGCAAGATTTAACCGGGATTTTTGTTTTCCGTGAAGAATGATGTACTCACGTGCCAAAGGGCATCTGGAAGGAGCTGATCCAGCAGGTCAAGAGTCTCGTCACTAGAGCTAAAGCACCAGATAACAGCACTTCATCAGACTGGACCACTAATCACACAGGAAAGTAAAGTATTTGAATCCATGGACAGATATTCCTCCAACACACCTGAGCAGCCCAACTAGAAAACAAGCAGGAGCATAGAATCATGTTGTACATTCCATCCTGTAACCCACGGTGACCAAAAGGAATAATAAACACAATACAAATATTTCTTTTTAAAGCCAGCGCTCCTCCTGCTTCTTCATTTTAAAGTAACATCTTGTATAAACATGCTTTATATGGTAGACTGAGACAGCTATACAGTTAATGTTTACACAGAAATGGCTGTGTTTCTTTTAAACCCCATTCAAAGCAGGTGTAGGACAAATTCTTTGAATAAACAGTTTTCAAGTTGTTTTATCTATGAAGGATGAGAGCTCTCTAAGTCTGCCTGCCTTAAAAGATTGCACAATTCCAGCTGCCTGCAAGTTTGTGGTTACGTACATCATAATGTAGCAATTCTGGCAATGGGATTGTTTTGCAGGGATGTTGCTCCTTGTTGGACAAACAGAGGCTGAGCCCCACGTTCCTTAATCAGGGCCTCTGTCATCTTAAATTCTTTTTCTTCTGCCTGGGCAATTGTTCACAAACTAAAACCTAAAGCCCAGAATGTATATTTTCAAGAATGTGTAATTATTTTCACTCTGAAATTTGAACTTGAGTTTGTCCTTTTTCTGATGTGGGGCACTGAACTGTTTTTCTGATTGTGTGTTATATTGAGGGACTTTGCTATCAGACCACCTTTATACTGTCCATTTATCCTGCTCCTGAGCCAGCCTCAGCCCTTTGTTTCAAGTCTGTAGAAGCTGCATGTTCAAACATGAAACAGAGTCTTTTCTTCATTAATGTCTCCCATATTTCTATTGGTCTGACCCTCGTGGTTACATACTACTGGACACTTGCCATAGATTTACAGGAACAGCACATAAATCAACATTGAGCAATCATAAAGCATGCACTGTGCACAAAAAGGATTTTTCCTGAACATTTATTCTGTAAACACAAAATCTAGTTCCTTTGCCAAGGAAGATTAAATGTAAATCTTGCATTTTAATATAAAGAAGTGAATGTGAATGCCTTTGTAACAAGTTTTTCTTACTCATTTTTACAGTATTTCAGGACTTGATAAGAATGTTTGCAGTGAAGCTTCTCCTGTACCAACTTACTGTTCACAGTAATTCTTCTGTGTGTCTCAGTTACATATAAACACACATTTTCTGATTGAACAGCAAAGTAAGGCATGCTTGCCTGACTAAACCTGTGGCATTTTAATGGAAGCATTCTGCCCATGCTTCCATTACTGTTCAGGAAAGCTTTTCATACTTGCACTGGAAACAAGGCTACTTCAATTATATCTAGAGCCCTCTTCATTCATACCATTGCTCAGCGGCAGCAAACAGCTCAGTGGTGCCCTGCCAAGTGCTCTGCTTCCTCCTTTTCCATAACTGCCCTCTGTGCCTCAGCCAGCCCGGGCCCCTACAGTGCTCATCCACAACAGATGCACTTACACTGACCCCTGACTGAAAACACACTGCCAAACACCCTCTACCATCAGCTGCAAGACTCTGAATGGCAAACAAAGGCCACCATTAGTGTCATCTTGGTAAAACCAGATCTTTACTTACTTTGCCACAAAGTTGATGCAGGAGAGAATGTAGCTCACAGACCAGCAAACTTCTTCCAAACATATTAACTTCAGGTATGGCAGCAGAACACAAGGAGCAGCCACTACTCAGTGACAAGATGCTAAAACACCATACAAAATCTAATGCCAACAAACACTAAATAATATGTGTAGTCCTATGTTTCTATTTTCCCCTTTGTGCATATAAAAAGACATTTCTACGTGTGCATTTTAAAAGGCTTTCAGTGAGCTGTTACA
The DNA here is from genome assembly GCF_047830755.1 of Zonotrichia albicollis. NCBI lineage: Eukaryota > Metazoa > Chordata > Aves > Passeriformes > Passerellidae > Zonotrichia > Zonotrichia albicollis. The sequence continues at coordinate 135,631,404 of NC_133819.1, forward strand.
ACTCAGAGAAAAGCTTTTATTGTCAGTCTGAAACATCAGCAGCATTTCCCCTTGGAGTGAAAAAAGCAGGAAAATCTGTTAGAAATTGCAATGAAGAAATGAGTAATGTACAAAATACTGTTAAAACAACTGTAAAACAGCAGAAGTGTCAGTCTGCGGCTCATACTGACTCTCACATGTGTCACCTCCATAAACCCTTTACTCTTTGTGAAGGCCAAGCACAAAACCTCCACCTCTCCTCCCCCATGCTGACCCCAAATCATTCTCATTATGCCCTTGTCTGTATTTCTCGAGCTCCAACTGTGGCTACCTCCTCCCTTTCACTCAAGGAGATTTGTGTGTTAGAGAGGTGTTGGAGAGAGGTGTTGGAGAGGGCTGGTTGATGTTGCCCAGAGTGGTAGTGTCTGACGCCCTGGAAACATTCAAGGTCACACTGGCTCTGAGCAACCTGATCCAGCTGAAGGTGTCCCTGACCATGGCAGAAGGGCTAGACAAGCTGACCCTTAGCAGTCCCTTCTAACCAGAACTATTCCATGATTGTATTCCATCATGGAGAGAGGCTCAGGGTCCAAGGAAAGAGGAGGGAGATTGGCCTGAGTTTTCAAACCCTGAGTAGCCTCAGGGTTTCCTTGGAGGGCTGGGTTTTGGCTGGAATGCTCATGTCCTTACAGACATGGGGGTATAACATATTCAGAGCTGGGGGTAGAAAATTACTCTTTCTGCAGCTGTGCCACCTCACGGGGATGGCACACAAAGAGGAGCAGCCCATACTGATTGCAGCAGTGTGACAGCACCATTCCTGAATGTGACTCCATAGGGCCACATTTAATTGTAATTAAGGGAAACCAAACTAGTTCTGTACTGACAGGCAGGAGTCAACAGGGAGACTTTGAAAGCTGCAGGATGCTCCTTTCCTTGACATAGCTGTCTTACAGTGGGTTCTCAGGAAAGTTCCTAATACATGAACAATTTTGGACACACATTGAAGAAATCTTACTTCCCACCTTGCAAGACACAAATATTATTTTAAGGACCAATAATAATGAACAATGTGGCTTAAAATGTGATGTGCAGTGAAACACACAGTTTTGGCACCAGCTTTCCTCAGACCTCTCCCTGCTAGACATCATTAGGTCTACTCTGGGAAAAGCACAGCCAGCCACTCATTGCACCATAGCCCTGATTCCAGCTATTTAACTGGAATTTTTCAGCTTCCAGAGGGAAGCGAGATAAAAGGCAAATACCCAGTTTATGTCAAAAACTTTCTTTATTAAAAAAAAAAAATTTAAACCTCTCCTATCCAACAAACTATACATTGTATTTTTGTGATTCAGTTCACAAAATCATAAAGACATTGAAAAAAGCTGTTGGCAACCACTAATGACACTGAAGCTTGAATCATTGAAATGGGGCAGGTCTTACATCTCCATAGGTTTTGAAACAACCATCCCTTAGGATTTTTCATTTATCTGCTCATTTTTATATTGTAATTTAGGTATATTTCACCATTCTTGTATGTGGAGATTGTATTTTCCCAAATTTTAAATAGCCTGAGCAGAAATTGTAATTATTTATTAGTGCTTGCAAAAATAATCTGCCTGTGCTGTGTTCTGACAAATTAAAACTAGTAATTTTTTACTAGTTTTGAAGTCATCTAGATAAAGTCACTAAGGTCTTGTGAAAGTAACTGAAGAAATACCACATACCTTTTCCTCTTGGGTGGCCTCACCTGTGCCTCAACATGTTCCTGTCCTTCAGACAAAAAGGACAGCAGAGATGTGATCTAGAGGAGGTTAAGGCAGGTGATAGCAGAAGAGACCCCTGCACATTATTTCCAGCATGGCAGAGCAGGAATGATTGATCTTTGTACAGACCCAACTACTTATGTAGTTCATCATGTAAATACCAAACATAAAATTGAGTTAGAAGTTTGATCTAGCAACATGACATGAGAAGTATTTATGGCAGATGACAAAGGTAAGGGGTGGTAAGATGGCAGGTGACAAAGGCAAGGCAGATGACCAAGGAAATGTTAAAAGGTGTTAAGTGAGGATGCCCTTATGTAAGTTCTTCCTGGATCTCATCCTACAATTATTTCAAGAATAGCTGAAGTGTTTATAACCAAACAATGCAAAATGCTATAGCTGCAGCCTTTCTCTTATATCACTCCTGAGCAGAACAAAGATGACAAGCACAACGTCCTCCTTCCCCTTGGGCTCCTCTTTGGACTAAAATTCTTCTTATGCTGTGGTCTGAGGCACTTGCTCTGGCAACAAAATGGGAAAAACAAACAAAACAAAACAATAAAAAATCCTGCAGAAATGCAATATAAACTTCCTCCCACCTACCACTCCTCTCCTGTATGCACACCAGCATGGCTTAAGGAAGGAAGTTTATTACACACACAGCAGAACAGCCCTGGAAAAGAGAACCTAGGTGTTTTTTTTCCTCCTCTGTGAGAAAGAGCAGATGGAATGAGAAAAAAAATGTTAAGATTACATGCCTCAATCCTGTGAGATGAAAGAAAAGGATGTGTATAAACAGCAAATATGTAAAATGGTGAACCTTTAATGTTTTTCTTTGTCATGTATAAACAAAATACTTTTACAAAATGAGTCAGCAACTGTCAAGTGTTTGGTTTTATGATTGCACTTCAAATTACTAATTGATTACTGACCAAATGCAGGCTAGAAGAACTCAGGGTCATTTCTGATACTCTTACAAAGGCACAGCAAAGACAAAGCTAAACATAAATAAAATACCATATTAGAAACAAGAATCATGTTGTAAGAAATATTCACATGGTTTCATAAAGAAAGAATAAATTTAAAGATGCAGTCTTTGAGAATTAGATACAATATCTGGATAAGGCTGAAGTCCTAGCTGTTTGTTATCTTTCAACTTCTGTACTATAATTCTGGCAAATTCCTCTCCTTGGCTGTCTGAAGTATCAAGCAGTTGTCGTACTTTTGATGTCCTTGTAGGTTTGGTGCTTATAAGTTCATAATCTTCTTTCATGAGTAAAAATCTTGATAGAAGAGCATCCAGTGATTGATTCAAACATGCTTCAGTCATCTGATCAATAATTTCTTCTCTTTTACTTTGGATCCACTGATGAGCTACATTCTTTTGCATGGTTTCCAATACAAAATCTGAGATTGGAAAGGATTAGAAAAAAGGAAGGGATGGTAACTGTCAACAGATATTGCCACAGAACAAAGAACAAGCTGAAAAAAACCTGTTAAAATGATCCAATTTGACAAATTTAATGGTTAGAGTATTTATTCTATCTGAATTACAGAGTAATTTAGGTTAGAAGGGACCCTCAAGGAAGTGATCTGATGTAATGGCCTGCTCAAAGCTGGGCCAACTTCAAGGATAACTCAGGTTGCTCAGGGCCTTGTGCAGCTGAATTTTGAGCATCTCCAAGTGCTGGTACTTCTGCAGCCTCCATGGGCACCCTGTTCCAGTGTTCAACCCGACCTGGTACTAAAAAGAGACAGGTGGTAAATTCACTTTCCAGGGGGATTTTTATTGCAGATTACTGAAAACATCCCTGTGGTTTCCTGGAATTTTTCTCAAGGTGAGGTTTCACACAGTGAAAGGGTGTTGATTCTCATATTTTCAAGAGAGGGATGATGCAACAGATCTTTAAAAAGTTGCATGTTATTGTGTGGCCCCTCAAAAAATATACCTGAAAAATTACTCATTGAAGTTTCCTCTTGTTAAATTTTGTGTTAACTTTTAACAGTTATTTGACACAAAAAAATATAATGTAGTGGGCTCCCAAATAACACAGAGGATCATTACAGCTAAGATGCTGACACAGTTGCTGCTTCTCTCCACCCCACCATTGCTAAATGGAAGACTGGAAAGCCTAAAAAGTGAGAAGTGACAGGCAACAAAGTCACTAAGTTTGAGCTAAGTTTTCCTCCTGTTCTGCTGGACTGCAGCACTGCAACTGCAGTAGGAAATAGAAATACTATGAGCAGAGGGAATGGGATAAAGAAGACTGATGGCAGCAGGAATCTGATTAGGAGGAGAGAAAAAAAACTAGTAGGTACAGGTACCTGTACTTGGCCACATTTTACACTGTTTTTGCTTACTTTGTAATGTAAGTCTACAAGGACAGAATTACTTAATTTTGCACTCTTGATTTGCAATGTTTTGTTTTCATGAGCTCGTGGGTAACAGTTCCAGTTTCCATTTCATACAGACAGACATTCAATGTCAGAACACTTATTGTGGGTGTTGAGTCAAACAGTGTTTGCTGTACCTGGAGGAATCGGCGATGACCGCAGCACACGGGATGCAGAACTTGGGGCATCTGAAATACCCCTGGCAGGTGAGAGACCAGCACTGTATGGATGCACAAGCAGTTTGGCACTCTGAGTTACAGACAGATTTTCATCTGTGCTCTGGCTGCTAAGAGAGTGTAGACATCCAGAATTTCCATCTTAGACAAAAAAAAAAAAAAAAGACAAAAAAAAGACAAAAAAAGAAGAAAAAGAACAAGCTGTATTACTTCTCTGTACAAATAAAATACTCCCATCGGAGACTATTTAGAGCAGTTTCACAGAAGAAGTTATAAACCAACTACTTTTACATCATATACAACAGATTAGTCCTTATACTCAAATTCTGAATACATTTATGTCCCTCATATTTTACCAAGGCCTGACTATGGTATGGGGTCCTGCTTTATTTTAAAGAAATAGAAGTATATGGGAGTATAAATCTGGTAGATGTGAACTTCAACAAAAAAGCTCTTTGTAGGGACTAGAAGAATAAAATAAATCCTTTGAGCATTTGGAAAGGTCACTAAAAGTCAGCAGGAAAGCAGAATAATTTATTTTGAAGACGTTTGGCAGTGTAACAAAGATGAAAATATTAAAATAAAGATTCAGATTGGGGAAAAGGACTTGAAGAGCAGTGGGAGAAGGTAACATTCAGTGGGAGGCCAATAGAACCTTTCTGTAGTCCAACAAAACATGATATGACTTCACAAAAGCTTTATGTAAACTTTTCCAAAGAAAAGTAAAAAGTATTTATATTGGGGGGGAAGTTGAACAGTTTCTAGCTTTACAATTTTTTTATAGAAGAAATAGTGACAGATATGAAAGCAGCAGTTAAATAACACAAGGAACAGGTAACAAAGAGCTGGTGAGAAACGAACTACAGGACATGTGCCTAGCCCTGCAAATAGCTCTCATTAGACTTTCACAGTGTCACTTGATAAAGACACAGTAACTAAGACATTAACTAAGAACCAGAGATGCAAGAATTCACATGAGCATCTAAACACAGTGAGGTAGCCCCATGGACAACTCGAGATTACCTGTCCAATGGGGAAATCTGAAGTTGTATTCCCAGCTCTTTCTTGACCTGTAGAAGAATATGTCTGTAAGTACACAGAGCAGGAATAGGAAAATGTGGAAGAAACTCCATTCCCAGTATTTTAAAATGATGGACTAGAACTCATCGTAACTAGTATTTTATTTAATGAACAAGGTAGAAAGTTGGGCAGAGCTATGCACTGTGAAGCAGCAGATATTATCTACGGCATGAAAAAGGGGATTAGGAGACAACACTGTGAGTGAAAGATCATTTCAGGAAAGAATTCCAAGCAGCTGTGCTGGGATGTTATACATTTTTAGACACACAAATTTATTTTCATAACATAAAGACAAAACTACAGGGTTTGTACTGGTATGAGAGAATGAGACCAGTGAACACAGCATAAGAAAATGCAATCATAAAATCACACAATTGTTTCCATTGGGAAGACCCTGAGATCATCAAGTCCAGCACTGCCAAGTCCACCACTGCCCCATGTCCTGAATGCCATCCAAAAGGATGTCTAGACATCCTTTAATACCTCCAGGGCTGGTGACTCAACCACTTCCCTGGGCAGCCTGTTCCAATGCTTGACAACTCTTTCCATGAAGAATTTTTTTCTAATATCCAGTCTAAACCTCCCCTGGCACAACTCAGGGCATTTCCTCTTAGCCTACTGCTTGCTGCTGTTGCTTGTCAGTTAAGAGGCCATAATCTTCTCTCAGGAGTTGCAGAGAGCTAAGGAGCAAAATTTCCTCTCTGAGCCTCCTTTTCTCCATGCTAAACAACTCCCTCAAAAAAAATGCTACTGGGAGTTAGTCAAATGTTATTCAGAAAAAACCAGATTGACTCAAGTTACTCAAAAAGAACCTAGGTGACCTAGAAGAATGGAGTAACAGAAATAGAAAAAGAAGGAAAAATATGAGAGATAGACTTTCTGTTTCAAGTTGGGGCTAATGATCAGAAGTGAGATGAGGAATAAAAACAACCCCTAAGTAGATTATTCTGTAATGAAGGATCTTGTGAGAAAGGAAAAATAAAATTCTAAACTACAGTAAGTAAGAGGGATTTTGTAGACAAAACAAGTTTGTCATGTCTCTCATAATACTACATAGCCTTAATTCACTTAAGTCAGAACATGCACCAGGAGGACTAGTTAGGATACTACATGAATAAAGAAGTTTATTTTACAAAGGGATTTCAAAAGCGTGCATCCTGTTCATCTAGCAAAACAAACTATATTAAAGGATTACTCTGTATCAGAAATGAAATGGGAAGAGGGAAAAGAGCTGTTTAAGGAAATACCCAAGAAAAGCTCACTAGGGAAGGGGAAAAAAAAGTAAAATTGAAAAGAAAGGCTGAAGGCTAGAAGACAAGTCTTAACTCTGAAGAAGCAATATTCTGAAAAAGTATTCTAAATGTATTGATGGAAAAAACAAGAATCTATAGTCATTAACTCAGCTAGACTCCGTAGTCATTAACTTCTGCCTTCATGCCATGCCAAACTCCTCTCTTGCTAACAGCTACCTGGAATAGAATTTTCACCTAAAACAATTGCAGGTGAGTTTGAAAAGCAAGATGAATGTCAGTCTTGCTTCCCACTATAACACTACCTGCTGCAGCTATTGGCAAAGTAATAACAAACTCTTCTGCAGTTGAGTTTTGTAGGCACTATTTTTACAAGCTTTACAGTATCTATACATAAACACAATAAAGTCTAAGCAATGATTCTATAAAACAACCACCAGCTGACCAATCAGATTAATTGTACCAATAAATCAATAAATTTTCATTGATTCCCTCCACATGCAGACACAACAATTCATAACAAGAACCAGCAGCAAGAAAGGCTGACATTTATCATTATCTTATGTAACTACCCTTACAGTCCATGCTCATGCTCAAACTAATATTCCATGTTCTAGAATTCGTCACAACACACTTATTAAGCTAGGTAAATATGAGTTATTCTTCATCTTTGAGGTTTTTATGCTGTATAGATAAATGCTTCAGTTGAGGTACAGCAAAAGGACCCTGCACTTGCTTTCTGCCATTTTCCCCAGTAACTGGAAGTCCTTAAGGCTCCTGTAATTTTTTTCACCCAAGTTCCTCCTGTATTTATACCTTTCTAGTACTCTGAGCAGAAGTTGAAAAATGTGTATGTGTTCAAACAGGAGCTGAAAGAGGAACTGCCTGTGCTCTCCTACCTCTACCAGAGTATCTCTGGTTTTGCAGTACCTCAGAATACTTTTTGATGACCATTTTTTTAGCAGTGAAGTCAAAAGTCTTGCCAGCTTTCATACTCCTGGTCCCTGCAATGCCAGAGAACACTCTATTCTTTTGAAATATGTTTACATTCTGTCAAGGGAAGAAACTTAAATGCAGTTTTAGTTTCACAATGTGTTGCTATTCTACCTGGGTTCTATTGTATGCTTCTGGCTTCTGATATCAGCAAAACCTCAAAATTGAGTTTTCTCAGGGAATTTTGCCAACTTTTATTCATAAAAGGGGACATCTACAAAAGATCTGTGCAGATACTTTTGCAAAGCAGTCTATTAAAGACATTTTTACTTACTGAATTAAAAATTATCCAGAAACTTGCACTAGAAACTTTGAGCTTACTCAGCTTCTAGAATGCCTTAAAATATGTAGCCTTTTTTATATTCAGAAGTAGTTAAAACAAAACAAGAACACCAAACAAGAACAAAAACAAACAAACAAACAAACCAAATCAACTAAACTGCTAAGAGCCTGAAGAGACAAGAAAATGTTAGCTCTGCCTTCACAACTCTGAATAGGAAAACTGAACCTGTGAGCTCTAAAGACTTTTCAGGTGATAGGAACAGAAAATTAAAGCTTAAAAAGGCTAGTTTTTACCCAGAGCACAAAGTTTACAAAAGACATTTTTTTCCTGACATAGAGAGACCAAATTTTCTACTACACAAATGCAATGTCACAGAGTGAATGTAAAGCTGCAGTGGCAACTTAAATTTACACAAAGTCAAGAGTATCTCACCTGATGAGAGGATATTACACTGGGGAATAGACTTGAATTTTGATGTATCTGGAGGGATGCTCCGAAGGGGAAGTGGATCACACTCTATGGAGCTAGAATATGTTGGCTGAAAGAAATCCAGGTGTATATTGAACAGGCACATTAAACAAATATGAAGTTGCAATGTTTTTACAGAGAACTCTTCCATCACCATGTTTTCCCTGCTATCTCGACAGACAGCACAATTAAGATATGGCAAATCAAGAGAAAGAATGTAATCCCAATACTTATATATTTTCAAATATGATAGCAATTTTGTATACAAGGTTAACTAAGAACCAAAAGCAGCAGCATTAAGAATCAAAATATAAATACAAATCTATATTACCCTATACAAGCAAGCTCCATAGAGGTGTAAGGGAGTAGCAGACAATCTCTCACTACTGGCAGGCATTGTGTGCATTCCTCTTTGAGGGGATCACAGACTCACAGAATATGTAGAGTGGGAAGAGACCCACAAGGATCATCAAGTCCAACTGGTGGAGCACCCCAAGAATCATTTGCCCAAGAGCATTGTGTAAACACTTAAACTCTGCTGGGCTTGGTGCTGTGATCAATTCCCTAGGGAGCCAGTTCCAGTACCTGTTTGCCCTCTGGGTGAAGAACCTTTTTCAGGTATCCAACCTAAACCTCCCCTGGACAGCTCCATGCCATATTTAGAGCTTTCCCATATTTAGATGCCCTTCTAATTTCTGCATACTCACCCTTTTCTATCTTCACATACATGGCTTTGCATTTGTTACACCCTGGCTCAAGTAATGCATTTTATGCCTTTCATGACTGTACAGGAAGCAAAGTGCAGAACAGCTCCCCTTACCATGTTAAACTTCCTTTAACCTCTCAGGATGCTGACATACCAAATGCAACACGTAAAGTATTTACCTTTTCAGGATTCAGAGGTATATTTAGAGGTATCTGCTCCACATTTCCTTTCTTTCCACTCTTGTAAATACTTTGTGATTCATATAGTGACTGGAAGAGAAATATTTTCCTGTATTAAATTTCTGCTGTAAGACAACAACCCCACACAAATGCATGTTTCAACGAGATACAAGATTAGAAAAAGGAAACGCAGAAGAAATGACAAAGGAGATAAGACTCCTTTTATAAAGTGAAAGTCACCAACTAACTTGACCAACTCATGACTGTGACAAAAGCCACTTACCTTTGATCTCTTTAAGAGAAGTACTGCTTCCAGCATAGCTATTTCATCAAATGTTCGCAGAACTGGCTCCAGGTCTATTAAACATTCTGGACAAAGGAAGAGTACTTGGTGAATGGTTTGAAGTAGAAATCAAGTTGTCACTGTACTGAAGTGTCTTTCTTACATTCACAAAAGTAATTTTTCTAATGGCACATATCAAACCACTTATGCTGCTAAAACAGAAGCTGCTTGCTTGTCTTAGAACAGTTCACACCGCCAAAAGAAATGTGTACCACAAGAGATCCAGAATAATGCTGGACTGGGATAATGCAAGTCTCACACTCATGGAATGGAGAGATTGGTGGTTTGCTGTGCTTTAAAGCAGCCCCATCACGCCTGATTAGCTGAATAGGACCCAAACACCATAAGACCTCAGAGTGGGCTGCTGTCTTCTCACTCCAGAAGGGGTGTTAAAGATTTACACCAGAAAAATAAACAAACACACCTCCAACACAGCAATATCCAGAACACATGCCTAAGGCATGAGGCAGGGCCAGAGAAGATGGGATAGTCAAAGCACTGATCTATCACACCCAGTGAAACCAAATGACACTGGCCTCAGTGTGTCTGTGTTCCTATGTTGCAGTAATTGCTTAAGTTCCCCATCAGTGAGCTGCACTTCCCCTAATTTTGCAATAGTTTTGCAACTTCTTCTTTCCTTTTATGATAGTAAAGTAGTGGCAAAAGCAACACATTTTTTTTTACAAAGACCATCTTACTACACACATAACACTAAAAAGAGAATCCAAGTTAGCCCACACTATAGTACATAGGCCAAGTAATTTTCCCTTCAGTGTGACCACATACTTAAATTACTATTTTTTTTTGTTAATTGGCATAGGAAAACAAGAATGCATATGGAAATGTCACAATGTGTCTATTTTTTATTTTAGAAAATATTGTATTAAGATACATTTCCTTGCTTAGAAAAAAAATCCAGTTCTTGCTTGATAAAGGAGATGCAACAATTAAAGTGTCAGTGAAAGATTTACACTGAGATGCAAATACAAGCTGAAGTCACTACAACTAATCTGATGTGCAGTGGTTCATTGGTCCTGGTTGGATGCTCATAAATCCCACAGTATTCATTTTATACTTCAATTCTCCCATCCCCTCTTAAAAAAAACCCAAATTATCTTCAACAATAAACAAAAACCTCCAAACACAAGTAGTTAAACAAAACATGTGGCTTTTTTACAGGTAAATTAAGAGATGGTAAATACAAAAGACTCAAACAGCCAACCCGGTTTTATGGCACACACATAATTCCATTTGTAAAAGTTTGTTTACAAACATGAAGGAAGCAGCCAAGCACTTTATGATAAGCAGCAGGACCAAGCAGACAGATCTCCTGACATCTTCAACACTTCCCTTTCAAGACTATAGCCTTGCACTATAAGCACCATGTTCAACAGAAACCTGGCAAGGTAAACTCACTTAAGAAGGATGGTCTTTCATCTGGGTTTTGTGCCCATCCACTTTCCATCAGCCTTATGATCAGCCCTCGATGAGGAATGTCCATTGATAGACTTCCCTCACTCAAGTCTAGTCGCTGTCCTTGTGACACACTGTACATTATCTGCAAGGGGTTTATAACTTCTGTCAAAACAGACATTGTGAAGTCATTAGAAATATATGCAATATAAAGAGCTTACTGTATAGGAGAAGTAATTCCATTTGCACACACAGAATTTAAATAATCAACATAAGGTTACATTTCTTGATTAAAGAAAAGGTATTCTTAATTTATGAAACAACACTGTAATTGAAAAAGATACTAAAACTATAGTCTAATTTGAAAAGTATTTCAAAGTGTTCTTCAATAAGCTTAAAAGCTGAATTATTAGAAAGTAACCCCTATAATTAAGTCCCCAGGTTTCATGTTTAACCACTAGGTAAGGCATGAAAAATAAAGGAAGCAATGGTCTTACCTTCAAATGGCTGTTTCCTTGACATCACTTCCCATATGATAACTGCATAGCTGTTTACAGTATACAAAGTACAGAAGATGTTATTTTAGACTACAGACAGTTGACACAATATGCTCAGCTTTACAATGTATTTAAAATATTTTGGTAAAATGATCCTGTAAGCATGCATGGGACTGACTATAGCTAACTAAAGTGTTGACATGAATATATGAAAACTAGCAGGTGAACTCATCTTGAACTAAATAATACTATTAGGTCCAGACAAAATCCATGGCATATAAACTCCTATTCCAAATCTGTATCAACTTAGCTCTGCTAATATGTTGTGAATTATGTACATGGAGTTTAAATCTCAGCACACAAATTAAAGTGAGCCCCAGAGAACCAACTGCTCTGTCCTAACTGCAATATTCTGGCATCTTCCCAGTATGGACTGACATTCCCTGACATTCCCAAGGGAAGCTGGATATTAGCAGGGAGGATGGCTTTGAGCCACAGCTCTATCCCTACACATCCTCACAGATACAAACTTGCACTTGGGATGCCCACTCCAGCTTCTTCCCTCCCCATATATGCTTTCATCCCCTGCAATCTTCTCCATAGGGAGAGATGTCACTTACACACAGCATTCACTTTCCAAAAAAGACACTTGGGAAGACTACTCTGAACTAATGCCACAAGGTTGAACACACATGTAGCTTACTCAGTGACCTTCTTTTCCATTCACACCAACAGGAATGGCAAGGGGTTCAGTGAGCACAAACTTGCCCCATCTTTAGTAAACTAGTCACTTCAGTCATCAGGATATATTAGAAAGTGGTAACTTTAAACAACTTTGTAATTTAAATAAGGTTAGCAGATTTCATATAAAAGCGGCATTGAATTCTCAGTCCTTCTCTGCAACTTTTCCTTACAGACTCTACCATATCTGAATGAAGCTCTATTCCATGAAAAGATCCCAGTATTAATCACAGCACTGTATTCAAGTATCTGGTTCTGGATTTAGAAAGGACAATCCAGGCTAAAGCTTCAGTGCTTCCATAACTTCAGAATGCACTCAAGGTGCTGACAAGTGTGTATTTCCATGTTTTCAGTCCAAGTCTTTATAAGCATTGTGGCAGTGTCATTCCAGAAAATAACCACCATGATCAACTGCTGCTAAGGCTTGTTCCCCACCCTTGGTATGAATGTACTGAGATTCCTTCCTACAACACTAAGAAGTGCCAAATTTTGTATACAATTACATTAATTACCTTAAAGCACTGTACCATTCAACAGCTACCAAGTAAGAATTCAAAAAAATGTAGTAAAAACAAATAACTGATGCCTAAAATCAAATCATATAAACTGATTTTTCCTATTTACCCTGTTTACATTTTAACGTTCTTCAGGTATAAAATTTACTAATGCAGCTTTTAATAAAAGCAGTCTTCCCTGTTAGAAAAGTCTGCTTTTGATGTATTCCTGGCAAATCCATGCAACTGGTATAGCAAATCATCCCTTCTGTAGAAGTTAAGCTGATTGATTGTTGTTTAAATAACTTGTTTCTTTAAGAAAGATCTCTCCGCAAAAATTATCTTTAGTATCTCAGCAACACTCAGCTGTGATCAATAATTTGACATCCAGAAAATATCCAGCTATTTAACAATATCTTTCATTCAGTTTGGAATCTCTCTACAGTTGAAGATTATTTTCTCAGTTCTACAACACTGCAGCATTCCCTTTTACACTATTCCTGTTTTCCTTTCTTATTTCTGCTTTGTAGCATCTCCTGCTGATAGTGAGCATGGAACCTCCTGTGTGGTGTTTCTGGTGGTTCTTCACTGTCTCTGCACCTTCATGTCTTCCTGCCTTGAACATCCCTCTTGCACCTTCATGGCTTCCTGCCTTGAACACCTCTCTTTCCAATGTTGTCTCTGTCTCTCTTCTCTCTTCTCACATAATCTCTTTCCTTACTAATTTATCTGGTTTTTATGCCCTTCTGATGTGTTCTTATATTTTCTCCAATTTGGTTGTTATTCCTCTGAAAATATTATGTTCTTTCTAAGAAACATTTGTCTTCTTCCTCTCCACCCATTCATTAAAGCCGTTAGTCACCCTTTCTTTCCTCTCAATACACCTTTTTTTCTTTTCAATGTTTTCCTTATCCATATCTTCTCATCAGAGGGTAAAGAAAGAAGGTGTGTTGTCATCTGGATGGGATGTCAAGGAACTTCATGTGCTTCTTAGGGTTAAGGGATAATTAAGGGAAACCGTGGTTTCCTTGGAAGTCAGTAGGACCCTCTGAGCCTGAGTCATCTCTTACCAAGATATAACCATGTCAGAGATCAGTGAAGGTAAAGGTGGCAGACTGCACCAGAATTATGTGACAATATGACTTTTTCACAGTGATTGGCAAGTTCATGCCCTCTCAATCTTCCTTTACACATGATAATTGCTCCCAAAATACTTCAAGTAATCTCTGAGCTCTCCAAACCATTTTAGACCAGCCAATTGTAACTCAAATTCCTCAGAGAGATCTCCTTCTGTTATATGGGTCACTACCACTCTATTTACTATTCTACTACTTGTACTCAGGAGTGCCAACACAAAACTACCACAACTTTCACAAAGTAAATTATTCCTTAACAAGATTATTGTAACTACTTTCTCCAACCCCACTATCCTGTTTTTTCATACCTCCTTTCCAAAACTACATTTTCTTCTTTCCTCCAAGTACCTTCTGAAACTTATGTTATTTGATTATATAAATTATAAGCATATGTGCATTGACTTGATGGTGTGAATGGCTTCCTTCCTTCCCTGAACTGTATGTGTACATTTATTTCCAGAAACTAGTCCCCCACCTATTTCTGTAGTCTCAGCTTAGTTTCGGAGCATTACATTTGTCACAGCACAACAGTCATCAAATTCAGCTATCACTCAATTCCTCATTTCCCCATTCATTCAGCCTATATAGCTGTGATATTATCATTGAAAATAATAGAATTGCTGAGAATATGCTAAAATCTAAGTTCAGTAAATCATATCTGAGCTCAGATTTCAAGCCCCACTAGAGATCAACAGGAGTTACCTGTAGATGTCATGTTTCACACTTGCCCGGGTTTTCAGACTGGGGTTGTAATCCTCAGGTGGCATGTAGACAATCGTCCCTCCTTCCGGCAAGGAGGACTCGCTTCGGGACTGGGACGTGGATATGACACGCCATTTGGACATGCCAAAATCTGCAATCTGCAAAGGTCAAATCAATTGTTCTGAGAAGAAAAACCGGTTTTATCTGCTGACAGTTGCTAGAAATTCCTGAAATAGACCCAGAAAAAGGGGCCACCCAAAGCTCTTAACCTGACACACAAAAAGTATGTGGTTCTCCTAGCAACAGGGAACATCAACTCCAGTCCATAAAGCATTCCCAGGTTGTGACTCATGCTATACCTATAGCACTGCCCTAACCTGCTCTTTTAAGGAAGGACTCATGTACACTATGGATGAGAAATCTGCTGTAGACAGCTGTGCCATTTGAAGAAAATCACTTTCTTTCTTGTTAAAAAAAGCAAACAAAATAATCATTGATTACTTGTAGCTCTCTAGCTGTGAAGAAAGCACAAGTTTAGTATAAACCACAGTAGTTATACATAACTCAGCTTGCTAATATCCAAAGGCAGTTCTTCTCACAGAACAATTTTAGGGCACTTCACCTCACTCCCAAAACCATGATGTATTAATCCTGAATGAATAAATTTGATACTCTGAAATTCTGTGCTGCAAAAAGTTGCTGAATAATTTCTTTACTGCGCACTCTGGAGCCTTGCTCCTTTCTACACAATACAATTCATCTACATGAAGAAGTAACTGACTTCCCTTTACATCCTCAGACATCCATAAGCCAGGGAACCAGATGCCTGATTAGGTTATGGATAAGGAGAGAGACACTTAGCAGAATGCACCTGCTGGCTGAGCTTCAGTGTCTGGCATACATGGGACAGAAGCAGCCAGCTACCAGTTCTGCACTTGTCCAGCATTTGCACAACAGCAAAAACATTTTCAACAAAGATGCCTGTGCAAGCACTAAGGAAATTAAGACCACAGAAACAAGCTTTCTGAAGAGCATACATCAAAATCCACAATGAAAAGTAACCTTTCTTCTCTACAACTCATTCTCATCAAGCCTTCCTCATTGTAATTGGTCTTAAGTCTTGCTCATTCAGTAGATCAGAGACAGTCAGAAGCACCCTGTAAATGCTGTGATTTTTATACATATGCAGTATCTCTTCTGTTTGGCATGCATGATAAACCTTGTTTGCATTTCCTGTCACTATACTAGTTTAGAGAATCTTGCTTCACTTAAAACCCCAAGGACACTCCTTGCAGGAGGCCAGGCAGGTATGCAAGAGTTCACCTCTTCCCTTCCAGTGCCTCAGCAAAGAAACTTCAGATATGATCAGGCAGAGCACCAGGCCACACCAAAGCTGTTAGGGATTAAAAACACAGTGGATAAAAAAATGACTTGGACTAGTTCCCTGATCAGGTTTATCAGGAAGCTCGGGAGATGCCAATACCAGCACAACTGAGTGGGAGGAAGTATGACCAGCTGAGGGTGTGAGCAGAGACAAAGCCATGTGAGGCACTTTGCTGCCAAGAAAAATTTCTGTGCAATGGAGAAAAAAGTAATCAGCAGTGGATCTTTGCTCAAAGGAGCCATAAAGGGAGTCAACTTACAGTAGCAACTAAAACATTCACTTTTCAAGTATAAATTTAGTGCAAAATATCTTATTTCTATTTACTTGAGTAACATATTCTATCAGTTATAAAACCAGATCTTTTTAAAATAACAAGAAACAACAAAAACTCTTGCAATTATGGAAGCACCTAAACATTTTTTCAGAAGTACCTTCAGTCCCTTTTTCACATCATGGCAGTGATATTTTTACATGCAGAATTAAAGTTTGTAATTACTGATATTTCTGCATGTATGTTTGCTTGTTCTAAGGAGCTTCACAAAAGCCTGAAACATAGTAAGATTTCAAAGTTTTGTTCTGCATGTTCTATTACTACCCCTACAGAACAGAAATGTCCATATTGCATGGTAAGTATCAAATGGAGCATTAACATTTGAACTTGACCTACTGCCTATCAGAAGTAACTTGTCAGAGCATCTCAGGCAAGAACACTTTGTGTTTTCTTCTCAGGAAGGGCCAGATACAGCTAGCCTTGGAAGGCTGACAAACAAGAGTGTCACCACTATTGAGTATCAGCTACTGCTACAGCAGAAACAGCCTAACTTCTGTCTTCCTGATCTTTTCAGACAGATAAAATCCACAACTGAGTAATACAGAGCTTCCAAAAGAAAAACTCCAAAGTTCTCTCTGCGAGGACAGAAATAAAAATCCACCATTCAATTACATCCTCTCTGTAAGGCCACAACCTCACCCTTCCTCCTCTACAATAATGAAAACACTTTCACTCATTCTGGATGCTGAAGAATGTAAGAATTAAATAACCCTACCTTGACATGAAACTCATCATCCAGCAAAATGTTCTGTGTTTTTAAGTCATGGTGCAGCAATGGAGGATTCATGTTGTGCAAATAGTTCACTCCCAAAGCAATTTCATAAAGAATGCGGAATCTCAGGCACCAGGGAATGTCAGGATATACATCTTTCTGCCAAGATAAAACCACAAAACCAGAATATAATCCTCTGTTCTAACAGCACACACAAAGACTTCTTTTATAAAAAGAAGGAGAAAATTACTTGGGCAAACAATAATCTTTTAAAACATACAAACTCCTCAAAAAATTATAATGGTCAAATTGTAATGGTCCATTAAGACTCATTAGCTGTTAAAGAAACACTATCAGCCTATTCAAAAAAATAATAATTATGCAGTGCTATGTTTCCATTCCCATAGTAGTTTATGATGTTGAACATTTACTACACCACTCATTCCTATGGAAATATGAATTACAGATGAACTTCTGCATCAAACATTTAACCCACAATTTATGACTCCTACACAAAGAATGACAAAAATCATATCTGCAGCTGACACTGGGGAACAAAAAAAACTGCATTGAAACTATGCACAAAATGCTACCTTTACAAATAATAATACAACAAGAAAAATGTAGTAAAACTCAGCTGAGGTCTCAGAAGTTATATTGACACTAAAGCCTTTATGAAAACCACAATTGAGCTCTCTAGGCATGAGATGTGATTGATTAAAGGTAGAGAAGAGACTTTAGTGCTGTTGACACACAACTGCAGTAGCTTTGCAGTAGCAACACTGCGCAGGCCAAACTAATGGGAGCAACTGAGAGTTCAGCACAGGAAAAGTTACTCAAAGAATAAGGTCTGGTAGAAATAATCATACTTGTTTATATTAGCAATATTTAGCTAATAAAATTTTTCTTTTTTTTTTAAATATTCAAACTCATGGAAAAAAACCCCAATATTTGTATTGGCAGTAATTCAGAAACCCAGACTGAAACAAGCATAAGTATTTCAGAATTTAATTAGAGAACAAATGAGATTTTTCAACTGTGTGTAATAATTCAACATAAAAACTCGTTATAGGTCACAACATTAAAGAAAAAATGTCACAACATTAAGTCAGCTAAGTTGAGTTGTGGTTTTGAGATACAGAAGGTCTATCTGAGCACCAAAACTACTAGGGATACTGACGGTCTTCTAGCATGAAATATTATAAATAAAATATTTTACTATATTAATTAAGTATGAAGATTGCAATCTACTTGGAGTAGCCAGGTATCATATTAAAGACCATAAGTACACTTACCCCATGCAATAGCTGGTTTAATGACCCATTGGTCATGTATTCTGTTACTATCCCCAGAAATTCTGGCTCGTTGCAGATTCCCAAAATTGGCAGAATGTAACTAAACCTGGCTTTGTGTAATATCTCTGCTTCTTTTAGAAGGTGGTTTCTATCGCTTAAAGAAAACAAGCAAACAAATAAAATGCATTACCATACCAGTACTATGAAACTCCAAGAAAATGCTGGGGTCACTATATTCTCTGTCAATTCCTTGTATGCACCACCTCTTCACCACTGGATTTCTACCATGCTGCTTTGAGAACAAGACAGTGCAAGACAAATCAGAACCTGCAAATGCTGACAAGACAGCTTTCCTGGTTTTGTGGTACCACACAAATCTATTTCCATCACACATTTCATCCATGTTTCCGATAAATAAGGATAAAGTCAGAACTTCCAGCTTCCACCATTCCTTGGAACCCTAATGGTAACAACGAGCTGCATTTCTCCCACTTTACTGAACACCTTCAAACCAAACTTTTCACTCAAGCCCAATATTTATCTCCTAGAGAGTGGAGATTTTAAGATACATGATTCTCCAACCATTTAAATCTAGTCGACTCTAATGCACACTAACAAACAGGAGCTAAAGGAATGCACTTTTGACTTCTGAAGGAAAGTAAGTTCCTTTCTGAAGGAAAAGGAACAACTAACTATGCTTTGTTTTCACATAAATTATTCCCTCAAACAGTTCCTGCTTTGAATTGCTCTATGGAAAAACATCCCCTAGATGCACAGGAAGCAGGAATAGCCCAGCCTCATGATGGGTGCCTTTGCATGCCTGAATTTGACCGTGTGGATGCACTCTGTTATCTCAAACCTCCTCATAAGTGTGGATTTGATGCATCATTACAAATTTAGGCCTTGCAGCATGTGGGTTTGAGAGGGTCAAGTTTTATTTAAGATTGAGTATGATTCCATCCCTGAAAATAGAAACCATATGGTATGCCTTATATGTCAAACAGCCTTGAAAAAAATGGGTTTGTTGTCAATGAGGATAGTTAGACCATAAAGCATAATTCAGTGAAAAAACCATTTAGATCTTAGTGGAGTCTGGTACAGGTACAAGTACATGACTAGGATATTCAAATACAAGACATTTAGAGCACACTGATCCTTTGGATGTGAGCCAGTCTGACCCAGAAGCAACAGGGCTGTGCTGGGGCTAGGGCTATGCCCACCACGATTTGTTCAGCAGAGCACTGTGCTATGTGCACAGCACAGCTCCAGGGTGCGAGCTGGCTCAGGGCACACCCCAAAGCATCCAGGGCAGGCTGGAGCCATCAAGGTGGGTTTAGCACTCACGAAGAAAAGGCTGTCAGGATATATGGGGAAAAGAGGAAGCCTTATGAAGTAAAGCATGCAGCTCTTAGCAGCAGATATGAAATTAAGGTTCCTTTATCTGTGTGATGGAAAAAGACTTATAGGAAACCCTAGGAAATGACAGAAGTAAAAAGGCAGCCTTTGAGACAAGCACGGGATCAAAGAGACAACCCTACACCTTCCTCCCTCTCTCCAGAAATGACTAGGCCTGAGAAAGTTTGGGGTTTTCCAAGACAGTAAGGCACATTAGCATGGGATTCAGCTGTGGCTGGGAAATGAATTGCTCCATACTGCGGTCTATTCCTGTGCCTGTCAGTCACTTCACCTTTGTCTGCTCCGTGCCAAAGGGCACTGAGTAATGCTGAAATGAGCACATTCCCACAACAGCTTCCCACCTGGCTTTGCTCTTTGGCTGGTCACATACCATATTCTGGGATGCACAGCACATGCTTCCCACTCGGGGAATTAATGGCATCATGAACTCATCCCTTTTCCTGACAACAGTTACGGACTGGCATTTCATATTGCCTACTGCACAGCCAACAAAGCACTTGCTGCTCAGACTCGGGTATAATGGTTTTTTTTTTATAGCTTTCAGTCTTCTGACAGCATTTCTGGGCTTTGTGTGACATATGGTGATGCTTTATCAAGGCTGACCTAGACCAGAGGCTAGACAGAGTTAAAGCAGGTACTTATTAGAAGACCTCAATGGACACATCTTGGGCAGTACAAGAGCCCAGCCAGGGCTACACCCAAGATGAAACCAAAATGGTCACAAAATGGACAACCAGTCACGAGGTCTCTCACTTTTATAAGTTCTGGTCCATTAGCATACTGGAGTTAATTGTCCACTTATAGCTTTAGGTTATGAAGTCTGATCCTTTCTGTTTTTCTCTCTTCAGTCCCCGTTGCGCCTGAAATTTGGGTGGTTGTTCTTGGTTCCAAGCTAGGAAAAGAACTGTTTTGTCTAGCTTCTCTGTGAAGTGAGAGCTTACTATTCCTTAATATGAAGCTCAGAACTACATCCTAAAGCAGTACAGAATCTGAGAAATATAAAAGCTAAAACCTAAGGCATCATGGTAAGTGACTGAATTATTCTGATTACCTCACTTGCCCTTGTAATAGTAATTTCACAGGTTAGATGTCCCACCAATCCAAATTCTTGAAAAGCTAAAATTAGCCTTGGTGTTTTCTCCTAGCTGTGTTCTGAGGATAAATGCTGTATTTCCAGCTGGGATTTAAGCAGACATTAAAAAAAAAAATTTCAAAACAAAAAATCCCCCACAACACCCATCAGTCAGTTCCCTCCCTCCCACAGCTTATCAGAAAACACAACATAACTGAGATTCCACTTCTGGCAAGATTTCAGAGATAAAGCCTGTGTATACACAAACCTGAGCAATAAGAGGTGAAAGAGCTTAAAACAACTTGCCTTGTATTCAAGTATATTGAGTCACAAGACTAGCAACCTTTCTGGGTGAAGCTGTCCTACCTAAAGGCCTAATACTACATCAAAGAAACTTGAGGCAAAAGCTTGAAGACAGCAAGATATGACTCAGAGGCAGGTTTACAGTCAGGTAGGCTTCAGACAGCCTAAGAAGAGGCAAATTTGCATTGATTTGTTAACAAATTGTAACTATGGGGATTGACTAAGACAATGTCAAATGAAAAAGTATAACTCGCTGTGTCCTTGCATGGAGTGACAGCTCCTGTAATACGCTGCCACTTGGGTACCTGGAAAATGGGGAACCCAAGTGCTGCATGGAAAACAGCAGCTTTGCAGGGGGGTCTACAAGCCTATTATTTTAAAACAGCTTCTCTCAGTACTATGAGATCTGGGGAAAAACAATAATTTTGCGTGGTCTCAGAGAAGTTTCTTCTAGAAGCAATCTCCAGTGGATAGAACAGTATGCTCCCGATTTGCCTCTCTCTATGTAAACACCAAATCTACAGTAATCGCTGCACTTTAATATCCTATGGATACCTCAGCAAAATGGTTAGCAACCAACAGACCCAGCAAGAAGCCAAACTCTGTCAATCCCACCTTGAGGAGGGCTCAAGGCGCACAGTGCAGAAGGGAAAAAACTCCAAAAGAAACAACTTATTGTCTCAGAGACCGAGACCGAAACCAGACCTTTACAATAATCGAAAGTGAGGAAGCTCCGGGGCCGGTCCGTGCTTTCTCTTGGCCCAAGTTGAATCATCCTCGTGAGATCCCTTCTCCCCGTGGAATTAAAGCAAGGCTGCCTACCGAAACACCAGCATCTAACCCACAGACCTCAGAAACTCTCTCCGGCATTCTGGACCGACACCTCGCCCCTTTCTGGGCGCTGCCTCAGGGAAAGGCGGCTCGGCTCGACCCTGGCCCCGGCGATGCCCCAGGCCGGCGGCCCCCGGCCCACCCCGTTACCTGTCTAGCAGCGGCCCCTGCAGGCATTTGAGGGCCACCGGGACCCTCCAGTCGGCGTGGCGGGCGGCGGACACGGTCCCGTAAGCGCCCCGGCTGATAAAACGCAAGTCCGGGAGTTTGCTGGAGGGGATGGAGGGGAGGCCGTAGCTGAGGGCGCCCGCCCGGCCCCCGCCGCCGCCATCCCCGCCGCTCATGCTCGCACTGCGCCGGGCTCGGCGGCGCCTGGAGCGCCGCTCCTCTGGCCCCACTCCCTCGCTCCCCCCGCACTCCCTGCCCCGCCTGCTCTCCTGGCCAGCGCTTCTCTCCTCCTTCTACCCCACCGACGAGCCACTTCCTCACGGAAAAGCGTCCCACGGCTCGCGGGTCGGGGAAGGCGGAGCAGCCGGGATGGGAGGAGCGAGCCGGGGGAGCGCGGTGCCGGCGTGTCCCGGAGAGCCGCGCCAGGGCTTCGCCCTCGGGCACCGCGGGAGCGCTGTGGCGGGCGGGTCGCGGCCCTCGGGCCGGGCATGGAGCCTTCCCGATCCCGTCAGAAGGAGCGGCCCCTGCGCTGGACAGGAGGAGGTATCCCGCTCCGTCCGAGTTCTGCGCTCGAAAAATGATGCAGGATGCCAGAGCCGAGCGCAGGTCGCCGCGGTGAATAGCTCACTGCGTAGAATCATAGAATGATGAGGGTTGGAAGGGACCTTAAAGATCATCTAGTCCCAGCCCCTCTGCCAGGACAGAACACACCTTCCACTAGACCAGGTTGCTCAGAGCCCCATGCGGTGTATACTCATTGCTCAAGCGAAGTGAGAAAAGCTTTGTCTTATGCTGTTGCTTATCTCCTCTGCTCTTGTCCTAGGAAGATTTTTCAGGATAGCGGCATTTCAAAAAGATAATTTCGAAATTTCCAGTAAGTGCAAGTTCATCCTTGCCCGTGCTCATAGCGAGCTGCCAATGCTGATGCTCAGATGTATTTATGAGATCTTTATGTGAAGGTTGCGCAGGAAGCTTTTCTAAATAAAGTCTGTTCACCAAACCAAGTTCTCACAGACTAACAGAGTAATTTAACTTAAAGGTAGAGATTTGTAGCTTTCCACAAGGAGTGACAGTTCCACAGGATGAAATAAAGGTAAATAGAGCAACTCACTTGCCTTTCCATGTGTGCGGATCAGGGGCTGAGCGCCTGTGGCTTTTCACCTCTCTTTTCTCCCACTCGTGGATATGGACCAGAGAATGAGGGAAAAGACCTAAGTTTTCAAGTTACAATATGTTCAATATTTCACAGAATTCATTTTAAGACATGGCAACAACTCCAGCTCTATCTAGATCCTAGCACTTTAGCTTTATGACTTTTCCAATTGTCTTGTATTTTGGATGATTTATATCCTCCAAATGCATCAGCATTATGAACGTGTGAGCAACCATGTAAAGCAACCAGTGACTTACTCTACTTTCAGTTTTTAGTTACTTACGCTACTCTACTTTCAGTTTTCAGTTAGTCTGTGTCCTTTAGACACAGTAGGTGGTTTCCCAAAACCGTAATCTTGAGGCAATGTTTGCAATATGCAAGTTTTGGGTATCTGTTTATGCATATCCTTCTCTATATTAATCATGTGGGTAGTACCATTAGTCATACAATTTTAAATTTGGTGTATAAGGAAGATTTTGTTTCCAAAAGAAAGTGATATGCAGAGGACAATTACCATGAGCTTGCATTATAAAACCACTGTGTAAATACATACTTACAGTCTTTGCCATTAAAATGTCACTATACTGAAGACTTATTTGTGCAGCTTGTTAGTGTGTGTTGTGTTGATTTAATGTATATTTATATGTTAAGTACACTGACTTAAACCCCAGGAAAATTATTGTAATTCTAAAAATGGATGTGGAGGCAGGACTGTTGGAGCAGTGCCATGCTTCTCTTGCCATGTCTATCCCAGGTACAGTGTTCCTGCAGTTGCAGTCCTTTTGACACTCCAAACCCTAACTCCAACCATAATGGCAGCTTGGGGGTGAGGCTGGGTCCTAAGGTAGACTAAACTTTTGATAAAGCTAAAGTTTTGGTTAAATAGTTTCTAAATGATAGAAACAGTATTTATAGCATGAGGCAGATAAATAGCTGCCTGTGGTTTACTTCTTTGAAAATTTTAACTGGTGAGTTTCCCCACATAATCCTTTTAATTTTTAAGTGTTGGATCTGACTCATCCTTTCACATGGAAATTTCCTGAATGTCCCCACTGATAATGAGGTAAGAAAAGTCCACAGCAAAGAGGATACTTTTTCTGTGTGTGGTATTTATTTCGTGGTTTGATTAGTCTAGGAGAGCAGCTAGCTACTATGTGATCAGTACATCACCATGCTGACTTGCAAAACACTTTCCATTCCTTGTATCTCTGTAAAAGATCAAGTAAAATAACAACTGAAATTAAACACACTTTCCAGACTGAGGTGGTATTTGCTTTTTGACATTCCTCCCTGTAGGCAGCATAGTCTGGAGAGAGCTTTTACATTTCTACTGTAAACAGGTATTCACATTGATGTTGAGAAAAGGGTACAAAATACATCTCTCCCTGTGCATCTCCACCTGAAAACCAGGCCTTTTATACATAGATATACATGCACCCTTTTTCAGTCATGTGTCTGTTTTAAAACATTCACACTACCTGCATGTCTTTACTAGTATAAAGTCTTTCTTTTTCGGATTGTTTCAGTCTTATCCCTCCACCAAAAAAATTTAGTGCCTTCATTTTTATGGATATTAAGCACCAAATCTAGTTGTGTTTTTTTTTGCAGTTCACCAAATTGACTATATTTCCACAATGGCAGGAATCTCTTTGTTGTCAAGACAAGATGTTCAGATTGAAAGAAGCTATGGTTGCATGATGATGATTTTATATCTCAGACAACTTTCCCATATTTTTGCTGTTGGACTTAAACATGACAGACCCTATTACTTACTAAATATTCTGAAAAATTTGGGGAAATGGCACATTTTTTCCCTTAGCACTTGATAGTCTCTGATTCTTAGTTGTGTCTTTGGAGCTGCATAAAAGACCTTGTTTTAGAAAATGAGTTTTCATTCAGTAATCACAATGCCTTTGCCCCTGCTTCTTATTTTGTGGATTTTTTTCAAGCTTTTACATTAAAAGGAAGGGATATTTGGTTATAATAGCCTTTTTAAAGGAATATTTTGCCTGAATATTTTGTACTATCTACATTGCAGGAATGAAGGACTTGGGCAGTAACCTCTTCAATTAGCAAGTACTTTTTTCTGAAATGCATCAGGTGCTTAGATTCTGGCTGAGATCCTGTTTTGCCTGCTGTCACACTGGCAATGTAATGATACACTCGCTCAGATCTATTGGTAATGAGTGCTACAGCCATGGAAACCAACAGCCCTTGAAATCCTCTGTGTATTCTCCTGCCAGCCTCAACCAACCCTTCTTTGTTAGCATGGGCCGCACTCTAGGTGGGCTGTTCCTGAGCATCTGAGCTCTTTTGGAAGTTGTTACCTATGGTTTTAGATGTTTGTTGACACAATTTTATATTAAGAGAGCTGCATGAAAGTACTTGTATCCAGGTATTACAACATGTTGACACTAGCCAGCTGACTGAATGGAGGAGCAGAGCTGCTGAGAGCTTTTCTAGCAGTTTGAGGGAGGGAGGGAATGCTTGTAGTTTGATGCTTCTGAGTCACCTGGATTTTTATTTCAGTGTTGTGCCACTTTTGGTGCCCATGTGGAGATGACACATCATGAGTGTAACATCAGGATAAACTCCAGTGCTCTTTTGAATGTAAATGACATTTCTTTTCAGCCCTAGCAATTTAACAAAGCCACCCCACACCTGAAACATTTCAATACTTATTTGCTATTTTCACTGAGCTTCCTATTTTTTCCACTTGCTTGTGGGACCTGAGCAACTTTATGAAGGTGGTCCTCTTCCTAGCCCCTCGCTTTGCCTGGACCAGTGGAGCTTTCTGTGTGGAAGAAATGCAGAGGCAAAAGTTTGGCAGAGGAGGAAGGAAAAGAGGGGGTGATTTTGAACAATTCTCCTTAGACACAATAACACTGTGTTACTCTTCTGTACCTTTCTTAGCATGTGGATTCTCTGGGGCCAGGTGAAGCCCAGGTCCATCCTAGGTGCTGAATCCATTTTTAGCAACAAGGATGACTATCATGGGATGACTGTCATCCATCTGAAACAGAACCTGCATCAGAAATGCCTGTTAAAAGTAGCTCCTAGCTCTAATTCCTGAACCACAGAGATTACTGGGAGAGCAATATTTCTCATGAGCCAAAAAAGATTATTCTAATAGAATTCTTATAGAATTATCTCCTGTTGGAAGATGAGTGCCAGGCCTAGGAGTATTCCCTGACACCTCCAACTTTACAAGCACAGGTAGTATTAGGTATTCAGTGGTCTGCTGCATTCAGGATTAGTCTATGTTCATTTTTTATGTTGGGTATTTCCTCTAATATTTCAGCTTCTAATATTACAGCTTCCCCCTTCCCCCTACTCCTAGGTTTTAACCTTTATTTTGGTTTTCAGCCTAAAATGCTGCTGTTCTTGGTGTTTCCCATAAAATTTGTTCAGCTGAGAGAAAGCTGAAAAAATGTTTTTTAGCAGTGAATTAGAGCAAGTTTATCTTCCCTTTTATTTTCTCTTTCAAAATTTAAACTATTATGCAAGTGCAGCAGATTGATGCAAAGCCAACAGGTCAGGAGAGGGGATTCTGCCCCTCAGCTCTGCTCTGCTGAGACCCACCTGGAATGCTGCATCCAGCTCTGGGATCCCCAGCACAGGAAAGACATGAACCTGTTGGAGTGAGCCCAGGGGAGGCCAGCAAGATGATCAGAGGGATGGAGCACCTCTCGCACAAGGAAAGGTGAGGGAATTTGGTTTGTTTAGCCTGGAAAAGAGAAGGCTTTTTGCTGTTTGCAGCCTTCCAGTACCTGAAAGGACTGTACAAGAAAAATGGAGAAGGACTTTTTACAAGAGCATGTCGTTATAGGAGAAATAGAATCAAATGGAAAGAGAGTAGGGTTAGATTAGATATCAGAAAAAATTCTTTACTGTGAGGATGGTGAGGCACTGGAACAGGTTGCCCAGAGAAGTTGTGGATGCTTTGTCCTTGAAACTGTTCAAGTCCAGGTTGGATGGAGTCTGAGTGAGCTGATCTAGTGGAGGAGTCCCTGCCTGTGGCATGGGAGCTGGAACTAGATGATCTTTAAGGTCTCTTCCAACCCAAACTATTCTATGATTCCATGATTCAAGGCAGCTCCTGGAGTGCAACAAATCTGCTAGGTCTGTAATTCCAGTTCCCAGAAATACATAATAATGTGTTGAAGCTCTGTCCTCTAGCTTGATTAGCTACAATTCTTTCCAAATAGCTGTCAAGCTGTCATTCATGACAGAGTCATAAAGGAGAACAACATTCATGACTTAACTACAAGAATGCAAGGCAAGGTCTAGATAATCAAGTGGATGCGCAGAACCAGGTGGGAAATGTGGGAGTTAGAAATGTTATGCATTTACATTTACTTTTTTGTGGTTTGTGTTGGCACTTAAATAAGGGAAAAATTGGCATGTTTATTTGACAACATCTATGTGTTTTGAAATCAAATTAAGGTGCAGCCTATCTATAAATGAAATGAGGAGTTAAGACTTGTAAGAACTCAGCATACTTAGTAGCGTAGAGCATTGCATTCATAACAGGAAAAATAACCCAGATTTCTAGCTCCAGGTTTGAAAACCTTCCAAGGAAAAATTTTGCCTAGATTCTCTGATTCTGATAGTCAAAGCCTCAGTAACTTTTTAGTAAGTGCAATTATTTCTCATTCATTTAGGAACTGGTATTTCCTGATAAGTATTATGTTGAAAGACTGTGACTTTTAGCAACAGTGCTGACGCTTCGAGGAATTTATAGTAAGCCAGAATGAATCAACGTGTTAATCATTTTTTCAGGCATAAACACATGGCCTTTTCTTCCTGTTTGTATAAACAATTAGCATGTGTCATCTGAGAATAACGTCAGGCATATTTTCGTCACAGATGTAACAGTTTGCGGTGGGGTAAATTCTAGAAAATAGTCTAAGAAAAAAAAAAGCCAAAAAAAGCCAAACCAAACCAGACCAAAAAACCAAAACAGAAATGAAGGTGGAATATTTTCTTGAGCAATATATATGCAAAACCTGTATTAAGTGAGGGCTCTGTTTACACAGGGTGCAACACTCTTACAGTTCCAATTTGTCTGAATGCCCATAGGTCATTAACATGACCCTTTCACAAGTGTTTACAAGAGTGGAGCAGAAGGAACTTTTCTGTGGCTGTCTTCCATGAACGCACTGACACTTGGCCAATAGAGGAAATGCCTGTGAAGAGTTAACTGGCCTGGGGTTACCACAGCTCACCTTTGCACAGGGTAAAATAACCCAGAAGGGCTGAGATTGTAGTTGGGCTGGAGCAGAAAGATTGGGTTTGGAACGCATTTGAAGTGATCTGAAGAATGAAGCTGTTTCTCTGGGGTGCAATTCAGAAAACTGGACACATCAACATGATTCAGTTTTTGCTGGCAATGGCAAAAATGTAATATTATCAGCTTGGGTAAAGCACATGAGAAGAAGATATCCCAACAATCACTCCTAACACTTAGATCTTTGGTGTCCTTTAGGCATCCCAATGGCATCTCCTGAATCTGTTGAATTTAGAAGTATGTTAGATAAGTGAAAAACTTTTCATTGTACTCAGACATCAGTGTGAACAGGCTCAGAACTTCCATGGTGTAGCAAAACAGTACCAGATTCCATATTTTTCCATTATAAAATACAGTTTTATGCTTAAGAAACCCTCCTAATTAATTTTTCACTATAATGAAGCTTTAGCACACCACAGCTGCATGCATGATGGTAATCTAGTTCTTATGGCTAAATGGAAATCCTGGAAGAAATTTGCTGGAGTTCACTCTGATCATTCTGTGGGTAACAAGGCCCACTGTCTCTTAGAATGCCTTGATATAGTTTTACATTAAAAAGAATAATCCCTTCTTGTTAATAAGAGGCTTGCACATCTTGTTCCTTTTCCAATGCAAAGAGCTTGGACTGAAAAAGGCAAACTCCTACAAAAGACATAGACTGGTTCTTAAAAGTGAGTATTCATGTTGTGGTCATCTGGTAGAACTGCATAGCACTTTTCTACTGTATTTTTTCAAGTATGTTGTCTACTACTGTATGTTTCACATGCCACCTTGTGGTCTTCAAGGAAAAAGAGAAATTGGGTATGATTTGGCAAACTGGAAATGCATTTCTGTGTAGATATTTTCAGTACGTGAAAATTCTAGTATAGATTCATATCTCAGTAAATTTATTGAAGCCAAGTTTTCAAGAGTTTTATAGAGTACCTTTTAAGAGTATCAAACACAAATTAGTTTAGAACATGACCTTCAAGCTGAAGGCATTTCTGTTGTAGTAGTTGTGCTGTACATATATGCAAAATAAAAGAGTAAATATGCAGGATGTGAATCCTTTTCATCTCTAGCATAGAAGCATGGGCAAGGAAACAACTGTGATTTAGTCAGGAGTACTGACTTTCCAGGAGCTGTTGTCATGAGAAATTGATTCCGGGAAAATCTATCAGGTTGTTATGATTATAGAAGATTTTCACTACCTAAAAGAGAGTTAGATTTTCAAATTGGAAAACACTGTAGTTTTAAGACAATTAAGAAGTTTGTTTTCCTGTTGTACCTTGAGTGAGTGTCAAAATGGGAAGTTAATCTCATCTATGTTTCAGGTAAATGAGAAATTCTGAGACAAGTTGAGATTGGAAAATTTAGTCTAACCTATTTCTGTAAGGCTAGAAGGGTTTAAAGTTATTGTAGGAAAATACTCGATAATTTGTTTTTATTCATTATTTCTTTAGGATTCAAAGATAATAAGCTTGTATTAGAAATATTTTTACTTCAAATAACACAAACAACCCAAAAGATATATTCTGTTTCCTTAAATAGTGTCTAAATTGATCAAAGATAATTGAAGAGTACAAGGGATAGATGGGAAAGAGGGAGAAAATAACAAGAAGAAGGACAGGTAAGATGAGTTTTATGCATCTGATATTTTAAAAAAATCTTCCAGTGTCCTGATTATTCACTTATTTTGCAACTGTCCAATTCTTTTTAGTAAGACCATCAACTTGGACTGACAGGAAGGAGATAATAGCCTTAGGTTGGCTTATGTAAGATGTTAAACTCACTAAAAATTTCTGTGCTTATGAATGTATATCATCATACATTGCACTTCTAAAAGTCTGCTTTTTATGTGCTATGTCTGCCTGACATTTAAAAAAGAATTATCAGCCTTTTCTCATATCTAAGTGTCTCATACTCTTTTGAAAACCATGATCATTGTATATTTTGGAGTACAAATTGAGATTTTCTTTTTATCCTGTTGTAGAGTAGATGCCTGCTTCTAAGTTTTTGGATACTTTGCAGCAGTCTGATTTGGTGTTAGACAAATAATACAGATGATTAATTGCTTTATTGATGGAAATGGCCAGGAGACCTAGAGAGACACATCTAGAAGAATAAATTGGGCTGTAATTGTTCTGTGACCTTTCAGAAGTTCTTTTGTGTAATGTTCTCACAGGGAAGGGCTGGCTGGGAGGAGCTGATTTTGTGCTGTATAAAGTAGTGATGGGATGACCTTTATTCTCTCCAGGTGCCCATCCAGCTGCTCTGTCACTCCTCAGCAGGGCCCAGGTAGGAATGTAGAATGAAGAACGCATGTGCTGAGATGAAGGCAGTTTAATAAAGGCAAAGGAAAGGATGCACAAGGAAGCAAAAGCAAACAAAAAGATCCATTGTCTACTTCTCATGAGCAGGTGATATCCAGCCAATGTCTGGGAAATAGGGCTTTGGTATGTGTATTTTATTCTCTGGAAAATAAATAACTAAATGCCAAATGCCTCTCTTTCTTCTTCTCTCTCTTAGTTTTATTGCTGAGTACCATGTTATTTGGTATGGAAGATCTCCTTGGTCAGCTTGAGTCAGCTGTCCTGTCTTTGTCCTCTCCCAGCCTCTTGCCCACCCCCAGCCTACTGGCCTTTAGGGATGTTGGAGAGACACCTTGATGCTGTGGAGCAGTGCTCAGGAGTAGCCAAAACACTCCTGTATGACACTGGCACCTTTCTAGCTACAGGTACAAAGCACAGCACTGAGAGCTGCTGTGGGAAGGTTGACTCCATCCCAGCCACACTCAACACAGTCTCCATGCCTTATTCCATACCATTTGCATCATGCTTATGTCCCACATAATTTAATACAATTATACATACTTTGTCCTTTTGTATTTAAATCTCATTACTGAAATATCTTCTTAGCAACACAGCTTATGGTACATTATTTAAATGATCTTTATACTCAATGTACAGATTTATACATTCTCATTAAGTATTATCCTGGGTCCTTTAACAGACACTTATTCTCCCATTCCATGGGCCTCCTCTGCTCCTCCAAATGTTTATAAATACAGACTATGTTTTTGGCCCAGCTGCCGTCATTTTACATCTTTGTACATTCTTTGGGAGTTTGAGAGACATCTCCCTTGCCTGCTGTGCTGTTTATCTGTGTCAGTGCACTGAGGTGCTCCAGGAAGGGCACTGCTGCAGGTCTGTGCTGGAATCCTGTCAGCTGCAGAAAATCTTTTGATACTCTCAGCCTCCTGTGTTCTCACCAAAGTCTGCTGTGTTTTTTTTCTGCTAAAACCCTATTGTAAATATCCATTACTTTAGTACTCTCAATTAGTTTTCTTACAGAAATGCTGTAGAAATAATTTATTTCCAATGTAGCATATCAGGCAATGATGACTTGGGAACATCAGAACAAGAAAACAACAAGCAAATGCAACAGGGTGTTTTGTGCATACCATATGAATTAGAGAAGGGGGTTGCTTATCCATATGGGCTGTTATTACAATGGTAAAAAGGGTTTCCTTTTCTGAATTATTCTTCAGTTCCTCCAAAATCTCACACCGTATGCAGAGCTGTTACATGTCATGCAGACCACTCCCTCCTTGAAATCTGAAGATCAAAGTCTTTGCATTGGACTCTCAGCATGTTCCCTCAGTATAGCTCTAGATAATGATGAAAGCTTCCTGTTGAAGGCACAGCCTGCAGATGCAGGGCATGATATGGAAGTGTGTTTGAGCAGAGTGTATGTTATTGAGATGTGCTCTGAATGAGAGCCATGTTTGCACTCGAACCTGTGAAGAGTTCCAGTGATGTCTGAAGTTTGTCCCTGATGGAAGGTGTCTGCCCTCACACCTAAGGCTACACACCTTAGCCTTAGGCTACACAGCTAAGCCTTAATGTGTGAGCAGCATTTTTAAGCATAGAAATGAAACACACTAATGAAAAAATAGAGAAGTAAAAAGGATTGAGAATTTTTAGCATAAATCCCGTCTCACTGTGGCAATGGGCACTGGGGAAGGGAGTGAAGAAAGAATCAGCATATTAGGAACATGATCTAGTGAGCACCAAAACCACGAGTAGTTCATTGAGTCACTGACTACTGAGTGATCTCCCTCTCCTGCTGCCCAAGAGAGCAAACTGTGAACTGGAACTGACAATCTGTAATGAATCTGTAGCTGCTGTGCAAGCAGTGCCAGCTGTCCAGCACCGTGTGCCACCCGCATTGTCCGCACATTGGCATTGCCACCGCAGCAGGGGTTTCGTGCCAATACACAGCAGCGTTTAACAATGGCCACTCGATGTCACTGTTGCCGTTCAAATCCGTACTTGAAAAGACTTCAGCTGTGTTTTGATATTTGCGAGGATGTGATGTGGCGTTTCAGATGAGCAGCGTGACACATCTTGTCAAACTGATGTTTAAATAATCAGCTTTATTAAACACACTCGAGGACAGATTTTTCTCTTGTGTGTTTCTCAAGTACTTGTAGAACATAAGTATAAAAATGTTGTGATCTACATTTCTTATTTTTCATAGAATCCCTTTAAAATATACACAGGCTAATTTAAGGTGCCATCTGTATTACAAATCTATGGGTAGAAACTTTTACATGTCAGTATATTTTTAGTGACTATCCTTCATACACAAGCACATTCCAAGAAATCTTTCGGTCTTTTAATTTTTTATAGAGATGTTTATTTGATGCAGTTTTAAGTATTCATGTACATTTTGTAGTGCTAGAGAGGAACACATGACTTTTTGGTAGAACAACTGGATAAAATTCTTATCATCTTTGGTAACTATTTGCCATAAATTTCTATTAATGATTGTACTAGAGTTAAAATATATGAAAAATATTTTCATGTAATCACTCAGATATTATTTCTCTCCTGGTATATTATATAATTTGCATTTGAAAGGAAAATCAAAGTAAATGCTGATCAGCTTTTGCATAAGTTGGCCAAATTCTGGGTTTCTTAACTTCAGGTCAGTACAGAGGGTTTAAGAGGGCAAGAAAGAGATTAAAGAGAAGTCTCTTTCAGTGCACTCATGAATTTCAGCCTGGGGAGGAAGTGCCAGAGAGACTGAGCCATTTAGGTATGACTGTAAATCCCTGAAGAACTTTACAAAGAGTGAAGAAATTTCAGACCTTCATACATTTCTCTGAGTCAGGTATTTCTTTTATGGCTTCTACAGGGAATGCATGAAGTCTTGAAGACTAGACACTTGTTGACACATATTATTCACTCTTAGCATAGCTTGAGCCCCTGGGAACCTTATTTATCCATATTTAAAGGGCTCTGTCCTTCCCTTCCCCTTGGTGCCAAAGCTTGTATGAGAGAGTTTGTGCTGCCTTTGCCAAGGAAGCTCTATCCTGAGGAGGGGGATATTTTTAGTTATGTTTCTGTCTTGATCAGTGACAGAACAGCTTGGAAGCCACATAGTCTTGCAAAACAAGGATAACCACCAAGGGAAAGGTGCAAAGTTCTGTGGCAGTTTGATGAAACACATCTTGAAGGATATCTTGGAAATAAATCTTTAATTGCATTCCTTAAAAAAATTTTCATTAAGAAAACATGCTGAACTTTCTAGACATCTGAGAGTGTGCATTTAAAGCAGGTGTTCAAAATATGAATGTACTGCTCTATTTTTTATCAGTAACAGAAGATTTAATGCTGTTTAATAAATGATTTCAAAAATAAGGTTTGAAATTCCCTCCATACCTTTTCTTAGTAAAGATGGAAAAACAAAGTGCAATTTGGAAGTACACAACTTGAGACATCTCATTTAAATTATTGAAAATAAAATTTAAAAAAACCCAAACACCTTACAAAAAAGCCAATACTTCCCTGCTGAAATGTTCCTGTTGCCTCTGTAGCAGACATAAAGATTCAAGTTAAAGGACAGCAAAACAGAAATAAGCAGCCTTGGGGGTAGTGAATTTTTCATCTTTGTCATTGGTTTATCTTATATTCTCACAGAGTTTAAACTCTAGGCAGTGTTTCTTAAAGAAGATATTTTGTTTTGCCATACTATGAAAATCTAGCATTTTAAGGCCAAGAAGATAACTTTTCATAGCTTGTCTTTTCCAGATGAGCATTCAATTTAATTGAGGGACTTGTTCTTTTGGAAAAAAAATTTAAAAATTGCATAGCCTTATATCTGAAATATATCTGAATATATCTGAAATGTTTCTCTTCATGATTTTGATAAAAGCATTGTTGAATAAAGATCACAAAGAAGTTTCCAAAATCCCATGGCCTTTCTATGCTGAAAGAAGATTTTTTCTGGGGGGACTTAATTAATGAAGGAAGCTGCTGAATCTCCTGCATCAAAAAACAGTGCAGGTGAGGGTATTCTACAAATAAAACTTCACCACCATAAGTTGACAGCTAATACAATATTTGGCTTGGTGGCAATTTTCTGTCAGTCATTTTTTATGTGCTTGTATTAGACTTTTCATGTGCTTGCATTGCATCAATTGGGTAAAATATTCTGATTTATTTAAGCTTGGCATCCATTGGAAGTGCTGCCTGCAGCACCACCACCTGAGCCTTGAAAGGTGACAGAAGCAATAAAACAGCTGGAGGAGCAGGAAGAGGATATGTTGCATGAACCTGGGCATTACTCAAGAGACATGAGTTGTAGATTTGTCCCTGACAGGTGTTTCAGAGCATTTATGAAGCCCCTTGGCCCAGAGGAGGTCAGTTAATGTTGCTCTGTAATGCCATTCTAGCTGGGTGCACTCACAGTGTCTCTGTGTGTTTGTGTTTCTCAGTGTTTGTGTGCTCTTCCCAGAAGGTTTGTATTTGTTTTTAGGACTTTATTGTTCTGATTTTCTAAGGAGCAGGAAGTGAGTTTTGCTTTTCTTTCTGTTGACTCCTTGAGGGTCTCAAATGTCTGTTATTTGAGTACTCATTGAAAGCCTTGTGTTCCTTCTAAAAAGTCTTTAAAGCTTTAGAATATTTCAGGTGATTGTCTAGTTCAAGTGCCTGTGACAGCAAATGCCAGCACAGTTTGCCCATGGAAGGGCTTGGATATGTAGGCATGTCACAGCACTGAAAAGCAGGGAGATCTCTTTTCTTTATAGTTATAACCTGTACTTATATCCTGTTTTAATAAACCCTAAAGCTCTTTAATTGACTGTCAATACTTTCTGTGAGAACAGGAGCAGAAGCAGCAGTATGTAAAAAAAATTATCAGATTCAATTTTAATTTTTATCTGAGGCTTTCCCCCATACATGATCAACCATAAAGCCTCTGTGTGTGGTGGGTTTTTGGGTTTGCTTTGGATTTTTGTTTGTTTGTTTTTGATTTTTGTGTTTGTTTTTGTTTGTGGTTTTGACTCCTATATGCTTCTCATTCAATGTACTGAATAAGTCTAAGCAAGGGGCACATAAAAGTCATCTGCAGTTTTAAGAATTTTGCTTTTCAGCAAAGTCCCATTCTTGTAAGTATCCACTGACTTTCTTTTAATTTTCTTGCAGAGTCTGATTTGTGATTAACCTAAACAAATATAGATATGTCTTCATCTAAACAAGTTAGACTCCTTTTATGGTCTCATTAGAGAAATCACCACCTCCGAATCCAGTTATCTCAATCTAAAATAGGTGCCTAGGACACGTGCTTTCAAAGTGTAATTTCTGAATTTTCCTGATACCTGTACAAAGGTAAATTCAATCTGTTGTTAAGCAATGTCAATTCAAACAATTAATGTGAGGGATATTTAGTTTGTGAAATAATTCAACCTGCATTGAAACTATAACTGTTGTTTTCACAGCCAGTGTAAACTGCTGCTCTTGCTTTTGGTAAAATGAATTTTTGGAGACTGGGTTCTCTTCCTAATTGTTAATGTAGAAGGGCTTGCTAAATTTTAAAATAGCCCACTGACAACCTGCTAGTACTGTTGATTCTTAATGTCTTAGCAGTATCTGGAAGATCTGTAGCCTGGTTTCCAAAGACACATTTTCTAGGGCCCTGTATTGTATTTCCAATGAAACACAGCAGTGGCTTTGCTGTGGCAGCAACTCTATAAAAAAGGGGATTGTGTTGTTCCCTGCTGTTCTGGAAGCAGATGATTAGCAATTATGATTGCTAATGTCCTTGATTGATGAATAAAAAAAATATTGTTTGAGATTTAAACTTTCCTTTTCTCTGAAGTATGAAAAAATAACTCATTTCTCCAGTTAAATCTTGTGAGACATTTCAATGGTTGCCTGAAATGCTGCTTCCATTTAACAATGTAAGGGTGTAGGATGGATGGATCTGGCACTAATCTGAGCTATGGTTTCCAGTCTGTCTCAGGATACTTTGTGACAAGTCTACCATTAATGCACTTTGCCATCAGCAAAGTGCTGAGTAAGCTTGTGCTGCACCAGTATCGTTACACACCATTCCACATCTGTCAGGCAGAAGGACATAACTGAGCTACTGACAGAATGCTCAGGCAAGCAGCTTTTTACAAGTGAAGCACTCATGATGATTTAGTGAGGAGTTATATTCCTTGCTTTGAAACTCTAGCTCTGCACATAAAAATCACATTTAAATTATGCCATACTCCTCCAGGCGAACATCAGAATACCCCTTTGGAGCCAATTTTTAAATGAGATCTCATTTTTTTTCTTTATCCTGTATGTCAATAAAGCAGCAGAACTCCTTGAATATTACAGGCTAGCGCTATTGTGAGTTTAAATTATGAATAAATTGTTTTGGAAACCATGTCTGATCTGTTTTTAAAGACATTGTTAATAGAAATAGATGAAAGTTTACTATTTTTGATAAAAAATTACAACGTGGGGGAACGTCCCTTAATATATAATTTTATTATGTCACAGATTTTACAAGAAACCATGAAAGGTTTGATCATGAAAATCAGTTAGACTTTCCTTCACTGCAAAGGAAATGTCTCTATCTGTAACAGAGACTCTCTTCCAGTGATTTTATAGCAACAAAAACTTAATGCCCTGGCACTAGGCCCTCAAAAGTACTCTATGAAATGGTTCTTTTGGGAATCATGTCTATGCTAATTGTATAATAAATTCAGGAGTATTTTTAGGAGCTGCTATAACAAGCGGTTATTGCCATGACAGCATCTTCTTAAGTATTTTTAAAATTTACAGATTTTAAAATTATTAATGATTTCTTATTATCTCTTCAGCAAACAAATGGTCTTAAGAGGGTCAAATAAATCTGTACAGAGGCTAAACTGGTATATAGCATATGTGTAGAATCTGGAGATCTACATTTTTCTGTTCAGAAGCTATGGAATGCAATCTTTCTGTTTGCATGCAAAAGAACTTAAAAATAAAAACTCATGATACTCATGATCACAGTATTATGATACTCATATATCACAGAACATGAGTTAGAAGGGACCCCAAGGACCATCAAATCCAACTCTTAAGTGAATGGCCCATATATAAAATAATTCTTTGGCAAAGTGTGTCATATAACCCAAGATACCTGAAGGCAGAAAAAGTTTATGTCTAAAGAAATAAAAGACTGGGGAAGACTTTTTTCCCCCCTCCCAGTAATACGGAGGCAGGTGTTACAGGCAGGGAGGTGTGGTTTTGCCACCGGCAGATTACATACAACCACGAACAGGACAGGACGCCAGAATCAGTGTCGTGAGCTGTTTATTTCAAACATCAGTTTCAGTACATTGTTATGACAATGGAGACAAGAGATGTGAGCAGCTCACTGATTCAAACAGAATGCCAAGGAAACGTAACATTACAGCATAGCATAAAGCCATCTCAGTCCAAGTTTCAGCCAAACACACACAGAGCAAAAACATATGGACAATAATTCTACCCAATCATATGAAACACACGTAACTGTAGTTAACACAATAGAGACTTATTCTCTAACACAATGCCTCGTTTATGAGAGACAAAGCACAGAGACTCATTCATATTAACCTTCTAAAGAAATACACTAAATAAACTTGTTGCAACCTAAACGGGCAAATCACATAGGCCTATTGTTCTATTTCTCACGTCTGCGCCACAGCTTAGAAAACTTTTTCTGCTGCCTTGGCATTTCACTGTCCTTACTGTCTTTTGGGGCCTGTCTTTTTCACAACTTTCTCAAAACCCTCTAATTGTATGGATTCCAACAGTATGGCCCCCGTCTGTGTGCCGGTTTCGGAGCAGGGCAGGGCTGCGCGTCGGGCAGAGCGCGGTGCTGGGTGCCCAGCCCAGCCCAGCCCAGCCCAGCCCAGCCCGTTCCCGCTCTGGCACGGCCCCGCTGCCGCCGGCCAGCGCATCCCGACCCGTCACAAGAGCAGTTGAGCCAGCGCTCGATATCCCAGTGCCGAGCCTGCCAGCAGCCAGCAAGGGCCCGTTCCCGGCCTGGCCGGCCGCGGCCGCTGCAGCGGGAGGCAGCGCTGGGAGTGCGGGCCCGGCCCCTGCGCCGGGACAGGCCCCACAGACAGCGCTGGCAGTGCGGACCCGGCCCCTGCGCCGGGACAGGCCCCACAGGCAGCGCTGGGAGTGCGGGCCCGGCCCCTCCGCCGGGACAGGCCCCACAGGCAGCGCCTCCCTGCGGCGCTCGGGCTGAGCCTGCGCTGTCCGCCCGCAACGCTGCGGAGCCCAGAGTGACACTTCTGGAGTGCAAGCACCCGCAGGAGGGACAAAAGCAATCAAGAGGGTTTTGTGACAGCCATGAGCTCCATTATAAAGTAAACTTTGTAGGTAATGGGATTAAAAGTACAGTTTCACTCTTTTGTTGACTTTTTATACTTCATATATACTGCTACATTGTAATGAGATTAAGGTTAAATTCATCCTGCCAGAAATTTTTTTTGTGATTGATTAAAGCTGGTATACCTAGCTTTATAGATAACATCTTTTATTAAAATAAAATTTAGCAATTACAGCTTCAAGTTATTAGTGTTCATAACAGAAAAAAAACCTGCAAGCAAACATACAGACACAGATCTGCGTACATATTCCTTCTCAGAAGATACTGCAATAAGTACATGTAAGCTAAAAATTCTTACAGATAACATTTTAATCAATATTGAAATACATGTGCTGCCATAAAAACATTAGGAAGTGAACGTTTTCTGCCTTTGCCTTGTCATTGAATAACACCATGGAGGGTGACAGATACAGGCATCTCCTGCACAAGAACCTGACCATTTGCCACCAGGAGAGCCCATGAAGTGACCCTGGGCTAATTGGAACTATAGCACTGCTTATACTGTCCTTTTGGGAAAACCTGGTCTACTAAACCAGAAACTTCTTCATACTACCAACTCCTATTTTATTTTGGCTTTGAAGAAAACATTGCCTTACAGTTCAATTTTAAATGCTAACATCATCTGTACTTCAAATAAATTGGGACAATACTCAGTCTTTTGTGAAATACTTTGACCTCTTTATCACAAATTACTTTTTCCATGGGCTTTGTATTTTTACTCACATCTCCATGCTTTAAGAACAGTCTTGAGGAATTTTTCATTAACTCATCAAATATTACAATTTATTGCAAAGTTTTCACACTGCACAGTATTTCTTCTGATTTATATTTTGTTGACTGAGCTGCACATGCTTTATTTCAGACATATTTTTTAATTGTCGCTCTGAACCATGGATACCTAGGAAAGCTGATCACATATGCTTTCATAATTTAGTGTCACTTTCAAGGTATTTGCACTTTGGTTTAAATCCAGCATTTCATAAATGTGTTTTGCTTATTTATATCAAACTTCAGTTCAAATGCTTGTATGCAGATGAACACGTTTGATCAGAAGTACCACAAGACCACTAAAATTGCAGTAGCAATTAGCAAAAAGCTAGTGAATATATCCCTCTCACTTTGGTGGCTTGTTTTATAGCATTGTATTAAAAAGAAGCATTTAGGCACACTCTGAAGAAGGAAAAGGATCACTTAATTATATGGTGCTCTTTTATTGAGGGGTTCCAGTATTGTGAAGGAAAATTTGGTTATATTGCTTTACATGCATGCAAATGGGGGCAAAAAAGGGTTTGTGCTCTGAGAAGTACAACTGCTGTAGCAATTCATTTAAAAATCTATGTACATTCTCTCTGCTTTTCTCACATGCATTTGCTACAGATGATTCTAGAGGAAAATGCAACCTAAATTATAACTCTTTCTAACTTAAAAAATCAGTTTAGATATACATCCACAAATTGAATAATAAAGTTAAAAATACAAGTCCGTGAAAGGTATTATCAAAAAAGTAAGAAATTAAAGCAAAAAAAAAAAAAAAAAAAGCTGCTAGATGTTGGGCATGCTGGGGCCTTTTGCTTTGCTGTTATATATTTTTCCACAATACATCATGGCAGAGAAAATGCAGTATGTAGTCAGAGCAATGGTGCAAGGAATGAAGGCCTTGCCATGCTTTTTCTGAAAATGATGGGATTTCTGCCTCACTGGTAGTCATGCTGTGAAGCTTAATTAAAGTTTATGAAGCACATCAAGATCTTTGGATAAGAGACATGGTGCTATGAACTTAGTAATTTGTTCTTTACAGCACTAAAGAGTGGAAGACTAAAATACAAATGTTTTGATCTTGACATGCCACCTTCAGTTTGGTTAGAATTAATTCTGCATATGAATTTAACCACTAGGAAATACAGAGAGGCTTGTAATTTTTGGCTTTATTACCATGTACGAGTATTTGTAGTGGTCTGAAATATTGTAGTAACCTTCTCTATGAGTTTAAAATATTAATAGTTCTCTGACCCCCTAAGTTTGTCCTTGAAATAAATAATCAGTATCATTATACAAAATTCCTGTTACACAAAAGCAAGTTCTCAAATGTAGTTCTACAGTCATTTTAAATATTGCCATTATTTTTTTTTTCTGGATATATTTTCAAAGACTTGTGCTGCAGGAAAATTGTAAGAATTGCACATGGCCATGTTTGTTCATATATTTATTAACAAATCATACAACTCAGAGTGTAAGCAAGTAGTCCCACG
This sequence comes from Zonotrichia albicollis, assembly GCF_047830755.1. Classification (NCBI taxonomy): domain Eukaryota; kingdom Metazoa; phylum Chordata; class Aves; order Passeriformes; family Passerellidae; genus Zonotrichia; species Zonotrichia albicollis. The sequence continues at coordinate 135,672,897 of NC_133819.1, forward strand.
TACATTAATCTGGCTGTGTAATCTCAGCAGATGACAAAAAGTTTTATGTGTTCAAGAATCCTGTGGTTGAGCATTAATTTTATATGACTCATTCCTTATGCAAACTTATAAATTCTTAGTCTTGGAAGTCACCCTCTTCAACGAAGCTCATGTTTCATTATTGGTTTTGTGGGGAAAAAATCACAGGATTTTTTTTTTTTTGATGGGGAAAAAATAATGTGAACAAGGCAACCTGGATAGGGCTGAAATCAGTAATCTCTCGATTTATTATACCTGATGCCATCATTATATTAGTGTCCATGATCATGGAAATACAACTTACAAATTTCTTTTGGTGATGTATTGATTCAGGAAGAAATTATATTAGTGAAAATCAAGCAAAAAAACCAATAAATAGTAGGAAGTTGAATTATCATTGTAGTCTTCCTACTTGTAGTTTTCTTACTTATTTAACTATGATCATTTTAGTGTTTGTCTTGATGAGAGTTTTACTCTTTTTATCTTTGTGGTGATGTAATTCAACCTTCTACCTTTTCCTTAAGTTCTCCAATATTTCATGTTCACGTATTATTTTCACACTAGTAAGCTTTTCCATGAATGTGTTGGTGTAGCTATCCAACCCTTTTCAGTGTTGCTGTATCTTCCCTTGGTTCCACCTAAAGGCAGCAAATAGAGAGTGTCCAGTCAAGTGGGACTCAGAACAGATGAAGCTGCCTTAGGTTAGGCAAAGTAAGTAGTGTTCTTAATTACAAATCTATTTCCTCCTTAGACCTTGCTCTGTTAGCAGATCTCACCCTCAGAACTTCTCTCCCAGTGACAGAACCTCAAGGTGAGGTTCCATATTATATTACTATTCTTAAGTAATATAAATCAGAAGCTCATCTAACTACACTCATTAATCTCAGCTGAGACTGTGGCCTTCCATCTTTATTTTCATGGTCTCTTTCTTCTTCCTTCAGAATCAATAAATTAGCTTCTGCTTTGCTTAGCAAGTGCACTTTCTGTAAGTCATTAAGACTAATCAAGGTGTAAATCAAAATATGAATGACCAAATTAAAACAATGGCCAAAGATCTTAAAAAATTCCTCAGTCCTGGAAATAGTATTAGAGTGTACTTTCATATGCCAGGAAATAGAGTATACTGAAGATACACCACCACCACCATCATCACAACAACAACAGAGAAAAAAAAAGGACAAAGAGCTTATCAGTGACAAATCTGATGCTTCTGATCAAGCTTCTAGGTGAATCTTTTGATCTCTTATTTTGTACTGTGCCTTAATTTAACATCTTCCCTAAAGCTTTGCTTGTTTCAGTGTTTTTGTCTTACCCTTTCAAGAATCCTTAGGATCAATGATGCCATTAGTTCTACATTTGTTTTCATTCTCTTATTTTATTGTGTTTTCTTCCCAGCATTTGTCTTCTTGGATTATTTGCCATTTCCAGCATTTGTGTTATTTTACTGTCTGTCGTTTGCTAGGCAGCTGATATGTCCAGTACTTGTCATTTCCCTTTGCATTTAATTTCAATATTTGTGACATGACATTTTTTCTTCCCATGACTCATTTGCTCCCAGTGCTTCTCCAAATGGCTGCAGGATAGAGGCATAGATAATGTGGAAGCTTGGAAAGTCCAGAGAGGTGGCTCTCATCTTCTTCATTTTCACTGAAGGGCAGAAGAGAACAGAATAATACAATGCATTAGACAAGACAGCTTTCTAACTTTGACTAGAATTAAATTATTGGCATTGGACAATAATTATTGATACATTTCTCAGTCATGTCAGAAATACCTAGTAAGAATTTGATACCTGAATATGCTCAGTACTGATTTTCAAAATTACTAAAGAAAGGACAAATTTGTTAATGCTTTCTTCATTGTGCATGTTTCCACATTGAGTTCAGCTAAAGTATACAAGATTTTCTGTTTGTTTGAGAAAGAAAATGGGGAGATCATTATATATAATTACCTTTTGAGGGTATTACTCCATTGCTTCAAGGACATGTTTGACAACGCCTCATGAATGTTGTATGTTCTTATGAATTTGCAGCTAAACTCCAAAAGAAAAGACATGGCAAGAGAGATTTTACAATGAGAAATAGCTAAATGAGTATCTTATAAAAATACTTAGCTTTTAAGAGTATTTTCTTAAGCACCTACTATATATTTGAGAGGTAGAGGCAGAACAAGGACTATCTTAGTGAGTAGAATGAAGATGCAGCCACCAACCCCAGTGCTGTTAAGGATACAATCTCCTGGAGGGTACATGCAGTAAACAACTGTGCACCCCTCAAACAAAGCAGGAGATGGGGTTTGGATGCTCAGGGGTGCTCTGTGTAGGATTTCAGCTCCTCAGCTAAGCCCTGTGCTGGTTTCACTTTAGTGGTGTTTGATTTCAGTCTCAGGGAGGAGATGTCTGACAGTTCGAGCCATCAGCCCACTGCTACATCTGCCAGCACTGTGGACTGCTTCTACAGACTGCTCAGCATTCTTGAATTCTTCTCCCTGTTGCAGTCTTTTCCTTTCTTTTTTTCACTTTGGAATAGAAAGTGAGCAGTGATCCCCTCCTCCTGCATCAGGTGATCTAGTTCCATTGCCTTTTAAATCGCTTACATTTGCTCTCTCTCCATTTGAACCATGTATTCTGACATCGAGACACATGAGCAAGCCTGCAGTTCTTGGGAGGATATATGCTTGGACTCTGGAACTTCTGCTTTTTTCTGTCTTTCCTTAGAAGTAAAAATGTCAAGATGCTGGGCCCCATACTTAGTTTCATTTTTATTGTTTTCAGGTCCAGAAAATTTTCTGAGTACCAGTAGATGTCACTGCAGTCAAAAGAAACTTGGCAGGGGGTTTCATTATGAATAAAATTGCTTTCCTAACAAAATACAAATGATAAAACATTGTTATTTCTAGTACTACTCCCAAATTTTTTATTTGACAGATCAAGTCCTTGAAAGGATGACGAGCTATGAGGATGATGCCTCAAGAAGAAATTCAGGATTTAGGTCCAGGTTATTAACTTATTCTGAAACTCAAGTGGTTAGAAATTTCTCAGTAAAATGTGTTTTCATTGGAAAAAAAAAAAAAGAAAGTGATTCATTGAAATATTTTGTTGAAGTGTGATGCTCTAATGAAAAAGTTGTAAAAAAAATCCATCATGATTTCTCTAGTGTACAGTAGAGATTTTTCAACATTGGGAAAGGAGATCCAAGGCCGAAATACTTCAAACTGCTTTGTTTATAGATACAATTTATAATAGAGAGTACTGGATGATCTATGTAGTTGTCTTTTTCCTTATAGACAGCACTTGACCCCTCTGGTAGAACAGGAGAAAAGGAGAAAACTCAGCATAGATGAGGTGAAAGAGCATCTTTCCTTTCAACTCTAACTGGGATACCTTCAGAAGGAAGAACAATTTTTTGTAAAGGATAATGCCATAGGTAAGGCTGGGATCAATATGTTTATGTTACTTTTGAAGTTCTGTCAATGAATTTTTATTTAGTATGGAGAACTACTCACCTTGATGCTACATTTTTCTCAAAATTAGGATAATACCCACCTCAAGGAATCCATGAACATGAATTCGTTAATTCCTTAATAAAAGAATATGAGTTCTCAAAGGATCACACAAGTGCAAAGCAGTATTGATTTTCCCACTCCTGTGGTACAGACAGTTGTGTTAAACTCAGTAAAAAAAATGTTTTCCATCTTCCATGGATTTTTTTTGTGCAGATTTGATGGTTTGAGGTGTGTGTAGATATTATACATTGAGATGGCATTAGGACATTTCGAAGTTCCCAGTAAAAAGACAATCCATACTATATAATGTCTCAACAATTAGCACCATGGAAATCTAGAGCTCTGTTAAAGCCTCTGGTCTGTCCAAGTGTGTTAGAGGATTGAATATTTCTTTCTTTCTTTGTTTCTTTTCTTTCTTTCTTTCTTTCTTTCTTTCTTTCTTTCTTTCTTTCTTTCTTTCTTTCTTTCTTTCTTTCTTTCTTTCTTTCTTTCTTTCTTTCTTTCTTTCTTTCTTTCTCTCTTTCTTTCTCTCTTTCTTTCTCTCTTTCTCTCTTTCTCTCTTTCTCTCTTTCTCTCTCTCTTTCTCTCTCTCTTTCTCTCTCTCTTTCTCTCTTTCTCTCTTTCTCTCTTTCTTTCTCTCTCTCTTTCTCTCTCTTTCTCTCTCTCTTTCTCTCTTTCTCTCTTTCTCTCTTTCTCTCTTTCTCTCTTTCTTTCTCTCTTTCTCTTTCACTCTTTCTCTCTTTCTTCTCTCTTTCTTCTCTCTCTCTCTTTCTCTTTCTTCCTTTCTCTCTTTTTCTTTCTTTCTCTCTCATTTCTCTCTTTCTTTCTCTTCTTTCTCTTCTTTCTCTTCTTTCTCTTCTTTCTTTCCTCTTCCCTGAAATGATAGATTTTAATCAAATGCCTGAATCATGGTTCTGAGTAAATCTCTGTTCCTCAGTCATTCCTGTGGGAGATACTACACTTCACATGGATGACTGCATTATCTGCTTGGAGAGAGCATATGGATAGATGACTTAATAGTACAGAAAACAGAAAACCTGCTGAGTATGTGGGTGTGTGGGTTTCAGATCCATGAACTGACATACGCAAGGCAAGAACGTCATAGTTGGATTTTACCCCTGAGTGCCTGCCTGAAACTCTTTTAAGGTCAGTGAACATCTGTCTTCCATCTGAGTTGGAGCAGTCCAGCTTTGTCCTTTAGAAGTAGAGTGAGTACTTCTCAGTAATACCTTTCTATTTGGACACATCAATAGTTTCTGACTAACAATTATTTAATCACAAAATTATCTGCCAGCTTTACTTCAAACAAACCTAATTTTGCAATAAAAATGCTCAGTGGTAGAACATATAGGGAGTGACTTGCTGAACAGAAAGTACATTTGTTTAACTGATTCTCTCTGTTGCCCAATATCATCTAGGTTAAAAGTTCCTGCTGTGTGGGCTGAGGGTCATCATGGAATCACATTAAACATTAAAACCAAAGCATGCATCACTTTTGCCTGACAGTGTATTTTCATGTGCAGCAGGCACTTTCCTCTAGGGACCTGCTTTTCAGCTAGAGGAAATGAACCATACCCTTGCAGAAGAGAAATTGCTGAGTGAAAAGGAATATGTTCCCTGGACAGAGATGTGGCTTTACTGGCAGTACTTTACTGTGGTACATGCCTCATGATGCAATGGTGTAAGAATATAGTCACAGCGGTCTATTATACAGACCAACATGAAGCATGGAGCAGTTTTGGGTTTCATACAGGTGAATTTTTGAGTATTTTTAAATGTAAGTAGTATTTGTAGTAGCTGTAGAATTACACTATTGTCAGGCCTTGGACTAATAGAGGAAAAAGAGCAATACAAAATATACCCAGTCATGGCAAAAGCGGAAAAAAAAAAAAGATGTTACTGCAGAGAGCAGTAGATGTAAAAAACTGATACAGTGCTTATCGTCAGATTTTGCTGCAGCAGCTGCCAAGGTGTTGGTGTTGGAAGGTGTTGGAAAAGCACTGGAACTACAGAAACTGTAGTTGGCTCTGTACCATCTCCTGTCTTCTCAGCAGAAGGAATCTCTGCTCCTGCCAATACAAAATAAGTCCTGCACTGATTCTGATACAAAACAGCACTACTGAATAACAATTAATTTCACTTAAAAACCCAACTCAAAGCAACTGTATGAGCATTTTACCTGGAAGCTGTTCCACGATTGCTTGAACTCATCAGAAAGACTTCCACAGAAGTTCAGCAGGTGTTCAATCAGTTCCTTAGCAGGAAGGAAGAAATGACTCTGTTATATGGGCTACTGTAAAATCAGAGCCAAAAAATGTAGGAGGTATTGGGTCATAATACCTTATTAATAGTATATATGTAATTGAAGGAGGCTGCGAATGTAGTCTCACAAAGGTGAGTTCCCTAAAGATACAGCTGGGTAGATGCTACAGATATAAGGCAGACACATCCATAGACTTTATGCCTAGGTGTTCTAGTTTGGATAAGGAGCAACAGTGTGAATTCCCTTGCTGACCTTAGAGTTCACACTTGGATAAGGCTGACTGGATTTCTGTTTTTCTGAAACTAACCTGGTAGAAATGCTGCAGGAAGATTCCTGCCCTCCAACAGTAGATGGGTGTTTAATGAGCAGGATCAGACTAGGATTGGTGTTCTAATTGGAAAGCATTAAAACCAGAATGTGGACATCACATCCTTGTCACCAACTCCTCTACCTCCTGTAACTCCTAGATTCTCTTCTTTTGAAATGCACTAGAGTTCAGGTTAGCTTCTATGGCTTAAATTCAGTAATTTGGCTCTGATCCAAGAGATTGGACCAGAACACCTATGCATGAATTAAGGTCTGTGACATGTCAGTCTTCATTATAACCTAACTTGCCCTGTTGTATTTTATTTCTGGTCTTTATCTGTGGCATGTGGAAGCAAACATCTCTATCATTTTTTTTCTCTGTGCTTACTTTTGCTGTAATAAATGTACACTATATGCTTTTGTAGAATGAGGAGAAGTGGATGCTGCTCCAGTCCAGAACACTGTGTTTTCTGTTGTGTCATTTCCATGTGTTGCATGAGTACACCCAGCTACTTTTCTCATTGTCTGGTGAATACTGCTTTTGCTGCTGTGGGATTCATTCATCAAGAACAATTTAATGCCTAACACCTCCTAACTTCAGTGGTTTGTCATCAGTTGTCCTCAATAACTCTGCCTTCCAGAAGGCAGCCTTTTATATATAAGGCTGATTCATTCAACCATCAGCTGGCAAAACAGTAAGGCCAGGGACATAGGTCTGAGGAAAGTGGTACCATGAAATAAAAATGAAAGTAGAAGACAACTGTGGCATTTGAGAAAATAAGGCTTGTGAGATTATATTTGCATAAGTACCCTGCTGCTCATTGTTTTGCCAAATGGAATAAGAAATTCCTAATTGTTTTTTCTTTTTAATCATGATTGATTGCATTTTTTATTAAGGGACAAAAGGCATTTGTGACATATGATGGCTAATATGACTATAAAGATATTTAATTGCAAGGAGTTAATTAAAGAGTAAAAATTCATTTCAGTTTCAAAGATTATTTGCTCTGCATTTGATCCCTCTTTTGTTTTACATAGTGTTGTCAGGTCCTGAGTTGTAGCTTGTTTTCTTTGCCCATTTTCAAATTCAAGTTATAAAGCTCCAACTTCACCAGTACAGAGAGAAGACCATGCAAGCCGTTCTACTGCTTTAGCTGGTACAGGAAAAACAATATGAACCATTCTGTGCCCTTCTTTTATATAAGATTTCAGTGGTTATCCTTCTGAATGGTCCCACGATTGTAGAATAGTAATAGTTATATAAGCACTACTTTGGGGTTGACAGACTGGACCTCCTTGGAGAATGAAAGAGAAGAAAAAAAATTCAAGTTGTGGAGAAAACAGAATGAACTGACTGATAGAGCAGGCCAGGCACAAAGATTCTACATGTGATCTGATTCCTACTTTCCCAGATGTGAGAAAAGAGGAACACCTCCAGAAATTCAAGTGTGTTTCTACCTCCAGCCTGTGTTTATTGAACTCTGTTGTTGCAGAGTAAAAGAGATGGGATTTCTTCTCTTGGACCTCTTTTCACCAGAATGTGATGCAAAGAAGCACCTGATAGCATTGCTTTGTGAACTGAATGCATAAAAATGCCAATTAAATTGATTCTGGAATTAGATATGGTCCTCTTAACCTTTTACATTCCCAGAACATACAAAGTTTTTTTTTTCTGGAGAAGGTTTATAGTAAAAAAAGCACTCTAGTTAGAGTTGGAAGCAATGCTAAAGACAAGCTCCTTTAAAATTGATGTCACTATCATGGAGAATAAAGAAGGACATGTCACCAGTTTCCTTGAGAAGACACTGAAGCCTTCATTCACATATAGAATGAATCCATAAAAAAGAGTTGTTGTCTTCTTTAGCAGAAATTTGACCAGTCTTTTGCTAAGACAAAGTTAAAAGGACTTCTGACATAAAGTATATAATCTTCCCACCCCTACCATGCTCTGATCTCAATGAGACTTTAGAAAAGGTTACTTGCCTGGAATTGAATCCAGTCACGCTTACACATTTAAAAGAGATTTTGGATATCAGATGCCTGTGTGCTAAGCTGGGATTGCTTCAGCAAGCCTGAAAAATGTTCTCTACCTGCTGTTCTGCTCCTGGGAGCTCTGAGCATGGAGAGCATTTTCAAGATGCTGTTCACAGTAACATTGCATTATGTAGGAAAACAGAAATAAAATGAACCATAGTCTATACTTGGCCATCTCCCTACACAAAGTTCTGCACTGTCCAGCTCTTAGCCAAACACAATTGCCTCCTTCACACTTCCTCTGCTATGCCTGTGTATCAGAGGAAGTTGCAATAGGTTTATGACTGAACCTTAGCCCTGAGTTCAGTCATCAATGTTCCTGCTAACGTGCTAAATTTGTATCTGGGTTTGGCATGTCAGTGACTGGAAAGACTTATGGATTCAGTCAGGATCTCTATCTCAATTCAGCACCAGAAAGGAAGAACCTGAGGTCTTGTCAGCCTTAATGTGCCCTTCTAGCTCATTTCAGGTCCAGGTCAAGAGAGCTTTTTACTATACTGAAAGTGGCTTAAAACACAGCAGAGCCAAAAGAAAATTCTGTCCCCTCTATTCAGAAAGGACATGGAGGTGCTGGAACGTGTCCAGAGAAGGGCAATGGAGCTGGTGAAGGGTCTGGAGCACAAGTCCTGCGAGGAGCAGCTGAGGGAGCTGGGGGTGTTCAGCCTGGAGAAGGGGAGGCTCAGGGGGCCCTTGTTGTTCTCTCCAAGTACCTGAAAGAAGGCTGTAGTCAGGTGGGGTCAGTGTCTTCTCCCAGGCAACCAGGGACAGGACAAGAGGACAGTGTATTAATGTGCATCAGGGGAGGTTTGGGTTGGAATTTCTTCACATATATGTTGATTAGACATTGGAATGGACTCCCTAGTGAGCTGTGGCATCACTGTCCAGGGAGGTGTTTAAGGACAGGCTGAACATGGTGTTTAGTGCCAGGGTCTAGTTAACATGGTGGCTGGTCATGGGTTGGATTTCAGTGATGTCAGAGGTATTTTTCAACCTAATTTATTCTGTTATTCAGTGATTCTGTGATTTGTATCTGTGTACACTGGTTTCAGCTCCAGCAGCCTCTATTTCTAGTGACAGGGCAAGGAACTAAAATATGAGATGAGATATCTAGTGTAATTCTTGCTTCCTTCAATATATTCTTACATTCTGTGATTGCAGCCAGCCTGCTGATTTTGGCCTGGAGTCAGCTGCCAGGTCTCAGGTGACAGCAGTGAATAATGACTGAGATACTGGAAAGAGTAACTGCAGCTCTCTGCACCAGGATCCTGGTTTTCTTCCTCATGCCCAGGCCTGGAGGGTGGTAGATCAGTGTCAGAGCTTACATGCTGGCTCACTTTCCCTGGTAAACTCACAGGCATCCTAGGTTTGGGCATTCCCCACAAGAATACTCTGACTCAGCACTGCATTTCTGTGGCAGCTCACATTCTCACCCAGCTCCATCCTGAAGCAGCGGTTGTCCCAGGAGGTAATTTTGTTATTTTTCTCGCAAAACCTCTCCCAACGGGGCTTTTAAATATAAGGACTAAGATCTTGAGACACCATTATTTTCTTAGGAGAAAGAAGTCAGTTAAACATTTTTTTCATTACTCTCCCATCTATTATATTGAAGGTTTATTTTTTTTTTTACAGCCTAAATTGTATCACTAAATATTTTATTTCTTGCTTTTAATTTCTACCTGGCCATTTATACTCCCTTCCTCATAACCACACAGCAGCCTCAGATAAAACAATTGAAAACTTAGATGGCACATACAATGCTCACATCTTAATATAGTATAGGTTATGTTCTCTGTGCATTATGTTATTTTATACTTACACTTGTGTGGATACTTTTAAACATGTAACAGTAGCTATGCACCTTGCTGAGAATTTTTCAAGTAGTACATCCAATATGTATGAGACCTTTATTTAAAAAAAAAAAAAAACAAAAGAGAAACTCTAAAAATCCATTGAAATGATTCCAGAAAAGAGCCAGACTACAGCAAAGACACTGAACATCTAAAATAAAATAGCATCTGTTTATTCTGACATGTGGAAAAACATGTCCAGGAGCTAGCAAATCAATGTAAAAATACATACTGCTAGCCTTCACAGAAAATTCAGGGCAGCATAATGCAAGTTCTCCTAGAATTCAGAATTGATTATTATGCTAATACGGCCATAAAAATAGGAGCATATGGCTGGAAGAGACAGTCTAGGTCATGGTCTAGTAGACAGTCTGGATCACATAGGTTAAAACACCCAGAGCTGTGGGCAACTGAGGAAAAATCTCTAGTTCCAAAGGCTGTAGAGACTCCACAAGTAACTTATCCCCTAGACTGCAGAGCATCTCCATCACCCTGTACTGAATTTATAGTTTTACACAGGCTAAGTGTCACAGCTGTGCCATGGGAAGCACGAGTGAGAAACTGAGAACTTCTCTCTACTAGCATAGTACATGTTAAACAAAACTCACTCAAGGGCTGACTAATTTCTTCTTTATATAGAAAGGCAAGAGAAAAAAGTCCTTTAAACTAAAACTTGGGGGAAAACCCCGTCTCTTGATCAGTAACTTCTTTAACCCTTAGTGTCAGCCTTGAGCTATACAATGCACTACGACTCTCAAATGTATTTTGTAAACTTCCTCCCTGCAGTTACTGTGAATATTTCCAGTTTCAAAACTGAAAGAAAAATCTGCCTCTCCTAGAAACTAGAGCATCCACCTGGGGAAATACTCCCATGCCTCCATATGTGACATGTAAAATGTCTTGAGAACACGTTATAAATTCAATACAAGCTCATGAAGTTGCAGGTACTTAGGGTATGTCTCTGCCTATGACATATGTGAAGTCTGATTGCTTGTGCCCACAGCCTGACTCAGAAGCTTAAAGATGGTCACCCCATGTCAGTTGGGATACTATAACTTAGCTGCAAAATCTACAGAGGTCTGGCAAATACTACTCAGGTCTTGTAGAAGAACTTTTCTGGGCTGGGAGGTGGAGGCCAGGAGCAGTGCCTGAGGATATGGCACTGGCTGATGCTGTCTAGAGGACTGAAGTGAGCCACTAGTGTCCTAGTTCCAAACATTGCCTTACTCTGTTACATAGCTCTCCCTATACATCAACTGAAGTTCATCTTAAAACAAATTTAGCTTCACTTTCACCCAGAGCCCGTGTAAATACTCTCAAAATTTTGCTTCTCAGATACTAGGAATTTCCAGAATAGATTTATTCCTGATCAATTTACATAATTTGATTTTATGTTAGTGCATGTATTTAGCTTAAGCTGTTCTATTTCTCCAAAGACATATATCTAGAGTCCTCATTTATTCTCTTCCATTTCTTTTTTTGCTTGGCTAAACAACCTTGCCTAAAAAACCTCTGCAAGGTCTCATTGTAACTTCTTCTCATTACTTAATCATTTTTATAGATTGTTTCTGCTTCTCTTCCAGTTCAATTTTATCTTTTTTGAACATAGATGACCAGCCCAGCACACAATATTCCAAATGACACCTCTTGCAATGGTTTGTTGCAGTGGCACTTCTGCAATTCCCTATCTCACATTAACATTGTGCTGTGTGCCTTTTAACATAACCACTCAAATCTGGAAACATTTTAGAAATGTGGGGCACTTAAAAGTAATAAATCTGAGGAATAAAACATTTAACTTACAATTTCTGTAGAGCTAGGAAGGTGGATATAGGATTTTTGTGCAGGCAGGAAATTTTACATGGACTGTTTCTTTTGTCTTTTGTTCACTTCCCAATTTCCTCACATGCTGCCAAAGAGATTTTCAATCAGCACTTTGTCATTTCACTGTAAACAGCCATTGGTTCTTCAGGTTCTCTGTATATCAGTAATCGAGGACACTGGACACTCTTTAACCACTTTTTTTTTTTTTTTTTTTTTTTTTTTTCTGTTAGTAAGGAAGTAAGATTATCTTCATATTTTATTTTTTATCCCTTATCTACAATCAGCATCATTTGCCGGTGCTGTCTTGTGTAGTTCAATTGCCAAAAGGCACTGATGTCAGGGTCTGAGACCATTACCAGCAGACTCTTGAGAGAAAGAGCTGTCAGTCTGCCATAGACCTATGTGAATTTAAATGATGCATTCCTACATGGTATGTGATTTATGTTAGTGTGACAGAGACAGAAATCCCAGTTTGCAAAATGCAATCAGGATACTCACCTCACTCACAAAACCACAATGTTTCACCTCGGACTGTCAGGAAATAAAGTTTATCTTTATAAAACAGAGATGGCCATACTTAAAGGATATTATAACAGAAATTTTAACCTTGGTTAAGATGCCTGACTAGGAGAGGAATATATACAAACTCTTTCCTGTCACTAAGTGCTTATAGAATCACAACCCATCATCTGAACTGCAAAGGACTTGCTCCTTACACTGTTGGCATTTAGGTCCTGGAATGTGAAATGGTTTTGCATTTCAAGTTAAATAAGCTACTTGCAGAGTGGATAAAGCAGGAATAAGTTCAAGCTAATATAAATTGGTGTCACCTATCTTTATAAGCACACTAACATGAAGCAGAGGAAAATAGAGAGGAATGCTAAATAGGAAATGTAGGTAAAATCCTTATTATCAGTGTTTCTGTGCTCTACCCCAGCATGAATATCACTCTGTTCAGAGAATATTGGTGGAAGTTTTTTACTCTTTTTTCCTGCTTTGTTCTATAAATATCCACATTCCTAATGCTCCATTTAGTGCCTACAAACTCTATTAATTTCTACCTTTTCTTTGTTGGAAATACTCTTGTTCTAGCCTCAGTTGTCTTATTTTCTTGAACAACTCGGCAGAGTCTGTCATTACCATCTGTCACACATTAACCTGTGTAAAACTTTCCTTTGGTGAGAGCAGCTGAAGAGGCTTTGGCTTCTGTGTTATCTTACCCCTCACTAACATAACACAGGAATTACATGAAGACTCCTTTTTTTACTTCAAAGGTAAAGACAAAACTCTAGAAGAAGTAGTATTTGTGCTGCTGCATTAGAGTGGTGAACCCCAGCTTCTCTTTTCAACAGAAAGTGCAAATATTCCTGTGGCAGAGGAGAATCTGCTATTCAGCCCAAGAAATGAAATTACTGGCTAGTAAAGCCAGTACTAGCAAACTGTTTGGGGCCGGGGGGGTGTGGCATAACACATAGGCAACTTACAAATAATATATTTTTGAGGACCTGGTAATGCAGATACTGACAAAACTTCTCCAGTATTTCTGTCACTTTACAATGTCCTTAGGCCTCATTCAGTTATAGGCTTCATCACCTACTATACAAGTGCAAGTGACTGAAGCATATCTTCCCCATTGCCTTAAAACTTAAACACTGCTCAAACAAGCCCTTGAACAGTGCTTCTGACACCCTTGTGGAAGTTCTCAAACTCCTTCTCTGCTGTACTTGGCTGTTTTAAGGCTTTTCTGTGGATGCATAGTGTTCACCTCAACCCTTGCCCTCTGTGAATTTGGCTTCCGGATGGAATCCTGGCAGACAGATACCTGTCAGCAATGTACTGGAGGGATCCTGCCGTCATCTGTTTCGAGCTCTCTGAACAGCAAAACGAGAGGAGGGTTTTGTATTTCAAAGGACTATAGAGCTCAGGGATGGTTTTTAAAATTGGAATTCTGGCTGCAAGAGTCATTAAATATAGTTCTGCTTCTCTTCTAGACTGTGAGATCAAACAGCTCAGGCAGCAGGAGGAATATTTGCTGACTTACGGTACATGTACAATTTTTACAGATTGGTTGGCTTCACTCTGCAACTTACTATGAAAAGGACATAAAAATGTCATTGACATGTCTGGTTTTGTGCTGAAAAAATCCTATGCTAAAACATTTTTCCCAATCTGTTTCTGAACTTTTTATTCATGGATATTCAAGTTCTTGAACTTGTTTTTCTGCAGTCTGTTGATATGTTTTTAAAGAGACTATAGGGTTGAAAGTTATCTCAGTTTTGACTTGATGAACAGTATTGGATTTGAAGGATCTGGTAGGAAAACCATTAATTTTTATGATAATCCAATGTATTAATGGGGAAGAGAAACCATAAAAAGTTATGCATAATTTAGTAATGTCCAAGACCATAATCCAGAAATCTTGACCCTGTGCTCACTATAGAACATAATTTTCACTAAATTCATCAGAGCATTGTCTTTCACCTTAGGGTAGAAATCACATTACAAAAAAAGCCCAATCAACTAACCAAAAAAAAAAAAAAAAGAAAAAAAATCCCTGCCCCATTAATACCTATAAGAGGGAGCCAGTTTATTATTTTCAGTTTATCACATTTCAGCTTCACAAAACTGAATCCCCAAAATACAGAAGCAGGCAGTTAAGCAGAAGAGTAGCCATAAACTGAAACTCAAGTAGTTTTTTTAGGATGCCTAACCAGAAGTACATGTGCTTGTAAAATCTTCAGCTTGAGTGTGTGGGCAGTGCTGATTTGCTGTAGTAAGAAATGAATATTTGGACACAGTTTCATTACTTAAGCAAAAGTCTATTTGTGGAGGTTAATGTTTTGCATTTAAAGAGTCCATTTCACAATTACACTACTTAAAGGTGGCTGGTAGCCAAAGTAAGAGAGAGAAGATTTTTAACTAATATAAAATATCAAAAGAATTTCTGTTACTTCCTAGGAATGAAGTGTGTCTCTGAATAATGAGGATCTATAAATATTCCATTATTGCTTTTATTTTCAATAAAAAAAGAAACCTCCAAACCAATGGAATGCTGTTGTTTTGTCCATAAATAATCTGAAGATTAATGAGGAAATATGAAAAAATATAACATATGCATCCTTTCTGTAAAATATACCAAAAGAACCTGCAAATTTTTGAGACATGGGACTGTCAAGTGTTAAGGAAAGTTTTGAAATATATCAAAATGGAGGAATCATGATAAATGGGTATGGGATCTGGAAAGAAATGTGCAGAATGAGGTCATCACAGCACAAACCCCAAGAGACTCTTTACTGCACCACACAGAAAAGCCACGGGATCCTAAGAATTCATCCGCACATATAGTTTGGTGAACGGGCCATTGTAAGGACCCTTGCTAGAAAGATTTGTGGCACCATTTGGTTGACTGACTGTCCTGTCCTTTTTGAGAGATTTGATTCCCTGTTTGAGTGCTACACTATAGGAAGAACCTAAAGGAAGAACCTAATTATTTTCTAAGCAACACTGTGTGCAACAGCTTACATGAACAAAAAGAGGAATTAAAATCTTATTGTAAATACTCCTAGCATAGTTACTCAGCTCTTGAGATGAAGATGGTATTTTTGTGACTCTTCACAAGGAAATGGAGTCACAGAAGCACAAAATCATAGAATGGGTTGGGTTGGAAGGGACCTGACACAGGCAGGGACACCTTCCACTGCTTGAGGTTGCTCAAAGCCTCATCCAACCTGTCCTTGAACACTTCCATGCACTGGGCATTCACAGCTTGTCTAAGCAACTTGTTCCAGTGTCTCACCATATTCACTGTAAAGAATTTATTCCTTTTGTCTTTTTACATACCCTCTTTCACTTTAAAATTGTTGCCTTTTGTACTGTTACTTCAGGAGATGATAAAAAAAATTCTCCATCTTTTTTATAAGACTCCTTTAAATATTGAAAGGCTGTTTTAAGGTGTCCCCAGAGACTTCTTTTTTTTCCAGGCTAAACCTAGAAGCTAGAATACCCTCTAGAAAAATCAAGAAACTTCTGCTACTATATTTGAGCAAAGACATGATAGAATAACATGGCTTGCTGCTATCACAGAAACCTGGGATGAACTTTGGAGGAATTGCACACACGTACTTGACCAGGGACAGCATTTCTGACTCACTCAGAGGAGCCCTCAGAGCATGACTCTCTTAAGCATGACTGTCTTAGGTGAGCTTTAGAGGAGCAATTCAAGTGAGGAGTGAAACCTGTGCCATGGAAATGAACATGTAGAAAGAAACCTTCTAAAGGGAACTGCAATATCATAGCTGGGAAGCCAAATGATTTCAGGAACTGCACATAAGAAATTCAGTACTTCTACAGTTAGAGTTTTCTATTAAAAATTTAGAACTTAAATCCCAGCCCTGGTTTCTGATGTTGAGCCCTCACATTCTTTTGGGCTCAAGGTCCACTTTGTCCTGAATCATTTCTGAAGCTGAGTTTTGTCATCTCTAGGGCTTTCAAAAATGCTGAACCACCTGCTAAGGAGTAGTGGATAGGTCTTAGTGCTCTTTGTAGCCTTTGTAACTAAGCATAGTGAAGGATTTCTTTCTGAGATTGTGTGTGGAGCAGCTGGATGGATCAGAGCTGCTACTGGAGTAGTGCTATCTATAAAGAGTGAGAAAGTAGACTTGGCAAAGGGATATGGCTGTACCAAGTGGGTCCCACTGGCAGATGAAACTTCAGCAAGCTGTCTGAGTCATCTTATTATGCATCTGCTCCTTGTAGTTTATCAAGGCACCCAGGGCATTGGTTAGTCTGACAGAACTGTGAGATTCAAGTTAAATTACACCCCATGCCAGCACTGTCTATGCTGAAATAATAGTTCTTTTTCTTCTATTATAGGATTGTTATGAGATTTAAATTTATATGTCATTAGAATTTGCTTTTCAGATAATGCTTCTGTTTTTAATGGGTTCACTGAATAGTTTTCATGTGCTTTCTCAGATGTCTTTATACAGCAGAAACAATAAGAATGGCATTGATAATGAAAGCTTTGCAGTACTTACTGTTCAAAAATATTTACATTTTGAGAAAATCCTTCTAGTGAAATTTTCACAGTGTTTTTTTTTTGCTTTTAATGTTCTTTCTGTATTTCAAAGCCTAACAATTTTATTTTCTGAGCCAATAATCCACCTTTGCACTTCTTGTGAGGTTGTGTACTAAGCAAACCTATTTGCATTAAAGATGATGACATTTTAACAAAGTTTGGCTGTAAAATTGGTTCAGTACTTTTGCCAAGCAGCAGCATACGTTGCTAGAAAAGTTCTTAAAAATACTTTCTAAAATCTTACTTTTGGTGCCATGGATATCTCTCCAGCTGTTATTTCCACTCTTCTCTTGCAGAGTGAAGCTTTGATATATGTTTGCAGACTTGTCTCATTTATTTAGAGAAATCAAGACATCCTTGCAGGTATAGAATGATTGCAGAAATGAGGTTTGCATGCCTGACCACTGCTACTCCTCGTACCAGCCTAATTCTTCATCATAGCAGTTATATCCCTCCCCATTAATTATAGAGCATGTGAACTCCCTCAGTCCATCTAAACACTGGCCCTCACTGTGGCTCCTCAGACTGTGAATCCTCTGGTGCTTATCCTCCCTAAATGAGCAGCTCCTGTCATTCCAGTGCCCCTCACCATATGGCCCAATGTGCAATCCATTTTCTAAGCATCAACTCATGCATGCTGCAGGGGGTCTAAAACAATCAAGGGTCAATTCACTCCTGGCTGCTCTGCATATTGTTTTGGCTGTGGCTGAGATAATTTCTGGCCTCACTGTTTCCTTGGATTGAGAGGGATTCACCAGTATGGATGTCAGTGGGAGATGCCAAAAGAATGTTAACTGGTGTTAAAGTTGTCAGGGAGCATGGAAATGAGCTAGGGGGTCAAGCTGGCAGGTACTGGACCCTCCACCTACAAAAAATAAAGACTTCTGTGTGTGCAAGCCTGAAAGGGGAATGAGAAGAGGTGAGGGATGCCTTTATCATACCAAGAACAGACGAGAGTGCTCAGGAAAAACGACATCAACAAAAGGAAGCAGCACTTATTACACTTATTACTTGTGTTAGAGAGGTCAGAGAGCAGCTGCTGGCTGAAAAGGGACCAGTCACCTCCATCAAAACGCTGATGCACAGCTGGCTGTGCATGCAAAGTAGTCATAGTACTATGGGTATCCAAGGGTGGTTAATATGACCTCTTTCACTGACATGACCTTAGTTAAAATGACCAATTAAAATGTTAGCCATAGCTGATTTCCTAGAGATTGTCACTAAAATGGATCAGCTGTTTGTGGCCATGATGACTTGTCCCCTTTGGGTGTAGATAGGATATATCTGATAAAAAAAGTTTTAATTGATAACATGAATTAACCATTAAAATTTATGAATTATTGACAGGACATTGAAACCCTAAGTTACACTAATTTGGTACTTGAAAGATCAAGTGTATATAGAAAAGCAGAATTCCTAACTTTCTTAACACAAGGGGAGACATTATTTGTGAATTTCTTAGATAAGGTTCATAAATGAGTATACAATAGACCTCAGTTACGGATCTGTGGATCCTTCTTTGAGCAGTGACATCATGAGATCTGTCCAGAGCTAGCAAACAGGTCAGGCTAGATGGGGAAAATGCTGGGAGGCAAGTCACCTCAGGCTAGGTGGGCAAGTGGGCAATGCCAAGAAGCTGATGGTGGAAGATGAGTTATCTGGGTGATGGTCTGATGAATGGATTTTTTTAGAGGTTGCTGTGTTTCTTGATTGCTTGTGTGGCCAGAAGTTTTCCAGATGCTAAGGAAGTATTGTGGTGGCTGGCATCTGGGATGTGAATGAATGTGTTAAGGTTTGAGAAGTCAGTTGCACTGAAAAGATTGAGGACTAGCAACTGGAGGTGTGCAATCTTATTGAGTGAAGAGGACAATTTATGTTCTGAACTTTAGGGGAAATTTTATAGTAGGACTCTGGATCTCACTGGATGAATAAAAGCCACAAAGAAAATTGCAGGAGTAAGCAGACACCCTAGCAAGAACATGAAAAAGTTATACTTAGCAATGCAATTATCTTTAGAAGATCAAGTAGTATGGGGATAATGTGAGACATTACAAAAGCCTTCCTGGGCCAGACTTTGTGAAGGAAATTTAACAAATTGCAAAAGGTTGTTCAGCTGTATAAGTAAAAAGAACACAGGAAGGCATGTGTCCTCTACACAATAATAACAGATCATAGATTAAAGATAATCTTGCTATGTCCTCAAAAGTAAATATGGGACAATTGGACACAAAGCCCTTGGAGTCTAATAAGAGCAATTTCTTCTGTAGGCTGGTGTTCATTAGCTGTCATTGGTGGAAGCATCAAAAATCTGATGTTTTTTTCAACATCAAATCTTGCATAGACTCCAATGAGATGTTTATCAATCATTAGTAAGTCTAATTATCAGCACGTGTTATTACCGAGTAATATCCACGTGAGAACTGTCATCAGCTCTACATATAAATGGCTCAAATGTAATTTTGTGAAAAGAAGAGAAACAGTAGGATTGAGGGGAATTGACTACATGTGTATTGTAGCTTTGGCAAAATCCTGCAAACTACAGCTATTTTAGAAATAAATGAATAAATAACCACAACAATGTACAGAATATGTACAATCTGAATTTGGATCTCTCTTTTCTCCTTTGATTTCTCTTATCTGACAATGTTTTTGTTACATGGCAGATAGAGATGCAAGGCTAAAAAAAGTGTTCTTGTTTACTGAGTTTGCAAAATTTTCAGAGGGTGAGAGCTTTGACTTTTCCAATATCCAGAGGCAAATAGGACTAAAATACATATATCTGTTTCACTTAAGCAGTGCTTGAGTGCTTGCTAATTCCCACCTGCAGTTTTTCAGTTGCATAAATACTGAACTGAAACTACCATGTTTGCCTTCTTGTGTAGCACATCCTGTAGAGCAGCAGATTTCCATGCTGAATCAAGTCCCTTTTATTTTCATTGTTTGAATAGAGCATTGATAAAACTGACATGGTGGTCCCTGTTACCTGGACATAGGGAAATAACCATATTGGTATACAGAAAAAAGATAAAGAATATTTAGAAAATGTTTTTTGTATCTCTCCATGAAGATGACTTACTGTCCTCAATGAAAAACTCTTACATGGTGAATCAATATTCAGATCACACACAAAAGTCTCTGTCTCAAAACCTGATCTAAAAATGCTGAAGTGAATTAGAAAATTTCTTCCATTTACACAAACTGATTTTTTGCTCTTACAAGAATTTTGAACAGATCAGGCCTATAAAGTTTGGGGGAAAGAAATACCAATTTCTAGTCCTCAGATGGAGTTAGTGGAGTTTAAGAGGTGAAGTACTTGCTGAAGCTACACTCTTTAGGTTTCTTCCATTGAGAAGAGCTCATATCCAGTCGAGGATTCTATGCCCACAAGCACATCTATTCACTCAAGTAATGTGGTGTTTTTTATTCAAAATTGTTAGCTCTTTAGTAGTATAGGCTAATCACAACTGAAGCACTAACATAAGCACCGAAATGCCTTGTTAATACCTGTAGGCTTCCATAAGAATCCAATAGTTCCAACTGGGGATTATAGGAAGCACAAAGAAAGATTCTAGTAATCTCTTGGAAAACAATTCCTAGAATACTTCAGCTTAATATTGTGCAAAGGTAGCTGTAATTTGAGAAAGTCCATACTGAAACTGGTAAACTGAAAGACTGATAGATCTTCAGTAAAGATCTACGCACCCGAGAACCTGAGAATTGGACTCAAATATTCAAAGACTTAAATGAAATATTTTGTCCACAGGAAATGTCTGTTTCTTTCCAGGAATGGAAAATTCTGTTCTTGGATAGGAAACGACTTATATGATAAAATGTCTAACTAGGTGTTCACAGTAAAGCTTACAGAGCTAACATTAATTAATAGAATTATCTATGCAGATTTTACATCTTAATTGCATTATACATAAAATAATGGGTCCTAAGAGACAGTGCAAGAAAGTATAGAAAGCAAGTTCATTCCAAATATGACCTTTTGAAGGACATAAGGCAGTTTATGTTGTTGTGAATTTTTTAGTGTGTTTTATTTTGTTGTCAGACACTGTGAATCTTCAAAGTTTGTGACAATAAAAACAAAATCAAAAGCTTTGGTAAAATTGTGGTTGTTCTGTGATGGCCATTGTGGTGTAGGGTTTTTGTCCTGTGTTCTAATATTACTTACAGCCACAAATAGTTTTGTTTGGAAAAATAGCTATTTTTGACTTGAATGAAAAACTTGTTGATTTAAGACAGTGAGATATACATTTATTTGATTAGCTTTATATTTGTGCTTGTGAAGATACACTTTCTTCCAGCAGCACATAAACTAATTTATAATTTTTTTTCTAGAACCAAATAGTTCTAGAAACCTTACACTCAATTTTTCTTGTATTTATGAGGGTCACTTTAAACTGCTTCTTCATGCAGCTTGTTCCTGCTTACCTTAATGATTTCTTTCTTTTTTTCACTCATGACTTTTGAAGGTACACATGGGTGACACAGTACCAAGGCCTTTTCTGCTTTTCAAAGCACCCCACCAGTCAGGAGGCTGTGGGTGCACAAGGATTTGGGTGGGGACAGAGCTGACCCTCCCTGATGAAAGGGACCATATGGTGCCATGCTCAATCTATAAAGCTGAGGAAAAAAAGGGGGGAACATTTGAAATGATGACTTTTGTCTTCCCAAGTTGGGCATAATGGAACTCTGCTTTCCTAGAGATGGCTGAATACTTACCTGCCCATGGGAAGTGGCAAATGGATTCCTAATTTTGCTTTGCTTTACCTATTAAACTGTATTTATTGCAATCCACAAATTTTCTCACTTTTGCTGCTCCAATTCACTCCCCCATGCCACTGCAGAGGGAGTGAGCCAGTGGCTGTGATACTGGCTGAGGATGAACCATGATAATCCTCTTGGTGCCCAACATGGGGCTTAAAGATTTTGAGATAAAAGGGGGCTTGGTTGTAATAAGCTAGATCAAATTTATAGCTGATATTGCTCTTTAGCTATGAATTGGCAGGGTTTTATGCTTGCCATGGGATTTGCTTTCTTGCATATTAGGGTCTAGTGCTTCTTAGTGACTGCTTTTTTTGTTTTCACAAAATGTATTTTTCTTTGAAAAAAAATGAAGGCTTAATAACATATCTGAAACCACAAAAACAAAACCTCACACCAAACTACAAATAAACCCACAGTAAAATGTTCTTTGTGTTATAGTCCTCCTTGGTTCTTTGATATGTTTACTGTCTTGTATTGTTTTTATTTGAAAGTCAAGACCATTGCAGAGGCAAATATTTGTAAAAACATGGTTAAGTTGATTAAAAAGTGTTGCTGCTATTTCATTTGTAGAGGAATGGGCCTGCTGAAACCCACAGCAGTATATGGTAATGTCTGCATTTCATTTTGTGCTTCTAGGGCATAGCCAGTGGCAAAGGGAGGTTTGTGTCTGCTCCTTTTTGCAGAAAACCCCACTAGAGTCTGTGTTTTCAGACAGTGAGTCATCCCTGGCCATGTGAAACCACAATTTACTTTCTTTTTGTTAAGCACTGACCTGTTCACATTGTGACAGGTGAACTGCACCTACCTCATAGCTTGTATAACTTTCTGTCCTTTTTTTCCTTACTTCAGCAAATACCACACCTGTGCTTCTGTGTTGTACTTTCTAGTCCAACATACACGGAGTGTAATGGAACCGTTATAGATATTTAAAGTGTGAAAAGTTTTTAGGGAGTGGTAATGTCAAATTTTCCATTCCTCAGCAATGAATGGGAAGGGGTTGAGCGCAAATAGTGGTGTATGAAATAAGGCACCTGTTAGCAGCTGCTGCTCTGCCTCGAGTCTGCAGCTCTGCCATGCTGACGGATTGCTGCTTTGTGTTGCTTGATGCCCAAGTGGTTGTACTTCAGGCACTATGTGTGTTTACTCTGAGAAAGAAAAATATTTCAACACCTGCATTTTAGAAATATGGAGACACATTCATCTTCGTTTTGGGATGTGATTGCCTTTTGTGTTAAAAATCAAACACCTATAGCTGTGTTTCAAGGAGAGGAATGAGAAGTACCTTCGCAAAGCACAAGCTAACTCACGTACTTATCTCGCTTTCATGATTTGCTGTCACTGTAAAGACAGGCAGTGCTTCAATCAAGTGGTACACCTGCCAGAGTATAACAACTTGTATAGTTAAACCTTCTCTCCTAAGTTATTGTCTGTGGGTAGATTCCCAGAGTGAATATATTCAGTGGTGGGTGTTCAGTGTTCTACATTCTACCCCAGCCACTGTATGGTGGCATCCCTTACCCACTTCTGCCCACCCCTGCACATTCCTGCTTAGTCTTAGTTCCTCTCCACCACTAGCTTGACTTTTACTTGTTACTTAGGGCACCGCTCAAGCCTTCCCATAGTGTAGTTTAAAGGATTTTTTTCACCATCTTTATTCTGTAGCATTTAATTTACTTTTTTTTCTAGGACTCTGTTTTCACTCACATATTTTTACAGCTATGCCATCTGGCTTAATGTCATTTTTCACCTGAAACATCAAGCTTAGTAGAACAAAAATGCTTGGAGGAACATCAAAACTTCATCTTTGGCAAGGCTCTTTGCTAGAAATTTGAATTGAAGTGCATAGATTTTAACTTTGTTCCATAGCCTTCAAAGAAGAGATCATTGAACTTGTGATTAGGAGTTTTGAGTTGGATTTTCATGGCCATTTTAGAAGTGGTGGCCTTCAGGTGTAACTAGAAGCTTCCCCCCACATTTGACAGCTCCAAGAGGAGCCTGTGCTGACCAAGGCTGAGCCCATCAGTGACGGTGGCAGCGCCCCTGGGATAAGGAATGTAGGAAGGGGAAAATGATCTGCACAACTGCAGCCAAAAGAGAACAGTGAGAATATGGGACAGCAACAACACTGCAGACACCAAGACCAGTGAAGAAGAAGGGGGAGGAGGTGCTCCATGTGCTGGAGTGGACATTCCCCCAAAATCCATGGTGAGGCAGGCTGGATGATCCATCACTGAGAAGTACAGTTGCAGATGTTCCTGTAAAGAAGTTTTCCATTTCCAAGCTCAGTAGAAGGAAGTCTTGGACCACACCTTTGCTTTTTGTTATTAGTTGCAACACAGTACTGTAGGGCAGCCCTTCAGTAATCTTGCTTTTCAAATTTCTCATTTCAGGAATCTCACAGTTTTTGAAGCTGTAATTCCAGAACCCAAGAAGAATGATTGAGGAAATAGATGCTACCTGAAGGCAGAGGGAGAGCTGTTTATCAGAAAAGTTTTCTAAAAAGTGGTCTCACAGCCTCACATAAGCTACATCAAGGACTGTAGAGGACTGCAAGAGGCCCTCATATTCCTTTAGCAGCATCAGGTCACAGAGCTGACTGCTCATCGTAATCTAGTACATATTCATCTACAGAAGGCTGTCTTAGAGACTCTGAAGTTTGCCCACAAGTAGCTCATCTTCCCTAAGATGTGATTGACAACCTGGCCCTAAAAAATAAGTCCTTTGTTAAACTAATTTCATAGTAACACGATAGAGTTCATGGTGTCATCATGACTCTAATATCATGCACTGATTATAGTTGGCAATTTAAGGTCAGAAAGCTATAATCAAAAACCTGTATTTTAGGCAGAAACATTTTAATTCCTTGAGAAAGTAAGTGCATTTTCCCCCATGTTGATTAAATCTTCTCCAAAGATTATTTTCTAGAAAGACACAATCTTCTTTTTTCTGACTTTCCACTAGCAGCTGTGCTGAATTCTTAGTATTCTTTGTATCCTTGACTTCCCTGAATTTTTTGACGAATCCACATATTTTCCACCTGGAAAAGAACATAGTTCTACTGCCAGTGACTAGGTGAAATTTGCATTACTCTCTAAATTGTGATGCACAGTTTACCTTGTTTTCATACACCTTTCAGCTGATTCTCTTCTAGGCCATCATCTTCTAGGCCATGACCATTTTATTTGTTTCATGATTTTCTTTGGTAATAGTACCATCCACAGTGCAAATGAAAACACAAAAACCAGTACTCTTTTAATCTTGTCAAAAGATTCCTTAAATGCGTATGTTGTTGACATCCTGCAGAAAAAACTGAGACTGAGCCAATAAAGTTGTATTGAAGCACTATGAGAAACAGAAGAGAGTACACACACAAAGAAAAAGATTTCACCACTATTATTCAAATAACACTAGTTATTTACTGTTGTAGCAAAGTATTTGAAATATGTCATGGGACACCTACCAAAAAGATTTCTTGGCAATGACAAAAAAAAAACCCCAAACAATAAAACTTACATACTCATTCAAAATGTTATAAAATTAGGTCTTCTGGGTGTTCAACTGTGAAAATATATTTTATTACCTATTACTTCTCTCTAAGAATATTACTTTTATTACTTCTTTCTAAAAATATGAAACTAGTTTTGAGAAACACAGAAAGCTATTTGGATGCATGTGATCTGTTTGAACAAAATCATGGCTTGAAAGTGAGGATTATGTGCATATGTTATGTTCCTGACTCTGGAATATATATGCATGTTATCCTGCCATTTGTTTCCCATTCAATGGTTTTCCGTGCAATGACTTACAGAAAAAAGAGTATCCATCACATCCGATTTTGGGTTTATTAGGTAGGACAGAATTGTTCCTGTAAAGTAGGAACAATTTCCTTCCTTATTTTTGTCAAGATGGAATACAATTTTTTCTAGTGATAAATTCTTGCAGATATATTGGGAATAGAGTACATTATGTAAAGTTTAATATATGGCCTTTAAGTGCAGTTTCAACTGGGTTTTTTTTTGGCTTTTTGTTGTTTGTTTTTGTTTCTCCATTGACAGATTATCCTGTCTCCGAAGAAGATCTGGATCTTCTGGTATTGTCACAGGCAGAGAATCAATGAACCAAATTTTTTTGTGTCACCTTACCAAAAGCCATTTTAATTAATTTATGTACAAACATTTTTTTCATGTACCTTAAGGATTGCATGAAAAACAACATGACTGAAACAAAACCAGGACATATGAACTACGTAAAATGAAAAAAATGAAAAAAGTAAAGAGATTGTGAGAAAGAGAGGAGGTGGAGGAAGATCCTGGAAGTCTTTGCACAAAAAGAGGCATCTGTGTCCAACCTAGCTGGCAAAAAAAAAAAAAAAAAAAAAAAAAAAAAAAAAAAAAAAAAAAAAAAGAGAGAAGCTGGAGGTGAGTCATCCAGACTTCTCTACAATCTTGGATTCTGCACATATGTAGGCATGAGTGTGTGTTTGTGACACATGCAAAATGAGCTACCTCACACCGCGGTCCAGCTATGACAGCAGTCACTGGAGATGCTCCAAGACTGAACATCAGGGAAGAAATGTTATTATATCTGTTCTGTATGTCAGGCTCATAGTGACATGCTAAAATGTGTTAAACTTAATGTGAAAACTATAAATGGCAAGTCCATCAAAACCAAAATGAGTTATAAATCTTTCAGTCAAATAGAAGTGTTTCATTTTTTTATTTCTTGTGGAATCTGGGAAAAGAGTCTGCTAGTTTGATGGAGGGATTCAATGAGACAAATGTAGTTATTAAAAATTGTATCCTTTTCTTTTGAATCATGCTTCACAAACAGGTGTACTTTATTAGTGATTTTGTATTAGAAAAATAAACCCTTAATTAGGATCTTATGATATTATTTCACTCCATTTTAGCCAAAGCATTAAGATTTGGCTAAAGTCTTTTTATGTTTTTGACATAAGTCTTTTTATGTTTTATAGCTCCTAGTTAAAAATACATATGCCACTCCCTCTAACCATAAGTGAGAAAAAGAAGCAGTCTAAAAAGTGAATTATGACCAAAAATCTTCAAATAACTGACATTTAACACTACCAAAAGAATAAGGAGGGCCAATTTCAGCTCCTAGGACCACAAACTAAATTGAGAAATTCTGCCAGAGAGACTGGTGTGCACAGGAGAGCCAAGGGGAGGAGATACAGAGGCAACACTCACCTGTGCAGAAGGCTGCACTTCAATCACCTTGCAGGTAAGATCAAATACAGTCTGAGTCCCTGGTACAGCCTCCTCCCCCAGGATGAGAGATCCAGTTCTTACATCCAGTTCTGCACTCTCCGGTGAAAGAACTGCAGGAATTAATAAGTTGTTACAGTCTTTAGTTAGTGGGAGTCTAGCACTGGTGGAAGGCTTGTACTTGGTTTGTCAAGCTTGTGTGCTGAGTGATCCTGAGTGAAGAGCCAGTCTGAAACTTTTAGTTTAGTTTTTTAGACCATTTCAGGAGGAGTTTTTCTTAGAGGCATCAAAGTTTGTTTTCATTCCATGCTGGTCTTAAATTCCCATTCACCTCTCTGGAAAAGTACATATAAACTATGTTGCATAAACTGAAATGTACCTGACTGAAAACGATTATTCACAACAAATGGATGGCCATTAGAGCAATTTGGTCCAAGAAGCACTTTTAAGGTTCAATAACTTTATATCTGCCATGCTTACTCTCCTGAAATATGAAAGAACTAATCTGCATTAAAATGCTTCCCATAAAATGTAACCTTAACTTTTGGGTTGTTTAGGGAAGTTATTAAACAGTGATGAAATGATACCTATGCTAATGCTGGCCTGTTATTCCTGGTGCTTGATGCTGTGTGCAGATAAGTTCAACTTCATCTTATGCTCTTTGATTAAAAGAAATGGCCTACAACACTACTGGACATCATTTATTTCACCTGTTGAAAGATACAAGATACTAAAATTTTGTTATCTGGTTTCATTTGTATCTTGGTTTCATTGCTACAATCCCATAATTACATGATGTTAGAAATGAAAAGATACATTTGAAAGGAACAGCAACTGACACCAATTCCAACCAAAAAAGAATAAAAATCCCATAATTTGGTAGGCGATGAGGAATTTAGCCTTAAAACATGTATTGTTTTTTTCCTACATTTTCCCAGGGAATTTTTTTATCTAAAGAAAGTGTATGGCCATTCTTGGAAATAGTTGGTTTCCATTTTTATTCTACATATTCCTACTGTAACTAATTAAAGTCTGGAAAAGATGTTATCTTCCTTTTACAGGTGAAAAATTAGGGTGCAGGGAAAGGAACTGATCATCTCAAGTAATACAATCTGTTTCAAAATGGTACTAAATTCTTCTCTACCAGGTCTAAAGTCTACATACTGAATTAACCATAAAATAACTCATTTATTTAAGCTAACTAAACTCATTTGTTAGGAAGAATAATTTATCATTCTCTTGCTAAATGGTGCCATTACATTAAAAAATAAAAGCCAACAGTTCTGGCATAAGATGCTATGCTGAATAATTATGATTAATTTTATATTTGTACTGCTTTATCACTAGCATTTAGGTGTATATTTATTATGTAGCATTTTTTAACACATCACAGGATCTTTGGTACGAAGAGATTTTAGAAGGTTACACAGTGTATCTCCTAGATCCAAAGCAGTGTAAATTGCACTTGTTTTATCTCTAGATAAACACTTTTATCAGACTTCCAGGGGTGAAAATTTCACATTTCCAGTAACCTATTCTGTTGCTTTTCTACTTTTATGTTGCAAACATTTTCCTGGTATCTAACATCAACTTTCCTCACTGTCTTTTAAGATTCTTTTGCTTACTGCAGACATGAAAAATATTTAATTCTGTCTCTTACTTCAAGTATTTTTAGTGATTTGTATACCAGTAACTGCCATGCTTTCCTTTCAGATTCCTTTTCTTTAGGCTGAAGAGCCCAAATTCTTTCGATCCTTGACACCTAATCATTCCTGTTGATCTGCCTTGGACTTCCTGCTTTTGTCTCACATCCTTCTTAAATAGAGTCCAGGAGAGATCTCAATGGACATGGGTAAAGAAGGAGGACTTCATTCACTGGCCAAAATTGTGTTCACCACAGGAAGCTATCTCTGTTCTGAATAGCTATAAAAGTTAGCCATCCAAGTTAGCCATCCTATTCCCTGTCCAATAGTTTTGTCACTTTGAAAGCTATTCTGTAAATGCTAGTGCATGACAGAAAAATTTGGGGGAAATAGGGTTTTGTGATGAGAACAACTGTCTTGTGTATAATTCACTTACAAGGCTGAGTGGGTCCTGCTCACATTTTTAATTGGCATTTAAGGCAGTGTTTGCACAAATACATCTTTGTTTCCAGGGCCTCGAGCAATTTGAAATTAGCCTCTGTGACTGCTAGCTCTGGAAACTAACCAAGAAAATGGTTCTTTTTAAAAATCTAATAATGAAATGGAACCTAGAGTGCCAGGAATATTTTATAAATGATACTATGTCCTGCAGCATTATTTATCTTCATGGCTACTATACATTGCTCCCAAGTTATCCCTCTCAGTGTTGCTAAGATAAATGCCTCAGCACAATAGTTTATTAGATATTCTCTCTAGGTGTACATTATATAAAATAGAGATGCATTACCCAGGCATTGCTGGTGGAAGACAACCTGTGTGCAGTTGCCCATGTTTTAAGAAAATGGCAAGAAGAAGTGGCACACGATGTTTGGTACCAAATCTACAGGGCCAAGGCCAAAGGCCTGAAACGTCTCCTGTAACCTGACCATGGCCAAATGACCCAAGGTGGGACCCTGAGGCTGAGATTTTCTTTGTTTCTGGTGTTGTGTCTTATTCCTTGGAATAGATGTTTTCCATATTAAATTCCTGATTAGAATTTTTTTCATTTTTAATAGAGAGCAATGTCAAAGAAAACACCATGAATGTAGCAAGAGCTCCTTGATCCTCTATCACAAGCCCAAAGTGTTTGGAAAGGAGATAATGAACGACAGGTCAGGTAGCTGCAGAGACCAGCTGTCCCCTAGAAGTCAGTGTAGCTAAGTCCTTCAGTGATCTGTGGACCACATCAAGACAATTGGTGGACCCAAGATTTGGAGAATGATGAGCAGAAAGTGCAGCTATCAACTGTTTTTGGGACAGGAGAGCTAAGGTTTGTCAAGGTATAAGCATATATCTGCATATCAAATGTTACTAACAAAGGTGAACAATGCTTTTAAATTCATAAGAGACCCCCCAGATCTCCATTCTTGTTTTAGAAAGTGGCTATTGTCTCAATGGACATTTTGTAGAATCTCTGATGAACCTGTATGCACATGAGAGATTAAGTGCTTGAAATAAAGTCTTAATTGGTTCATTTTCAGACAGCTGATTCTACAGTTTCTAAATTAAGAAAAAAAGCAAGTGCTTAATTGTCAAGAATTTCTGCATATTTTAATTATTTGAGAAAAAAATGCTGAAGTTGAAAACAGACTTTAGTGTGGAGGGTGAAACAATATGAACTTAGACAGGATTTCTAATTATGTAGAATTCTTGTTAATGATATTTTTAAAGGAAAAGGTACCTCAGTACTTCCATGGTAAACTCAATATAGTTCTGAGGATTTTATCTTCTATTAGCTAAAACAGTAAGTTAGAATGTCTATTAACACACATCTGATAAAAGAAAATTTCTTTAGGGAAAAAAAGTGGTTTGGATCTAATATTCTTAGTCATGTTCAGATCCCTCTGGTTTGTGTAGCCAGGATGCTGCAAGAGATGGCCAAGAGATATTTGCATCCAAGATTATTACTACCAAATTTGGTTCATGCAAACCTTCCTACCAGCAGTACTTCTTTTAACATGGATAGTTATTCTTGTCCTCATTTGGAATCTGCATGAAGTTTGCCTTTTTGATTAGTATATTCACTTCAACATAACTTTCCACAAAACAGGAACACACCTATATTTAACATGATATTTAGCCATACAGCAACCTATTTTTCTTAAAATTACAGCACTATAACATCTGTTAACAACTAAGCAGAAAATCTTGAAAAGAAAGCTCACATCAATTGTAGTCAGCAAAATGATGAAAATCAAGAAGACTATTTAAAATTTGCAAAATTTTCTTGTCAAAACTCTGCATATTTTATTTGAATACTGGGAATGGGAGCACAAAGAAGTTAGCATTTCTGTGAAAAATGCCTTCCCTCCAAGAGATTAAGAATATTTTTTTAAATATGTTGTTGTTGTGGTTGTTGCTGTTATTTTTGTTGTTGTTTGAGATACTGTTTGTTTTTTTTCCTGGAGATTTCAAAATACCTCACATAAACCAGCAGAGTGCTTTCACAACTGAGTGCTTACATAGTACAGCATTTTTTTTTCTTCCCAAATATGATTAAATAAATTTATTTGCATCTGAGATGATTAATAGGTGAATCTTACACCAAAGGAAAATGAAAATAGAATTCTGAACCATGTCATATCTGTCAGATGAAAATGTTGCCAAGCATTAATGTTTGATGTTCTTTCTCTCTCTGTAGTTAGTACACAAAACCACTATGGCTTTTGAAGAAGAATCATTCCAAAGAAAGTAATCATTTCAGTTAAGGTGATAGGTTAATACAAACCTCTCCACCACAGAAATCTATTTGCCTTTCCTGATATCTTATTTGGAACTTTTGCCAGCACATTCCAGATTAAGAAAAGAGGATTTTTTGCTGGGTCAAAGCCTCAGAGATTATTGTGCCAGAAAAGATATCACTATTTTGCTCTCTTTCATTTCCTCTTCCTTGCTATTTTTGATAGCACCTTCTAAATTAGTAAATATCTCACTTTAGGGAGCAAGCTATATGACCTGAAATGTATTAGTCTTTTCCAAAGTGAAAATGCTGAAGTATAGAAAGAGACATTTTATTCCAGTGCACTATCTCAGCTCTTATCAAAAAGTAAAACCTGCATGAAAGGTTGATATTTACAATTTATTACCCATTTTACCAGTGATCACTTTGATGCTGTGCTATAGGTCTCCAGCAGCAGGACTGAACAGCCTGAAAAGTCAAACAGCTCTAACAGAGTGATTGCAGAACACATCAGGATCAAAACAGTTCATATGAAGTGGAGAGAAGAAGCAATTTATCCTTATTCCATTCAACTTCTTTGCAATACTTGAAACACTTTCTGTTTTGAGCATCTTACTGCGCTCTTGAGCTTAGCTGCTGCCAAGGGTCCGAGTAAAGTAGCTAGACGTCCCCAGACACACGTCCATTGCAGGCAATGCATGATAAGATTTTGAATAATTGGAAATTTTCCCAATTTATTGTCTCTGCATGAATCCAAAAGGTACACAGTCCTCTTTCAAAGCAAAGCAAAGTGGTGAGAACAATGTCAATGAAGATGTTAACTGTCTTTTAAAAATGTAGTTGCTGGCTTTTCTGAATTTACTCAATGAATTCCCAGTTAAAAGGGAACAGAAGGGAAGAAATCTTCCTGATCAGAGATTCTTAGCAAGGATTGACTCCTTAGAAGAATTTTATACTTCTGAAACATTTTAAATACGGTGGATCTGACACGTTTGTCATCCTGACATGATGGTGATTTCCTCCTTGAAAAATGGGAAAAACATATTGATTTTGTCCAAATTAGATCTGCTTAATAATCTTTGTAGTTTTACTGCCATGTATACCCCTGATAATCCAACTTGGGAGCAGCTGCAATGAACTGTTGCAATAAAATTGACTAAATGTTTTCCTCCAGCGCCAATTAAAAACACATAACAAAAGCAACCAAAATAAAAAATATTCTTTAAGCATAGAACATCTTTCATTTTACAAGATGTTTTTCTTTCTTTCCTTGAGTACAGATTTTTTAATTACAACCTTACTGAACCAAAGATCAGTATAGGAAATAATCTGCCTCAGAAGAGTGAATACTTGCATCTTGCTAACAACTGGATTTTAAAGTATCTTATTATAAAGCAGGTCCATAACTGGGTTATGTAAAGAAAATCTGTTTCTGGTCTCCTTCCTTAGCAGAGATATTAATATAGGCGTATTGTCAGGATAGATGACTTCCCTTGATGTTCAGGGCAATGAGTAGATTGGCAAATATGAAAATATATCAACTTAGATAATGGTTCTATTTTTACCATTATTTAGGTTATGCTTCCAGAAAACAGTTCTCAGTTTAACCTAGATCAGTAAAACTGAAAAAAGTGTAAAAATTAAATTTGTTTTAAACTCTTTTCTATGATTTCCCTTTAAACTATTTTATAGTTAGTCTATTTTTTTGTACCTTGTCTATTTTTTTCCTATTTTTTCTTAATAGTAAACATAGTGAAATATACAGAATTTATTGAAAATCCTGTAATATCACCTTAAACATGTACAGTCACTACTTATAGATATGATTAAATATCAGAATCAAAAGTGTCAAACACTTATTAGTATGTTATCATGCTCTCTGTTTCTACAAGTGTATGTTATATATATATGACAAATGAGCACTAGCATTTTGTGCAGAGTGGAGGCTGCACAGAGGCTAGGAGCCCTGGGTGCAGATCAGTCCATTTTGTGCTACCTATGTCATGTGGGTGGAAATATAATTACTGGGAAAAGGCAGGCCAAGGAGTGGCAAGGTAATGAACAGAGGAGTGCACATTATTCTGCTGTATACAATTCTTTACTAAAAAACAAAACAAAACAAAAAAGTAGATGTTCAGAATACACATCACTCATGAATCTTTGTAGTTTTGATGTGTTCAAAACCAACAAAACAAAAAATAATAATGCTATGCCTTTTTAAAAATGGGATTTACTTGGCAGGGAGAAAGATGGAAAGAACAGAAAGGAGACCAGAGATTGTTTGCTGGTCACTTGTAACTTAAAGCAATCAAGTATGAGAGTAAATCAACTGTTTTGTGTAATCTGGAAATGATTCAGAAATATTTTATTCTGGAAGGAAAAGAATTAATTAAATCATTACATCAAAATCGAGAGCATTTATCTGAGATTATCAGTGTTTTGAAGAATTGTCACATGAAAATGCAATTTTACCATGGCAGCCTCTGCCTGAGGTTAAGGGTTATAAACGAACTATTTGTTTAAGTCAACATAATGTTATACAAATTGCCTTCATTTAAATATAATTATGGACAATTCAAAAAACAATTTTTATTGATATAATATAGTATGAGAATAAAATATTTTCAAAAATCCAAACTTTGCTTAAACTTTTAATCTGAGATTTTGAAAGGTCATGAGATTTTTTTATCCTTTTGTCTCCTTGTCCTGGAAGGATAAGAATGACCATTCATTCTGTAGATCAAACTGGTTTATGAAACAGTTTAACAACAGCAATGGGGTCCAATACACCTCCTAATCAGTAGAAAGATAACCTTAGTTTAGCATTTGTTGTTGAATGTACTCTGGATTATGGGAACACAAAAATGGCAAAAGCTGTGTGAAATATAATGATACTGTGTTATACCTGATGTTTCAAAGGACTGATGCTCAGTAGATTGGTGCCACATTTTTTTTTTTTTCTGGGATCAGAGCAAAACCAGTTTTCCTGCAATTTGCAAAGTCTTGGAGTCCAGGAGAAAATACAATGCAGGTGAGTAATAGGGGTGCAGACAAGAAAATGCATACAATGCATTGTTCCAAGGCCCCATTGTTCCAGGGACCAGCTGTGCCTGGTCTTAATTACTGGAGCCTCTCTGGGGACTGGTGATGGAAAATGCCAACCAGCCTCTGAGGCTGAACTTGCCTCCTCTGGCCCACTTGGTGCCACACACTGGTGGGAACGGCATGCTTTCCTTAGCCAGGGAATGTGCTTCTCAGCCTGGAGAGCAGAGGGCTCTGGGGAGATTGTGCAGCAACTCTCCAGTACCCAAAGGGGCCTACGACAATCAAGGGGATTTTGTACAGGGGCATGTCTTAACAGGGCAAGGGAGAAAGCCTTCAAACTGTAAGACAGCAAGCTTAGATTGTATATTAGGAAGAAAATCTTTATTGTGAGGGTGGTAAGGTGCTGCAAGATGTTGCCCAGAGAAGTTGTGGTTCTTCATCCCTGGAAGAGTCTAAGGCCAAATTGGAAGGGTCTTTGAGCAACCTGTTCTAGTGTAAAGTTTCAAGGAGTTTGGAACTAGATGATTTTGGGGTCCTTTTAATCCCAAATGTTCTATGATTATATGATTGTATTTGATAAGTAAACACTGGTAAATGAGTATCTGAGTTCAAACCTCTGCATCCAAAAAATAAAAATATATCAACATGTATTCTGCTAGGGATCATGTGTTTTCAATTTCTGTTTTGGGATTTTCTTCTCACCTTGCAACCCTTCCTCCAAGAGCTGTATCTCCTCTCTCCCTACATCTAGAAATAGAAATCCTATCCCAGCTTTCCCCACCTATAGCTATATTTAGGGAAGAAATAAAGCATTTATCACATGCACTGAGAATCACTTTTGATAAATAAATACAATCCTGCCACTTAAGGCTGCTTTGTGACATCTCCAAAAGTTTGCAAAGATTTGTTCTGAGTGGAGCAGAAGAAGCTTTTCTTTCCTCCCTGCCTGGCCAAAGGAGACCATGTTGTCACTTTCTATTACCACCTTCCACACAACTGAAGAGCATTTTCTCTCTTTTTTCCTTTTTAAACATAACAACCAAAGCTGGTTCATCTGTGGTAATACTTTTCCTGTCAGCTTTCACCTCCATTTTCCCCTCAGCTTGCTTGTTCCTGTGATTTTATATTTTGAGACCCACTGAGTATATGGCACATTTACCTTGTATGTTTATTTCATTTTCTGATGGAGGCACTGAAAAGGCAGAGAGCAGAATTCACTTGACTTACAATCCGGGAATAAAAGCAACTTACCCTTGTGATTTTCTTGCTGAATGGGATTCAGAAAGTTGAAATACTACTTACTAAGCACAGGAAATCTTATTTTGCCAACAAGCTTGTCTAAATTAACTGCAGAAAAAAAAAAGTATAAAATAAAGCCTAAAATACTGGTTTTGCCTTTAGAGAAGAGGTGAAAGCTGCATAATTTTTCTTTATTACGATTTGCTCCCCCAGAGGTAAAGTTTTTCTCAGTATTTGCAGTTTAAACTCCTGTTTCCAGAGGTTAACAATGCAGCTGTAAGGCTTCAGTCTCAGTTTAACATTTGGCATGTTTCTGCCTTGAAATAGTACCTTTGGTAGATATACATAATTCCTTCTCCCAAAGGATGTTGTAGCACTTTAACACACTGAACTTGAGTAACTTATTTCATCCATCATCAAAATGCAACTGCTTTTGAAGTGCAATGCAGCTTCAGAATGCAGAGTTCTATACAGCAGTTTAGGTAAGAGAACAATGATAATACCTGCAAAATTTAGAACATTTTGGTTTTGCTAGTATTTTAAGTGAGTAACATACTCCTTTCTCTAGGCATGTTTTTGTAGTCATAGATATAGTACAGCAATGATAAGATTTGAGATCACATTAAAAGGGAAAAGACATTTTGATACACTTTGAAATCTTCCAAATCATTCATGCTTGTAAAACCTTTTCTAGTACCTTTCTATTCAATTAGATTACAGTCTTAGTTATCTAATGTTGCTAAAGCACAATGGAACATTCTTTAAAGCACAATAAAATTTAAGTCTCAGATTAACCTAATACAAATGAAACATAGTTATAATTAGCTCAGCACTTCCTACTAAAGAATCAATACTTTGGCACTGATATGTGAAAAAAGCAGCTTATTTGTAATTTTCCTATTTCTGCAGGATGAAGTTATAGTGTAATTGTTAAGAATTTGTTAAGACAACAATGAACAGTTTTTTCTTTTTCCAGAGAAATGACATGCACCAGAAACAGAGCCCAAGAGGCTGTTTAGACACTGTCATCCTGTTGTGGGAAGGGAAGGGGAGAATTTGGGTTTGTGGATGTACCTTGTCTGAAGACTGGAGTTTGGTCCTGGCTTGTTCTGCAGCTGTGTTATCAATACAGCCCTGGGCATCTTGTGTGCTGAACTTCCAGAGCTCAGTGAAAACTTAGCAAGACCAAACTACCAAATAATTGCATATAAGGTAGTTCTGAGGGAAAATAAGGAAATATTTAATCCAAGGAGGAAAGCCCCAGTAGCTCTCACAGCTCTGCAGCACGCTAATAGGTGAACAAAATTTCTCTAGCTGCCTAAATGCAGCTTAAATCTTGCTTTATGCCTGTAAGTCAAAAGAGATTTAATATGGAGGCATAGCATGTAAAAAAAATGTTAAGTCGTGGCAAATGAACTTTGAATTGAAGCAGGATCTCAGCACCAAACGTTAATTTGCCTGCTACTACTAATCAATTCATGAAGGTTGTGTCAGCAGGCTCTGAGTGCAAGCAGAATGATTTGATTTTGGCCAAGGCACACTATTTACAGGTGTTTCTGACCTTGATTTTAGTGTAATGAATTCAAAAAAATGTAAAACTATTTTCTTGAAATGAAAATTAAGGCAATAACAGTATTTAAACACCTGGAGTATTTCTCTGCTGCTTTGGCTAGTTTATGGATACCCTCAATCCAAAATGAAGCTTGTGCCTTGTTAGTATTCTTTGAGAGAACATTGAGGGAACTAACATAGATCTATCCACCTAAAAATGCCTTTGTGACAGTCAATTCAAAGGATTGCAAAGGAATTTGCACACTTTGTAGCCCTGAAGCTGCTGATTCTGAGTGACAGGTAAATCAGATTTGACTTTTCTCTTGCAGCTTAATTTCACTTAGCTGGGGAAAAAAATGTAAAAGGGCCACAGATCAAAGAGAGCTCCAGCTGAGAAAGAGAAAAAGATGACCTAAATTTTCAAAGTGTCTGATGATTTTTGGTATTTCCATTTTGGGCTCCTGATTTGAAACATCTTAAAGGATCTTGATAATCATAGTGCAGTTGCTCAGCATATTGTTTGAATCCCCACAGAGTCTTATAAACAACTCTAAATCCATGATCAAGCAGGCAGGATCTAACCAGAGATAATTTTGGTAGAATTTCAAATATTGCATATTCCCAGATTTTAAGAAGAGATTTGTAGGAGGTGAGGATTTCAGAGACCTTGCAATGAATGTATTTTTCCTTATGTGTGTGTGTGGTTGTTTGGTTGTTTTTGGGCTTTTTTTCTTCCTCTGTAGTTTTTTTTTTGTTTGTTTGTTTTTTTTGTTTTTGTTTTTTTTTTTTGTTTTTAATCAGAAATCCATTTCAAAGCTCTCTAATCCACTATACTTGAAGTTCCTTGGTCTCTAAGAGCATTTCGTGTGGTTTGATTACCTAAATTCTCCCTGCATGGTATGGGCATTATCTTCTCCAGTGACAACACTGAGCTGTTTCTGCCTGGTGGCTTTTTGTTTTATATAGGTATACTCTCAAGCATTCAGGTATGTACATATAAATTATACCTTGCCTGTTCCATCCCATGCTGTAGGGTTGGAACAGAGGATTCCTCCTCCCACAGAGGTGCTGCCCATGACCTCCTGAAGCCACTCAGTTAGCTCCTTCATGCCAATAGCATACCCTGTTTTCCTTTGATGCTGCCTTCTCTCCTGGATTTCTGCCAAGCCAGGGCATGCCTCAAATGATTTCTCTTCCCTGGCAGCTGAGATGATGTCCCAGCAGCTTTGGCCTCAAGACATGGATGGCCAGAAGGGGTTTGGCTCCAACTCAGCATATGGAGCCTTGTTTCTACCCTGCCTGCTCAGGCTAGGACCAATAAATCCCTGCATCTCCATAGTGAAGAACAGCTCTTCTTGGCTTCCATGCTGGGCTTAATTTTGTCCCATGACCCCACACTGCTTCGTCCCAGCAAGCATCAGCCCACACTCAACACTTTGCCCATCAGCAGGACACAGGAGTATCATCCATCTGTTTGTTGCTGAGATCCCTGCACCCTTTTTGAGCTTTAGGTTCCCCACAATACTGCACATGGTGAGGAAAGAGAGGTTGAGAAGATACCATCATGCTCTACTTCCATTTTCATAATAAAAAGTACCTCTCTGCTAAGCTGGCACACTGGACTCCACTCCAGAAGAGCTGTGCAGCATTTGCAAGTGCTTCACAAGCAAAGAAAACCTGAGTGCTTTTTTTCCCCCAGTTTAACTATTGCAAGGACAAAAATGAAAAAAAAATTACCCCAAATTATATATATTTGAGATATGGTGTATGGTAGAAAACTGTAGAACATTCATGTGTGAAATTTTCCAATTTTCTTTGCCCCAAAAAAAATATGATCTGATTCTTTTAGAAAAATCCAAACAAGTACAAGACTTGTCTTAATGATTCTTGAAATTTTCTCTTCAA
The DNA here is from genome assembly GCF_047830755.1 of Zonotrichia albicollis. Taxonomy (NCBI): domain Eukaryota; kingdom Metazoa; phylum Chordata; class Aves; order Passeriformes; family Passerellidae; genus Zonotrichia; species Zonotrichia albicollis. The sequence continues at coordinate 135,711,870 of NC_133819.1, forward strand.
AGAGATCTTTAAAGTCTAGTGGCTTGGGAGAGCATATTGTGGGTTTTCTTCATACCTACAAACTCTGGAAGCATTGTGATTCTTGTCAACTCTATCATGATCCTACCAGAAAACTTGGAGGGCTTCAGTCCTTACTTGCTTATGCACCAGTGAAATGCTTGATGACTGAGGTCTTGCTGCTGGAGATAATTTTTGATGAACCATAATTTTTAATTAAGGAACTCATTCAGCAAGAAATATGCAAATAATTCTGATGCTAAAGCAGCAAGTGATTTTATAAAATTGTGATTGGATGAAGGCTATGGAGCTCTCTCCATTTCCCACGTGCCTTGCTTGACACCTAAATCAAGGCTTTATTTCTTTCATTGGAGCTTTATTTTTTTCTAGATTACATTAAACAGTGTGTTTTGTTGCTTAAATCCAGATAGAGCTCCCTTTCATGGATTACAGAGCATATTAACACCAGGATTATTTTATTGCCGGATCAGGGACATCCACTAATTCTGCCCTTAATATGCCCTTTTATTATGAACAATTACAGATGTCTCTGGAAACTGTATGATTCCACTCAGGATACAATGAGAGGGCTTAAAGAGGTGCTTTATGGACACAATTCAAAATTAACTTTGAATTTCCTGGCTTTTGTTGATTTTTGTCGCAACCCTAACATTTTTCAAACATAGAATCATTACATTAAAAAAAAAAATCTGTATTTTAACCAAGATTTATTATACCCTAGTGAGATAAACCTTGTTTTCAGTTTTCACTAATTATGTGATTCATTTCCAAGCAGCTGGGCAGTAAAAATAATAAAAAGAGATAGATCTGAATGAAAAATAATACTTCCTAAAAAAACCAAACAAACAGATTTTTACAGGATTTTAAAAGAAATTTCAATGAACCCCAAGAATGAATATATCAAATGTCTCATTCTGACAGGTTTGTGATATACTTTGCTTATTCCTAAGTACAAATTAACATGAAAGCATTGATCTGAACTACTATTTTTGAAGCTTTCTGGAAGACCAAGGATTTGACATCCCCTCATGTGCTTGGTGGCTGGACAGACTTAGGATCATCGACACTAAGGGATCAGCTACCATGAACTCCTTAGAGGGGATTTCTGTTATATAACTTAGAACTTATTTAGCCTTTAAAGACTCTGGTCTTTGTGCAAAGCTACTGACAGCAAGTGTTTGGCAAGCATATGGCTCGTAGGGCTTTCTAACAGAGATGGATGGATAGGTAGATAGATGGTAGATAGATAGATAGATAGATAGATAGATAGATAGATAGATAGATAGACAGACAGATAGATAATTTTTCCCCCTGAAGAAAAAAGGACAATGAGAGAGGAGGACAATGTTCCACAAAAGGGCACTAACTGATATCTGATCGCTCTTCAATACATCTAGATGAAGTTGGTATAAATACATAAAGCCATTCCATTCAGTAGGGGTGGCAGAGTCCCAGTTTGCAGCTGGTGGTGCCTCTGCATCATTTGGACAGCAAATGTTTTTTGCTTCCTTAAATCTCCATTTCTACATTTCATCCTCAGGAACAAATCTGGCAAACAGTCATTTTTATCCAGCTGGAAAGAGACTGTGGTTTATCCCTTTATTGATCACTGGCTTTAAGGCTTGCCCCACTCCTCCCCATTGGTGAGGCTCCATGTCTCCCCTGAACACCATCGATTCAGCCTTCCTATTTTGAAACACTTACTCCGTGTTCATTGATTGCCATACCATACTTGTGCATGTTTTCTTGTTCTGCTTACCGACTTTACTGCTGCTCTCAGTACACATGCCAAGACACAGAGGATTAAGACCAGAATCTTGCTTTGCCGTTGCTTTCTTCAGCCCAAAACCTTATGTCCAGTGTTGCATATCAACTGCAGGAGGCTTTTTTCACACCTTTAGTTTATTTCTCCTTTTGGGGAAAGAACTTCTCTTAGAGACTTGCTTGGACTGTTCTTGTCCAGCAAATATTATTTTACATCTGAATATGTCATGCTGTCTGAACCTGCACCTTTTGGGATCATGACCCCAAATTTGTTTACTTTTCTAGTATGTTGCCCACGAGATCACCTTTTCAGAGTCATACCTCCTTCCTTTTTACTGGTACCTATTCCTAGCATGACAGAATTCTCTGGGGTTAGATCATCTTCCAGAGTAAGGCCCTGAACTTAGTGAATTCCCTCATCAGGTTTATTATGATTCAAAGAATGCTATAGGTCTCACTATCCTGTCAGCCACAGCAGATAGTAAAATGGCAATGAAATGGATTGAGGCACACTGAGGACAAAAAATACCGACCCAGACATTTCTCTATATGTTAGTAACTTGCCCAGTGATTTTTCATGTACAAGAGATGAGATCATGTATCCACACATGATATGGGACACCTCAGAGGTATGATATCTACTTGCCCAGATTGAGTAAACTGCAAGAGATTCTAGTTAAACTTCTCTGCAGAATAAAAGTCTGATTCAGCCCCCTTAAGTGTCTGATCTTATTATCAAAGAAAAAGACATAACAGACTTCAAATGTAGTGGGTGATCAGACCACCTAAGGAAACCTCCTACTTTTGCCCTTGAAAGCCTACCTCTCCATTGGCTTTGAAGACAGTTAGAAAAGATGAGCCTTAGTAAACCAAAATTAGCTTCCTTGAAAATCTCTGGGGTCTATTCAGCATTTCCAGCAGAAGGATAAAGTTTTAGCAAACTATAAAGATTTACATTATTTAAGTATAGGTTGCAATTACCTATTGGAAAAAATATTTATTAAGAAATCATGGTAGAGTTTCAATAAACTCAAAAATCCATTCATGTGTTTTCAAAAAAGTTTTCTTTGGATAATTACATACTTTATTAAATCAGTCTGAGAGTCAGACAAATTACTGGCAAACCAATGCATAAGAGATGACTAATTCTCATATAACAGTGTCACCTAGGCACTACTATGAATAATGCATTCCAAAGCAAAAAATAGAAAGCACCTGAATTAAACCCCATGTCTGAGAGTATGTGAAGGCAAAGAGGGGTGAATGAGGAAGGGAAATGAATATGAATAACCACTGAGACTTCTCAATCAACAGAGATTTAATCTGTTTGTCTACTTTGTGGAACTTTTCAGACTGCATGCTCTGAATGAATGAAGGAAACCAGGTAGAGTAAAAGCAAATAAAGGATAAAAAAAAGGGCAGGCACATCAGCAGAAGCAAGAAGAGATGTATTAAATTTTTTATTCTCTTTTGAGGGTAAATGACAACTGACAACTTTCTCTGTAGAGCATGGTGGCAGATGAATATACTTCTTTTATTTTCACTGTACAAAGATCGTTTTCACTTGAAAACCAGAAACAGAATGAGCTCTAATAGCAACTTGAACATCCACCGGCAAAGCACAAATAATTTTCTCAGAAAGTGTTACAAAGTCAGACACCAGCAACACAAGAATCATGCTAAAAGGGTCATCTTTGTTTCTTCTCTCTTCTTCCTCACCTCCCTTCCAGACATGCAGTTCTGCTGCTTATTTTGTATCTACCTTAACTTGTGCTAGATCCCTCTGTGAGACGCTTTCACACACTAAAGCTGCAGAAAAAAACCCTAGAAAACTGTATGATTTTTTGTTTTTTCCTATTAATGAATTAAAGTGATCTGCAAAGGACCTGACAGATGCCAGAGTGGCTCAAAGAAAGGGGGTAAGGCTGCAGAGCTGAGGAGAAGGGAGAAGGGGAAGGGATAGATTACTGTTTGCATAGGCAAGGGAGAATGGAATTGTGAAATACAAGACCTAGAAAATGTCCCACCTCAGCACAGGACTGAGGTGTTACCAGACCATATCACCCTTTGGGAAAGTAAATTCCTGTATCCAAAGCAATCTGCACACTCTCAGCAAAAATTGGGGTAGAAAGTTGCTGCTTATGTTTGTCAGGAAGAATAAGGAACAGAGAAGAAATCACTCCCATTTTGCTCAAACTGAGCTATACAGGCAAATACCTAACAACATGGATGCATGTCTGTATTCTTTTTGGTTATTTTCTGGACACACTGGTGTCTGCTGATTAGACAGAGCAAAACCCATGTAACACCACCCATGTGGTGAGTGTTTGGTCCTCTGTTCTTTTGCATAATTTATCCATAAGGGAAATTCATTGCCAGGTGAATGAATCATAAACCTTATCTGTATTCTTGAACTCCTGTACCTTCCACAGCACATTGGTTACACAGGGACTGCCTTTGGGAATGCCTTCCTGCTTATGAGAGTTTCTCTGATATGCCCAGGAATAATCTGGGAATGTGTGCTAGCTGACATAAGTGCAAGGCATGCCAAGGTCTATTCTCAAACCAATAAAATGCCTGGCCCTGGTCTGTTTTATATGTTACAATTCTATAATTCTTTGCTTAAATATTCACCTCAGATACTTACACAATAATTAATCTTCAGTTGTAATTGCTGTCATTCCTCAATAAAAGAGTAGAAAAGTAATGGAAATATTTTTGCATATTCTTTGAAGGTTTTGCGATAGAAACAGAAAAAATTACTTTGAAACAGCTCTGTGGAAGTCATGTGGGCTGATCTGATTAGAGCAGAAAGACACCCACACCTTCAGTCTGCAAAGTTACTTTTTAAAATTTTTCACCCTGAATTGCAGAACCACAGAATCACAGAGTCACAGGATAACTGAGGATGGAAGGGCTCTCTGAAGTTCATCTGGTCCAACCCCCCACTCAAGCAGGGCCACCTAAAAACAGCTGCCAGCACTGTATATAAAATGGTTTTTGTGTCTCTCCAAGGATGAAGATTCCACAACCACAGGAAAAGCTGTGTCAGTGCTTGGCAACCCTCACAGTTAAAAAGTGTTTCCTGATGTTTAGAGGGAACCTCCTGTGCTTCAGTGTGTTTCTATTCTCTCATAAAAATTCTAATAAAGTTTAAAACTAGTCTCCTTGAAAGAAATAATGCAGACTGTTGGAATAGCTAGTGGGTTAAAACATGAATAACAGGTTGGTCTAGATAATGTCTGGAAATTCTTTCCAAACTCAATTATTTTATTATCCTATGATTTAAGCTAATAGAGTGATTTGGCTAATGTGATAAAAAAGTTCGGGGGTCATGTCTTTCTTAAGCAGTCACAAACCAGAAACTGTGATTCATAGCCCTGTGAAACATAATTGAAGGCATTATAAGCATGAAATTATTGTTTTCACTTTTCTCAAAAGATGGTGTCTCTGTTAATTTAAACACTTGGTTTGTCCAAAAAGCTGCATTTAACTTAAAGTTCTAATAGCTTGCAGAATAAAAGTAAAATTTGTTTAATTATTATTAAAATAGTCTTGTGATAGTGTGCATTAAGCAGAGCTGTTACATAGACATAAAGGGTCAAAGCGTCTAGAATTACTATGCAAAAAATGAGACTGTTCCAACAGAAAAAAATTATTACAAATGCTTCTCTTTACTGGCAGTTCTGTTCTTTCCTGTTTCTACTTCTAATAATACCATTTAATACAGGAAAATAAATTTCTCCTTGACCTTTTATTACCAGCTATACTGAGCAATTGATCCCAATTATCTGGTCTCAGGAAGTGGTAACATTGAAACCATGTCATCAATGCATTACTTAATTTTTCATCCTACCTGATATATCAGCTTTTTGGTAATCCTTTTGTTGTGTTGGTCTGTGATTGAACAAAAATTTGAATTACATTCAGGTCTCCCAGGCATACCCCATTTAACTTTGTAGTGATCCACAATTTCTAGCCCAGCAGAAGAGACCATTTCACTTTCTTTACACAGGTCAAGCCCATTATTTACCTTCAGAGGAACAGCCAAACCATGGAAACAGAGAGCTAAAGCAAATGAGCAGATCTATTTGACTTAAACAAAGACTGGGTCTGGTTTATTTGGTTCTCTTGTGAAGGCCCCCAGTTGCTAAGCCATGCACATGTAAGTAAAGCTACCAGTTAGCAAGACACAGTAACCAAGCACACAGAATAACAGATATTCCAGAGGGATGGAATGTTTGATGTACAGGATGAAGATGAGAGTGATGAGATGGAATGAGGAAGATGAGATTACTTTACAAGTCCAAGTGTAAGGTGCTGCACCTGGTTTGGAGCAATTAGACTGGCAGAATTCACTAAGAGCAGCCCTATGGAGAAGTACTTGGGAGTTCTGCTAGATGGAAAGCTGGACATGAGCCAACAGTGTGTTTGCAGCCCTAAAGGCCCAACCATACCCTGGGCTGACCAAAGGAAGGGCCATGATTTTACCCCTCTACTCTGCCCCATGAGACTCCACTTGGAGATCTGCATCCAGCTTTGGGGTCCTTAGGACAAAAGTATCTAACTTTAAAAGTATCTAACAGACACAGCTGTTAGAGCAGTTCTGAAGAGGGCCACAAAGACAATCAGAAGAATGGAGCACCTCTCTGTCACCACAGGCTGAGAGAGCTGAGAGGTTGTTCAGCCTCTCTGAAGGCTCTGGCGAGACATCATCATGGCCTTTGAGTTTTTAAAGGGGGCTTATGAAAAACAGGGCTTTTATGAAAAAGGCTTTTTATGTGGGCAGATAGTGATAGGATAAGGCGGAACAGTTTTAAACTAAAAGAGAAGGTTTGATAAAATTTTGGGAAGAAATTCTTTACTTAGAAGGTAGTGAGGCACTGGCACAGGTTGCCCAGGGAAATTGTGGATGCCCCATCCCTGGAAAGGAAGGCCAGGGTGGAGAAGGCTTTGAGCAACCTGTTCCGTGGAAGAGTCCCTGACCACAGCAGGGGAATTGGTCTCTTCTAACCTGTGATTAGTTATATGATTCTTTAAGTGTTATTTTATGACCTACAAATGTATAATTGGGGAAGTCAGTCCAATTGAGATTGTTACATTTGAAAAATCCTGCTCTTCACATCTCACTCCATGAGTGTAGCTAACTCACACTTGTGTCCATGTATGTGTGCGTGTATAAAAAGTATAGGGGAAAAGAGCAGCTCTTTACTGTGCTTATGGAAAAATGCTAAACTAATCAGATTTTAATTTCCATCATTTTGGGGTCATTTTATTTCTGTCTTTGAGCATCTACAGAAATTTTTTCTCACTGTGAAAAGTGTGAGTAGAATCTGACTAACAAAAGTGACAAAAATGAATTATGTTGTTAAATGCCTGAGGGCAGTTTGGGCTTTCTGTACATATTCAACCTTATCACTTCTCTTCAGAGAGAGAAACAACAGAAATCTATAACTTACATCTGCTTTCCTTTGTCCATAAATGATTGTATAAATTTTTTACACAGCAGTTCTTGTACATAAATGGCCTGAATGAAATGAGCAGACAGACCATTTGCAGTGAGTGAAACTTGTTTCTTTAAGTATTATATGTTTTCTAATGAAGCTTCTAATATTCAGTCAATAAAAAGAGAGAAAATTGCAGTTCCTGAAAAAAGTGTGAATTATATTCACATTCACAAAAATGAGGAAACACAGTAAGAGCTCCCTGATATGCTAAGGCACATTTAGATAATTCTTCTGTGATACTATAATTCTTTGAAAAGGTAACTCAAGACTGCCTCAAACCCCTGGAATTGTAAATAATCTGCCAGAATCAAACCTCAAAGTTAATGCCCACCTCAGACCCACCAGCATTGAGTGGAATAAGATTTTACCTCAGTTTCTGTATTTTGCAGAGGAAGATATGCAAAGCATTAAGAGATTCTCATTCTCTCTCATTTTGTGAATAGAAGGAAAAAATAAGAGCAAAAATAAACCCCTATGTGAAATATATGATTTAGGGCATAATACTAATTGTAGCATTTTAAACAACTGAACCAGGATAAGAAAAAAAGTGCAGGCAATTTTTGACCTTATCAACTCTAGAAATTTAACAATAACCAACTTATTAATATGAAAGGAGCAGTGGTAATGTTGGTGAAAATGATGCATTGATGATTCATCCCTCTACAAAACACAGAGTAAGGGATGAAAGGGCTAATGAATGAAAATAAAAGATGCTGATGAAGACATCATTGAAAAGAAAAAAATAATGTGACACAGAAAAAAAAAAAACAAACAAACTATCACAAAAATTACCTAAAATGATGATCAGAGCTGACTGATTTTGAGTTAGGCTTGTAATGAAACTAGTTTCTGGAGCTCAGCCAGCCCAGTATAATATAGGGACACTAAATACTGAGATGCCAACCCATACTTCAGTTTGATTGTTGACCAGTATCTCTCTCCTCACTGAAACCAATGATATGGAGAATAGGAGCAACACAGACATAGATAACAAGCATCTTGTTGTCAGGAACTGAGGAAGATGAGGCTTTTAGCACAGGCACACAGAATGAATCAATCATGAGAATGCATTTGTTTCTCAGTAAATCTATCTTAAAGAATAAAACTGCTTGTTTCACACCCACCTTTATCTCCTTAAAACTTCAACCAAAGGAGGAGGAAAGTCTGTGTTCCTTAGATCAGGCTTATTACACAGCAAGTATGGTAAAGCTGTAAACTGCATGGTTCAGTAAAAGCCTGTAAGAATAAAGAGTTTAAATTTTGAAGTTAAAAAAATATTAATGGCAAGCCACATTCTGAAAATGTGATCACAAGGCAAATTTTGTGAATGGAGACTTTGCAATCACTATTATCTCACTTTCACAGTTCATCCTTATAACATCCTAAGTTCGTTTTTTGGCCAAGCTTTGTGTTTATATTTAAAGAGTAACTCTATCTGTGGTGTTGAAAAGGTAAAGGATAAGAAATGCTAGTGGAAGTTGTGAAAATAACTATTAATGGTCATGAAGAAGGTTATCTTGACTTGAAACTTATGTGTGATCTTGTAAAAATAAGATCTGCCTCTGAAATTAGATATTCTGGTAGTTCTTGGTGGACCCATGAGATGAGAGGAGATGAGAGGAGAGGAAAACATAAGCATTAAATGTGAGAAACTTGCTTTCTTCTGAAATTTTGATTTTTTACAGAAATTTTTCCACTAGACTCTATCTAGCCAGCTCTATAGGCCACCATACAAGGTATGATGCTGCTCAACTCTTGGAATTCATAAATTAAATGGAAATTATTTAAATATATGACTCCAGCAAGCAAAAGCTCATCTGCTGCCAATTTTGAAAAAGTATTTTTCCCTTCCAATAATGTAACTGCTTCTGATCAAAACTGGCAGATATCTCCCAGAAAGTGCAGCAATTTGTTCCTATTTGTTTCAATTTGTTGTAGTTTTTACAATATGGATGAGCATAATGATAAGGCAAACTCGTTTAGTAGTAGGGATTTATAATAAAATAGATTAATTAAGACTAGGATCTGAATCAAAAACCTGGCTCCAAATGCCTTCTACCTTGTAAAAGGAACTCACAGTCTAAATCATAAACCTCATGCTTGTCACTAATTTTACTGCACTAAAACAAAATTATCAGTGATATTTCATTTCTTTTTAAGCAGTTCATTAGTTTGATTTACTCTGATGATTGCATAAGGGAAAATTTTGTGGGGGAAAAGTTAACAGAAATTATGTGTTATTCTACAGTTTTGTCAAGAGTGGCTCTTTATGTCAGGGATTTGCTGGAAACTGGGCCTCATTTAATCCAGCCATATCTGGAACTGTGGTGATCTGTGAGGATTGTTTAATGTAGAATAGATAGATAAAAACCCTCAGAAAAATAACACTTTGTGTTTAATTTTATTGTATTATAATGGAGTCACTAATAGAGATGGGGACTATTTAATAATATTTTTCAAAATAATTATCCATTTAGCATAGAAGAATGAAAGAAACTGCAGGTTTAGTTTTAGAAATGCATAATTCAATAGAATTTATTGAAATCAATGTCTTGTTCTTTCAAGTAGCAAAATTTGTAGGAAAAATTTGATACTAATTTGTCAAATGTTTGAACTAACATGAGCTAAACATCACTAACGAGATCAGAGGGTCTGATGAAGCACAGTCCTAAACCAGAGACAGGAGCCATGAAATGCATTTTTGTGGACATAGTGTAGATCCTTGTAATGTCATGGCTCTTTAATACCTTGGTCTCTACTTTTTCCGGGACCATCACAACTGCTTTTACACTGGATTGAAGCCTGCAGTTCTCCTGGGAGCCTCCATTTCCCTGGCATTGCTGGTATGGTGGTTCAGCTTCAGCTGAGCCTTTTTTCCCTTGTGCAAACTGCAGTGCCTGTGTGGGATCCCTGAGATGTGGTTTGTGCAGAATTCAGTGCAGGACACCTCTCTGCTGGTAGGATGGTCACATGGAGTTTGGCAGTGTCTTCATTTCTCCTATAGATGGATTTAGTTGCAGACCTTGCCATGGGAAATGGGCTGAATATTAGCTACCATCTCTTTGCTTTTACTTAGATAGTTGTAGATAAAAGAGAGACACACAGCTGTCCCAATGCACTTTTGGTATAAGAGTTTGGGAAATTTAGACTGAACAGGAAGGTACTTCAGGTAATGTAACAGACAAAAACCAGCCTAATAACTGGATTAAATGTGTGTAACTTATTAGAGTTGTACTTGTCTATACCCACTTCAGTCAAGATCATAAGGTTTCACATATTTTAACATTTCTTCTGGATACCAGGGCATAATCAGACCTGGGAACTAAAATCCATTATTATTCATCTTCCTCTTTTCTTACCAGAAGAGAAGTTTTTCTTACTGAGATCTCTTTTTCCATTTTGTTTTCCTCCCATTTTCTGTATATGTATGAAAAAACTCCTAGTCCTTAACAAATCCCTTATCAAGGCAAAACATATTTTTTATCCTTCAGTTCTGATCTGCTCAAGCTGACATGTACTATTATGATGATGATTCTGCAATGACATAAATTGCTGTGTTTTCTTCTTGGAATGAAAATGTTGAAGATTAGAGCATTTTTTTTCTTTTTAAATTCTATTGCTGAAAGAATAAACAAAACATAACAGCTCTGTGTTGAGTTGATTCTAGCTCGTGGTCAGGTGCCCACCAAAGCTGGCCTATCCCTCCATCCACAACTGGAAAGAGAATATTACAAAAATTCTTGTGGGCTGAGAAAAGAGCTCAGGGAGAGCTCACTCATCAGTCATGGACAGGACAGATTCAGCTTGGGCCAAAAAGGAATATAATTTATTCAAATCAGAGCAAGATAATGAGAAATAAATCCAAATCCTAAAATTACCTTCCCAGCACACCTGCCTTTTTCCTAAGTTCACATTCACTCCTTCCTCCCCTCCAGAGGCACAGGAGAACAGGGACAGGGGATTGCAGTCATTTCATCACCCCTTGTTTCTGTTGCTTCCTCCTCCTGAGAGGGAGGAGTGTTCTCTCCCTTACCCCAGCTCCAGCATGGAGTTCCTCCCACAGCAGACCGTCCTCTGTGAAGCTCTCCACAGTGAGTCCCTGCCACCAGCCTGCAGTTCTTTGTGAACTGCTGCAGCCTCATGGGGCCTTTCCATGTAATGCAGTCCTTCGGGAACAGCCTCCTCCACTGTGGGCTTCCCACAGGATCCCTGTATCCACCTGCTCCAGCATGGAGTCGTGCAGGGCTGCAGCTGCTCAACCCTGGGCCTCTGTGGGCTGCAGGGTCACAGCCTGCCTTGTCATGGTCTTCTCCAGGGCCTTCAGGGCAGTCTCAGCTCTGAGCCCTGGGGCACCTCCTCCCTCTCCTTCACTGGCCCTGGTGTTTGCAGAGTTGCTGCTCTCACATGTTCTCACTCTGCTCTGCTCTGCTGGAAACTGCCCCTGCAAAGTAGCTTTTCCCACTTACATGCATTATCCCAGAGGCACTCCTGCCTTTGGTGGTGAGCTTGGCTTTGACCAGTGGCAGGTCCATCTTGGAGCCAGCTGCCATTGGCTCTGTTTGACATGGAAGCTTCCAGAAGCTCCTCACAGAAAATACCCCAGCAGCCCTGCTACCAAAACCTGACATACAAACCTAGTTCTGACTTTTTTTAAGCATGTAGTGAGAGGCAGCCAAATGAATCACTTCCCCTGGCCTGAAGCTTTGATGCCTGAACTTTACATGAAAGGTGCTCCGTTGCATTTTTTTCTTCAATTTGATGGCAGTGTCACTGCAGATGAACACAGTGAAGAGGAACAAGAGTTCAAAAGTACAGTGGTAGGTACAATTAGTTCTGTAGTCTAAGTGCTCAAAGATTCATACAAGTAGAAAGTCTGAAGCAGATATTATTTTTGACAAAGAAATTATATATAAAAACACCATTCTTCTGTCTTCATTAAAAGCCCTGTTACAACACTTTTTTGGTTTCAGACTGCTGCCAGCTGTTACAAATGAAACCTCATTAGGACCATCGTTAAACTCTCTGGAAGTTTTTATCTTCCTCTGCTGCAGTAGGTGCAGATCTTACTGGAGAGAGGATATGAGACTGGATGAGTCAACAGTTTGCTTTTGGTTCTAGGGCAGAGTCTACATTGCAGTCACCTTCATGTGTCTCTTGAAGGCACAGGAGATGTCTTCCCTCTTGAGGGCCCAGGAGATGCTCACTCCCATATTTGAAAACCATAATTTTGTTCCCAAGAAACACATACATTCTGTTTTTACCAGTGTTTTGGTGGCATTTCAGTTATAAAAAAGTCCCTCATTTGAGCTCCACTTTTGCAGGTTTCATTCCATAATAATTTATTACTGTGCATAGATGGGTTCAGCTCTTAGGATTTTTAAGCAGGACAGGTTCAAGTCCTGGTTTAAGGTCTCTGGTTGAAGTCATTGAAGAAGCTGGAGTTTACTTCTATGAAGAAAACCAGGAAGAGGGTATCACAGTTTGTCACTTCAGTATAGGCCTCAAATGGTACAGAGCCTTGGGACAGCTCTTTGCCTCTATCTGGATTGTACTTTAATCACTCTAATAAAAAAGAAAAAAAGAAAAGCTACCTTGAAAGACAATTTTGGGGAAGGTTCTTCTTGACTAAGTATAAATCAAAAGGTAAATAATATTTTTTGATTTGTTTAAAAGCTTCTTGAGAATACTGTCTGTTTTATCACAATAAATGACAATTTGCTTTAAGTAATGCCTAAATAAACATGAAACTTCTTGATTTATTTGGAACTATTCAATAGTAAGGATATCAATTTTTAACTTGGGCAGAAGGTCCCATCAGTATGGCTGGGGAGTTTTATAAAGAGAATTTTGTGATGACTAGGTAGGAATTTCTGCCTTTTATTAATACAATTGTGACAAGGATAGTAGCAAACCTTTATATTTAATTTCTTCTAGCAGCATAGACACATGGTGTCACAAAACCCATGTTTACCACCATACTTGTACAAGAATCTTGTAGTTTGTAATTTTATTTTTTTAGTCTGAAACATTTGAAAGAATTGATGTAGAAAAACTGTGCCTACGTGCCCAGTTGTGCTCCTACAAAGCCAGTGCTTGAAGGAAGTACTTGGCGTTCTGCAGTGGACTTTTCTAGTGCTGAGGGTGGTATTCTTACCTCTTTCATCAGTCTTAGTTTAAATTTGATCAAATCAAAATTGCTGATGATATCTTTGGAAGGAATTATTTGTTTCAGATGACTAACAAAATTAACCTGAAATTATATCTTATTGAAAATTTTAAAACAGAAATGAAAATTATGTCACAACAAAAATATTGCTTTTTTTTTAGTGCATAGTGGTATACTCATCCCCTCTTCTCTACAAATTTCTCCTTTCTGTCTGTCTTTTTAGTTTTCCTTTCAAAAAAAAATAAAACAAAACAAAACAAAACACAACACCAAAACCAAAAGAAAAAATTGAATGAATTACATTGCCCTGCTAACATCAGTGAGATTTAGCTAAGTGTTTAAAATGTTTTTGGTCCAGATTTGATATCTGTTCCATTCTTCAGTGTTCGTTACACAGTTGCTTGATATTTTGCTGTTCTTGTTCATGAAAGAGCTGCAACCCATGAGAAGGACTCACGCTGGAGAGGTTCATGGAGGGCTGTCTCCCACGGGAGGGACCCCAGGCTGGAGCAGGGGCAGAGTGTGAGGAATCTCTCAGGTGGAAGGAAAGGCAGAGAGAACGTGAATGGAGCTGACACAGCCCCCATTCTCCACCCCCTGTCCTGCTGGAGGGGAGGAGGGAGAGAAAATCATGAGTGAAGTTGAGCCTAGCAAGGGTGGGTGGGAAGGTAGAAGGTGATTTTAAGATTTGGTTTTATTTCTCATTATTCTGCTCTGGTTTGGCAATTAATTTAATTCTCCTTTGCCCCAGGTCAGGCCCATTTTGGCTGTAATGAAGACTTGTGAGTGATGCTTCTCTGTCTTGACCTTGACCCATGAGCCTTTCATTATATTTTCTGTCACCTCTTCAGCTGCAGAGTTGAATGATAGAGTGGTTTTGGTGGGCACCTTGTGTCCAACCAGGGTCAGCCCAGCACAATCATTTGTTAGCACAGATTACAACTAGGTGATTTATATTAGAGGATTATTGAATTTAAGTATATTAATTTTCAGTCATATATCAGGATTCTGGTAACTGCAATGTAACAGTACACAATGCAACCTGATCTCCAGCTAGTATGTATTTCCACCAGCAGTTATTTCTGTGGGTACTGCACCAAATACATGGAGCTCTATCCTTCTCTCATAAGTTGCATTAACTCTAACATACTTCTACAATATGTTTATATTTTATAAGTGTATCTGATTTTAAGCTGCACTTAGGTATTGACTAAGGAATTTTAGTAGGAGGTAGTGTGTGCTATAAAGTTTTAATGGGATGTAAAATGCCTCATTAAGCATTCTCTGACATGTCTAAGACAAAATGCAGGCTAAAGATGTGGTACCTTCAATGTTATTATAATTTCCCTGAGCATCATATGTATAATTACAATCCCAAATGATTAATTTCCACAGTTAAGTGTAAGCAGAAAATGAAGATCTCAGTTTGAGTCCAGAATTTAAATATATGGCAGTAGTTGGAATAATCAAGGTTCTGATGTATTTTCTTGCAGATGTTTGGCATCCTGTTAATTTTAATAGGGTCCATGTGGGAGAACAGGTCTACTCAGGCAGACTGCACTGTGCTGCTGTGCCTCAAATTCTGTTAAATGTGTTTGTGTTCAGAGCTTGAGGAGTGCCGGTGTCAGTGGTTTATATTTTTTGGGGGGGAAGGAATCAAGCTTTTAAAGAAACTGTATTTTGAGATTTCATGATTTTTGGGCACAAGACCAGACAACTACCCCAGACAAAAGTAATGTTTTACAAATATTATTTTTCAACATTTTCACCATTTTTCTTTCTTGATGGAGGCAAGTGAGTAAATGATTATACTGTCCACTTACTTTAAAGTGATAAAGTAAGTAGACATAATGAGTTACTCAGATCCTCAGAAATATACTCAGAAGTTGTAGAGTTTTTTCTTTCTTAATACTTTGGCACACAGCTAAGAGGTTCTTAAACAGGGACTAATCACTTTCCCTTACGGGTACAATCTTAAATGTTTCTATCAATATTTTCTCACAATAATTACAAAACTCAGCTGTATCCGTTTAAAATGTTTCTCAGATCTTTCCTGTCTTGACAATTATACAGCAGGGACCTGTGCTTGCTACTACCAGTCTGTTGCATGTGAGTGTGAGGTTGCTATGGATTAAAGGAGAAAAATGTGAAATTATCATAAACTCAGAGGAAAACAGCAGCGAGACCAACCTTATAAAATTGATCCATTAATGTCAAGGAACACAAAAAATGTTAAAAGCATGCTTTAATCTTTGCAGCAGTGGGCTTTCAAACTTGACCGTTAGTTCAGATCATCTCAGTACAAAAAACTTACTGACACTCTAATTTCTTAACTTGTTCCAGGAAAATAAAGTCTGAGACTTTTGTTGTGTGAAGAAAGACAGATCACATGTACTCAATGCCTCACAAACACAGCAATCTGGGTGGTCATACTGTAACATGTGATGCTAATCTAGGTATCTCTTCTCCTTTCTGTTTTCCCCCAAGATATTTTTTTTTAAAGGGAAGCAATTGCATTGTCTTTTTTCTACAGTATTTAGTAGTATGTGTGTAGACTTTGTAGAGTATGTACTACTCAGTCTGACGATAAGCTTCAGTCCCTTGGAAGGTGCATGGGAAACCAAATGTTTATAACAGATTTTGACTGAGGAATGCTGAGATGGGAGTTAAGTGGACATGAAAAATTCACTGATCCAAAGTAGATGTGGAGATGAAACTGGAAGTTGACTTAATGGATTAATACAAGTTACCTATGCATTTTTGTTAAAGGCTATGTAATGGCCAATTTTACAAACAGTGCAGATGGTCAGCTGCCAAAGAGGCCAATTGTACATGGCTGGAGAACAGATAACTGAGCTATGGAATAAAACTAATAGGAATAAACAGATGAAGAATTTTGAGATTTGTGATCTTGGTTCCTACACTAAGACTGCTGCCTTATGAAGGTTCAACCTGACTTTTGCTCTTTGCAAGTGGGAATATTTTTGTGTACCTAATCTTCCTGATAACTAAGATATTTCATAAACTGAACAGATTGTTAAAAGAATTTTACCTGAAGGAATCCTGTTTGTATTTTTGTGAGAAGTGTACTCCTTGAACATAGGAAATCATCAGAGTATCTGTCCACTTCTCTGTTGGGTAAATCCAGCAGTTCTCCTCTGGATTCCTTGTGGCTGTAGAAATCCAGACAGAATCTAGTCCTGTGTCTAGACAGGAATGCAAAGTGATTTTGGCTGAACTGATCAGCATGAGTGCATTGGCTGCAAACATTGTCCAAAAATGGGTAAGGAGTAGTTTCCTTGCATAAATGTGATGACAGCCAGGAGAGTGGAAATAATTCCTCTCCATTTTATTAATTTGTGACAATTCCGAGCGAAAAGAAGTAATCTGGCATAAAGTGAAACAAAAGGCTCCTGTACGTATTAAATTAACATACCACAGGTAATTTAAAGCCAAAAATATCTTCAGTAGTATTTGCAACACAATTTTTATTAAAAAAAACCCCAAACCAACCAACCAACAACAACAACAAAACTTAGCGCCATAAACAAAGAAGGAGGTTCAGCAATGGCCTTTTTAACCAGTGATCAAGGTGAAGAAGGAAGTTTTGCAGAAGCCTGAGGAGTGTGACCAGGGGGTGGCAGGTACAGCTTCACATTACTTCATTTTTTTGGACTCATATTCTTGTCTCCAGAGCAGAACACAGGCACTAACTGCAGGGCAATAGGAAATTTAGGACTGCCTCAAAAGTGAAATTATACCATGCATTGAAATGTTGTCCTGGCACTCCTCAGTCAGTCACCTGCCACCCTTTAAACAGCCAACACTCAACAAACAGCAAATACTCTATCAGTGGTACAATTGTATAATCTCTAGAATGAAAAGATAAAAGCAGATTGCCCCAGGCTACCTGTTTGTTCATGAAAACATAGTTTCCTTGGAGAACTGAATCCTTGTCTGATAGACAAATAATGGTCTCAGATCAGGTTCTCCACATCTGAAATGAGTTGTGTGCACTGGAGGATCACTGCTGGGCCCTGTGCATGGCACTCAAGCTCATCTGTGAAGCTCATCCCCCAGAAGCAAGAAAATATGCGAGTATACATTTAGACCTCTATAATTTCCCTCTTCACATCCAATCTCTTCTCTTTGACTCCAGTTTCTTCTCCAGCTTTTATGTCAGCAGTGGTAACATCTTGGGTTGGGCAAGCTCATAGGTCACTTAAGCTGTTGGAAACTTCCACTACTGTCATCAAAATAATTCTATATTTGTTCTTAAACTGGAAGTAGATACTGCATTATTCTTCCCTGAAACACCTTCAGTGCTTGCTCTGTGTTCATTCACACTATATGATTTATATTTTGAATATATCCTTCTGAAACATATCTTACGTGGGTTTCCGAATTTCCTTTGGCAGAGCTGGATGCTTTCAGGCTACTTTTAATTTATTAATAGCCATTCAGAATCTGACATTACTAAAATATGATTACTATTTGCCTTTTTACAGTCTTTCTGGAATTTCAGTCTTGGGATTACACTAATTAATGTATTATTCTCTCCATATTTAACTGTATTCACTGTATTTGCTTTATTTCTAGTCCCTACATCCACATTACCCTTTTCCTGTACAGGAAGCAATCTTGTATTACTTTCAAAATCATGCTTCCTACCTACTTTCCCCCCACTAATATTTTCCTAGGAAATGTCTAGGCAATTGAACTCCTAACACCATCATTATACCAGGTTTGATACAGACTTCCTTCATCTGTAAAAACATTTCCTGATCATGCTTTTTCATTCTCTTCTGAAGTTCTCTGGTCAGATCCAAGGACTTTTTCCATATCTCATTCTTCACTTTACTTCAAATAGTTCCTATTGTGTCAGCCAAAATCCTAGTGTCATTTATTTCTGTTTATTCAGTATTCTCCCTGTGAGCAAATTTCTCCTTCTCTCATTGCTTTTGTTTTACCTCACCCATCTGCAAAATTTATATGTTGGTAATTTTATCTCCCAGTTGATAGCTTGATTTAAGCAATTCTTTGTGATTCCAATATAATCATAATTTCCCCTCAACATATGTTTCTAATACAACAATCATGTTACATATGTTTCTAGCATTTGTAAAGCACATTTATCCTGGTCTTTGTCTGTTCACTTTTTAAAAATGTGCAGGAAGAACTTATTTCCACACTGACTTCATTTACAAAATCAGCACCTTTTTCTCTAACCATTCAAGTCCATATCTATTTTGCCTGTATGAACTCTGGCTGTTGAGCCATAAAAGGAAATTAAGACTTTTTCAATTACTGTTTCAGCAATGTCAATTCTTTTTGATCCCAGAAGGTTTTTAGTTCTTCTCTTTAAGGCCAAGAGGCCTTAAACTGTTTCTTCTCTTCATGGAATATTTCAAACCTTATTATCAGTTGTTAGTTTACAAGATCAATCTTGTGCCATCTTGATTCAAAGATTGCCCTGGAAAATATTTAAATGGTAGACCCACAGGATTTTTCTTTCCTTTTCAAGCAGTCACCCAGGCTGTCAGTCCTCTCTAGGTGTTAATGTCTTCAGCCTGAAGTAAAATTACCTGGCTGGAAATCAAAATACATGATATTTTTCTGGGTTGCATATATCACAGATAGAATTTGTTTATTATTCGACTTTATTGCTCTCAGTTTTTGACACAGCTAGGATGATACAGAAAGTTTTGGATGTTTGTCAGTCTAAGATCAATCTGATTTTGGAAATGAACTAAAAAAATCACTTACCTCTCTGCTAATGGTAGAGAGCAGCTGTCCAGCTATCCTGCAGCTGCCCATGGAAAGTAAAATTCTGGGCTTAGAGGACTGGAATAATTACAGGCTGTCCCTGTTCTGGTTTGAACCAATCTAATCTTCACTCCAGCTGCTTCTGCCTAAACACAAGGCAGCAACTTAACCATCCAAATAGCTGATTAGATTACACTCTTACCACTTTTCCTAGTATGAGAAAGGCACATTGCACTCCCTATTCAAAAATATTTCCACTTGATAAAGGCATGAAGAAAAAGTGATTCTGATCTAACTCAACAGATTTATAGAGTCAGTCTTCCTCTCCTTTTTCACTTTCATTGTCTGTGTTCTGTTCTCATCTGTTCTCCTTCTGTTGCCTTATTTTACAGCTACTGCTTCACACTGCTTTTGACAAATTTACCTATAAGCCATGTCTACATCTGCACACCAACCTTCTCCTGTCTTGCAAACCAAGGATGTATTTAATTGCAGTTCTGTAGATGCATTAACACTTATGATTCTGCTAACTAAACTCTGATGATGGTTGACCTAGTGTAGAGGGGGTGAAAAATTGAAATGTCTTTTCTCATCAGTAAAACATTTCTAAGCCTTCCACTTAGAGAAGGGGGAAAAGAAAAAAAAAGGAAAAAAAAAAATCAATTAATTACAGTAAAACTGCAGAATGCAGTGAGACAGTGAGATTGATTTAGGCAGTATGTGTTTATTCAGACTGGAATATGCTTTGAAGTCTGAGGATCAGGGCCATAGACTTCAAAGAGCTGAAAGGATTTATGGGCTTCATAGCAAGTCTGAGAGTGCCATGTGAACCGGGCAGGGTGGACAGGAATCTTTGGCAGACCCAGGAATCTTTGGCACGTGGATGAACACATGGACCACAAACAACATTGGTCCTTGACTGTAGGAGAGAGGCCTCTGATGGGTGAAGATAACCAGTTTTGCTGTCTCATGTGGTGGAGCATGGAAGGGTTCAGAAGTCTCTGCTACACAGGGTGGATCTTGCTGACTCTGGTGTAATCTATTTGCTACTTGGAGAACTTTCTTCTGACGTGAGACATACCTTCCTCAGAACTAGGTGGAACCTAATTATTTCTGGGCTAAAATAAGGATTAAGCCAAGATAAAGAAGGTCCTATGCCTAGATCAGCAGATCAATGAAGAAAAATTTCATCATGATGTAGAGAGAGGGAGAAATGTATCACAGAGTGAGAAAAAAGGTAAGTAAAAATACAAGTGAACAAATGTATAGGAATGAACAAAATGAAAATATATAAAATTGTGTTGTTGAAATGTTTTAAAGATACAGAGATAAAAGATCAGTAATAGAGTGAAAATATGATTACACCAAGAAGAATGTTTAAAAACTAATTTTTGCCTCTCTTATTACTTCAGCTTACAAAATAATGACATCAGTGCCAAAACTTATTTTACAAATATTAACTTGTTCATCACTGAAAGAAAAGTCATGCCAATTGCTTATTTTAATGATTTTTTCATGTATCCAAGAATTAAAATTGAAATTATTCATTATATATGAGTATGATTTCTGAACACTCAAGAACAGATACTGTGGCTTACACTTTAGAATAGAACCTCCAAGGTAGTAAATCTGATGATTTTCACTTTAAATCATCAAAGAAGAGGACTGGGGGCAAGCTGATATTTTTGAGAGTGTGTTCATTTTTGATATATCAGATGACTATTGATTGCATGCATTAAATGCTATATAGACCCCATCAAACTTGATAGAAGCTGATTTTAAGGAGACACATGATCTCATCTCACTCAAAAACTAAATGATCTTGCATGTGACATGATCACACATTTGGTCAAAATCTCTTGTCACCCCTCTGAACTAAATGGTAACAGAGGGAGCTTAGCACCTTTTCTAAGAGTTGAGGATTGTGTGAAGAATGAGCAGGAGGTGAATCAGGAATGAAGTGTTTCCAGGAAATATCAATGGCTGCTTTTCTCATTCTGGACAAAGCATTTCAGAATAAAATTGTACAAATCAAGATGGCAATATGAGGCAAAAATTGACTTAAGGTCTGTTTCTGTGGCTACACGTTGCCATCAGTCAGAGCTGTAAAATTTGCCTGTGGGGAGAGGTTTTGCTGCAAAGCCCTCACTTAATGATAACTCTCACACCCACTATAGAATATTAAAATGTTCTACAAACACCAGTATAGGCATTTAGAACAAATACAGCTTTTCTTCAAAGTTCAGCTAATATTCCATATCGGCTGTTTGCCATGATGACTAATGTACTGCAACCTTGCTGTTCTGCATTAAACATCAGGAAAATGTACATCTGCACTGGATTTTTTTTTTCTTTCCTTTGTTTCTAAAATGCTGAGTTCTGCTAAAAAGATTGGATGGAAATCAAATATGAGAAGCTTAGCCAACTTCAGTGAAATGATATCAGAGTTATATTATCACTTAATGAAACAAGTATAGAGGGCTGATTGATTTATAGAGCAATTTTTTGCACCATTACCTAACTTGATTGTGTACAAATAGTTTTCTATATTCACAAACATCGTGTCCCTGCACTTCTTTTAGTATGTATATTTCAAAAACATTATACAGGACTAAAAGATCTGAAGGTTTTCAGCAGAACAGTGTTAATATCATGTGAAGCTGTTTATTGAGCTTTAATACATTTTAGCACTTTTCTCTAAGGATGACAGACAAATAGATTCCTTTTTCCTGCGGTGATTAAAATCTCTTTGGAACAGAGGGAAATTTCAATGCTTAGTCTAAGTATATTGTTGCACAGCTGTGATACAATATTCCCACTTACCCACAAAAGGGTTGTTTCTTCTTTTAAATAGATTGAGAGTCATTCTGCTCAGATATATAGTTAATCTCCATCCGTAAACACTATAATCTGCAACTTCAAGAAGTTACTGTTTGAAATGGCATTTCACCCAGCTCTTCCTGATTCCTTCACCTCTAGTTCTAGGTCTAGATCTTTCAAAGAAATATTGCTTTTCATAGGCATTCACAGAAACGCAAGGATTTTTCCTTGAGGGTGCACTGTGGGATTATGACTATGAGACCATCACTTACATAAGTGTCAGACATTCAGGTTCTCATGCCTTGCCTGCAAAACTTGTATGTCTGGCTCTTGACTCACATCTCTGAATCAAAATTCATATCAGGAATGCTTTTTGGTCTACTTTCTCTGCAGCCACCTCTGGCAGTGTTGGAAGAGGATACGTAAGGAAAGTCATGGTCTTGCTTTTCACGTAGAAGAAACCCGTGCTCAGGAGCATCTGAGCAGTGGCAAAACTGGCATTCAAACTCCTCTTTGTTCCATTACTCTGGTGACCAGCAAGCATTCTATTGAAGAGTGACTGAAACACTAGCACAGAGAAAAAGAACCCTCACCTGGGAACCTCCATCTTCGTAAATGAAACCTTTGTATGCTTTAAAGTTTTAATTCTGTTTTGGATTCATAACAGATCCTGTTTTCTTGGGAGTATAATAATTTACTGCAAGGAAGCTTTTTGAGGGGAAGCCCTCTGTTTTGCTATGCGTGACTGAATATAAAATTTCTGCTCTCAAGAAATTATTTCCAAGCCATTTAATTATGACACATCCTGTGATTTTGGTGGAGGCTTTCTAGTGCTGACAGATGTTTGAAATAATGGATTTTCTTTTTATTCCAAGAAATCTAATTTGGAAAAAGAGCCCCCTACCCTGGCTGATTTCCTCTCTGTGGCGGCCTAAGTGTTATTGATAGTGTACTCCAGTACAATGACAATCAGGTTATTTTCAGCCTCAGATCTTGTATATCTAAGCAAGAGAAGGAAATATTTAAATGAAGGGTAATGGAGACTGTGTTCACATAAATATTTAAATATAATATGCCAAATTAATTTCTGGGACAATTACATGGATATTACATTGGTTACATCTATAATTCAGAAATTAATCTGGTAAATACTATTCTCAGTTGAGCTAAAGCAGAAATTAACCAGTGTTAGAAAATGCCCAAGCAAACACAATCTGATTTGCATGTTAAATAACCATGAAATGGATGTTTCTACTCTTAGACCAGTCTAGACACTGAGAGAATGGTGACAAGCATGCAAGAAGTGGGCTGCAACAACATGTGCAAATAGGAGAGTAAACCTGCACATCTGCCCATCCGAGCACTGCACCTTCACAGTGTATTTCCTCTTTGCAAGTTCATTTTGACAATAATTACTCCATGGCAAGACCTGGTATTCCGGCTTCTGGATGCTAAGTATCCTCCCAGTCTTCGTGATTTGTGAAGCCAACTCAGATCCTCACAGAAATACAGCTATTTGCTGTAAAAACCTAAAAATGTAAAGCAACAATCCTGACACAACCAGCAGTGGTAGGTTCACAGGAAAGCAATTTGACGCCCTCTCCACAGAGAAAAGCTGGAAGACTTGGTATGTTGTTCTACAAGGACAGAGATATTTGCTGTGTGTAACACAGAACCTCTTGCCATACCAGCTTAACGTCCTAATTGGCATCTTTCAAAGAAAAAAATTCTGCTGACACTTTTATGCTTGGTAACAGCCAAGAAAAATATGACAAGACCTGCAGAGGTGGAAGTCTCTTGTAGGCCACACCCAGCAACAGGGACAAGGAGGAAGATTTCCTTAGTGCACTGTTTTGAAGAGTTTCCAGGGAAAAGGCTTTGCTATGAGTGATTATCAGCAGACAAAAGAGCTGCCAGCTGAAAACGATCCAGCCATTTCCAAGTGTATCTTCCCATTGCCTTGAAGGCAGGCCTCTCAACACCTCCATAAAATAGCTTCAATGCAGATTTTTTTGCCAAAAATATTTACTTCTGTTGGACCAGACTCCTTTCCAATGTACACCTAGTAAAAGGTATTAGGTCACATTTCAGACTGGATCTGCAGTCTCCCAGCAGCATTTTCTAGAACTGAACAGTACCAGCATCAAGGCTGATATATTCAGAAAAGACTTTAGGATTGAAGTGTTAATAGAGTGGTGTTATGGACCTAGTGACTTAGCAGAAAGCATCTTCTGTGCTGGGGTGAAACAAAGGAATGCAGTGCTGTAAGGCAGAGCTGAGATCTGGGGACAAGGAGCCAGACCAGGACCTGGAAAAAAGTGGAAGGTTGAAACAAGTGTGGAAACCTTGGAAAGACAGTATGGCTTTCAAGTGTTCAAGTGACCAGAGCACTCTCTTCATTAAAGAGAAATCCCTAGAAAGGTGCTGCTGCTTTAAGGACAAGAAAAATGGAAGCATACAGGACTGTAAATTCATCCAGACAGCTTTAGGAAACCTATTTAATAAAAATTACCATAATCAATCTTGGAAGAAATAAATGTCTCACAATAGGATCTCTGCATTGATAGCATCAGTTTCTAAATAGTGATGTGATTCCTGAGATTTAATGAATGGATGCATATTGCCTTAGAAACCAAGCAGATGCAGAACTGACTGAAATAGTAAGTGTTGATAAATGTGAGGAAGAGATTGTCAGTGGGAATTCTGAGGAGATATGATTAAAATTTCTCATTTTATAAAAGGTAACAGATCACTTGTCACAGCTGAGAATGAGAAGACAATGTTAAAAGATTCAAGTGAAAAAACAAGATTGCTTATGCTTTTTAGTGGTTCTTGAAACCAGGATAACATTTTGAAAGGACAATAATGGTCTCAGAAACACACTACAGCCATCAGAAAATAGGTTTATAGTGCCTTTTAAGAGTTTTGATTGTCATCAAAATTATAAGACTCTAGATAGCTTTTAATTCTTTTTGGCTGTTCCACAATATTATTATATTGTTGTCTGCAGGAGTAGGGCAGGTCACACAACAGAAACTAAATAAAGGTTTTATTGTATCAGTCATGAAAATATATTTTTGGCCTTCAGGTTTTTGCAACCTTTATTTTTCCAAAATCATTCTCTTTCTGCTGAGGAACCAGCAATCCCCTTTCATTTGAGCTGAAATGTGGTTTCATGTGGAAAGATGTTGCAATCACAAGTTAGGATGATTCATTGATGTTCATGTCCACAACCTATTGATTGTTTCTCAGAGTACTTTCCAAGACCAAAATCATTGTTTCATCTCCTATCCTAGCATTTTTTCTTGAATCTATCAAATGAAGTAATACCATGGACAGTAAATTTTTTGCTACTTTTTTATCAAATATATATTTATTTTCAAAATAAGTTCTTTAAGAGAACTTCTATTTTAAACAAATAGAAGTTGTTAAAAAACAACTCTGACTTTATAGCTTTTCTTTCAATGATCCTTATTTTCTTTCTCACTGAATAATAGCTGATGTAAATGTGTAAATGCTGTAATTAAGTTCCAAGTCAAAATGAACTCCCCATTACAGCAGCTCAAGCTGTTGTATAGATCTCTTTGAGATGTTGCAGTTTGGAAAACTACGACATGAACTCAAATTGTTGATACTCTTAAGACCATCTTTTATGTACTATGCTGAAGAGTATCTAATTCACAGGTTGTTTTTTACCAGCTTCTCACTTTTTCCCCCTAGTTTTCTTCAAAGAGCCTGTGCTAATCTAATTCAAATGTATTTACATTTTACCAAAAGTTATCACTTACTATATTTTTTCTTTTTCTCTTTCCAATTGCTGAACTTTTCAGATCTAGAGGTCAGGTTCTTCAAGATAAATTCCTGTCCTTAGTTAAAATCAGGAGGGTAATTTAGGTGTGTATGAGATAATTTAATTTTGCTTTATCAGGTCTTTTATCCAGTTTATCTTTCCTAACCAATTTATGAGAAAGGAGCTGTCTGGGGTTAACAAATATTCATTGGATGAATGTAGCTGCTTTATTTTGCCAGTCACATTTTGACCTGTTTTGGAGACTCTCAAGTCTCTGTCATTGCTTACTGGACATTTCAAGCCATCCATGGCTCCAAAGCCACTGCCTGTGAATGCCACACCTCAGCAGCAGCCAGAGGAACATGCAAGATTCCAGATTAGTCCTGTCTGTTCCTAAGGACAGACCTACACAACACTCGTGATTTTTTTTAAGCTTCCATCTCACTGGATTGCCTGCTTATGCAGATATTGCTTCAGATCTTCTTCATTATCAAATCTTCACACACATTATCAAATACACAGTTTTGTTGACCCTTTGTCAGTTGACCAGGTCTCCATCTGCTTCCTTCCTTTAAGCACTGTCTTCCTAAGAATGCTTTGTACACTAATGATAGGATTAGATACATTTTTTCTGCATTTTTAGATCCATATGTGGAAGATTAAAATAATTTTCTTTGGCCACCATTACCATGATCTTACAATGTTCAGGAATGTCCTTCTTTATAATGTATGTATTGAACATTGAAAATGTATTATCAAGCATAATGTGCCTAATGTATGTATTGAACATTGAAAATGTATTATCAAGCATAATGTGCCTATTTGATAATAAAAGACTGGTTTGGATTTTGATATCACCATGCTGTCAGCGGAAAAAAAAAAAAACAGTCAAAGCAGCTAATCCCTACCTGGACATGTTTGGCTCTTTTTATTCATCTTAGACATTTTCCCAGTGCACTGAAATTTCAAGTGTCAAATGTATACAAACACCTTTTCTTCCTACCAGCATTTCTGTCAGCTCAGAAAGGTTTAGAATAGTGTCCCTTGCCACAAGGCATTTAAGTATTCCCAAATAATCTGCTCTCACTAGCTGTTCTTCCACTGTGTTGTTGTTCTAGTTATTCCACTATTATTGCACCTCATTTTTCATCTGTCTAATAATCCTGTGGGACAGACCCTGCTTACACTCCTATTACTTCCTGCCTGCAAATTAAAGATGCAAAAAGCAATTTCCATGGATGTGGAGAGCTTGGTATAATAAATGGCAATTCACAAGTGAATATGCCTGTTCACTTCAATTCACTTAATTAAAGTAAAAGGAAGGAAAAGTATAGAAAAGCAAACTACAGGATACAGCAGGGGGGATAAGATATGAAGTGAAGCAAAATAAAGCAAAAATCTGCTCAGAAGCATCAGTGTAGTTCCTGAAAACACTGACTATACTTGAGAGATATATATACATGTATATATAGTGTCTGCTCTGTAAGAAGAAGTAAATTAGGCCCCATGTAGCTGTAGGGATTCCCTACTGATGTTAATAACACCTATAATGATAATAGTTCCACAGAAAGATTCTTAAGATTAAATGAAAAATTTGAAACTACATATTAGCCCTACAGGTGTATGATGAATCATCTCTCTACATAAACACTTGATTTTACAATTGTGTATGCTAAGGATACAAACACATTTGAATATGCTTGGCTTTCAGACTTCATGACCTGGCTTAGGCCATGAAATGAATCTGACCATAGACATGAGATAGCTAAGAGTGATGTTAGGTTCAAAATACCCAGTAACTTCAGTAGTGGCTGTGATAGTGTTGCTTTTCCCAAGCTCCAGACAAGGGACACCACTGCATGGAATCTGTGAGTCAAGGGACATTTTTTCCTAATTCTTATAGGAACAGAAAATTTATATTGTATGTCTTGTTTCTGAGACTAAAAGTGCAGCAGACTCCTTGTCAGAGGAAAACAGATGGAAATATATGGAGTATATCATCTTATGTCTTCTTTTCCTTAGGCTTTGCTTAGGAAGTTGCTGGAGGATTTAGCTTGGATCAGATCCTGTGCACCTTTGTAAGGAATTTATGAAATGTCTCAGTTTAAAATCTGCTGCTTCATAATCAGTGAAAGATTTAAATTTTGACACAGTTATAAATTCTAGATTGATTTATTGTTTCAAATTATACTTCATGACCTCCTCTACAAAGATTACAGATGAATAAAACTGTTTACAAATTACCACATTAGGAAAATTAAGGAACTGAAATTGTATTTTTGTGTTCTGACATGCATTTCTATCAGGCAAAAACGAAAACTAATACATATTCTGCATTCTGGATTGCCCAGGAGTCGTAAATGTGTCATTTGGGACGTAGTTCACTGACTATCTGAAGTTCTATTCAAGAAAATCTTCTTTTTTGTGCCTGTCTATGTCGTATATTTTTTAAGGTTGGGTGCATGCAGTGTCATTGTAAAAACGTTTCCCTAAGGGAAGCTCACAACTCTCATGGCATTCACTTATTTAAAGTGTATTCTTTTAATGGCCACCTCAATGTGATGCAGGTGTCCTTGGTTCCCAAAAGCTGTCAAATGAAATGGCATGTTCTCTGTCATAGATTCAGCACTGGAAAGAGGAACCAGACTATTTTTGGTGGAACTGTACTGAAAATAGAAAATATGTGTGAGTAGTTTGGATGTTCATGCTAGTTCCTGGTGTTTGAATGTTAAAGATTTGCTGGAAATTAAAATCTTGACTACAACATTTTCTACTCTCCATAAATGCATCATTTATTTCCTGAATTATTCCTCTGGCTTGCAGGCAGGATACAGCTCTTGACAGCAGGCATCTGAAAATACCATGAGAGCCCACTGATTTATAATAGCAGAGTGAGTCACAGAAGCTTCTGGGCATCTCTTAGACCCTGACAGTGAGAGGTTCATGACTTCCACTCTGAAAATTTTCTCCACCCCTTATTGTGTGAGAAAATGAGGACTTGGCTCAGGAACTGAACCAGATTGATTTAATTAAAATTGATGTAATTAAAGTATAGAGCTCTTTTACAGAAACTTCCAGGCTTCCAAATCAGCACAGGCTCCCTATAGGCCTGTTTGAGGGAACATCTTAGACAGCAGAGTGAATGCTTCATAAAGATCACCAGGACCAGCACAAGCTCTGAAAAGGATGATATTGGCAGCAGGAGGCTGGGGGATGCCAACGTTCAGATGACATGAAAAGGAGCAAATAGATAGCCATCTATCTGATGTGGCAGCAGTGTAAATAAAGACATTTTTTCCACAGTGTGCAAATATAATACAGCTTTCTGAGAGGAGCAAGATCTTAAAAAAAAAAAAGTATGGACATAGCCAAATATCTGTCCTTATCTGTACGATTTGTCATTCCCCTTCACTTGATGCAGGCTGTTTCACAGAGAGAAAGGCCTTTTAGGACTAGGAGAATTACTTTTGCTGCCCCATGGTCCCCCTAAATTTATTAGTTCTTCTGAATAAAATCTTAGTGCAGATAAATTTGTCTAGTTATTACTTGGATAAAGCTGAGATGCTTCGTGACACCTATAGACTTTTCTACACTCATCTTTCTGGAAAAGTGGCATGTACCCTATTCAGCACTTTTCATAGAAAAAACCCTCTTGTGATGGGTCCATTATGGAATTAAAAAATGCCTTTAAACATTCACTGTATAATTAGCTGAGATCTGGGCAAAGATCTTGCCAGATGTAGTTTCAAAGCTGAAAATCACTCCTGGATGCAGTTGTAACTTTGAGAACTAGAGAAATTTTACTCATAATGGAACATTATTCTCAAATTTAGACCAGTCTCCTTTCCCACAAGTTCCCTGGTTTGGTCATACCACTCTGAGATGGTCAGGTTCCCCTAGATGTCACTAACAATCCCCCCAGCTGTATTGCATTCACAGGTCTTTAGATACAATTAATCTCAATTTATTCACTCCCCTTTAAGTAGTGGTATAAATTACTCCAAACTAGTTTGAGAGGTTCCCTAGTTCTGAGTCTCAAAGGCAGCTCAGCCCAACACAAGGTATTTGTCTAAAATGAGGGAGGTAAATAGCAGCCTGGTGGTACCAGAGTTACATACAGGCTATGTAACTCTGATGAGTTGTATCTATGAGCATACAGAACTACCAGTTGTTTAAAGTGTTCAATTCACATGTTTTCTGTAATATCCATTTACTTTTCAGCCTCTGGTTTTCTAAAAGATTGATTAAAATATAGTTCTGTACAGGCAAAGAAGTTTTTAATGTTATTCAGTCATTTACAAAACATGATTTTTGAATGCCATCCAAATCAGGCACAGCAGTATAGGCCAGTGAAGTAATTTTTTATCTGATTTTGCAGTTAATCTAATTTTTTGTTAGTGTAGCTCTGTTAGTGATACGGTATTATGTGTTTTGGCATAATCCTCTAATCGAAATGCAGTTTGGAGCCTCTTATGTTTTCTTTATCCAAATTGTTGTGTATTGTTACAGCAGCATTTTTGAAAGATGGATATTAAATGCATCATAGATAAATATTCCCATTTTATACATGGGAAAGGTAAATTAAGGGCTCAAACATTAATTCAAATTCTATAGTATTACAGTGAAATTTAATCTGTTTCTGAGATATGGTAACACAAACACAAACCAGCAAATTACTACTTTTCTCTCACATGCTAGGAAAGAAAACAGTGACAGCATGAAAACGTTAACAGAAAAATGTATGGATATCAAAAATTTTAGCATTATAATAATTATACCTTAGAATATATTATGCCTCTACAGCAATTCCAGTAATGTCATTACAAGAGTTTGTGCTATGAGTACTAAAACACAAAATTATTAGGAGAGGAAGTGGAGACACTGCTGAAAAACTGTCTCCATTTTTAAGCCTCTGCATTCAGGTTGCCCATTTCTGAGATGATATTTAACTCACTGGTCTCTATGGATTTTAAACAATCTGTTCAGACTGTCTGGAATATGTTGTGGACTAATATAAGTATGATGGAGAAAAAAAGACAAAAAAAAATATTTTCCAGGGTTGAAGGATTTTAGTCCTGCAATGAAATGTCTGGGGGCAGAAATCTGCCAGATGGATACAACTGCTGGACCAGAGGCTGTGGTTTCCTATTCTGTGAGCAAGGGGTTTTTTTCTCACATGGGAAGCTCTATGTATAGCAGAGGGATGCCTACTCTCAGGGAATAGCATGGAATTTTTCCCCCAGGCCCTGCAAGTGCCTCCTAGGTCTTCTGAATGATCAGCAAAATTCTTCCCCCCCACTCCTCTGTAGGTTTGTAGTGGCCAAACTTTGTACAAGGTGGGAACAGTGAAGGAGCTGATGTAATGTACCGGTGGAGGCATCATGGCTTGTCCTGGAAAAAGTTATAGGAGCACCTTTGAACAAGGTGTACCTTGCTTTGTACAAGGTGGGAAGGGTAAAGGAGCTGATATAATGTACCAATGGAGCATCATGGCTTGTCCTGAAAAAGGCTGTAGGCTCAGCAATGACCAGAATAGTAGGACTGCTGGTCTCAGCTGGGAGGGTTTTGATCATGTAGAGAGTCTGGGAGGAGAGGAGCAGAGGAGGAACGACCTGCAGCAGTGCTTTCTCATATAGTTAAGCTTGTTGTAGGTCACAGACAACCAGTTGCGGGGTCAAGGTCCAAGCTGAGAAAATAAAGTGAGTATGGGATGTACTGGGCCTTGTGAGAAATTAAGAACGTTATACAACTAGACAAAGTAATCATCCATGTTTTTCAGATGTGATCTATGTGAAAAGCCAGGCAAACAAATTGTTATGTGAATCAGGACTTGCTGGCTCTGGTGCAAGAAGAGAGACAGGAGCTAATGTCATACCCTTAAGGTACATGCTAAATGCTCATTATTTAAATGTTGTGTTTTAAGAGGCCACATGGCCCCCAGTACACAATTACATCTGT
Organism: Zonotrichia albicollis; assembly: GCF_047830755.1. NCBI lineage: Eukaryota > Metazoa > Chordata > Aves > Passeriformes > Passerellidae > Zonotrichia > Zonotrichia albicollis. The sequence goes on from NC_133819.1 coordinate 135,743,659, forward strand.
AAATTTGGAACCCAGTTAAGACAATGTCTGGTTTCTTTTAGAAGCACTGCCAGCTGGGAGTTGTTCTGAGTCCTGCCTGTTACTGGATGCCCTTGGAATTAGATGCTAAAATATTGGGCTGTAATAGCCTTGCTAGATATCTGGAATCCTGCAGATTATATCTCTAGTTTTCTGAAATAGCCATTTTTGCTCACCTAGGTTCAAACTGAGGACAGCAAAGCTTTACAGCAGCAGCAGCAAATGTAATGTACCTGGATCTCAAGTTCCAAGCACTACCACACTGCTAATAGCTACAGCATCAGTGGAAAATAATTGTCAGAAGAGAAGTCAGTGCAGGGGAATGTCAATGGTATCTATTGAAAATGAAACATTTCTTTGTAGTCTTTAAAAGAACTAGGTTAGGTTATAGTCAGTTAGGTTATAGACAATTTCTCAATGAACAGTTTGAGAGCTGCAATTTATAAAATCATGAAATAAATTCTTTTTTTATAGAAAAGAAAAATTCTGTCCAGATGTGAAACCTTTTACAAACTGCCTTTTTGGTTCATATACTCTTTGTTGCCTGATTCAACTGCTAAATCCATCATGGTCAATACAACAACAAGAAAAAAGATGTCTTAAACAAAAATTGTTCTGCAGAGTCTGGATTTAAATATTTTTATTAGTTTGTGTACATCCCAGTTGTTTTCTTTGCCCATGCTGTAAATTTTAATCAGTGATTTATCAATGCAAAGTGAGGTGCAAATTCCTATCAGGTTGTACAGGAGAGTGGCAAAGGAACTTCCATTTGTCTGTTTTAGCAGAAAGATCCCTGTAGATCCTTCCTCAGCGAGTCTACCTACGTCTTCCAGTGATTTTATTGGTTACCTTGTAGCATGAACTGCAAGAAAAGTCTATCCAGCAAGTTAATGTTCCAAACACATTTATAAGTATGCAAAAAAGACCTACAGTCAGTCAATTTCCATCAGCAAATCTTCAAAGGTTGAACTCCCATTTTCTTAACCTTTGAATAATGCAGATACAGAGACAGGCTGAGGGGTTCTGCTCAGTAACTTCCTTTATTTTTGTTTCCTGCTTCATTGTATCAAAGTTACTGAGGAGGAATTAAAAAAGATTACCACAAGACAATTAAAGAAGTGATAGGTGAAGGCAGTTTGTGTGAAATGAAAGGACGTGCCTCTATGGAACTGGCCATTCCTAGTCTGTTCTCCATCCAGGGGGACTCAGGTGCCTTTGTCAAGACCTCCCAAGGAGCTGCCAATGTAGTTAGGTGCCTGATCACTTTTGAAAGTCTGACCACATACACTTATTTTGTTTAAAATAAGTTTATAATATAGTAGCTATGCAATAATTCTAATTAGAGGAGACCATTGGAGATTTAAACAGAGAAAAGGGGGAAGCTGACTTCTAAAGCAGAATGTTTAGTTCCCATTCTTCCTTTAATTTTTTTTTTATGGGAACTACTTGTCTCTTCTAGCTGTTAAATGAAGGCTGGAAAAGTCTGACTTTAAAGCTTAAGCTAGAAAATAAAATTCTCACAATATATAACAAAACTAAGACATGAATTTACATATCTACTAAAGTCCTTGAAATAACTTCTTACACATAAATTGAAATTCTGTGGTCTGTTTCTTGTCACTGTAAGGTTTAACTCTAAGGAATACAAATGCACAAGATTAGAAACACAACTCTACAATAAACAGTAAAGGACATTATCAATAAAAATTAATAACATGAACAATACATGGTCCCTGGCAGAGTGATAGCACAGTTTCTTCACTGCTGTTTACATGCAGAGCTTGGCAAGGCAAGCAGCTTGCTTCCTAATGGACTGTTACTTCGCAGGCCATTAGTGTGGAATTAATGAAAGCAATTAATTTCCCATACTTCTGTAATAACAAAGAAAGGAAAGGAAGAGCTGTCCTCCTCCCACAGCTGATAGCTCTCTTCCTGTGCCTAGATCACAGTCTTGGAGGGCTGGATGATTTGGGTTCTGTTCCCACATCTTCTGCAATATTCTTTGTGACCTTGGAAATCATTTGCTCTCTGTGTGCCTTAAATTCCCTTTTCACAAAAGGGAATTAATTATGCTTCATTGTTTCCAGAGAAGTGTCATTAGACCCAATTAGTTAATGTCTGTAAAGTGCTTTGAGAGCAATCTTATGACAGATGATATTCTAAGTGCAAAGTGCCACAGTAAAAATTTGTAGCAGTCTGGCTTAGTGTTATTTGTTTAACACAAACAATGATCTTGGCAGTTCAGAAATGCTAATCTGATGTATTGCACAAAGATAAGATAAAATTACATTTATTTTGACTCTTATTCAGCTAAATACCAAATTACAAGCCTTAATGTAAACACTAGTTACTGAGATTTCTCTATGCTGTTATGTATTTAATTCCCTTGAACTGAAGTTTTGCTTATCATTAGTTTCTCTCACCCCAAATAATTTCCTAAAGACTTCCTAGAAGTAATGTTTCTAATTGGTGGAGTCATCAGGAAAAGTGGTATAGAGTAGGAAGGAACTATTAAAAGAGACCAATGTTTGAAACTTCAGAGTGTGTGTTTGAAAGATAAGATCAGAATTAGGCAAAACAAAGATCACTTTGGCAGTATTTGGAAAAAAAACAAACCAAAAACAAGCCAACAAAACCAGCTTAGAGAAGATTTATTTGAAGGCTGGAGTCATCAAAGCAGACACAACTAAATTCTTGCTAATTATGGTTATTAAAACCTACACAAGAGATTGAAGACTTTAAAATTTGACAGAGAGAACTGATAAGACTTGGATGCAGTGGTAGAGAAGAAGGGAAAAAGTCAAAGATACCACAAATCTTTTAGATGCTAAGGACAAACAGGATGATGCTTATAAAAAGAAATAAAAAAGTTAAAGAATTACAGACAATAAAGAAACTTGTCAGTGATATATCAACACAGGCTTTTACAAAAATAATTTTTCAGGAAAACATGAACACTTTTGCAAGTTTGTCAAAACCCTCTAGCAACCTGGAAAGAGAAAGGTAAAAGATGCAAAATACTAATACCAAAATACATTTTCAGACAGCTTAATAAACAGAATAGGTATTAGGTGATTTGGTTCAACAGCATGTTGTAGACTGAAACTACACAAGAAAATGACCCTAGAGGTTTTTGGAGCTCTATACTGTGCTTCCCACTCAGCTTATGCTGGGCAGGAAGGTTGGTGCATCTATGCAGAATGTTTTATGGGATCATGGACTAGAACAACATTTATTATCTTCTACCTATGCTACTTAAAAAGTATTGTTTGATAATGACTGGCTTAATTGAAATGGCATGAGTAAAATTCAACAAAAAGAAAGTTACTTTTACCTATTATGATCTGTAAATAGGTATTATCCTATTTATTGTTACATTTTTATTTATAACCTATACATTTAGTTAAATAAATTGATTTTGGAGAGACCCAGCATTTAGCATTACCATATACCTTAAGGTTTTGAGCAATAGCATGTTGATGTTTTCAGAAGACATTTTGTCTGCATTTCCTAAAAGACAAGGAAGTACAAGGCTGAGATCTTAAAGAACAGCTTAGGAGCTAAAGGGCAGCTTTGGAAGTTTGTGCTCTGCAATTTCTCCTGTGGCTTGAGGGGAAGAACTTGAGAGGCGAAGTGGATCATCCAAGCTCATGCTCTGAACAGATGCATTCTGTCCCTGTAGACAGACTGATCCAAAGGATTAATGGTGGAATTAATGATCTAGCTCAAGTCAAACTTTGTGGCTGTTTTGTTTCTCTTTTATGCAAATAGTCAGCCTTTGCAATTCGATAATTCAATGAATGTACTTGTAAGGTATCTCCTATAATACCTGTTGAACTTGTTTTGGAAATAGAAGCACTTTTGTTTTTGCTTTGGTCATAAATCCAAGTTCAGACACAAAACTCCCAATGTTTTTACTAAAAAGAGTTAGCAATTAATGTAGAATCCAGATTTTGCAGAATGATGAACATTAAAAAGAAAAAAAAACAACAAAGAAAATCCCCAGCAGCATCCACTTCCACTAAGAAGGAAAACCTCATACTTTTAAGCTGACGGGATTTTTTCACTGACTTCAGGGGAAGTCTGGAAAGCTGTTACAGCAATCACTGACTTCTAGGGGAATAAAAAGAGTACATTGGAAAAAATCCATACTTTATGGATTTTATTAGCTATGTTCACAAAATAAAGACCTACCTATTTGCAAGTGTCAATTCTGGCATGGTTTAAATGTTCAAAACAAAGAAGAGTCATGGGAAAAAAAAAAGAAAGCAAAAAACCATAGCTTGTTTGAAACAATACAAAGTTCATTCAGATACATAGAAGTTCTCATTTTTCATCTGGTGCATTCATTGAACATCCCACACACACAGGCTATTTGGCCTCAGTCAGTGTCCAGAGTTGTCCAAAATGTTAATGACACTTCATTTTCAGAAAATTAAGAGTTGGATGGCCTCTGTCTGTTTTATAATGAGAAATAAAGTGATGCCAGGTCTGATGAGCATGGTCTGCTCATTCCATGCAGCTGTGGAATCATCATTGATGTGATCTGAGTACTGTAATCCACATACAGTTGTCTGAAAGCTGTTGGCAGATCAACTTTGTCTACTGAACCCTCAGTTTTGGGTTTATACCTTCTTTAAGACCATAAAATGCTCTTTTAATTTCTGTATTGGCCTTTGAATAGTTACAGAATGGAAGTATCATTCATAACTGGGAGCTAAGGGAATTAAGGGAATGTCAGCTTGGAAATGCACCTTGAAATGCTGATTTTTCCCACATCATTGTACATAACTTGCTTATTAATATGCATCTCCTCCATTGTAGAGAGAATGTCTAGTCTAATTTATAGGTCTGGGGACTCACATCCTTTCTTCAAAATGAGGTGTTTGATACTTGCTACCCCTTTGTGGTCTGATGGCTGGGGAAGTACTCACAGCCATCAGGGTCTTTAGCATATTTTAAGCTTTCTCAAAGAGAACTAAAAATCCTAGGTGTCATGGAATATAATATAAAATAACCACAACCTCTGGTCCATGGTAGTAATCCAGGTCCCAGTAAAATTTAAGACAGCTGCTGGTGCATTTTTATTGACTTCTCCCTACCAGAGTCACAGAGCAATGATACTTCAGTATTGCATGTCTTGAATGGGGACAATATATTAAGCTATTCACCACTAACTCTGACATCCTGTTTTGAATCTTTCTGGATTCCCGAGTAAGAAATACTGCTTACTTAACTTCCCATTACACTTTTGGATGGTTTCCTATAAAAAGAGTGAATAATTTACCATTTTTGCTGCAACTTGCCCTGCTAAAGCTTTGCACTGGTAATTTAATTCTATATTCATTTAGTTTGAATTACACAGGGAACATCTGCAACGATTCCTAACAATAACTACATTTCAAGACAATTACACAGTAATAACTAGAGCTGCAGGATGATGTCAAAGCCAGAAGAGAAAAAAGAGGTGCACACAGACTTTGTGCACAAAATTAAATTTTGTGCTTAATTGGGAAAATGCAAGTTTATCAGAGAAAAGTCTTTGTAACACCACATGTATGTATTTAATATATGTGTTTCTGTATTTACTGCAATATTTTCTATTGGCATCACACATTTACTTTCATTACTGATTCTCTGAATCCCTGATGAAATGAATGTCCAAATTTCCTCTCCTTCTTAGCCAATTCCTGTTAAGATGAAGACAATGAAATAAAAAAAAGACCTTGTGAGATTTAGCTTGTCAAAGTTTTGTGGACTTAAGATCTGTGGGAGGCAGGAACTCCATACCCTGTATTGTATATCCTCATCTATGGAGATGTTTTTATGTTTGTTTATCAAATGATTCTTATGCTGCTATATAGTCATGCAGAACATGACAGACATAAACATTCAAATTTTACTTTTCCTTTTGAGAGGAGAAAATCCAGTACCTTATACTGTATTTCTGGGAAGCCTTTTTGGGTTTTTTTTGCAAATATTAAAAAAAAAATTCTGGTCAGGTGATTGTCAATATAAACCACAAAAGTTTTGATTTTTCTGTGCTACAGATATTTTCACCTTTTCACGTAACTTAACAGATACATTGCTAATCCTTTCAAAACTGTCATCTCCTCTAAGGAGCAAATACTCTGTGGTAAATGGTTGATATCCTAGCATGAAGATAACTCATTCAACTCTCGGCCCTTGCCCCATCTGAATCTCTCACTCAAAATCGGTGCTCCTGACTCCCTTCACCTCCTATTGGCAAATCCCCATCTCCATCACTCAGTGTGTAGTTGCTTGTGTGGAATCACTTCTGCTGTGTCTCAGGAAGCAGAAATGTGTTTTTCTGCAATTTTTGTCATCTCTTGTAAGTGGAGAAAAGAGAAAGCACTGGAAAAGTACAGAGTAAGCACTGCTTTCAGTGCCATAACCAAGACTTCTGGAGGGTACAGTACTGTGAGTGAAAAGTAATTTGGAACTGAAATCCAGGGGTTACCACTGGTTTACACCCAAGATGAGATAAATTCCAACCCCATCACTCATCCTGTTTCTCCTAAGGGCAGAGTGGCATTTGGAGGGAAGATTTTCACCTACTGAGGGCCCTAAGTCAGCTTAAAAGGTTTCAGCAAACTCTGAACATTTTGAACTCTGAACATCTCTCTAAAACTTGAGAGGGGAAAAGGCCCACTTAACTGTGATTTTGGAACTTCAATTTTATGGGAACCCCTAACTCAAACCAATTGCTTGGCACCTCAGCCTTTTCCTTCAGCTCTTCTCACAGCAGCATGGATGTGACTACATCTTTTGTGCTTAAATCTTACCTGAAAACAGTGGGTTTTTTGTTGCTTCTTTTGTTGAATTTATTTTTTTTCTGTGAAAATCCCTCAAGTTTCAACATGAAAATATCTACTTGCAGAAGATGATACTGACGCAATGTAAATGCTAATTTTTACTCATCTGAATGAGGACTAGTAACCCAGTGTCAATAGTAAGGTTTCACTGCACTAACACACAAAATGTGTCAATATCAGCTTCCAGGAAGATAAAGGAAATTCAGAGAAACATTTTTTTAATGTTATAAGGAAAGAAATGTTAAAGAAAGCTGTATTTTTCAGTTGGATAATTGTTTAGATGAGCAAAAGTATACAGGATGAAGGACCAAAAGCTTCTGAATTAGCAGCAGTAATACCCACTGCAGTATTAGTGTGAAGTTCAGCTATAAAAATTGGAGATCTGATACCATGGTTTCTATTATCAGTTTCATTCACTGGAGTAACAGTGTGTATACTCCATTGTAATCCATATTTTCACATTGCTCATAAACATCACAGTGACCACATGTTAATCCTTAGCAGGAATATCATACAGCAAACATCTCACCACAGATTTGATAAATTTCCTAGGAAAATTACATGGAAAAAAGGTGTGTTTCAGAGTATATTTTAATATTGATACAATGATCTGGAGTTGCTCTAAGAAAGGGGATAGAGTTACTTGTGCTTGTGAGATACAAGGAAATATGTAAACACAGAACTTATGTCTTCAAGTAGTTTTTAAAAATTGTACATAGGAGGAAATTACAATTGGTTATTAAAATTAAAGCAAGTCATGCTTAGTAATTAATTTTTGAAGTTTCTCTGACTAATCCAATCCTTTGTATCCCTTCTGGGAACATTCAGCTGCATAAGTTACCTTTTCTCAGAATATTCTCATCTGGAAAAGCATAACCTGCCAAATTTGGAAGGACAAATTGATTGGATTGTCCATAAATCCACTATTGTCTTTTTTATTAAATGGAAGAGATAGAATTTTCAAAAATGAACAGAATGTTTAGGGACAAGTATTTTCTTTTGTGCTTTAGGTCTCTTCAGTACTTATTTGCTTCCCTCCCAGAAATTATTCCAGTGAAATGACTTTACTGGAATAAAGAACAGAATATGTCACTCTTTGGAGAAGGAAACCTCTTTGAAGGAAGAGTTCAGAAGATGCTGGTGGTCTGACAACTTGGGAGAATATATTCCTTTTTATGGCTTATTTTTTTGGAGGGGTGAATGACTTGCACCTTGAAATTGTTACTTTCAAGCACATCTATTCCTATAGCAGATGAAATTTTCTTTGCTCTGTATATTACTCTGCTTCCAAAGGGGATACTATCTAATTTGAATGTTTTCTTATGGGTTCCTTTGCATCTTACATCCTTGAGGCATTTTCTTACTTGGTACCTTATTTGGCAACCATTTTGCACGTATGAATTTCTTGCCTAAATCTTACTCATATTTTCTAAAATATTTTGTCTTTTCCAGAGTTGCTGTTCAGATTTTCACCTTATTTTACTGCCTCCGTCTGTTGACATTAGGTCAATAATATTCTTAACTGGTTATTGCATATTGACCACACAGGCTGCAGTGTCCTTTAGAAGTCTGATGAATTCCCTAACTCCATTTAGTGAAATATGATTCAAAGGGCCCATTCCAAGCTGCAAATACCTCACCCACCAGGACTTCAAATGGTCTCGTTGGAAAGGGAGGAAGGGAGGGTGTAGAACTGTCGCTCAAACTTCTCCTTTACCTTCCTTTGAAGGGGAGTGGTAATGAAAGAGTGGAAAACCAATCAATTATAAAAATATTCAGACTCTAATCTACATACTTCTTTCCTACTCACTCTCTGGGCATGTAAAAGTAACTTTCCTAAACACAAATTTTCCAAAGTCTCAGATCTGTGAATGACACAGTCCTCTCTTTACAGCTTCACAGGTATTTGCTTGCACTTCACATAATTTCAGGAAATATTAGTCCCTTGATTATGTCAGTATCTCAGGGAAACAATTCACAGTGTTTCTCTGCCCGTGCAGTTTCATTCTGTCATTTCTAGAAAGTATTGCCTCTCACCTGATATGTTCTGTTCCTGTTCAATGACTGCATGATATCTCCTGTTTAACAATGGGCAGTAACGGAATACATAACTCAAATAACATTGCTTGGTCACTAAAGTCTCTGGTCATCTTTATCACTCTGCTTTAATTGCATGAGCACAATGCATATCTGTTATTTGGGAATAGTACAGGTGTTAAACCAGAGAGGTAAGGGTGAATGAGTGAATGCCTTGTCTTTGCTAAAGTGAGCATTCTCCTCAAATCCTTCCCTGAGAATTATATCCAAATTTGTGTAGGTCTCTCATGTTTTGTTACAGGCAACTTTCAACAGGGCTTACAGCAGAACAAAGCAGAACTGAATTGAGTAAACCACTGGATTTTATCATGTCTTTCTGTTGCTGGTGTTTTAGATATTGCTCAAGTGCTCCAGGCATGCTGGGCTTGCTCCATTTTTAGAAAATAGTACTTACCAGAGTATTTTGCTCAGAATCTGTATGGCTTTTGTTTACTGTCCTGTGATGCAGGAGGATTTCAACCCAGGTCACTCTACAAAGTATTGAGCTATTCAATCTGCTTCACTATATTCCTTTGTTATCTTTTCCCTCCTCATTCTCAGTTTTTAAGGAGATGCTTGTATACCTGAAAGAATTCTTCATTTTTGTCCTTGCATAGTGTCACTGTTATGCCTTTTCTCCATGCTAATTTGTTAGTGCTGTGACTTTAATTCACCAAATACCCTGAGTTGTGCATGGCATAATGCTGTAAGGGGAACTTTGTGTGGTGAATCCGACTGCAGGCAAAGAGTCCAGGGCAAGGCTCTAAGTTGATAGCCCATCCTCAGAGAAAGTGAAGAAAATTCAACAGCAGTAACTAATGTTGCAGACCATAGAAGGGTTAATAGAAAATTTTATAAGGATTTTCAGCAAGATTTTTCCATTTGTAGAAATCAAGGACGTGGAAAGACTCAAGATCCACACGTCTGAAAATGTCAGCTGTGCAACAAGGCACTATTTCATTACATTTCCACCAACAAGGCTCTAAAGAGGTCATAAACTTTCCAGTCACTGCTATTCAGGGCTTTAAAAGTGCTTAAGGCTTTTGTAATCATTTTTGTAGCCAAAGTCCAAGGTTTCTAAGTGTGTATATATGGAGACAAAGGCTTAATAACCTTTTTCAGAAGTAACTTGGTACTTTAATGCCTCAAAATACTGGTGTCCATTTTCAGGCACATCAAAGGACCTGAATTTTGAAAACCATTGAGAACCTATTTTCTGAAAGGTAGTCTTTCACCGTGCAAGCACTCAGAATAAAGGACCCTAAGGTGTATTCTCAGTGCTGACAGCACTGAGAGTTGTGTGGCAGCTTCTTGCTACTTCTGTGGCTCTCTATGCCCCTTCTTTCAAGTGTAACTGAATAACAGCCCCTTCTTGACATGCACTCCCAGTGCCCTGAACCCTTCTTGCTGCCAGTGCTGGAAGCTCTGTGGGGAGGGAGGGAGGGATGATAGCCAGCTCTGCCATCTCTGGGCTTTCCTGGCAGTGCAAGACATAGAGAAAGGTCAGTAAATCTAAATCTTTCTGTGAGGCAAAGATGATGCATTTCCCTGCTTACTTCTCCAAATCCATACCAACTGCACCTATGTGTTTTTCAGCTACTACTGTAACCTGAGAGTTTCTGTCTCCTAGCTGGGAGTGGATATGCACCCACATATCCATTTGTCAGATTTGTTGCTTCATTTTATGCTGTTAATGTTCTTGTTCAAATGGAGGTATTTCCTGCTGCACTATTACAGGTGTTCCTTATGCCCATTGCTTTTACTTAGTATGAAGTCTAGCAGATTTCTTTTTAAGTCTTTAAAACACTTAAATCTACTTGCTTATATCTTCTCTACGTGGTACATTTTACACCCATGGCAGGTCCATGATGTAAAATAATTTTTTTGTATCCCTTTAAATTTTAGTTGTTGCAGATGTTACCAAAGGTATCAGCAACAATAGGAATTCTCCCACCTCCTTTCAGAAGGTGTAAAATCCCACAACCATAATTTTGCACTATTTTTGATAATTTACAAAGATGTTTCAGATAGTATAATCTAATACAATGCTACCCACTTTTTAAACAGAGACTGCTCAGTGAGGCTTCACAGAAATTTTTTTTCTGTGTTCAAAAAGACATCTCAGAAGTCCCTACATTCTTCTGATCTCTCACTTGATTTTCTTTATGACAGCAGTTCACTGTGACACTAAATATACTAAAGCAGTTCTCCTGCTTTCACCCCTGAATTGTTGCTGTAGTGATGCTCAAAGCTTCTGCTAGGAAAGTGTTAGGAATTTCTAGAGCTCTCAAGGATGAGGGTCACAAGCTAACATAATGGAAAGTGTCATCTGCTGTTTTCCTACAATATTTAAGACTATTTTAAAAGATTTTTGTAATTATCAGTAATTGGTTTCTTCTATATTCAAAGTCTGTTTGCAGGTAAGTTGGCCTCTTAGATTCGTAGAATGGTTTTGGGTTGGAAGTGACTTTAAAGGTGACCCACTTCCAACCCCCCTGTCATGGGCAGGGATGCCTTTCCTTAGACCAGGTTGCTCAGATCTTGTCTCTCACTGCTCCATGCAGGGTGGAGCACGTTGGAAAGCCTCCTCTTGGTTATTCATTTTCTTTATGTCTGAAATACTGAGGGCATTTGCCTGAAAGACTTCAGGCCTACAAAATCTGAAGGCATGACTTATTATGGCAAACCTTCCAGTCCTCTTAAGTACAGCAAAAAACTTTAGATGTCAGGAAGCATGGAGGAAAGTCATAAAAATGGGAACCACTGTGCCTAGCATGATGGAAAGGCTATATTAAGCATCATGAATTAGAACTAAAGGGGTATCTGGGGTTTGGACTTTCCCTCAAACAAATCAGGAGCAACTATCAAAAGATCAGTAGGTTTTTTCCCTCATGGATAAAATAAGATCAAGCCATTATTAGGAACCATGGGATAAATTACTGTACAGAACTAGAAAGAGGGAAGAAGAAAGAAGTCAGTGACCATAAATATTCTGACTTCTCTTTCTTATTTATTTAATTGTGTTGTGGTTTTGTGCTTATATTCTCGATTTAGATTCAATGAAAGATGATAATTGTCTGACAGCAAGACTTTTTTAACATAAAACTTCTTAAAAATTTATATTCTCTTCAAATTCCAAATACAATGAGCTACATCTCCCATGATTTCTGCTGGGATGTGAAGGTTTTAAATGAGAATTCTGATAATGGAAAGAATAACTATGAGGTTAAGAGTGGCTACTTTTCCTTGTACAACAGCAAATTCACTGCTTATCTCCTCAAAGAGCAGTGCAGTGTCAGCAAAAAGACTGGTGTCCCTGTAAATATACTGTTTTGAAACTAAGTCAGGCAATGCATCGTTGGACCTTAAGAGTAGAAGAACTGATGCTTAACTTTTTCTGAATCATTCAGGTCTTGTGGAATTTCCTTGAAATTTGAAGAGGCCTATGCCTATTTTCTGTGGCGTCATATTTACATAGACTCTTGATAGCCAACATTTTTGTAATTGAGGCATGCTAGTATAAAACTACAGACCTGTAGCAGACCTCTTCTATAAAGGAATCTTGCCTTTCTACATTTTGTAGCATTCAGCCTAGCTCCTAGTCTGTGATTCATGCAGGAAATTATTCATCTATGGAGGAAAAACAAAAGAGTTGAGAGCAAATTTCAGACCGTAAAACAAAGCAAAAAGAAATCAAACTGCAGGGATGAAGAGAAGGATGTACGTGAGCTTTCTCTAAAAATGGGAATGGATTCAAAAACATTAAGGGAGGAAAGTAGCCTGAAGAGGACTGTGGGACTTGAAAGAGTGACAAAAATAAGTTACTTACCAAGATAGCATATTAATGATGTGGTTATTTGCTTTAGTACTTCCAAACAGGGAATATGAACAGATGCTAGAAACCATTAATAACTACCAGATAAAGAAGTTGCAAGGAAAGTAAATATTTCGGCATGAGGACTTTGCTTGTGAGGACAGTCAGAAATACCCAACAGTGAACAAAACTCTTCCCAAACCCCACCTAAATATTCAAGAAACAATGCATTTCAGAACAGTTCTGTAAATTTTTGGTCACAGTTCCCTGTTCTGTTACCCTGAGAAGAGGCATGGAAAGGGAAGCCCATCTGTGTCCTCATTTCAGGGGAAGGAGACACAGTTATTTGCTTCTTCCTCCCTGAGACATCTGAGACATCCGTGTAGTGCTGCTGGGGTGACAGGCTGAAGGCAACAGCCACCCCACACTTTTGGGGCAGCAAGGCAGAGACCACCCCTGGGAACTGAGGTCTCCAGTGAGGGGCTGGGCAGGGCAGAAGGAATGGGAAGAAGCTCTGGATGGGAACACATGGTGGCCATTATCAGTCAGAAGGTTGCTTCCAGTCATATCTCACTTGGGCTTCATCTGTACAACATCTGCTAAGCTGGGCTTGCTTAAGATGGGGCCCAAGTGCCTGGATCACCAAGGTATGAGCTGGTGGTGCCATTCTGGTGCCATTGTGACATTGTATTTCTGACCTGAGAAAGGCAGCAGGCTTGTACCTGATTTGAGCCAGGTGGATGTAGCCAGGTGATGTTGATGGGTTTGAAACCTGTATGAAGCCAGTACAAATATATTAATTGTCCCACAGTACTGTGCTAAGCGTCTTAAAAGCAGAGAAGCAAAATCAATTTTCCTACCAGTGCAAACAGAAAATTTTGGTTTTCTTTAATAAAAACCCTCTATTAAATTTCATTGTCAGCCTTTGTTTTTGTGACTATTTTGTTGAATAAGGAACAGAAAAAAAGCTGGAAAAATAATTGGAGAATAATATACCAAACCAGAATTTAGAGAACAGATTATGATAAACATACTGCACTCACTTGATCTCTTTGGTGTAGATATTTGTTTTCCTTTATCAGCTTCTCTAACTACCTCTGTTTCTAAGACCTCCTGCTCCTCTGCCCAGCATTTGTAGTCTCCAGAAATTTGTGGGTGCCAGGAGACTGTTAGCTTTATGTTTGATGAAAAAAGCTAAATAACAGTTGTTTAATGTTTTCTCCTGCCTCTTGTTGACCTTTTCTCAATAGCTGAAACCTGAAATGGGCACAGCTACTTCTGAACATTGATGAAGGCAGCTGTGGAGCTGGGGAGCAGACAAAGACCTAGACTGTAGAGTTAAAAGGAAAAAATAAAACCCTGATGTGTTATGCTTTGTTCCTGCTGCTGAAGCCCTTGTATTTCAACTTTAATTGCATGCAGCAGCATAAAGCACCTTTTCATCTCCTCTTCCTATTTACTTTTCCTAGTTCTCTTTATTTACCTACTACTGTTGTTGTGCTTTGTCAGGCCCAAGTGTCTTTAAAGGCAATCACCATAAAAGAAGATGAGTTTTGTTAAGCTCTCTAATGAGTTCAGAATTGAGCTCAGGATAGGCAGACCAAATCTCATATGTGTAACAGGCAACATTTGGTTTGAAGAGCATTAAAATCTTCACCAGTCAATAAGCTGTTCTTTCTAAATTATTTCTGTCACCAGGTTTTTCTCATTAGCCTGTATTTACTCGTGTAGTAGCAGCATAAAATTACTATTTGATATGGTGTTTATAGAACACCTTGCCTTATTTTCTCTTCCAGAGGGCAAGAAGTGTTCATAAAATCATCATCTTTGCACGGTTCTGATAGATATTTGCAGCAAAGTGAGTATTTGGTAACACTTAAGTAAATGTTCTGCTGCAGGAGCATGTTCTTAAAAGAACAGGAAATATCCAAATAAAAAACATATTTATTATTTGCATTGGTCCAAGCTATAGAGTTGTAGAATAATTATTTGATCTCTCTGCTTTTTCTCCAAGAGTTCCATCAAAAATCTGCCACTCCCCTAATAAGCAATCATGCCCTTAGAGTCCATAGGTGGGACAATTGGCATCTACCTATATATTCACTGGTTCTTTGTCATTTCTAGGCTGCAGGTTGTTTCACATTGGGCACTGGAATCGAGTCCCTTATTGTGGGAGAAGGGAGTAAATTCAGAAAGAATTTAATTACATCAGGATCTACTCACGCTCTATATAAAATATCAGTGATTTGGCCTTTTTAACATCATGGCTCTGTAAACAAAAATTAGTGAGAAAGCCAAGTGTGTTGAAGGATGGTCTGGAGTTTGATATTATTGCTCCAGGGCTCTACAGGTAATGTTGATGTGATCAAATAGAAGGCATCCCAGTGGCCACCTCCTCTGTAGATGTCAGAGCAGTTTTGTCTTCCAGCTGTGAGGATGTCTCACACTTTTCTAAGGTGTTGCTATAAGAGCAGGAATTCTTCCAGTCATAGAGCAAGGGAGCGCATTATGATTTTAATGGCCCTTGTGGATCCGCTGCTGCCAGCAAGATACTTTATGTCTGAATTATATTTAGAAACTTGAAATATAAAGATTAAAAAAAAATAATAGATTTTAAATTGCAAGGGCTGCTAAAATTTCTCTGTCTGAATTTTACACTGATCTTTATCTTTTTTCTCCCATTTATTGCTTGTATTTTTCATTAGTTTCACTGGGAGAATCTGGTGACAGGCAGACAACAGCTTTGTTCATTTCAATTTATATTTTTACAAAGGAAATAAATTGGTTCATTAATCAATGTTAATTGTTTGCTAGACCCCCAAGGAAAATGAACCATTCAGCTGATTAATCATTCACTGAATTTTTCAGTGGCTTTGTAACAGTGTGTGACTACATAACATTATCAATTGCTATTTTGTTCTCTTGTTCTTTATTACTGGTATGCAAAAAGCCAACAGTATATTTAGAAATTTCTTCACGTGTACACAGAGAAGTTGAGAAAATACAGCCAAAACTATCCTTGCTCCAGAGCTGCTAGAGGTACTTGCCTGGCCAGATTTTGGCAGATGTTATAAATAATGCCTGTTTCACTTTTCATTTCTGTAAAATGAACTGAATCTCTTTGCTTTTTACAAAAGCGAAAAATGGACAAGATATTGTTTCTTAGTAAAGTACTTGGCCACAGAGTGTGTAGTTTTATATCAGAAATAAAAGCAATTTCACTCTGCCTTAACATGTGTTTGGCAAGTAAATACAGGGTCATAGAGAGGTCAGAAACTTGCAAAAAGTTTGATTTGCTTTTCATTTAGGAAAAAAAGTGGAAGGGGAATGAGAGCAGTGTTGTTTTAGACAAACTGTCACTCACATGCTGCCTTCACTTTAATAGATGCTAACAGAAAAATAAAACAGGAATTGTTTTTTTAATGAGAAATAAATAACCTCAATATGTCATATTTAAGCTGCACTGCCCCGTCATTTTTAGAAGTTCAACCCTTAGCTAACCCTGTGTCTGTTCAGAGATTTAAGTGCATCACTACTGAAACATAATGGATGTACCCCAAATGAGTCTGGGGCATGTTGTACCTCCTGTTATCTCAGCTTCTCAAGAGCAGCAGGGGGATGACCCAGGCTATGTCTCCTGGGCTGCCCCAGCAGAAGTGCAGTCAGCAGTTTAAGGGAGGTCACTGCTTACAGATGTAGGCACAATTTGTTATTGGGAGTGGGGCTGCAGCCAGCCTCATCCCTAATGGGCTACACCTGTGAAAAGCAGGTGAGCAGCATTGACAGCAGTGAGCCATGGAGTGCCCAGGGGCACTGACCAGTTACCAAAGGGAACAGAAGGCACAAAGGTACAATGCATGAACATGAGGGGTATAAAAAGTTGGGCTAAAGAACAAGAAGGGTGGATGCTTGAAGCCTTCTTGTGTGGTATGATACTGCTCTGTATGAGCTGAAGCCTTCTGAACTTGCATGCTGGCACTCTGTGTATGGACTGTGGCACATGCTGTGACATACAGAGACACAGGAGAGCTCAGGATGGAAGCTCAGCAGTGAGGTCAGACCAGGGTGCTCAGGGCTTTGCCCAGTCTAGGCTTGCAGACCTCCTAGGATGGAAACAGGATCTCTCAGCTCATCCCTTGTAAGGACTGTAACACAGCCCAATATCCAGGGTATAGTGCCCAATGTTACTATCCATGTGTAACAAAAGTGTCATAACCAAACTGGAGAGAGGCCAGGGGATGGTCACTTAAGTGGCAAAGGGCCTGAACCCTGTGTCATGTGGGGCAGCTGAGGTGGGCTAGCCAGGAGAAGAGAGGGCTTGGAGGATGTTGAATCACAACTGGCTACTACTAAGAGAAATTCTACGGAAGATGCACCCACCCGCATCTCTGAGGTGCACAGTGAAGCATCAAGAGGCAGGTGACACACACTGCCCCAAGTGGAACTCTATTTAGATACATGTTAACAAAAAACCACAAATATAGAGTATAAGGTGGTGAAACTTCCATCCTAGAGACTTTGAAACCTCGGCTGGACACAGCTCTCAGCAACCTCCTTTAGCTGAAGTTGACCTTATTTGGGGGTTGGATTAGGGACTTGCAAAGCTCTTTTCCTACCTAAATTATATTGAAATTTTTGTAACTCAGAGTTTTTAAGATTGAATTGGAAATTCAAGATGAACTTGATAGTTGATTCCAAATTATTTCATCCTACAAACATTGCTTTCTTCTGAAATATATGCTTAGTAGGCAATTTCCACCTATTTCAAAGGAAAAAAATCTGCTTTCTTTTCTGGATTTACTGCAAAGATTCTTTTTTCAGGTTTTAGAAAATTAAATGGTAGATAAAATAACTGGGATGTTTATTCTTTTATAATTAAGAAAATATTTCAGTTTCTAGAAGTCCCTAATCTGGTACTTTAACAGGAACAAAGCTTGTCCTGACTGTCCTTGGATATTGTCACTTAAGATGACAGAATTCAAAAGCTTCTTATTCCTGAATGACACTTCAGTGAATTATTGAAATTTTAAAACCTCAATTAGCCATTGTTTTTTTTTAGATAGTTTATTTAATTATTCCTTTGAGCAGCTTGTCACACAAGTAACTCACATGAATAATAAAATATTGTATATAAAGCTGTTACCCCAAACCTCAAAATTACTCATCCTAAACAGCATTTAAGTAGGACAAGCTATTTATTTGAAGAAAATGGGATAACAGGTATCTGTAGATAACAGATTCTTGGGACAGATAAAATGAAGAAACATACCTCCTTGTAGAACTTTTAGGCTAAGACACACATTATTGTTTCTTTCCCAACCTGTTCAAAATGTAATGAAGTCAATTATTCATGTATTTGTGACAATTATCACAGAGAAGATTTCCTTAAGGCCTGCCAAACTACACAAGACTACAGAAATTCCTCTGGAAAAACACGGATATGCCCAAGGGTTTGCTCTGCTGAAGGTTTTGAGGCAACATTTGAGGGTAAGGCTGATTAAATATTTTAAATACATTAAATGCAGGTGTCCAAAAAATACCAATGCTCATCAGCTGCTATTGATAGACTCAGTTGTGCCTGAACAGTGGGGTTTTGGTTGTGCTCTGCTCTGACAGTAGCACTGTGCTTTCATCTTTTCATGAGCTCCCCTTCCATGTTGCAGCCTCTGCTTTCAGGAATGGGGGTGGCTGAGTGCTTGTGACCAGCCCAGAAGCTTGTCCTCTTCTCACACACAGCAACCAACAAAGGCAAACCAGACCAGGGCAAGAACCAAAAACAATCACAATTGTCACAGTACATGCAGTCTCTTACCTGGCCTACGTGCTTTTTTATATCGCTTGCAGGACAGTTTCTTGTAAAAAAAGGAATTTGTGGTATATATAACAGTGATTCTACATTTTATTGCTGACAAAAAAGAAGTGAGCTTGAGCAATGTTATGCTACCACCATTACATTATTTGAAAGTTCAATGGCAGAGGTAAAAATAACTTCTGTTAGAATATGTTTCTTTCTGTATGATGCAACAACTCCAGATGTTATAAATAAGGGGATTTTTAAAGCCAAATTATCTCTTACTTTTAATAGTGACTTTTCTGTCTTTTATCTTTCTCATCAAGGACGAATAAAACACATGGGTCAGTGTCACTTCTGAATTATCTATAGCAGGTTGGCAAAAATGTCTCCACCCACAGTGTCACAACACTGCAATAATTAGGCCCCAAACATGGCAGGAATATATTTAAATCCTAGACCAAAAGTGTTTTAATTGGAAGTAACAAAAAAAAATTTAGGAAGGCTTATTAGTGACCTCATCCCTGATAAGTGCGTGAGTTCTTAAAGAACTAAAACCACAGCTTGACAGCATTCCTCTACATGTGGGGGTGAGGATTTACATAAAATTTGAACAAGATGGAGCTATAGGTGACAAAAGCTACAATATAGGACTCTATTAATCTAGATCCTAGCACAATGATTAACACTGACAGATAATTTTGCTTGTTAGATAAGAAAGACAGTTTTATTGTCTAAATTTTATTGTCCCAGCAGCCAGGTACGCTGCAGCTCCTTTTGTCTCTGTCATTGCCATCATCTTTAACCCCTGATTCTCTGATATTTTGTGTTCAACTCTACCCTAGCTGCTCCAATATTTTGTGTTGCAAAGTGGATCAGACAGTGGAGATTCAGAGGTCCACTTTTACCACTGTCAGACAATGAAGAGTGAGGTTACTGATGACTTAGAAATCATAAAATCCAGTTTTCTGAAATTACCTACCACCTTTCTGTCTGTCATCTAAAGTTATACAATTCACACTGATACAGACTGGAACTGACCAACATTCTCAAGTCCTTTATGGAAAAGTGCCTTTCTGTGCAATGTCACATTCAATCTGTCTGTCTATTCTCAGAGAAATGTGCTTAGTGATCTTCTATTTAAGTACGTGCTGTAATATTTATAGAATACTTTTGTATTTTGCCTATGAAATAAATACTACATACACAGAATTCTCTCATACAAGAATTACACATATGAAATTTTTATACATGTTCATGTTCATTCTCTTGTTTTCCATATTTGCTTAATACATAGCATGGATATTCCATTAATTTAACTCCTAATTCTGGTCACTATTTTCCACTCCACCCATATACCATAATCATTTACTTTTTTTTTGGACAAAAGCAAGAGGAAAATACGTAGAAACAAAATCTCTCCTCTCAAAGTAACGTGGCTCTCTTTCAGTGTTCTTTGTATTCAGGCTACTCATTTTTCACAAGTCAACTGATTTTCTGAGGCTAGAAGTAAATAGAAGGGGTGTCAGACATTTCCAGACCTTTCAGCTCGAAGTTACTGACAGAGGCATTTCTTTCCAGAAGCCAGATAAAACTACATGAGAACACCAAAGTGTTCTTGACTGAGTAGAGAAAAAAGAGCTCTTCACACATACTTCATAGCTTCAGCAGAAGTCATAAAAACCTTAAGCATATGTAGGAGTCAGCAAATACATCAGTAATAATGCATTGGGAGAAACAGAGCACTATGGAGCAAGAATCCCAGCTCTTCTAAAGTATTTGATGACAAATCCAGACCTAACAACTAGAATGCAAGATTCATGACACTTCATGTCGGAGTCTGTAACCTAAGCATGGGCATCTAGCTCACATTTAGATTCATTAAGACATCCAAAGCATTACATATTGATATAACAAAAAAATGTGCACTCTCCAGTGATGGCAGAGACACCCGCCTTAAGATAATTCTCTTCTGTGCATTTTGTACATGGTTCCTTACATGCCTTGCTTCTGTAATTGTTGCTCCAAATGTTTGTACCAAGGTTTAACTCTTTTTGTTTTAATAGAACATAGCTTGTATTTATAGCAGGCTCATTCAGTGTTCAGTGACTGGCTGTGTGAATTCCCCTTGTTCTACTAAACTCAAGTACACAGAGATTCCAAACCCAAGGCCTTCTCTAACCCAGCACAGTAATAAAGGTCTGAAAAGTTAAGTGCATTTTCAAAGGTTTCAAGATCCTTCATCCTTGTATAAACAAAGAGGCCTCTCTATCTGATGTCTTTCTGGTTGAAGCCAGATATGTAGGGCAGGAAGAAATCCTGTTGTGTCTGAGGGGTATCTGGCAAGTTGCACCTCTAAATTAAGTGCTAAAGCTCCTCTCTCTTTGTGGTTTTGAAGATTCAGTGGGAGGAAGCCACAGAAAGATGGCTAGTAAGAAGTCTGGTGAGGTCTAGTCACCTTTTATTTGGACTCCTTATTTAGTCCTGATGTGATGCCTTAAGATTTTAGCCTTTATATTTTTCAAATCCTGTTCTGCATTAGTGCATAACTCCAAAGTCCATAGAAAGTGTTAGCTACACATCTTGGTCAGACAAAACAATTCCTCTGGGCCTGAAACTCAAGGACACCCTACAGCCTCAGGCCCCAAAAGTATAAACAAAAGTGGACTTGGAGGGGGAGAGCAAACTGGGGGAATACGACTTCATTACCTGAAGCCATAATTGGAAAATTAACCCCTGATATGTAAATAGACCAAACTTGTATCTGTCTAAGAAACTCATGACCATTGTCCATTTTGGGTGTAGTCCCTTGGGAGGCTTCGTCTGCCCTTAATGTACCCAAAGGTTCTTCACTAAATATATCCACTTTTATCTTTTAACTTTGTCTGGAATCTGCTTCTGGTAAGCCTGAAAAAGGGATCAGTTCCTATTTCCTGACTGACACCTCTGTTATTCAATTGTTCTTTGACAAAACAGAGACTGAGATACTCCCCAAAGATGGGTGAAAAGCCAACAGAGCTTCAGCATTTTCAGACTAGTTACTCTGCTTAGAAGTGCAAGAAACGAGACTTAGTTCTTGTACAGGGTGGCACTCCTCTGTCTCATAAAGAATTTTAAGGCCTCTCATCAGCTTGAAGTCAGAACTGAGGTTAGTGGAGCTGACTAAAATTGTTCAAGGAGTTCTAAAACTCCTAGCCAGCAATTTCTAGTGTTATAGATCGTCCTCCAGCCCTATGAAGGATATTTTTCAATACCCTTATAGAGATATGCACAATATAGTAATTTTTATACTATAATCACACATAGCACATAGAAAACAATGGAGAATATAAAATGTATTATACTTTTTATACATAATACATATAATAAAATATAAAATGCATAATGCATTATATATAATAATACATAATCTTTTAGAAAAACATTTTATGTTCACCAGACTTTATTACAAAAGCTTTATATTTTTTTTCCTATGTAGTGCATTTCAAGTAGTACAGCACTTTCTCACGTGAAAATGAAAAATAGACAGGATTTAGTTTGGGAACTGTTGCTGAAAACTGGTAAGTATTAACAGCTTCTTTCTGCCAACTGTTACTAAAAGTCAATTACATGTCAGAAAAGACTCAGAATGTGCTGTCATGGTAGTATGAGCTCAGAAATTTAGAATTTCTGCAGGGAACACATACCTTCTTAATGGTCCTGGACTAAACCTCTACCAGTGAATTGTATCTCTTTTATTTTTCTTGGAAGTAAAAAGATGCATGGCATGAAGGGTGATTGTAGTTTATACTTTTTCTTCCTTTTTCTGTAGCATGGCAACAAAGACAGAGTTTATTCCACACCTTTAGATCTGTACTTGCTACTAGGTTTACGACTATTTAGACTCATGGATTGCAGTGGGAAAGTACTCATAAATTTTCATTTCATTTTTTAAAATTTAATCTAAAATAAAAATTTAGTAAAACTGTTTTGGTTAGATTTTTTTAAATCCTGAAGCAATATCTATTCCATTGTTCAATGATGCTTCTTAATGATCAATATTTTAAATGTGGTGATTTAGAGGAATATTTTTGGGTTTATTTGATTAGAATTATTTCAAACAGAATTAAAAGCTCTCTTTGTTTTCCCTATCATTGACTAGATCTCCAACACAATTGTATCTTTTTTATTTCACAAGGTATACAGAAATATAAATTATAAAGAATACTTTTTAAATTTCAAATTATATGCAATGATTTTGACACTAACAGAGTCACTAGCTGAGATAGGCTGCCAAATAAAATTGGTAGAGAAAGATGGAAAGCTTATTCAATGGGAAGCTAAACCCAAAACAAACAGACTGTAAAGATCACCAGGTCAGTCACATAAGCAACTCTAATGGTGATTGTTTGCAGGGAAAAAAAATTATACCTTTATAGCTAAGACATGATACCAGGCAAGATTAATGTCATGGTGCAGGAATAAGTGACAAACACTCAGGAGGAAAGAAAAGATTTCAAAATTACTTATGTAAAATTGGACTTGAGGGATTTTGGGAGGTTATTGGATTTCCTGCTGCATACAATTTGCAAAAATAATGTAAACAATGAACTATCAACTGGTCAGTCCGACAGTGATAGACAATTTCTGTCATCAACTTGGGCGACTTTACCTGGAAAATGCAAAATATATTAATTATAATTGAGAACTTTCTGCACACTCACAGTTTTATTGATAAATGAAAGTCATTGCTGATTTTTCTAAGTTTGCACCGAAGCCATTTGTAGGAAGATGATCCTGTTCTGGCAGACAGACAGACAGATAACACTTAGCACCACCAGTACCCAGGTGCAGCACAGCAAGGTGACAGGAGCGGATTGTGTACCAGTGCTTTACTTTGACTGCACCACACTGGTCTGAATGGTTCCACATGGATTTAGAGAGATAAATCCATGATACTTTTCACAAGTGGAATTGCTGTGTTCAGACTCATTTAGTCCAAATAGATACTTTGATTAAGATATACCAAACCTTGTAATGGAAAAGTCCAATGTAAAACTCCATCGTGGTCACGTAAAATAAAAAGCAATCCTTTGACTTCAATTGCATCTGCTGATTGAATATTAGAATAATATAATGTACTTCAATACTATTTTAGAGTTTGATAGTGAGATGATCAGTAGGAACGATCAGTAATATTTGTTAAGTTGTTTAGTACTGTGACATTAAAGTTTTGAAAGTTTTGCCATTTTCAGTCAGTGGTGGGAATATACAAAGAAGGATTTTCTATTTGCGTCAATTTAGATCACCAATGCTGCACTAGTTTTTGTGCAAATGAATTTAAAATTTACTAAGTTTGCACTTGAGTCAAATTATTTAGAAGTTGAAATGATTTGGTTTGGTTTTTTTTTTTTTCTTTTTTTTTCTTTTTTTTTCTTTTTAAGGAAGAGAGGTGCTTTCCCAACCTTTCTATGAAGGAAAATTAAGGACGGAAAAGGTGGAAGAGTATGCCTGTGAAATAAAACCATTTCTTTACCTGCATTCTAAATGAAGCTGACCTCTGCTAGAAAACAGACCTCTGAAAAAAAAAAAAACATGAAGCAGAAGAGCTGACTATACTGACCTCCTTTGGAAATTAAGGCCTGAAATGCTAGCTGCTCTGTAATTAGAAGGTGTGATGTGCAACAGACCTTGAAGCCCATTGTTTTCAAAGCTTGGTGGTTGTCAGAGGAACTATCACAGTGATATATGTTTTGAAGTAAGAACTCCCAACTCTCTTTGTACAAAAAAGAATTTCCATGTTTATTGATAATTATATTTAAGGGTCAGAGGAAAGGTTATTATTGAATAATTTAACACATATTTTCACAAAATTGATAGTTTCTTTGGTAACCCAGAGACAGAATAATACAAATCTTTATGACAAAAGGAAAAGTATTTTTAAAAAGGTGGAGGTTATCGTGTTGATAGTAGAAGTCAGTGGCCTTTTCCTCTGGTAATCTTTCTGCAGAACTTAGGTCATCTAATATAGTCAAGGTCCTTCTGCTTTTTTTTTTTTTTTGCCATGATCCAGCTGATATGCATCATATTCCTTCAAAAGTAATTTCTCTAATGTGAAAATAGGGCAATAGGCACAAACTGAAATATAGCAGGTTCCCATTGAACATAAGGAAACACTTTGTCACTGTGAGGAGGATCACACACTGGCACTGGTTGCCCAGGGCAAGTTGCACAGTCTCTATCCTTGGAAACATTTAAAAACCATTTGAATGTGGTCCTGGACACCAGCTATGTGGCCCTGCTTGACCAAGCAGTTTGGGCCAGACAACCTTCAGTGGTCTCCTCCAATCTCAGCCATCTGTCATTTTCTGAAGGTATTTGTGCTTACAAATTTGTGTGCAAATCTATTGTTAATCTGTCTCATCTTTTGTAAGTCAACACTGTGAATTTGTTAATACTAGATACAGGAAATTTAAGATGAATCTTAGACTTCACTATATAATTTGACACAATTTAATTTTGCATTTAAAGAGCTGTAATGTTATACTAGCTTCTAGAATTTTTTAGCTCCATTAATGGAAACCCTGAAGTAAAAAAAAAAGAAATGCATCACAAGAAAATTATTACATTTTAGATATGTCTGCTGAACTAACAGATGGTTGTCATGGGATTTTTGTGTATCAGATAAAGAAACCAATATTGCTGCTGTCACACTTTGCATGTCATTCCATTCCCAAAATATATGCCAATCATGGCATTTTTTAATGAATATGTTTTGGAAATTGTAGTCAAAGTGATTTCTGTTGTTTGCTCAAGTTGAAAGTGACACACCTTTAACATGTTTATGGCTGAGCTTTGTTTTAAGACTAACATATCTATTCTCTTTCAAACTCTATCATTTTTTAATGGGAGTGAAAATGATACAGTAACTGTGGTTACTTATATTACAGTTCTGTCAGTTTTACTGCAGTAGTATTAGTATTTGATTTCAAATTCACTGATTATTTCAGATGTTCTAGATAAATCAAACTGTCAAAATATGTTTATAGCTTGACCACTGCTATTCTGGAGTCCCTTTCAATGTGAAAAAATTATATCTAGTAAACTGGTAACAGTCATATACTGGTGAGAATAATGTCTTTATTGAAGCATATGGTATAACACAGGTTTTCTAAATAATAAGGGTTTGGAATCCTCTGCTTCAGCAACTCTTTTGGCAAATGTCTTCATTAAAAACATATAACTCACTAAATAAAAAATGTGGTAACAAAAGTTTCCCTTCCTCTCCTCGGAAAAGGGAAAGGAAAAGAATCAGGTGAGTCCTGCATGCATTATATCTTTGGGACAAAGATTTCAGCTTAAGTTTGATCTGCCTCTTGTGATTTCATTTTTATTTCTAGATTTCATGGGGTCTAATCATACTTCATATCTGATGCTCAAATACTAAATTATGTTTTTTATCATTTGAACACTCTTGAGTGCTGCAAAGGGAGGACATTTCATATAAATGGTGTGTTAATTACAATGAAAGTGCCTTCCTTCCAATATTAGAAACAATGGCTGAAGGACTGGTAACTCAGGTATAATTTAAGGTCACAAATGTGGCATGAACACCTTGGACCACTGAAATGGATTCTTCGTGTGTTTGTAAGTTAGAGTCAACAACAGAGCTGTTAAGGGAATAAAAGAAGGCAACCTAGTGGTGCCTGTAAATAAAAAGGTAAGTGTTCTTTAAGATATAATGGCCTGAGCTTTCTCCTTGGAGAATATCTTTTTCCAATATTGACTAAATTACAAGACTGATTTAGCTAAGGATGGGAATCAGAAGATTGGTCCTGAACATACTAAAGGAGAGCAATCTATTTTTTCAGCAGGGTGTTTTTTGCTGCAGAACAGCTGGAAAGAAGATGAATCTATGCTGTTTCAGAGAGGATGTTGGAGCCACAGCTCACAAGCTGCTAAACTGGTATCACACTCCAATCTCCACTAGTGCCAGCCAGTGCCAGACCACAAGAAGGTACACTTGGGAGGGCACATCACAGGTGTAGTAGCTCACCACTGTACAGCTTGGATGCAAGCACACAGCTTGAGGGGAAAGTAGAATTCAGTCTTATTTACAACTACCATGATACTTGGACTGAGGATCAGGGAGATCTACCTGGCTGGCCAGGAACAGGCACAGAAATCCTTCTGAACTGTTTGAAGAAACTTCCTCTAAAGATAGTAGAACTTTTGACCAGCTGCCTCTGCATGTAGGTTGCCTGCATATGGAAGCTGTTTTGAGAAGGCCTGTAATAGATACATTCCTCAGCAGGACCTAAATGAGAGACCTTGTCTGAACCACTTTCATCCCCATCCCTGCTACAGTTTGTCCTCGCACTCCTGGTGTGTTTTTTCCAATGTTAGTATACTTAGTTTGTTTCAGATAACACACAACTTTGGATTATGGGTGAAAAGATGATGAAAAATCTAAAGAAAGGTGGAAAGAAGGTCTATCACTGGTGTGGGTGGAGTGCTGGGAGCACATTCAGAAGGTTCATCAGGCGGTCTCCCAGATCTTGGTGCTCATACACAAAACTGTAACAAGTGTTAGTCTGAAAACTTGTTTTTCTTCTCCACCATTCCCCAAGGATCACTTGTGTTGAAGAAAACATTCAATTTATGTTCATTGTTTTTTATATTTTTCTCTGTCTTTTATATGGTGTTTTCACAGGATTTTTTAATGACATAGTTTATGAAACAACAGTATAACACAAATTCTCACATTTTTTATCAATCTCTGTAGGCTATGACAGACTGTATTTTACTATTCTGAAATACCTGCCCTTGTCAAAGTACATTGTTAGTCTAGAGCACCTGCTTATGAATTAGAAGCTTTTCAAACATTTGTTACCGTGTGTGTTAGTTGTCTTGTATTCCATAAATAAAATATTTTGAGTTGGAAAATATTCACAGGAGGAGTCTGTTCAGCAAAGTCTACTTAATCTCAAGAAACAGACACGCAGACACATAAATCCAGAGGGATCTTAATGAAAAACAAAGGGATCTGAAAATAAAAATACATTGAAACAAAAAGTGTCCTTTGGCATTAGCCAGTTTTCTTTCTTTACCTTCCTTTACATGATTTATATGATGCTCATATTTCAGTTTGATGAAATATTTCAGTATGATGATCAATGTCAGATGATATTTCAAGTCTAAAACATGACAGACAATGAAGCAAAAGTATCATGGGAAAAGATATACCAAATAAAATTAGAGAGCGCACCAGGATTATATGCTTAAATGCAATTCCTATCTATGTCTACATTTTCTTTATGAGGAGGAACGTTCTTCAAGGAATTTTGATGGAATGAGAAATCACATTTTTCATTGCAGTAATTTCTGGGTATTGGGATAAATATTTTTCTAAGACTAAAAATAAGAGCTTGAGGAAAAAACCCATAAGAATAATGTACTTACTACTGATGCATACTTATGTAGTGTAAATAGAAGTATGTATCATACAGAATTTACTTGCTAATTTTGATGAACTCTACATTTCATCTCCTGTGGTTTTCTTTTTCATCAGATAGCCATTATGATGCTTTTTGGGATAATTTAAGTCATTATGGTCAGTGAGGTCAAGGTTACACAATGAATAAAAAATATAATTACTGTTAAAACATTGCTGTGTGGTACTCAAGTTTCTCTGTCTTTGCACTCTGAAATTGTGTTTTAAAATAGAGTGTCCCAATATATTCTGACTCAGAAAACAAATTCTGTCACTTAAATGTCTCATTACTTATGAGACATTTCCCTACTTTGTAGGGAAGTTACTCTCTTTGAAGTAAGCCAGTACGTGCATTCCAGCATGCAGACTAACTTCCCAGTTAAATATTCAGTCTGCTATAATGCCTAGATGGAATTAATGTTCTATGACCATCACACATTCAATTTGTAACCTGTGGATTTGTAATGTTTTGTGTGCTGTATATGGATATAGAATGTCATCTATTTGAAAGTTTCAAATTAGAAATAACAAAATGAAGATCACTGAAGAACATGCTTAATAGAGTGCAAACTGAACGTGATACTGGTCATGAGGATGCAATATCATGTTTGAAAATGCAATGGAAACACATATCATAATGAAACCAATATCAATAAGTTCATGGAGAACTTTCTTAGTGGTCACAAGCAACAAACACCACAAACTCCATAAAGCAGTTGACTTCAACTTAGAAGAGTAGAAAATTATATAAATAAAAGATCATTCTCTTATCACATGTTAAAACCACAGGGCTAATTCATGATAGAGAAATATTATTCTGAAGAGTGGGAATTCCTTTAACCTGTTTATTTGGGGTTTTTTTGGTTTGTTTTTTGCTATATACGCACAGACAAATAAGTGACAAATAAACAGGTACAAAACAGTACAGATAAACGCATGTAGGAAGACTGATCATTCTTAGAATACTGATAATCTGATTATTAGGAAACTAATAGGTTGCTGAAAACTCAAGATCATGCTCATAAACCCATGGGAATGTGGTACATAATTGTTAATAATTGTTATCTTGAATAATACTGTCATGAGTGGCAAAATACGACATGAATGGTGGTTTTATACATTCAATATAAGTGCCTGGAATTGTGAAACTACTAGCTAAGATTTTTTTCTATATCTGGACTTTTTGATAGATTCTTTAAAATTCTGGTTTTCTTTAATTAGTGTTGTTACATGGGATCCAATTTACAGTAGCACTTAGAAATGTACCTAGGGCTTGTCATATTTATCTTTATTAAAGCTGTACTGGGACATAATTGGGTGGGGGGCTAGCAACTTGCTTGCATTTATTGAAGACTTTTTAACTTTAGAGCTTGTAAATCTTAGGGACAGTTTAGAAAATAGATGCACAAATACAGATAAAATATAGCTATAAATGGTCACACAAGATTTCTGGCACACTTCCAACAGACAATTCTTTGTTCTTTGCCTTCCAATCCCTGCAGCTTAGTATATTTTATACTAAAAGAAAAAAAATCAGTGAACCAAAGTCTTTTGGCTTTTTGTTGGCATTATATCTGTTTTTATTAAGTCTTAGTCATATACTAACATACTGTTTAAGAGAATGACTTTCTGAAGTGTGGGAAGAGATGTCCATCCATACATATTCTACTGGGAAGAAGAGGCCTGTATTCTTTCAGCATGTTCCATGAATCAGAGCATGAAAAAGTGATTGGCCTTGATCTCTTCATTTCCCCTGCTGAAATGGGTATTCTTTCATTACATGGCTAGAAGCAATGGGAGGCTGATGTTCCCTCATATCTATCATGGGTGGTCAAAAAGTACAAACTTTTTTCCACATGGGCTGAAATCAAATCAAATGAGGTCATTTGCTACTGATTTAGAAAGTGAGCTAGCACAGACAAGTATCTTGCTCTTCCTCCTGAATCAGCTTTCTTTTCAGGCAATTATTTCCAGCTCCACTGAACTTTACTGTGAACCCTGACTGTCTCAACCATAGTGTAAACAAAAACCAAATCCGGGAGCAGACAGTGTGAAGAAGATTTTAGGATGCTTGGATTTCATTTCCTACAAGATTTTGAGAAGATTCAGAAATTCCTTGTGTTCATCACTATTGCCTTACCAATGTTCAGTTCATTCTTAAGCAAGTTGCCTTACTTGCCAATAGTAGCAACAATAAAAATCAGAAAGCCAATTCATGTCTAACTTTGGTTTAAAGACTAGGAATCTGATACAGAAATTATTCTTTGAAACAACAGAAAATAACTTCTTTTATGTCTTTAATACTTTTCTCATATAATTGTCCAAAGATTTTTTAACATACATATTCTTAAAATACTGAGGAAAACAAAATTGTAAGGAAAAATCCTATAAATAGTTCTAGAGTTGTAGAGTGATCCTAAGAAATTTGCTGTAAGTCACTATTTAAAAGTAAGCAGTATTGATTATGTTCAATGGTCTATATAGATAATTTACTTCTCCTTTATGTCAGGTAATTGAAGGGCCATAAAAGATCAGCAAAGTGAATGTTCAGACTTGCTAGATAAAGTTAGATTTCTGTGAATATTCCTCAAAATGGGTTTGAATTTGACATTGATATTGATATTTGGCATTGTACTGCCAGGAAGCATATTTTATGGAACACTGAGAACAAATAGGAAATAAGAATAAAAAGAAATATGAATATGCCTAAAACAGAAATATTATTTTGTAGAAGCAATTGGTTAATTGAGTTGTATTCAGCCACATGCACTGATTTGGACAGTATATAAGTTTCTGGGTGCTTGATGGTGTGCTTCTAGTGGCTTCTTAGTATTTAGCCATATTTTTGTATCTATTTGTATAAGCTTTGCATCCATGTTAACTATGTAGAAAATCTTCATGAAGCAGTTAAAGTCCAGAGTACTTCCATTTTAAGTTAAATTTCAGTATAATGAATTATAGAAAATTTAGAATTACAGAGGATTTAGTTTCTCTTATCATCATCTACATGTGCCAGTCAACAATCATAGCATGCTAAAGCAATAATAAGTGGATTTGCTGGAAAACCAACTTCTGTCAAATATGCAGTACTATTTATTTATTTTAAATTAATATCTAGTTTCTTGGTTCAGATTAGAAACCTACTAAAACAGTAACAGCAATAAAGCAGTCCTTCATTTTAAACTTAGAGACAGCACCACTTCTTTTCCACATAGGGCAAGGTAATTTTTGGGGTTTTTCTCTGTATTTATTTTTCCTCCAGAAAATATATGGAAGAAAATATGCTCCCTTTAATATTTTCATTATTAGAAGACTTGTGCAGAGCCCATTCTTTCAGATTGGTGGAGGGATTCAAATCTACAAATCCCTATTTACCCAAAATACCCTCTATGCATCACACTACTATTCCCTATTATTATTCTCCATTTTTGTTTTTCTTGTTAGCCTTTTTTTAGGTAATCTCAACATTCCTTGTTGAAGTTCTCCCAAGTCATGAAAAGCTTTGCTTTATGTACAATCTGAACCTTTCATTCTTTGTACTCTTTTCTAGGGAGGATGAAGCAGTGCAATTTCATTTCTGGGCTTCAGAATAACCTCTGATATTTCTGTGAAGATTTACTGCACATTTGATACTGTGCAAACATATCCTTGTTTGTACATAAAGCTCTCATGAATAAACATCTACATTTATGTGCTGCAATTGCAAATACTCATTTAACTGCGGAACTGATGGCCTCTAGCTTATAAACTATCATTCTGAATGCTGTCAGGCCTCATTGCACTTTGTACATCAAAGCAGAGAACTGCTGACCAAATCAGCTACAACAGGACTAAGACTATGAAGGAATATGAGAAGTGGGGCTGAACATAAAGAGGAAAGGAAATTAAACAAATAGTAAATAAAAAAAGAAGCTAAAAGAAAAGTCTTTCTGATTATATCTCAGGAGTTATATTTATTTTAAAAACCAGCATTTTGGCCTTAGAAGTAATGCAGACCGTGTTGAAATTATTGCACATTCTATATCTTGTCCTTGTGACCCTTCTTTTGCAAGCAGAATATGAGGCTGTTAATTAAATAGCTAGGGACTGTACATCGTAAGTTGATTTACAACATCAGGAGGTACATGAATTCCTTACTTTGCTCAGCTCAGCCAATTTCAAAGTGGTTTCCTTTAATCTTCATTTACTGGAATTTCACTCTAGCTCTTGCTAATATTTATGGCAAGCTGCCTACTGCAGTGATGGGTTGCTGCACCATTTGAAGGATATAATATAAGCTTGGAATTCCTGATTTCTAGAGCAGAGATGTCAGCTTAGGGAATTTAGATAATATATGTGGCCATGAAATTAATATCTGTTGGATATGAAAACAAAAATGTGGTATTAGTTGGAAATTAGCTAGAGTATTAGTATTTTATTCAAAAATTCAATAATATTTGACATAAACTATTAATTATTTTTTTAAAAATGATGTACTTAAAAGTATGTAAAATGTATATAAATATATATAAAATTTTAAAACTATATATATAAAAACATGAGAAAAACATACATGAGAAAAAGCAATACGGCCTGTTAGGCGTCTCTGGACAGAATTTATAAAAACTTTTAATGGCTCTCCTATTTCTATAGATTATTTGGAAATATGGGTTTCCAAATTCCATGTTTAATTTTTAGTGAAAATGCAAAATGCATTATTGCTTTACTGGAAATATTTTGCTATAATATTTTCCCCTTAAAATAATCACAACAACAACAATAATAATAATAATCACATCATCATCATCAAGGTGTCCTACTATTTGCAGTGATGTTGAAGTAAATCAACACTTTCTACAATTATCACTCCTAGAAAAAAATTGTGTGCAGACAAATTTAATTAATTACACCCGGTTTCATATTGAATTGTTTGAATGCCTCTGTAGAAGTACTCTGAGTCAGCCTATTAAGGAGAATCAGCTTTGCATAATTAGGCAAACACTTTTGTACTTGGAAGCCAAAAAGATGCTTCCTGTCCTGATTGCAGTGTCTGATAAATCCTCCACTAAACTCCTGTAATAAATTCACTTTTAATTCTTTTTCCAACTCATTTCTAATAGGTGAATGAATACCTATAAACATTCAAGACTATTTAAAAGTACATGAGGCAATACATTTCAATACTCCTTTGTTTCTTTATTTCTCTGTATGTTTTGCTTTCACTACATCAAGGTCATTTAGTTCCTTTAGTATTTATTGCACCTGTGTTTAATACTGAGATTCTCTCTTAATGGCCAAGCAACACAATAGACACTGCAGTTCCTGAAGGTTAATTGTGAAAACCGATAAAATTTGCTACAGTGATTTTTAACATCAAAGCTTAAATGAAACTAACAACAGTCCCAGTTCATTACATGCAGTTGTGCATTCCTTCCATTTCCTCACATATTATTGTGATGAGACACAGAAATAAACAAGACGAAAAGAAAGCTTAATGGCTTAGAATAGAGGACAGGAGTTGCCAGATTTCAGACCAGGCAGAATTCAGTAAGCTGATGTGGTGCCACATTGCTGTATTGTATTGTGACCAATGTCACCTTGCCAATAGCAGTTCAAATGAAAATGTTAAAGGGTGTGCATGTTTATGAAAGAAACTAAATGTGATTAGACTTTACAGTGAATGTGGATTGATATCTACTATGCGGATTCCTAAAGTATAGATGCTTCATATGTTTTAAAATGGGTAGCTTAGTTAGGCTGTTATTTCAATATTTTGAAATAAGCAGTAATATTTGTTTTTCAATGCACTTCAAACTATGTGCCATTAATACTACAATTCAGTATGAAGAACACCAAGCTTGCAGTGTTCATGTAAGCTTCAGAAATGAAAGCAACATAGCCATGACAACACAACTAAATAGCAAAGACATGGATGTACAGTGCCTTGGGAATGTCCTTAGGAGCCCTTAGCTCCTTCCTCTGCATGAGGATTCACTGGGCTATGGTAATGTACCAGCTAGCTTAGCCCTTCTGCCCTGTGTTACATGAAAAATGAAACTTGGGCCCTTAAGCATCAAAATTAATGCAGCTGTATAGAGGTTAGTGAGGCTGTGGTGCAGTGGAGATAGGGGTTATTGTGAGGAAACATGATTACATCAGTGGGAAATTATAGTTAAGGCCATGGTCCCTTTGGGGTTTTTTCAGCTATGTTTCTCTAAATCATCTTGGTGTTTTTGGAAGTTGGTGGCAATTTGCCAGAATTTCTAAAATCATATCAGCCTTGGTAAAATAAAAATCAAGTCAAAACAAAAAATTCTCAATATATCAACATATTTAACACACTTGTGAAGAAAGTCAAGCTCTTTCCTCAGCAACCACATCAGAAATAAACTTGGTTGTTATTTCTTTAAAATAACCCCCTTATCTTTTATTCAAAGGCTGTTTGTAGGTTCATGATGTTAGGGTTAGCATAATTTCCTATGAGGCTATTAAGATTTCTGAGCTCAGTCTTTCATGATCAGTATTGCCAAGCTCTCTGTTTGTGACTGGAAACAGAGCTGGGCTTCTTGATCTCATCCAAAGGGCAATGATTTATTTCAGAAAATATGAACATGAATACCCTATACATGTGAGATTTTACAGTACTTATAATTTTATTATTATTTTAGGCTGAGTAAGACCATATTTGGTGCAGGAGTTAGGAAAAAGGAAGGTTAATGTCACTTCTCTGAGCTAACTCTGACATTTGCTAATTTCTTTGGGTTTCCTGCTTCAGTTCTTTCTTCTCTTCCTTCCATTTGTTCTTTTCCTCCCTCCTTACTGTGGGAGTCAGGAAGAAAGCTGAATATTTATGAGAGTGACCTGATCACTTATCTTTGTTACCTGTAGTCTTGGGATGGAAGATTGACTGTAAAAGTGGAGAGTGACTGTAAAATAAGCCATGTTACCGAATAGGAATTCTTCAGGTCAACAGACAAGTAGAAAAAATTATGTCCATTTAAAAAATCCCAAACAGTATCAGAAGCATTAAAACTCAAAATAGCACTAAACACAATTAGATAGCTAAGTGAATTTCTAGTATTTTAATAAGATTTCATCAGAACAGTAATGAATTACAGACAACACCAAGCTGGGTGAGAGTGTTGTTGATCCTGACAGTTGACAGGCACTTCAGAGGGATCAGGACATGCTGGATCCATGGCCTGTGGCACTTAGGGACATGTTTTAATGGTACTCAGCAGGGGTAAGTTTACAATTTGACTTGATGGTCTTAGCATCTTTCCAGATCTAAACAATTATATGTTTTTTATGATTCTGTGGGTTGTTTTGCCAAAGCATGGGATAAAAAATGACACAGAAAGTTGCTTTGAAGACAAATATTTGAGAGTCAAAACTCTCCCTTAAATTTAAAGGACCTATGTTGAAACAACAGATTAGAAAAAAAGAAGAAAAATATTCTAGGTATGTTATTAAAAAGAATTGAAAAAACCCAGGAAATTACTTGAAATCACCAGGGAAGATTAACATCTGATGTCTCACTATACTTATTTTAGAATGTATGGGATTTGGAATATTACTGTGTTGAGTGTTTTTGAAGAACTATAATTCAACACAGAATTCTCTGATTTTCTGATTGTTATGTATTTATATTTGATATGGTTTTCATAGTAAATTTATGCTTTTTCTAGTTCCACCTTCATGTTGGTTGTATGAATAGATATTGGTTGTATCAATAGATAATGAAAATTAACAAAAAATAATGGAAAATATGCTTCAAAACCATGTGTGATATGTGTCCCAAATAATTAACTTAAAAAAAATTAAAATAAGTTGATAAAACGTGAAAATATGAACAAATATAGATTGAAAAGAAAATACAACAGCTCTGTGTAGTCCAAAGGATATGTCTGCTATTCCTATTCCTGTATCATATAGTTTTTCTCTGGCAGAAAGTATGCAAAGTCTAAAAATTTTACTCCTAAAAGAATTCCTAAATGTCTATGAAAAAAGTACATTAGACGTAACTTAATAAAATGTCATAAATTGCTCATTCAAAAGAGGAGTAATCATTTCATACACACATAATGGGACTTTATTCCTGCAAAGATATTACTTAAAGCATTCCCAATGAAAGCATTTTGATTTTTCATTAATAATTTCAATTGTTTATTTTGTGAAACTTTGTGAGGCACTGATTAAACTCAGCTCTTCTGTAAGACTCTGCTTGCTAGTCCATTTCAGGCAATTCAAAGACTCATTTATTTGAATCAGTTTTTTGATGCAGCCCTAAATAAATAGAAATTGAAAGAGTTCAGTGTTATAAGTTCATACCCCCATAATTTCTTCAATGACCTGTATTATTTCCTTCTAAAAAGAGGATTAGTACCGAGTTGAGTGGAGGGGAAAATAACAGAAAACTCTCTGGATATATTTTTAATATTAAATAATGTAATATCTCTTTATAATATAGCCTGTTAATTTTCCACATAAATGATAAATACCTTAAATGTGAGCAAAACAATAAAAATTCCTATTTTTTATCTGAATATTAAAGCAATTATAATCCTAGCTTTTGCATTTCAGAAATGCCATCTTCCTTATATAGTCTGATGTGGTAGGAGACACAAATTATGCTTCTAAGATTGCTGAACTATCATCTCAGTGAATTTTTTTTCTTTAAAGATGTAGTTATGTTTTTGAAAAAGCTGAACTGTTTGTAAGGCCTACAATGCAAGAAAGATCTGATTCAGAGATTGAGGACGTTAAAACTTTTGCTCAGTTGTGTCCTCTGAGAAAACAAATCTGTCACAATGACAGATCCAATCACTTTCTCAGAACAAAGTGTTATCACTGAGGACAAAATAGCATTATTTTTATTTCAGTGGTCATTAGTTTTGAAGTGTCTATTGAATTTAACTGGGGGAATTATTTTGACTTTGGAAAAGTGCCAGTGAATCAAAAATTGGACTTATCAGAAGAGTGTCAGTTTTTCTAGAGAGGGTCACTAGCGCCTCTGAGGTTAATTTAATTGTCATCAAGTTAAGATTCCAGGGGTGAAAAAACACTCCCATTTCCCTTTTTCCCAGATTTGATTATGGATGTTATCTCTCTTCCTAGAGGACTTTGAGCTTAGTATTGCTGGAAATGCTTTCTTACAACTCTCAAACAGATCTGCAAAGGTAAAGTGCATTGGCAAGAGATTCGGTGTATTTCTTTCAATGAGTGAGATAAGTCCTATGCTGTAGATGATTGCTTGTTTTGGGATAGCTTGACTTTATTTTAAGTGCATTTTATTTGCAGTATGACAGCTAAATCAGCTGTACTTAAATGGAATACCAGAGTTTTTACCTGTGTCCATAAACTTTTCTAATGTATAATATAATTTTGGTGTGCCATAGGTGCAGTACTTTGGGCTGCACATGCAAATTTTGAGGTACCATAGTCTGAAGTACATGAGCCTCAGGGAACAGAGAGACCTGTCCTACTGACATTAAAAACTGCACCTGAGAAATGGTACAACTGATTTCAATACTGCAAAAAGCTAGACAGTATACAAGGAAAAAAAAGGCTCAGCATTATCTCTGTATTAGAAAAAAACCCAAAACCCTATTGATTTTTTACAGTCATTTTCCCCTTGGATTCTTTTGAGAAGTCTTTTAAGAGTCATGCTTTGTGGCAAATTTAAATATTAGCATGGTATGAGTATGTTATGGGACAGATTGGAAAAAAGTTCTGCAGAGTAATTACAGCCAGAATGTATAAGGCAACAAAACAAAGTGCACTTTATTCAAAAAATAGAAATTGCTGAGGACCCTTTTCTTTCCTCTTTGCAGGGTTTGTTGCTCAGCTGTATCCAAAAACAATTTTGGTTTGAGCGTAAAGTGACTGGTAGTTCACATTCCAAGGGATCAAGTTTACTTCTGAGGGAAAAGTTGCATGTAAGTTACCCAAGGAAAGCAAAGTGAGAGGCAGAATGCCTCTGTGAGAGGGGAATCACCTAGTACAGAAAGTGGTTCATGGAAGAAAAAGAGGGAATTTTATAACCATAACTCCAAAAATAAACATATATGGTAGCATGAATGAAGTTTTAATAGATTAGGTACTTATTTTTTTCTAGACTTTCTATCCAACAAGAGAAAAAAATCCCACTGCTTTGCATAAGAGGTAGTCTTCATCAAGATCATATAAGTGAAGTGGAAGAATTCCTGCAGAATTCTGAAGCTCAGAGAACTTAGGGTTGGAACTGTGCATGCCACCTTGAACTCCCTAGTGATAATATGTAACACGGGAATTATCATTGGTTTTATTTCTTAAGTGAAATCGTATTAAGCCACATGAAGTCCAAGTTCCAGAGTTCTAAGAAATGGTGATGTGGGGGTGTGTCACATGATGTGTAAATGCCTGGACTAGTCTGTTAAAAATTGATTTCTGATTTTGTATATCCAAACCAAGTTAATATATATTTAGATTTGAGTATCTGTAAATAAAGGGAGCCCAAATCAGAGACTCATGTTTTGAAACTCTGGTCTAGATTTCATGCTGTTTTCTGGCTTTTATCCAAACTCTGTGGCTAAATGTTTATTTACCCAGTACATCTGAGAACTGTTTTTCACACTCTGTGTGAAGTGGCACCTACTGACAATTCCTGTATCAGATGCACAATATGATGCTAAGTTCCTTGTGAATATCTTTTAAGGCTTACAATATCTTTTATTTAATTTTCTGAGGTCCCTTGAAATCATCTTTTGTCTTGCATTTTGATTTTTGCACAGTCAGTTCTTGTTCCCATTTTATATTTTTTTTATGTGGCTGATTATTTCAACAATTGCTGTTCAATGGTTTAATTTAAATATGAAGTATCTTTGCCTCTGTTCCTCAAATCTAATTCTAATTCAAGATGCAGTTGAAAACAAAAGCTATAATATCCCGGGTGTAAAGCAGATAAAGAAAAATGAACACTGAAATAATTTAGGTTAAGCAATCTTTATACAAGCATTTTTCTGTGGCTTGAGTTGTGCCATTGTGCATGTCCTTTGTGATGCTAGCAAT
Source organism: Zonotrichia albicollis (assembly GCF_047830755.1). Taxonomy (NCBI): domain Eukaryota; kingdom Metazoa; phylum Chordata; class Aves; order Passeriformes; family Passerellidae; genus Zonotrichia; species Zonotrichia albicollis. Next base: position 135,782,694 of record NC_133819.1, read on the forward strand.
TGTTTTGTGAGAACACAATGGATTTACCCAATAACTAAAGCATTACATTTTAAAGAAAAGGCATAAGAAATTAAAAGTATTTAAAACTTTAAAAAGGAAAAGGGTACTTCTAAAGCCATTATGAGATAAAGCAATGCTGCCAGTGTATTATGGGTCCGGCAGTAAAGGTAAATTATTTTGAAATATTGCATGTATTTCTGCACCTAATTAACATAAAAAAGTGTGCCTGGTGAAAGGGAGAAGATCATTAGATTTCTGCTCCATGGCCCATGGAAATTCTGAAATGTTTCCTGGCTATGAAACCTATTCTCTACACACTCATCCCACACATTAATGTCCTTGTTACTCACTCAAGATTTGTAATGCTAAGATACAGCAAACTATTAACCAAAGATATCTTTCATGCTTATATACAGATCTATCTGGAGCTCTCATCTGTTAAATTTCAGCCAGAATTTACATTTTTCCTTCTAAAATTTGTGAAGGAGAAAAAGTTTAGTAGGTTTTCAAAAGCACAATAGGAAACTTTCATGTCTGTAGGTGTTCACACAGCTAAAATGGAGTAAATTTGTGTGAATTATCTGTCTATTCTACAATGCCATAAATGGTCAGACACTTGCAGACATAGACAAGCAGTCTATGTGTGATTTCCACCAAGGCTGACAGCATGGAAAACTACAAGGAGAACATCATATGCAAGAAGTTATTTTATTAAATTTGTTATTTCAAGTAGAGTGTATAAATGATATTAAAAAATGTATTTACAATTTTGAGTGAACACTATTTTGTCAGATTACTATCCCATGAATAAGTCCAAAATGGTTAATTTCTGTGTTGCTGATAAATTTCTTTCCATTCAATTTGAGCCTTGAGAAGATACAACTTTTATTGGTTTCACTGCCATGTTCTTTCTTTTTAAATCTTTTTGTACATTTCTCTCAGTAAAACTCCTTTTGGTTTAGTAAAATCCTCCCATTTTTGTTTTTGTCACTAAATTCTTTACTACTAGGTCTCTTTCCAGCTGACCAGGTTGCATAACCTTCTCTCTCCTGCACTGAAATGCCTAATGAATCTTGATTTTCCAGGTCAACACTCACTCTTTTGCCACTGTAGCCTAAATCCTCTTCCAAAGCCAATTGTTCAAGTGTTTGCTGAGCTTCATTTCCAAAGTTTTTTCTGGTTTTTTTTTTTTTTGAAACCCACTACATTCTTTGAATTTATTCCTCTTTCAATTGTCCTGGGAAAAGAAAAAAAGAAGAGAAAAAACAAAAGGAAGCAAGAAGTAGAGGACCTTTATTGTTTAAGCTTTTGAGAGTTTCTCAGTGGGGCACAGAAGAGTGAGAGGAAAAAAAGGCTCAAAGGTTCAGCTCCCCATTACTGCCCATGAAACTGCATGTGGCATTGATGGGAATTGAATCAGGACCAGCTCTAAACCCATGGCTCTTCACCTAGGGAGCCACCTGGCAAATGGTTGTGTATCTGTGCATAAGCATAAGAGGAAATTTAGCTCAGATTTGAATCTGAGAGGGAACATAAATGATAAATTTACACTCCAGTTATGCAGACAAATATAATTGAAAAGATGCACGAATCTGGAGTATGCCCCAACACTAAATTAATGCTCCTACTGTTTCCTATACGCAGAAACAAAATGTACATTTGAAATCCTCTACATTTCAGTGTTCCTCTCCCTTTCCCTCTCTCTCACTCATGTTTTTTCACTTGCTTCATGTTTTTCTTCAAGGCATTTTCTAGCTTACTAGCTAGGTCTGGCACAGGTAGTGTATTGAGATAAACATCATGCAGTACATTTTCTATTACCTTGTTCCTCCTCAAAAAACAGCACCAGAAATTACTTTGCTCAGAGAAAGGTCAGGCCTTTTAGTTATCACAAAATCTTCAACAGTTTCCATCTAGGAATGTATTCCTAAAATCAGTTGTCTGTCACAGATGTCACTCATTTCCATAGATATAGCAGTGCTCAGTCTATAAGGCAGGGTGGAATTTTCTCTTGTGCATGCTGCAGGGCTATAAAAACATTTTAGGAGTTTCCTGAACAGATACATTTCTTCCTGAATCATCAGGCACTTCAAGCGTGAAGCTTTTCTTCTGTCTGAAGACCTATCTTTTCTCCTTGCCATCTCCATGTGTCAGTGACTGTTGAATGTTCTGAATTTCCTAAATTGCTCAGTGCTGCATGCCTTCTTCTTTTAATTTTTAATAATTATTCTTTTTATCAGTTTACTTTCTGCAGCATGGCATATTATCCTGTGCTCAAACTTTGGAGCCCTGTTGACTATTGCTGTTATTATAACTTGGCGGACCAGCACGCTGAAAGCATTTTGCACACTTCAGTCATGTTCGTTCACGCAAAGAGTTCACAATTTAATTAGAATAAGGCAAAAGAAAGAGCTGGTCCAATGAGATTTGGGAAGTAATTGCTTTAAGATAGGGACTACAGAAGAGATGTAAATGAAGACCCAAATTTTTGGAAGGAAGGACTGGTCAGTATGGAAGCATAATGAAATTTCCATAGAATGAGGAAAAGAAGGGAATAAGGAAAATCAGCTGAGTAAATGAAAAGGTTTAGACAGAAAGTCTAATAGAGTGAGAGCATTGTGGTTTTATATTGCAGGTCTGTCATTTTGGGAAAAAGAGGGAAAGTTAGGACAATTTGATTAGCAAGGGTACTAATAGGTGGATAATGCAAGCATGGAGACAATGGAGAAGGCTCCTCACAGCCACTCCCTTCTCCCTTCCCCGAAGCATACCACTCCCCCTTCAGATTTGCTACTATAACTACATACATAGCTGTCCCCAGCCTGATTCTGTCAAAACAATTTGGCTTTTAAAACCTACTAAAACACTTCTTAGCAAGGATTTTACAAATCATTCTGACAGAACTAGGTTAAGGAACAGTTGTGCTTGTAGGTCAGAGTGCAGCTATCTTGTGGAAGGGAGACAGGGCATAGTTTAGTGTCTGTGTACTAAGTAGGATAACATTTGTTAATTAGATAAGAATAGAATAATATATGATTAGTATAAGAAATAAACTTAGGCAATTTCTTTGGAAAAAAAATGAAAAAAAAAAGTGTGAAGATCAAGGCATAGAATGACATTAAATCTGTGAGATTAGAAAAAGAAGAAAGGAGATATAGAACACACCTTTTGGGAATTTCTGCATAGTATGTCTCTTTTGAGAGAAAATCAATGTGGCTGATTGTAAGAAGGGCCACCCTGCAACAAATACATGCAAATAGCCACTGTTAAAGTTAGAAAGGCAACATGTTGAGTTTCCATTTCTGCCATGCTGATGCTTGCTCAGCTGGTTTTAAGGATTGTTTTAGAAAGTATTTATGAAAGAAAAATGGATGAAGAAATATGTCCTGATTCATTTACTCTCTGGATAACAGCCCTGCACTACATATCATGTAATGTGTGCAACCATCCAGCATGACCCTGGCTTGTTTATCCACCCCCCACAGCTTTGCAATATTCATCCATTCCATTAAGAAAGCAAAGCATCTTGGAAAATGCTGATTCTGAAGAATTCTCTGGTGTCCTTTGGGAAGCTGCATGTCTTCCTTACAACATGTTAAGCTCTCACATGTGTTCCCACTGAGGATGAAGAAGGAAATTACAACTGCATCCTAGCTTACTAGCCATTATGCTAGGAAAGCACTTCTGAGACCTCCATCCTCCTTAATGTGCTGCATTCTTCCTTGTGCATCAAGACATATGAGTCTAAGTTTTTTATCTACTCATGTCAGCATTATTGGAAAAGCAGAAGTCAATTTTATCATCTAATATACTCCACGGCCCACGTACAAAGTCCTTTATATATTGTAAAACTTAGTTAAATCACATCTAACTCTTTTGGGGCTAATAAAAACACAAATCTTACCTGGAATTTTACTCCTTGCCAAGCTTATGTCTCTTTTTTTTCTTCCCTGAGGTGCTGTAGCTGCTTGAGAAAAAGCTCATAAACAATATTTCCTAGCAACAATGAATACTTTCTTTAAAATAGCTAAATATTTTTAAGTGAAACTGTTAAAAAGAAGAACAGTTCCCCTGCATCTGACACTTCAGGAAGTCAACTAATAAACAGAAATACTAGAGTATTGCCTTAGGATGAAACTTTAAGTTAGGTGTTTACTTAAATATCTTGCTGAATTGGAATCTAAGAAAATCATAAGCTGCAGAAAAGCCCCTTATTTTTAATATCTATGACAATAATATTGATAGCGATGTAATAATCATTAATTATTGATAGCAATATAATATTGATAGCAATTATGTAATCACTTTAAACCAACCTAAATGGCATGAGACAATCAGTCATACCCTCTGTCTCATCTCCAGCCATGTCTTTCTGTTGGATATAAGGAACTTGTACCAGACTTGTTCAGGGAACTAATCTGAATTAAAATAGTTACTCGATATGTCTCACAGCCTCCTTCCATTTCCCAGGGTGTTTTTCAACATAATTGTCTTCTTGGTTCAGTTAAGCATTCAGTGTGGGAGCAAAAGGACAGCAGGAATTTGTGGTTCAGATTAGGGAAGAAAGAAAGTTTGTCTACGTAAAGGGCAGCTCTCCTTTATGTTGAAGTAAAGTGATTCCGAAGCTCCAGCTACAGACATCTAAACCTGCATGTCCACACTTGCCTTGTGAAATTTTCTGTTTGTTTTGAATCAAGAGCATGAATACAGTTATCAACTCCTCAAAAGAAAATAAAATGTTGAAGGTTTTGGTATAAACACACAACTCAGCTTTAAGCAGAAGATAAATGCATATAATTTGCTACAGTAAATAGGAGTCTACTGGGACTTTGTTATACAGTTTCTGAAGATGTTTTGTACATATCCAATAGACTATAATAACTCTTTCTGAGAAACTAATTAGTTGATCTCAAGAGATGGCAATGTCCATGTGGAAAGCTGTCTCTGAAAGGCACTCATTATGTCACATCTGGATAAAAGACTGGCTAACCCTTTCCACTTCACAGTATTAGAGATGGAAGACAAAGCAAATTACACAGATAATAAACATTTCCTTTTCCAATTGCAGGAGCTTACAAGGTAGTCAGCTATACCTATGTAGCATTGTTACAGGAGGTTGTTGCATTTAAACTGGGACTTCTTTGATAAGATTTCAAGTGAATTTAAGATGCCTACCTTTTTCTCTCTGGGTTGGTAGATACCAGAGGCATGAAAAATATATTTTCAGACAATGACTATGTGACTGAAGTGATTGGCTTAAATTCTTAGACTTCAAAGGATAATTAACCATTAAAATGAATGTCAATATAAAGAAACTGTAGAAGCTGACAAGCTTAGCTCAGCTGCAATAGTTGGCATCTAAGCAGGTAAAGAAAGTTTTAATTTGTTAGTGTCTGAGCATGCCATGGGCAGGAGAAGAAATGTGGAAGATATGGAATATAAGAAATCTCCAGTGATCCTGGGGAAGAAAATGTGGGCAAGGGCCATGTTAAGACATCAGCCCTGACCAATAGCACTTTTCTAAATTTCATTGTCTTTAGTCTCCCAGCTTGCAGCCAGTACAATTGTGTGGACAAGCAATCATCAGCCATCAGACCAAGCCTATAATTTTCATTGTCCACTGCTGCTGCAAGAAGCCATTAGAAATGAAGCACATTAAGTCACGGAACATTTTAGCTCTCTGATCTGCAGTTACTCTAGCCAGGAACTAAGCCATGGTTTAAAATCTGCCTCAGTGCCAGAAAAGATTGATTCCTTCAGGTACTTTCTAAGAGTCCATATATGTTCACAAGGGCTTTTGTCCAGCAAAGCACTTGCACTGAAGTACAGACATTAAGTTAAGTAAGTACCTAAAAGTCTGCTGAGTCAAGGCTAAAAGTTGTGCTATGTGTGTTATTTGAGTTCAGTCTTATGTAAATTCTAGTGAAAATTTGTCTATATCATCTCTGTATTTCAAAACAAGTAACTGTTTAATTGATAGACCTTCCTGAACTTTCAAAAGGCAATTTGAAATACAGTGTCAATAATGTCTTTGTTCTTAAAAGCTGATAATATGGAGCCTTCTCTGTTCTGAGGAGCATATCAGCTGGCTTGCATTGCCAGAATCTTTAAGGAGTTAACTAAATCTGAGAAAAACCATACCTTTTGTGTGATGGAGATCTGCCAAACTGTGACATTCTCTTGCAGCTGGGCTTGGCTTCCTGGCAGGTGGTGATCACAAGGAAAGTTGGAGTTTTCCCTGGACTGTTTGGGTTGTTTGAATTTGTTCCAAATGGACATCAGACGCCACAACTCAGGGTGAGTCCCTGTTCTCTATTATATCTCACAGCATCATGAATAATGGCAACGAAGAAAACATACACATAAAACAACAAGCAAGCAAAGAGGATCAAGAGTTCAAACCAAATGGCTTTGCTCTTTATGTGGGGAGATGAAGTCATCTACTATTTAATATTCATGGTACATTTTAATAAAACAATGGCAGATTAAGATTCTAACTGCTAAAGAATAAATTTTATTTTAATTAAGTCAATGTGTATTTTTAACAGCTAATAAACAAGGAGACATACATTAATTTTTTATTATCACCTTCTCTATGTCCTCTGTCTCCTTTTTATTCCATCCCATGTTGTAATCCCCATGTAAACTCTGATAGATTATGTCAGCAGATAGCAGAGGGCTGCTGACAGATTGATATCTGCATTCATCTTGTGTCGTTCTGCTTCTGTTATTGTAAGAGATATAAGGGCCAATGAGCACCAAGGAATGCACAGTCACAAAACTCAACAGTGTTAAGGTTCATAGCTAAACACTGTCATTGTACCTAAAACTTGGTATTGGCAGATCAAAGCATAAATCAGGGATGTAAAGAGGGGAAGGGAAAAGGGAAAGGAAAGGGGAAGGGGGTAGGAGAGAGACAAAAGAAAAGAGAAAAGAGAAAAGGGAAAAGAGAAAAGAGAAAAGAGAAAAGAGAAAAGAGAAAAGAGAAAAAAGAGAAAAGAAGTCAAAAAGAAAAGGAAAAAGGAAAAAGGAAAAAGGAAAAAGGAAAAAGGAAAGAAAAGAAAAGAAAAGAAAAGAAAAGAAAAGAAAAGAAAAGAAAAGAAAAGAAAAGAAAAGAAAAGAAAAGAAAAGAAAAGAAAAGAAAAGAAAAGAAAAGAAAAGAAAAGAAAAGAAAAGAAAAGAAAAGACCCCCTGAAATAGAAAACAAGCCAGGGGTGTAAGCAACCTAACTCTATATATGGTGTGTTTTAAATTTTCTCTCACTCTTTTGACATTTATGTCACTGATATTCCTGTGTGATTAGTGGCATGTATCAGGAGTTCAACTGCACTTGTTGGCTGGGATAAGTATACTGCTTTTGCTGTGGAGAACATTAAGTTTCTTTTACTGTTAGGGATGGCAAAATAAAGTTCTCCATTACCATCTCAAGGGTTTACCTGCAAGTCTGTATGATACATCATTTTTCTTTCTCAGTTTTCTGCAGCTAACAAACAGAACAGACATTTGCTCCCATAGTACACCTAAAATATCTCCAGGTATTGGCACCTTACTACCAAAATCCACCTGATATTCTTCTATAAGAAGAAGAATATTTTGCAGCTGTGGGAGAGACACAGTATGACTCCTGAGAGTGCTGGTTTGGCCAAAGTAAAGGAAACTTAATCCAGTGTTTGCATATCAAATGAAAGATGGCAAGGGATTTCTGGTGTGCTGGCCAAGACTCATGGTTTCATTGTGTTACATGCATTCCATCTGAATTAAAAATTCAAACACTTTTCCATGCTGTACAATACTCAGTGCATGTAGCATTTTAATTTCCAAAGTGTTCCTTATAAACATTAACCAAGTAAGCTGCATAATATGCTTGTGGAATAGTTAATTGCATATTACTATCTTATTTTGCTAATACCTGAATTAAAGGCTAAGTCCTGAGGCTATTTGCCCCAGACTGTGCATTAGCAGTATTAGAAACCATTCTCACAATCAATCACATGTAGGTTGAATATACTCTCTGGGATATTCAAATACTGACTGCAACTCACAGAGCAGTGATGAAGCACCAAAAGTGCAGAAAGTGTTCCAATATGGAGCACAGTTAGGAGCAGGCAGTTCTGACACAGCTTGGTTCATAGCTAAGACCACTCAGGATTAAAAAACCCAATGAATTTTGCACATTCTCCAGAGAGATTCAGTTCTACTTTCATACTTTGAAACATTAGTCATATACCCACTGCTGCAGACTCCACAAAAAAAAATGAGTTGGCAATGGTTTTTTCCTGCTAGATTTTTTCCCTTTCTATACAACACTCCAGTGACTCATATACTTAGGAAGTTTGTTCTAAGCCAGGAGTCAAGTGAGAGTCCCAGATATGATGCCCTCCTTCACCTAACATGATTGAAAAACAACATTTTCTGGGAGACCATCTCCCAGAAAGTAACTGGCAAAGTAGCTGGCAGTCCTGGGGGAGGAAAGACTTCATATGCCTTTTTGGATTTTTAGTAAAATGAAAGAAGTTATGCATTCATTGTGTATCTATGTACTCTTTGCATATTTGAAAAGCCTTTCTTCAGTGGTGGAAAATAAACCTAAAGGTGACCACAGTTGATTTTAGATCTGTGCTACTTCTCTGTCATGTTAAAGGAAAGTAAAGTTAAAAAACTTTCTAAAATAAAGTGTTAGTTCTTATCACTGCCCTGTTTACTGATGCAATGTTTCTATGCAGTCACACAGCTCTGAGACAGAGGCCTCCTGCGCAGCATCACCTAGTGCTGTCTTCCAGGCCAGCAGTCATCTAGGACATAATCACCCAGACGTTCTCATCACTGCCAATTTGATGTTTGCAAAAGTGTTGCCGAGGGATTAACTTTAAATTGGTTTTGTAATAATTTTTCCATAGGGTATTGAAAGCCTATTGACATTGAAGACTGTAAGAGCTGATTCTGCTAACCAGTTTTTAAAGTATTTCTAGAGAGCTGCATCCTGGGAGAAGAGATAAAAAAATGAGTATGGGACAGAGATGATTAATATTAATTTTTAAATATGTTGCAATATCACCTTTGTAATTGAACTGGTGCATATTTGGCTGTGTAGAATGAGATCCTTTCTAAGAAACTGAGTTAAGAATTCCTTCCTCGTGAGACCTTGTTTAAGATAACTTATTTATTAGTTTTTCAGTTATTCATGATAAACCAGAGTTCTTCAATTCCTGAATGAATTGTCTTTTCAGCAGCTGTAATCTGTTTTAGTTATCTGTGACATACCAAGCCAGGACTCACTGCTACTTTGGCAATGAAGAGCTGTATCAAATACTCTCAGGAAATTCATTTCAGAGGTGCCAGCTCTCACCGCTGTCTGTACACAGAGCCAAAGTGTTTCAGCAGAGACTCAATCTCCCACTGTGCACATGCAACTAGCCTGGACACCTCCTCCTACTCAGCATTCACAGCACAGACCTTCTCATGAAAGGGGTTTGTGGAGGAACAGCTTTTTGCACAGTTAACTTGGAGCCCAAGGGAGCGGCACTTCGGGTTTTATGTGGGTACTCATAAAAAGACGTATCTGCTGGTGCCTGCTTCATCTTCCTTGGATATGGCATGGCAGAAGGTCTGTCTCTAAGTGAGAACAGAACTTCTTCACCAAGGGAGATGGATTATCCAGCCAGGAAGAATTCACTATCTGAGCAGCTCCGCTTCATAGCTGTAAATGAAAAAGCTGGGCACAAGAGTGCCATGGGCCAGATCTGACTAATGGACCATGAATTGGATTATGCACGCTCTGATAAGCCAAACTCTAAGCAAGAAATTTAGGAATATGTATTCTCAGCTTGAGGAGCAGAGCGCATTAGCTGCAAGATTATTCTGTAACCTCTAGGGAAGCAAATCTCCAGCTTCCTTCTCCTGCTTGAAGCCAATTTCTGCACAGAAAGTGACACAGAATTTACGGAACCTGAGAAAAAGGTAGAGGGACCCTAATTCTGCAGGTTTTTAATGGAGCATTCCCTGGCACCAAAGGCAAGTCAGACTTGTTCCCTGCTCCAAAAAGTGCGCATGCATTTTGTTTTGGAGGAGGTACACAAAGAGCAGAGGGAGCAGACATTACCCAACCTATTAGCTGTTGAGCTACTTAGCAGAACACTGAAATTTCTCTTCTGAGATTTTTACTTTCAGGTGTATCAAAGATACAAGTTTGGCAGCTTTCTCTCACTTTCAGATGTATTATGCTGACTTCATCATACCAAAATAACTACCCCCAGAATTACTGTATATTCATGCCTTAGCTGCAGAAAAATGTGAGACTGAGCATCAGTATATGGTATATGAGTATGCAAATGCAAAGCTAAATGTGCTTGAGAGGCCTTTTAAAAGAACTGCAACCACTGTAAGAGAAAGTTATTTTTCCTCTTCACACCCTAAGAGAGCTGCAGTTGTTGGAGGGAGGAACTGAGGATAAAGTACCTGTGTGTGTATGAACATAAGGCTGTTGTTTAAATACTGATGGATTCTCTGTCTTCCCATGTCCTGTGACAGACACCCCAGTATTTCATCCTTTCTAGAATACTCACCACCATGCTTAGCAGTTTCCATTTCCTCTGTGCTGCTTCTTCTCCACTCAGCTTGTCCTCGGATCTCTGTCAATGCCTCTATTTCCATGGTAAAGGGTCTGAAGGGAGCAAAGATGTAAAGAAAGGGAAAGGAAGAGTGACTTCTAGGGATGTATGAGATAGTCTCCACATCTCATACATCATTTGCTGTTCTAAGCTTTTGTGCTAATGCACATATTTCAAATTTTATTTAAGGATGCAAGGTGTCTGTGATTTCAGTAGTTTATTTAGTAAGTTATGTAAGATGCAACTCTTCATATGTAATCAGGATATGGGGCTGGAAAAGTTAAGGCCTATCAAATGGTGAAAGACATATCTAGATGGCTACACAGGGAAGGCCTAGGAATAGCTTATAAAATTCTCAGAGTTTTCATTTTTGCTCTATCATTCTATACTCTGTACTGCAGAAAATGACCTACTTTCTGCTGTCTTTACAATGACAGTAATAATTTCTTCACGAAATGACTGCTGAGAATGAAATCATTAACTTTTAGAGGCCCTTGTATATACACTATCAAGCCACAATTAGTTGTTTTGACATGGTCCCTATGAATTTAGTATAATTTGAATCTTTATTATTAACATTAAATGAATTACTGTCAAGACAGTTTTTATTACATAATCTAGTAATAGTAATATAATAACAAGTAAAAAATAATGGAAATGAATGATTTTGGAATCAGTATTTCTTTTTTTTGCACTTCTGGTGTTTGATGTCTGATTGTGATATTGACATTATTTTGTTTCTGAAGACCTCAGTCTAAAAAGGCTAGAGTCTCACTTATATGTATTTTTTTCCCTTGAGCAGGAAGAGATTAATTTTAACACAATAAATTAGGATATATTATACAGTACATTTAAGAAGCTAATTTGAATAATCACATTGCTTAATCAAAATTTTATTAAAACCAGTGGGAGTCTTAAAGGAGTTAACCCATATAAGGGTTTTAAGTCAGGTTCTTAGTATCTTTTCTACTAAATATTTGAACTTCATGTGTGCAGTCAAGAGGCAGCAGACACTTAAGAGTGAATCTAAAAGAAAGAAAATTAAAAGGAGAAAGATGTGTTGACTAAAGTTTCAGAAGCCCCTAAAGAATTAACAAAATTGTTTTCTGTTTTCTAGGAGAGAAAATGCTAAGAAAATTTACTGTTTCAACTCTATTATAAGAGACTGCTCAGATGAGAGAGGTTTACTGAAATAAAAAGAGGAGTTTACACCTGGACTATGAGGGATTCTTGGTGTTGACCACTCTCCAAAGATCTGAATGGAATGTATTGTCACTCTTGAAATTAAATGATCACAGATATGAGTCTTACACAAACTGATTATATGTTTCATTCTGGAAGGTGAAGGAGGCTGAACATTTGAGCTTTTCTGTTTTCAGGTTTTTTCACCTGCTACTCCCTTTCCCTTAGGGCCAAGATGCATTTTCTGCATTAATGAAAATCATTCCCCTCTTCTGCGGCTTTAGACTAGAAAGAAACAATCGGAAGTAGAAGAAAGGTGTTGTTAGCAACTTTTAAAATAAAACCTGTATTTTTTTTTGGACCAATAGGATTCAGCTCACAGTGTCCTGCTCTCTACGAGATTTTTTTTCATTGTGAAACAGCAGTCTGAGGAACCCAACAAACAGGCCCTGGCTACACAAAAATAAGAAAAGAAGTTGGAAAATTAAATTCTTCGAATGTCAGACGAAAAAAATCTACACCACATAAAATTTCCTTTCTCCATTGTGCTTGATTAGCATATTACTGAGTTCAGCCTACACCTGCTTTTCACCCTCCTTAATTTCAATTACAATGCGCTCCTTTGTGTTGCACCATTTATTGCTAAACGAATCTGGTTCTAAGGATGTGCATGCAGCCAATTTATTCATTAGATATATTGTAGTGGAATTGAATAAAAGGTTTTATTATCAATCTCTTTAATTTCCAGATAGGATTTAGTGGAAATCAATATTAGAGAATGCATAATTGCTAAATCTTCTTAAATTAATAGACTCATTCATTAAGCCCCCCAAAAATACTTAGCTGGTATTTCTTGTGACTTTCTTTAATTAATTAGCAAGTGGAAAATGATAGTGAGCAGTTCAGCTTTTGGCTGATATGGTGGAATTTGAAGACCAATATTGAGGAAGAATTAATTTGGATATTTATATACAGTATTTCACCAGTAAGTTGATTGTAGGAGAATGCACTGCATACGTAGACAAATTGTAGTTGTATGCTGATGGCTGGCAAAAAATCCTGTGCTCAGGAGATGGTTTCAAGCAGTTCAAGCTGAGATGTGTAGCCATATGTAGACATTAATGAATAGTAGTCAGTTTTAAAAGCTTTGGAATTAAATATAGTGCAATCTATCTGTATGAAACTGCTTGGCATGTATGCAGCATTTGTGAAATTTTCCTTTCTGCCTAACTAGGCAAGTTCTCTGGGCCAGAAACAAAGTAAAAAAAGAAAGCAATAAAAGAGCCTGGAAGAGAAAAGCAAATGATGAAAGGGTCTACGTTCAAGTGTGTTATCTAGGAGCTGTAGGTGTTACATTGCCCCAGAATGGAAATCTTGGGGAAAGGAACACACTCTCATGAGTGCGGATACTAGTTTATTGCCAGCCTCTATTGACTCCTGTGGGCTTTAGCAGTTCCTGGTCACCTCCTCCAGAGAACCTGTTGGTGATATCTCAGTGGGGTTTAGCCTGAGCCTGGAATTTCCAAAGTCACAGCAAAAGCTTGTAGGAGGGAACCTTGTCGCTAGTGAACTTGTAAGCTAGGCTACTTTTAGCTTGGAGCTATCTAAACAAACAAAACCGAGGGTTCACTGAACCCCAAGAAAAGTACTTCTGCCAGCAGCTTTTTGATCTCAAGTCAGACAGATTGCTTCTTTTTGCATTTCCAGAATGGTTCTGTCCTTTATTATGTTTAATGTGTGTAAGTTGTGCTTACTGTGACTGTGCAACAGAACACACAGACGTGTACTCACAGGTAGTGGACATGGGTGAGTCAGGCTCCTTCACACTTGCCAGAAAAGTGGGAAGGAAGGAGAAGGAGGCTCACTCCCACCTGACAAAGGCTCTCATGTATCTCTTCTCTGGCATGTGTCAAGATCCGATTATTAACATTCTTAGAAATGCCTCTGCTTGAATTAAGGTGTAAATGAGACCATATCCCAGTAGCAATAGTATGGGTTTTATTTCATAGTAAATAGGGGAGAGAGAGAGAGAGAGAAAGAGAGAGAAAGAGAGAGAAAGGACGAAAAAAATAAGAAATAGGTGGGGGGGACAAAAAGAGAGTAACAGGGATAGAATAAGGAAAATATCACCACTTCGTGGATCCCAATGATGCCCCAGTGATCTTCTCCAGCTGGTTTCTCAGTGGTGAAGGTCCCTCTGAAAAGCACAGAATCTGATTGTGCTCAGGCCTGGCAGGAAAATCCAGGCACCTCCCTGGGGGGAGGAATTTCCCATTGTGTCTTAAAACAGACTCCACATTTGCTGCATCCCTTGCAGTCCTGTGGTGCAAGGCTTCAGGAATGACTCTGGGGAGCACTTTAGAGAGGCTTTTGCTGGATTAAAGCACCCCTTCAGCTGTCCCTTATGGGAATGGGGCCTGTGGATGTGGCCTTCCCAAGTCTGGGGGCTCCATAGCCAGTTTGTGTAAGGGAGGATGGCTTCACTGCCTCTGAGCAGAAGTTGCAACACAAGGAGAATTCCTCCCCTCATCTCGTCTGGGGGGTAACTGTGCAAACCTGCTCCCAGAAAATGGGTCTGTGGGCCACAGCCTCCCCCACCCTGAAGCAAGGCAAAGATGATTTTTAGCATGGCTTCTGGGTTTGGCTCACATTCTTGTCCTTGTTTACTTGTTTGTTTCAGGTGATTGAAGAATGGGTTTTCCTTTTATCCAATCTCAGCAGTTTCACTTTCAGTCCAAAGTCTCGATCAGGCATCTTCAGGGAGGTTTCCTTGGCTGTAACTTCTTTATATGTTTTTTGTTATAATGAGCAAAAATTTATATCAAAATGTTTGAGGCATAAACTATTGCAGTCCCTGACAGTATGGCAACAGAGAAACTGCAACTGCTGCCAGCTGTACTGGGCTCTGTGCTGTCCTTGCTCTGCTGTTTTGCTATACCTCACCTAGGTAGTACCTTTATTGTTCCCCCTACAAACAAAGTGAAATGCTACTACACTCCTGATCTGAGATGAAACAAGGTGTAGAGAAAAGCAAAACACTTCCAACATGAGGACATGAGTTTCATCACAGAGTAAGCAGGCATATTGGTGTCTGACTAGGAGCAGTGATACTGAAATAATGTGGCTACATTTCTGTGAATTGCCTTGGGATAACACAATTTCAGGTCTTGAAACACAGCTAAGATCACACCGATTAACAAAGAAGAAGCAGGTTTGAGGAACTCTGTGTCACCCTTACAGTGCCCATCATTGAAGAGATCTGTAGCTGTGATACAGATCAGCTTCCTAACATTTATTCTCCTCTATCCACTGCACATGTCCAATCTGAGGGGCCAAGGACATTTCCTGAATGCATGCTGTGACAAGGCTCACGTATCTGAGTCTATCTCCTGGGGTTTGTTTCCTCTTGAAAGAGAGCCTGGTAGCACTGGTGGGGAGAGGATTAACAAACCTCTGGGGGTCAAGACTGCAGGGTACTTCATGGATTATATCTGTGCTGCATTTCAGATACCATCACTGACTCTTCAAATGCCAGCACAACTTGAAAGACTATTGTTCAGAATAAGCCTACTAAAACCAGTGACAGGCACTGAGCAGTTTAGTTCAGTAGGTGATTATTCTTTGCCAATATAAATGAAACTCAGGTTTGGCTAATATGTATCTCGTAGACAGGCACATGCCATTGTTTTTGAACTGCTTTTTTTTTGCCCTGTCAAAGTGTTTCAGCTTTTTTGTCTGATCATTGGTTTGATATTTGTTACCTACTCTTTCAGCCTGGTACTGTTTTTCTGTTTGGGCTAAATATTGATTACTCATTTCTTATTTTTTCCATATTTTTGATATTTCCAATAAACTGCTCATTATAATGTACAGAAACTCTTCATGCTAAAGGATTGATTTGTTTGTAATTGAGTCTGTTGGGGGGAGCTAATATTAGTATTTGTGTTTTGGTGTATACCCCATGAATCTTGAAAGGTCTTTTAATGGACACAACCATGATCCTTTCCATTTCAACTGAATCAATTTTGAGCCCTGTGTCTCAGTGTTTGCCACAGCTCAAACATAAAGTGAGCAAAAATCCCAAAAGTAACGTCAGCAGTAAAATTCTGGGATATAAGCAGCAGTGTGGGATAGCAATAGAAAAACAGATTAACTGTTTCAGCTGAGGGTACCTTTGTTGCCATTACACTAGATCAGTATGAGATTATTTTTAAAAATCTTGCTGATTTCCCATTCTGCTACAGAATTCTTCTAAGGATACATGAAAATGAACCTAGCAGTTGTGCTTGCTTTTCAGGATGGTGACAAATTTTTTCATACCTATCTATAGCTTAGTTGCTTTACAGTAAAGCCTGAGGTGGAATATACTCAGGAGTGTCACCATCCTCTGCACCAGATTCTCAGGTGATTTATTGAAGTGTGGATCTGATCCAGTGTTCCTGCCATGAATTATACTGCAATAGGCATTTGGCATCATAAATGTTACTGATTCTTTTGATCAGTGACTGTCAGCATAATTCTGAATAGTGCCTACTTAGGAAAACCTTCACATAGCTCAAAGTGTCAAAAAATACCATGTCCAATTCCCTTGTGTGTTTTTGTATTTCCTTTCATGCCTTCTGAGAGCCCACCAGTTTTGGAACTGTAATGAATCTTATATCTATTCCCTTCAGCTTATTCTTTTATGACATAAAGGCTTACCCATGAATTGATGATTCAAAAAGTGAGAATAAAAGGTATCATCCTCAAAAGCTAATTGTTCCTCTCTTTTTTGGTTTTTCAGTCCTTAAATAATATATAAATTACTTATAAATTAGTTTAACAATCATCTAATTCTATAACTAATAAACAAGAGTGAAACACACATTCCTTTAAAAATAAATACAATTCTACAGATTTTATATGACATAAAGAAGGCATTTTGTATTTTTTCACTCTTATAATTTTCTCCAGATGCAATGTACCTTGTACCATTCTCTTAACAAACTCTTCATTAAACTTCTTTGCAAATAGGTCTGTTAAACTCATCTGCAGTTGTGCTGGCATTTAGATTCAAGAGAGTGCTAAACAAATCAGGCTGCCTAGTGCTAAGCTTCCCAGACTTTGAATAGACATAAGAATAATTTCAGCAACAGACTGAAAAAGAGAGTATGGCCCCAAGTGTGTTAAAGATTAGTACTAATGCCAGAGGAGAAGATGGCTCCTGCTTCAAAGTCTTTTTAAGGAAGGTATTGCATAAGAGATAAAAAATAGAAGTAGGTACAGCGAGTAGAAGTTAGATCAGGGAAACCAATGAAACTATGCTCATCCAGATCATAGGCACTGCTCTAGTCCATTAGACTTCCAACACCAAAAATACTGAAAGATTGCTTAAATTTCAGGAGAAAATTTCAATTTACTAGAAGTAGCAGATTTTTTATGAAGTCAAAGTAATAAATATGATTAAGTTTAACTACAACAGTTGTTGATATTGCCAACAAGTCAAGAAGACTTTCCCTTGGGTTAGTTATACCATAGGGATGGGAAGTCACCTTATGTTTGGTCTGTTGAAGCTTTAGAAAAGTGGCTGAATTGCAAGCTGATTTCTGCGGGCATTGCAGAAAGGAAGAATATCCCATCAATTCATCCTGGATGAAGGCTTGTGCTGTAAAGTGACAGATCATCAATGTTTTGGAAAAAACCTTCGTAATTCATTGACTCTTTTATTATAAAATACATTTTTTGAAAATCTAATATTTAATTGTGATATTGTGATAATTCTTTTTATCATAATTTATGGAGAAGCATTTGATTGCGCATTTTTGCAGATGGGAGCTGCACATCTTGGCTGCCAAAAACCTTGCCTTCTAACACTGTACAAAATGTGGCAATTTTTTTTCAAGTGAGCTTTTAGTTTCTGGCATTAAAAATTTGTTTATTAACAGATATGATTATCTGTTTTGTTTTGGTATAAAAAAATCTGGTTTGCAATTTGAGAAATAAAGTTGTTAAATAGATTATTTTACAATAGCATTATAGAAGAAAAGGAAAATTTATGCCTTTCAATCAAGCTACTAATTTTTGGTTTCTTTTTTAGTAAATGCAACCTGATTTTTAGGTTTGTTATTTTTTTAACATGAAAAAATGATAGCACATTTGTATTTTTTTTCCTTCACCACAGACACATCATTCCATATGCTGGCTCTGATTTGTGGCTTTCAGAACGTATAATCACCTTCTATTCTTTCAAGTGAATGCAGTCAACCTCTGTGTAGAAAAATGCTTTCACTCTTCTGGAAGAAGCAATTGGCAATTTTCATTATTTTGAAACTATAAGAGTACAGAATTACAGAATTGGAAATTAATGTTTTTAAGATAGGGGAGCTCAGGTTTATTATTTCTTTCTATATGAGTAAAAGTTTTTTTAAATTATATTTTAATTGCCCTGTCACTTCTTGTTTGAAGTGACACAACCTTCTAATGTATATGTATAAAATGTTGCAAAACAAAACCTGTCATTTCCTGAGTAATGTGGCTTTTAGAATGTCTTTAAATAATGTGTTTTATACACTTAAAATCCATCTAAATAGAACAATCAATTCTGCTTATTGCTTTGAGAAACTTTATGAGTCTAGGCTTCAGATAAAGCTCAAGGAGAAGAAGGTAGAATGGTTTTCTACCTGTTTCTGTTGTGTTTATTTGTTCCATTTCTTCTGGTCTAAGCTGAATAGACAGAACAAGCAAATAATCTAGACAAAACATTTTCTTAATTTCCTTGGGAGCCAGAAATTTGGATGAAATTTTTGCGTTGATTCACTGTTTCAGATATGACTACTGGTGTGTGTGTGCTCACTGAAACTGAAATTCTTTTCTGTTGCTCATTTCTGCTATTTGTGGAATTAAACTTTACCAGAACAGCAATGCCACTAAAGTAGGCTGGGGTCATGTGGTTTGTGTCTCTAGTTAAATCCTGGCTCCATGGTAGATCTACTGAGACCTCTGACATGGCAAAGTGCATCCAAACCATGGATGCTGGGACTCTGGCACTTCACCCCAGGACAGGTGGAGTCAGAAATCCCTGTATTCTGGTCTTGAAGGAGCATATATGGAGGTCTTTCTGAAAAGCACCAGAGTAAGAACTGGAGAGAAGGGACATCAGCATCTCCAGTCCTCTAACCTGTCGCTAACCTGCTGGCACCTGTGGCTACCAGAAGATGGCTTGGGAATGGGGGAACTGAAACCATCATACCATTATCTCAGTTATCTAAGTAGGTGGAATTTTCAAGTCAACATCTGGCCTTGAAAATATGGGATACCAAGGCAATCCAGGAAACTGGGGGAAAACTGCTTTGCCCTGCATCAATTTTTGTTAAACAATATATTTCTGACAAAGCATACTGGGCTAAGCAACATTTTCCCATGAAATGAATTCAATCAGAAAGTAGCTAGTTAGTTACAGTTTTTAAATTAAAAAAAAAACAAAAAACAACCTTTTGTGAAATGGATAAGCATCAGAATCCAGTCAATAAAACACATGCATTTTATTACTGAACACTGCAGCTCTCAACACTCAGGATGACAATGTTGAAATTCTGTAGATATCTGAATACATCATTCTTATCTTAATAGGTGGAATTTTCAAGTCAAAATGGCCTTGAAATTCCAGACACCTAGGACTTGGTGATCCTGCTGTGAATACGGGCTTTTGTAAACAGTAGGAAGAACATGCAGTTTAAATCTCCTTTATGAAGGCTGGAGCACTAAGGCACTCAGGTTTCTCCATCAAAAACAAGGAAGAGGTATATGTCTTCCAGAACTAGTTTCTCACAAAGGATTAGGAGCTAAATCAGGCCACAAAAAGATTTTTGCCTTTACTTAGAAACCTTAACCCCAAATACTTTCATGGAGCTGGCTATGGCTGCCAAAGTAGGAGATTACTGACAGACTAAGAACTTAGGTTGCAAGAGGCTTGGCTTCAATTCCTTCCTCTATTTGAATTTAATTATGGATTTCCCAAGATGACTTCTCAGATATAGTTTCAGTTTTTTCAGCATGCCCTGGCAAAACACAGAGTGAGCAAAGGAACACAGCTCTCCATCTAGGTGGCCATGGCCAAGATGGGACATCAGGATTACAAGCAGTCTAGAATAAAATACTAGCAGTACTAGCAGTGTTCACCTGAGCAACAGTAAATTTAGAAATAAGGAGTGGAGCCTGTCTTCTCACTTTGTAGCAATGATATAATCACTGAATACTCGATATAGTTAAGGGAAGGAGAAATACCACCAGTCTTTTGGAGAGGTGCTCTTCAGTATTTGTCATCTGGCAACATCTATTTATTGAATTGTGTTCTGCAAGTGACATGACCATGAGTCCAAGCAACTTGGCAGGCGTCAGGAGGTTTGCCACTTCACTAAGAAGCATAAGGGATTAGGAAGGGATTACGAAGTCCTAGTGTATTCCAAAGTACCCTTAGAATACCTGGAGCCATTTACCAGTGAACACTTTTGTCCACCTAGTCTTTAGGCTGACAAATGGAGGAACTCCAAAGGATGAGCCGGGAGATTATGGATACATCAGCCTTATTCCAGTCCCTGAGAAAGTTATTAAATGAATCCTCACGGGGGCTATCATAGTAAGATGAAGCCCAAGATTGGAAAAAACTTTTGGATTCACCAAAGGCAAATCTTGCTTGACAAACCTGATTGCCTTCTGTGACAAATGAACCTGCTCAGTCGGTGTGGGGTGGACACTGTCTACCTGCACTTCTCCCAGGTTTTCAGTAGGGTTTCCCACAGCCTCCTCCTGGAGAAACCGATGTGTTGTGGCCAACCTCTGTCTTTCCATAGGGCTATGAGTTTTTTTTCTGAAAGCATTATTTCCCTGTTCTGTACAACATAAATACCTCTTCCTTTCATGAATTACAAACTTTTTCTATCCTTAGAGGATCAAAATGAGGCTTTTTAGCAATTCCAAGTGAGTTCTAGCACTATTTCCTTGAAAACAAACTTGTGGATGAGCAAAACCATATTGAAGACAGGCTCATTTTCTGCATAAACCCCTGGAGTATATTGCCCAGGAACAAGGGTAATGTGTTCCTAAAAGCTTGTAGAACACTCATGTTTAATGCAATATTAATAGAATAGTTACTGCCTTCTGAAATATGAAAAATTAAAATATATATGTAGGGTGGTGAATGCAAAAGCAATGTGAAAACGATGCAGTTCACAATTGTTAAAGTTTCATGACAAAGAATCTAATTAGAGATTTAGCATAAAGTAAAATTCTTACAATAAAGGATGAGTTAGATTTTTCACTAAAGGGCATTTTATGATCCTCAACCACACTGTAGTAATGTATCTATGTACAGTCAGAAAAAATTTATTGTGTGGAAATTTGGTTCCATTCATATCTTCACATGTGTATTTTCAAAAACCTGCTGAGGGATTGCTGAAATAAATACTACATGAAAAATAGTCAACCATTTCCAGTGAGTCTAAAACCTGAAAATATTGGAAATATTTGAAATATGCCTACACAATAGAATTCTCAACATTTCTGCCTGAAATGAGAAGTATGTACAAGTTCAAAAAGCATACTGAACTTAATAACCATATGGAGTGTGCATTTTGTGTTTAAGTGACAGCATTTTTAAACTGGAAAGGAACATGACAGATTGATGGTAAGAAACTTAACAGTTTTGAGCTGAAACATACATGACTTATTTGTCTTTTCATTCAAGAGATTGGGGTGGTGGGAGGCCACAGAATGTACTCAAGCTCTCTACAAAAGAGGAAAACTTGGTAGGGAGGGATCCAGACACATCTGTCCTTGATGCTTCATTAATAACTTGGAAGACAGAATGGAAAGAATTCTCATGAAATCTGCCCTCAACCCTGATCTGAGACTGATGTGAGGATGCTGTAGAACTAGAATTCAGAATCTCCCAACAACTAAAAGAATTATATGAAAAAAAAAAAGCAAAATGGAATTCAATCCAAAGAAAATGAGGTCCAAATTGCAATTTTAGGAAAAAGTCAGTGATAATATCAGAAATGAGAATGATAAAGCAAGTAAATAATGCTGAGGAAAAGTGTCCATGAATCATTGCAAATCTAGTCTTTCCCTGGGCTTGGGTAATGGAACCAAGGTTCTGTCAAGAAGGCAGAGAAATAGGACAGGGCTCAAAGCATATTAAACAGCCTCAGTACAGAGTGCAAGCCTGCTCTGGCCCGCACAGTTAGACCTCAGCTAGAGCTCTGTGTCCAGATGCATGTTAACAGAGAGCCCAACACAAAGCATCCATGCTGTGCTGAGATCCAACAAACATTACCTCTAAGAAGCAGCTGGAGGAACTGGGGTTGTCTAGTCTTGACAAAATGAGTAGAAAAAATAATCTGGTTCACAAGTATTTAGAATGTCAGCTGCAGAAATTTTTTTCACAATATGCAATATTAACTTAGACAGGAGATAATAGCTATTAACCTAGCTGAATCAAGTTTAAAAAGCTTCTAAATGGCAAGATCATGAAAACTCATCTGGCTGAGAAGCGAATTATGGGAAATATTCCACATTTTCTATTTTTAAGGACATCCATCAGGAGTGATGCAGGCATAGCAAGTACTGCGCAGAAGCAGAAGGATGGAATCTCCTGGGGTCCTGGAGTCATTTCCAGTTCCAGTTATCACACAGACTTAGGTTAGGATTATTAAAAATAATCCATCCTTGGTTTTTGGAAGCCTGTGGAGTTTGAGACTTGCATTTTTATATTTTCATGTTTAGTCTGAAATTCTCTAGCGATAACAGATCCCTTGAAAATGGAGGGCTATAAGTGAAAATATTGTATGAATTGTGATAAATTTCTATGTACTGGTCTGCCTTTACTGGGTGGAAAAGCAGTGCATACACTGTGGCTTTAGAAGCAGGTTTCAATTCACATTCAGCCATTTAATTCACTTTAAGCAATAAGCTTTCTTAGGAAAGATCTAGTTTGAAGGAATGTCTGAAAAAGTAAGGAAAAAAAGTTTAATTTAATTTCTATCCCTAAAGTCTTTTGTAAAAACAAAAGTCACTGTTTAGATGTGCATACAAACAGAATTATTCCACCTTGACCCTTTTAGCTCCATATTGGAGACATTTCTGTCACTTTCTCTAATGCAGACAATTAATGGATGGATCCATATGCAGACTTAATTGTGAAGAAGTTTCACAGAACAACTCTACCCAGTAGAAGAACCTCAGTGGTCTCTGTAAAGAAAAAGGCTCTTTCCTTAAAACTACAACTTAAAAGATTTGGAAGGGGAAAAGGAAGTATAATCCACTCAAATATTTCAGCTCTCTGGTATTTGCAGTTCTTAACACACACTGCAAGAAGTAAAAAAGGATTAATGCTGTGCATTTGCAGAGTGACCCTCTTTTTAACGTGAAATGAGCAGATCAACCTGCAGGGAGTGGTGATTATCCATGGATGAATTAGCTCCCTGAGGAGGTCTGAATCAAAATTCTGTCACAATTTAGGCATATACTAAATGTTTCCTTGAGATGTGGTATGTACGTACCAATAGTACATCAGTATTATTTTAGTTTTAGGCAAGCAAATATGTCTGTGCTTCTGAACAAAATCATGTTAATTTCTGATGATTTTTTAAAAACCAATTTAGATAACAGTCCTATTTTTACAGTGCTGGCTTCATGGGGAAAGAAGTTCATGAGTTTGATAAGGAAAATTATATTGATGTCTATGAGTTCATCTATCCATCTACTGAATACCTGTTCTTATTAGTTGATTCATTTTTTTCAAAAGATTTTCCAAGTCCATGCCTACTAAAAAAGCCCCTCAACATTTCACTGCCATTTAGAAGTCCTATCCTGGCATCAACGATTCTGATATGGGGAAATTTTATTCCCAGTTTATAAAAGAAGGATGCTGACAGAAACAGTGAATTTAATAGAGTAGGTCATTCATCCAAGATGACAAAGAGAGTCCATAGCAGAACACAGCACTGTAATATACATGCTCCCAATTCATTCTGGTTAGAACCCAAAATTTCTACACATGAGCATGAGCAAAAGCATTGCTAACAACGTGAATGGACAATATGTTAACAAATGCAATTGCATTCTGACCTATGCAGTGATTAATGCAAATTGAAATGAAAAATTTAATATCTGTTGTGAGCATTTACATAATGTAAGAAATGGAACTTGATGAAGTTTGAAGGAGAAGCAGATTCAAGTTTTTCAAAGGTATTATTTAACATGCTTAGTATCTAATGGGACCTACTCACTGTTGCAAGAAATAAAAACCAGGAAATGAGCAGGATTATAAAAATAATTATATGATAATGAAAGGCAGTTACATTAGCTCAACAAAATATATGTGTCTCTGTCTATGCAAATAAACTTCCTATTGACAGAATTTTGGAGAATGCCAGATTCCATATCTATACCCCCAGAGACAGATTGTTTAAAGTTTTCCTGTATCTATGTCCCAAGGGATAGTGTGTTTGCAGTTGTATAAAAACTGGACTAGCTTTTGCAGCACACTCACTAGTGGATGGACACAGCCTGAAACAGAATGCGGTGGACCTCTGATGCGAATGGACACAGATCTTACTTACACTTGGTAGCAGGGGTCCCACCTGGTAATCTACACCTAAGTTTTGCTGTTAATAAAGTCACCTTCTCTTGTATCCTTCGCTAGCTTTTTTAAAAAAGTAGCTTTTTTAAAAAAAAAGACATCACTTTACAGACATCACTTTTTCTAAATGTTCACAATAATACAGTAGGATACCACCTCCTGATAGATTTGGTACCTTATATAATGACTTTCTTCGTTTCTGTTATTGAACATGCATGATCAAGATGAGCAAGAATTACATGTGAGAATATTTGAACTGCAAACGGTATTTTAGTTTAAGGCCTAACACATTCAAAAATTTATATGCCCTATCTTTCTTGCTTGATTCCCAATAATTCATGTCAGATTGACATTTCAGACTGATGGCTGTTGAAAATATGGAACAAATTGGCAAGGCAGTATTTATATAATTTTTCCCCGTTTTTCAGATTTATTTATATATATTGGTTGTATTTGTGATTAACTCTTATTTGTCTTGTATCTTAAATACTGAGGAACTCCTGAGAATTAAATTGTATCGTTGCTATTGTACATAGAAAGTACATTACCTGTTGTTTAATTGTCAGTGTTGGCATGACAGTGCTCTTCCTGCATGACAGTGGGCTGCCCAGCTGGACCTCCCCTTGAGTAGGGAAGGGGGTCCCTGTGCTCCTCAAGATGACTGCTCAAGTTTGAGAGACTCCTTATCACATCAGGTACTTAGTAAGTGAATTTTAACCCAGCATGCTGAAACTTTGAAATCTTAGCCAAGTGATATAAAGGATTGATTGCATATAAATAATTGTTTAGACTTAAAGTCTAATTTACAAATATAAACAGTAGCTGACCTAATCTGGAACGAAATCCAAATCCAGACACCCCTCAACTCTCCACAGAGAGGTAGTTTAGGAAGAATTAGGGTCCTTTCTTAACCTCATAACTCCATGGAGAGGTCTCCCTGAGAGATTTGTCTGTCCCTGTCATCTATGCAGTAAATAAGCGAGTGTACCTTGCCATTGAATCTTGTTTAAACACTGTTTCATTTACCACTGAACTTTTTAGTATCATTTAAGTTTACTGTGGCTTCTCTCTTGAAGGGAAATGCACATCTGCAACAGTTTGCTATGACAAGCAAAGCAGTTTTAAATGTTAGTTTGCTGTCAATATCCTTCGATCTTGTAGGTAGCAAAGTAAAAAATTCCTCCAAGTTTTATCCGCAAAAAAAGAAAAGTGGAGAATGAGTCAACAATTCAAACTGAAATTCCATGAGATATAAAAAATAATTAGAAAAAATACTCCCCACACTAGTGAGTCAATGTAATTACTTATAGGAGGTTGCGAGCTATGCTTTCTGCACACTCCTACCTTCAGATCCACACTCTGATGCAGTGTCACTCATCCAAACATTTTTCATCCTTCTCTATCATATTGGTCAACTTATGCTTAATTCTCGACTGAAAAGGTTTAATGAGTGACCCACTTTATGACATTCTTCTATGAGAATTCCCTTGAGTATATCTTTCTCAATATGTCCCAGATGGTTTAGTATCTGAACATTGTAGAAGTTGATGGGAGCAGATGTGACCTAAAACCTTCAAATCAAGTAAGTGGAGAAATACATTTTCTTGTGTTTTTTATTTATTCTCTTGTTGACTTACATAAACTAATCAAAATAGCAGTAGTTGCAGATATTGCTTTGTGGCTAATGTATTGGTAAATGATCTTCTGGAAAAGGAAAATGGTTGGTAAAGAATGAAGATTTCAGAATCCTTCAATGTCTTCCCCTTTAATGTCTTACTGCTTAGAGGCTGACTGTTTGCATCCTCCAGAAGTGTAGGCAACGATACTCTTGTGATTAACATGAATGTCTTTGCCACCACAGGCATTTCATGTCATCTGAATTGCTGAACTCTCTTCTGTACTCAGTCCTCTGTGTTGCACAGCCTCTGCCTTGCTCATGAGTACACTGGGATTTACATAGACCTGGGTGGGAACAAACAGGTCTCTTATGGCAACATTTAAAAAACAAGTGTTTTACTGCCTGAACAGTGTTGTGCCAGTAGCACATGGACAGATGCATATCCTACGGGCAAAGTGAGTCACCCACTTAACATCAGTGGTCTAAGGGTTCTCCACTGCTGACCACTGGGTGTGATTTATAGCTGCCTGCACTGTGCAGCAAAACACGTGACTTGCCTCCTAGAAGTGCAGAGAAAAATGTCTATTAGCCTAATCCTTGAATTTTGACACAGTTGTATTTAAATAAATCCTACTGTTAACTGTGATGGTCATTGACATTCAACATCATATTTTTTCCTTTTTTAAATAACATAGATATTTTCTAGGAAATATATAAAGCTGTCTCTGACCTGCAGGTTGTGGATTGTTATTTAAAAATGGCTTGTATTCCTCAAAATACTTATTTTAAAATTTCAATGACTGAAATTACTTGTTCTAAAGATTAAGGCCAAGGTGTTTCTCTTTGCACAGTGTAATTTTTAAAGAAAAATCAATAACATATCTAGTGGATCTGCACTGTTTTAACAGCAAATACTATGAATAAATCCTTAGCAGAATGAAAATCTGCTGTGTTGGTGACACTTTTAATTCCATTATTAGATTGCTAGGGATATTAGCTGTTAAAGCAACTCAGTTCTAGCTCCAACAATTTGGTGGTAAATATGTCTTGACTGTAAGTGGCAAAATTGAAATACTTTTTCAGAAAAATAAACACCTTGAAGCACTGCATGACTCACAGGAGCACTAGCAGGAGTTTGAGTTTTCACCTCTGTAGTGCTGCTGTGACTTCAAAAGGGCAGCTAAAAACTGTTTGGAGAAAATTATTTTGGACATATTGGTAGAGATTTAACAGTGGTTTGAAGTAATTTTAAATGGCTGTGTTGCTGTTGCTGACACGTTGTGAGGGGGAAAAGATGCTATTTGGGCAGTTCCCCTACTTGGAGAACAAAAACTACAGCAATATCCTTTCCTTTTGAGCTGACTGAACAGAAGACCTCATTGATCAGTTTGACTCACATTGTCTTTGCATTCTTTTCTCCAAAGAAGTGTGCACCTGGCTTTATAACACTTGATAAGCTGTATTTTTATCACCCTAGCATAAATACAGTCCTGTCGAAGTTGTCAACATGTTTTACTGTGATATTTGTGAGCACTTAAGGGAAGGAAGCATATTTACACCTGTCATAAAAAACCCCCTGTCTTGAAAGTTTCCACCCCTATCCAATCTTGTTGGGTATTCTGCCATAAGAAATCGACGACTGCAAGAAATTTTAACCATCAATCCAAGATTTAAGAGCTTGTGGATTGTTTTTGTTTTTAAGATTAATGGTAGATATAGGCAGATACTGAAAGATAAGTATCCTTTTTTTTGTCCCTATTTCTTCCTGAATTATCTCTCTACTCAAGATATACAAACTGAAAAAATATTGCAACACAGAAGAGACAGTGTGTTATTACTACAACCACTAGAGGCTTAATTCTGGAAAAAGAGTGACAACCAAAGCTTTGGTCAGGTTTTGAGGGATCAGGGGTAAAAAAAAAAAAGTCCAGACGACTTGCTCCTATGTATATCATATGATGAAAATATCTTTAAGGTTTGGAAAAGCAGTTTCCACTTTTAGTCCCCTGTTTGAAGCTAAGCTATGCTATACTCTTTGCAGTTAAGGGATGTAGGCAGCTTTTTCAATGAGCTGGGTCTTCTGACATGTGTCCATTGTCTTCCCAACACCTTGATGCCATCAAGTGGTACCTGGACTTTGGGTCTGTGGCGTCCCTGAGATGGTACCATGGCACTTGCTAGCTCTGCCTATTGCACCATCAAAGCCACAGCTAATATGCAGGACTGAGATTCTACTTTTACTTAACTTTTTCATCACAAATTACAGAACAAACTGCAGCAAAGAGATTATTTTTGTTTTTCAAGGAAGAAACTATTCTGTATTTTCAGTTGGTGAAAATTTCCAAGGACTGAGAACAAATTGTTTGCATTCCACTGAATGTATCAAGGTTTTCTCAGAAAAAGAATTTAGATGCTTCTAAGCTTGCAAGAAGCCATAAGTAAGTTAGGTTGTAAGATACTTCTGCTAAATTTAAAGCATGAACATTTGGTTTACGGGCACCACCTGGTTATTGTGTCAAGACCTGTAAAACCATATACAGTGATGGAATAGGTTTCTACCTTTGCAGGTTCACAGAATTTCTACTTCAAATACTATTACTACATAACGCTGATCAGTAGTCTACAACAGATTCAGCAGTTACATTGAACAAATTAAAAGTAATAATCATAATATGCTGAAGGAAGAGAACATGAGAAATCAAAGAAAGTAGCACATTGCCAGTCAATCTTAGATAGTGACTATGGTCAGATTAAAGAGAAAAAAAACCTATTTCATGGCCTCTGGTAATTAGACTGAGAAAGAAACACTTCACTTGCCCCTAAGTCTGCAGTCTGGCTTAATTCTGGAAATCACCATGGGTCACATACATTGCACTGACTGAATGAATATAACCTGCTAGCAGCAATGGTAAACTCTGTCTGCACTGTGAAGCTGTGGTCAATCTCCAGAGCTTTTGAGAAAGAGAAAACTACAGAAACTGATCTATACACTAAAGGCAGGGAAGAGAAAATCCTGTCAAGTCACTGAAGAAGACATGCATTAAACTTGGAACATAGCATATAAAACATAGGACAGACAAAACGTTTTTACCATCCTGACTGGCTGCTTTAACACTATCAAAATCCAGGGATTCAGTGTAGTTATCACTATCCATCTACACACAGCTGTACTGTGACAGAACTCCTCCAAGAAGATATTTATCCATCACTGATGTGCTCGTGTATTGCTCTATGGAGAAAATTATTAGAGCCTCAGATGCCAAACAGCTGCCCTAGAGCAGTGACAGCGGGGTGGGAAGAGCTCTGTGCTGACCCCATACGATGCTTTCTCCTCTACAGCTCCCTGGACGTGGCAACACCCAGTGGTCTGCTACTCTCACAGGTATAAACAAAAGGATTCAGGGCACAGCAACATAAATCAATTCCCCTTGCCAGCAGTGTGGACAGGAAATGTGTGGATGTCTCTTTGAAGCCAGTGTGGCTCAAGCACAGGATTAAGGTGTCTCCTGAAATGACATTGATATAATTATTTGCTCATTTTTTAAACAAAGGGTTAAGAAGATAAATAACAGATAAATAAATTAAAGTCAGAGGGGTCTAAACAGGTATAACTCTAGAAGAAGGTGTTTTACTCTGTTGTAAATGCCTATTTCCCTCCCCTACACCCCCAGTTTTTATTGGCTTTTTTTCTGAAATGATCAATCTTATAAATGATTGTACTCTCTTGCTTCTTGTTATTTTCACTCAGTTCAGTTCTGATTGGATCTCATAGGCCCAGCTCCATAGTAAACTTCAGTGCAGTCTTATGCACCTTGTTCAGCACCAGGTTTGGACCCCAGCACCGTGATCTGAGCTGAGCCACAGAGCCTGACTGCTCTTATGGTGAATGTTAGACCACAGGCTCCTTTTGCCAGCCAGGCTAATTCAAACAGTCCAGCTGGGTTAAGCACCTGTTATCCATTTTCCTCCAGGAACTGAGCCCTGGCCTGATTAGGCTCTCTTAAAAAGGCAGCATTGTCAAAACACCAGTTGTGTCAGTTGCCATCAGAAAGATTGCCTCAGGGGAAAATGTTTTAATGCAACAAAACCCCTAACCACATTTCTAGCCATGTGTTTCCCTACATTAGCTCAACATTTTATTTTATCTGCTTCAGTTTATTTCCACTTCAGGCTGGAGAATTAGGCCTACTTGCTGCTATCCCAGTATGAGTGCAGGTTATGTATCAGACTCTGCTGACAGTGCACTTACATGTTAACTTTTTTCCTGAGGCTAGCATGCTTAATACTGAACAGTGCATCATAAAAATACATACGATAACTCCATCTTTCCATAGATGAGTTCCAGCTGATTTTTTTGTTGGTCTTCTTACAGCTATAGTATTAAGTCTGGGTTTGCTCCCAGATGTAGCTGAAACAGCCATTGCTTTCAGCAACAAATTGCTGGCAAAAAGGAGAGAGATCAGTGAAAACATTGCAGCCAAAGTTCTCTAGCTGATGCCGCCAATTCCATCTGGTGAACCACACTACTCTGAATTTTGACATTCATTATGTCCCCAACAGTGGACAGGCCACAATCTTATTTCTTATGAACTAGTTTGTTACGCTTGTGTAAACTTTAGTTCTCTTTTATTTCTAGATGATTTTTGCCTGTCCAGTCTCCTTTTACTCTGTAGCATATATTCTAATATGGAGTACTAAGCAGAAGAATACATTGTTACAGAAACTTTCAACCCTTCTTGATAAGAATCAAGATGCTGATGAAGTGGCTGGAAATGAACTACATGTGGGGAGGGGGGGTTCGTGTGTGTGTGAGTTAACTGTAATTGTGTACCAGCAGCATGATGTCCTGCAAGCTTTATCTGAAACATTATAATCTGGAATGAGGAAAATTGTTTTAGAGAGAAAAAATGTCATTACTGAATCACAGCCTAATTACTTTCTGAAGTAACTAGACATTCATTAAAAATCTCTACTCCAAATGTCAGTTGAGCAGAACTCTCTTCAGTCAGTGAAACCTAAAATGAGCTCACTTCTACATCATCATGTTACAGTTTAATTCAAATACACATTAAAGCCCTGATCCAGCAAATCATTTAAGCATATGTTGAAGTCAGTGAGATTACCCATACTTTAAAATTTAAGCATATGTTTAAATACTCTGGTTACTAGATTACCCTATATTTTGTTCTCTCTTCTGTTGGCCAAAACTTTGACTTTATTTCTCTTCTTTCATTTTCAATCCCTTCCTCTTACCTCTCACTAGAGATTAGTAGCTTTCAATTAGCTCTGTCTGAAATTTCCTCTAGAGCAGGTATACGTATTTCAACATATCAAAACCTCCAACTCTTCTGCAGCCTTGCTGCTGTGTGTTTGACATTAGTGTTCATTGGGCTGGTCACCAGCATTGTTGGCTGGTGCTTTAGGCTGTGCTGTATTACCAGCCCCTTGCACAGCTGTGCACTCCTGCATCACTCAGCTCCACACTGCTCCAGACACTGCTCTCTCTTTTGGAGGGTAGCTTTTGAGGTCTTTCAGTACACTCTTGCTGCTGTCAGTTGTTCTGATGTCTTTTCTGCTCCTTGCTGGTACATTTCTTTTTGCTGAAGAAGAAAAGTTTTATGTATTTAAGGGTAAGACTGCGCGTAAGAGATGAAGGTTAATCCCACACTTATCGGGTGTCCACAGTGGACATTTTAGTTAATGGCCAAACTGTGTGAAGATTTCTATAGACTTACCTATTGCCCCAGAATGTCTAGATCTCTGACATTCTATAAATGCCCTACTGCTTCATATGTTCAGTTACTCATCTTGTTTTTGAATATTTCAATCTCATTTCCATTTTCTTCACAAGTTACACAGATTTTTTGTTACAGGATATCAAAAGGAGGCAAAAGAGCAAAGCATAGAAATGAAGCTTTTAGAAATTCTGGGTAATGTTATTTGATTTATTCTGTGTGTAGTTAAAAAAAATAGTATTAGTGTTTGCCTTGAAAAACAAATTTTCTTCAGCCAGTGACCCAGCTTAATAAAAAATTAAATTTATATGGCAAAGCTGGAAAATATGAAGTTTAATAAGACACTTTAAGCCTGCAGTGAAAAGCTGACATTTACAATATTTATGAAAAAATGTCCATTGACTCCAACTCAGGAGAAAGTCTTCTGCAGTTGCCTTTGGGAGATGTCAACTTCTTACATGGCATTGAGTGATGAAGCAGGGCAGGGGCAGTTCAGTGGGGAGAATCATGAGGTTACCACCTTGGTGGGTGGGTACCTACCTACCAGAGGCCATTTATAGTATCTGACACAGGAGAGTTATCTGCCAGATGGAAGGATCAAATACAAAAAAGAAAAAAGCAATGACCTTTTTCAAATTGAGCTACTGGGGTTCAGGACCCACATACTTTTTTTGAAAAAGCAGTTAGGCTAAATGAATGAGTTGCATTTCACTGTTTTGAGGACAGACAGGCAAGGGAAATAGTATCACAGCTATATTAATGTTACCTTCATTACACATTGCCTTTAGCTCAGGACATTAGCCTGGGAAAGTCCAACATCAATCCTGCAATGAGTTCTTGCTTGATTAAAAAGCTGTCTCTTATAAAGGGTGGGAAAAAAGGAGCAATTCTGAGTTTTTTAATTCTCACAGCTGATTTTAAGGACTGTAACACCAGTTTCTACACCTGAGTTGGCTTTGTGGGCTTCTATCACAATCAACAGAATTTTTTTAGCATAGTGGAGTTTAGGGTATGATTCATGTGACAAAATGTAGGTGTCTTCTTTAGGCAGGGATAAACCATGTCCTCTTGGGTGGAAATTCTGGAAAACCTGAAAGTGAGTGTCTCAGATGTAAACGCCTGTGTTGCAAATATTCACTGACAATGCATTCAGGTGCTGGCCATTCTAGCTGACATGGAGAGAATCCAGAGATTTCAAGTGAGACTACTGTGTAACTGTGTAATATGTAACTGTGTCATATGTCAAATCCTGGTACAGAAAAAACAACTGGACAGGGAAGAAAACATTGTATTCCAACAGCGATTCAAAGATGACAAAGATTCATCACAGACTAGAGGTATAAGTGAGGATGTGGAGGAAGATTCCTTGGCAAAGAACAGAGCCAGCTGAAAAGGGGAAAAAAAAAGAGGAAAAAAAAGGAGAAAGTTGCAAAAAAGCAGCGTGTCAAATATTTTTTCTAATTGTATTCAACAGACAGTATCAGTATTTGTGGGATGAGAGGAAAAGTGGAGCAAAGCATTGCTGATAGAGGACAGAAAAGTGGGGTCCCTCAGGGGTCCATGTGGTGACCACTGCTATTTTATATCTTCATTAATTACATAAAACTAGGGATTGACTGCAGCCTCAGCAAATTTGCAGTTGACACCAAACTGACTGGTGTGATTGACACACCTGAAGGAGAGAATGCCAAGGAATCTGGACAAGCCCAAGAAGTGGCCCCACAGGAATCTCATGAGGTTTAAGGAGACCAAATGAAAAGTACTGCACCTGGGTTGAGGCTATCCCCAGTATCAACACAGGCTGGGGATGGACAGAGTGAGAGCAGCCCTGCCCTTGGGTGTGCTGGTGATGAGAGGCTGGACATGAGCGGGCTATGTGCGCTCACAGCCCATGAAACCAAACGTGTCCTGGGCTGCAGCATGGCCAGCGGGGCAAGGAAGGGGATTCTGCCTCTCTGGTCTCCTGTCATGGACCCCACCTTGAGGACTGCATCCAGGCCTGGGGTCCCCAGCATGTGAAGGACACTGACCTGTTGGAGCAAGTCCAGAGAAGGATCACCAAAATAGAGAGATGAAGGATTTTCTCTGCAGGCAAAGGCTGAGGGAATTGGGATTGTTCAGCCTCGAGAAGAGAAGGCTCTGGGGACATCTAGTTGAAGCCTTAAAGTACCTGAAGGGATCCTACAAGAAAGACAGAGATAAACATTTTTAAGGGCATGTGGTGACAGGCCAAGGGGAAATTACTTCAAACAGAGTAGGTTTAGATTAGATAGTAGAAAAAAAAATCTTTACTGTGAGGGGGCTGAGGCACAGCAAGCAGTTTCCCAGAGAAAAGGTAGATATCCCATCTCTGGAAGTGTTTTGAGCCAGGTTAGATAGAGCTCTGAGTAACCCAACAAGTGAAAGGTACCCCTTCCCATAGAAGGGTTTGAAACTAGAGGGTCATTCAGGTCCTTCCAAGCCAAGATATTCTGTGATTCTATGAAACAATCCTGGAATACAGGAACAGAAGAATCCTGAGTCAGAAGAATTACAATGTAAAGAGCAGACTCAGTCAGAAAGGTGACTGGCAGTATACCACAAAAGGTAGATTATTTGGAGATAAGAGACAATTCACAAATATTCTCCATCATCCTACTCTGCACCCTTGAGCTTATTCTACACTTTTATTTTGGCTTACCCACGTGTGAAGCCTTCCCCTTTTCTTCCACATGCTGCACATGGAGCGCTTTATGACTGCTCTCTTCAGTATATTCCATTCATTTGCAGAGTAAAATATTTTATTAGTCTGGGAGTGCTGTTCCATGCAAACATGTTGTCTCAATGCACCCATTTGCATAGGATTAGAGGTTAGTACTAGACAGACTTTATAATTTGGAGAAATGGAATGAGCTCGTTTTCTACTGCTACAAAATTAAATTACATTTGAACTTCAGAAAGCTAGGAAGGAGATAGATGTGGTATAATGCCATCTTTATGTAGAAGTATGACTCACAACACAAGTTTGATTAGCCTCAAAGACTGTCCCAGTCATGTCTGGCAGAACAATGTATTTCAAAATTTGTGGATCAGAGGGGTTAAAAAACTGCCAGATTTTGCCTTGCTTTCAAAAAGAAAAGGAGGAGATGATTTTGGTCTATCCATCCTCTTCACTTCTCCCCTTGGCAATTTCTTTAGAGGGATCCCTGAGTAACAAGCTACACCAACCTTCTGCCTGCCATGTGTTGTTATAGTGGCTGTAAGCAGTGGGAGAAACAAGAGATATGACCTTCTAAGGTTCCTTCCTGGAGTGAAGTACAACAACATCTGAAACTCTCTACCTAATGTACTGAAAAGATTTTGTCCACAGCAAGTCTGCACTTTGCAAATTAATTCTACTTTGGATTTTTTCATCCTTGCAAGAGAAAAAATATCAAATTTGTAATTAGCGAGATGAACACCATTAAATTTTGCCTCAAGTTGTAGTTTTACGGCAGGATTCAGACTAATAATTTTGCTCTTTCCTCGCGAGTTCAACATGATCATGTAAAAGAATAACTAACTGTCTGGGGGGCAAACATGTCCTTTCAAGGAGCTCAATGAATGGTCATTCATTCCTATTCTATAAATCAGCCTTCATGGGAAAACAACATTGATATGTTCATCATGACAGCTGGAGATTCACCAGGTCTAGAAGGAAACATTTTTCATATTGAACACTTTGAAACCCTTTTTCTTAACTGTCTTTGTCACATTTGATTCTCATGTAGAGACAGCTGTTTGCAGTGAAACCAAGTTTTTTCATGCTGGAACAAGAAGTGCTAAGTATCTCCAGCTTGATGACAATGGTTTCACATTAGTGAAGAAAGATCTGTCTGCAACTAAAGCTTAAGAAACGTCAGTCCAAAAGAAGGATTTTGACAAATATTTTCTAATTGGTTTGGTTTTTTGTGTTGTTTTGCATTTTAGTGAGTGGTTTTGTTTGTTTCCAATACAGCTGGTGCTATTATTATCATCATCGTCATCATCGTTATTATTATTATTATTAAGTCTGATTTGATATATCGAATTTCAGAAAACAGACTCTTTCTGGCATTTAGGACAAGTGACCTAAATATTTAACAGAAATTACCAGCCATTTTTAAAAGGTATACTTAGC
Source organism: Zonotrichia albicollis (assembly GCF_047830755.1). Taxonomy (NCBI): domain Eukaryota; kingdom Metazoa; phylum Chordata; class Aves; order Passeriformes; family Passerellidae; genus Zonotrichia; species Zonotrichia albicollis. Next base: position 135,818,593 of record NC_133819.1, read on the forward strand.
TATATCTGAGAAAATCATGACATTTCCTAGTAAGTTAGAGGACTGGATAGACGTACATGAGAAAATTTATTCCAAAAAGATTAAATTAACAAATAAGGAAACTGACATGCCACTTCTCTTTTTTAAATGAGTGTAATAGAAAAAAAAATTATTTTCCCTCTACTGTTCAAGTCTTGCACAAGTTAAAGGGTACATGGGCAAAAAATTATGTGTATGATTGATTTACCTTTAAGCTGTTAGCTTAGGTTTTTAAAAAAGTTTGGACATGTAAAAAATGTACACACAGGCTTTGGGATTTTATTCTTGAAAAAGTTTTCCTGTTTCTTTTTTTTCTGGTACAACAGTGCTTGATTTAGTGTTGCTCTTTCAAGTTAAGGTTTTATCTTATTTCATTTAAATCAGTAAGTAGTAAAATACAAAACTGAATACCAAGATTTAAGCTTTCTTCCTCAAGGAAAAAAATTGAGACATTTTCACCAAAGTTGACAGTGAAGTTTCAACATAAATCTTTTCATAACTACGAGTGTAAATGAATGACATAACTCATGACTAAAGTATTACTAGCCTCCATTCCACTTTTGATCTCGTATATTGACAACCAGTATATGAGCAGGTAGAGACAATCAATAATTTGGAATAAAAGTTAATATTAAAATGTAATTCAGCTATAAACAGAAAAAAACTTTGTATTGGTCCAGAAATTTTTATTATGTATGTTTGGGAATATGACTTTAGAGTAAGATCTGGAGTAGGTAAGCTGTTTAAAACCAGATTAAAAGAAAAACCTGAGAAATACACAGTAAGAGGCAAATGAAATAGCACGTCTCTGAACTATGAACACAACAACTTCTACCTTGGTACTGGAACTGTGAAGAATTTTTAGTTCAGGCTACTTTACCTCTGAAATACAAAGTACTTGTGAGGAGAATGTTACAGTAGGATCTAAATAGATCTAATTATTCATATCACTTTAATGATCTGCTTACATTCTTGACCAATCAACCACTGTATTTTGTTATCCTATAAAGAGAATAGAGTTCCATTTCTTATCCTTAAACATTCCACTGCCCTTGCATGTCTGTCTAGAATTGTCTCTATCTTCATAAAAATCATGAAAGGATAAAATAAAAAGAAAACTATTATATCCTCAATTTCTTCAATGCAAATTTTGATAATCTGTTTTGAATTTCAACAGATAAAAACTGCCAACTACTTCTCCATGAACACCCTGTCCTTTCCAAATATTTTTTGGTTCACACAGTGAGAAAATTTTTTCAGTATATATCCTACGCATCCTTTACTGGTATTAGGCCAGCCTCCATTTATCCTACTTACAATTAGCTCTTTTGACAAGTGCCATGTTTCTACTGTTGGCAAAAATCATCCGACTGTGCTACAATACATCCAAAAGTGAAAACAAAGTCTACAGTCGCCTGCCAAAAGTTCAGAAAATTAGGCACTTGTAAGTTAAAATGTAATATGTAGGCCTTTTACAAAATATTGCTTTTCCACATAGGCAATCAGATAGGAAGAAGCACGGGCAAGAAACCTGAGTAATTAAAATGGACATTGTTTTCTGGTTAATATTTCTGCTGTAGGACTGACTTTGCTTATCTTTATGGAGATAACATCAGTTCTTATGATTAAATAAAAGTTTAATGGAGAGAATTATTGTAGCACATACTAAGCTCTTTACCATTTTCTCTATGCCTCTCAAGCTCCATTATTGCCCTTGACTTTAAAGCTATTCCCAAATATATAATTCTATTACAGTGAGAGGAAGGGCAAACAGGCAGTGCAAACTACCAGGAGAAAAAAAGCTTATCTGTAGAGCCAGCATATGTTCCCAACACCCCCTCTCTATTTTCTTTATTTAGTTTAAGTTCTCTTTGTTTTCAGATGAACATCCTGGTAGGTCTGATATAACAAGCTTAAATGTCTTCTTTTTGCCCTTCCAGCAGAACCACTTTCTTTGTCAAATTTCTTCATTCCTTTTCCATACTCTTTTCATGACTTCAGTGTGATGAACATTGCTAGCCTATTAGAAAAATATAATTTTTCATAGAAGATTATCAGTGAAGCGGGATATTTTAAGTTTGAAATTCATAAAACCTTGAATTTATCAAGATATTTTACCAATCTTTTGTTCTTTAAATACATTCATTTGTGCTTCAGCACAATTTCCTCTACATTATTACCTTAATTCTTCTTATTTTATATTTATCTCTGTGTTACAAATAAGGTCAGAGTCAATCCTTTTGGCCAGCATAATATCTATAAAAGTTTTATAAACTTGAATCAATTTTTGTTTTAAAACTACTGCAGTATTTCTCATTAATATAATTCTTCCTGTTTATATTGTTAGTGATCTGTTCTTAGCTCAGGTAGTGCATGGTTGCACAATGCAGTATTTTCTCTCTCTCTTAAGTGGATGATCTATAAAGCTAACCAATAGCATGCAGACTGCAAATATATCAATTTTATGGAGAAGACATCACAATATTAAGTATTAGTGAATATTGTATGTATCAGCTCTACTGTTTCTGCTTGCAAGTAGACATGAAATATTTCGCTGCCCATTGACTTTAAAGTAAGAAGATTTCTGCACTCATATGAAAATCCTCCAAAATTTGAATTAATGAAGTGTCAATAGTTTTTCATTTCTTAATATTAGGTGAGTTCTTACAGGTCAGATCTACAGGTGGTGTAATCTAAAGGCAATCTTCTCCCAGGAAACTTGCAATAGAACAAGGAAAAATGGCCTGAAGTCCCTCACATCAGGGAGGTTCCAGCTGGATATCAGGGAAAAATTTCTTTCCACTGAAAGAGTGGTTAAGCACTGGAACAGCCTTCCCAGGGAAGTGATCCATGGGGAGTCACCATCCATGGAAGTGTTCAAAAAAGGAGTAGATGTGGCACTTCACCATACAGTTTAGTGAGCATGGTGGTATTCCATCAACAGTTGTACTTCATGATCTTGGAGGTCTTTTCTAACACTAATGATTCTATGTAAGGCACATTTTTTGACATGACTGAAACAGTGTTTATTTGTATCAATAACAAATTTTGTTCCTATCTTTGGAAAATCCCCATACTGCTAGAACTATCAGATTCCTCAAGAACTTTGACACACTTACTTCTCTTTCTTGACTCTGATATTTCTGTTTAATCATTTCCTTGCCACTCTGCAAAATGTCAGCAGTCATCCTGTCTTCCCCGGGAGCAGTCATGAGTCTCTTTTCCTGAAATTTTTATGGCTTGTACTTGAATCACTGAATCACAGAACTCTTTAGATTGGAAGAAATGTTTTGAGTTGCTGTAGTACAGCTTGCCACTGCTCAAGCAGGGCTACCTAAAGCAGGCTACTCAGGGCCATATCCAGTTGGATTTGAATAACGCCATGAATGGGGACTGTCTGGGCAACCAGTTCCAGCAATTTTTACTGTGAACATTTTATACTCTCACAATGACTTTTTTTCCTTGTGTTCAGATGGACTTTCATGTTTTCTAAACTGCTGATATTGCCGTTAGTCTCATCTCTGGACTCCATTGACTCACTTTTCATTCTTTGCAATCAGATATGTGTACACACTGATAAGATCCCCCAAATCCTTCTCATCTTCATCCTGAACAGTGCCAGATCTCCCAGCCTCCTCCTATGAAAAATGTTCTAGGCCCTTAATCATCTTCCTGGCTTTTGTCCAACTTGCTCATTTTCTTCTCAACAGCTGCAACCCATGCAAAAAAAAAAAAAAAACAACAAAAAAACAAAAAAAGAAAACAAACCAACATTTCCTACTTGTTTGGCTTTTGGAATCAAAAGTTTTGCAAATTTTTTTTTTCCCTATAGCTGGTTCCTGAATTTTTTTCATTTAAGTTTGTAAGAAAACCTTCATAAAAGACAGCTAATTGCAGGAAAGAATATTAACAGTAGTATAGGTAAAACAGTGTCCAGAGATACGCACTACTTAACTGCTGCCAGATTTTAATTTTTAAAGTTAAAAGACCAGATTGTACTTCATTTACATTAATGATTTGATTACAGCCTGTTTCTACCAAATGTCATATCAGTGGCAAAAAATAAATCTTATGAGATTGACACCTTTAGACATCTAGATTACTTTAGGATGTAACACAGCTAAAGACATTCTTCAGGGAAAAAAAAAAAGGAATGGAAGCATTTTAAAAGCCTCAAAGAAAGCTTTTTCTTCCCTAAAACTACCCAGTCTTATTAAACCCATACAATTTAATTAAAACTATCATTCAAATATGATGTCTTTCCATAGAGTTAAGAAGACCGAATGCACCTCTCTTTTTTTGGACGTATTTTCTTCAGAATTAACTACTGTACTTGGGGTTTGCTGATCAGATAACTGAGTGGTGTGCCCAGTTTTTGTGAGATAAGCACTGTGGGATTCATTAGGGATGTACTGTGCTTCTGCTGGAAGAGCTGTTAGAGAATATCTTGAAATACACTGGCATCCAGAATAAAACAGGCACAGCCTGAATTCCATAGATTTTGAGAACCATGTGAGCTGTAGGTTGGTCACGCTCTGCTCAGACTGGCCACTCAAGAAAAGCTGGATCTGTACAGTGGACTGCCCATCATTTCAAGTTAGAAATTTAAACAATTTAATTGTTCAAAATTACAAATTTGATGCCAAAGTAGAATAATCAGTCAAGAACAGCTGCGGGGCTCTGCTGGCAGTTTGCACAGATCCTCCTTGTTTCTTCATCAGGTTTGAGGTATTAAAAATTTTGCTCAGGCAAGAGCTTAGCATAGGAAATTGCACACTGACATTTAAATTTACTTGTCAGAAATGGGTGATCTTGCTCTGTCAAAACAGGAGCATGTGCAATAATCATTAGCAGGAAATAACTACTCTCCAGCTAAGCAGGTTTCCTAAGGCATATTCTGCTGGAGGAAGGTGATTACTGCAAACTCCATTCAGAAATCCAATGCCTCTTTTGAGGCAACTCATTGTAACTGGAGATGGACAGAAGTATCGGGTAACTGTCTCAGTGATTTCCTGGGGTCTTGGGAAAGACTTCAAGCAGTGAGATTTCACAGCCCTTTTTTAGGAGGGGGAACGGAAGGAAAATTGGCAGATTCTATGGAGGATTTTAGGAACTGTGCTTCCTACAGCACTTGATATAGTATCAAATCTAACTCAGAATTAATAAATAGTACTTATCATTTGATAGCTTTGCAGTTTGTGCCAGTATAAACTGAGTAAAACAACTTTTAACTCATTCCCCTTGATAATTTCTGTTTTTTTATCCCTTGCTCTTGAATTCCTCTAAAGGTACAAAATTTATTTCTGAAACCTTTTTTTCTCTGCATTGTACAATTTTTTCAGCTGCATGTACAGCTACTGTTTAGACTAAGAAAACTCTTCATAACTGCAATTGTTCCAAGCCAGTGCTTCTTGTGGAATTTAAAAGAGACATAAATATACACTTGTACATGTATTTAATATCCATCATGGATTCTATATTAGCACCACTCTCAGTCAGTCATGGCTTCCCTTCCACTCTACTATATGCTTAGAATTTCTTTACAGCTCTCTTGTTATGACTCCACTGGAAAGGTTCAGCTGCTGTCATGGCCAGTTCACAGTGCCATATAGGTTAAAGAAACTATTTAGCATGTGCATTGCTGTGTTTAAAATTGTGTGCTTTCAGCATCTGATGCAAAACACTCAAAAGAATTCCCAGGAAAAAAATAAGTCCTGGCAGCAATAACTAACTACCCATCAGAAACTGGAATTTGGTACTGTAAACAGTTTGAACAAAATTGTTTTTCAGACTAGAATTGTCATAATTTTCCTTATTTTGAAGGTTATCCTGATTATGTTGATTGGGAGTAGACACATGAACTATAATTTGCTTTTTAGCTCACACAGATAATAACATATTTGCAGGAAACAAGAATTCACCTTTGATGAATTATGAAGCATTTAGAGTGAAACTCATCTAATGAGTGAAAATAAACGGAAGGAAAACCAGCTGTAATAGATTTTTGTCTATTTATAACAGCAAAGCAAGATCATACTCAATAATTTGGAAACCACTTAGGTCTCTTGAAACAGGAGATTGTTTAATTGACTCAACACTATTTCACTTTCTAAGAACCCCTGTGAAGAATACTTACATCAAAGAAGATCCAAAAATAATTGGTGTGCTTTTCAAAGGCCTTTTACAGGGCAATTCAAAAAGGACCACCTAGACCCAGACTCATTTTTTCTGATTGAATGGATGACATCACTCTCGATTCTGCTTGTTCTAGTCCTGAAGAACTGGGAATCCAATTCTTCCAGATGTTTACTGATTTTAAGTCACAAAGAGTAAGAGTTAGTGTAGATGTTGTCCAATTTACCTAGACAGCCACTTCCAGAGACACTTAATAAAAGTTTTTTAAAGTACAACTTCATTCTTGGTTGCTGTTACTTTATTGAGCAGTTTTCTTATTGTTCATCTTTTATGGACAGAGATTGATTACTATCTTGTTAGTTAAAATTTTCACAATTTATGTAGAACTGATGGATCTTTTTGTCTAGATGAAATACACCTAATCCTCTGAACAGCTTTCCAGTACACCACATTTACAAAGTGTTTTAGCATTCTCTCTCTTTTTCAGATTCTCCTTTATTTCATTATTTTTGTTATACACTAAGGTAATGAGAAGTAAACTCAAAATTCTATCTGAACTATCACTAGTACAGAATAAATGATTATTGTATTTTATTGAATCCTTGGAAGAGTGCTGTCTTTTTTTTTTTCCTGACAGAACCATGAGAACACTTAAGATTATGTCCTGCAGCACTACTGCTTGAACAGTGGTGGATGTATTCTCCATTCTGTTCCCCTTCATAATGGCATTTACCTCAATGAAAATTTTGTCACTATGAGACTCAAGTGTGTTGAGATCCTCTGGTATGCTTAGAACATCTGTGCAGTCTTCCACATTTCTACAACAGTTGCATATTCTGCAAGTGTATTGCCCAGTTCCTCTTCCATTACTGAAAACAGTGGCCTTGGCTCCTGGCAGTAGTTGATTTCTGGGTAAATCCCTGGAGAATTCTCTTTTGATGTGCCCATAATATGATAGTGAAATACCAATAACACATTAAAGAGTAATCTTCCAGTCAGCTATGTCCCCATTAGCCAGAATAAAACCTAACCCAAAAATTCTTCTCTTGATTAGGAAAATACTACAGGAAAATATAATGTAAAAAAGCCATGCTAAATCATTAGCTGTGCTAAATCGTGTTTCTCTCTACATGCTAGGCCATTTTGTCTGTCAGGGAAGGAATTTAGATTAATCTGTTGTAGCAAAACCGTGTTAGCTTTTTACATTGCCACGCTATCTTCTAGATGTCTGATTGGAAATATTTTTTCAAAAATATTTCAGTTGACATAAGTTATGTTGACTAATTTATAATTCTTTGAGTTCTCATTTTCCCTTTTAAAGGATAGATTCTACATTTACTTTGCTCATCTGTGATCTTACTGGTCTTCTATAATTTTCTAATATAAATGGCTATGGCTCAGAAACTACTTTGGCTAGTTCTCAGATGGATTTTGTCAAGACTTGCTAACATGAACACATTGGACTTATTTGAATGCTATTTAACCTGTCCTTCTCTTCTTCTGGATTGAATGGCTACATCTTCATTAAAATTAATTTTTAAAATTCTGGTCACAGTTAGCCTTTCTAGTGAAGATCAAAGAAAAGAAATTCATTTTCAGCCTTACCACCTGTGACATTTCTTTTCTTTTTTCTACCTGACAATGATGCTCTGATTCCACACTCAAAGTTATTTCTAAAATTTAACATGCTGATTTTGCACTTCAACTTTTTTCTTCTTTAATTTAATCCTTATTTTTTTCTTAAGCTGCTCCCAGAGATTACATTTTTATGTTCCCAGAGAGAACAAATTCCCAGAAAGCAAAAATTTAAAATACCTATATCTAGGGCTTTTAAAAATATTATTTATAAAACTTTAAATATTTTCCAGTAAAAACAATGAACCCTAGTATAGCAAAATTGTCTAAGAAAGATAGAGTGACCTTTCATTTACTGTCTAGAAGCAGCCCATCTACCTCAGGTTTGAAAATCAGTCATCTAAACTGATTGTGTACATATACTCCCAGTTCTTTTGACTATCAGTTCCTGTGACACTTGAATATATATAGGTATATCTTTCTGTTGTCACTTCCAATACCAAGAAAAATCCTGTTTGGTGCTCAATATCCAAGTGAATTACAGTGTGGTTCAAGCTAGTACAGGAATGGATCAGATTTGCAGTATTCAGGCTGCATATTTTTTTCCACTGTTTCATTATTTTCATCTCTGTCATTGGAAAATGTCATAATCAATTCTTGTACTTTACCTTTAAAAACCTTGTTATAAGTTGGTATCAGAGTTCCTGAGTAACATTCACACATTCCCTTCCCTTCCCTTCCCTTCCCTTCCCTTCCCTTCCCTTCCCTTCCCTTCCCTTCCCTTCCCTTCCCTTCCCTTCCCTTCCCTTCCCTTCCCGGAACAGATCTTTGCAGAAAATAATTAATGTGTCTTTTGGGATTCAGCCACCAATCTAGATTTTCAAGTTAGTAGGTTTTTTTTCTCACAGGCTCAGTTTTCATGTTCTGATTTTGCTTCTAACAAAGGTCTGAGAGTATTTGGAGAACATTATGAACTATCCTAAACCCTTTTCTTCTTCATAAAACCAGCCCACTTGGTAGTAAAATACTTCAAAGATAGAAAACGGAGGCAACACATACGAATTGTACTCCCAGGAGTGAAATCTGTTTTACTTAGGTTAGTCTTAAAAAAATTCTTCTGTCAAAGTTCTTTGCCATTAACCTGGATAAAGTAGCAAAAGAGCCATTTTGACAAAGGATATTTGCCTCAAAACATGATACAAAGGGTGGCTCATTACTGTGTGAATTGCTTTAATACTGGCCAAAATAGAAAAATACATAGCTATGCATTTCATGCTGATCCTTCGTGGCAATCATCTGAAATTCAGAAATGCAGCAGAAATTTGACAAAATAGGTAATGTTCTCAGGTGGTAACATTTCCTAAGTGAGCTATTTATCAAATGACTCGAGACATCAAAGAATAAAGATTATGTCTATTTCTCAGGAAACTATGCCTGAAAAAAAATCAAATATACCACAAACCTTCATGACTAACACAGACACTCACCCTCACTTTAAAGGTAAAAGTACACACTATAAATGGGGAAGAAGAAGAGTCTGAGTTAAATATAGTGGCTCACAAGGGGACTTCATGTATTGCAAACATGTTGATTTCATGAGAGACTAAGTATGTAAAATGCTTTGTTCTCTGAATTGATTCAGAGGGTTTTTAGAGAGAAACTTTAATTATTGGCAAGACTTTAATTTTTACAGTCTACTTGAGTATATGCACACTATTATCAAACTGATAATAAGTCACTATAGCTTATAAAACCCAGTATGGTACTTATAGAGTTTGGTGGTTATAGGTACAGTGCAAAGATAATGCCACAGGTCTTCTCCCAAGTGCAATATGAGGCACTTGATGCCTTTTCCTGGTCTTAAAAATAAGGAGCCAGACACGATTAAGGGGTAAAGGGTTTTTACCTCAGTATTTAGTAAGGGTCTTTGTGGTGCACCACTTTGACAAGGTGGAATGTGTCATTAGCATATCTAACAAAGATGCCCCAAAGAGAGGCTTGAATGAATCGTGTGATATATTCCCATCCTGAGGAATTCCCCTCTGGATGGGCCAAATCTTTAGTTTTCAGGATTTTTCTAGAGAGAACCTTGGTTTTTCAAGACAGCATAGGGCTTTTCAGCCTCCAACTATGAGGCCTCTAGGATGTCCTGGCCTAACAGAACACTAGGATTATGCTAAGTTATCTGACCTAAGGAATTACATGAGTTCTAAGGATGCATAAAAGGTATATAAAATGTATATAAAAGGCAAAAGATCATCTTGGTATCACACTGGACTCCAGTGATTCAAATTGACAACACAAGTGATTATCTGCAACCACTCAGAATCAATCAACCTCCCACGCGCAGAAATCAGAATTGCAAAAACATTCCTTCAGGGAAACTCATCAGAGTCCTTACTTAATTGGGATAATGAAGGACTAATAGATTTTGGAAAGTTGCAAACTTTCTTAGAGAGTAATATTTTATTGTCCATGTGGAGGACAAGAAGGGATTTTTAAGAATTATATTTTTGGGACTCTGGGGTATTATTTAGAAATGCATTGCTGAAAAGATTGAGTACAAACTGAGGGGAATAACTTTGGTTAGTAGCAGACTAAGAAGGGTGTATCAGTTGCAATTAAATAAGAACAGATTCATCTTATTGTGTTAAGTTTAAGCCTACAGTCACTTTGCATGTATTCTAGTTTAAGTGGCTTGCTTTTTAAAATTTATTCTGTGGTGATTGGTAATTACAGGTCTGGTATATGCAATGGCAGCTGGAAACTCTTCTCAGGCTTGTTGTGTCTGAAAGGTAGTTTCTTCCAGCTGCATATTAACATATGATCTTTCATTAAATTGTACCAAAGAGGATAAACACTGATCAAAGACATCTGCCGACACTTAAAAGGTCCTATATTTCTAAATTCGTGTAAGATTCAGTGTAATAACAGTAATAAAAATGAATTTGTGGCATATTCAACATCTTTTATATCAATGCTGCATTGTAATTTACTGTTAATTAATGGACATAATATATAAAATCCATACTGCAATGATATTCTATATGCAAGACGCAGCCATGAGGCATTTGGTCCTTTGGGCTGGATACTTATTACAGCAGTCGTTGTAATGTGAATAAATTCTTTTGGGGCCATAAAAAGCCTGAGTGCATGAATATCAATAACAGATGGTTTAACTACCATAACATCCAGAATACAGCTGAAGAATACAAATACACATCTTGCTTGACTCAGATCAGTTTTACCCAAGGACCACAAAGCCCAGTGGTTTCAGGACTGATGTACATGTACTAGAACAGACAATAAGAGGAAATGGAAAAGATCCCAGGAGGATTATGGAAGGGTCTTTAGTCTTTTGAGAAATCTTGTCAAGTTCATCTTTGAACAGAGATGAAGAATGGCCTTCAAAGAAAGAGAAAGGTCTGAGGTGTTGCACATTATCATGCTACACTCCAGCACACTGGGCAGGATGGTACATGTATGAGGGTTTCAGAGTTTCCAATGAAATAATGTTACTAATCTAATCATTACACCAGACTGCAGTTTTTTGGTTTTTTTTTAAATTCATGTTATGAAAGTGTCCACCTGGATTTGGGTAGCTGCTGGAACTGTTGAGCTTGTTTTTAGAGGAGCAAGATAGTACAGGGCAATTGGAGGAGCTGAAATGCTGTAGGGTATTCACTCCTTATGTGGAGCAGCCTGACATGCTGTGCACCCAGTGACAGGAGCTGAGGTGCAATTTTCATGAAGCCAGTAAGAATTTACTTTTCCCACATACCAGGATTTGTGTAACATCATTTAAAGCCTCATGCTGTACTATTTTTCCATTTCCTTTTTTTACCTTTCCATAAATATATGTTATTGTTTCGCAAGTTTGAAATTTTCAAATGCATATAATTATAATACACCTGGGCAGAGTTTGCCCCTTTCCTTGCTGCTTCTGAAAGATCTCTGTCTGAAAAGGAATGTCAGAGGCACAGACATATGTCTAGCAGAGACCTGAACCTGGCATCAGAAAGTGATTCTCAGTCAATCTAGAATAAATAAGTGTTCTCCAGCCAGCTTGGAGTTCAGCATTTAGCTTTCTGAAACAGTGCTGGATTATGAAATAACACAAAGGATACAAGTTTGCCAACCTAATGGAGATTTTATTTCTATTTAGTTCCTTAAATATTTTATATATTGTCTCTGTTGTGATTCAGACCAAATCCTGTTTGTCTACTTCTCTCTTATTTACAAAGAAAATAATACTTTATTAAATTTTCTGCTTTTATTGGTACTTACCGAGCACTTCTGCTTTGTTCACCCAGTACTCAGTGAGATATAACTGCTAATGTATTTGCAGATTATGAATATATAATAATCTGGACACTTATTAGACAGTACAATGTTAATTTAATTCAAAGTTCAAGATCTATTATGATTTAGTAATTAGCTGAGTTGGAATTCTGTGCTTTATGATATCTATGCAGCCTATAAACCAACTTACAACCCCTTGCTCCACTGAGATCTGTGCATTGAGTAAATCAGTTGTCATTGTACCTGGAGAATAACAAAAAAGCTCCCTGGTCATATATTCAAATATATTAAACAATTGTTTCAAATAACTTTAACATTTTTATACAAATAAAAGCTGACAATAAATTTTATTCTGTGGCTCTGAAAGATGCTATCATAAGGCTCCCAGAGAGATGCTGTGGGTCTCAGCTGGAAGTCCTGTTGAATGTCCAAGTGCCTTTCCTGAATCCTTTTCTCCCCACACACTTACTGCATCATCAGAAATTGTGCTCTTAAAGTGTTATAAAAGCAACAGGCCAGAGGCACAGGCTCACACATTCAGAATGATCTGCTTAGATAATTATGAGAAGTTTTTCAGACGAGGCTTAAACAATTTGTCTTTTAAAAGAATATTGATAGGTAATATTGATAGGTAAAAGAACATTGGAGCAGAGTGTTTAGAAAGACAAACATTATAAGGGTACTGTAAAATCTTAGGTTTTGTCAGCTAACTGAAACATTCTAAGCAAGTTTTTTACAGGCTTGTTTGTTTGGTTTGGGGGTTTTTGGTGGGTTTTCTTTGTGAGTTTTTTGGGTGGTTTTGATTGTTTTTTGTTTGTTGTTGTTTGTTGGTTTGGGTTTTTAATTAAGAAAATGAAGTTTAACCTGAAGAGAAAAATACATAAGTATGGTAAATACAAAATACTGAGCTCTACCTAGCTAAACAAAACTTTATTTTTTTCTTTCCTTGCAGAATCTAAGGAAATGGATAAACTTTGAACTAAAAGCTTGGCACGAGGTAGTAGAACAAATTTTAGAATGTAGAACTCATGATTGTTCCATCAGACATATGCCTCGCTAGAGTAAGGCAGGAGGAAAATAGCTTGATGTGAGAGCTGCTCTGTCACATTTGGGGTTTATGGGCACAAAGATTATTGTACTGTCATGTTCTTTCAGGGCAAGACCTGACAGAATTTTGGGAAGGATGTTTTTTATGATTTAGAGATTGTCTGGATGCTCGGTTGGATGCTCCATATACAGGGAGTGTGGGAAAAGCTTGAACTGAGGAATTGTGATAGGGAGGCTAAAAAATGCTTGATTTGCAAAAATTATTAGAAATCACTATATATAGGCTTTTGGGTTGAGGTAGAAACTTGCAACCTGTAGTTCAGTTGTTAAAAGCACTTACACTGGGTCTAAAATTCTGCCTGGAGTATTTTCATGTGCTATCCTTGGCATATAGTCCAATATTTGTCTATGATCCTTCATATTTGTAATAATATGTCTATGATCCTGTATATCTGTAATAATGCCTCTGAAAAATTAGAATTTATTTTCCTAATAGGTAAAACAGACATACTTCAAATGGTGCATTTTTAGTTTTGTCTGTCTTTAGCCAGAACTGTTGAGAGAAAGTTTTGGGACATACATACTGCTTTCCAGAGGCTTTTATAACAGGGTAGCTGGCTCAGCAATCAACATACTGTGAGTTTCCTGTATGTGACATTTTCAGCTTATGTGTCTGATCTGCAAATGACTTGGTCCTTTGTTTTCATGCACTGGGCTTGTGCAAAAGATTGTTTTACTGGATCTAAAAAGTGTCACCAAGGGGTAGAATTAAAAACCACTATTACCACAGAGAAAGCAGCTGTTTGTATTAGCTATGGTATAGCAGCTAAGGGCTTTGAGTTGTCATATGGCTAATTTATGAGTTGCACTGTTTAAAATATATGACTCATAGTGTCTTATGGTGTGCTCCTGTAGATATAATGGCTTTGTAATTCATATGATGCTTGTAAGGAGAGTTCAGAAGTGTTGCAGTTCAGTCAGCTGCTGACCAGATGTGTTATTGTCATTACCTTTGGCATAATGTTCTATCAAATCTAATTTCTTTGTCTTACAGATATCTTAGCTCTTCACAGTTTGAGGAACTGTACTGATATTAGCATGAGGGGTTGTTATCAACAGGAGGAAGTATCTCCTTTAATTTTGCAAATTCCAGCTCTTACAATGATTATGCGCAGCTCCATTCCACCTTCTTTTCTTCCAGCTAATTATCAGTCTGACCTCTCCTCAGAATCTTGTTCTTCTCCACTAAGAGCCAGCATCTTTGTTATTATGATCCAAGTATGGATGTAGCTGGAATAAATAAGAGAGTCATTCATTGATGGCACATAAATATTAAAAATGCTAAACCAATTGTTTTAAAATTTAAAGGAGTAATGATTCATTGAAATGCATTATTAATAAGCATAAATTATTGAGTTGGCTCACTAGTGTGGCTACAGTTTAAAGATGGGCTCAGGGTCCCTTGGGGGTCTGTGGTCCCCTGTAGAAATGTGCTCTGCCAGCTGGCCAAACAGCACTATTGTGCCAGCTGAGAGCAGAGATACCTGTGCCAGCCTGGAGAGCAAGCAGGGGGCAGTGGGCTGCGTGAGCTTGCAAGCTGACACTGTACACAGGGAGCAAAACATGAAACAAAGGTTATGCTCACTTTTGAGAAATTTAAAGAGGACAACCAATTACCATAGTAAGGGTAATTCCTTATTAATGGAAATGAAATGAACACAAACCAATCTTTTCTGTGTCTGTGCCTCTGTGTCTTTGATTTGTCTTTTCCCTTTCCCATCAGTTTTATGTATTTACTTACCTAACTAGCCTCTTTTCCTCAATGCCATTAAGCACTGAGAAATGTACTGTGCTCCTACAGTGTTCTAGGCATGAAACTAGTCTAAATTGTGCACTGCTTGTGCAATTTCTCTGAAGAAACAGTTTGGACTCTAAGGATGAAATTCTACTCCAAATGGAGTCAATTGGATTGATTGTTCTAATTTGATGAAGTTGAGACTTTATCAAGAACTTTCAGTAGCAAGAGCTTACAGAGTCACAGATTCACAGAATATTCTGGGGTGGAGAGGACCCACAAGGGTCATGGAGTCCAACTTGTACGCAAATAGCTCACAGAGGGATTGAGTCCACAACTTTGGTGTTATTAGCACCATTAGCACCATGCTCTGACCAACTGAGCTAAGAGTTGCTGAAAAAGGGTTCATAGATCAGGGTTCAGAGATGAATAGGCCTGATCTAAATGTCATATTTTAGACAAAATCTGTATAGAAGTAATGCAAGGTACACTTGGCAGAGGATGGGTTGATAATTCAAAATTCAAGTCATACCTTTCAAATATACCTGGTACAAAGACTATTGTACATTTTGGATCGAAACTGTAAGAAAAACAATTAAAAAATAAAAAGAGAAATAAATAACCATCAGAAATGCAAAATTATATGACTGAAGGTGTAGTTTCTGTGATGCTGTAAGAATGACTCCCACAAGGTGTGCCATTCTCTAAATGAATGGTATTCTCCAGTCTTTCATTTTACCCTGTTGTCAGACACAGCATCTAACAGTTCATCCCCAGAATAGAGAAAAGCTGCCTTTATGCATATTTCAGAGTTCAGTAACCCCTCTGGAACTCCATTAGGGACATGCAGAGTTTCACAATAGTTAATGAAAGAAATCCAGTCCTGTGTGCAGTACCCCATTATTATTTCCAAATAACCTAAATGCCACTAACTACCAATGAATTGTTATAAGTTTACACTGATGCAACAGAATTTAACCAAAAAATGCACATCAAGTTTTTTGAAGTAAGAGACAGATGCTTGGTTTCCTCTTTGACATATTACTAAGAAGCTGGAATAGTTTTGATGATGGAATGATTATTGTGATGATGCATTGTGCTGCATCTCATACACATTAAAGCAGAATATAAGGCGCGATAGACTATATATTTCTCCTCCATATCGCTTAGCTATGCATCTAGTTGTATTGAAAGCAGCAAATATTGATTATAGGTTAAAGGCAATTAAAATAATGGACCTGTAGCTGGCAGAAACTGCCAAAGGATTCTTGGCACTGACAGCATTTACCACATAAGAAATGACTGTCAAATTTAATGAGCAACCATATTTTCCAGGAATAAGCATTTAATATTCACTCAATTCTATTTTAAAGAATGGAGTTTTTATTAAATTTGTGATCAGAAAAACTTTTAAAGGGGAAAAAAGAGTAAAAAAAGTGTTCTGAGTAGAACTGAAAGTGATTTAATGTAAAGGAATCACAGAGCTACCTGATTATAATGTAGCATAAGGGAAGAGAGACTGTCTTAGGCTACCTGTAATGGAAAGTCTTTGCTTTCTGCAGAAATCTCAGGATATCAGTGTCCACAGCCAAGGCAGCTTTTTCATTTTTGTTGTGTCTGTACTTAAGCTAACCCTATCAAGCACGAGCCAAGGTTTTCAGCTGAGCTTGCTGTCAGCACAGCTAATTGCACAGGTAAAAGTGGCTTTGTCACAAGCTTTTGGGCAGCACATAGCTGAACTACCTTGGCATAAGCTGGAAAGAAAGTTTCTCTTCCAAGAACTGCATTTTTTTCCCTGCTTTTACTCTGATGCAACCCTTTGCCAGAGTCATGCATCACTCAGGCTGCATCACCAGGTGCCAACGAGACCACACGGCCTGTGCTGGCTAAAATGTGAAAGCAAGTCCAGGTGATTCTTAGTCTTTCTCCACCTCCACTCAAGGTGTGTGGGGATGGGAAATTTATTGTACCCTCAAATGTACTTTTTCATCCTGACTTGCTGTCTGACTGCCAGTCAGGAGAGAGAAGGAAAGGAACAAACTGTGCATCTTTGCACCTCCTGAGCGTCATTCCATGCTTGCAAGACACAATGGGTC
Organism: Zonotrichia albicollis; assembly: GCF_047830755.1. Lineage (NCBI taxonomy): Eukaryota > Metazoa > Chordata > Aves > Passeriformes > Passerellidae > Zonotrichia > Zonotrichia albicollis. Next base: position 135,835,561 of record NC_133819.1, read on the forward strand.
ACTACCAGGCCTTCAAAGAAGAGGCCTCCATAAATGATGACCAACTGCTGCCGCTCTAGAGCAAGTTCAAAAGAGAGATAAGCAGATAATCCACATAGTCTGGGGTTTGCTCCATGGAAGATATCAAAATTTTAGGGAAAGAAGAAGGAACAGTGGTTTGCAGAAAGCATGTCACTAGCACAGAGGGAGAAATAAACCAGAGGAAATATCTATTAAAACAGCGCTGACTTTAAGGTATATTTAAATATATATTGTCTTATTATAATTACTATAATTCTCTTGTATTATTATAATGTATTATTATATATTGTCTCATAATTAAATACTTTTCTACTGTGGAAGAGGAGCTAGTGTCTTATCTATTTTCCTTGTATAGGGTAGTATATTTATATAAACAATGTAATTTTCAGCAATTTTTGGAGTACTTTTGAATAGAGACCCCAGATTTTACTGCTTCCATTCAGGTACCCCAGAGGATGTATTTTTATGAAGTCTTACAAGTATGCTATCTTTATACATCTTTTTGCATCTTTTCTTGCAAGACCAGTAACTCACATCTGCATTCTTCTTCAAGACTGAAATCTGCAATGTTTCCTTACCACCTTAGGAACCTGAATGTACATAAGTCTATGGGACCAGGGTGTGATTTATCACAGAACTCTGGGGGAGTTGTCGGATGCAGTTGCAAACCATTTTCCATGATATTTGAAAATCCATAGCAACTGGGTAGAGTCCATAGAGATTGGAAAAAGGAAAACTATGGCACCCATTTCTAGAAAGAGTAGAAAGTAGGGCCCTTAAAACTATCAATGTGTTGAGAGCTGCATCTCTATGCCAGGGATAGATAAAATAATGGGAACAGATCCTCCTAGAAGGAACATGGAGGACAAGGAGATGATTTGGGACAGCCAACACAGCTTCCAGCACACCAGGGGAAAGTCTGGATCAGACCAGTGGCCTTCTGTGATGGAGTGACTACATTAGCAGACAAGGGAATGGCTGTGGTTGTCATCTATCTGGACATCCGTAAGGCCTTCAACATAGTCCCTCACAACACCTTTCCCTCTGAAATGGAAAGAGGATTTGATGGATAGGCTGTTTGGTGGATAAGGAATTGGTGGGATGGTCACATCCAGAGGGTCAATGGCTCAGAGTTCCAGCAGACATCAGTGATAAGTCATGTTCCTCAGGGGTTCATATTGGAACAAGTGTTATTTAAGATCTTTATTAATTACATAGATGAAGAGATTGAGCGCATTCTCAGTAAATTTGAACGTGACACCAAGCTGAGTGATGAAATTGAGACACCTGAAGAATGTAACACCATCCAGAGGGACCTGGACAAGCTCAAGAAAGCCAAGTGTCAGATCCTGTGCCTGGGTAGGTGCAGATATGAGATATCTGATTCCCAGATATGAGAGCAGGCCTGAGGAGACAAACTTAGGGGCAGGTGGTGCATGAAAGTCTGGGTATGAGCTGGCAAAGGTGTGCTTGCAATGCAGAAAGTGAGCTGTGTCCTGGGCTGCACTGAGAGAAGTCTGGCAGCAGGTAGAGGCAGGATCTACCCCACCTGAATACTGTGTCTGGCTCTGGAGCCTTCAGCACAGGGAGGAGGTGGGCCTGCTGAAGCAAGTCCAAAGGAAAGCCATGAAGATGATCAGAGGGCCAGAGCACTTCTTCTTGAGGAAAGGCTGAGAGAATTAGTGCTGCTCAACCTGGAGAAAAGAAGGCTTTGAGGTAACCTTATAGCACCTAAGGGCTAACCTAAGATTACCTTTGGGGTAACTTTATAAGCCCTAAATGGGACTTTTAAGATTGTTTTCAAGGACGTGCAGTAAAGGGACAAAGGATAATGACTGCAAACTGAAAGAAGGTAGATTTAGATGTGGCTACTAGAAAGAAATTCTTTACTATGAAGAAGGTGAGGCATGGGGACTGGTTACCCAGAGAAGTTGAGGATGTTCCATCCCTGAAAGTGTTTAGCACCAGGTAGGATGGGGTTCTGAGTAATCTGATCTGGTTCTGGTAACCTGGAAGGTGACCCTGCCCATGGCAAGGGGGTTGGAACTGGGTGAGCTTTAAGGTCCCTTTCAACCCAAGACATTCTCTGTCTCTGATTCCTCAAATGAGGGTATTTAACACATGCTTTATTCTGCTTATTCATCCTCCTGTAGAATTTGGCTCCTTCATCCTTTCTTGAGCATCTGAAATCTATCTACTCAGAACAGTGCCTGCTCTGAGAAAACATTAAGTGATACTGGTTTTAATGTACTGTGAAGGAATTTGATGTTATTCGTGACACAATAATTGTGTTACCATAGCTCTCTGATCTGGCTCCTGAGATTCAATTTAGTAACAAATGAGTTCATGTCTTACCCCATAACTAACAAGGCCAAGTTACATGTTTTTCTGTGCAAAAGCACCTTATGTCATTGGGGACAAAAAAATGAGACTTTACTAAATCAGGCAGCAAATATGTTACCATTTACTATTCATTATTGTTTCATTTATCTGTGTGAAAAACAATAAAAGAGAGTTCAGCTCTGCAGGAGCCAGCAAAATTAAAATATGATAACAGTCCAAAAGAAACAGAAAGATATAGGCAGTCACTTCTGAATTCTTAGTCATAAAAGTTGAGAAGAATTTTATCTAAGGCAGCATCATGGAAACCTATTTAAACAATCTTCCTAAGGTTTATTTGCATGCAAAAAATAAGCTAAATATAAGAAGTATATGTTAAGCTAAAATGTCTTAAACTGAAGAAGGTCCTGGAACATGATCTATTAATAAAGAGAACAAACTAATTATTTTCCTTTACTTTGAGCACATGGAAAAGCCTTTCATATAAAATAAGTAATTCTATTCAAAACACTACTGTCTCGAATAACCATAGCAACCTTGAACTACACTCTACATAATAAGTTTGAATGGAACAAATGAAATCTGGGTAAAACTCCAGTGACCTCAATAGCTTTACAGTAAGGATAAATTTTAACTGATATGTTTCGGAGGTATACACTATGCAGATAATAAAAAATGAATGAGAGGCAATTTTTTTTATAATTCTATGATAAAATTTAAAAGAAATCTTGTAATGAATCTTACCATACCATACCTTATAATACCACATTGTTAATAAAATATTTTTCAGATATATATTTCTTTATTGTGCAATTTAGACTTTCCTTAAACAAGAACTGGATGTGTTCATGAATGGCAAAATGTTCAAGTATTAGATGTGTCATGAGCAATACAGCTGACAGGTAAATGAGAGCAAAAAGAAACTAAACATACTAAATCAGATGATTTATGAATATCTCCAGAAACCAGGTAGTCACAATATAATAAAAAGAGCTTTATTTTAAATAAAAATACATTTGGTTCTCCAAGATATGGAGATGAGAACTGGGATAATGGACTTTAAATTTTATGTGGCCTTATGAAATGTGAGTAGTTGTACTAGATCAGAGCAGAGAACAGCTGACTTTTATACCTATAAGCTTAAGTTCAAGCAGCTACTTAGAAGCGACTCTGTTTTAAGCACTTGGACAAAGTAACTACTCTAACTGCATGATTGTCAGCTTTTGTAGTCCTGTTCCAAGTCTTTGTATCTGGTGCTTTCCTAAAGCCACAAAAGGTTTTGGTTTTAATTGTCTAACAATATTAATCTGAAAACAAAAAGGAAGCTGCTGGCCTGCATGCTCTGATAAGATAAAGTTGGATCCATTAAGATGAATGTCTGGCTGAATATTTTTAACTTGGATTTTTTAAATCTAGTTTTCTTTTTTCCCTAAGTGTGGCATCTGATTTTTGGCAACAGCTGAATAGAACCTTGACAACTGTGGCCATACCAATATGTGTCTGATTTAGGTACAGACAGATGCTGGCATTGCCATCTGCCTGCAGTTCTAATGTAGGCTCCTGGCAATACCATGGCTGGCAAATGTGGATTTTGAGGTGGATGAGAATTGATATGAAACTGATAAATCTCTGATATCACTCTAATAACTACAGGTTTTTTTTAAGTAAACTGTGGAGAAATTGGAGGGAGACTTACATACTGTCAGGAATGAAGGACTTGAAGAAGTATCAGAGGGCAGTTTCTAACACAGACTCCTTGCGCAGTACCACTAGAACAGCTTTGTAAATTAGCCGCTATCTAAAGACATTTTTAAGTAGAATTATCACTTTTGAAATGACCAATATTTAGCTTTTCTCCTCTGTCCTGTTTCTTTTACAGAAGTTCTTGAAGAAACTTGAAATAATGGCTTAAGTGGAAAGCGGGAAAACCTTTATCTGTTAACTCCTGAGTGAAATGCAATATCTGATCTTTGGTCCTCTGCCATGAATATTGTGTGTAGTTTTGGTCACTGCAATATAAGAAAGATACTAAGCTTTTAGAGGAGGCCATGAAGATGATGAAGGGCCTTGAGAGGAAGCCAAATGAGGAGCAGCTGAGGTCACTTGGTCTGTTCAGCCTGGAGAAGAGGACACTGAGGGGAGACCTCATTGCAGTCTGCAGCTCCCTCATGAGGGGAAGAGCTGGGACAGGCACTGATCTGTTCTCTCTGGTGACCAGTGACAGGACCTGAGAGAGTGGCTTGAATTTGTGTTAGGGAAGGTTTTGGTTGGATATTAGGAAAAGGTTTTTCACCCATTGGGTGGCTGAGCACTGGAACAGGCTCTCCAGGAAAGTGGACACAGCAACAAGCCTGGCAGAGTTCAGGAGGGGCACTCAGGCACATGGGGATATCCCTGTGCAGGGATGGGAGTTGTGGATCCCTTCCAACTCAGCATATCCTCTGATTCTGAAATGCAATTGAAATTATGCAGTTTTGTCTGAAGTTTTTTCTAAAGTTGGTTAGTCTGAAGGGTTCTGTTTCTTGAAGCACATCATTTCAGTTGCAACAGGCAGGTGGGTCCAAGCATGACTATATTGTCAGGCAGACCTCCAAAAGGCTTGGATTTGGTAGTTGGACTTGTAACCTGCCTATAATAAAGCAAAGAGAATTTTTGCACTGGAATTTGATCAGAGTCCAGATACCCTTTTTCCAGCAGACCTTTGTGATTCTGAAGAAAACCAAGAGGTCTGATGATATCCTGAGCAGATTTTCTCCAGTACCTACTACTTGCACAGTGAATTTTCTCTCCATAGTTGGCAAACTACCTTTGAGAGTCCCATGTCTGTTTTGAAAATTGTTACAAAAATAAGCTGTGTGTATTAGGAAGGAAAAGGAATATTCATGTAATATTTGTGTGCTTCCAAAGATATTACCGAAGTCATTTGAGTTTCCTAGCATTTCTGTTGTGATCAGAGAGTTGAACTTGATGGAGTATCTTTAATGACAAATTAATATCAGGATTCTTATTTCTTTTCACTCAATCTGGAGAAACCTTTCCCAAAATATAGTTTGCAAGAAGCAAATCTACTGGATTCATATGCAGGTGAATCCTACATATGATGAAGTGATTTACTTTCTACTCTTACACTATGTATGGGATTAGGATGATATTGCTGCTACAGCTAGGTTTTCAAAAATGTCATTTCATAATAAGGAAAACTTCTTTCAATGCACTGCAACTCTCCCAGGACAGGCAAATCCTCTCTCCTATCCCTGTTTCTAGTTGTGTGAAAGGAGAATATTTACATTTTTCATATATACATGTATGTACATTTACATATGTACATATTTACACTCAGCCTGTGTCACAGTTTCAGGCTTCAATATTTTCCTATATTAATAGTCCAAATTCAGGGAGAAAATTGAAATTTCACTGTGAATTTTAGCAGTTATTTGATTTGGCAATTAGTGCTTAGCTGCTCAAAGGCCAGCTATGGATTTCACCTGTGTAGTTTTATAGCCTTGCCATTCCTAAATGAAACAAATTTCCCTCAAATATGCATTGGTACAAATCAAACGTTGAACAGGATTACTTGTAAAGGCATATCATGTTATTTTCCTCCCTTTAACTGTTCAGAAGAATTATGTCACTGTAGAGATATGTTCAAGGGGGCCAAGTTATTTGCAAAGAAATGAGATTAACAGCCTCCTATGATGCCACCCCTCCCTAAAGTTTATGAACCCATGAGTGGATAGTCACAGACTGTTTAGAGACCTTTTTAATGTTCACAATACAACATTAGGTATTACAGCAACCAACTATCAGTTAAAGCTGGTTGTTTATTGTTTTGCAACCACATTTTAAACCCTTTTCAGCTTTTGTGTTAACTTGGGAAATAAGGTTTAGAGTGTCAGCAATAAGCTTTCTCTACATTCTTGTTTGATGGTTCTGGGCATGTGGTGTTTAAAAGCATGAAATGCAAAAATATCAGACATTAAAATATAGTAACATAAAATTATGTTGCTGTGAACACATTTTCATCATTAACATAATTTCCAAAGCTGGATGATAACACCTAAGGCAGAAAAATGTCCTTTGTCCCAAAAATGGTAATGGTTTAATGGTAATGTGATCAAATGAAATGGTAAGGTAGCAGAATTTTATTTGGGCAAGATATTGCATACTTAAGTAATAATGTACATTGTGGAAATATAGAGTAACATTGGATTTGTATGAATTTGTGTCAGGAAATGAAACAGAGTCTATATCAACCATCTAACAGCTTGCTGATTAATTTGTTGCACTCTTCCCCTTTCCCCCCCAGGTGACAAGGTACTAGCTCATCCATAAGGTTTTGAAAAACATTAGCTTGACCATCATCTAGAAAAGAAAGAGAATTAAGAACCGATAAATATCTGTGCACATCCGTGTCTGCACAGTATTTGTGAATAACCAAAAGCTCCTGGTAGATCCACTTTCAGATTTTTATCTTGCTTATTTGTAGGAGAATTTTGTGCTCAACCACAGAGGAAAAAAAAAAAACAGAATGGAAAACAATTCATTGAATCAATTAAAATGATGAATACTTTCAAGTAAATGCTGTGTCATGGTTTGAGCCTGGCACAGAGCCAGTGCCCCCCATGAAAATGCCTCACCCTGGTGTCTGCTGTGAGATGTGACCAGGAATAAGCAAAACAGGCTCCAACTTAAACATAAAGGACACTTTATTACTTAAACTACAGGAAAAATAGGGAAAGACCATAAGGAAAAAGAAGAAAAGAATTGAAAACCTTACAAAACCACTTTCCTCCTCCCCACTCCCTGACTTTCTCAATCCAATACATTCTCTCAAAAACACCAACTGCCCAGCCCAGCACGACACTTTAGTATACTCAAACTGCAGTTCATGAAGAGGAAAGGAGTCCTTCTTGTTCCATAGGCTTCTCCTGGAAACACACTGAAACCTCGGATGCTTCCTTGTCACTTCGGCACCGCCCGGGGAAAAAAAAAGTCCTTTTGCCGCTTGTGACATGTTCCTTCCATGCCCAGTGCTCTCACCACTGAGACATGGCCAGAGCTGCTTTTAGGGTTGTCTTTCAAGGATGCCTTGTCTCACTCCAAAAAGGCACAGTCTCTGCTTTTGGGACATCTGTCCCCCCCATATTTTTCCAACCCCCTGGGGCCGGGGGGTCCTCACGAATGAACCCTCCTGGTTTTGAGGCACTGCCTCCCCCTAAATGCAGTCTGTGTCACAGGAACAACTGAGTCCATGGCTACAAGAAAAAGTCCAGCCAAAAGGCCACTCCAAATCATCTCTCCCCATCCAATCATCTCCACATTCTTCGGGCCAAGGTCCTTGTCTTATCTCATCTCCTATCTCCCTTCTTATTCAGCTTCGAGGAGGATTAGCATTTTTGCAAGGCCCCAATCATGAAAGAAAGGGTTAAAAGTTTTCAGTCTCTGTCGGTCCCGGAGCGACTCCCACGCACGCTGCCCACACGCTGCCGCTCCGGCCGGGCACTCTCCCTCCTTCTCCTCCTGGCTGGCTGCTCTCCTGGGGGGGGGGGGGGGCTGGCTGCCCGAGGGCTGACTCTCTGGGATCTTCCACCCTTCCATCCTCGAAGCCCCCCCGAAGCCCCCTCAACCCCATCTCTGTCCAGGCCCCAGGCCTACCGCATGGCCGGCCCCTCCCCCGCCCAGTAGCAACAGGCTGGGCGGGGGAGAGAGATCTGAACTCCTCGCCGCGATGTCCAAAAGAGGGAGTGCCAAGGGCAGTGCCCTGCTTTTAACCCCTGTGTATTCTCGGAGGTGTGTCCAAATCCCACTGGCCACACCGGACGCCAGTCTCAAACCCAAAACCTTCATTGGTTTGACCACAGCTTCCCAGAATTCCCACTCCTTCCTGGTCAAACCACGACATGCTGACCTGCATGCAACTGCACTGAAAGCAGAAATAGTAATTATTTACTGAGTGATTATATACTGAGTAAATTAGTAATTTAAAACTATTTACTCAACTTTAAAAGTCTAATTTTCAAAAGCCATGGGGGGTCTGAAAAACATAAATCTATTGTCTTTTTGTGAGACATGGCTCTGAGAGTATGCATTGTTTAGATCAGCCTTTGACATGACAGACTTCTTATCTCTTGTTTTTTCAGTGGTACATATTCCTCAAGCCTTCATCATTTTTGAGAAGGGCATTCCACCATGCTGCTTGGCATATGCTCCCCTTAAGTTCTTACAAAATTAGAAAGCCTCAGATTGGTAAAGTCATTTATCTAAAACATTTATAGAGCATTTGTCTACCATTAAGAAGCAATACATCTTGAAGGTTCCAGAAATTTACTAGCATGATGTCATGGTCACTCTTTATGCTCAGCTGCTCAGCACACGAGAGAGCATGGCTGGCTTTCCAGGGAAATATGAGGGAATTAGTGCTTTAATTAATACTTCTAATTCTGAAACTCTACTTATTCTATCAAGAGTAAGAGCAGGATGAAATATTAAGAAATATTAAGTCTTGTGAGGAAATGAAAAACGCACAGTATTTAGTCAAACATTAACCAAAATGCATTCCTACCATTCATTTGTTAAAAAAACTTCTTATACTAATGTAAACAAATATTTTTGCATAACATCTGTACTGTGACCTACATAGTATTCTTAAGGAAAAAAACCCCTACAATTGAACTTTTTGACATTTAGTAACAATACATATTTTGTTTGTATTGAAAATACCTCTAGTGTGTGAGATGAATAATTTTTGTTAGCAAAATACCCTCAGAGAAATCAATACACCGAGCTCACCATCCAAAGTTTTAATGATATTTAAGACATTAAGTAGTAACAGATGCACCTTAATAAACTAATTTTTCACATCAGTCATATTAAATGTGCTGTTTATATTTGCCAAAGAAAGAACTTGTTAGAAGTAAAAGCAAGTAAAATCAAGGAGAAGTTAAACTTGCACCTGTGAAGAAGAATCTTACATGGCTCCAGAACACCTGAAACAAATCCAGTCTTTTTTCTCTTGTCTAGCACACAAATTTTTCCTTTAATCCCCAAATTGTTCTGTCAAATCTGGGACATTTGGTCAATTTCTCACCTACTATTTCTTTTGTGTCTCTGGCCTCTCATGTCCCACCTGAGTTCTTGGAAATGATGCTTCACCCAAATCTGTGTTGTTTATTCGTCCATTTTCAATAAACCATGGCTCCTGCTCCTGCACTTTTTCTCATTTTTCCTCTCCCCAGAGAGTCTCAGTTACCTCTAAGAAGCTTCAGTCTTTCTGCAGCCTCCAGGGCTGCCTGCCTGTTTTCCCCTGGGCTTCATGCACTACACATGAGTGTGGCTCTCATCTCCATGTGCAGGAGCTGCTCACCCACAGGACCTGGCTGCAAAGATCCAGGGGCTGGGGAGGGAAGCAGCATTAGCATTGTTCATTGGGTGGGGAGCTGGAGAAGCCTTTGTCTTTCTCTATACATTTTCACTAGCAGCAAATGTAACCCTCAGGATTAGGCTGACTTGCAGAGTATCTTCATTTACCAGGAAAAATTCAACGTCAGAAGGATTCATTGTATTAATTCATCACTGACATAATTTGTCCATGTAATTATTATTTGCAAAACCCATAAATATACAATGCTTCTCTTTCGTGCTTCAGGACTCCAGGAACTTGGTATTTTGGAAAATGTTGTTTTGAAAACACCCATAGGAACCATGAATATGCTGTGCCCTTTCAGAGCAGGTTGCTCTGTCTGCATGATCTTGTGGAAATGCCAACATTAACATCTCTATACATCACAATTTGGCCATTTGGAAGATCAATATAGTAAAAAATACCTCCCAGGTGGGTAGTGAGATTTGGTAAAAGTTTCACACTTGTAAAATAAATTATGTTTAAAAAAATAACTACAAAATCAAACCAAACTCTATATAATAAATCTGACCTGTCTCCTTTGCATTTTGGAAATAAATCAACATTGTAATCTATGGTTGTTTTACAGAAAAACTTAGAAATGTGGTAGATATCTGACATGTCTTAAATATAGTAGTAGGAATAACAATTGACCTATGAGATTGAAGTTCATCCCACAAACTATCCAAAATATTATTTTTATACAACTTCATTCTACTGTTTTTATACTAGCAAACTTCCATTGTAATTAAAGTAGACTCATGGCCAAAGCAATAGATGCTGAGCTCCTGCTGTCTCTTTCAGGGTGGAGGTAGTGCTGGGGAGGTAAATATGTTAATTATATTAGAAACACTCATTCCATTCTAAATTGCTAGTACAGTCATACTCTTATGATATCAATAGCAGAATACAACCTAATATTACAAAAAAAAAATTGTCAAAACCTGTCTAAAGCCTGTAAGAAGATCAACTTTTTCTTAGCTTTTTTAGTTGGAGCTTTATTTTTTTCCTCTGACAAAATGCTTAGGGATCACTGCAGGATGAAGAGCCACATTCTCTAGTTTTTGTCTCTGAAAGGAAGTTCAAAAATCACTCTCTTCCACAGCATTTTCACATAAATAACAAGATTAATTCTGATTTCTTATGGTTTTCATACTGATGCTATTCTTTACCATCAGCATTCTTAGCACTTCCAAAGTGGATTCACCCATGTTACAGACAAAATTATGCAGGCAATTATCATGACTCAAAAATTGATGTCATTATTTATTTTTACTTCCATTCATATACTAAATATAATATTTTCAACATAAAGTGAGTGAGAATTACTCTGATACTTCCAAGGCACAAGGCTGCATATTTTAAAGTATTCAATTGATAAAATGGTTATCTTAATTTCTGTTGTATAAAATGTTAATGCAGGTTAAGAACTTTCAGAATAGTAAAAGAACTTTGGTATCATAGAAAATAGAAACCACATGTTAGTGGAGTACACTCTACTGATAAAGTTTCCTTGCAGTAACTCAAGAATTCATATAAGACTATCATGATGAAAATTGAGTGAACTTTAAATCCCTATTTCATGGCAATGTATTTCAGTACCCTTCTGGATGAATTTCAATGGATTTCAATCTGGATGAATGAAACGAAAATGGAAAGAAAATTTTGGAGGATGAGATTCAGGAAAATGAAAATACTTCTTGCTTTTGGGATTGGTAATTCTTGATATGGTATGGTGTAATTCCCTTTCTTGACTCCTAGCAATAGCCAGTGATGTAATGAGGAACAGTTTCTCCTTCATTGTTTGTTTCCCCAACTAGTCAGAAAGTTTTCCCAGTAAGTATTTACAGGCTTTTATCTAATTTAATCAATCTAAAAATATTTTATGGACTTTCATTACTCTTGAATAAAAACATTGCCCTGGCATATCAGATGTCTGCTTTAATAATAAAAAAAATCTCCTTAATCTTTACAATCTGCAAATTGCAAAACTATAAGGAGCTTCATTTGTTATTCTGCTGGTAAATTAGAGAAGCAGTGAAAGTTAGTGAGGAAAGTGTCAAAAAATATTTATCAGTTTAACCTAATGAGAAACATGTTTCATAAATATTCTTTTGCTTCTTATTACAAGCCATCAGCTTGCAGGTTTCTCTCTGAATGGATAGGGAAATCAAATCCCACAGAGGAATTGCATGGTGATTGCTTGTTAGTGGGCTACTACCCCATGACACTTCCAGTAAGTCTGAGTTGCCTTTTTTAGCACGGAGTCCATTGTGTCTGTTTTACATAAAATGTGATGGAAATTAAATCTGCCTCTCAAAATTTAAGAACTAAAATACAATTTTAAATACAGAGTGCTTATAATGAGAATAAAGAGTGTTAGTGGAAGTGCACAGGAATCTCTTGCCAGTGAAGTTTGCTTATTTTGCAAACATTACAGAGAAATAGGGCATAATGGTGAAATCACAGCACAATTCAGGCTGAAGGAAGCTCTGGAGATCACTTAGTACAACCTACCTCTCAAAGCATGGACAGCTTTTTTCAGGCCTGGCTCTTCAGAGTCATATTCAAATGACTTCTGGAAACCTTCAGGAATGGAGACTGAAGCCTCTTGGGGCAAAGAGTTACTGTATTTTATCAGCCTCATGTAGAGATTTTTCTTTTGTTTTAAAGAGGGCTTTATAGCCAACTGGATATTCTCTTTGTTGCAACTTTTGTCTGTTGGCTCTTGCCCTATTTCTGTGTACCTCAGACAAATGTCTGGGTCCACTGTCTACAAACCCTCTCTTAGGAGAAGAAGACTAATTAGGTTTCTCCTCTGCTTTCATTTCTGCAGGCTAAATAAACCTTCTTCTCTTGGTCTCACCAAGGTTCCAGATCCCTGCTGATCATAGTAGTCTGACACTGAATTATCTGAAAATTATTGATACAGCTCTTGCACTAGATGACAAAATTGTATGGTTTATCCCAGATGAGGCCCTCTAAGGACTGAGGTAAGAGTAATAACCACTTTCCTTGGCCTGAGAGCTATTTTGCTAATGTGGTCTCCACTAAGCAGTGAAAATCAGTGCAAACATGCATTTTTGACAAGTGCTCAGTAGCAAACCAAGAATGTGTCCACCAGGAGTGTCAAATCCTTTTTTTTTGAGGTGTTTTGCAGTTAATCAGTTCTAAAAGTCACTCTTACCTCAGCATATCATGCAACACTTCCCAGGACTCCTAAATCTTGAGATACCCAAGTCACAAACTGGTTCATTTCTGCCTCTCAAAAAACTCACATAAAATGTCATTACCACTTTAATCTATTTGTGTTTGGAAGGTGCATTTCTGAGAAAACAGTAAGGAGATAGAGAGGTGAAATACATGTGGAACACATAAAACAGGTAACACAGCAAGTCGTTACTACTCTGTGAAGAATGATTTTATGTGCCTTGGAAGGACATTGCCAAGTAATTTTCACAAATATACTTCACGTTTTATTGTTATTTTAGGCAGCATAAAAAATTAGCATACAGCCAGACAGAAGCTCTTAGATTCTTAATTGCAAGCATTACATTGCAAATGATACATGAAAGAACTTTCTTCTAAATTGGTTGTAATATTCTCTCAAAGTCTGAAATTCACTGTCAGCTCAAGATTCTGTCCCTAGTGAGCCTCATCTGTAGGTTTGATTGTTTGGATTTTTTTCCACATAGTAAATTTTTGTTATCTAAATCCTAATAAATCTTCTGTTATGATACAGACTGCCCAGTAAAAGCAACTTTTACAGCCTTTTATTTTAACACTCAGTTATTTTACAGTTAATTGTCCAATTGACCTCTAAGGGGTCCACATTAACCTATTTCATGCACTGTTGCTTCATTCAGTCTTTTATAACTGTAAAATCAATACAGTTATGTTACTCAAAGATCTGAAGGATGTGCACAAAGTGTTGTTGCCTACCCACATGCAACATTTTAAAGCAACTCTCAGAGATTTTATTTTTTTTCCCCCCTTTAACACAGAATGCTTAAAATAAAACCATTAATTGGTGCACTGTTGTGACAGATGTGTACAGAATCACTTGCTGTTTCCTTACTTGCCATTCAGTGTGTTGAGATATTGGCATATTATTATTCCAGAAGATTGATGTTTACTTTTTAAACTTTTCAGAACCAAGAGGCCTTGAATGGGAGTGCTGTCATATGTATTTATTTACCTATGGTATTTACATTTCTTCAATCTTCTAAACTCTATTTAAATGGTCACTCTTGTGATGAAATGACTCTCTTAATTAGTGTTTGAACAGAAGGGAGTAAACAAGAATGTCTGAACATTGAATCCTGCATGTCCCACATTGCTGAGGTTCTCAGCATACCCATTAGATGGGTTTTGGACCATTCTCACTAGATCTTTGAAAAACAAGTCCCAAGAACAGGAAACTGATTCCTGATGTATGCCATGTGGATGAAACTGCACCAAACCTGGAATATAATACCTGTCTACTAGTTTTGCAGGGTATTCCCTGCAGAGGATGCTGTGCTGATTTTTGGGTGAAAGAGTGTTAATTTTCTCCATAGTGGATACTATGGGACTGTGTTTTGCATTTGTCCTGAAAACAGTGTTGATTACACGGGGATCTTTTCATTACCCTTGAGTTCTGCTTGCACATTGTCAAGGCCTGTTCTGCTTCTCATATTGCCCTGCCACTGAGAAGGCTGGGGGTGCACAAGGACTTGAGAGGGGACACGGGCAGAACACCTGACCCCAGCTGACCAAAGGGACATTGCACGGCATATGGCATCATGCTCAGCAAATAAAACTGGGGGAAGAACAAAGAGGGAGAAGCAGGTTTGCAGTCAAAACATTTGCCTTCCCAAGTCGCCATTATGCATGCTGGAGCCCTGCTTTCCTGAAGATGGCTGAACATCTGCCTGCCCATGGGAAGTGGGGAATGAAATCTGTGTCCTGCTTTGCTGGGATGTGCAGCTTTTGCTTTACCTATTAAACTGTCTATCTCAGCCCACGAGTTTTCTCACTTTTATTCTTTTGAATCTTCCCCATCGTACAGGGGCTAAATAAGTGAGCAGCAGTGTGCTATTTAGTTGTAATCTGGGGTTAAAACATGATATGATACCCAGAGACAAATACAACCACTGCTGCAGGCTGTGGTTATTATGAGTGGTTAATGTGAGGGTTAGCCCCAGGCAGAGTGGACAGGAGACAGTCTCTGCCACATGACTTGTGGCCAAAATCTCTTCGTTTCTTTTGTCTCATAGTCTAGATGCATAACTAAAGTACATTCTCAGGCCTCGTAGATGACTTTCACGTTATCACATCCTTACATATTGCAAAATCATTAGTAAAAGTTAATAATGCAATGTCAGTAATATGATTTATTACATCCATGGTATCTGCCTATAGGAAAGGATTCTTTGAAGGCCAGAGTTGATGGTGAATCACCTACTGAAGCCACACTTGACTTCAGTTGTGAAATAAATTTATTGCATATAACCCAAATTAAAAGATATTTTAGCCTGTCTTTTCATTGCAAACTTTAGCATAATGCTGTATTTTATAATTTGTACTGCCCATTTCCAGATGATAACTTCCAAGTCCCTTTCCCTATGTAGTCTTTTTTTTCCCCAGTTAGACAAGTACAGTAGAAGCATGCAGTACTAGGCATCCTTCTTCATCAGATAGCGATACAGTGAGCTTCAAATTTCAACAGTTCTGCAGAGATACTTTTCAAGGGTTTCTCCTCTGAATTTGGGAGCATAATGTCTTAACAGAACATAACTACTAAACTCTGCAAACTTTTTGTTTCATTTTCTTTTAATGTTGTTACTAGCTATCACAAGATACCATTCCTCTGGCATAATACATAATTACTGAACAGCGTAATTATTGATTTTTTTTTTCATTTTCTTGTGTTCTAAACCCTCTTTCATATATAGGTCAATCATGTTAATAATAATTTAATCTTTGTATTAGGATTCAATGTGTGTCTAATATTAATTTGTCTAATATAAACCCATTTATATCCAAGATAATTTGTTCTTAATGTTAGGAGACTTGCTAGACTTTCTCATTGTTTTGAACCCTTCGTGAGCTGCCAAACTCGTTTGTCATTGGCTATTTTTAACCACACACTCCTTTTCACATTCTTTTTCTAGTCTTCTTTTAATACTTTTAGTTGCACGTATAACATCATTTCATACAGTATTTAATGGATAAACTACTGATTATTTCAGCTGAGAATACCATTACCAGTCTCCCCTGGATGAGCAATCAAATTTACCAATCCTCTAGATGAGTGATCTTTGGGTGTTTCTTCTCTTTCAGAACAAATTATTTTAAAAATCTAATTCTTTTTTGCTAGGCACCTCCATGCACTACATATTCAGTGGCTACATGTTCAGAAGCTTTATATTTCTCCCTTCTTCAGTTTTTTGCTTCATAAACACATCTAAGTTTTTATTACTAATACTTGATAAAGTTACTTAAAAAATATAAACCTTTATTTGGTTTTGGAGTCAAAGATTAGCCTCTGGTTACATAGAAACAAGGAAGAAATGAAGAGAACTAGGGATAAATTGTAAATTCAATGTCAACAAACATAATTGCATACACTAAATATGTTCTAGGCTACTGGAGTAAATTACTACAATTTACAAATGCTAATAAAAAGTTATTATTTCAACAACTGAAAAGAATGTTTAGAAAGAAGAGAAACTATTTTCCCCAGCATTGCTTTGGCACACAGTTCATTTACTATATTTAATTGTTTGTTAAAGTAATATTTGCTTTATAGTTTCACCGAAGACATAGTGCTGTTAAATATTAATGCTTTTGGTGCTAGTGCTGGGCAAGATTAATGTATGGCTTGTGCTAAAAATGTGAGACATAATAAATGCTGGAAGGGAAAACATCATAGCTTATTTGATAATAAATAATTTTAAATTATATGTAGGTAAAAAAATAGTTGCTTTTATTACATCATTAGTATAAAACAATGAATCATATGAGTGAGGCTGGAAAGGGCTTCAGCAAGTCAGTCCCCTGCTCAAAAGAGGACTAAACAACTTAGGTTATATTGATAGGGGGATCTGACCCTTATGTATGTTACATCTACATCTACAGATTACATTTGTCCCTTATGTGGATTACTGTGTCCAGGATCATGTAATCTTGAGTTAGTGCTAGAATGTCTACATTAGGTTGTTTTATGATTGTGTCCCTTTTCTTTCCAAAGTCCATATACTCACCTGTTTGTTGAAGTAATTAATGTACTTTTAGTACAATTAATGCCTATTGAAAGCATATTACCTTCCTCTTTTGTCTTTGACAGTTCTTAGTGTGCTGATGCCAAACATTTAAGTAATTAATTAAGTAAAAAAAAGCATCAAAAGTCACAAGATATCAAAACAACAGAAATTAATTTTAATTTTGCTCGGTAGTATTTTGACAGTGAGATATATTCCCGCATCAAAAAAAAAAAAAAAAAAAAAAGAAGGATGATTTTCATCTTCAAAACCTGTTAAAAGTCTTGGCATTAAAAAAACCCACTGAATTAGAGATTATTTACTGCTAACAGACCAAAATCAGATTTGGAATTTGGGCACTGTAGGATTTGTATGCTACCAGCTATATCTGTTTTGCTCACAGTTTTAGAAACCATTTTTCTAATGTATTTGTACTTCTGGAAAAGATAAAATCAGGCAAAACTGTCTTTAATTTATTTTTATTTTTGGTGCTGGAACTTATCTGCACTGACAATGCAAAAGAAAATAGATGAAAAATGATTTTTTTTCTCTAGTTTCACATTAAAATACTTAAAAGAATTTTATCTTTTTCATTTATTGAGAAAAATTACAAGAGAAACATACTTAGAAGGAAGTCCTCTCAGGTGAATGAAAACTTAACAAACATCAATTTTTCAGATGAAAACTTTTCTCAAACCTCAAAGTAAAAGCGAATTTTAAAACACAGTTTTATTTGGCAAATCTTTAAACTTTCTGACACCACCTGAAAAAACATTTTTTTAGTATGAATTTTGATGTACAATTGAATTGTTATAGTAATAAATATTTATGTTTCCACTACAGTTAGTGAAATAGAAGATTGCTCATGCTGTACTAGAGACCAGGTCAGGATCAGATAATTCCTCAACAATTGGCTTAAATCAATGCCAGAAATGCTTTTAATGATCAGCGATCTGTGAGAGGATGGTGCAAGAATGGGTCTTCTATTTCAGCCTAACAGTTACCTGAAAATAACTTTTTTTTCATCCTCTGTCAAGGAAGGGGGATTCAGGTAATATGTAAACTCAGTAACAAAATACTGTGCAAGTTAAGGGAAAGAAAGTAAAATAACTAAGATGGTGCCTCTTGAGCATATTTGTACTTCAAATATGTCTGTACAATTTTTTAAGAAGAGATAACAAAATTAGCTGAATTTTTGAAAGAATGAGTTCTTCCTTGGTTACAATCTGTACACTCTTATCTAATATTTCCTTATTGCTGTATGCAATGCTATTTCAAACTCATGGACATATTGCAACAGATGATAATGGAAATTCGTTCAGGCTCATGTGGAAAATAAACACAGAGCCATTAGCATGGGCAAAACTTCTAGAACTGAGTTTTAACGGTTTATGTTCCATTTAGAAGAAAAGGATATTTGGTAATTGGAAGACTGTCCACTAGATCAAACACAAATAACCCTTTAATCCAAGAGAGTTAATGCTTAAACCAAAAAGTCACAGTGTGAAGATCTATCAAAGAATGCTGAGAAGTTGTATTACATGATGCTGTCTTGTAGGCGCTTTATAGACCTCTCAGGGAGAGGACAGACTTAGGCAAAGCACAGATTCCACATTGTTAGTTTGCACAGCCTTTAAAGATTTCCAAACATTATAAATAGTACATTTAAATAAATTTGAGGTTAATTTTACCCAAGACAGATCTCTCAAACAATTAATAATTTTGAAAATAGAGAAACTGAGGCAGAGAGATTTCCATTGTATTAATAATAAAAAAAAATGTCCAAACACAACCAAAAAACTAAAAACTTGTATCATGATTCAGATGTCAGGCTTTCAGAAAATTAGGTTGCCCAGAGAAATTGTGAGTGTTTCATCCCGGCAAGTGTTCTGTGCAATCTGTTTTGGTGGAAGATGATCCTGTCCATGGCAGTGAGATAGGAATTAGATGATCTTTATGGGACCTTCCAACTGGAATCATGATATAGTTCTATCATTTTGTCATAATGGACTAACCAAATTCTCAAATGTCTTCTGATTTAGGTATATTATTATTTTTATCTGAAAAAAAGACCTATGAGGTACATAGAGCATAAGAAAAATCACCTCTGGTCAAAGAGTATTTGAAAGGAAAAGGCATAGAAATTGCATTTATATATTGAGTATTTAATTTTTTTTTCACTCTGAGGACACATCATTTACACTGTACTTATAAACTTTTGGAGAATCACTTGTAACTGTGCAAGTTGAATATTGTAAAGCTGCAAACCTGATCATCTGCAGAAAAAAAGAAAGGAACCTCAAAATAAATTTATTTTAAATGAGTATGAAAATTTGTCACTACATATTTTTGTTTAATTACTGTAACATTAGTCATGGAAAACTGATAATACAAGTTACATAAGTCAATATGGTTGAATGTGTCTACACAATTTCAATAGAATTTTAGGAAATTTACGTTGGGGGGAAATTAAATGTATGTGGAGCAGCAAACCCAGTCCTGGTTTATCTATAAATAATTGAACTTGCTTAGGTTTCAATCTTGCTTTTCACACTTTTTTGAAATTGGCTTTTATGGTGCCAATTCAATGAAGCAGACTAAGAAAACAGCACAGCCAGATATTTTCTCTCTATAAAATAAGGCTGACAGGGAGCTCACAGAGACCACAGCCCTGGCTGAGTTATTTCCATATTAGCTCTTATGTTCTGCTCATGGTGTCTGAGATCACCCCCACCAAGTGTCTTGGCAAACCAGTCCAGTCCTTTGTCCTTACCGTGAAACTATTTTTCCTGACATATATTCTGTTCCCTGGTTCAGCTTTCTTTCCCTGTTACTGATGGATAAAGAGAAAAGAATATTAACTTTGCATCAGTCTTCTATTGCCCCTTTTTTCCCTAACCCATCAACTGTAACTCTTTCAAACTTTTCAGAGGTACTACATCTTCAAAATGTCTACGCTTACTTGTTGTTCTCCTAAGTCACTAGTTGATTTTCAGCCTGTTTGAAGATAAAAATACTTATTTTTATAGACATAAGGGAAATATTCTAAAAATTTATTCAGGAGGTTTCCAAAAAGAACAATAAAAGAGAGTACTTTTCGTTCTTTTTTAATTTTTTTTTTTTCTTTACTCCCTGTAAAGGAAAAAAATTTAAAAAAATGCCTGTAGGCATTCCTACTGCTGACTGACTTTAGGAATGACTTTTGTTACAAGGAGAGCAAACCTTACTCTCTTTTTCAGAATGTTCCTGCATATTCTCATTCAGTGAAACTTAATAAGTACTTCTATTCCCAGGAATAGAATACTTCTTTCAGGAAGAATGAAAAAGTGTTCTTTAAAGAGAAAGTGCACTAATTCTCTTTGCTCTACCAGATTGCACCTCAGATTTAGGAGGGAAGGTCAAGGTGATGCAGCTCTGAAAGTTAACAGATCTCCCAGAGCTGCTCTGTGCATTTCTGCAGGCGTAACAGTCTGAGGGCAAGTCACAGATGTTTGAAATTTCGCTCACAACATCTAGCATGTTTCTGCACAGGGTTTCTCATTACCCTTCTCAACACAGAAAAATCGTGCTGGGTTGTGAGATCATTTTCCTACAAATCAAAAGTGCTTCCCAAATGAGGAAGAAGTTATGGATTCCTTGACCATTTTTGCACTTGGGGAAAATATTTACAATCTGCATTAACTTATTTAGGCAGACAGATTTGATGTTAATTTTACTTGGACAGCAAAGTTTGGCAGGAATTTAATCTAAAAATATTTAAAATAATATTGCATTTTGTGAAGCTGCCTTCTATAGACTTTCATCCTCACTAAGGTATATTTGATTTCATATTTTTATTCCATCAGACTTAAAAGAAAAATATGCCTCAAAATAGTTTAATGTTTTATTAAAATTGACCTACTCTGATACAAGAGATAAATATACTGTGATTCTTTGGCTCTGATCTCCAAAGTAATTCAATTTTCCTGATTTTTTAAAAATCATTCTCTCTTAACAAATTTCCCATCAATTTATTAGTTATAGTTAAGTGTTTTCTTTATTACCAAAGTCCACAATATTATAATGAGGCTCACTTATTTTGGAAATTATGGTATCACTTACACATTTGGAAGAGTAAACAGAAGGAAGAGCTGCATTGCACTTATTTGCAATATTGTTTTAAAACTTTTTGTTTAGTTGATGTTTTTTTGTCCTGAACAGTGAGTACCTGAAGGCCAAACATATTCTTGGAGTCATTGGAACATTCTCTAAATACCATTTTGCTACCTCAATGAATTCACAGAGACCAAAGAGAAAGTGGGGCATTTCATTTTAGGTCCAACAGTGGTTTAGAGTAGTCATCATGTAGATGTCCCATAAAAAATTGTCTTTCATGTAAGGCTGCTGCATTTTGGACTAAAATATATTTTTGTTCCTACTGCTGAAGCCTTCTTCTGTCAGTGTTTTATGCTGTGAAAATAGGAAGAAGGGAAAAAATAATCTTTCAATAGATAGATATCTCAACTACTATTTAGAAAAATTTATGTTGTCCTAGAGAATTCCAAACAGTTGAGTTTCCTATTATAAGGGTTACTTGTATTTCTGAAATGTCATAAATTCTGGATAAACAAAACACCAATTTATAAGTATATTATTAGAGCATATATTACACAAATTTAACAACAATGATCTTTCTTGCCAAGTGATTATTCAGACTTTGAGGCAATTATTTGTTGAAGGAAGAGGTCTCATAATCAGACTTCTTGTTTTCAGATGTATCACAAGAATGGGAACTCTTTTAAAGCAAAGACAGCCATTTAATCCCAAGACCTTTGTCCCAAATGTCAGTAGTAAATACTGAGGAAAATTCTTTTGCAGTACTGATGTTACTTAAGAGTCTTCACTATTGCTGCAGGACTTTGCACATCTGTAAAGGCACAGTATATGAAGATTTCATCCTGCATCCTGATGCACGTGGATCCTCTTTGTAGGGAAACAGCTTTTGCCCTAAGTGCGGCACAGACCCAGTGTTCCCTCATGCATGGCTAGGTTGATGTGACCTGGCTCCCAGCAGGACAAGAGCAAGGCAGTGATCAGTCTGAAGGGGGCAAACCCACCTGCTTCATAAACCAAGCTGCCCAGCACATGCACAAGTAGGACATATTTTCCCTTAGAACATTTGCCCTTTTACTTTTCATGCAAAAAGCAGCACAACCAGCCCATTTTTCAGTGTGGTTCAATGGCTTTTAAGGCAGGATATGAGAACATCTACATGTTGTGGCCTGGCAGACTCCCATCTTTATATATTTTTAAAAGAGATTTTACAACTTTTCTAGCCAATGTAATACACTTACCAGTTTTCCTAGATCTGGACACCTGCAATGCTTCTGCTTCTGACAACTCCACAGTTTCGTTTCCCAAGTCAGGTGATTCTGCTGGCAGAGGGAATGGACTTGTCACAATGATGAACAGCACTCTTTTATCTACCACAGTGGTCCTGGGTGGTGCACTGCCAGCAGCCACTAAAGATCTTCCTCAGGAAAACACGAACTGCTGGAGCAGATTGGCACAGGCACTGCTCACCACCTTGCTGGTAGAGGGGGGCAGGTTCCTGCCGTGGCTTTGGCCAGCCTGGCTGCACTTCTGATAATGGTAATTACAGAGCAGCAGGCTGGTAAGAGAGGTCAAATATACTACTCAAAAAATTGAGAACTATAAGAAAGATATTTATAAAAACTGACAATGAGGTGGTGCCTGGAATGGAAGAGTAAAACTGTAGGTCTGACTTTTGATAGCTCACATTTATTAAAAAAATTGCTCTTATTGCACAGCTGTGAATTAGAAGTTCTCTCCAGTCTGCCCTGAAACAGTTTTTGGGTTGATTTTCTGACTGTGCTGGGTCATGCTGTAGTTTTAGATTTCTTCTGAAAATAAGGAGCTACCCAATAAGAGAACTTTATACCTTGAAGAGGAGCTGAAGCTGGAGTTGGACGAGCTGGAAGGTCATACTATCAGAGGTTGTGAGCCTCACAAGGTGACCTGTTTGAAAAGCTGGTTGAAGAAGGTCAATTTAAATGGACATTTGTGATGAGAGGGGGCTTGCAAAGCCCTGGCATCAGAAAGGAGTAAACTCATATGCGAAGGGTCAGGGATTTGCTTGTGAGGCCGTGAGGAAAATGAAATCTTGGATTCAGAATGTAGAAACGATGAAGCCAAGAGATATGTGAAGGTGGGATGCTGCAGAGGAAGGAAAAAAATCAAGTATAAGCAAATTGAAGAGGGTTTGGCCAGTTGTTTATTAACACTTAACACTTGTTTATTGATGCCTGATAGATTACACTTACAAAGACAAGCATTAAGACAAATGTCAAAGACAGCAATAAATTTCCAACCAAATTTGAAGCTAGAGTATGGTTTGCATTGCTGAATTAGGAACTGAAGGCAAGATCCTTAACTATAATTTTTTTTTGGTGCAGTATGAGGAACATTTGCTGCAACAGCTTACCTCCACAGAACAACTGGATAAACCCAGAACCAGGAAAAGCTTCTTCTTGTTCCAATTTTTATTTCAGGACTACGTTCCCTGTTTTTTCTGTGCTATAATTCCATCTAGTTTTCTACATTTGCTATCAATTGGGAAGCAGTGATGCCCTGACACTTCATTGGCAGACTAGTTAGCTGAGGAGAAATTAAATTTTATTCCAGCAGTAGGCATGTCTTCTCTGTATTCTCCTACCACCACCACTTTAAATTCCTTGATGTTTATTAATGTTCTCTACTTTGCCATAAGCTATTTGAAAATATACTAAATAATATATTGCTTTTTTATATATAAAGTAATTTACATTCATGATTTCCAGCAGAGGTGTAATGCCATGGTATTTTTTCAAAAATATAGACACAGGATTCTAACATATTTGCAGGGGTGATGTGAAGTAGCCTCATATGCTGTCCCTCAGTGTTGTCTGCTTAATGCCACTACTCAGAAAGACAAGCTTTCACAGTGGGGCATATGAAAAGTCCTAGGATTTAAATATAGCTTAAGACTTTCAATGAAAACTGCAATACAATAGAGTCAGTAAATACTTTTTTTCCAAACCAACACAACACATATTTACACATTTTGTGTAAATATTGTAAGTACCAAATGAGTAAGGAAGAAAAAATAATTGCTTTATAACCAACAAAAAAAATAAAATGACTGTGGCAGAGATTTAAATAAATGCAATTCCACACCTGAAGGCCCACGTCTCTTTTGACAGTTCAGTTAACCTTAAGCAACATAGGTGTAATTTGTGATATTTATAAAGCCCAGCAAAAGGAACAGAACTTCCAACATGAGAAATGTTGATAAATGTTTGCAAAGTCCAGACCAAATCTAATCCTCTGGATTCTGTTCTGTAGGTTTGTAAGCACTTAACACCTCACATCAATAAAACGCATGAGATAGTTTGCACACTAATACACAGTTTTTGCTTTAAGTGAGATTTAATTGCATTCTGCTGCATTTTTTAATTGAGTAGGGTCAGCAAAAGAGAAAACACAGCTAATAATATGCTGTATATGTGTTCAGACCTTTAATCTTTTTTTTTTCTACAACACATCAAGTAAAATCCTCTGTTAGAATGATCACTAAATTGATAGACATTAAGTGTTATACCTGACCAAGACATACCAAATAATTACTATTCTAATAAATTTCAAGACACAGTTTTTAAAAACAATTTCTTGCTTTACGTTGTTTTTAGTACCAATTTAGATTCAGAAACTAACACTTTTACTTTTAGTGAAATTTCAGGAGTATGAAAAATGACTGCTGGGTATGCCCAGCTATTTTTTTTCCTCTCCTGTACTGCATACCTGCGTGTCTACATCACAGGTGAGGTGTGCCAGAATGCATGTTCTTTATCTTCCACACCTAGAGCAGCAATCTGTCATGAACACTAAGGAGACAACAGGAATATTGCAATGCTAACAAACAATATAAGAGAAAAATGCAGTATTTGTGCCCTTTCACAACTTCTGTACCTTTTCGTTACTAGTTTTATTGCTAACTGAGAAGTTAGGCATGTCTCCAGGCTGTAAAAAATAAAAGATTTAAATATTTACAGTGCCATTGACTTGGCAGGGGAAAAAATCCCTAGAATTGTTTATAGAAACAAAGAAAATGACTTTAATATACTACTTTGTTAATACAAGTTTAGTAACACAAATAATGACACCATATGTGGGTCACTGTAGTTTGTTTTTTTTAATTTTTCTTCCTGTATTGCTGTCCATTCTGTATTTTGTATGCCTAACCATGAAAAATAATTTTTAAATTTTTTTGATCTGTATTAAGACTTTGTAGGGTCATGCTTGATTTAACACAATTTATTGTGACTCTTCCTGCTGAGTTTAATCATAGCAAGATGCAGATTTCTTTCTGCTCACTGTAAAATTCAGCACAGCCAGACTTCTCCTAGGCTTTGCACATCTGTTTTGCTAATCTGTATTCTGCAGAATGACAAATACAAGCCATGTAAGTCATACATTTTGCTGACTCCAGTGAATATACGTGAAACACCTGAAGTACTGCATGACAGACAAAAGTCAAAGGAGTTTTTAAAGCCTAGGATGGTATTGGTTGTATAATTGTTTGTATGCTAATGATTGCCAGCCTCTGAAGACTTGAAAGAAGCTAAAGAGATTTATTCTGGTCCCTGCAGGATTAGATACCCAGCCAGATCCTCATTGCTATTATTCTGTTCTCTGGAAGCACTAACAGCAGTTCAGTGGGGCTACTCACAACTTGGTGGGAGATGTATTAGCCCTTAGAGCTAAACTTTTTCTGTAGCACTTTGCAAAAACACAGGATTTTGTTTAAATTTTGATACTGGGCAGACTAACACAGAAATAGCTTGGGGGATCATGCAGCAACCAGGAATTTATAGCAGAATGGGCCTTGTCTACCACTTCATTGAAATTTCATAACACCTCATTTCAATTTTCTCAATGGATTTGTTTCAAATATAGTAAATTTCCTCTTGTAATATTCAGGGCTATACATATCTCCATGCTTCATCTTCAGTTTGAATTAAATTGAATGAAATATTAAGATAAATGAAATCTGCTTTGTCATGTGAACTGTGAAAAATATCTGAATGGGGAGCAAAACAAAACCCAAAATCTTTCAACCACATACAAAAACTCTTCAAAAACTTCAGATTTATTTTTGTTTCTTTCTTTTTTCTTTTCCATATTTACTTGTTCATTTCCTTCATTATTATTCTCTATGGGTTTGGGATGTCCATTTGGGTAGTTCGTCATGTCAATCACTGAGTTTGTAACTTCTGTAAAAATTAGAAGATTTGTTATGTGGGACCTCTCTTAAGAATGATTTCATACTAAACATCTGTCCAGCTTCTTCCATAGAAAGATAACTGATGAAGACAACGAAAGTGGAGAAATTATTATTATTATTATTTTAATAGTTTGCAATGTCTTTTATTACTCTTCTGTATTACTTTAAAAAAATGCAGCAGCACCAGCTAAATGAAACTGAATTATTTAGGCTAATTTATAGAATTTGTACACTATACTGCTAACAAACACTGAGAACAATTTATACAACCTCCTTGATTCCATCCCCCACTTTATTAATCTCTTTACATCCTCAATAGGTCTTATGGGCCTGAGGGGTTTTCAGATTAAAGATTAGTGGGTGTTTTATCTACAGGTTTTCTGGAAATGAATAATTAAAACCAATATGCTCACGTGATTGTAGCTTTCAATTATTACTTCATGCACATTAATTTTTCTTCTGTTTACCTTGTGCAATCTGCATCTCTTGGGTTTCATTTAAGCCTGAGGGTGTTAAGTAACATATGTTTTTTCCTCTAGTATTATCAGCATCTATTAATTATCTACCCACTTGCTGATACACACCGTGTCCTCTCCTTCCCACATATACACAGAGACACATGCTAAATTTCTTAAAATAGCTTGTTTCAGCTTTTCAGTGACAGATGCCTTTCATGTAGTACCCTATGATCACTGTCTTCCTTACAACTAAAAAACCATTGGGTTCCTTGTTCAAAATTACATAGGTCCTACAGTTTAGAGGAGGCTTCTTTTAAGCACTACTCTTATAGTGTAAAGGAAACTAAAATACGAGCTTTGTAAATCTATCCTCAAAAATATGAAGTGTAGTGCCTCTAGCCTATGCCTGTGAGTAACTAAATGTTGAGAATACTCTCTGGGCCAACTGAAAAATATCATATGGCAAAATAAAAATCTTGATTAGTCAATCCTTTTAAGCTATTTAGGAACTGAAATAATGATTCTGGTTGTTTAGTCTGCTGAAACTTAAGCAAAACGGGAACTTTTTATCTAGTATTGCCTAAAGAGACTGTACATTTTGCACAGAGTTCAGAAATACCTTAGGAAATTTATGATTTTGTCCAAATTATTATTTGAAAAATCAAAATTCTGCATTTGAGGATGTTTAAACTCAAACAAAACAATTTTATTTTCTTAAAATAAATTACAGCATCCCCTCTGAGTTCACAGACAATTTATTCTTGGCTGAATTGTGGGTCACTTGTGGTTTGGATGGTTCATCTCTCCGTTGTGGATCTAGCCACGTGCACCTCCCTCTTCCCTTGTGCTCAGCTGATGTGATGTGTGAAAGGTATGGGAGAATTGTGCGCCATAGATTTCATGGAGAACAACTGATGAGTAAACAACAAATTATTGGAGAAGAGTTAAATGATAAATTAACCTAAAATAATCTTTGCTAATATCCAACAGAAAACTAAACAACCAAAATTATTATTTCAATTCCTAAATGGCTGAATTAGCCTTTACAGGAAGAAAAGCAATGAGATGTTTCAGAGAATGATTTTGGGACATCTCTGGTTTTCATCATTATTAGAATAGAAACAAGTGGCAAAAATTCCATGCAGTAAGGATTCTCATTTTTTGTATACCCTGATGTTGATTTTTTTCATATATTTAAAATTATTATTTCAAAAGGAAAATATAAAAATAAGTCTGTTTCTAAAACTAGGTTATTTCATTACATTTCACATAAAATATGTTTTTACTTCCCAGTAAAATATTCATTGTAGTTTTTAAGGAAATTGAACTATCAGGAAATATGTATGACAAATGCCTGTAAGTTATGTGCAAATGTAATGTAAACTGGGGGGTTTGAACTAGGTGAACTTAAGGTCCTTTCCAGACCAAGACATTTTATGATGCTGTGATTAATTAATTGTATTGTAAATACACTATTAGCAATATTGATATTTAGACAAGGAAAAAAGTTCAGTACTGACTTCTCTTGAGTAACCTATATAATGTTAATTTTTTTCTTACAGTTTAAAAGAAAATGCTGCCCTAATTAGTGGTAGTAAAATATTATATCATCTAAAAAATGGTTCCTTTTGACTAACCATCTAAATTACTTTGCACTTATTTGAAATTTTTATGAAAATGACAAGAAAGACTTGCAAGATATGGTTTGTGGTTTTGTTTCTTTTTTTCCTTCACTGACAGTTAGAGAAGGATTCTTACTTGTGGTGCTTTTAGAAATAACACAGTCTTTTCATTTGTGATGAAAGAAAAAGAGGAAAAAAAGCGCACACACAACACAAAACCTCTAAAAGCAAAATAAAACAAAAGAAATCATTACTGAAGTTCAAGGCTCCCATGTCCAGCATGTGAGTGCCTTCATTCCATTTTCAGTTAAGCACATTTTAGAGAATTTAGAAAGGCTTTGAAGTTTGTTTCAAGATTATGTTTTGGGTGCTGGTTTGAATCATGGTACTTACAAACTTTGTTGTAAAGGTTTATAATATTTGGGGAGTAGATTTTACATCTAAAGTCTTCAAAATTCCTTGATGTCAAGTTGTACCAAGAGGAAATAAGTTTCATCCATTTTATCCATCTCACAATTTAAAAATTGTGCTTATCTTCCCAGGATGTTTCAAGCAAGCCACAGGAGTGAGGATGTTGAGAATTAACTTGGTTTGAACCAGGTAAAAAACCCCAAATCTTCATTCACACATGTCTCTGGAGATGGGAAAAGAAATTCAGAGCTGGACAATATTTTCAGAGTAATCCCATCTGAGAATGGTGTGCCTGTAACTATCTGTCCTACTAACACTTTCCTTGAAATTCTGGAATCTGTGGAACAGCCACCAACCTCTTTGCTTCTAGTCTAACAAATTATGAATCCAAAGAAGTCAATAAAATGTGAGACCATATAATCTCACCCATATATAAGTAATACAAATTATGTAGATGGATTAAACCTAGTTCCATGAAAGACCTAAGTGTATCTAAGTGTCAATTCTATATCAGAAGGAATCCTTAACTTTTTAGGTTATCAAAAGAGCTCTTGGTGAGTTGGGACCTGGCTGGTAACAATATACAAGGGCCAAACCTCAGCTGGTGTGAGTTGATAAAGTTCTGTGGAAATTACTTTACACCATCACTGACTTGCCCTGATGCTCTTGTTCAATGTGTCCAATGAGACTGTACAATGCAACCTTGATAAATCTGATAATTCAGCATCTCCTGAAATATACTGGAAAATAAATCACTGTAGTTATTTAATTTTGAAGTAGAAATACAATTCAATGGAAATACAGGCATCAGCTTGCTAGTGATCAGAATCATTGGACATTAAAAATTCACTTGAAGTTAGCAATAGTTTCACAATATGGTAGTGAGGTTATTGCTAAGGTTTTGTTCTTTTATGTTAATACTGACTCCATTTTTATAGTAGCAATGCAGCATGTCTCTTTAAAACTTTTTTGCTAAAGCTGAGATATGACTGAAGAAAAAATCCAATATTTCTCTGCCTGAAGAAATAGAATATCTGTTTCGCTCTACACCAATGTTTTAACACATGAAAACATATGTATTTGAAGAATGGGTTTATTCTGAATGAAGTTCAAAAGGCAGTCTGTATGACTTGTGTAACTATTTATCTAACAAAAATGAATGGTTTTCTGTTGGCAGACAGAGACTGGCAAAGGTGGATATACCAATAGATAATTAATACTGTGAAGGTATCTTTAAAAAATCATAAAATAGCTTGGGTTGAAAGAGACATTTGAGAATCATCTAGTCCAAGATGCACGGCAGTAAGCAGGGACATATTTCACTAGACCAGATTATTTCAAGCACCATCCAATTTGGCCTTGAACACCTTCAATGATGGGGCCTTGAACACCTTCTCTAGGAAACCTGTTCCCATGCATCACCATCATCCTAAAAAAAAAGTATTTTTTATGTTCAATCTAAAGTTATTGTCCTTCATTTTAAATTCAATGTCTTTTTTTCTGGTCACTATAGGCCTTAGTAAGAGGCTTAAAAATTATTTGTCTGTCTTTTGTTGAAACCCCTGCACACATTTAAAGGCTGCAGCAGTCTTAGAGAGGCTTGTCTTCTCCAGACTGAAAAACCTCACCTCTCTCAGCCTTTCCGCATGGAAGAAGGATTCTAGCTTGTGACCATTTTTGTGTCAGTCTCTGGACCCACTGTGACAGCTCCATGTCTTTCCTTTGCTGTGGGCCCCAGACATAAATGCACTACTCCAGGTGCGGTTCACAAGTGCAGAGTAGAGCAGGAGAATCAGCTCCCTCACTGTGCTGGCCCATTCACTTTTGATGCAGCCCAGGGTAGGGTTGCCTTTCTGGACTGTGAGTGTACATTGTCAGGTTTTATCTAATCTTTCATTCACTGACACATCCAAGTCCTTCTCTGCAGGCCTGCTCTCTAGTAATTAATCCCTCAGCCTGTATGATTCTGGGGATTGCCCTGACCCAGGTGTAGGACTATGCACTTGGACTTGTTGAAACTCATGGTGTTCAGAGGAGTTCATCACTCTTTAAACCTGTCAGGATCTTTCTGGATCTGATATCCTTTCCCTCTAGGAAATCAGCTCCACCATTCAGCTTGATGTTGCCTTCAAACTTGCTAAGGGTGCACTCAATCCCATTTTTAGCTATTAAATAACATATGTCCCAGTACATACCTTTGAAGAACACTGCTGGTTATTGATTTCCACTAGGAAATGGAGCTGTTGACTATAATTCTTTGTGTGCAACTATCCAGCTCTCTGTCAAACACATTTCTCTCCAATTTAGTGGCCAGAATGCTGTGGGACACTGTATAAGTCTAGGCAGATGACATCCATAGCTGTTTCCTTGTCTGTGGATGCAATCACTTCATTGTAAAAGGCTACTAAATTAGTCAGCTATGGTTTGCCCTTGTTGAAGCCTTGTTGAATGTCTCAAATCACCTCTTGTCCTTCATGCATTTAGACATGTTTTCTAAGGCATCTTCTTGGAGCACATCTAGCAATATGTGTTCCAACTTCCTACTGGGCATAGAAAGTGAGACTGACTGGTTGTTAGTTCTCACTGTCCTTCCTTTTACCATTTTGTGCCATTCTGTGATTACTTTGACTACTAATTGACATGTCTCATTACAATATTGCTTGTCTAAGATGAAATGCAGAGAGCAGTCACAGCTGAACTGAAGATAATTTTTTTGGCTTTATCTGACTCTTTTATAGCCACAGAAGGGATGTACTGATAGTAGAACTCCTAAATACTGCTGAACACATTTTCTCCAATAAGAAAAAACATTAGCCACCCTCTTGGCAGAGACAGAGGAAGAGATCAGACAGCTGAAAAGTTATTAAGTTTGAATGATCATTACTTGCTCATATTTCATATCTGGGGAGAGAGAAAATGTGCATATTTATTCTTCACATGAACTTGCTCACACACCGGCACACATTTGCTGTTTAAAAGCATTGGTTTCACAAGACTGAGAACAGTTATGAGAAAGAACAGGGACATAAAAAGACTGCAGCAAATGTCTGTTTGACAGTGGCTTGCTGCATATTTCAACCTCAGTTCTTAAATGGAAAAAATGATGCTACATTGGGAAAAAAAAAATCTTTTGACAGGATGTTTAACGACTTGCAAGAAGAAACTCGAAAACAAATGGTATAGTAGAGGTGATATGAGACTGTTTTTGATACTTCACTTGTTTAGCTAAAAAAGTGCAAATGACAGAAACACCAGGGAGCTCAGTATAATTATAGTATTATACAGTATAATATGCATCTGATATCCAAACCTGTTCAGAAATAGTGAGGTCATACAATCTGCATGTATTTTGAGCATATTATCTCAGGATAGGTGCTGCCGTTATACAACTCAGGGTAGTGAGGAAGGTGCCAGATTGGATGTAGCCAGGGCAAATATTCCTGAATATTTCATACATATACTTTCAGCAGCAGGTCTGCTCAGGAACACATCTTGATTTGAGATTTTGCACAAAATCTTTAGTTAAACAACTGCTAGTTTAACAAAGAGAAAGATAAGGGATGGTTTAGAGTCTGAAAATACCTGTTTAGTGAAAAATACTTGAAATTCTTCTATAAACATTCAGAAAAAATATATAACTTATGGTAGCTGAAATGCGCAGGAAGATAAATGCAGACACAGGACATCTTGTTTTGCTTGTTTGTTTGTTTTGCTCAACAGCACAATTACCTCCAGAACAGCTTCCTAAAGTGACTCGGTGAGTGACCGAGTAGCAAAAACTCAGTGCTTTACAAAAGTATGTCTTGCATCAAATGAGAATTAATTCAATGGTGTGATACTGTGTGCATTACAAGAAGCTGAAACAACAATTTTTTTCTGACTTTATATTATCTGAATCTGTTCTACCTTGCACATACAGCAGCAAATCCTTTCATCATCAACTTAGAGTATTCCACTTGTTTGGTGTCTTAAATTGTATATTACAAAATAAAATCATCAAAAGACACCAATGATATGGAAAAGGGATGGCTTGTTATGTGCCAAGAGACATAATGTGACAACACAGCTTTATAACACCTTTTGTTTTATTTTCTGATTTCAAACAACAGTGTAGCATTTTTATAAAACAGAAAGTATCATATAAAACAGTCTGGTTAATCTAAAATACACCATATACATTACTCCATTTTATCCATATAGCCTGCTATGTTATATACTTTACAGCATATATTGTTAAATTGCCATTTTTGCTGCAATTCATTCTGAAAATATGATTACAAAATCAAGAATATGTGAGTCTGCAGGGATTCATATTGAAATCCCATGTAGGCAAACAAACATCCAACCCTCACATGCCTTCATTTGTTATCTTAGATTTGCCTATGCAATAATTTTTTTGCTTAAGAAATTGAAGACCTGTCAATGACAGGTCATGAAATCAGATGAAACTTGGAGTTGAATACTCTTTCATGAGTAGCCCAGATGCAGAATTTAATAGAGGTTCCTGTGATCAGAAATTCTGCTCAAATTAAATCCTGCTCTCCCAACTTTTTCTCTTTTTAATCCTTAGAACACTCTTGCCTGAACAATACAGACTGTAGGCTTTCTTGGTACTATCTCTGTGTTTGCAGACACTCAGTGATGTAACCTCCCACAGGCTGCATTCTGTCACCCCTTCCAGAAGGACCCATTTGTAAACAAAGCCCAGACTTCAAATTGTCCAAAGGTCTTGTTAACATATTTGCTGTTCCTCTCCAAAGAACCCTCTGCCTATAGGACTTGCAGCACTTTGAATTTAGCTGCAGATTTTGTAAATATCTATCTTTATAGATTCTGTCTCAATCAGATGGAGAAAGATTTTTGTATCTGGCTTGTTCATACCCAGAAGGACCTGTTAGAGTGCTGAGACATGCTTGTTTTAATGTCTACCACAGACAGACTGTCTGCTCTTACAGAGCTAACACACTTTTTATTACATTACACTTAAGCAGATATTCTCTGCACAGGAACAAAATACCTCCATGAATTCCCACTGAAGGATATCTTCCTTTGCACAGGAAGGAAAGGCATGTGCCTATTCCTTAGAAAGAGCAGCTGCTTTACCATTTAAAATTGAAGTGAGGGAATGAGATTGCTAAGTTCACTGTATATGAGGAAAAAGGCTCACGTCAGTCACTGTTTAGGTCTCGGCAGATTTTTTACTCCTAAACAGTGTGGTTTGTGTTAAAAGCCAGCTAAAGAATGTCACAAGAAGGAATACACCCAAAATTTCTGACCTCACCCACGGTTGTTGTCCCCACAGACACAGCCCTGACCTAACAGGAGTCACAGTGGTATCTAGGGACAGGGAACAACTACAGGAGGTTGTTGCTTTTCCCAATATTTTTTGCTTTACATGCTGTCCTTTCAGCAACATTAAATGATATATCAAGGCCATTTAAAAGCATAGGTACACAGAGTAAGAATTTGGGGTGCCATCTTAAAATGACTGTAATGAAAACCAATTGCTATAATGAAGTAAATTTATGTGTGGTTTATTGTTTATCTCTGTGTAATTTAATTGCACACAAAAAGTGGATCTGTGTTATGTGACTGTGCTGTGCCTGAGGGTCCCCAGGGAGTTAAATTTTTAACATATGATGAAATTACAATGAGCCAATGCTGCATTGTCTAAGAAAGCTCTTTTCATGAAAATAATGCTTCAGATACCATTATCATCTCAGCAGCAGGTCACAAGAGGACTATTATTGTTTCATAGGATTTTATTTTTCAGGCAGTTAAAGCAAAAAATTAAACAGAGGTGTTATTGGTTTTGTTTGTGCTGGGGTTTTTTGTTTTGGCATGAAAAATAAATTCTCATTTGATTTACTTATATATACATATATGTGTGTGTATATACAGACACACACACACACATATACATATATATATGAAGCTCTCAAAAAAAAAGAGAATATGTTTTTCCAAGGAAAATAACTTTGTCTTTTCATTGAAAAATACCAT
Organism: Zonotrichia albicollis; assembly: GCF_047830755.1. Lineage (NCBI taxonomy): Eukaryota > Metazoa > Chordata > Aves > Passeriformes > Passerellidae > Zonotrichia > Zonotrichia albicollis. Next base: position 135,870,381 of record NC_133819.1, read on the forward strand.
TTTCAAAAAATTTTACTCTCATTAACCTTCTTTACCATTATGAAATGGTCAACACTGTATCTATGGTAACATAATTACTTAAAGGAGCTGAATGTTAAAAGAAAGAAAAATTATTATGAACTTCCAATTTTAAAAAGTGTTCCTTTTAACAGATGTGAACTAATCCTCAGAGAACTTTACTTTCTGTTCCTTTTATTGCAGTTGCCCTACTCACCTTGCTACCCCATATTGCTCTTTTCTTGTCTAATCTGAAATCATTCCAGTCACCCCTAAAATCACTCAATCAGCTCATAAAGCCACAAGCTGATGTAATCAAAAGAATAATAAAAAGTGTGGTAAAACCTGTGGGGAAGTCTGTGACAGAAGCCATAAACAAAAGAAGCAGCAGACAATAATAAAGTCAAATTAATTGAACAAAGGAGAAATGGGACTGAGCAGAAAAGGCAAGGAATTGGGTGGTTGCCTCTATTTTTGCCATTAAATTAAGACTCAGCTGCAGAAAAACATGCTGGGGAATTAGTGGTTATAATTTCTGTGCCTTGTCAATACAGGTATAAAAAAATCACTGGAGAATAATTTCATGAGGACAATTCTGATCTCTTCCACTTTAAAATACACTCAAGTATTATCACACAGGAAGATCCTTAACCTCAATTTATGGCGCTTCATGTCCAGTGGAACTGAGCCCTTTAAAAAAATCTCCTCCTGTCTGGAGAGTCATCAATGAAGGCTTTTTATTTTCACCTCCATTCTGAGGCAGTGGTGTGGGAAGAGAATTGTGGGAGGGTGAAATGGAGGGTGACTATGATTCCTGGTCCTGCCATGCCATGACAAATGGAAAACTGAAGCAAAAGAGATTTTTTTGCCTGTGTCACTCTCAAACCAGTGCAAAAGTTTATTTTGTTAAGATCTAGAGCAAACCTCCCTCTTTCTTCAAGTTACATTATTAATATTAATGATTTGCTGTTAGAAAAATATCTTCTATGCACAATTATTGGTAGATAATTTTCTGAGTCAGTTGCAAAACCTACTTGATCAAAACCAAATTTCCATAAATATAACATCAGCCATTTTTGTTTAACAAAGCTTGACAAACATCATGTTATAGTGGCATTAGACCACAATGGTGAGAAATGGGCCCTCAAATTCAGTAAAAGTAGAACATATATCCGAAGGGTTTTCTGGGGGTGGCAGAGAGATTACTGACTTTCATATACTATAAATGGGCAACAACAAGGCCAAAGGCAGAGAGAAATCTTGCGGAAATGCTCCAAATATAAAAAGTCTTCAAGAATTAACATCCTTACATGTGTCCCTCAATGGCCAGAATGAAATTCATTCAAGATGAGGTAGGTGAAAAGGAAAGCAGTGAAATTATCACTGCTGTGGGAAATAAACAGGTAAGTGTAAATATTTTTTTAATAGTATACTTTAATATTTCCTGGAGAAAAGGATAAAGTATCCAACAGAACATTAAAAAAAAACCTCTTATGTAACAGAACTCCCCTGAGTTTCAGGCGAGGTTAAGAAATTTGAACACCATGGCGAGTTGTGGCTACTTGGCTTGTTGCTTCTATCCAACTGTATCACATAGAAAGTGGAGCAGTCTCTTAAAGCTGCCTGTGAGAGAGCTATGTATAAAAATCATTAATGTCTACCAAGACCTGAATTCATACTCTACATTACATTAAAAATGTTCCACTAAATGACCACAAATCCACACTGTGTCCATAAGGCCCAACACGTTAAGTCAATACAATTCTGTGAGAGCAATAATGGTTTAAATTAAGGTGTACTGGTTCCATTTATATTCCACTTTGGTTTTTGTACAGATGATTATAACACAGTCTGTCTTGTTTGAGCAAAAAACTATAAATACATATGCTGGGAAAGGTAGCTGGTAGCCTGGTTTACTGTACCCTAGTATTCAATGAACAGATCTTGTTCTTACAGCTGTTCTTCAAAAAGATTATTCAGACACAGAGCTTCTCTCTGAGCTTTTGTTCCACTTGCCCCACAGTCAAATTTCACAGGTGGCAGCAGTTCCAAATAGGTCCTGTACAATTGAGAAAGAATTGAAAATCATGTACAGGAAAAAAACATAAAAAGCATAATGGAAAGTTTCCTTTTTAACACAAAATTAGTTTTTGAAGAATACAAATATTGCTATGTATATGATAATTTTGTATAAGCCAGCTGCCTTGAGTGAAGCAAATTAAATTACAAACTCTTTCTAATTTTATTTCTTTCATATCCTTAAAATCAGGTAACAAATTCTTACTCCTATAGTTTACTGCTACCCCTAAAATGGGTAATACTGTCCCCTTAGCAACTTCTTTCAAGATAAATAAAAATTTAAAACAAATTTTCTTTTGAATTATTTGGATTACAGATAATGAAGAGAGTAGCACAGTATAGTTACATTACTATCCAATACCAGTAACAAATACCATAAGCCTTCATCTTACTGCAATTTTATGTCAGAATAACTTAATGGAAGGACAAGAAAGATGTCTGGAGAGTGTTGCTTTTAACGGTAAAGGTTTGCAAAGGCATTAGTAAAACTAATGGCAGACATCTTGCATTAGTGTAGCTCTGATAAGGTGCTGCCAAAGTCCCAGAAATGTTCAGGGACAGACATTTGTGATTAAAATGGTTATTCAAGTTCATCCTCATACATTAAAAAATCAGTGAGGAGCCAGGGAAGATGTTTTTAAAGGCAGATCCACAAGCTGCAGGGCTGAGAAGGTCCTGCCCACTCACACAGCGCAAGATGCAACAGACTATCTCTTGGGAAATGAGTAATTAAAATTAAAAACGTTTTGGAGTTCACCACATCATGAGAAAAATGGTTTCAACCATATTTGTATTCAGTTCTTCAGAAGAAAAGGACTGGAAATACAGCTCATTTTTGAGACTTATCAGCCAGTGTTAGCCAGGTAGCTCATATGGCTTCATACAGAGTAAATTAGTGTATCTAATTAAGTTTTTCCGAAAGCAAATAACACATTCGGTATGGCAATTCATACTTATGGCACCAATTTCATATTTAGTGGCTATTAGTGGCATATATTGTGGTTAGTATCTTAAAAATATCATCATTCACCAACAATTACTGTATCACAGTGCTTTTTATTTCCTCCGCAAAGGACTGAGAAATATTTTATCTCAAATATCATGATTTAGTAACTCTTCCAACAGCTGACTTTTGATCGAAATCAGTATAATTCTGCCTTCTTCCTAAAATGCAAATAGCTATTAGAATCAACAATTTAAACCATATAACAAATTGTAGATAAAAAAGTGAAGAAGTTAAGTCTTTACCAGCTTGCAATTCAGAGCAAATAAGCTGCTGAATATGCCCCTTTGGAGTCAATCCTTTTTAAAAACCCTCTGCTGAATCTGTGCAGCTGACTGAGTTTGGACTTAAGCTTCTCTTAGGAGCCCTTACACCACAAGCTGTCAAAGCCTTTTATGATTTTTTGGCTCACCCCACCACTTTGTTACCCAGCTCAAAAAAAGCCACTTCTCTCAAACCTGACCAAAGTCTAGAAATAGATAATCAAATCAGTCTTTCAGAAAACCTATTTCACATAATAGTTTTTGAATAATCTTCCTCTTTTCACTCTTCCTTGTGACAGAAGATGTAGAGATCTGCCATTAGCTAATGACTCTGAAAAACCTAAAAATTGCTTGAAAGGAAATAGAACTTGATATCTCTGTAAAATGCAGTTTCTGAATCAGCTACTTACATTTTGAAAGAGAGCCATTAATCACTGACTTTGTACTCTCAACAGTCCATCTTAGAGAAGCGTTTCTCAATCTTTTTAAATTTAAGGGTCACTTTACCTTTCTGCAAAAAAATTTGAGCATGGCTTTTTAGACTATTACCACAGTCCCATACATTAATTTACAACCAGTTTATTGCCCTTCATTCATTATTTTCAAATTTATAATTTGCCTTTCCTGTTTGCCAGCCTGTTTGGATTGTTAGTTTATGATTTGTTTGCATTTTTTTAATAAAATATTTTTCAATCATTGTGTAGATCTCCATTTACTATCATACTGATCCCCAAGGGATCTATAAAAAATGGCAAATTGCCAATCGAGAAAGGAATTATTTCATGTAAATCTATTTCTGAATTTCAGGAAATTAATTCGACTACTTTGCAGAAACATTTAAAATTTTCTCTAGAAGACAATTTTTTGGTCTAGTTTTCCTAAAGGTTTAAAAATAAGCATATTTTACAAGTTCCACTGTATACCAGAACCACTACATGAAGAAAGAAAGAAGCTAATGTTAACTTGTTTATTTGTTTTGTTGCTGCAGATTGTCCATAAACAATTTTATGAAGTTTAATTTCTGAGCAGTTTATATGCTAATCTGGAGCTCCAGATAGCTTCTAGAATTCAAAATTGCAGATCTAAATCAACTCTATTACCTGTTGTCCAGCTGTGCATGAGTAGGTATTCAATCATATAACAGCTGCTGGTACCATCCAGCTTTCAAAAGCAAGAATCCAAAAGACGAGGAAAATTGTTTAAGGGACATGGCAACCCACTGCACTGTTCAAGAATAATAGCTCAGAAGAAGATGATGGCTATTGGCAAAAGTTGTGATCATTATCTTCTACTATTACTTACTAGATATGCAGTAATAAATATTGTCTTCTAGTAATGTTTCAAATATCTACCTCTAAACAGTTGTGGTGGTCAACCCTGATTGGCTGCCAGGTGCCCACCAGGCTGCTCTGTCATTTCCCCTTCTCAACAGGACACAGAGAGAAAACGTGACAAGGACAGGCTGATATCACCCAGCTACAATGACAGACAAAACAAACTTGACTTGGGGAAAATAAATTATTTTCAGTTAATAAAAGTAAGATAATGAGAAATCTAAAACCACTTTGCCTCCAAACCCACTCCCTCAGTCAATTGGCACTTCTCATACAGCTAAACACTTCCTTCCCAAAGAGGATGGCATAGTCAGATCAGTCTGGGGCTATTCTGTCCCCAGACAAAGCTGCCTTGTTGTGTGGGACTCTACCTGGTGGTCTAGCCCAGAATGCTAACAAAGGTGTGTGTCAACATTGAACAACGCAGGTGATGCTGAGCATCAAGCACATGACCTTGTAAGGATGGACATAACCACAAAATCTGTGTCAAACCTTGGGGGAAAAGGTCTCCTAAGGTTTCCACACTCACATTTGCCTATGAGTAGTGACTCACACCCCACATCTACTGTAGATGGCCACATTACCAGAGAAATTCAGTCCCAGGGTGATGATAGACTGAGAAGTTCCTCCCCAAAATAGCTGCTGGACTGTGTGGACCCAAAACCCTGACCACAAAGGGAGAGCTTCAACAATCTCTTAACGCAGCAAAATAATATAAAAAAGGAAAGGATTAGATTGATTCTAAACAATAATAAAAATATAAAATATGAATTATCGTGGAGATTTCAGGGAAACACTGTAGTATCCAAAAACCCTGTCAAACAGTACTTGAAGTATTGCAATTATATTTTCCCAGAACGAGAAAGGAAGGCTTCAGTGTCCTGTTTCATATCTCATGGGAAAATTAACTGCAGGGTGAAATGATCTGTTCAAAGCAATTATTTTGCACTTAATCCCTAGAAATCATTTGGAGACTTAGAATAATGACTTCCAAGCCCTTTGGCATTTGGCCACAATCCTTGAAAATATCGCATAATTCTGGAGAAAGATTATGCCCCCCTCATTATGCAACTTCAAAATTGTTAAAATCCTTTTGAAAACCCCTTCCCAGAGCAAAGACCATTTGCAAAGTGACCTTCCAGACACAGAAATTCAGTTTGCAGGCCTGAAAAGAAACCTCACCCCTATGTGTCTAAGGCCTGTGTTTCATATCTGCAATAGAAAAACAAAAATTCATTAGGCAGAGTTTCCTCACAAATATTACACATATAATCACAAAGATTATTACATAACTGACATCCCAGCTCAGGTTTTTGGTGGGTAATTGAAGGATTTCTTGTCCTAGAGATTAGGTAATTTTTATTACATGTAGGTAATTCAGTGCAACTTACTTTACATCCTATGCATCCCCAATTTTGGCAACTTTCATCCCAATTTGTATTTGTCAACTAATTTAAAATTACTTTGGTGAGGATTTTTTTCCTCAGTGTCTTGAAGCAGATAGCCAGATGTAAAAATAGTTTAGGACACAGTTATAAATGTTCATGCTACGTACAGTGAAAGCTAATGAAGAATTAAGTATTCTGGAACTGATCCCTATCCTGTTAAATCAGTGTGTGTTTTTATATACTGATTTAAATTGACAAGTCAAAACCATGAAGATTTATTTTAAATATAAAGCAGGAGGAAAGTTATTTATAGTAAGAACAAGAGGGAATTATATTTGAAAAAAAAATCCCTAGTTTCCTTCTTAGTTCCTTCATCTGTTGATTGCCTTCCAGAGAGATAAGACATGCTTTTAGTTTAACATTTCTGAAAATCATATAATTTTTTTTATTATAATATGATGAAAACTTCAACCCCCAACTACAAATTTTTGGTGGATGTCAAAAATAGACATTTACTATTAAGGACAATTTTTAAAATGCTGTAATGATCTGTAAAAAAAAAAAAAAAGGAAAAATTTAATTCTATGCTCCAATAAAATCGGACTCTAGCCAGTCTCTGAAATTGACTAATTAACTTACAAAGAGAAAAATCTGTGTCTTAGGGAAAAAAAGAATGAAGACTGAAAGAATTAATTTGGAATGCACTGTATGGTAATATTAATACTAAAGATGCTTTTAGAGCCATAAAATATTTCTCCATGCTCGTAGAAATTTTTGTGGCGTTGGGTTGAATTTGAGGCCTTTGTGAAATTAAAACACCAATGCCAGTGACTCCACTGGAGCAGCTAGTTTGGCTTCAAGGAAAACTATAGCTTGTATTTCTTTAAAGCTGATGGCTTATACTTACACTAAATGAAAGGCATCAACTAACATTGTGGCAATGAAGGTATTCTAATAATATTAAGATTTAAAAACTAAGTTTTCTTAATAGCTTTTCTTTCTTTGTCACATTATTTAAAGGCAAGGCCTGCTGCCCTTCCTTGTTTTGTTTAGACAGTCAGGACATTGTCTAACTCTTCATTTTGGGGGGGATGGCATTACAGCCCTTCACCAGGGCACCCCCCTCCATGTCATAAGAGTCACATCTGCAGATTGCACAAGTTAATAAATATTGGTTTAGCAGCTCAAACTTCCCAGGCAAGATGTGTGGAGCACAGAAAATGAAGCATAACAAGAAAGTTATACTGCTCAGTGCAGTAAAGGCAGTAAAGATTCTTTCTTGAGAGGCCCTGAACAGAAGTGGAGGTGTCTAGAGGGAGATAATATCAAAAATATAGGTGTTTCCTTCAGGACTTGGATGTACACTGAAAGAAGGATCTTCAAGATGTGAAATTTGGACAGGTTATTCATCTGGCAGTTAGATACTTAACTCCTGCTTGTCCAAACTTGAAATGATGCTTTCCATTTCCATACCAGCAACACTTTTCTTGTAGGAAAACAGATTTGAACAGAAAACCTTTCATAAAAATAGCATATTCAGAGTGTGAACTGACTTCATGTGCCTATGAGACAATTTGCCTGTAATTCTTCAATCTCATTGTCTCTATATGAAAAACAATTTATTTGAACAAAAGTTGATTTAAGAGTATCTTTTATACATGACAAATTTATCAAATCCACTGATTTCACAGTAAACATGGATTATAGAGAAAGTTCTGATTTTTCATTCAAGTTACCATTGTCAGAGTTTATTATACTCCTGTTGGATTGCTTGTGTAGCTTTGTTTTTCTTTTCTGTGGTTTATTGCCTATGTTGATGAAAAAACAGAAAACATTACCATGGGAAGTAATACTACAATAATCTACAACAAATCTACAATGTTCTCATTTTGATTCCCCTATAAAACAGCTCTACTGTAAAATTTCAGTGTGTAGAGGGGGAATTTGGAGAAAATTAAAATGCAAAATATAATTTTGTCTATGTCCACATTTGCTGAAGTTAAGCTGCTGCATTCTGGTCTCTATAGGGCCAAGTCAGGAATGGTACATCCTGATGTCCTTATGAAAGTCAAATAAATTTATTTCTTTCCTAGGGTTACCATGTCAAGTAGTATTTACAACCACACACAAACAGCTTTCTTTAACATAAACATTAGTAATTTTTCATAAACCCTACGTACAGTTACAGGTCAAAATATTAAAATAATGCTCCAAGTGAAGTGATAGGTTGAGCTGAAAGTAAAGAGGATGCAAATTATAATATGCAAATATATATACAAGAAAAACAAACCTTTCTGAGTTCACCAAGATTTCTATCAGGCAAATAGATTTGAAAAGTAAATTTCAAGGTCACTAATCTGGAAATCAATCATTACCACAGTACAGACTACGTAATAGACAGTGTTCACTGATGGAGGTTTATCTTTCTGAAGTTTTCCTTGCCTCTTTCAAGGTTGAAATGCTCTCTATTATTTATCAAGCAAAGGAAGGATAGTCATATGGAGCATAGATATCAAGCAAGGCCTATCAATAATGTTTATTTCCATCTAAGCATAAAATGTGTTTGGGGTGCACAACTAGAAGATCAATCACCAATCCACGTGTCAGGGGACATGTCACCTGTTCCTTGCCTTTGTTGTCCCCCTGCTTCTATTTCCTATATTTTCGTTGTGGTCAGATCACATCTAGGGCCCCATGGATGATTAGTTAATAAGAATTTCAAGACAGTTGGAAGCAAAATGCAGCACACTGTAGGAAATAGACCAGTAATAGATTTTATTCAGCCTCCACCTTATTTTCCCTCAAATTTCCAATGAAGCATGTAGTTTCATAAAAACATGGAAAGGTATATTGACTTTGAAACAAATTGTGAAATGTTTCCTTCAGCATTAAAAACTTTCTAGAAAATGTCTTTTTCAGTAGGGATCCACTGAAAGAAACCTATATCTAATGTGATGGTTTTAGGTTATGCAAAGAATGCTATTGTTGCTTTAAATAGAAAGAGAAGTCTGTTGTGTTCCATCCTAGCAATTCTACAGATAACACATTTTAAACAATACAGTCCAACTTTGTAGCAAGTGCAGACTACACAGCTAATTCAGAAAAAAAAGGGTACATTGATTAGCCTGAATTTGAAATTATTTATACAGTTTTGCAATGTAAATCTAAATACTAGGACTGATTGTTTGGTTTATTACAGCAGTATGCATGAGGACTTACTGTATAAAGAAATTGGGTAGTTCATGTCAGAAATTACGACATAAAGCATTAAACTCCTTGGGAACTTCATGTGGTGACTATATAGATGATTTCCAGTTCTGCTCCTCTCATATTTTGATGTAACTTCTTTCTTTAAAACAAAGACTATTGCAAAGGGCAGAGATGATGCCTTGATTCCACTATGATTAATTCATTTTGCCATGGATTTCAATATCTTTGAAAGAATACTTTCCTAGTGATTTCCATGTTGGAATGCCGTGTCCTGTTCTAATCTAACTTTTGTTACTGGATTTATCTGGTAAAACTCCTCTGCAGATATCTGAGATTTGGGTCTTATCTCTGTATGGGTAGAATTTTGCTGGTCTGGCTATTACAGTGTGTGATTTATAAAATCACATCAATCTTTTTTTAAAATTGTCTTTTTAAAAGTTTAAATCAAAAAACAGATGTGCATGAAAGCTCTCCTCAAGTTGAACTGAGATGACTCAAAAAACGCCCAGATGACTTATAGCAATCCAACAACATTAATAGATACAGGACACGACCTGTGTTTGAATTTCTCTGCTGGCATATTGAATTAATGATCACTCTTCCCTGGAGCTGGAAAAGGAACTTCCTTCTTCTGTGTATTACAAGCTGATGGTATCAACATATGCAGACGAAATGCTGCAAGAAATCAAATGAGGTTTAACAAGAAATCAAATGGGGTTTAGCATGGTAAGATCCAGCTTTAGAAGGACACTTAAACAGTTAAGACAGGGAGAAAATCTGGATATATGTTGAGTGTCTATATTTTTAAATATTCTTACTTTTAAAAGGATTTTTATATATTAAACTGCCATGCAGAAATTTTTAGATTCCTTGGGAGAAAATATTATATTCACATATATAAATTATTAAAGCAGATGTGGTGACTGGTTTCTACAAAATATCATCTTTTGTTTTAATATAATTTTTGTATGCTTTAAACTCTTCTGAAACTTAAATTCATAACAGAAGGCTTCTAAGATTCCTTAATCATTGTACATTTAGATTTAATTAGTAGAAGAAATTTCTTGCATAATATCCAAAAGTTATCTAAAATTTTCATTATGTATCTGGAAAAATTGCAGCTCCTTCCATTGTTACTTTTTAAATTAGAGTTTTTGGCATCTAATGTATTAATGCTGTATATGCTATCAGAGACCTATATTTTCTAGAGAGTTACAACTTGAAAATCAATAAATCTAATTAAGAACTTCAAGTTTCTGGAATTCTCATCAAGGCTACTTCCTGTACAATAAATAATAAAAAATAAGAAAAACCAAGCTGAAAAAAGAGATTAAGAAAGAAAAAATCAGTTGAATTAATGTGCCAGATCTTTCAAGTAAATAGTTATCAAAGAATTGTGATGAGAGTCTTACTGATCTGGGATATATTCATACCATTAAGGTGTTTTGTTGGTTTGTTAAAGTAGGAATTTTTAACCTTTATGTACACAATGAAGAAGAAAGAGTTTAAATTGAGGGTAGTATGTGATTTAGCTTAACTGCACATTTGTAAAGTCACTGAACTGAGTCTGGATAACAGAGAATATTTTTATTCATCTTGTAATAATTTATTCATTCCCATAATCAAAAAACAGCTCAAATATATCAGTACAGATGCAGGACACAATACTAGAGTGCAAATCCCTATTAAGGCTTAAACCATTACAAATACATATTTCTCAGTATCTGTTGTGATGACGATAAGAAGTCTTGTTAAGAAGGTCCAAGTCCCCAAGAACTTATAAAGTATTGAGATAACAGCATAAATTTTATGTCATTCCAAGATGCTGCAATACTTCTGAGAGGTAGCTGAACACAAGATCAGAAATAGCAGCTGTCATTTCCTAGTTCCTCTTGCTTCCTGTAATTTCTTATGTTAATCAAAAGAAGACTGGGAATTTATCATTAAATCCAAGTATTTGAAGCTACTGTTGGCTTACTGACCTATATACGCATGTTTTTATTTTCAATGAAAATATTTACACCCCTGTCCACCTATCTTCAGTATTTTTAAAGGTGGTACAAGCAATGCACACAAGTTTCTGAGGACAATGTGGTTCACCAGTCTTCATTCACACTAAATCTTGCAAGGAACTAAAGCTGCCAAGCTTCTATAATTACAGGTCCAAATGTTTGTGCATCTGGGCTCTTGCACATGTGTAGGAGTGCACCAGCTGTTCCCTTTCTCTGCATAATTTTCTCTTTTCCATTTTACCTTGTGAATTAAGGTTTCCTAAGGCAGCTGATAAGAAATTTGGGATCAGATGAGCATGAACTTTATCAGAACTAAGTCTCTCAAATACATGTAGACTTGCCAACCACTGTAAAAATCTAGGATTTTTGCTTTGATCCTCCTGATCCCTTAGTGAGGCAGTAAGAGAGCAAGAACCAATGAAGAATGAGCTGGAAATCATATTCAATGTGGAGTGGGTTAAACTGCTGTTATGGGCCTACGGGATGATTGAAGTAGAGACAGAAACATGGTTAAAAGCATCTGACACAGCCAAGAACGGAGGATCAGAGCTGTGAAGCTGGAGAGGATAATGATAGATACTGGGGTAGTCACGACGTGAGAGGAGAAGCCAAAAAACTAAATGTATATGCTCTACTTGAAATCAATTTCTCCTAGAGGCTTGTTGTTTAGTAAAAGTTAAGAAATGGGGCAAAAACAGTGTTATGAACTTTGCAATATATTCATCTACTCAATTATGGCCTCAGGTGCTGCAGTGAACCACCACTACCTCAGTGTTTGGAATAATTACAGATTTAACTACCTTTCCTCCTAATACTTTAAGGAACTTCGTGGGGTTTTGAGGTGTTTGTTGCTTTTCTTTTTTTGTTTTGTTTTGTTGGGTATGTTTTTTTTTTTGGTTGGTTAGTTGGTTGTTTTTTTTCTGGTTTTTTTTTTTCTGAAGTCTTTTTGCTGTTTTTTTGGGTTTTTTTTTCATTTTTTGTTTGTTTTTTCTTGGAATTACTAGAAAATCAATTCCCTTTTTCAACAGTAACTAACTGCCAAGGCAGATCACATGTAAGACGAACCACAGACAGTGGTCACACATCAGACCCCCATGTATCTGTCACGGGTCACAGTGCACCAGGACAGGAGGTGTCCTCATTCCTGAGTGTTCATCTGGAGCTGCTGCAGGTGAGTGCTGGATGGACAGCACGGCCTGGGGGAGAGCTGTGCAGAGAGCCCTGCAGAGGTGGGCTGTGGGGAGCCTTGTGCAGGGCTCCCCCAGGCACTCTCAGCCCTTTGGCTTTGGAGCCCATCCCTGCTCAGTCCCTGTCCCATCCCTGAGCCATCCAAGTGTGCCTGTGTCCAGTCCTGGCCCTGGCCTGACTGCACTGGATTCTCTTCCTGCCTTCTCCTCCTACATAGCTGGTTATAAATATTTGTCTGAGGATGCCTAGGCTCTCACCAGCCCTGATTACTCTCTCTAGATCTTCTCTGCTTTCCTGGTTTAGGGAGAGCAAGATTCTGTCTAGATGCCAGTCTGCTGTCACCATTAGCTCCTAGCTCCCTTGCCTCAGTGAAGCAACCCACTCTTGCTGCCTCTTCAGGGGATCAACTAGCTTGATGAAAGCATGCAAATATGTCCCTAGAAAGCCAATAATAGCCAGAAAATTATAGATTAATGGATATCTTTTCAATTTTTGACAGTCAGGCTGATTTGCTTGTGATAGTGGTATAATTTAGATGCAGTTTTGAAAACAATGTAACTAAAAGACTCAGAAGTGCATATGCATAATGTTCAAAATAGTATATTTCATAATAACATATAAGAGAAACAGGTTTAGATATTTGCATGTGTGTCACTTACAGGGTATCTCTTTTCTCCAAGACAGGCCATAAAGTGAACGGTCTTCTATAAGAACCTGCTGAACTCACTGTTTAGGTAAAAGCATGTGTGAAGAGGAAGGATTTCTAATGTGCTCTCAGTGTTATTGAAATCTGGATTTCTATTGGACTGAGTAGAGAGCAGAAAGACTCAACAAAATGTTATCTCACCATGACGTACAAGTGTTGCAGGGACATTTTCACTCTTGTTCCAGAGGCACTTGATTGATAGCCTAGAGCAAGTCCAAATCCTTTTCAAAGTAAAGCTTATTCCTCCAATTACATTGGCAAATGATCTGGTAGCCTATGTAAACTTTGGGCATAGGGACCATGTGCCCTGTATGGTCCTACTAAGCAGGAAATCATACTCTTCTAGAAGAAACTTCTGAGTGTTTTTAGATGAGAGATTTTTTTGCTACCATAATTAGAGCAGAAAGCAGCAAAGCAGTTTAACTATGAACGATTCACATGGTTAAATAACAGTGCTAAAAGCCTTAGTTTTCTGGGAAAGGAAGAAAAGTCATACAGATTTTTTTCCCTCCTCTAACTTCTCCTCTTCAGATACTTTTCTCCTCTTCACATGAAAGAGACTTCTTGTCTCCAGATTTTTTTACTGATGATTACTCTCAGCAAATTCTTACTCTTCTCTATATGGGTATAGGTTACGTCCATCAGCTACATAGTTGATTTACCCAGTTCAATCAGCATTAATGAATTCTTACTATGCCATAATATTAAATATTCTTAAATTCAAATTGTATTCTTGAGTAAGTAGTTTGAAAAACTTAATGCATTTCAATACACAGTCATTGTATTTTATGGGAAAAATTGGCATAGAATACTCTCAAGTCCTGAAAAAACAAATAGATATATTTTTTCATCCTTTTTTTTTTTTTTTCATATAAGAATGCATGTATTTACCCTGTTACTTTGTCTTATTTATGCTTCATTCCCGGACTTTCACATCTGTCCATATCAGTAAACACTGAAATCTTGTTTTGGTCAAGACTGTGCCTGAATTTTCCTATTCTCTATTATTATGCTTGAGCTAGCTTGTCAGGTAAAACCTCCATTATTCATATACTTCCACATGCTTCCTACAATGGGTAGGAACTCTTAAGAGATGAAAGTATAAACGTTTCCATTTATTTGTTTGTTTTATTTTCAAAATAAGCCATGAAACTTCAACACAATCTGCTCTCTTTGAGTAACCATTTAAGCATACTGCAGTGAATATCCATCCTCCCACATCTTCCAACTTCTTTTATTACTCCTCATCTGAATTTAGTTTGTTAGCAATTCCAAGAGAGAATAACATTTTTCTTTCTTCTGCTCTCAGACACTCACTAGGGATGACTTGAACTTTGAATCAAAATGAAATAATTAATTGGCCATGGTAGTGCAGCACAACAGGAAATGATAAATAGCGTAAGCAGGTGAAATTGCAGGCAAAAATTCCAGAAAGCAGAATGCAATTTTTTAGGCAAACTGGGAAGTGTCCAGGACACTGAAGCCAATATGCAAACTACTGGAAACTTGACATAAAAGATTAAGCATAGGAGTAATCATAGTTAGTACTCCTGTCATATTTTCATCTTCAAAACACAGAGTCAATGAACAAGTCATTATTCATTTTCCACAACTGTTTAACACAATGATTTACCTAACTGATATATAATATCACTTCAAACACTCACTTTTCTTCCCATGACTATCCTCAAATTTGGCTAAAGGCTGAAACAAGACAGGGAAAATCTTTGTCAGAAAGCTTACAAAGAAAAGCTTACTGAAAAAGAGCTCTGATTTCCAAGATTAAAGTAAAATCTTGGAAATTAGAGTTCTTTCTCAGTAATCTGAAATTTCAGACACAAATCATGCGCTTCAGTATGAGAGAAACTCCAAATCTCAAATCTCCAGACAAACTTAACCCCTCAAATCAAAAAATAGTTCTTTCAAATTTCTAACATAAAATGTTTCACTTAGACCTGAATTTCCATCTAAGAGGCCATGTCCCGAAGTTCCTGTTTCAGTCCCTTTTCTCCAGGATTTATGAGGTGTAGGGATGAAAAAAATTTGGTTGTCCCCATTGGGAACAAAGCCCAGATATCAAAAAACCTCATGGTACTGTTAGTAACTGTGCTGAAACTCAGCTCAGTTTCAAACGCTGAGAAGTTGCTGTCTCTGACTACAGGGTAGTGCTGGGGCACAAGGGACTCCCTATCAGATCTTTTATCTCCAGTCTTCCCCATCAGCAAATGTAGCTGTCTTATCCTGGATTCAGAAGCCTAATCATGATTCAGCATGCAGGAAATGCGAGCAATCAGGGACAGTGGCTCATGAGCACACTTGGAGGTTAAAATAAAGCATAAATGCTCAGACTTGCAAGGAATCAAAAGACTCCAGGTCAATACTGAGAAAGTTGGAAAGACATCTTTCCAGGTCCAGCACTGTGTGCAGAGAGAATTTATAACACTGGACCCATAAATTTACAGGGCTACGCAGAGCTGGGTGTCCTTTACCCCTGTCCCAGGGCTTTCTTTCCACAGACAAGCTGGACTATGCATTCAAGGACTTTTGAGACACCATTATTCACTAAGTAATTTTTTCAGAGTAAATTTGTCTCGGAAAAATTCTGACCAACTCTAATTTTACCTGAGCTCATTTAAGTTCTATCAGTAACTAGTTCACAAGATCACAAAGCCAGAGTCTTTCTGGGATACCTAATTTTAAGACTTGTTGTCCACATTCTGCAGAAAACACTGTTTAAGGAGGAGTTTGTAAAATATATTATGCATGTATGCAACTTTGTTAGCTGTACAAATTGATCTCTAGAGTTTGTCATAAAATGCTCAAGTACAAAGAGCTAAAAACATGAAAGAGTAGATGGAGAATAAGATGCTTCATTAATATCAAGAGATAGATAAGGAATAACATTAGTTTTAATTACTTGGTTACTATTTGTACAGTTCTTTGAATATATAACATGCTCCATATAAGCATTAAATTATTATTATTATTAAGCTGTCAAATTTCTCTGCGCTGTACTTCTCTCACTTGCTGGGTACTATGAAAATGAATACATGCTGAAGACGATGAGCACTAGATCAATCAAATCAAATCAAATCAAATCAAGGCAATACCTTGAACCAGCATTGCTGAATCTGTTTTGCAGATGGCAGTAATGATTTTGCACCTGCTGCTGTAATATTCATTGAAGTACTTCCTTCTGACTTCACATATTTTTAACTTTTTGGCAGCATGAATGGACCAACGCTGACCCTACTATATTTTTATTTTGATGCTATACTGTTGTGTTGGTAGTATTTCTATCTGTTTGCACCCAATTTGGAATTCTTTACCAGTATCATATTATTACAAGAACTAGTTTTATTGAAAGTCATGAGGTCTTCGTTCTACCAATGTGTTTAGAGCATCTAATGAAAATTAGAAGCCTGCCCATTTAAGGCAGCTCAAAGTATTTACAGATACTGATCTCTGGGTTAAATTTCATACAGTATATAAAACTTATATGAGTATGCATATCTATATGCATATCAGTGCAATGTTGTTAATACCGTATAATTACACTTGAAAGGTGACTTGACTAGTGCTTTGCAGAATCAAGCAAGGTTCCTTTCATAAAGCACCTGGCTAATCTAAGAATCAGAACTGATGTTCTTTTAGAGGTAGGGTACTATTTTAGTGCAGATAAATATAAAAAAGAGAAAATCAGAGTGACATATGACAGCAAAAGACACAAATAAAAAAAAAAACAAAAACAAAAACAAAAAACCAAACCCAAAAACCAAAACCAAGCTCATGAAAGAATTTTGAGGTTAATCATGATGATTTTACAATGCTTGATTTCCTCAAGTGCAGGGTAATGCAGTGTTTCTCATGCCTCATGTAAGTATGAACAGGATTGTACCAAAGTAACCTGGTTTCATCACCATCTTTTCCTCCTAACCAAAATAACTCACAGGACCATGGATTTTGGGTAGCCATTCAGTTTGAAAGAATTGTACATCTTTGTTCCTTTGAACTGTGACATCATCCTACAGCGTTCAGAGCGCTGCAGTCATCTTGTCTCCTTGGTATCACTGTATATTATCAGAGTAGAACATGATATTTAGCTAAATGACTTACTGAAAAAACTTGATTTTGCTTCACTCTCAGTAATGTACCACATGATAGAAAAGAAAGAAGTGTAACATGTATATAATTTTAAGCAGAATCATCTAACAGTAATTTTTAGGGCTGCAGTGAAACAGGAAAGCCAAAAAGAGTCTTTTTGCTAGGGAAAGAAATACCCCTAAACAAAAACTTATCTCTAATGACTTCCTGCCAGTGAGAGACAGGATTGACACTTTTGCTCATAATATCTGAATGAAATGTTAGCAGCAACTAAAGCCATGGAAATGGATTCACATGCCCTGTGGGTGTGAATCTACAGCCCAGGAATAATTGGGTTACTTTTACAAAGTGTAGACTTTTACAAATAAGCCAAATTTCTAAATTAATGTGGAATTTCAGATAAGTATCACACTAATACATTGGAAGATTATTTTTTAACCTCCTGCTAATGCTGCTTTAAGCTTGCTTAGGCAGGAACAGCACCCAGGGACATATATTTGTCCATGCCCTTGTCTTTAGCCTGCCCTACAGCCTGTCAAGGACTGGCAGAAAGCGTTGCTCTGGATAATGTCTGCTGTTATACACTGGCGTCATTATAGTCTGCCTCGGAAGAACAATTTTGTAATTCATATAAATAAGATTTTTTTGTTGAGGCCAGTGTACTGAGAGAAACATACACTGTACGCCTGTCACTCATAAACTAATTCATACATATCATGCGTCATAGTAATATTTTGTACAGATATATTGAAATATTTTATAGTCTCTGTTGCTGTTCTAAGGCTATTTCACAGCAGCAAAATCCAAATTCTCTGCACTCATTTCTAGATATCTTTAAATAAATGGCTCTATCTATGTGCGCTATAATCACTGAAGTATCAGTGAAACTTAAACATTGAAAAAGGAGTTCATTTGCATCTGGACCTACAAATTTTTTTTCCATTCAGCTTTAAAATAGCAAGGACTTATGCTAAAATGAACTCCATTGTAAAACTAGACTGAAATTCCCAAACTTCTCTCTCCAATGTTTAGAAGAAACCAAGGCAATTGATTTGTTCAGACTTTGCACCACATTTTTAAACTATTAAATTAAAGAAAAATAATTCTGTCCCTCAGTCCCCGTCTGAGCACCTGATGTAAAACACCAAAATGCCTCTTGGACCTGATAAACCTGACCTCAACCTGCTCCCATCTATCAAATCTAAGAATTCAGAGAATCTAAGAATCTAAGAATTCTAAGAATTGTTCTTGCGCTCAACATTATCTCGTCAGGGCTCAAAGACTCAGAGTTGGCCTCAGGTGACCTACTAGAAAAACTTCAGTAATGTTGCATACACATTCTATTTATTGAAAGGAGGGAACATTAGCAGTTGGTACTAATAGCCTATTTAGGAGGACTGCAGTTGAGAGAATGTTGGAATGAGATTGGCATTTTACGTGAGGAATTGGTACTACTTTCCTAAAATGCACCAGTGGTCTCCAAGTTATATTTGTGCTTCAGAGATAAGCCAAATGCCATTATTCTGTCCTGCAGCAGTCTGTATTTTTAGAAAAGATGAAATAACCAACACTTGCATTTTTTACATCTGTGATATGAACCAATAACCCCATGAAATTGGATGAGCACTAACCTTCTGTGAAAAACGATTAGCCCTATGCTATGTTCTAAGATAAAAATAATAAAATATGAAAAGTTTTTGAAGGGCAAGAATTACTCCTACTGAACTGAGAATTAGATTTCTTTGTGGAATTACTGAGAAGAGTTTTTTCCCAGAAAAGTGTGAAGCAGCAAGTAACACTATTTATTAAGATTTAATGAAATGCGTGGAAAAGCTTGACTCTAAGGTACATTTCTCAAAAACAATGTGGTAGCTGGGATTTCTGTTCATGCCTTTCATCTTGATCTTCAAAACTGCTGTGAATGCAGCAAGGCAGAATATGCCAGTGCCGCCATCAGGAAGACATTAGGCATAAAAGAATTTAAAGTTTGATGCTTTACCAGTCATGTGCATTAGTTCATTTCAAGTTTTTCTTAACCCCCACATAAAAACCTTTAATTTAAAAAAAAATTAAATTTTATTCAAGGAATAACAAACTTTATTTTTTTAACTCAAATTTGGACTTCATAAGTAGAGGATTGAACCTTATCCTTAAATCAAATTTATATTTATATTTTTCAATTGATTTTGTTTTTTAATAGCAAATTATCCAGGTTTTTTCATGTGCAATTCCAAAAATCAAAACCTGTAATTTTAATGTCTTGATTCCACTAATTCAATCAGACTTAAATATACCTTCTTAGAAAAACTAAAGATCATAATCACAGATAAAATTATTAGAAAGAAAAAAGGTAACATTTTCAAAAACAGCTACATGGTTTTGAAGCTGAAATTCCATGTCAGAAATTATTGGTGACTCTGGGGATTGTTTACATTTCATTCAGAGTCAACAGAATTTAAGCAATTATAGCTTACATTCCTTTTGATACTTCTACATATGCTTAGGAGAAAGAATAAATTACAGGAAAAGGAAGATCACTGATCTATTTTTCATAAAGTATTTGTTGGACTGCCTGAAAACAGAAGGCTGAGTTTGAGTTTGAGTTAGGTTGAGTAACTTAGAGGTTATTCATATTTTGGAAGATATAAAGGATGAGGCAAGAAGAAACAGTAGAAAATTTAAATCTTGGAAGTAGAAATGGAATGCTAAGGGGAAAAAGAAGACTGGAAGTCCCTCTGGATATCCATAGTGTCCCATATTGGGAAAGCTACCCTGGTAGTTTCCTGGTAGAGCTTTGGGCTTTCCCAGGAGCTCTCCCAGTGACAGGCACCTCTGTATCAGTTAACAGACCCAAGGCAGATGGGCCCTGCCTGGTGGGGCCCAGAGCTTTTCCCTGTCTCACCTGTGTGAAGGAAGGACACTTTATTTGCCTTTTGTTTTGAGACAAGGTCAAACAGCCTGATAGAATTCCACTCATTCACATCTTTATGGATGCGTGTATATGCGTCTGTTTTAAATCCGAGACACTTCAGAATCCAGTTATCTCCCTCTTTCCTTCAAGTGCACTGAATTCTTATCTCTACCTGAAAGCTTTTCTGATAAGTGCATTTATTTTTTCCCTTATATCCAATGTTACTGGTACCATGATCCTGATGAGAGTACTTGGAAACACCAATAGGTTTAAATTTTAATTAATAAGCTGGAAAATAGGAACAAAAAAACCAACAAAGAAAAGCCTGATATCTGTATACAAAACAGAAAATTGTCTGGGGATGGCAAAAAGGAAGTGCTTTGATAGCAACCATCCATTAGGAACTTATAAAGATTATTCCAATAGGACTCAGCTTGCCCTTGAGTTTCAATTCTCTTAGGCTAGAAACAGGGCTAGAAATAGGATAGTCAGTAAGTTCATGTGCTCCTTCCTGGAGCACATGAAGGAGATGATGGATGCTTTCAACCAGAGGATACAGATATAGGGAAAGGGAGAAAGTTCTTACACAGCTATACGGGTTTCATCTTTATATTGAGTCCAATGATTTTATTTAATGACTGGCATCCTTTTACTCTCAAATTAAGTCATGTATTTAGCCCTGAATACTTCTGGACAGAGAGTCTATAAATGATCTTAAGACAACAAATATAGCTGCTTATACATATAATAATACTACCAGTAAAGATATAATGTCTTATGTTATATTTCACAGTGTACTTTGACTTCCTTTTTGGCCCTTCTAACTGTACAGCCTGTACAATTTAGTAAGCCCAATGATTGTATATAGGAGTGAAAAACTACACAGAGACATCCAAGCCAACCATACCAAATTTAGCCTGTATTCCAAAGAAAAACAGTCTTGGTTTTGCTAAATTCTCTTTATGAACATATGCACTGTTCCTCTCATTAACTTCAGTGGTGTAGTACACTAATGGCACCGGAAAGTTTCTGATATCTTAATATGTATGAATGGTCAAAACCAGTTGAATGTGATAGAGCATTGATTTAGACAAAACTTTGAATTGAATATGTCAAGAACTTGTCCTTTTTGTGATCTCCTCTAGACAACCTATAGTATTGTCTCTTAAACTGGAAAAGGTAGGTTTCATTGGAGAGTGAACTTTAAAGGAGACAAAAATTAGAATGATTGTCTGCCTAGCAATGAAAAATTTATTGAGTTCTTCCTTAAAAGAACGTCCTTGGCATGTAGTCTTGGTCTGAACTAGTTCAGAGGCATCTTATACTATGGCAAACTTAGCTTATTTCTGTTGTCTTCTGCTGCCTCCATCGTCAGGATACCTGATTCTTGTTCCTTTCTACCTTTTTTCTTCCCTTCTCTTTTTGAGCTAGAGATTCTCTGGCTCTTACTGTGTTCACATCGCTTTCTTTTTCCCTCTGTATCCCACAGACTGGAAACCTCTCCTTCAGACATGCTTATGATCCATCTCACCCTCTCCTTTGTTTCTACAGAAAGACTGACATCAGAAGAGAAAACACCTGAACATTCATTGCTTGGAATTTTCCAGATACTGTGGACACACTGTGATAGCACAGCCTGGACGCTACAGGCTCCCCATTGACGTAATGAATCAGCCAGGAGCTCTGTGCCAAGAACATATCCTCATTGAGAAGAGGGAGAACAGCACCTGTGTTAGAGGTGAAAATTGTGTCACATCTGCCTTACCACTTTACACATGGACTTTTTTCTTTGAGGCAGGATTGTTGGAAGGATTACACTCTATATATCACAAAGATGGGAGAATACTAGAAAAACAGTCATGAGAGCATGTCTGCATATCCTGGAAAATAAATAAACTTTACTAAACTACTCTATTTCATTCACTAGATGACAAAGTATATCAACACATTTTGGATGTTAACCTAAATATTATTTGTTTAAATTAATAGTCTGAAAGCACCTGTTAACCAACAATGCTTATGATTTTACCATTCTATGTGACTTAATGGTTATGAAAATAGAACACATTAAATTTTATGTGGATCATCTTCTATGATTCAGAAGAGAACAAAAAATATATTTATATTATTTGATTAGCAGCAAAAGCAAAATGAAACAAACACTATTGCAGTCATTAATCAGAATCAAGTCCCTGCTGTGCTAGGCACATATCAAGCTGACCTGGGAGATAGTATTTATTTACCACAGAGAGAAATTCACTTCTGTGTAGAAAGTTAGAGGTCTATATATAATCTAAAGTCCACATAAATCTATCAGTTTTATGTTGATTTTTCAAATGCAGTAACATCTTTTTCATAAAGAAAACAAGATTACACAGGAGAAAAATTGCTCTTTTTTTTCAAGCTGAATTTCTCTTTTATTGCATACAAGATTTACAACAAGTTTATGTACCTAAGTGCCATTTATAAGGTTCAATGTGGCAATACTGACTGAAATTTTATCGCCTTATCTGTACTAAAGTTCTCAAGATGAACAAGTCATTTTTCTGAAAACTTGATAGCTTGCTCTGAAATAAATGTGAGGAACCATTTATGAGCTCGGATACATTTAAATCCTCATGTTTCAATGATTACACTGTGCTAGTAAAAAGGCAAACCGTTTGAACAAACAACAAATAGCTTGGTTTCCAACACCAACAGAAAAAAAGGTGTGTAAAGCATCTCATTTTCGATGTTTTTCTGCTGTAAAAAGAATCCAGTCTCCACCTTTAGGTTGTAAAATCAGTCATTCTAGATCCTACATCTTCATAAAATTCATGACTTGAAAAATGGAGGACTGAATAAGTCATTGGAGGGTTTCTTGCAATGCAACATCATAATATAACTCTTTCACACTAAGTCTAACGGCTGTATCACAATGCAAAGTGTGATGCACGGAAATTACTTGAGTGCCATAGTGAAATTAATATTTCTACCTCCATGTAATTTGTGTTTGAATAAATACTAACATGGAAAAGATAGAAATGGGTGACTTTCAGATATTTTCTATGACAAGTGTCCTTTAACAATTTTTATATTAGTTGTATAAAGACATTGTTCCTGGAACAAGGTCTCTCTACCTCAGTTTTTGGCAAAGCCCAAGTTCAGAAGTAAGTGAAAAGTAAAAAAAATTCACATTTGTTCAAGAGGAATGTTGTTTCTTTACACCATCCTGCACTGAGAGTCAAAAATGGGAGCTGTTTGAAGCTTTGAGAGCTGTGAAATGTTCAGAGTTTAACCTGAGATAGATATACTAGGAGAGTGAAAATGAGGTGAGCAAGAGAAATGAGGACTATAGTTTCCATGTGACTTAGAAATTTGTCACTTCTATCTCAATGCATTTTATGATTCATGACTACAGAATACAAGATAGCACTGCATATAGTAAAAGATTACAAACAGAAGTTTTGAGGTGGATAAGCTACAAGCTATGCAAATCTTCCCCAAAAAAGTGTAGATAAAAATTTTATAACTTTGCACTTGTTTCCTATGCATGCGGAACACATATCTTTCAAATGTTTTATCCATAGGCATTTCTTGGTTTTTTCATTGAAAAATAAGAACTCATGACTTTAACATTTTAAAATCTTGGTCTCTTCAGGAAGCAGAGTGTTCTGAGCCTCTCTGAGAAGATGAGAGTGCAGATTCTAATGATATAAAATGTCCTGACTTTTTGCCTGCAGCTCTGGAAGAGATAAGATTTTAATGCCAGCAAAGATCCATTAGAACCGAAATAATATTTGAAAGGAAATTTCTACAATTTCTATACCTTTCAAAAGATACTACACTGTTAAGCACATGACCAAAAGTATTAGATTAAGGAAAATAAATGCCACAATTTAAAATTGAAATGTCATTGTATTTTTTCATTAAATACACTGATGCTATTCATGTTCTTAAATATTATTTTACCAAGCTTTTCTCTAAAACTGTGATGACTAGCCCATTTTTAGCATTTCTACCTCACTGTTTGATAAGAATTGCACCCAGGAATGAAAATTGTGAGGACAGTTGTGTTTCACTTGCAGAATGCTGATTTGTGTAGGTGAGATTTTAGAAAAGTAGGAAATATGGTAATATGAAATAATGAATTCTCAAAGCTACAGATGTTCCACATTTCTAGATGCAACATTCAATTCTTTACAAAGCACTAAATAAAATGGCATTTTTTAGCCAGAAACTCACAAATATTAGTGACAACATTTAAACTACTTTTTGACAGATAAAGTTGATTCTTAAAACCCACAAGAAACTAAGCCATAAAAAAATATTACTAGATTCCAGTACCACACCTGAGATGTGGTATGATGTGCTAGCAGCACATCATAATTAAATGTTGGCCTTTGGCATTAATTTTGCATGTTGTAGCCAGATTTTCTAAAATGGAAAATAACTTGTTATTAATAATTTAAATATGCTTTAAAAGAAGGAAACCAGTGATCAATTACCACTACGCTGATGTGGTTCCTGGAAGAAAAATGCATAGCAGTAAAAAAACATTGAAAGTGATACTGGATCAGACAACAACTGGTGCTCAAAATCCCATGTATTCAGTAAGCATCAAAACAAATTCTATTCATCGGTTTCAAATTGCTTCCTTACACCTTTCCCATACACATGTCTAAGAAATAGAACACTTAATACAGCAACATTTTCTCAGTACTGCAGCATATTGTCTAATTAATGTTGAGGCGGTCCATGTGAGTACTATAAATGGCGTGTGTTATACGTAGATTATTAAAAAAATGGGTTTGTAAAAGCTTTTTAGTATTATTGGTATTTTTTTGTATTACAAATTCATGACTTCTGAACGTGCAGAAGTACTGCAGTATTACTCTATAAAGTAACTCTTTAAACTCTTAATACTCTTAATAAAGTTTAAGGGAGGAAATATTTGGAGAAAAATAATGAGGTTGTAGAGTCTCCCTCACTGTCAATATTCGTATGTGTCAGCACAGTCCTATGCTATGTGCTCTGGGATGACTCTGCTTCAGCAGGAAGGCTGGACAAGGTGATGATTGTGGTCCCTTCCAACCTGGCCCATTCTGTGATTTAATGACACACTTTTGACAAGAATATCAAACATGAATATCATTCAAACAAGTAGTCTTTTCCCTTCTCTTTTGCCCTCACACAGTTTCTGAAGAGAAAGCAATTATCAGGATATGCTCAGTATCCACTTTTCCCATCTCTTATTTATTGTATTTGACTATGTGATGAAGCTCCTGCCATGGAAGGCATTGTGAGAGGACACTTCTGACATGCAAGAAGGGCATGGCTTTAGTGTCATGGACAGACACCCTCACACATGTTCAGCCACCCTCACATATCCCCAGCAAGGCTCCAACCAGATCTGGCTCCTACACTCTTCAGCCATGTCAGTGTGGGCTCTGCTCTAACTATGGCCTAGCTAAGACAATTAGCACTTAGTCTTGTGCTAATTTGGCTGCTCAGATTTAGCACAGGTTGGTATTCCAGTAGATCTGCCCTGCTGAAGATATGGACAGATGGAGCTAGAAGATTGTTCACAAAGCAGCATTCAGCTGTTCCAGTTCAGTCTCCTCAGGACTCTGGAGTTAGTGGAGACTGATAACATTTTTGGGGGAATCATATAAAGCAGGAATGTAATATAGATTTTCCAAATTACATCCCACACACTCCACCCTGCTACAGAGGAATGTGTTTCCTGTGCAGTAAATTTTCATGTAAGTAAGCCACAGTCAGAGCCCCAGTCAGTTCAAGACATGCTTTCAGTTCTGGGTTAACAATGCAGTCTTGTTCTTAACTAGCCTAAAGATACTGTGAAAACCTTTTCACAGACATACATTTAACACAGCACTTACCAGCCTTTAAATATCAACAAAATTAACTTTGCTTCAGGTACTAATGCCCACAAAGAGAACCAGAAATTTGCCTACCACAGGAATGGTCAGTAACACTCCCTCTCCTTCAGCAAACTTCAAGTCTCAGTGTTTCCACTGTACAGCTTTGTGTTTAGTAAAAGAAATGGAAAAAAAAACCCCTTTTTTCTTTTTTTGTGGCTGAAATGGCTGATTGCCAATGAACCTGTCATCCCACAGGTAATATTATATTGTTGCAACATAGTAAATAAGTCCATGGGCATGCACAGTCTTGCTCTGAGCTGATTGTAAATCCTGTGATCAACATTAGCACAAATGTCAACTTGGCTTAGTAGGACTGAATTCTATTTGTTTGATTCTGGACCCAGAGCAGAAGGAGATGACCAAGTTCAAGGCCACCTAAGGAGACTGAATGTGCACAGGTCCATGGGACTTAGCGGGATTCACAGATCCAGAGGGAACTGGCAGAAGAAGTGACTAAACCACTATCCATCATATCAGTCTCACTTTGTGCCTAACAACATCATGAATCAGATCTTCCTGGGAGCTTGCTTAGGCACATGGAAAATTAGGAGGTGACTGATGACAGCCAAGTAAGGACAATCATGCCTGACAAATTTGGTGGCCTTTTCTGATGTGATTACAGAAGTGATGAATCAAGGGAGAGTGGCTAACGTTGTCTACCTGGAGTTGTGTAAGGTATTTGAGTATGTCCTAAATGATATTTTTGCTTCTAAACAGGATCAAAAATATCATTTGGGACACCGACTTGATGGCCAGATCACTTCATGGATAAGGAATGGGCTGGATGTTCATACTCAAGAGTGTTGTGGTCAACAGCCCTGTTGCCCAAGTGGAGATCAGTGACAAGTGGCATTCCTCAGGGACCAGTGTTGGGAAAGATGCTTTTTTACATATTTGTCATCAACATGGACTGTGGGATTGAGCTCCCCTTCAGCAAGTTTATATTTTACACCAAGCTATGTGGTGTTGTTCACAACACAGGGAAGGGATGCATCTAGAACAACCTTGACAGGCCTGAGAGGTGGGACTGTGTGAACTCCATGAAATTCATCAGGGCCAGGTGCCTTGGTTCTGTGATTAATTAATGACTCAGGTTACCATCCCAAAGAAAAAGAAGAGTCGATGATATTATCCTTATCTTCCATGTGGGAATGATTTAGAATTGCTGAAGTTAAAAACAATGTCCTGAATTGTACAGACCAACCTGCTGGTTTTCTGTGCAAATTACAGAGCACCTATGAATATGAGGGCAGTGTACCACACTTTTTACTAAGAAAAAACCTCACATTCTGTATTAGCTCCATGACTGAGTAAACTAAACCTCCCAACAGGTTTCCATCATGCATCATCTATCACATCGCAAGGTTTAACTCAAAGAGATATCTGGAAGGTAAGTTGTAAATGTAATAATTTATTGAAATGAAGCTGAAAGCAAAAAAATAAAAACATATAAAACCAGATAAAATATGATAACAGCATTATAACCTTATAATTTATTCACTGACCCATAACTTATTCACTTGACAAATTTTAACTATTGCATTTAGAACCATTTATACTGGAAATTCTTTGGTAAACTATGACTCAGATTGCTGCACAAACAGTACATACTCTAGTCACAATCTCTACCAACATATCTTACAGGTATTTGAAGTTTAAATGAATTCTCCTTGCTACATCTTAGGGAATTTTGTGATGTATATTTATCTTTGACACTGAAATACATGTAGTTGTAATTATTTATATCAATATATCTATGCTGAGAGTAAAGTAAAAAAAAAATTTAGAATTTTGTGCAAGTAAAAAGGAGATTTATGCCACAGAAAAGCATCTGTGTAAGTGCTTAACTATCCCATCAGCTGCTTTATGAGGGCTTCAGAGAGTTTTCTGTTGCTCATGAATTGCTCTGGCGATGCTCACACCTTGACATGAATTTCATTGACAGAAAATAAAAATCCAACTTAGTGTTACATAATAACACTTATGGCTGGCTCTTAAATCCCCATACAGCACCAAGCATCAGGTAAGCAGAGTATATTTTAAAGAAAGAAAGATTTCAACAATGGGAATTTTGCAGTCTGATTTAGACTGTTAGAGAACCTTAGTTAAAAAAACAAAAGAACAAAACCAAACAAAGTTTAAACAGAAACTCAACAACAACAAAAAACCAAACCAAAATCAAAACAAAAAAAACCTGAAAAAAAAACCTCACCAAAAATGGTATGAAGATTGGTAGGAGACTATCTTCATATAGTTAAACAAAACAAACAGATTTAGAAAACTGGACTGGAAATTAAACAATATTTATGGCGCAGTCCAAGGCTGCTTTTTAATGTGAATGAAGCTTTGAATTCAAGAAGTGAAAGAAAAATTTGAAGAGGGATATAAATTAGAAAGATTAAATATTGAAAAGTGAAATACTCCAGCTAAATATTCTGCCTGGACTGATACTTCAAAAGATGAAAGAGAAAGAAAAAGATTATATCTATTGACAAGGCTATGAACAATCTTCCTCCTAACAATAGGAGCCATTCTATTCATTTCAATGCACTGAACTTAAAAAAAAAAAATTGAGAGAAGTAGAGAAATCTCTGTAATGGAAAAGTGCAACTTTAATTAGCTATAAGCACTTTTGGTACAGTTTGATCTTAGCATATCAAGCAGACTTTTTACCCAATAAGCGAAATCCCCAATTATACAATGTCAATTAACAACTCACTTTCAAAAATATGTTCATCTGTTTAGGAGTATTTTGCCAAAAGCACACATGGACAAATTAGCCTTTTAGAGATATGAAAATAGATGCTACTGTCTAGAGTCAGAGGACTGAATAATAAAGAATAATGAGCCAAAGATGCCAAGTTCTATATTTCAGGTACGAAACATCACATAAATTAATAAGAAGCAATAATTTAGTCTAGGTTGAGACCATCAGTAGCTGTAACTTCCATGATTGCATTTTGTTCTTCCAGTGAAGTTCAGGGACAATTCAGTAAGTGCACTGATTGACTGATTGAAGGATTTGTTTTTCTCATACATTTTTAGAAACAAAATAAACCATGCCTGAAAATCTAACAAGTGTCATGTACATTGATAATTGCTGCCCTTAATTCATCAGCTTTTATTTCTTTTTTTTTTTAAAAGCTTGGATAATTGTAGTGCAAAGTAGGATTACATTGAATATTAACAAAATATTTTTGATTCTTCTTAAGCAAGATGAAAATTACTTTATCTCTAGAGACAAAATAATTAATGTATTCAGTGTTTATTCTGAGACTCTTGAAAGGGAATACAGACAACTACTATTATTGCAGTAATAATTTCTGTATTAATGTCTCTGTAAACAACTTGAAGCTCATGTAATTGACTCTTCAGTATTTGTACCCTTCATTCATTTTCAACATTTGGGATGTAAATGAAAAACTTTGACAATAACATTATGAGCAGAAGGAAGGATAGGAGATAGTGAGATTACATGAGATGGACAATTTCAATGAACAAGAACAGACT
This sequence comes from Zonotrichia albicollis, assembly GCF_047830755.1. Classification (NCBI taxonomy): domain Eukaryota; kingdom Metazoa; phylum Chordata; class Aves; order Passeriformes; family Passerellidae; genus Zonotrichia; species Zonotrichia albicollis. The sequence goes on from NC_133819.1 coordinate 135,900,010, forward strand.
GCTGTTGCTGTCTCGTTGTGATCATTCTACAAATTTAATGCTTTCCCTTTTAAATTATACCAACCAACTGTAGAAAATAATCTGATATAAAATAAGACAGTATAATAAACTTAGATTTATTTAATTTGTCGTTTGGTTCTTATCATAATACAGGACAAATAATGTTTCACAATAAAAAATGATCAGTTTTCAGAAAATCTCTTAATTTTATTTGGGATTATTTGCTCTGCAGAATATGAACATGAAAATGTTTTTTAAAATACACATCTCAAAGTCTGAAAGTAGAGGTAAAGAAAGTAATATTGGTTCTGAAGAGTTGTAAAAGGTTGGTTTTGTGCTTCCTTCCATTTCCTTATCTAAACCCAGGATTTTTTATAGCTGTCTTGTTCCTGACAACTGAAGGTTTTTCCCTTCTTCTTTAAGATGTACCAGTAATGGAGATTCTGCAAAACTTGAGGTTAATTACTTCTAGTATTCAACTACTTTTGCCATTAGAAATTACATTCAAAACTCCACTAAGAAATACTTGAAGGACATTGTCATAAGCTATCCAACATGGAAAACAGAGGACAGATATTTATCCTCTTCTTTCTGTATCTCAGGAAAACCTGGTAGATTCTTGCTGGTATTTTGTTTTCTGGAACAGCTAAATTAATTTCTTCCATTTGGTCATCAATCTCTTGTGATGTTCCTCTTATTAGAATGACTTTATTGAAATTAAGAGACTTGATCTAGTAAAAAATATCCCTGCCAGTGGCAAAGGCATTGAAGTAGATGATCTTTACAGATCCCTTACAACCCAAATGGTCCTGTGCATTTATGACTCTATGATATCATGCTCTCAGAAACTTAAAACACTCCTAAACAGGGAACTAGAGTAAGTAATCAAGACTTACTGAATTTATACTGGACGGTAAGAACCTTCCAGTATATTTAAAGGCACACTCCGTTAATAAAAATTTACAAATGGTCTGTCTGTGCAGGATTTCAACAACTCCAGTTTCTTTCAAAGTCAGTTTTACCTTAGGAAGTTGATTTTCCAACCTTTCCTTGATACACAACCAACACAAAACCAAAGTACTGCTCACTGCATCCAGTCCCCTGCTCTTTTAAATATCTCTATGCTATGAAGACTTTTAAATTATTTATGTGTACACTGTATTTTTAAACTAATAAAGTTTTTCTTATACTGTAAGAATATTTTAGAAAAACATTCCATTTATGGCTCTAATTTTAGGATTCCATCAAATTTGGGCTATTTTATACACATGTAGTGCTTTATCTGTTCCTGGACATGAGTCACATTCCTTTTTACCTTTCACTTACTAAAGTGAACTTCTTAAATTCTTTTGGTCATATAAAATAGATTTGCTATCTACATACAGATCTCCCCCTTTTTAAAGCAGTTTCAACTGTGCTTTCTTGAAGATGAGTAGTTTATTTCCACATGATATTCTAGGTAGAGTTGTCCTTATCTCTCTCAGAAATGCCTCAAACTCTATTTCCTGAGATTAGGATGTTCATTTTTTCACAGCTACATTGTATAATGGCCTATATTCTCTCTGTTCTGTATTAACTCAGTCATGTTTTTTATTCCTTTGTTATTTTCAACTGATAATCCTCCAATTCATAGAGGAATCTTTTTTCATTAGTCTGAAAATGCATGACTTTGCACTACTGTACTTTATCCCATTACCATTGCTTCAGTTTTCAAGGTCATCCAGCTCCTTTGTGTCTCCTCCAACTACTCTCTGTGGGATCTCAGGATCTGAGTCCTGGGATGCCGGGCCCCCGAGACCACCCTTGGGGGGCCCGGGAGTCCTGGAATGTTGCCAGAAGTGTCTGGTGGCAGGACTTTGACCCTACATGGGAGACGACACCTTAATGAAGATAAGAGGGCCTCACCGGGGTGAAGGGTGAAAAGATTAGCTAATTAGAGGGTGAGAAACAGGGTTTAGGATTTATGTACAGGGGGGTTTAGAGGAGTAAGATGGAGGAATTGGGGTGTGTCCTGCCCTCCTTCTTCTTCCTCCTCTCCTCCATCTTCTTTGGCCACGGTGGCACCTTTGGATTGGTTATTACTGAGAGTACACCGAGTTATAAGAATAGATGGTATTGGGGAAAAATGATAAATATTGTATACGTAACAAGGGGTATAAAGATACGTGGCGGTCCGGGGGACGGCACAGTGTGCCCATGGCTGACTGCTGAGCAGATCTTTGTTTGGCTGAAAGAACATCTTTTAGATAAACAATTAATAAACATAAAAACTGAAAGAAGAACTGAAGCCTCTTCTCGTCCTTCGATACGCGGGCTGCCCCAAGGCCACCCCGGGCCTTTTCAGGCCCCTCAAACAGCCGAGATAAACCGGACAACTCTCTACTTTGACAAAGTCTAATAACTTCATGTCATCAGAAAATGGTATTCAAATATTTTTGTTTCTGCCAAGAAAATGCATGAAGACATTAGGTCAGTCTAGTATCGAGGCTGATCTTTGAGGAACTCCCTTTAGCAGTCATTCTTCAGCATGGTAATCCCTCTTTCAAGGTATGCAAGAGCTTTTCTCCACAAGAACCAATTTCTTGTCCACCTTAACTGCGTGCTCTAGAATAAGTAAATTCTGATGCAGAATCATATCAAAAACCTCAGAAAGCAAGAAATTATTATATGCAACTTTCAAAAAATATGTGGTTCACCCTATCCCTTTATTCTTTTAAATCTATAGCTTTATTATCATCTCTAAGACATGTTTCAAAGACTTTTTTAATTACTGTAATCAGAGTTCTGAGCCTGCAGTTTATTTGGAATATATCTTCCTGTTTCTTGAGCATGAGCATCACATTCCTGTTTGTCAGGTCATATAGAGTTGAGGCCTATTGACAAATTAAAGTTTGTGTAACATGGACTGGCAACTCCCTCACTAATCCAGAAAAGCAGCTATCTGCCTCAGAGCAAAGTCTGCTCTAATGATGTCTGCCTACTGTGCACTAAAATTTCTCACAGACAACTATAGGAAAGCATTAATTCAGTTTTGGACTTGGATTTAGATGATACCTAACTCTCTTTACTTCCTATTCCATCAACAATGCATAAATTCTTCATGGCACTTCTCTTTGTTCTGCTTTACATGTTTTCATTTCCCTTTCAAGGTCAAATCAACTTAAGTTTTGACCATTCCACTTCAGCCCTTTACTTTTTAACTTCACAACATTACTTACTGGTAAGTGTCAAGCTGCTTCCAAGATGTCAATTTAGTTTGCTATGGAAACTATTACTAGAAGGCTAGGATGAAAATTATGTATGATTTAAACCTTGTATTTGAATAATTGCTGGGCCTTGTACACATTTTTGACCTGTAGTCCTTCTGACTTAATGGAATACCTTTTTTAATTCATCAGATTAAGAATTGGATTTTAGTAACCTAAATTCTAGTCCCATAATCCACAGTAACACTTTTTCAGTCAAATCCTCCTGGTTTAGCAACCAGTGTCTGCATATGCTTCCCATAATTTAGCAAGTTTGTTCTGACAAAAATCAGGGCACTCTCTAATCTCAGGATTAGTGACCAAGCTGTAGAGATGAAATTCCTTTTTTTACTCCAAGATCTTTCTGAAGAGGAATTTATGTATATATTGCACCATTTGAATACTCCAATCTATCTCCATGATAGTTTTGCATTTTTTAAAATAACCTATATGCATCTCTCTTTTTTTTTCTCACCCCAACACACCCTCTAATTTCCCATCTGAAGCTATTTCAGATTTACTGGTTGCACACTGAACATTTCATTCTATGCTGTTGGAAGTTTCTCTAAGGCAGAACAACTTGGAAAACTTAAATTTCCACAGTCTTTACACTATATATGTGAGATATTCATGTTGTTCTCTGCTCGTATTCTTTCATTTTAATTGGCAGGGATCTTATTCTTCCTTCTATTTAGGGCAGAGTGGCTCAAGACACCTGTGACAAACACTGTGCTTTGTCTGTTGTGTGGAGCTTGCCCATTTGTCTTTTATTTCCTGATTTTCCTCAATCTCAATGGAAAGTCAGTTGTCCTGTTAAAAGACAATAAACTCTGGTCATGGAAAGAGCAGCAGTCACACATCCAGATAATTGTAAAAATAGTTTAGGCCAAAGGAGTAGTTGAAAAGGGTAGGAAACTAAATAGGACCTCATATTGACCAAGATGAGGAAGAGGGAGTTGCATAGAAGTAAAGGATGAATTAGGGAGACCTATTTCTGTAAATAGGAAACCTGACATTTCTGTAAAACTATTTGCAATGAGGTTTGTTGTATATCCTTACAATTAAGACTATTGCTGTTAATTAAGATTAATTAAAATAATTAAAGTTATTGCATTTTCCTGCTTCCTGAACTAAAGGAATTCAGACTCTAGATGTCCTCATCTAGGTCCTGAAGGGGACTAGCAGGGACAATTTTGTTTTAGATCTCAGTTAAACATGCATACACAGTATGCATGCATTAACATCACATTCTATCCCAAATCCTAAAAATTTATTTGGTTGCTGCTCATTGGTGGGTCCTGTGGAAACAAAAGACTTTCCATCAGTAATAGAACTCATCCCTGGTCAATTTGTTTCTGGAGGAGTGGTATCAGCATAAATTGCTGCTTTTTTTCACTGTCCAGGTTGATGCATATCTGAAAGTATCTTGTAGCAGCTGAAGTAATTCTAGGTCTTGAAAGTGACACAAGAATTGGTTTAGAGAGGCCAGGCTGCATAAAACTCCAAAGCACTTTGTGGTATAAATATCTTGCAGGTATTTAGCTGGCTACTTGTAAATAAAAGAAACTATCAATTTTGAAAACAGATGGAGTTCAAGTTCACCTTAATGCTGCACTGGCATCAGATTGGCCATGAAGGAGTGGAGAGCTGTCTCATATGATGGAGCTATTTGTGCACATCGAGTCGTCACGTGCCGCTGCTTCCACAGCAGCATCTGTGTGAACTTCAGCCCATGAAAATCCTCTTAGTGCATGTTAGAGAAATTTGTTACTGCCTTTAGAAAATTTATTGATAAAATGTCCATTTTATAAAATGTGTTAAGTAGTACCTGAAGACAGGGCTTTATTTTAGATGACATTGTTAATGTGATAGTTGAAAAAAGAAATTTAAAGAACAGAATTTAAATGTTAAGTAGGTCCTTCTATGACAAAAAAATGTGCATGCTTGACCTTCAATGGGATTTTAAAGCTGACTGAGTGCAAAAAAATCTGAAAACTCTCTCAAGACAACTAGTTTATTTACATTTTCCACTTTATGTTCTGAAAGAAATTTAAATAATGAAGGGGATTAAAGTTAAGGATATGAACACACATGACATTAGTATTCTGACATCTGTATTTTCTAAATATTCTGAGCAATTATAAAAAAAGAGAATTTAATTGACTTTGGGTACATTTTTCACTAAAAGCTGAAAAAGTATTTGCATCCCCCTGCAAACTATATTTCTGCAGTGCCACTTATTTTGATAAAACATAATCAAAATAAAATATAACAATATTCTGGACAGAATGTGTCATAAACCACAAAAAGAGAGGTTTTAAAGGTAAAATCATAAAGGAGGAAGGAACTCAGTATTTGAGAAGAGCAAGAAAATCAATTCCCTGACCAAAGATGAGAGTTAGAAAGACAAAAGTATCTTGGATTTAGACAGCAAGATATTATAAGCAGGGATAATAAAATTGAAAATGTGCTGAAAAGAATGAATGTATGAATAAGGGAAGATTCATACAGTCAACATAGGAAGAAGAGGTCATCAAGATATAGAATAGGGTAACCTACATAAAAGAGAACCTCATCAGAGCCTCTTGAAGACAGGAAAGCTGCATTGCCCAAGCAGTTGATCATCGTAGGTGTCCTCTGTGGGCTTCATATTCACCTTGAAGGAGACCTTGAAAGATAGATGCGTGATTTATTTTCAGTTAATTTATTGTAAAAATAAAAGAGGCTTTAGTGAATGCATTTTCATGTAGTGGCTAAACAGATCTACTATGCCTCTGTGTATTGAACATCTAGTTGAATCTACATTTCATTAGAGAGGAATCCAGGGACTGCTGCTGAAGAATCTATTGGATATAGACAATGAGCTAGCAAAAGACCCTCAGTAACTTGGCTCTAAAATCTCGATTCTTCACCAACTCTAAAAGAGCTGTATCTAACAGTATCTATTATTAATGGATGTGGTTAGTTAATGTTCTGAATAAATAAAGGCTTTTCTAGCTGTATCAGCATTGAACATTGCTAGGCAGAAATTTATCTATCAGCAAATCACTGTTCTGAAAAACAAAAAGGGGGAGGAAGAACGGGTTCCAAAAAATGACAGGTTTGTTTCCTATGGAAAACACTTTTGGTCAGGTAAAAGACCTTTTCAATTTTTGTTTTACTGTTTCACTGCAGCATTTTTCAAACAAATGATTTTGGTTGGCCTCAGAACCAAAAAATATCATTATTCACGCAACTCTGTGTGCAGTTGTCATCAAATATCCTTTATTTCACAGTGCATATTCCCCATTAGTCAGTCAGCCTATGAATACCCCAGCTTTATTCACGCAGCAATAACTCCAAGCACCAATCAACAATTCCTGGCCAAGTCTAGCTCCATTTGGCAAAGGATGACCTGAATTCAGCAGGATTCATACTTATGTGCCCACATAGTTCTACAAAAGTAACGCATGACACCCAGAGAAAAATTTCGATATCATGAGGAGATCCTCAGTAATATATCAGCAATAGTGGTGGCAAAAAACAAAAAAAAAAAAGAACTTTTTCTCTGATTCCTAAGAGTTTAACAACGATCTATGACATGATAGAGATGGAAAATTCCAGTCTTAGTTTTGTAAGACAGTTTTCTTAAAAGTGCTTTTGTTTCTTCTTGGAAAACTGACGCTTTTAGCAGAATTAAAGCAGTGGTTTAGAACTGCAGGTGTGATCACGCAAATGTTCCATGTTTGAAAAGTTTAGCAGTTACCAAATAACAATATCAAGAAAATACTATACTAGCATTTTTGAAAATTCAGTAATTATTTTTTTCTTTACAATAAAACCACAAAAATAAAAAGAATTCTGAAATTGCTTTTAAAATAGTGTCTACATTCAATTCTATTCTTTATTTATTTCAGGCTCATCACTGTACTCTAAAATTTCAACACCCTGATGACTCATTCATTTGATAAGGATAGTTTTTACCTTAGTGTGGTACCAATTCAGAAGACACGAGAAACATGGTGGAATTTGTCATAAAGAGACAGCTTTGTTAATAATATCAACAAAAAATAAAATATGAACAGCCTGCAGAAGTAGTTATGCTTTTCATATGGGGGAATCAAAATATGCAGAAGGGCATTACCAAATGAATTTGCAATATCGTTATTGTAAAAATTATGTTTTCCCCATAAATACAGAACCTTTCTTCTACTCTCTGAAAAGATTCAGATAGGAGAAAGATAACACACATTATTTATATCAGTGGGATGAGGTAAATCCATAAATATGGTTCTATAATTATAAATAATTGCTTACCTACAGTTACCAGAGTCCATGATTTCAGTGTAATCTTCAATTTTAATATTTTTGTATAGAGGGTTCTGTACTGAATCACGATTCATTTATTGGCAGCAGTGACTGCTGCACAAGAACTTGTTGAAATCAACCTATAACTGTAAACACCACTAAATTATAATTGTATATTTATTGTGGCCAGTCTCTTTTTGACACTTTCATGTATGGTGAAAAAGGGAAATAACACTTAAAGACCTGAAACCTTATTCCCACTGTGTCCACTTTTAAAGGCAGAAAAATTTGCTGAAATATGCGTGAAGCACATGCTGTTTATCAGGGGCTCAAGTAAGGGTTCAACAGCCAAATGTTTAAGGCACTAGACATACTTTCAGTCTGTTTCAAAAGTCTAATAACTTGAAATCATTTTGCATAATATTTTGTCCAAAACCTGCCATACCATTATTTCTTCTGCAACTACCCTTTACAGAAGACCAAAATAACATATTTCATGTGTAAGAATGCTTGACTGTTGCCTGATATTTTAGCATTTGGAGGAGTTGCTTATGATGACAAACATCTCTTTTGACACTGGGCACACCAAACTTCAGAATAAAAGTGCAACAACTGATATCAGGAAACAACTTCCATCAGATTCTCAAGGCTTTGCATACCCATGGTGGTATTGCAATTACATGGTAGGATAGTTCACAGCCTTCACAGCTGCAGCTTTATTTTTGTAGCTATATGAGAGATGAGATTCATATAGCTAAAAAAGTCCCCAACATGTAGATAGCAAACTGTTGAAGTTCACCTGCCTCTTATTATATATTTTAAACTTTGACTATTACCAAATCACCTTTGATATATTTTCATTTTCAATAAAACAAAGTTACTTTTGGTTTTATATTTTATTAAATTTTTATCAGATCGCTTTAATGGCACTCTATCTCCCCATAAAATCCTGAAGTAATTAGAACTGTACTGAGGATAAATAAATGAAAGCCCTTAAAAGAAAGCTAATACTTTGAAGCAATGCAGATTTATTCAGTATTTCAAAAATTAGGACTATAGGAATTCAAGTAGATTTTTCACTATAACCAGAGTATAATTTACGGTCTCAAATTAACATTCCTCCTACTATGATTTTATTGTAAAAGAAAATGCAAAGGAATATCAGAAAAACTTTCACTCAGAAAAATGGTACCAACTGTCAATTACTGACTGGGTTTTGCACAGATAGAGGCAATTTGTACTTGGACTGCCTTTACAAAGATGGCTGTAATTATTCAGTTAAATAAATACTCTGTACAACAGAAAAAGTAATTTTAAACCACGATTCCTTGAGATACTGTTGAGGCAGATGTCTGACAGTAACAATAACTGTGATGCACAGACAGGGATAGTACTAGACTTCAAAATACCACACCCACGGTTCCTCATTATTCTTTCAGCAAGAGGGATCTTCAGGACAAAATATTGAAACAAAAAAAGCATCCAATTCATTCAGCGGGATGAGGAGAAGATCAGATAGTTTGGAATTAATTTGTGTTATGTTTTTGTTTCATGAACACTCAAGTTCACCTGTAGAAGGACTCTACTTTCCAAGCTGCCCTGGGGAATTTGTGGAGCTGTTCCCTGAAGTTCTAACACAAGGCTGTTTGCTCAGTCTAACTTGGCTGACAAGACAAACTCTGTATTAGCACATCACACCTCAACTTTGTGATAGACCAAATATCCAAACCAAACCCCTGAAATTCACCAGGCACAGGTGACAGCTGCTGACTTGGTACAAAGCAGCTCAACTCCATTAAATCTGAAGGAGCCACGTTGCTTTATTCTGTCTCAAGATTTTGCCAGAATGTGTTATATACTTCAGTTTCTCTGAAAGAGTTATCTGTGATAGCAGAAGTTTTGCTTATGTAAAATAAATTGTAAAGTGATTTTACTACCTCAGTTCCAGACAATATTTACTGAATTTTTTGACCACTCCAAAGCCCACAGAAATATCTAGTAAAATAGGTCTTAAATGTATCTCATTCTCAATTTATATACAAAAAAAAAAAAGATGAATGCTTGCTGTCTCTTTTCCCTGAAGTATATGGTTGGATGGAAAACAAAGTTTCCATCTTATGATAAATGTCAGAGTTCTGTGGTTTGTGTTCAGTTCCTGATGTGAACAAAAGCGGCTTTCAAGAGTTTTGGGAGAGATGTCCAATTTCAGAGGGGCTGATACTCAAAGCATGCATGAAATTTTAGTTTCTAATCCATGCCTGAGGAACAAGGGACTTAATGCTTTATTTTCTATATCCTAAGTGAAAGCACTTAGCAACAATTTTCTCCAGGGCAACTTGTCTGTGGACTTTTGCTCACAAAATCTATCTTTCCAGACAGTCTTAAGCTGACATAAGGATAACTTTGTGGAATTTGCTAGAGTGAAGGAGTATGGTTTTTTACAACACATTCTTTTTCTCTTTTTTTTTAAGGGTATTTCACCTCAAACACCAATTTTGAGCCCTAATAGTGGTAGAATCTCAGCTCCCACATAGTTCCAGCCTGCCACAGGTGGCTTCAGGAATTCAGTGATGGTGCCAGACACCTGAGACACTCTTCTTCAGAGAACAGGGATTCCCATTTCAAATTGGAATAGCACCTATGTTCAGAACCTGAAAATGTTAATGGCTGAAAGAAGGGGAACAGGCTAGATGATACCTCCCTGAGGGATTCAGGTACTGATAAAGTAAGACCCCTTATTTTCATAACATTGTCTTGAACAGTGTGGTAACATCAAAATAAAGTTGGTAAGTAATTCTGTATCACTGAATCAGCATTACATCTGTGAAAAAACATTCAGGCAAAAAAATTTGAGAAACCTGGCAACAAGTTCACTATAGCAGATAATATTGACAGGGAACTCTTGGCTTAACTTGCAATGTCCCAAGGGAGCATTTGAGAATCAAAGTTAATCTGGGTTTCTCCAGAAATTTAAAGAGCTTTCCAGTTTTAAGGTGATTTAATAATTTTTTGTCAGGAATAACCAGTTGTCAATAGGTAGTATGCTTTTTCCCCACAAACCATAATACATGAAAAAGTTTTAAAAGAAATGATCAGTCTGACGATGTACATCACTTAAAAAAGAATCTTCCTTGGATGTTTAAACTTCAATTATTTAAATGTTAAAAACGTGAAACAAAACAAAACAAAACAAACCATCAAAAACAAGGAAACAAACAAAACCCAACAAAAAATTCCAAACCTATAAAGAATGGTTATGGAAAAGTCAAGACCCAAACTACTGCTGTATTTTAGGCTTTGGCTAAGGACTTGCAGGAGACTTCAAATGGATATCTATTTACATTATGAATCTCAGTGAGAGGGCAATAATAGGGCTTTAATGACAAAATTTGGGTGACACTCACTATCTTGCAGGAGATTTACTCCTAGGTGTCTTCCACCAGGACTGAGGAGCATTTTGATCAGCCAATTGAGGGATAGCTCTGTGGAAAATATTTCAGCCTTGCACATGAGACCTGATTAGTTTATATACTAAGTCCTTTCTATCTGTAATGTGACAATCTGATTTTAATGCCACCATTTGACAAGCAGTGCAGTCATAGTTTACCAAAATTACTAGATACATGTTTCCTGGATTTTTTTTTTTTTTAAATCTTGACAAAATTTTGCTATGCAACAGGACTCTTCTGAATTTCCTCAAAGGACAAATTACATCCATTTATCATCCCTCAGTCACAGATTTCCAGCTGTCTGGAGTCATCGGGAATAAAAAGCTTCCTTTAGCATCTCCTGTGGACAGGTCAGAGTGCAAAGGAAGGGAACAACATTCATCACCAATTTAGTCCAGGAGGGGGGGATTAACTACATTAGAGAATAAGAACTGACAACTAACTCACCAAAGAGTAGAGCATGTCTGCTTCTACTGCTGCTACTTTACAAGTTGACCTTCACCCCAGCACTTTTCATAGCTGCAGGTTTGACAGATGAGCGATAATGAGAGTCCAGAGAGTGCACAGCACAGACTGCAGCTTGAGCTGCACAAAAGCCAGTCATCACAGAGCACTTGCCTGGCAACTCTCAAAGGATATTGCACTTTCAGTCCTTTGATCATCTTTTTTTTTTTAAACAGAGCAAGCAGAGTAAGGCTGGGACAGTTTCAAAAGGATAATCTGTGGTATGCTTCACTCTTCCCTTTTTTCCTCACTTCCCTTTCCTTCCTATTTCTCTTCATGAGGCAGACTGCATATATTAAACTTTGATAAATGACAAATAATTCCTGCTGTTCAAAGAATGACCATAGAGGTAATTTCACTTCCACAGCCATATTAAACTGTCAGTTAATTTATCCGAAAAATTTCATAAGAAATTATTTACAACTGCATACATATGCACATACCAGCACAATAAAGCTAATACATACACCTAATTAGACAAAAGACATTGCTGTAATGTCTATTCTAGTTTATTTCCCCACACTGTAGGGATTTGACCCTCCTGTCACCTTTCTAGTATTTAGAGATCTACACCACATTTTCACATCTTGGAGAGGAAATATTCATGTTGCACATGACTGCTTTACTTTCTTTGGCAGACTGAACATGTTCACTTATCTTTTCTAAACGGTGGCATCATTTTAGTGCTGGATTCATTTTATGTAGTAGTTTACATTTTGAAGCAGTGTGCAAACTTTAATCCTCACAGTGTCCTCATGAGAGCTGAGAGGGAATGTTATCTCTGGTTTTCAGACAGAGAAGCAGAGCTTTCATGCCTACTCGAATCAAGCTGTAGTGACTCAGTAAATTACTGTCCATTGGCTGAACTATGGAAATAATGTGAGCCCCCTTGAGCCCCTCTTATAATTGCTTAAATCTCAATTAAAGAAATCTAAATCAATGTACTGGTACTTCAGGTAAGTAACAGAAAGTACAGAACCTTCCTGCAATTGCAGACATCCAGCTGTCATTATGTGATCCCATGCGTGCATACTCGAGGAATGAAATATGCAAACAGTTTTATCCAGCAGTATCCAGCTGCTGGGAAAATCCTAAACTGCTGGACTTTGCACTGGAAATGCTGAACCTCTGAATCCTTCATGTCTATTTTGTTGCAAGCATGCTCTTGAAGAGAGATGGCAACAAAATTTTGTAGGCTTCTAGTATCTTAAGCCACTGCATCAACTGGAATGTTTAATACATACAGAGTGATCCATCTTTTTCTAGTACTATAAAATTAAATATTAATACAGAGAGAATCAGAGCTAACCTCTTGATTTAGTATTTCATTGCAAAACATCTGCAGGTGTTCTGTCTGATGACAAAGAGACAAAAGGCATGATTTCTAGTTGTCTGCAAGTAAATGAGTAAAAATTTTAAAAGTACAATTGAGAATTCTCTACCAATTTTTTTTTCTGTGAAGAGGAAAATAAATCCTCTCCATTAAATTATTTTGTAACAAACTGAGCTACTTTAAAGTAGCTGGTAAAAGGCTGGACAATTTTATTTCTGGAAATGACAACAAAGTACCAATTTGACCTTCTAAATAGTGATTTGTTACAAAAAGGGAAAAAAAGTGACATTCTGGTTTACAGAATTTTGTATCTAAAACTGTATTTTTGTGTTGCAGCCTCTTTAGCCCACAGGCCTATCCATATATCATTTTCACAGTAAGGCATTGCCACTCCCACTAATACGTGATATATAAAAACAATAGAAAGGGATTAAATAAGGCAGGATGGTATAATGATTATATCTTAGAAATATATGCTAAAACAAGAAAGTAAATACCAGTAATTGTAAAGTGAAAAGAGGGCTGGGAAATCTGCACTATGTCTGCAATTATGTCTATCAAAGTAAAAGGAAAGTATGAGATTTAAATTCTGACTTGCAGAGAAATATGAAATGAACTGATCTGTATTTATAAACATGCAAAACACACATAGAGGATAAAATGCACTGCATATATTTTACAGTCTAATAAATAAAGACATAGGGGAGCCAGGCATTCCTTTGCCATAAAAGACATTGAGGATGGATGTCACAAGGCATTTGTAGAACACCATGTAAGAGGCAGAACATTTTTATAGAACTGAAAATTAAATGCCATCTAAAAGGACAGGACAGCCCTACAGCAAATTGACCCTTAGACAACTGCTACCAAAACATTCCAGTTGATGAAATCAAGCCAACACTGGAGTCAGCAAAGCAGCCAGACACAGAACTCACCAGATCTTGTCTTTTTTTTCTGTTGTTTTCTTTTTGTCAAGGTTACTTTCACAGAAATGTATGCAATACAAATAGGCATAATACAATAGATAATAATTTTATGAAAGAGAATCAGATGCAAACAGAAGGGACTGTCATGGAACACACCAGCACATTAAAGACACATATTAAGACATGAATTAAAGTAGCAGGAAAAACTGTCAAATAAATTGTATTAGCAATCAAATAAGATTCTTAGTAGGGTTTAAAACAGTAAGAATGTTATTTTTATGGGTTTTGTGCTGTTGCATTGAGGTTTCTTTGGGGTTATTTTCAGTATTAGACATCTAAAGGATAATATAAAATCTGAATTTACAGAAAACAGATAGTACAAGACATCCAATAATTTTCTGGGTTTTTTTTCTTTACAAAATTTTTGAAATTTTTAAATTTTGATCAGGAATTGTGATAAATATGATAAATTTGGATTTCACTAAGATGCTTTGAATGGGTCAATATTAGAAATTATTGGTTCATATAGACAAGATGAGGCTTTGCTTTAAAACTGCTTAGTATGAAATAACCTATTTATTGGTCTTTCAGGAGTGACCTGTACACAAAGGATTAGGAAGTACTACAGGAATGACATAACATGAAGGAGAATAAGGATGTCATAGAAGGCAGAAAGAAAATTCTTCAAGAAAATTGATGGAGAACGAAGGAATCCAGATAACAAAATTTGCAAATACATGCATTTAGTAATTAAGACTTTCTGTTAAAAACAGAATCCATCTGTTAGAAGAGGCACAAGAGGAAATCCTGTCATACTTGTCAATATCATGTCTGCAGAAAAACCCCAAAACCAAGTGTGATTCTAAAATGAATCAAACTTATCTGTAAGGTGACTCTGTGGTAGACAGATTGAAGATTTAGTACCATTTGAGAGAATGCTGAGATAATTCAGAATTTTTTATTTAAACTTTGATAATCCATGAAGAGACTTCATTGTTTCATTCATTAAATGGGCTAAAGGGGTAAAGAATTTTAACATGCCTGTTGGCAGATTGTGGAAACAATTACCTAAGAGAACACTAAAGATATTTACATATTCCTGAGTTCAAAGAAGCATATGTTAGCTTTCTGTGTAAAGCATGGTGGGTGGATGTGAGTCAATTTCAGTCAGATGATCTGGTCAACTTTAATTCCCCCTGTGTTTACTAACACAGACTTCAAGTTTCTGACTACATATTGCTCTTTCCACAGAGCTCCTGCTTCATTCAGAACACACAGTAAATAGTGGAATGGAATGAGCAATTACAACATTAAAAATTATTCTATCCTCAGTGAAGATGCATTACCATGTATTATTTAGAGCTCATCCGTTGAGCTTCTGCACTAAATACACAACTGTTCACGTACACCTAGGGCTCTCCATTGTGTATTAAGTCAAAAGAATATTCCACAAAGATCACTCAATTAATTTCTTATAAGACCCTATCAATGAATTTCACGCATTTCAGAGGTTAAGTTGAAAGAAAATAAGAAACTCCTATCAAGTACTTGAGAAAATGCTGGAGTTTGCATCCAGATCCCAAAATACAACTATAACAGCAAAAATTCCTGCTTTGTGGGTTACACATCCCAGATTTCTAACAAAGAAAACAATATTCCTCTGTCTAATGACCTTAGTTATTATAAATCTATGATTCATTCCATACCACAGTCTCTGTTCTTCTTGAATGAGGCAAACTGCTGTGAAAGATTACTAAGTGATTATCTGATAAAAAACTACAATACATACACAGAAGATGGTTGTAAAAAAAAAAAATTGAACCAAAAATCTTGTTCCACCATTTCCTAACTTGATTGTTTCCTACAGAAATCCAATAGTCTCAAAATATTTGCATAATTTATCTGAATCTTAACGAGTTCAGGTAAGCATTTTTTGCTTTCCCTGGAGTTAAAGGAAAATTTCCTTACAGAATGGTTTTATATTAGCGTTATATTTAAAATTATTTTGTTACTCATGTCTACTTTGAAGTATGAGCAAATATTTGAATTCAAGGTACTGACTGAGCCACACATCCAATAGAATATGTGTTAAGAGTACTTTGTTGTTTGCTAACACTCAAAGACTCTACTGATCCTTGGAGGTGAAAACTCATTTCCATGGGGAAACTAGCAGAGGCCTGAGCATTAATGATCACTAAGGTTTAGAGCTACATAATCTTATTAGTAAAGACATAAAATTCAGATACAGCTTTCTTCCAGATATACCTAATTAATATTATACATGAATGATAGATAAATTGGACTGACTAATATTTTTATCAAGACTGTATCTCTGTGTATAGTTGGTTTTACCATACATTTTTTTCCCCAAAAACCTCTGGTTACAGTTTTTGTGGAAAATGTAAGGATTTTTTTCTATGGAATGAATTAATATAAGACATCTTATTATTTGGATGCCACAATGCAATGCATCAATTAGGTAAGTCTTACATTTAGTTTTCACTTGGAGTTCATTATAAAAATACTGTTATTTGCTATTGATAAATAGAAAAAAGCATAGTACTGCCTTCATAGAGGAGCTGAGGGACAAAGTTTATTGAATGGAAGCCGCTGATAGACATTAGTGCTTTTTTGTGAAGTTTTCACAACCCAGTAAGAGTTTACAACATCTGAATGATTTATAGAAAAATGGTCCACTGAGAAATGTCATACTTTGTATGTTTTGGTACAGTTAGGAAAAGGCATCCATCCACATGTTCATTACCTCCACTGAAATTGTCTGTGAGTGATTCTCCTACTCCCTAGATTTGTTTCATCACTAAACACTTCAAATGCCCTAAGGATGTCTGGAAACAGCAGGATAGATGTGTAACAGAGTTTATCATGTAAAAAAAGGGACTTGACACGCCTACATTCAAAGAGGGCATCCCTTCCACCGAGAAAAAGCACTTGTTCAGGTAGAATGAATTAGCTGCTATTGCAAGCACAGCAGCCCTAGGAATTTGTCTGAGGACACAAAAAAATGCAGATTTAAGTGATGTGGTTTTTGGACTGGGTTGAACTTCTCATACAGGACATAGAAGGAGAGAATTGTCCACCCCCTTCAACTCTATCTCTCCTTTCCTTACTAGTTTACACATCACTGGTGATTTCCAGATTTCAGTTAAGATCCAGCTACAATTTTGAAGGAAAAAAAAAGGTACCTTACATTCTCTGGCTGCTCTTGACCATAATGGTGAGCTCTTGACCTCACCATTATATTCCTTCTCATATTTCTGTGCATCCCATTGTAACTTCTCTTACCATTTCTCTCAAAACTCAAGTTACATGTACACTTTATTAAAATAATCATCTTTTCTTTGAATTAACTTTAAGAAATCAGCCTAATCATAAGTCTGCAGAGAATTCAAGAACAAAAACAAAAATCTCAAACAACTGAACAATGTGTATTTCTAACTATAAAGCCTGTTGTTAAGTAACAAAACCCAAGCTTTTGCCTTTTTCAGGGAAATATATTGTTGGTCTCATAGTCATTACCATTTTTAAAGAGAACAAAAAGGGATCCCTTGTAAATGAATACTATGCAGTAGTGGAAAATGGAAGTGAAAAATACATAAATCACTTTAGTAAACTAATAAAAAATGAAAGGAATAATAGATATTACTAAAGTGAAAGACAAAATTTAAGGTATGGTAAATAGAGTTGTTGTCCCTTCATGATAAAGAGAGGAGACCTGAACAGCAGAGAGGAGGAATTCAAATTATAGGAATCTAATAAAAAACTCAGTGACTCAGTCTGCAATGTTTGATGAAGATGAGAAATTACTAAGCAAAATGTTTAAAAGCTTAGTAAAAGCAGTACACTTTGAAATTGCCCAATCTTGCTACATTCTAGGAGGGTAAAATAGAAAACTGATTATTCTTCCATTAAAGTCATGCAACTTCAAGATGAAAATCAAATCCTAAGTTACATTAGAGAAGAGCAAAAACATTTGAGGAAAAGATGATTTTCATATAACAAAACCCGAGTCTGGGAAACTCTGGCAGAGTCTGGGAGAGTGTTATAAATTTAAAGACACCAGTATTCTACTGTAGAAAAACTGGTTTTTTAGCCAATGGAAGAGTATTTTCTGTGGGAAATTCAGAATTTACCCAGGTCAGTACAATTTTGCAATTAGACAATCTCTTGTCATTAAGTAAGCCAATACCTTTGTCGTTTGTAATGAGAGTCCCTGAAATCACAGACTTAATTTAATTTATTAGGATTTTCTTCCTTTCAGATCCCTGAGTAAAAAGTATATCCCTAAATACTCTTGAAACTGCGGCATTAATGATTTCCTATAAGTATTTGCAAAGACTGGGATTGATCTAACGTAGAAAAACCTACATTTCTTAATTTATCTAAAGTATAAAGGAGCTGACTTCTTCCTGCACAGTAAAGGCACCTTACTTTAAAAGTCTTGGAAGTACTTTTGGCCATCTGCATTACATTGTAACACTGCATTACAATCTTCCTTCAGGAACTGAAGAGGAAGGAATTGCTTGGTTTTGCTTAGCACATTGTTTTCATGCTTAGGCAATTTGATACATACATTAAAGTTTATGTCATGAGAGGCAGTTTATTTAAAATCTCATTAGAAATACTTTGATGTTTCAGCAACAAATTTAGAAATATAGGGTTGTATCAATAAATATTCATTTTAACAGGGAAGAATAGACTTGAGACTCTAACTGGCCCTTGTAAGTAGAAATATGGGCTAAAGAGCTTATAGAAAATCAGTGCTGTGTTTGCAAAAGTGATCTTTAAAGTCACAGGACTATTTCTAGACATCATGGTCTCATTTTGCTGACAAAAAGAAACTATGTTTCAAAGTTGAGCCTTCAGAGAACAAAAAACATTTCATGAAGTTGTGTTCCCCAAACAGTTTTGCCTTAGAAACGTCTAGGTCCAGCTGCCAAGTGGTGATATGTCATTTCCTTTAAGCAGGCCTGTTTTCAGAGTTTCTATCTCTGAAACATATTGATGTCTGCTCAACTCTGTTATTTACCTGATCTCCTGTGTTTCTAAGACTTTAGTATCCTCCAAAATATCTCAAGTCACATTTGGCTAGGCAGATCTCCCAATAAACAGCAAAAAGGGACGTGACATACTTCTCATGGGCCCTCAGGAGTGGTCTATGATTGTTGCATCTTTGCTCAGGCAGCTTCAGTTTCCAGAGGGGGGAGCAGAGTGAGGCAGTGATTTAGTTTATTTGCATTTAAGTAAGTGTGAAGCAGTGTTTGGAAGCCAGCTATGGTGTAAGTATTTAAATCACCAGTGGTTTGTGGTATCGTGCTTTCTTCTCCCCCAAGAGTCGAGGGTAAGTCGTGTGCTAACCCAGTCACCCAATGGATTTGGCAGAGAGGTGAGTGTAACTAGCATTTACATCTCAGTTGTTATTTCTGAGTGCTTTTTGCAGTCAGACTAGAGGACATTGCACCTCAGCCTGAGGGGACACCAAAATAAGCCCAAGAAGATCTGATCATCTCAATTGTGTGAAGACTATGGAATTAAACTCAGAATTCAGAATATATCTGATCAACAAGAAACTAGATGAGATCATTTCCTTGGGGTCACTGTCACCCTTCACTGCTGCAGCTTGACATGCTTCGGCTCACAGTCCTATGGATTTATTTATGACAATTCATTGCTGCTTATCCCTGTCCAAAATACATATGCGGTGGCAGAGGAGAAATTATTGTCTGCTACATTTCAAAGAACTCTTTGTTCCTGAATTAACTATGAAGATACCTCTTTTGCGATATTGAGTCTTTCCTTTTCCTTGTCCATGCATCCTCACTCAGCTGTCCAAGAATTCACAGGTAAATATTGAAGCATCTACAATCCCAACTGAGACTGAACTTTTACAAAATCTGCACATTACCACATTAAGCAAAGTGCACACAAAGACTGGCACTTCCACTGACTTGCCTTCAGCTGATAGAAAGTATTGTCAGAAACTCCTGCCCCGTACGCTAGTCTCCACCTGGATCTCCAGAATGGTTCCTCTTTTTTAGCCAAAAGATGTCAAAAGCATGCTCCTTACATTTTCAGGACTTCACACCATGTGTTTGAAACATAGAGATTTCATTAAATTATTGTGACAGCTTTAATATCTGTCTTCTGAAAATTCAGTGAAGAGCTGATGTGAAAACCCAATAGAATGTCACCAAAACCCAGGCAGAGAGAAATAATTTTCCTCACATGGTTGCAAAGAGCAATTTTTTATTTCTATGGGCTATTAAACAGTTAGGGTTCATGTCTGCATAACAAGGAAGGGATATAGCATCAGATAGAACACCTTGCAAAAATGCAATCTGACTTGAGCCTGCACAGATCTTGCATTTTATAAATTATTTTCTGAATACTGAAATTGTAAAACAAAGCAACTTCCCTTCTTCTCACACTTCTCTTCTTTGGATGAGAAGCAGTACTTTCCATGGGAAAGGAGTTCATAAAAGCAGGGAAACTTTGGAACCACAATACAATTATGTGCATCCAGGCTGATTGGTTGCCTTGACTTATCAGTAAATTGTTGAGTCAT
Organism: Zonotrichia albicollis; assembly: GCF_047830755.1. Classification (NCBI taxonomy): domain Eukaryota; kingdom Metazoa; phylum Chordata; class Aves; order Passeriformes; family Passerellidae; genus Zonotrichia; species Zonotrichia albicollis. The sequence goes on from NC_133819.1 coordinate 135,920,337, forward strand.
TAATAAAGAGTCAGGTTCTCTATTTAACTAAGGAAGCCTCCAGGCAGGAAACAGATAAAATTAGTCAGTGGTAAGTGTTATGCTCACAAGCTCTGAGATCTCTAGTTCCCTACTGGGATCTAAAAAGAAGGAGAATTTGTGTCAGTGTGACTTGGAAATTACCGTCAAACTTGCACCTGGTGGTCAGGTTATGAGAAAATGGGACTTCAGAGAGGTAAGCTGTCTCCTAATAAAGTAGATTTTCATTCAGTTAATATTATTAATTTTATTTAGATTGTGTTAAATCAGCATTTTTCCACAACAATTTATTCTAGTCAGAGAATTTAGAAACAGCAAGACAAACAGAGACTGTAATTTCAGCTTTAAGTATTTTTCTGAGGGTCTTGTTAGAGCATCAGGGAAACAAATATTACACAGGTAAAAAGATGGGTTTGAAAATTAACATGAGTGCAGAGGAGAACATATGTGGCCCGAAGTTTAGAGTCCGACTAGCTGAGGGCGAAAGGCCGACGCCCCTCTGCAATTCCTGGCCAGCACCCTTCGGCGTCTGATGGCCTCGGGCTGTGCTGGCTGCGGACTGGTGTACATCGCTGGTATAGGAGAGGAACGGAGCTGACCATTTCCCGGGGGTTAAACATCGGTTTATTGAAGGTGATGCCGGATCCAAACACCGGGAAACCAACCGGGAAAGAGTTTTTTACATAGGGGGTGAAAACAGGATTATAAAGGAGGGGGGTGGGTACAGGCGGAGCCAATCGGGAAAGGTGAGGGGATGAACTTCACAGAACTGACACTCCATGGAGACCAATAATCAAAAGGTAAAGGAGGTGTCCTGGGACCCCAGCCAACCACCATCTCCAGAGAGGAGAAGGTTCTCGAAACCTGGGAGGAGGAAGGGAGTGATTGACTGGACAGGGAGGAAACAACTTTCACTTATAAGGGAAACCAGGGGAGGAGCAATTACATATCGGCAACTATGAATAGCGGTTACTATAGCAACTTAGCTGACAGGCTAGCACTGGCGGGAAAAACTGGGGGAACGAACCCATTTTACACATAATAGGGGAGAACAATACATAAATTGGGGGAATAACACAAGAAACTTAACAACACACTACCACACATGAGGGAGTAAAATTAAACTAAAACCCTAAATCTATTATTAGAATATGAATCCCAATATAACCAGTTAGATGGTGCCTGGGCCAGTTCTGACCCTCGCTGCTGGGCCAAAGGCAGCACTGTGGTGTTTTACCCCAGAGATACCTTGGCTGGCGGCAGAGTGCAGCGGGGCACAAGACGCAAGTCCAGGCTTGTCAGGACTCTGTTTACCTCAGGAGAGAGCTTCTGGCGATGGTGAAGAGAAGAAAGGAGTGGATTCTGCCAGAGGGTTATATCCAGATGTTTATTCCATGGGTGCAGAGGTCTGCACTGGGACAATTCCTCCAACAGAATAGAGGCCACATGGTCTCATTAACATTTTAAGCTCAGGGCAGGGGAAGGGGAGGGGACAGGTGAGCCACCAACCAGGTGAAGGGGCAGGGTCTCAAGGGACTAGGGACACCTATCACACGACGCCTTGCTGGTATGTTAGCCTGATTGACACGGCACACTCCGCGAGGGGCGAGGGGGAAGGGAGAAGGTAAAACAGGACATTGCAACACACCGCAACAATCTATGGTAGTTAAATTTTATTTTATTTAGCCTGTAGTCTTATTGATTAGCATTATTGAGGGATGGAGCTTCACAGAACAGGAATTCACAGATTTTGTAGGTAGAAAGCAGATAAGCGACATGAAGAAAAAACATGTTTTCTGATGGATGTTTTTTCCACACCCCAGTTTTCACTTGCTACAGTACAAAAAACAGGCTGCACAAGGTTATATGGAAATAAATATCAGTTTCATTCATATCAAATGGGAATAGGAAGGAAAATTCCCTGAAAGTGAAAAAATTGCCATCCGCATTTATAGCAAAATATTTAAGAGAACAAAACAAGGAGAGGTCTTGATCTGCAAAGGCTGTACTTACAGGTGCTTTATCAAGAAGATTATTTTGCAGCAAATCCCTCCTGTATCAAGATGTTTATGTCCTTGACATGATTTCTTGCAATAATCGGGTATGTTTAGTCAAACAGAAAGGTCGAAGTTAAGCTACAGCTTCTGAATCTGTCGCTTTTACACAGTGAAAAACCCATCTAAGGAATTTAAGAGTAGAAGACTCAAAGAATTGCTACTAGGTTGAAGTAAAATGTTAAATGCTGCTCTTTTTTGAGCCACAAAATCTTGTGTGTCTACTCTTATGAGCTGATAGTGTATTGTTGCACATCCTAAGTACATCACAGTGGTGTGGTAAGCTATCTTACTGTTCAAATGCCTTTAAACAAACCTCAAAACATATTTGAAACAAACATTTAAAAACCCTTAGACAATCCTCAGATGCATGCTGCAGAATTACAGCTTCACTTCAGCACATCATCTCATTTATTTTGATATGTTTTCCACTTTCAGGACTTAAGCTGGATACTGGGAAAGTTTTATGGGAACCAAGAGAGAAACAAAACGGGAAGCAGGAGAGATGTGTTATGTCAGAATATTTCTAAGCAACACTTCTCTTTTCTTCTTTTGTCAAATGTTTCCATGTTAAATGCAGGCTCAGAGGGGCTCTCTCAAATTAATGCAAATGTTGTCAAATGGACAAATGGTATAAACTGAATTCCATCAGTCAATTACAATCTTCTTTGTAAATCCAGATTCCCACACATCGGTCTAAATATGTGTCCCTGGACAGTTTTCTATGTAGGTGAATTTCTTCAGGTTTCCTTAAGAATGTTTCTTCAGTGGAAATTCTGAAGAAAACTAATACAAAGGCACCATAAGTTCATTTGAACTTCCAAATATAAACCATTCTGGGCTACTCTTTATTAAATCCTCTTGATTTCTATACTCCCCCAAGAAAAGAACACAGCTAATTGACAGGTTAGTCCTTAAGCATGTGTACTTCATTTTCAGAACCTAGAACAGGCATGCATCCAGACCACTTGCAGGCTACCTATTCAAGGTACCTCTATTCCACTCGTTTGGGTATATCAGATTCCTTGCTTGCATGCAAATCCATAATGTCAGAGTAATCCTTCCTCATACTGCATCTTATGGGACCCCATAGTCAACAGCTACCTTCTAGCTTGTCTGAGTAAAGAGAGAAATGTTTTGATAGGGAAAGGGTTCTAATTGAAACTTGTCAATATTTTGAGAATCAAACAATTACTGATTATATCACCATTTACTTTAAAATAAATTACACTGAAATCCCCAAATATGTACCTCCAACATTATTAAATATTCTCATAGGGTTCATAATGTAAACATTTGATTTAAAATAGCAATGACTGCTAAAAGCCTGTCCAGACCAGGGATGTTATTTTTGCTGTCATTACAAAAAATTATATGGCAAAAATATCTAACAGAAAAAAGATATTTTTTTGAAATTTAGGAAGCAAAATGCTGAGATATATGCTTCTTTACTTATGCTCTGTTATTCAGTTTATTTTCTTTACAAATTTGTCCTTAAGTTTAATTCTCTTCCCTTCAGGTTGAGTCATCTTAATGTCCTTTACTACTTTTTTCTCCCCTCTTCTTCTCTCCAGTGATTTTTTTTCTACCAGCTTCTTTTTGCTCATTCAGTTGTGTTCCTTGAAGAGCAACTCCTCCTTTTTCAAGCCTTATCTTTCCTGTTCTCATTTCTTTCCCTCCCTCTGAAAAAAACTCTGTTATCAATGCTATTCATACCATGGTAGACTGAGAAATTTTTGCATCAGGCAACTGCCTTTACCATTCTTTCATGTTATTTTAACTTTCCTTGTCTGTCCCTAGCTGTGATGGAATGAGAGAACACAAACCAGATCTGAGAAGGGGTTATGAGAAGAAGATGAATCCTGTTCAGCCCAGCAGTCACTGAGCACCATTGTCGAAGAGTGAAGAAATTGCAGAAAAACCCATTGCTTCTTGCCTAACAGCCTTATTTCCACACAAGTTTTCAAGCAGGCCTCAGAGACACCCTAATGACAGAAAAAGAAGGGTAAAGATTCCTTTAGAATATAAAATCTGTGCTACACCCACTGATAAAGCCAAAGCCCTTTGGAGCTCATCCTTTCATTACTGGCTCGCAATTTGGTACTTCTCCTTCCGATGATGCTTAAAAGCTTGATTAGATTCCCAGCTACAGCCACAGTAAAAGTTATTTTGCTTCTCTCTACAAAGCTTGCCCCTGCCATTATCTCACTCTGGTTTTGTTTTGCTATTTCCAGACTGCAACAATTAAAGTTATAAAATCACTGTAACCTCTTGGACCTTGAAAGAACAACAGATTTTGAAAACACTAACTACATGCTGGTGCACTGAAGGATCACTGAGGCAATTTGGAGGTGTACTAGCTCTCATTTAGGTGCAGTTCATGCAGTCTCACTTCCAGAGAGTACAAGCACAACCCATCTCTGTGTAAAACACACTTTTAGTAATGGTACAGGCATAAGGGAGAACCCATGAGGGTCTCTTTTAGATGTGCAGAATGAGGAGGAAGTGAGCATATGTTAAGGTACATATTAGAAGATGAGTTAAAAAAACACAAATAAATTCAGAAATGCTAAGATTTCTGGGAAAGAACTGGGAAGAAAAGCCAGGGTTCAGGTACCAAACTTAACTTTTTTGTAGCATATGCTATAACTATTCCTGCAATAGATGTGACCTCACAAAATTACAAGGCCCTTCTAATAAGCAAAAAAAATTAGATAAATAAGGAAAAAAATGCAATGTTATAAGAAACATTTTAGTCTGTTTACTTGGTAGTACAGTTTGAAAGAAAAATTGTATAGTTTTTAGGCTGATTTGTATAAAATACAAAAATTTCATAAAGATGATAATACTTTATAATTTGAGATTTTCACTTCTAACCATTCACTTTTATAGTTGCAGGAATGCATGAATTTTTAGAAGAATAAACTGACAAAGTGTTACAGGAAATAAATTAGTGAGGTTCCTTTTTTAACAGATTACTTTGTGAAATGTAAATTTGACAAATAGACCTTGTAAGGCTCTTAAAATGAACTGGAAAAATCAGGCACATAAAAGACACTTTTTATTTGTAGCTCAAACCCCAGCATCTGCCCAATTATCTTTAGGGGAAAATTTGAAAAGAATAAAGCATCTCAGAATGAGCAAGCAGACTCAGTAGCTGTGTGATTCATAATGCATCTCAGCAAACTGTTGTTTGCTACACATGTGTCAGGGGTTAATATTCCTGTCTCTCTCAAGAAACTATTTTTATATCATTTATTCTTTTCTGCTATCACAGATCCCAAGAATTTCAGTTAAAGATTATGAATCTCTGCTGGGTGCACACAAAACTGCTTCTGGTTCATGAGAAGAAAGTCAAGGATGCTGCCAGGGGAAGACAAAGATGCTTTAAACAGAAGCATTCAAGGCGGTAAGCAGTAGGGCACAGCGCTAGGAAGCATCTTTGTCATCAACTGTTTCTGCAAAACTCTCGGTCAGGGAGAATTTAATTCGGCCATGAGAGGAAGGTTACATGGTACCAGTGTGAGATCTTTTAAAGCATGAAGGGCACTGGGAGAGAAACCAGAAAGGCTTGGCTTGAAAATCAGAGAAAAGAGTGACAGAAGATGTTACACACACAGGAGTTAGCCTCTCACGATCTCCACCTGGAAGAAGGAGTAATGCTCAAGGGGAAGAAAGATTGTATAAATCTTTAAAACAAAGACAAGCAATTTCTGATTTAGTAAATAAGTGGGAACTTCAGGAAGCTGACAAGAGGGGTCATGTGCTTAGAGTAATAGATCAGCAAAAAATTTTACACAACTGTATTCTAGGAAAATCAGAAAAAAATGTTGTAAGGGTGTTGCCTAATAACATAAGGAAAAGAAAAACCTTGCAACAGACTTAAAGTGGTAAGAGATAAAATCAAGGCCTAAATGAAAGATTTCAGGTACAAAAAATATGGCATTGCACATGTGTGCCACAGGATTTCTATGATTTTTATAAGGTTAATTAATTAGTATATCTAGCGAGTACCTCCAATAGGAAATAAGTCATCCCAGTTACCCACCCATGGGTCAGCCCTTGGAGCTGGTCCAGGAGATTTTTGCCCTATTTTCTTGTTATGTTTCTAAAGTTCTTGTGGAAAATAAGATATCCTTGTCAGGAATTCTCTTCTTAAGCGTAAGAATAAACAGAATTTCAAGAATGTGTTAGCAACAGTTTGCTAAACTATGAGAGAGGGCAGGAAAGTACTGGAAGTTACACAAATATCTATTAAAATCTTCAGGGCTACAAGTACATGAAATAAAAAAAGCTAAAGAATCTTTCGGCATCAAGGAGAATGAATAGAAAAGATGTTTCAGTCTTTTAAATACAAGGTCAATAGACTTTTTTGGGGAAAGTTTTCACTGAAGAAATTGATGGTATCACCTGTTAGATGAATTATGCACAAAAGTCCGCCAGACTTGAAAACAATCTGGACATGAGAAACTAGACAAAGTGTCTAGATAACAGGCTTAGAGAAAGCCAGGATAAAGAAGTTTTTTACAGGGATGTAAAAAGAATTCAGTGAAAAATCTGGACTGCAGAGGAAGATTATGAAGATAAAGGGATCATCATTTATCATGTATCCTTGTTCTACAAGTCACATAACAAAAACCTGTGCCAACAAAATAGTGTCCAACTTTGTGAATATCTGGCTCAAGTCAGATGAGCTACTTGTAAAAATTTATTTGCCCTAAACCAAATAAATATGGCAAGACAATTCTTGGAACATAAATATTTATTTGTAAATAAAATGCAATTTCATTTATATACAAGCACAAAATTCCATCTGAAGCAAATTCAATCCCTATTAAATTTCAATTATTTTTACTCCCCTGAAATAAAACCTAAACAACATTGTTAAGTGAAATCTTAGATTCAAGGTGAAAACACTGCAACCATAATTGTTGTATGACCTGAGGCCACACAACATAGTCCTTTCAAGTACTTCATGGATGGAATGATCTTAGAGAGCAAAGTTCAATTATACACTTACCAGTTATTTAACAGACTTTCACTGCTTAAAACCAAATTATAAACAGACCATTTTAATTCTCAAGGCTGAAAAATGTTAACTTTTGAAATCTAACAAATCTTAATTCTGTTGATGAATATGTGGCTGGCATTCCAGTTTATTAAGGCATTTGAGTGTTAAAGTCTCCTTTTCAGAATGGGGAAAAATAGCCATATTATATATATATGTGAAATTTTATATAATTATACATGCACACACATATATGCATCTACATGTGACACATATGCATATACATTATATCCATGCACAGGATAGATATGAAGACCAAAAAATTCTTACAAACTATATATATATTTCTGTGATCATAGTAATGAAGCATTTTAAATCACATCATTACTAAACAGTTGAAATATGATTTTACATATATAGCTGCTAAATAAATTTTAAAAGCCGGTTATTCACTACTTAAGGTGAAGTATTTGATGGTAAGTTTACAAAGCACTAAAAAATTGTTATGAAAAGAAAATCTATCAACCGTGTTGAACATGATGTCACACATTGACACATGTATAAAGTTATACTTCATCCCAGGAGATACTAATTGAAAATGTAAACATAAACAACCCCTGAAATTGCAGTGAGTAGTGAGAAAGTTCTGAGAGACAAAAAGTGTTACTCTACACACTCTGAGAAATAACCATACTCTAGTCTGTGTGATTATAGAGTCTGTCTGATTTATAATGAAGTTTTTAATAGTCCTTATTACCAATATCAAGGCAGTGACTGCAGTAAAAGTGGGTTAAAGGCAGAACTGTCATGAGTGCAAGGTTACGGCTGTGCTGGGCCAAGGCATGATGGGCGTTTGCACATTAGGTGTGAGCACAGAGTGAGTCAGAGCTGTCTCACTCAATGCTTAGAAACAACCCTGCACAGTGCATTTCTTTTCCACTTGTCGTTATACACAGGAAAAAAAGATTGCCAAGCTTCTAGTCCAAGACTCTGACCAACAACAATGAAAAGAATGAAGCTACTGTATGCATGGTCACTATGTGATGCAGTTTCACAAAGTCGACTGTGATGGTCAGTGCCTGTCTGCACCTCTAAAGCATTCCCAGGCCTTTAGATTTTCCTTCTTTTTGCCATACACAACATGATCTGCTGCTGTGAACCCCTTGGTCCCATCATGTGCTGAACTGGTGAGCACAGAGAAGGTGCCCTTGCTGGGGCTCTGGGTGGGCTCTGCCATCTCCATCACCTCAGCTGCTAGGAAGAGCAGGACACAATGGAGGGCATCTTTTGGGCTACAGGATTTGAAGCAAGTAATTCTGAAATGTTATTTTTCTATCTTGATATACTTGCAAGATATGAAACCAACTATCTTTAGTCCAGTTTTTCAATTAAGTGGATTTTAATCCTAAAATTCTTTTTGAGGAGGACTTACAAATCTGCTTTTGGAACCGACTTCTGAAAATTTCAATGCTTATGTTTATCTATTTTTTGAGTCCAGATTTCTACCACCTTCACAAAGCATTTTCTCATAATAACAGAGTAACAGTGGCAGGAAGAATAACATGGGAGAAAGTGGTGACATTCGCTTTCAGTTTTTTTTTCACTCAGTGGTGAGAAAACCTCTGAATTTTACAGGTTTTGCTGATAAAAAAGTAGGTTTTTTCTATTGGCAAGGCCTGTATAAATAAATAAATAAACTATGATACTGCATTTTTTAATCTCTGAATCTCAAAAAAACCCAAACCCTATGAATATTGGAAGAAAGAAATGAAAGGTGCAGATGTCCTTCTTTGTATCATCAGCATCCTGAGTTACCTGGGTGTCATTAAGTGTACTCCTGCTCTGGTGATGCTCTGTGCATTTCTGTGTCAGCGTATGTCAGCAAGGAAAAAGTCTCTATTTTTCAAAGTAACCCAAGTTTTAAGTATCAAAGCAGAGCAGGAGAGCCCTAATACCTTACATCTTTAAAATTATTATTTATAGTCTCCACTTACATAAAATATCTATGATAATATTAGAGACAAGAAATGAAAAACAAAAGTTTTTTTCCATGGGGTTATTTTAATAATGTTTAACAATAGCTGATCTGCAATGGGCCTTGTGCTCCAGCATTTCTTGCAGGCCCTTTGTTGTAAGAATGAAGTGAAAAGAGTGAAGTTTAAGAAAATGAGGTGTCAGGAGGCTAAAAGCTGCTCCTCTTCCTTGTCCTTATTAGGAACTCCTACTCTATATTTAACCTCTATAATTTAGGAACTCATCACAGTTAAAAGGGCGAATTCAGATTTCTTATCTTTATCTATGAATATCTTGTCTATTAATTTCTTACCTTCATTGTTTAAAGGAGAAATTTTAGTAAGCAAAGATGTGGGACAACAAGCTTTACTAAAAATTTTAAAATTAAAAAACCACTAGATAACTGGTTTTTTTGAAGTAACAATTAAGTAGTTTTAACTCAGTCACAAAAAAAAAGATATTATTTCTACACTCTCCTCTTTTTAAAATGTCTTCTATAAAAGAATATGAATTTCAGAATTTTTATCAATTCTATGAACTTATTTAATATCTAAGCATTTATATTATTTGCTTGATATTATCTATATCATATATATGATATAAATATGTAATAATAAATATAATAATAAATGATAAACAATAAATGATAAATTTCTCTGAAATATAGAAAGAGAAATATATAAAAAATTATATATTTGTTATATATAACAAATAGAGAAGAAAGAGAGAGAAATAAATAACCAGAGAAATATATAACAAGTAATATTTGTTATGTATAATATTATGTATGATTTATACATATTCCTAGATAAGTAACCACTGATAAATTAAAAAATAAATAAATTATATTTTTTAACTGAAAGTAGCAATCATTTCAGCAACAGAACTCTTGCCTGAAGCCATTGCAGATCTGCTTAATAGTAACAAAAGTGACATGAAAATAAAGGAACCTGTAATCTGTCCCTTATCCTGTGAAACAACTCAATTCCTACAAACATGAAAAGGAAGAAAATATTAAAAAGTTGGCACAGAAATGTGAATATCTTTCATATTATCCCTTCCTAGATGCAGTCTCATACAAATACATTTTTGGGGAGGGTGGGAAAATTTAACTCAGCAATATTATCAGCAACGTTTCCTAACAAACTTCCAGTAAAGCCGTTGGAAAATGTCAAAGTTCATATCACGTCCTCTTCCAATCCCAAATTCTGCATGTCTATTAGATGATAATAGTCTGTTTCAGATAACTAACAAGAGCTATAGGTCAAGAGACAAGAAACATCTCCAGCCACCAGTTCTAGTTTCAAACTATTCTTAGCTGCAAACAAGGCAGCCTTTATATTATCAATGACCAGCATTTGTGAGTTAATAATTCATATTGAATCACATCATCCTTAATGATGACAATTCTATGCACTGTCTTTCCTAAAATGTCTGTGAGCAATTTATGTCTTTATCAAATATCATTTATTTTAAGTTAAACAGAAATTTATGTCAGCAAAGTCTCTGGGCTGTAGACTGTAGCACTTATAATATTTGATTCTCAAATTCAAAAAGAGATTTTCATATTTAACCAAGTTGCATCCATATAGCCCATATATTTTCTGGTTTTTAGGACACAGGAATCCAGCATCCTCAGAGTTCTGGTTTCATTACATCTCAAAAGTTTCACATTCTCTTCCAGACAATTCTGAAAAAATATTAAAATTAATATTTCAAGCTTCCTAGCTAAAAAATTAATCATTTAAAATAATTGCAAAACAAACTCTATACAGCAAGAGACAATGAGTTCTGAATTGTTCCTTGGTTTCAAATAATATCCACATTGAATGTCCTGTTACACCTTTCTAGTCATGACAACAAAACTGCAATTGGCTGTCTTGTTTTAAAAAAAAAAAAAGAGAAAAAAGACTTCTCTCCCTTTACACCTTTTATATGCAGACAAAGAGTTTTCTGTTCTTTCTACTCCTCTGTCAAGTGTAAAATAGTCTTGGCAAGCAGACAGGCAAGTTTATACAGAAAATCCACAGATAATCTGGCAATTTATCTGGCCTGATAGTGATACTTTCCCTGGCTGTCACTCAGCACAGGGCTTTGTCTTTTATACCTAATATGAGTCAGCAGCACGTTTTACCACTGCCTTTCTTTCTCAATCTGCTCACACAGTCTGTCTCCCAAGTTATCAGCACTCATTCCTGGCTATGCACAGCAGAAAGGCAATGGCTATGTCAGCACATATTGCTCAGCTAAAACATAAAGCTCATTTCACCACTGTAAATGCTGCTTTTACTTACTTATTACTCCACCATAGCATGACTTTCACTCTTTGGCCATGAAATTGAAAATATGTCATCTTGAAGCCTGTTATGTACCTGAAAGGTACTTTCTGACAATTTTGACTTGTCTTGTTTCTTTCCAGCATTTTTTTTCCTAGTCACTTCTTCAGACTCTTCTGTTGTTGTCAACTAGATGGGAGAAATATGAAGCCCTAAGAAGTATTGGTCTTTTCTGTTGCTCTGAAACCAAAACAAAAATAAGAATACAACAGGATGATATCAGCAAGTTGACATTTCTTTTTCTGACTCCACAGTCATCTTCTCCAGATCTTCCTTGTGTCTAGATGACCACTGTTTTTCATGCATTTAAGACAGCTTATGATAAAAAATAAGGATTTTTCATTCAAAACTTTAATCCCCTTCCCTACTGTGAGGAAAAAGGATTTTTCCTTAAAAGAAAAAAATCATAACTCTAATTTCTCTTATTTTCAAAACCAGCTATAAATTTGTCCTGCATCTTGTGTAACACAAGTTGCAACACTAAGCACCAATATTAATTGTCTGAATTTGAAACTGAAAAGTTGGATTGTTTAACTTTTGGGAAACTTCTCTCATAAAACTCAAATGAAACAGAAGTTGATTTTTTGTTTCAACAATTGTATATGAGCCATATCTAGAGGTTGATATCGACAGAGATGAGTTAAAAAAAATATAATTTGTCAGAATTACTTGCCACCAGCCAAGAATCTCAGAAACTCTGTCTCTAAAAATTACTATTATTGACATGCAATTACCTTTTGTGAGAGACAAAAGCCATGTCTTTTTGCTGAAACAATGATATATTCTTTTTCTTTTTCACTCATGCATACACACAGAGGCAGAATTCTGATTCACATGTCATGAACAGAAATATAAGGAGAATTTATTCTGTTCAATCTTCACCATAAATGGTGTTGGAACCAAGAAGCAGCAGCCTAATTTTACAAATTTAAAATTGAATATTCAGGGCTAGCAGATGGAATAAGCTTTTTAATTTTAAGCTAAACATGTTTGAACTAGGAACTTAGAGTACATGACTGACATTGAACTTCAAATATAAATTTTGCAGAGACACATTTCATAGCGGGATCATTGTTTTATGTTGTTCATGTTTGCTTTCTCCATTTAGACTGCAGCAATTGTAAACAGCTGTAACTCATGTTAATGGCCAAAAAAGCAGGCACTTCCCTGACCTGCCTGAATGGTTTTGGGGGTTATCTACACAGGAAAGTTAGAGTGCCAGGCTGGGAATTTACTGCATAATAACAGTTCTACACAGCTGTTCTCCTCTAGAGTGAGCATCCTAGCTGCATCTTAAATAGGATTTTTTTGTGTGGTGTTTTCTTCCCCTGTAATGCAGAGCCATCCAATTCACATTCAATGCTTCCTGAAAAATGATAACTATTCTTCAAGCTAGTCAACAACAAAACATTAAATCATTAAAATCATAAATCATTAAAATCACCTTCCACCAATTCTTTTTTTTTTTTTACTTAAAAAATACAAAAAAAAGACAAAATATCCTATGTTATGTGATAACTAGATGGATGTTAGGAGAATATTTATCAGCATTTTTGCAGAGGATATTTTTTCAGGGGATGGAAACTGCCCAGTGCTCATGCACAGTGAGTACCACAAGGGATGTTCAGGGTCAAAAATGCTTTAAACATACTCTTTTTTGGCCTTCATTAGTACAGATCAGTTCTACACTTGCAGACAGGTATATGAAGGGAGTATGAATACTGAATACAAGCACATAATCCTGCTGATTATAACTCAGGTATGTTGGTTTTATTAAAGGATTTTAACGTCTGAAGAATGCAACTTTTATTTCTGTAGCTGCTCAGTTATGATTGTGTCAGTTTTTTTTCGTAAAAGCAAATTTAGGTCTCTCAAAGCAAGTGGCAGTAACATTAAACTAGTAACATACAGCAATCTAAGTCACAAATATATTTGAAATCAGCTTCTATTAGATTGTTATGGACAATTCACTTGTGATTTGTATTTATTAATATCATGAGATTTAACAAGACCAAATGCAAGGTGCTGCACCTGGGTAAGGGCAACCCTTGATATAAATACAGCGTGGGGGATGAAGGGATGGAGAGCAGTCCTGCTGGAAAAGGCTTGTGGGCTCTGTTGGACTGAAGAGATGGCCGTGAGCCAGCAATGCGCACTCACAGCCCAGAAAGAAAGCCATATCCTGGGCTGCATGCAAAGCATCTTGGCCAGCTGAGACCCCACCGGCAGTGCTGCACCCAGCCCTGGGGTCCCCAGCACAGGAAGGACATGGATCTGATTAACTGAGTCCAGAGGAAGGTCTCAAACATGATCTGAAGTTTGGAATACCTCTCCTATGACAAAAGGCTGGGAGAGTTGGGGTTTTTCAGGTTGGAGAAGAGAAGGTTCCAGGGAGACATAATTGCAGCCTTCCAGTACCTGAAGAAGGCCTACAAGAAAGATGGGAACAGACTTTTTAGTAGGCCCTGTTGTGATAGGACAAGGGGTAATGGTTTTGAACTAAAAAAGTGTGGTTCAGACTTGATATAAGGCTGAACTTTTTTTTTTGAAGAGGTGGTGAGACACTGGAACAAGTTTTCCAGAGATGTGGTGGATGCTCCATCCCTGGAGCATCATGTTGGATGGGACTCTGAGCAACCACTTCTAGTTGATGCCCATGCTCTTTGCAAGGGATTAGGACTATATGAGCTCTGAAAACCCCTTTGAACACAAACCACTCTCTAATTCTATAAAATGTCAGTTGCCAACTTCCAGGATTTTCCCAGAGATATCTATTGATGGGCAGCAACATTTAGCTATAAAGAAATCTTGCTTTCACTCTACTATTCCTTCCATCTCCTATGGGCCAAATCCTACTATATTGGTAAGGTCTGAAATTACTCACTTCTCAAGTACACTCAGTACCTAGCAAGACTGGTATCTAAATCCTAGTTTAACTTCACTCACATCAAGAAAATGACATCAGTAAAAAATTGAAGATGTAAAATAGAATAAAAGCTACCTGGAATACTATAAAATTAATTTAAAAAGCTAACACTTTTCCTGTGATGAATGAAATAGACTGAAAAATGTGGTTTAGCTTGCCTAGCTGGTTGACAGAATTCTTTCTCAGTTGTGTTTCCATCATCCTTCAGAACAGCATCTGGGAACATAATGGTGTTCTAGGGATCTTGGGCAGGGTGGACTTGTTCTGCAACTCAGCAGCTGAGTCACTCTGGATATGTTGGGAAAAAACATGGAGAACTGAGAATCTGCTCTTTCTTTCTATAATGAGGATTTTTTTCATTTTGGGACTTCTAGAAATATATGTTTAGGATGAAAGTGAAATCATCTGTGTATGCATACGTCACCTGTGATTCACTGATCAAGTGTTTTTTTTCCAAACCAAATTGTGTGCATAGAAGGTATCAAATAACGAACCATAAAACCCAGTCAGTAAGAGCATTAGCCTTGTCCCATAAAATTCTCTTGCAAGTGAACGCAAACCTTATTTATGGATTGTAATCTAATGCTCTGTTGCAGCTGGTAGGAAGAAAGTCTCAGTTATGATTTTATTAAAAATCATAGTAACATCTTCCTACAAAGATTCTTCTTGTCAAAACAGGATGTTCATATGTTGGTGCATTTTGTTCTGTATCCTTTCTGCCATATTCTACACTTAATTTCCAATACCAAGAACTTGCTTTCGGGAGAAAGAGACATTCCCGAGGAAAGACTGAAAGAATTAGAAAGCTCTTTCTGGTGCAATCAAACTTTTGCAGTAATCTGTAATTTTCCTATAAAGAGGCCAATTCAGTCCATTGTTAAAAATATAGCAATTGATTTACTTGTAGAGGACTCTTGGGAATCAGTTGAAATTATAATGTTATTTTCAAGTGCTACATTTTCCATAGTCTGAGAACCAATTCTCTTGGAAACATGTTCCCCTTGCAAATCTTTCTCGTGCCAAATAATTTTTAATTCATGTATAATAATTTCATGGACACTGTCTTCAATGTTTCCTGTCATTGTATATTTTACAGTTCTTAACTAAATAGAAGTGATATTGTGCAAATTTAATTTTAGATGCACAAGCATCATTACCACGTTTCAATTTAAATGGAACTTATTTGCAAGTGAAACAATAGAGCACTTCCCAGCAATGAGATAAGACTGCTATATGCAAGCATGTTTGCAAATGTGTCTCATAATCTTGGACTCGAGTTTTAGAAACCACAGTCAAACCTCCTACCTACATCTGTGAACAAACACAGAAGCAACTGGGGGTCTGTTTAAACCCAGCAGATGGACGGTCCTTGCATGAACAGATTGCAGGAGAGGCAGTGTGGGACGCAGTGCCACCCCTTCTGAGCAGCAAACTCGAGCAGTCTGAGGCAAAGCAGCCCACAATTAAGGCTCCACATCTTGCTTCCTTTCCTAGATGAAAGCAAATCCTCTCCCACCCCACCTCTACAAAGTCATTTTACTCGAGCAGAATAATTTGCATTCACTTCCAATATGTGCAAATTGCTTCCTAATATTTCCCGGTCTGCAGAACATGCTGAAGTACTCACACATTGTGAATGATAAAAATATGCTTAGAGCTTGTATCTGTGGAGGAAAGAGATAGTTCTTGGATTTGGTTTCTTTACAGCTGATTACTTTTTTTGGCTTGGTTGTGTAAAGACATTATTGCATTTCAGTCTGATTTGACTCTTTCTCACTTTTTGTAAAAGGTGCTGTAAGCTCAGGATAAAGGCTTTTATAAGCAAAGTGAAGCACTGTCTGAACTAATTTCATCAATAAAGGCAGAAAAGCAGGTAACAATGATGTGTTCTTCCTTACCTATGTTTGTGGATCATTCTAGTGCTTCTTCGACTCCCTTCACGTCTGCTCATGCACCTTTGTATAAAAGTCCATGTTCTTCCGAAAATTTGCCCATAAAGTAATTTTGGGTCTTGCATCACTCAAATGCATAGCAGTATGCTCATGCTAGTGGATGCTGCATTTTATTTCACAGTTTCTCACAAAATCAACACAAACCCCGTTTACATGCCTTCCTAATTCCCTATGTGATCCGTCCAAACTTAATTTTGATGACCTTGAAACATTTGTACCAAGGGGACAACCATAAGAAAAAGGACTGCTAGGAATGAAGTCTTTTGCTGCACAATTAAATATGCCATACTCTGTAGATTACAAACTAATAATGCCTTGCTTCTAAGGCATTGGTGTGCTATAATGCATCATTAAGAAACCCACTTTTATTCCATAGAAAACTTACTCAAAAGAAAAAACACTTGTTCAAAGACTGTTTCATTCTTTATAGTAAATGGATGAATAATTGAACTGACAAAAGATGTTCATTTTTGAATATTAAAATCTTGTTGATTTAGTCTGACAGCAGTATGAAGGACAAAGAAGGAAAAGTGGGTTCTAAAATCTAGTAATTCCCTCAGCACCATCATAATCCCTCTATTTGGTTACTTGGATATTACTAACAAAAATAAAGACCACATCATTTTTTTGTCTTTCATTGGAAAGAAATGGATATAAAATCCTACCACATGAAACTGGAGGAGTTTTTATGTCTTTGCTGCACAGTGTAATTATATAATTGTGTCTGATAAGGGATAAAAGCAAAAAGAATTCTCATAGGATATCCTTACTTGTCAAAAAAAAAGAGGGTTATATTATGATTGGAAGTTTTTTCCTTCTTTAGTACTATGAAGAGAGATGACACCAAAACTTCTGCGTGACTGGCAAGCAGTTGTTGAATAACAATTGAAAATAATTCAAGACATCTTACATCATGTGATCAATATTGAAATGTGCATACATTATTCAAATCAATATTGAAATATGCACACTTCTAGAGTCCTCTTGGCCTATAACAAATGCTATATGTACTTTCATTTTTTACTTCTAGCCAAGGTTTAGTTTTAGGTAGAATGAGAAAGATAAAGAAGATAGAAATAAAAACTCACAGACAAGTTAAATAAAATAAATCTTATTTTGTGAAATTTCAAGTTTTCTTATGAAAACATTTCCCTTCTCTCTGTATCACTTGATTTCTCCTATGGCTATACCTCTACTTATTCAGACCAAACTTCTGCAAAAGAACTTCACGGAAAAGTTCTGTGTGAATCTGTGAAATCTGAGTGAATAAATAAACAGGAAAACAAAGAGTATGCTAAAGGACAGTAAAATCTCATAGGAAAAAATTTGTATCCTTTAACAGTGTAACATGCAAAGTCCAAAGCAGAAGACAAAGAATTAATTTTTTATGTTCCTGATATAAAAGAAAAGTCGTAACAGTGTTCTTTAAATTTCTGATTTTTTTTCATTGTAAAAGTCTTTGAGAATAACATTTCAGAAAATACTGTTATAGACTTTAAACCAAGTTGATTTTCTGCTTTCAATATTCGCAGTATCCACAAGTGATTTTAATGCTCATTAAATGTGTTCATCAATCTGGTAGAGTGAAACATCTTTATTATCTATTGATCCATTTTAGAACTGGCAGAGAAAAATTCTTTGCCACCACCTACCAATGCAGGAACCTGCACCTGGCAGAAACATTTTATATGAGTGGGTTACTTTTGGATCATTAACTCTCAAAGGAAAAGAATTTGTCTTTATTTGTTTCCCATGTCTAGGACAGGGTAAAGTGCATCACAGAGGTTCAAATTATAGGTAGTGAAACCAATGGTAATAATAATTAATTATATTATAAAGACAAGCTTATCCTTTCTTCCGTCCTCATTAGTATTGCCAAAAGGTTGATAGTTACCTACAGTTAGCCACCTGCAGGTGTTTTAATTGTAGCTATCTGTGACTCTTTATTCAGAAAGGAGTGGGATGCTTTGAGCTGTTGAAGTGAGAAATAAATGTTTTTATATCTACTAGCCACTATAACATAAGCCATATATTTTCACCTGGTAATTTCTGAGGTGAAAATAATTATTATGTCCTTGTTAGTAAATGAACATTATCAAGCTGAATAACATGACTGATCTTTATTTTTTTAAAGAAATTTATTCTCAAACCAAGTGTTCCTACTATTGTAGGATGCATTGCATGCATTACTATAGTGTTCAAAGGGCATTAAAGTTTACATTTTATTTCCAGTTTCATTTTCAGTTCTCAGCACACTTATTTCTGCAGAATCTCGATCAAAATCACTCCCAAGTCACTCCACATATGCAGGTTTGTTAATAATAGCACTATAAACATCTTGATTGTCAGCACTGTGAAGCAGAACGACGTGGTGGAAAAAATAAGCTCATAGCTGAAATGTTGCATTTTTGCCAGTTTTATAAAATAAAAGAAGGTGATAGATTTTTTGTCTTGTGGCTTTGAAATCACTCGATCTCAGTAAAATAGCTCAGAATGATATTTTTGGTCCTTGTGAGAAAATGGCCTCTTAAAAAGCAGTTTATTAATACATTCAGGATTATTGAGACCTTCCCTGCTGTGTCATTAGACTCAGTAATGGCGCTGCATATATATTTCCATGCTGCTTTGAAGTTTCTAATTCCTTAATCTTCGCCCCTGAAAGACTTCCACTGAAGTCAAAGTAATGTTGTTTTACTGGGTAAATAAACACTGTTAAAGTGCTATAGGATTGCTCTTGATATTAGAAGGATTGTTTGCATGTAGTCCTGGTTTGCACCTCTAAACATGAACAGTGTTGAATCAAGGCTTAAGATAATTTCTTCCTGCATGTTTCACATTCAAGTGAATGATTTGCTGGCATACTGTAGGTTGTTTTATTAATATCAATATTTGATCAAATAGGGGCTCAAAATATGGAGATGAAGTATGACTTCTAGATCTGACACAAGACTAATTGAACAGGCTGTCACATATCTACTACATGATAGTTGAGATTCTAGTTATTTTGTATTCATCAGTGGAGACAAAGTAGTTCCTTGTGTTTCAAGTATTCCTCAGCTGTCAGCTGTCAGTCCACAGCCTGCTGGCCACCATGTCCTGTGGTGCAGGCATGTGAGCCACCGGGGTCTAGAGAGGATGGCCAAAGTCCCACTTACTACTCAAAATGTTCCTGTGCCTGCTTTTCAGCATATTCATTCAGCTGGATCATTACTACACAAAATTAAAAATATTTTTTAAAAAATCAGAGAAAAGCAAAATAAGATATTACTGGAAAGTAGGGAGGGATGAGATATCTACATGAATAGTGGAAGGCTGATGTACATGGTGCCCGTGTCCACCCACATCTAGATGCTGGCGATGAGGGCACTGCAGGGTGGTGAGGAGATGCCAGTGGCCACCTCATGCTGGACACAGCTGGTTCCAGCTGACACCAGACAGAACCATCCATCAGCCAAACTGGTGGCAGCTCTGGGAAAATCTATTTCAGGAAGAGTGAAAACTGCACAGGCAGTGAGAAATAGAAAGTGAGAAATAATCCCATAAGCACAAGGTTCAAAGAAGGTGAAAGAGATACTCAGGTGCTGGGACAGCACCTACAGACCATGGAGACCAAGGTGGAGGAGTAATTTCCCTGCAGCTCATATGGAAGTCCAAATTGGAGCAGGATCATCCTGAAGAACAGCAGCTCATGGAGAGAATCCTTGCTGGAGCCCGGAGCAAATGTAAGGAGGTACAGGTATGGGTTGACCATAATCCCCCAATCCCCACTATTCCTATGTTGACAAGATAGAGGAGTGGGGAGAGCAGTGAAGTTGTCTGGATGAAAAGGGGGCTGAGAGGAAGGCAGGTTTTCAATTTTGTCTTTGTTTCTCATGGTCCAATTCTAATTAATTAGTGATAAATTGACTTTCAAGGCAAATTTGTTTTGTCTAAGATAGTAATTGGTAAATGATCTTCATGTCTATATCTCAATCTGCAATTTTTTAATCATATTTCCTCCTTTTGAGGAAAGGGAGCAAGAGAGAAGCAGGGATGGGCATCTGGCAGCCAAAAAAGATCAATCCACCCTGACTGGGGCTGGAACACTCACCCTTCTAGGAGAGGCTGAGAAACTGGGACTTGTTCTGCCTGGAGGAAGGGATGGCTTCAGGGAGCCTCACCACTGTCCTCCAACACTTACAGCAAGGTCATCGAGGCTCTTTGCAGGAGTTTAAGCTATGAGAGAAGAAACCAAAGCACAAGGGATTCAGTCCAGATATAAGGCATCCCTTTACCCCACAGGGAGAGCCAGGCAGTGGAAGAGGTTACCCAGAGAAGTTGGCTCCTTGGAGGTTTTCAAGTTCCAGCCAAGTAAAGCCCTGAACAAAGGAGTCTGACCTGAGAGCTGCCCCAGCTCTGATCAGGAGTCTGGACTGGAGACAAAGTCTATTTAAGTTTTACAGTGGTATTTCAGTAAGAAAAGACCTTCAAAGTGTCCTACTTTATTAGAAAAGAAATTAATATAGGATTTATCTTCTCTTTATGATTTTTCTAGTCTGTGAATATGTTCCTATTTAAAACTATTACCCATGAAACCAAAGTACTGAACTTTCAAGAGAGTAAATTCATATTCTGCAGCTACAACTGTTTTCCATTTGCAAATTTCTTGTGCTTTACCTTAAACACAACACTTATATCTTCAACAGACATAAACTTCAGCATCCATTACACTGAAAAGAATTCAAATTCAAATTTATGAGATATGAGAGTTTCAGTTGTGAATAGGATTTTTTTTCCCAACACATAGTTGCTGTTTTCCTCAATTATATAACATAAGCCACATATATTAATGTCTGAAACTTTGCAACAGCTGGACATATAAGCCCATGCCTTCTTTTATATGTCTCTGTTCTCATTGTTATTCTTTTGTAATTTGGAAAAAATTACAGTTAAGGATGATTATCACATTTTGTTCATAATGACATCAAATGTATTTCCCATGTCAATATAAAATAGTCTTCATATTTTTGTATTTTGGGCTTTTTTCCTTATCTTTGAGGCTCTCATATTTGCTAAGTTAAAAACAGCCTAGTGAAAGAAGGCTCAGGCAGACAGCTGAGAAGCAAAAGAGCTCCTAGATATTTGGAAATATTTTTGACCTAAATAAGTTGGGCAATTTTAAATGTAGCAGAAAACAACCAGGCACTTTACTTTCCATGCCAAAGCACTTTAGAAGCCCAGCTGCAATAGTTTCAATACTGCTTTTGCTTTTATGTACAGAGAAAACATTCCTATTGAAAAAAAGACAACCAAACAAATTAGGTTCTTAAAAAAATAAATTCTATCTTCAATTGAAGTTCCAGTATCCAATCTTTGATTAGAGAAAGAAATTCTGAACATGATTTTTCATGTAAATCAGAACCCTAGACTTTGTCATTTGGTATTTCAACACATCAGATTAGCAGAAGTCCTTGGAAACCTGCTCATGTAGAGATTATAGCCATGGAGAAATTTTTGATACATTGTAATGGAAATAGATTGCCTGAATGTATATGAATATTTGTTTATACATCTATTAATCTATATTAAAAATGTCTTACCAGAACACAGCCAGAGATGGAGACCATAAGCCTCTCTTTGAGAGCTAATCATTAAACCATTGCTACACATCCTAGAGTAGAAAATGAAGTCACCATTTCTTAATTTGTTCTTTCCTGAAGTGTCAAAAGCAGCAAGAGTGGACTGCTGTGCAAGAGAAGGAGAGGTTAAGATATGATTCTTGAAATGGGTGATAGGGAAAACCCCTGAGGATACTTCTCACAGATTTCTCCAAGGTGTGTTTTTATGGTTACCCAACCCAGGTTTCTCAGTTTCACCTCATCCAAGCCTTTGGAGCCCAACAAAGGAGGGAAGAGGCTGTGGAGCCTGTAGTGCCCTCCTGTCTCCATGCACTGCTGGAGTGTTTCTCTCCTACCCTTTCTAGCCCTCCTTATAGAATTGTTTTATTATTATATGCCTTCATCACAAAACAGTTCCAGCTGTAATATGTAGAACTTCAGTACTAATTCAAAGATATGTTTACATATATATATTTATATATATATATATATATATGTACTCACACACATATGTATGTAAACATACATGAGTTTTATACAGATCTTCTGCATCACTCTGTACTATTTTGAAGTTTTTCAGTACTTATGTGTTCCTGTATATTTTTAGTCCCAGTGTTTGTACAGCTCATGGAAGAACACAAAAATTTCTAGCTAATGTAAGTGTAATGTAAGTAAAAAAAAAATAAATATAGAAATGAATGCTAATATCTGAACTGGGCTTTTTATACCTTTCCATTAAATACTTTTCATTCTTCCAAAATTACAAAATCTGTTGACTAAATCTTACATAGCACTGCAGTGAAATTCAAATGATGTATTATTTATATCCACTGTTTTCAGAGGAGATAACTGAAGCTCAGGGAGGTGAAAATTATTTTCTCATTATCTTAAGCAGTTTTAACAAATCCTGCCTTGAAGGCTGCTTGTCGATAGTAACTACTCAAAGTTATTGGTATAATTCTTTAGCCAGTTAGGGGAATGATAACCAGACAACAGAGATAATTATGACAAATATAGATATATTAAAAAATAGTTATCTAGGGCTCAGGGCCCAGTTCCCAATATTTGATCTCTGCATTAAGGTCAGCACTACTTTTCCTAATACACTACTGATACAGTAATTATGAAAGTTTACCTTTTCATGTAAATGATACAAAATCATTTTAATAGAAGAGATGTTTCTACAACTCCTTGCAATGTTTTGAACAGTACCAGTAAAGAAGTAAAAATTCATAAAAAAAGTTTTGCAAAGGCAAAAAATCAAAACAACCCCTAAAACCTGAAGTACAAGAATTCTGAACAGGAAAGCAGAAAAATTTATATCTCTTATCTGAAGCAAATCAGGAGATTGCATTTATACCTTGTGACATTGCTGAAACACAGATTTGCTGCCTGCAACATGAGGCTAAAATGAAAGATCTTCCAGATTAACAGAATATAATTCAAACCCACATCTTGAAGGAATTAGCCTAAGACCTAACTAGAAATTGGCTTCATTTCAGATTTCACTCTGAAAAAACCTCACTAATCTGAGAGGAATCCCAGTTTCCCATGGAAAGAGAGTGTGTGGTACCTCTACCAGCTGAATAGCTAGCAAAATCACAAAAAATTAAGATCTGTTTGTTCCATGTATGAAGAGCAGGGCAGAAAAGGAGTGTAGCTAGAGCAACAGTGCTGAGTTGGGTCTGAAATATGTCAAGGAGGGACAAAATTATTGTTTTCTAAAAAAAACCTCCGAGATCTAAGAAATATAAATCCTTGTTGATGTAGTATATACAACCAATATGATAACCATAGGATTGCTACCAAAACTCTTTGTCCCATTAAGCTGGACTAAATTATTTTTAGACCTTAATGGACAGACCTGGGGAAGGTGCATCACCACAGACCTGACTCCCTTCCTGTTTTTCAGAGATCTTCCTCAGCAGTTGAGGGATACTGAACTGTATCCTTTTATTTCACTCCCAAAATTTTCTGGTACATTCTCATTATTAGTGTCTGATGCAGTTGCAATGCCTGCTATGGCTCAACTGCATAGCTACTGCCTCCCAACAGCAGTGAGGAAGGATTCCAACTACTTTCTAATGTTACTGGTGCAGTAATCAAAATATAGATATGTCAGTGTTGGTGTGACACAAGAGGAGAGGGTGGGGAAGAAGGAGAAAATAGCCTGCTTCCTAAGTTACAAAGCCCAATCTCAAAAATGTAAGTAATTCCTTTTACAGTGTGAAATAAGAAGTGTCTATGCAGTAGTAACAAAAAAGGGAGTTTCAGCAGAATCTGTTACAAATTTTCTAAAAAGAGATGCCTTTTGATTTCAGCACTTTTTTTTCCAGGGATTTGGAAGAGCCAGAGTGCTACTGGGCTTCCAAATTATGGTCATCCAAAAATAGTTGCTCTCTCTTCTATTGATGATTAATTCAGAGCAATTTTCCCACATAAGGAATGGATGTCTAGAAAATGGAGCCTGCACAAGATCTATATAGGTAGCTGAGCCAGGAATAGAAAAGTTAGGTGAATCCTTAAAGACTTTCTTCAGACTTGGCCAAAAAGTGATATTGCTACTGTAAAGGCCAACAGAATCGCTGACTGTGTCAGCAAAAATGTAAGCCACTCATCAGGTTAGCTGATGCTACAGAAAGGAGAGACTCAAGCAATTAAATCCTATTATCTATTACATTAATTTATTAGGTGGCAATCTACCAATCAAATGTCATGCTGCTGTGCCAGACTTCAGCTGCTGGGATGATAGCAGAATACAACTTGCTGAATCCTTCTGTATTTCAAATCCTCTGGCAATTTAGAGATCAGAGCATCAAGTGGAGGCTGAATGTGGCTCAGAGCCAACAGATAATTTATGAAGCAAGCGTGTAATAGCAGAAGCTCATCAAGAATGTAGAGAGCTTGTGCCTATGGTCCTAATTTCTTTTTATGTTATTACAATGGATGAAATGTTTAAGGTTCACATTGTGGAGAACAAGACCTTCTGCGCTGGTTTTCTGTGGCAAATGAACCTCAGAGAGCAGTATCAGAAGATTCTCTTCTGTAATATGCTTCAGCACCAGCTCTTGTTGAAATGTTTATTGTTAAAAAATTCAAAGGAAAATTACTTTCACTCTTAAAATGAAACATTCAGAGAACTTTTTGCTTAGGTAAAGTTTTTTTTTTCCCCTCAGAGCAAAGTCTAATTTTAAAAAGTGATTTTGAAAACAATTTTAACTCTGAAAATTATTGACAAGATTAGAATTAAGGAAAAGATTGATTAGAATGTATTTCTCAGTGTGTTTTATGAATGTCTAATCCAAAAAAAAAAGACAACTCCTGGCAAGCAGTGCACTTTTAGTTTAGTCACTTCAACAAAAGAAATATCCTAGATGAAACAAGTAGTAAACTGAAATAAATAAAATCTGTTGAAACAGTTGAAAACAAATTTATTATTTCATAGAGATTTTCATTCATATGACAGGATTTCACATAAGATATACTAAGTGTGGAGTTGTGTTTTTGCTACTTCTACTATTCTAATACAATTTTTTTTTAAAAATAGATAAATAGAAGTAGCATTCTAATAATTAATAGTTCAGTATTAATTTATCATATGTCAAATTCATACTTACTATTAATCTTTTAAAAAAAAATCAATAGTAACTTAAGTATTAGGAGCTACCTTAAAATGAATTAATAGCATTGACAACTATCTAAAATTAGGTCAGTTGTAGTATGTGCGTAAGTTTGTGCCTATTCTGTTGTATTTTCATTATGCATTTTGAAAATGTCTACTAATATAGAGCTTAAAGACCTGGTACAGGTCATCAATTGCTACAGCTCTATAAAGATTAATAAAGGCATGGTCTGTAGAGCTAGAAGTGTAAAAATACTGCAAAGAATCTAAATGTTTGAGTATTTAATGGGAAATGCATGGAAGAGACAGGAATGCCAAATTTTTAACATATATTTTTAAGAAAATATTACTAAACCAACTTTTGTTTATGTACCCTTGTTTTAGTACTTATGTCCTGAAACTGAAAAAAAAAAAGAAAATGTATGTCTATAGGGATGCATGCAATCACAAGAAATTGCTAAGTACCCAAAAAGGCTCATAAGACAATATAAAAAATTCTTGTCTTGGCATTCTTAAAATTGCCATTATTTCTCTACATCCTCTGTTTTCCTTTCACATTGTAATTTTTTGTCCTTTTGTTTATATAATTTTAATAGAACAGTTTATTTCACCAAAGGATTTCAGTTTTATTAGACAATAAAAATCCTAAATATTTGTTTAGCTATTTTTTTGGGCACAGAGTAGGAACAGTGATACCAGCAAACTGTGTTAGCTAATGAAAGTAAATGCTGTGGGTGAGGATATCCAAGCACTAATTAAACTTCAGAGAAAAAAATAGGAATTTAGGAAGAACTGTTGAATGGGAGTGGGTCTGATGGAACTAGAAAAAAGGTGATGGGAAGAAATTAGGTGGACAACAGGAAAAAAAGTTGAAAGAAAATGCCAGTTTGGTTCTTGAAAGAGAGTCTCATAAAAATCTCTGACAAGTTTTCTGAAAATCCAGTCATCCTTGCTTTGACCAGGATTTGTTTTGTCTTTCTCTCTTACTCAAGGCCTGTGTATTGGTTTTACATAGCTAGATTTTGGCAGCAGGCGGCTGCACAAGTGACTCTACAAGAGGCTTCTAGAAGCTCCTCCCATGTCCAACAGGGCCAATGCCAGCTGGCTCCAAGACAGAGCAGCCGCTGACCAAGGCCAAGCCCATCACCAAAAGTGGTAGCACTTTTGAGAAGACAGATTAAGGAGAGGGGAAAAAAATTCCTGTGCATCACACGAGGGGACAGGACTTGGAATGTGTGACAGAAACAACTCTGCAGACACCAAGGCTCCTGGTAGGAGCTGGGACCCATAGAAAGGAGCACAGGTGGAGCAGGTTTGCTGGCAGGGTTTGTGACTCTGTGGGGGACTCACAGTGAAGCAGGGGGCTGCACCCCATGGAAGGGACCCATGCTGGAGCAGTTTGTGAAGAACTGCAGCTTGTGGGAGGAGCTCGCCTTGGAGATGCACATGGAGTGCAGTCTCCCATGGCAGGAGCCCCACTTGGAAGGGACAGAGTGTGAGGAGTTCTCCCACTCAGGAGGAAGGAATGGCAGAGCCAACATGTGAAAAATTTTCTGCAGTCCCCATTCCCTTTCCTCCTGTGACAGTGATGGGAATGAGCAAGAGAAAATGGAACACAAAGTTAAGCCCAGGAAGAAGGGAGGTGGTGCTTTTGTGGGAAATATTTTTAAGGTTTGGTTTTATTTCTCATTACCCTACTCTGATTTGATTGGTTAAATTAATTCATTTTTCCAAGTCAATCTCTTTTGTCCATGATGGCAATTGGTGAATGACCTCTCCCTGTCCTCCTACTGGCCCACCAGTCTTTTATCATATTTTCTCTCCCCTGTCCATCAGAGGAGGAGGGGAATAGAGTGCCTTCAGTTGGCACCAGTCATCCCCCCAGGGTCAACCCCTCACAGCTGCTAAAGAAACCAGAGTACGTACTCTTTGCAGGAGAACTTGGGGCAGTGAAGATCCAGAAGAATTAATTCTGACCTCAGTGTATTCAATTTTAAACAATATGAGATTTAGAGTCTTTAAACTTAGCCACATTTAAAGAGGGTTTTTTTTGCATACAACCATTCATAAGCCAGATTTAAATTTTCACTCTGAAGTATAGTAACTGAATTAGTTATTTAAAATAATGACTGAGCATGGAAAAACAATTTATTTTCCCCATTACTGTTCTAAAATGGAATTTCATTGATTTTTAGGAGAATATTTAGTGTGTGGCAGATATTCTGCAATAAATCCTGTGGCTCAAACTTTGGCCATATCTTTTTGGCTTTTTTTTTCTTTCCTCCTAAGAATGGAAAATGCAAGGTACATCTTGCTATGTGCAGTGCTACGGTTACCAGCCATAATGACACAAGTACAGAACCAGGCACTTCACTCTCTTCAGAATGTCTAACAATTAAGCCCTACAAATGCTGAACTAAAAATAAATCAGAAACCCCTGGGTCTGATCTGCTTCACTCAAAACCTTCACTTCAAAATGAGTCCTGCTGTGTAATTTAAATTCATCTGGCTTTTTTTCATGGATTCAGAAAAAAAGCCTCAGAGCCATTGCTTTCTCAGTTAGGCCTCACTGCTTCCCTTTTTTTTGTTTTTAATAGGCCTTCAGAGATGGATTGACCCTAAATGAATAGACTTAGAAAATTAAAATGAAAACACCAACACTAAGATTCTCAAAGTTGCTTTTACTCTGTAATAAAATGTAAAGCTATACGACTGCCTACATGTCATTCAAATCCCTTATTTCAATCTTTTTCTCTGAGTTATTTTAATCAGATAAATGTGCAGTATTATGGTAAATATCTATGTTGTGGATATTTGAGGTATTAATTTAGGGTTATAAGAGGTTTTGGTTTTTTTTTTCTGTCTGCACTCTGGAAAGACTGATAAGCAACAAGAGAGTCTTCTGCTAATAAACTTCTTGCTATCACACATGTAAACACAGATTGAGTTAATCCTGTGATGGGATCTGTAATAGTTGAAGTAAAGCGTAGGAAATTACAGGACAGAATCAAACTAAGATCCAGGTTATTTGGGTACAGAATTTTCATAGGCCTCCTAAAGACTCAATAGGATGTCTCCTTCATCTTTACAGAGGACTGAGCAATTTACTTATCCACCTAGAGTAAAACAGAGAAGATATTCTGTCCCTGGTGATGCTGGGATACGCACATGAGGAAGGAATTTTTTGTTGCTAGTAATAATGACTCTAATTAGTTTCCATGTCACAAAACTGGGCATATCAGGTTGCATTCACTCAGGTCTTTCATTCATTTATAAAAAGATAAAGGAAGTGAATAGAAAGAACATAATGTCAAATAAACTAATGACAGAAAAACAGGGCAAGCTAGATAATGCAATGTAAACACCAAGATTTTCAAACATTTGAAGGCCTGTTTCAACCCTACAGAATAATTCCAAAATCTCTTCACTTATGCATACTTCTTAATCTTTGATGGGAAACAGTTAACTGCTTTTGGTTTTTAGGTAATTTAGCTGATGTGGCATTCTATGAATCTACTTTCACACTGCAATTTTATGCTGAAATCAACAGAGAAAAACATTCTTGTTAATAGAGTCCTGTGATTATTTCCTCAGCATTTTAGGTATTATCATCCTTATTGACTTGCTTATTACTTCTTAACGAGCTCTTTTGTCAGTGCTTCTAATCATCAAAAAGACTAGGAACATAAACCTGATTTCTCTCTTCTGCTTTGATGGTAGTGTTATTTCACTGATTTTACTTGAACACATATTTATTTTTCACTGTTTATAATCAAATAATCAGATAATGTGTTTCTTATATATAATTAAATGATGAATAAATAATAATGTGTTATATATATTTATATCAAATAATATATTTCTTTTTTTTTTTCTTATCAATTCTAAGAGGATCCCATTTTAGCCTTTTTGTTTTACCCCTCTTCAGTGGAATTATATTTCTTATCATTACATTATGAATCGGATTAATTTCCCCTGTTGGTGTTCTCAGCAAGGCTGCAGCATCCTAATTTTATATTTTGGGGCATTAAACAATATATTTCAGGAAAAGGTACTCTTAGATATAGAACTGGGAATAGGGACAGATAATTACTCAAATTACTCGGTTTTTGTTCTTTTTAGTGATCTTGCAACCCATCAATATCTATGTTACCTATTTTGTAATAACAGAAACATGGGAACCAGATGCTAGGCACAAAAATTACTCAGTCAAGAGTCTTTGGCAGCCAAACTGTATGTTAGAGTATTTGAACACATCCGAAATCTCACTGCCTTTGAAAGGACTTCAATCTGGCCCAGAATGGTCACCAGCCCACAGTCAAACCATGCCTCTGATTATATTACAAGATAATTTCTAATCATGGACCAGCCTTCAAAAAACCAGTGAATTTTCAAATTATGTTTATTTATATGTTTATTCTGAAAAACAGCCCATATAGGCTATTAATGGACTTTACTAGATATCACTAGTGTATTTTTTCACCTACAAAAGGCTTGGATGGTAGAAAAGCGAGGATGAAAGAAAAAAAAAATGCACTGGTTTTTGCTTGTGAATCAAATGCAATGAAATGGACCCTTTCTTCTATTTCTGTTAGTAAGTCATTCAATCTTTGTATTCTTCTCCCTACACATAGATCCAAAGGATCCTGAAGCTCTGTGCTGGAATCTCTCCCACGGTAATACAAGCAGCAAATACAAAAAGCTGTTGTATGAAAAAGCAGAAATATACATTACTTTGGGATACACTTGGCTAGATCTCAACTGTCAAACTCACTGAGCACAAATTGAAATGTGTCAAAAGCATCAAGCAGTTGATTAAGAGCATGTCTACACTTTCTCACTGCTCTGTATTCATCATGACAGTGATAGAAGGTCCTTTGCTTATCACACTTCTATTAAAGACATAAAAGATGTATGTTGTCTAAGGCAGTGTAGGTGACTTTTGTGAATTACTGAAACACATAAATTCTATTTGTTAGAATGGCTAAGGTCAGCTTGTTTGTGATATGTGGAGACAATTTATCACTATATTTCTGAACTTTATATTAATATTTATTAACTCACTATTTATTATTCTTGTTATCTCTGGTATATATTTAATTTTGGCCATTAATAAATTAAATAAGTTTACTATATTCGTCAATGTGTATTTGTCAGTAATGGAAATGTTCTGGACAGTATTTGCTCACATCCTGCTTCAGCATTACAATCTACAGTGCGAGGGACAAATTTCTGTGACACCTGGTAACTGGGCCCTAAAAACACCTCTCTGTGTGTGAGATGAGCACCCAAGTCCAGAGAGAAAGATGTATAAGTCTGTAGGTCTTGCTCTGTGAGAAGCTGATAGAGAAAGACAAACATCCTGTTCTCAACACAACTGGTGATGTTTCCAAACAGGTAAACATATTACATTGTAAAAGGGAAACAATCTTCCTGTTGCCTGTTACATTTGCCATGAAGATAGCAAAAGGAATAAAAGGAATCAAGAATATAATCCAAAAAAAATAAAAAGATTTCTGAAGGTGAATGTGAATCACATCACACAGACACATTTTTCAGTCCAACCACCTCCACCTCCTTGCTGAAAATGACTAATCTTTGTCATGGCTGAGGCAATTTAAAGCTAAAGTACAAGAAGAGTCTTATGGAAGGAATAGAGACAATAACTGCTTGGAGCCAAATCAGATCTCCCATTGATCATGAAGAAAGTGGGTATGATCAAAGAGATTGTGGTCTTTGTGACCATGAGAATACTGCAGGGTAGACAAGGAAGAAGGCTGCAACAAATGCAGAGGAGAAGATTTGCAGATGACTTCTGCCTGGAGAGTGATGGGTGTAAAAGGCAAAGAATTCTGGGTCTGCAGTGCCCACTGCAGGATTGGCATCGCGTGCTGAGTTTAGGGAGCCCTTACTGAAAATCATCTCTATGGAGGAACTAAGATAAATGTCATTTCCTTCCTCTTCATATCATCTTTTCCTTTCTTATACCTGATTCAATTTCCCACAATGGTTTCAATATTTCTTCTCCAATTACTGGATTTTGTCACTCCTTCTCATCCCCTTTCCCTCTTCAGAGGATGTCCTTGCATTATTGTGATTCTATACAATTCTGTGTTTTCTTCTTCTTTTGAAGTATTGCCTCTTCCACTTTCCATCATATTTGTCCACCCAAACTAATTTTCATAGGCATAGTCTAAAAGTCATTGCATTTTTACTCACTTTACCTGTCAGCTTTCCTGCTGAATTTCAACTGCACATGCCATCTACACAAATTTTGCTGTAATGAAAATAATTACTGGTGATTACCAATTGCTAGGTAGCAGACTACAGATTTATTATCACCTCAAGCAACCTTGAAAGACATTATGCCTCTTCCATTTAAATTCTTTAAATTGTCAGGTAGATGCTATAGAAAAAAAAATTGTGTTCGCAGGCAACCTTTTTTCTCTCTTTTGAAAATAATTTTTACTTTTGTTACACCACAACTAAACAGTAAATAAAGAGATCAAATATACCTGACTGGACTTCCAAAATGATACAAAGTGATATAAAACCAGTTTTTAAAGTATTCAAACCCATCCCAAGTATCCCAAAATCATTATTTGGACCAAATGAAACATTATGAGACTTTGAGGGGAGAAAAAAAGCTCAGCAGAGGTATATAGATACAGAGGGACATGGAACAAGAACCATAGCTTCAAATGACCAGAGCTGAAACAAGATTCTCTCCTTTCAAAACAACTTACTACAAATCAATTACAAACATTTGGTCACAGCTTAGAAAACAGCAATTTTCACAGAGAATTTAGGACAGCCTTGTCATTTACATCAATCAGTCCATATATTCCTCAATATCTAAAACAATCACAGCAAGCAGAAAGCAGCATGCAGACATGATGCTCTCAAATGCAGAGTGAACACACAGTGTAGATTCGAGGAAATCAGATGTCCAAATCAAAAGATGGTATTCATTCAGATCAGTTTAAACATGGCAATATCATTGATATTCAAATTTGAAACCACAAACCTTTATTGTAATGTAGTAATTTTTTGTTCTGTGAAATCAATATTTTCTCATACACAATCATTTGAATAACTGAAACTTGTTCATGCCAATAAATGTAGATAAGGGGAAATAAGACTTAGAAATAGATGCCTTCTTGACTGAGTAGTATTGGAAAGTAAATATATTTTAGCTTGCTTTTTCAGTAGTACAATCACTGTTTTTCTTTTTTGACATATTCTGGCAACTTAAATTTCACCAGAATCCTTCTGTCTATAACTTCCTAATTGGGGCAAGTCATAATGAGTGCTCTTCTTAGGATTTTTGAAGTAAGTGCTTCATGATATCTAGAATAACCTGACTTTCTTCACAGGGCAGACCCAAACCTTAGGGAGATTTTAGTCATTCAGGAGCTACTGAATGCTTCTGCCCCATCTTCACTTAAAGTCTCTATGGATCAATGTACAATTCTCCCCAGAGTTTAGTAGTCCCTTTTTTTTAGGGACAAATATCCCATCGGGTTTAGGAAGGTTCTTTCACAAAAATGTTTATGAAGATGAACAATTTACATGCTGGGCTACTACATTTATTTCAAAAACTTCTTTTTGAAAGAAGCTTTCCCTTCTCTTTTCCCTTTATAATATGTTACCTGAAAATATATCAGTTTAACAGCTCATCTATCTAATTTTTGTTAAGCCTCATAAATCTTAATTAAGAATGGTCTTAATGTAACATTTTGCCTCAGAAATTATTTTTGTAATTTATAACTCATGATATTACACTGAAGACTTTTATAGCTGATTTATATCTAATATAGTACTATGTATAAAAATGTGAAGACAGATGTGTATGAAAGAAATAGAATGTTGAATGTATTTTATTTCTACAGAATTTCTTGGTAATACTGACATTGTAGGGTAGTTTAGAAGAAAATAAACCTAACAGAGCAGTGCAGAAACTTGAAACAGTGAAAAAGAATCCACCATGAGAGTGACTCAGTTATAGAAGGCATCCATGAAAAGGCTGCCATTAACAGCTGTGGCAATGTACTACAACAAAACTTCATGTACTGCTACTGGGAGTAAAACCTGCAGAAATTTGAAAGGAATTACTTCCACAAATTTCTATGGAATCATAAGGAATCACCCCCCTATTGGAATATGAATCCCAATATTACCAGGTAGATTGTGCCTGGGCCAGTCTGTCCCTCGCTGCTGGGCCAAAGGCGGCAGCTGTGGTGTATCACCCCAGAGACACCTTTAGCTTGCTGGTGGTTGCAGCTGGGCACTAAACAAGTCCAGGCTTGTTAGGAACTCCGTTTACCTCAGGAGGAAAGCTTCAGGCGATGGTGAAGAGAAAAAGGAGATGGATTCTGCTGGAGGGTTATATCCAGAGGTTTAGTCCATGGTTACAGAGGTCTGAATCTTGGGAACAGCTCCAAAAGAATGATGACCACATGGCCTGATTTACCTTTTAAGCTCCCGGGGCAGGGGGAGGGGAGGGGACAGGTGAGCCACCAACCAGGTGGGAGGGGCGGGGTCTCAGGAGAGGATGGCACCTAGACAGACCAGTGATCTCTGGGCCTGAGGGGCATCCTTTGAACTTGACCAACCACATTACACCTTGTTGGAATGTTAAGCCTGATTGACAGGCCAGCAGGGGGCGAGGGGGGAAGGGGAAGAGAGGTATTGCCACACCTGGGAGGTGACCTGGAAGTCTAAAACAGGACATTACAACACACTGCAACACCCCCCCAAAATTTCTGAAATTATACCAAAATGAAAGTTCTTTTAAAGAGATTTAGGAAAAGCAGGTGAGAAAAATACAGTGATATAGAACAAAATGTCCAATTTTCATACTGAAAGGAAAATGTTCTGTTTTGCTAAAATTCAGCCAATACAGATTTTGAAAATCTGTGCATATAGGCAATAAAATGTTACCACTTTGAATGCAGAATTAGATGCTATTAAAAAAAATACACAGAGTAGGAGTAACAGAATCCCAAGAAGAAGATTTATTTTCTGTGCGTACGAGATTAACAAGTGAAATAATCTGAAGAAACATGAGACAAAATAAACCATGTTATACATTACCTGCAATGTTTTTCATAATATTAAGCACATAACCTGTACTTCCTCTGCTCTCAAGAATTTATAATTGAGTGTACTTTTTTAAGCTTTTTTTTTTTAAAGAAACTCTTAAGGCAATTCTAGGTATAAGTAAAAGTAAATAAAAGAAAAAGTCATCAATTTATGTTTTCTAAAGCATTTTTGATTGGAGAATGCCAGTTAAAAAATTCAGATTATTGATTTTTTTGACATAATTTTCATTAAAATGAATTACTAAGAAAACCAAAAAAATTAGCATGCAACTTGAATCTGTAACTGTTAAAAATGAGGAAAAATTAGAATTCATTAAGGAAGACTTCATTTTAATAATAAGTATGCAAGAACTTTCTTAGTTAAATGTTATGCAGAGACAGGTAATAATTATTCTGAAGCCTCAATGTGTTGTAAATCTTCACCTCCTTGGAAAAATAGAGGACCAATTGGACAAAACACAAAAGTAGGGAATTATTTTCCTCTGAATTATACTCTCTGGGCATCATAATTTGTAATACTGTCCAAATCTTCCAGTAAGTGAAGGACTATGCAGAAAAAAGTTATTAAATACTATCAACCATATATATAAGTTTCCATTCTTTGAGGCAGAGATTTCCTGCCTCTTTGAGCCAAACTAGTTACAATGACCCCCAGTAAATTAGAAATATTTAATGGTCACTATGCAAGCAAGCTTCACTGCATGACAAATGTATACCTCCTAAAATTACAGTCTTTATAATATTTCTCATAGTACTGTTGTTGTTATATAATTCTTGTTGTTATTATTATTGATTACTTTGTTCCTGATGCCATAACAAAAATCTGTAAAGTCTAACAATAGATGAACGAGCACAGCTTTACAAATTAGGAACTTAATAGTTTATAATACTAATAAAAATACATTGTTAAAATATTTCCACCAGGATTCTATTCAAAATCTCTAATTTTGTGAATAAAAGCAGTTATTTTAATCCTGATACTTTTTTAGATTTTAACAACTTCAGTTTAAAAGACAATATATGTAAGAATGCTCTTATTTCTTTGTTTGAAATATGCAAAGATAATTAAGGTCCTAATCAGTTGTGTTTTAATTAAGTTCAAAAATCCAATCAAAAAAATATATGACTGGGTGAAATTTAACTTATATATAAGCTCACTTCCTTCAAATGAACATCAGCTGCTTGCTCCAGATCTTCTTGTAGGGTTAAAAACAGATATTGTTGGTAAAAAAGAAAAAAATTCCTTAATATCCAGAATTTATGGCCATGAGATCTGTTGATCACTAGGTTAAATACCTTGTTAAGTAAATAGGAATTTTTTTAGTTGAATTTTTGACAATTCATTTATACATAACCTAAAGAGACTTGTAAATATACATTTATCAGTTTAAGGGGAAAATTTCTTGTTAATTTCAGACACAGAATGGCAGCTTCATCCTGATGGATCTATGACATCTCTAAAATTTGGTGTAATATTAAGTAGCTTTATAATTCCCAAATATTCCCTAGACTCTTCAGAATTCCAAAATTGCAGCCAGCCAATCGGTTGGAAAATACAGTGCTATTCAAAATGTTCCTGATCTACCACAACAAAGTGTTGCACTGTCTGCTTTTAAATTATATGGCAATGGAGCAGACTAAAATTGTATTTAAAAAAAAAAAAAGAAAAAATCTAAAAGAAGAATCAATTTTAATTTTGATTTCCTATGGGTGACATAAAAGTTCTTGAAATACATATTGTGGAAATGGCATGGAATCTCAATTTAGTACATGTGAATTGAAAAAAAATGCATCAAGCCTAACTGATAATTTAGGCAGTAAATGTGAATTTCTCATTTTTAAATTGAGTTTATCAACAGTAGATACCTTGAACATCTTATTTCCAGACAAACATCACTGTGAATAGGGAAAATGTTCAAATGAACAAACATGTGTGAAAAGCATACCTGTCCATAAATCTTTCTTTTCATTGATCACAATATGTTTTAAGTAGCATCTCCCCTTTACTTTAGACAAGAATTTCCCTTATGTTGCATGTCATTAATAGGCACATCTCCAGAGATGAATTTCCAAACTGCTTATCCAAATTTATCTTGCTATTCCTGAGTCTTACAACAAGCATTTTTAATCTGCTCTTCTACCATATCAATAAAGATAGTTGCCTGACAGAAATTAGAATAATTTCCACTTTTTATTTTGTTTGACCTCATTTACACAACCCCTAATCTGAACTCTCAGAAGGTTATGATAATAAGCAGAAGTATTTGTATGAGGGTAGGTTCTAAGGTTTTTCAGCCTCTGGGGCATGTTCCCTGTGCAAGCACGCTATATCCCTGAGGCAGTACATGGTCCTTGCTCCTGCCTCTCACAGCCCCAGGCTGGCACTGTCAGCTCCAGCATCTGCTCAGGGCAGGGGAAAAGTCAACACAGGAAGATGTCACCTAAGGTTATAAATTTCCAGTGGAGATGAATCTCACTAATCCCAAGATATGAGCCACACCACCTTGTCCTTTTCTTCAAACTCTCCCCTCCTTCTATTTTTTCACTTTTTCTTCACACCGTCACCATTCTTCTGTATTTAGAGCCAGACAGCAGTCAAATTTTCTGTTGCACAGGAAATTCCAACATTTTAAAACTTGTTTTTCTTCTGTATTAGACATCACGTCATTTCATATTAAGCATTAACACTACTGCCATGTCATATTATATTAGAGTATGATACATTAGTAAAATATTATATTATTTAATTTGCAGCATTATTTTGATTATGTAAGACTGCTTTTTATATATTGTTTATTCTACTTTTATATTACTTTAATACCAGATGCTTTTTCATTGTCATGCTCATTATCAAACATGCCTCATTGTAAGAAATATATAATACATCATATTAAAAAATGCCGTACCTTATTATCTTCTCCTAATTAGAGTAAAAGGGTTCAACTGACATTGCTGAAGTGTGACACATGCTAATCGCAAATCAACCGAGAGCTCATTGGAAGGAGTTCTAATTTAATCTGTTTATTGACGTGATCTTTGTAAAAAAAAAAAAAAGTACAAACATTCTTTGAGCATGAAGATTTAGAATGATTATATAACATAAAAGGGAGCCTTTACTCATTAAAAGTCCAAATTTTGTTCTCTAAACCGTGACATAGTCCCTGTTAAAAGGAAACAGACCCAATGCTACGCACTCGCCACCATGAATGTTGTTGTTATGCACATACTGTTTGTGGGACATCACTTAATAGAAATTGTAGTTTTGGCCAGTGCAGACCTTGCTACAGAGACACCTATTTGTGACTGAAGAGTGGTCACTTGGTAGCATGAGGAGGGAGTAGCGTGCATTAGCAGGAGCACCAGCTAAAGTGCTGATAATTGAACTATACCTCATGTGTTTTTTTGTCTTCCAAAGAAAAATGAGGACTCAAACTAGCCATTGTGATTCTAAACTTTACAAATTTTGTAAAAGCAAAGGTTATTAATTAATGAAAAAAAAAAAAACACAGAAATCTCCTTGCATTTGATATGGGCAGGACATGAACAAGAGCTATCCAGAGGAAAATGAAAGTATTGACATGATTGCTGATTACATGCTTCCAGGAAGATAAGGGACATTTAGTCTAGGAAAATACTTATTGGCAACATATATATTTTTTCTTTTTAAGCAACTGCAAACAATGTGATTATGACAAAAGAAAACCATGGGAAACTGTATAAGAAATGTTTTCCTCATCTATTCATATCCTCTTGTCCTTGCTCTCCTTACTGTGATTCAGCTTTTCCACAATGACAGGCAAGCCACGCTTTCATACAGTGATAAACAATATGACAGCTTTGAAATTCACAGTGATGTTCTGCAGGGATATAGTTTGATGACAACTGTCTTTGGTAGAGCCTTTTCACTGCTGCTTTGTCATTCTCTCTTACCCAGAATGTAAGGTGTATACATTTCCATACAGAATCAGATGGAAAATTTGTCAGCATTTAAGGAGAGATGAATAGTATTGTCCTAAGGGAAAAAAGCCCCTACACATTCATAGTGAAACGCTAAAAATGCCAATCTAGAGATCAAAAAGGACAGAACACTGAAGATAAATAGAAGAAATTAATGTTTAGCTCTTAGTTTACAATAAATAAAAGAAAAATGCTTTTCAGGTTGCTAAATCATGAAACTTACACTAGACTTGGCAAAACTAGACTTAAATCTAAGATATGTGTATTTTAGTGCTCCATTTCCAACAGAGGATGATATCAGACTTTATATTTTTATCTCTTTCACGAAGAGATGCTTAGGCCTCATATATATAAAGGAATATTTTGAAATACGGCAAGTCAAAGATGTTTCCT
Source organism: Zonotrichia albicollis (assembly GCF_047830755.1). Lineage (NCBI taxonomy): Eukaryota > Metazoa > Chordata > Aves > Passeriformes > Passerellidae > Zonotrichia > Zonotrichia albicollis. Next base: position 135,959,317 of record NC_133819.1, read on the forward strand.
GAACATAAAGAGAATTAACAATAAAGGGCTGCAACCCTGTCATGTTACCTGAAGACATTTTTCTCCTTGGTGAAGGGGAAAATGCAGCAGAAGTTTATGTCTTCCTAGGAAGACAAGCAAACATCAAACACTTACTTTTCCATCAAAATCAGAATATTTAATGGAGAATCTATTGACTTGAAAGAAAAATGCTGTTGTTTGTTAGAATTTTCATTAACCTATGGTCTGTACCCTGACATTCTGGGTCAGGAAACTCACTTTCTGTGAAGAAAAATCTCTGTTAAAATTAGCGAATTTTGACAAGAAAACATCATTCCATTTCAGAAATTATACAATAAACATAGCTTTTAAAGACTGGTATTTTTGCTGACCTTATAATTTTACCCAGAACAAATATCTCACCTTGACTAAAGTTTCAATGGGAAAAATTTAGAGAGTAATAAATGATAAATGCAAGAGAGGTTCAAACTAAATGTTCCTAAAACAGTTATGTAATGAAACATTACAATTCAAAGCTAATCAACCTGTATGAAATGTTCTTGACAACTTTTGCTATTTGGCATTTAAATGACTCACTGTCTCAGCATCCTTGGAAAGCAGTCTGCCACTTCTTACATAGAGATTGAAGAAAGTACACATTATTTATGCGTACCTTATTCCTTACTTTTTTCGCTCATAAAAGACAGCCACCACTCCATAAATACATGAACGCAACCCAGAAAATTCCAAGAAAGATAGGCAAGCACATGGCGTACCATTATTTACGGGCTAACAGTATCAGCAAGACAGTTTGAAGGACCATGTGGGATGAAATAATGTATTTCTGGATAGGGAGACCGCACTAAGGATGTGTATGCCTACCAACACTCAGGTTTCCCAGTACTTTACCACTAAGAAGAAGGTTTCCTGCTCTCTGGGAAGGAAAATGGCATGCCATCTCTATGGCAAGCCTATAAAATTGCTGAGGAATCCAATGTTACAAAGGTCATCAGCTCTGTGCTGTATGTAAGGCAATGAGCAAAAGGGCACACAATTGTGGAAGCAGATTCCCAAGGGCACTCCTCTGGCTAGCAACATTCTCCTGCATCTTCTTTTTCTATAAAAGTCCAAATTAAAAAAATTTTTTGCTTTCATGAGACTGCAGAAGACACTATTCTGGACCAGACTGAAAGTCCACCTAGTTCAGATCCTGTCTTTGACACTGTCTGAATTGGAGGCTCCTTTGTCCTTTCGTCCTGATCAGAGCCATGTTTTTGTAACTTATTGCACACAATTCTGTTCCTAAGGTTTCTCTTCACAGCATAATGTGATCCTTAGCCAGGGAGAAAGTTTTGATAATTCCATTATTTTGTCCAGTGAGAGGGTGTTTCAGACAGAACAGACTGCTGAGCTTTCTGACTGACTGTCCTTGAGCTTTCCTGTCCGAGGATGTTCCTCAATATTTCATATTTACTAGTTCAGTGGACCTATTTTTTTTCCAGGAAATACTATATATACTTAATGGAAGTCTGATATGCCTGATTTAAACCCACCTCAAGGATTTTTTTATCAACATTAGTATCTTTCAGCAAATAAATGGATGATGCTGCTGTTCCTTAATCAGCCGTGAGGTGGCTGTTAAGTTTTCCATAACAAATTTCATTCAAGGCACGCCTGCTCATCACAGCGTAAGGACTTAATGGTGTTTCTGTCACAATCTATGCAAAAATTGATGCTGCCTTCAGCTTGTGCAGGATCAGCACTGAAGAGCATGGGGCTATTCAAGGCTGTGAAGTGACAAGAAGTTGCAACCAGGTGCAGGACATAGCAGGGAAAATTGTTCCATTAAGACCATATCTCACTATGTTTTTACTTTTATTAGTTAAAATTTGAAACAGTATATTAAGAGGTAACTGGAAATGTTAAACATTATTATATCCTCTTGATTCGTTGTTTACTTGGGGTATTTAAGTGTTTGGTTTTGTTTTGTTTTTTTTAAATGATTGTCACTTTGCTGTTTTTTTCACACTAGTAGCCACAACTGTACAAGCTACAGCTTTAAATCTTCCCAGTTCTAACTGATTTAGTATATCTGGCAGTGTTGCCAAAAATATTCTTAGGAGTTATTTTGACAAAAAATTTCAAATTCCAAATTCCATTATCCCACCATTGCCAAACACTAGGGCAAAATCAAAAAGACTTACAGAAAACAAGGAAATTATTAGCAAAACAGTTCTTTGTTTTTTGTTACTTTCATAACATAAAATTACTGATCTAAAAAAATCTAGTAACAAAGATTGAAACAGAATTAGCTCTTCTGAGACAGCAAATATGGTGTATCACCAAAAGATTATCTGTTGTAGAACTACAGCATCCATTAGATGCCATTGCACTGGATTTATTTATACAGCATTTGTAATGGTCAGAATTGCTGACCAAGGAGGTAATAAACTGCTTCAGAAAGTTTCTATGTGAAATATAATACTATTGTGAAGAATAAAACTGACAAATGAATTCATTCAAATATGACCTGTAAAAGACTTAAGACTGCTCATTCACAATTTGACATACAATATGCTGCTTTCCCAAAAAATAAAAGACACCAACTTAATTATCAATAAGATGTGCAACTGTTCATGTCATTTAATTGAATCTCTAGTGTCAACATTCCATTTAAAAAGACATTTCTCTGGCTTCTGTTGTCTATCCTCATAAGTCAGACCTTTTTCCAAGTAGTAGAATTCAATACTACACAAAAATACTTTTACATTAGTATTGGTAGCTTCTGAACTAATCCAGTAATGTTTCACAAGAAAATGTTTTAAGATTTTTTTTGTTACTGATAAAAAAATTTAGCAATAAAATAAAAAAACTTAAATAAATTCAGGCTTTGACAAGTTCAGATGAAGTTAAAACACTAGGATTGAATGTGCAGTAAGATTTAAGACATAATACTATTCACACTTAGAGATATATAAAGTATTTTTAAAATATTTTATGTCATAACAAAGAATGACATTCTCCTACTGACACATTTGCCTTGTCTAAAAATTTACATTTGTAAGGTTCAAACTAAAGTTATTAGAATAAAGGTAGCATAGAACAGCTTTTTTTCTTTAATTTCTTTTTTAGCATTAAAACCAGAAAACAAAGGTCCTCTTCTCAAACACTGTATTTTAATAAGAATTTAGAGTGTGATTTCCCTTTTTTGCATTTCATGACCAAACCACTGCAAATGATGTTTAACAATCATCATTTTGACTTTATTACATAGGTCAGTTTCTATTCAAAGTGGATTTTAATACATAACTGGAAGTCAAAATTTGTTTTTCAGTCACAGCTTGTTTCTAGGTGTAGAGAACAACATTTTATCACCACATGTAACAGTGTAACTCCTTTGTAAAGAGGAGAAGTTAAAGATAGTTTTAAGTAGCATGAGATTGCCAGATAAATTACAGAAAATGTATCTCCTGTCATGGTTATTTCCTGATTGGCAAATATTTCTATAGGTCTTGAATGTGTGGACTGTAGAGAATTAACATCTCTTTCCCTGAGAATTACAATTTGTCTTTATGGAAAGCACCTTTGCCAATGTACATTATAAAATAGATGTTTCAGTACATTTTTTAAATCTAGCCTAACATGTCAGGCACTGCTAATTTTTTTTCCTTTTTTCACTTTATTTTTGAAATTTGAGATGTTATATTTTTCCTATGAATGTGAGAAAAAAATTACAGCTTCAGCTGTTCACAGACAGGTGTTACCTTATATTGGCTTTTTTGTCTTGCTAGTACATAGAATACCTGCAATAATTGAATTATTTGGTTATTTATTGTAGATACATAGCTGGTATCAGTTTTGATTTTTAGTACTTTTAACATATACTTACATTCTTAAAGAAAATGTTAAAGTTCTTGATTCTGTGTTCTGTATAGATCTACAGAACTAAATATCCTTATGACTCAAACAAGGAACTAAGTCTTTTTACAGAAATGTAAGATACATGTTGGGTTTTTCTTCTAAAACATGCACACTTACATATGGCTGTATGACACAGATACATACACTCTTAAAAGTAGATGCATTATTATAGAATTGGGTAAGAGTAATAAATATACAGCTGAGCAAAAGGGCAACTACACATTGGATGTGAACAGGAAAAAAAAATTATTATTCTTGGTAAAACAGAAGAGCTTCTGACTAGGAAATACACAAAAGTAAGACCTACATTTAGTTAATCTTCCTTTAATGCTTCAAATAAATTAGTCAAGTTCTCAAGCAATAAAATGCTGACCTTTTCTTATAATACAATGTCAAGTTCACTTTGTGGTGAATTGCGGTGACAAACTATTTTTGTTACTGAAGATTTGCTTGTAATTCACATTTTTTCCTATATATTTCAAAGGAATAAAAATCCACAGGAACATGAAACTAACACAAATTCCAAATACCTTTGCCAACATATGAAATTTCATCCTGAACACATTGCTTAAAATTGCTCATAACAACTTAATTTTTTAATATTTTAATTAGACTTCAATTCCATGAGTAAAATTAATTACTGCATATACTATAGTGATCAGTGCTCACAGACTTTCTATCTACTAGTTATATTAGCAGCTCATTTTCATATCTGTGAAGTATTTCTATATATATTTATTCATGTAGGAAATTACTTAATTTCTTTTTTTTTTGCTCTTCTTGAGAAACAAAAACATCACATTTTTTTGTGCTAATGTCTTTTCAAGAAGAGAAATGGCAAACTACTGGCCTCCTGCAGCAAAAGAATTTGACAAATATTTATGGGGATGAGTGATAATGAACAGCATGAATTGCAAATTGAATACTTTTCATTTGGTCATGAGCCTCTTTTCCAAAGTGCTAACAAAAACTTGTACATGAACACATTACATTGAAAACCTAAAAGTGACAAAAATGAAGGTGACAAAATTTTTTGTCTTTGCAAGAAAAAACACACTGTTGTTTTATACCCAACCAATAATTTATCTATGTGTTTTGCTACTAAAACTGTGCTACTTTGAAATGACTGTGACTGAAAAATGAGTTAGAAGACAGCTTCAGAAAAAGATCTGAGAGAATCTAAAGGTGGACACTGCAGGGTTATGCATTCAGGTACCCACTTGTGAGAGCAGAATAGAGAAAAGAGAGTCAAGTCACAAATGCACATGGGTGTCACAGACTGGGAGAAAAGGAGCCCTGTCACCAGGCTGCTATTCCCCTAGTCTGAAAGGAAAGCATGACATAAAAAATATTTAACCATAGTTTTTGGCACGTTAAAAGATTACCTACTTGCCACTACCCTTCTACAGTACTACACAGTCTCCATGCTCTCTTTTCTGTATTTCTGCTAGGCAATTCTATTGTGAAACTATTAGAAACATAAAGACAATATTATATCAATCCCTGAATCTTTGTTCATAGTTCTGCTACAGTGTAAGTATTTCAGGGCCATAAAACATTTTATTCTTAAACTTGTGGCCGAATAAAATCTCCTTCAGTTTTCAAGCAGTTTAGTGTATGCAACTCCTAATTATGCATCTTATATATTAATATTTGCAAAAGATGTGCATCCCACCCATAAAACAGGTTTTATCTGTATGGGTTGGCAGTATGAGTTGCAGGCCTCAGAATTCAGACGAATGTTCAAAACATAATTGTCCAGGCTCCCTGTGCAGGTGTGTGGGGTCTGCTGGAGGGAAGACCTGAGGCTGTCCTCGAGACCACTCAGCTCCATGTGCCCAGCTAGCCAGAAAACAGGCTATGGCTGCAGAGAAATGGGATCTTTCACGAGGCAGCCTGCAGCAGGCCACCTGACCTCAACTAAACCTCTCTAGGGACTAAATCCAGAGGCTGCTCACATGGACATGTCATCTCTGTACTAATAATGTCTTCCAATTTAACACACACAGCCTGGTTTGCAAATGGCTTTGAATTTTTATTCTTCTTTCCTGAGTTAGTGATAGGACTTCCAAGGGTCACCCCTCTGTAGCTAATTGCACATCCTGATATTAAATTACACACACATGTAGACCCCTTAACCACCAGAATATGTTGCATCAAGAAAATGGGAATTAATTTCTTGCCAGAGCCATTGGATTATTTTGAGTACATATAATTGTTCCAAACTCTTGAAGTAAATGAATTTAGTTCATACCAGTTTTTGCAATAAACATTCCTCCTTCCCTTACATGAGGCTCATACAACCTGTACAGGTAAAGAGAAATTGTGTTCATCCATCTGTCAAAAGAGCAATTCAGCATATTAATGATAAAGAAATTCCAGTCTGTAATATCACATATACATGTGTTTTCAGAGACAAAATCACTTGGGTGAAGACTACTACCTTGCACCCTTATTTGTCAGGCAGAAATGTATCAATTAGCAAGATATAATTCTTGGATTTCACATATGTGCATAGATATATCTATTCACAGATTTTCTTTCTTAAATCTGGGTATCATTATTGCTCTGAGTAAATTAATCTGTATAAAATTGGCTGAACATCCAAGTCTTTAACTTTGTTTTACAGCTGAAACTGATTAATTATATTACTCCATGCCTTAAAAGCTAGAATCATTTGTTGTATTTTATAAATAATATAGAAATTATTGCTGTCTGCACATAAAAAATAACCCACTCTGTCTGTAAAGTATCAGGAAAAGATCCTAACAGCACAGTGCTAACTGATCTTTAAATTATTCATAGAATTCCTCCAGGTTCTTACTCTCCACAGGAGGGGTTTACGTTTTTCTTTTTCCCCAAGTAAAATGACTTTATCATTATTATAATTTCCTGTGAGAAAACTAGCTTTTGTTTGGAGTTTAAATGAAGGACTGAGTGCATTAACATACACATTTAAACATTTTTTTAAGTTAAGACCTTGACTAAAATACTGTCATATAGAAATCGACAGAAGTCTTATTGTCATTTCATAGTAATTGCATTAGCACTACCAGGAAAGTGAGGATAATTCTGTCTGCAAAATAATGTTGGCTGGGAAGTTGCATATCATTGGTTCCCCCACTACTCATTAAAGTTTGTTTGCCTTAAATAAATATGTTCAACTATGTGATTAATGAGCTCTCTTAACCTTTGTCTGTGTGTAATTCTATATATGTTTCTTTGTCATGAGAAGATTCATGTTTTGTGTCTAACTGTATAGATCTAGAAAGTAGTTTTTTCTCCAGTTCTGTTATTTGTGATTTTCTGAGGGGAGGGAGATGTTTCCTTGTCTTTAAATCACTACAGATATAATTATTTCTCTTCTGAAAATATCTTTGAGAATATTTCCCAGGCACCATATGAATAAAACCACATTATCTCACGTGGATTATTGCTATTATGGGTTACAACTTCTCTTCAGTTCTGTTGTTGATATATATGGTGTATATAATCCCATGTGGTATATGGCTGTAAATTGACATACCGAAATAAAACTCTGATCTAGAGCATTCACATTAAATGAAATCTTTCTCATTCAAGAAGATATTGCCTGAGAAACTGCAAATGCGCTGCAGTATGTGAGTGTACTCAATAGTACTCAGAGCAAGTTTTCCAAAGCAGGTACCCAAGTTACGTGTCCAAATGGAACCACAGAAAACCAATTACGTTAGATTAATTAATTAATCATGTAGCAAAGAGTAGTTTCAGTTCACAACTATCACAAGCTCTTTTAGGGTGTGTATTTTACTAATAAAAAATAGGTACTAAAAAGATACAAGCAAATTCAAGACTGAATACATACTGTCTTGACCATATTTGATATAGTCTACCTAATGCAAAATCCACCTAGAAAATCCACCTTTTTATTTCCCTTTACTATTTAGTGTGAAATTAAGTGTCTAGCTGACTATTGCAACACAGAAAGTGAGAAAAAAGAGTCCTTAAGAAGTATTTAGTTACTGCTAGTTGTCCTCATTTGGGAGCTAACTTATGGATTGTATTTCTGTCACTATGCATTAGGACTCATCTAGTATGGAAGTTGAACCAAAAATCTTTGAGAGCTTTTTTGCAGTCTACTTATTTCATAACCTAGAGATAAGACTGAAAGAGTGCAGAAACATGTGTGGTGGAAATGTGTGGTTGAAACATGCTACACTTCCCTTACTCTTTTCTTTCTCTTTAGAAAGCATAAGATGAACTAATGTGCTTATATTGTGCTAAAGCTTGTATAATGAGGATAACTGGAAGATTTATTCATGGAAAGAAATAATTTGGGGATTCCTTAATTAAGGAACTAATATTGAATAACGAATTCCCAGATATGAAATAACTGACAGTTAGAAAATTGCTAAGGAGTAGTACCATGTATACTTGCTCCTTTCTTCATCTTCCTTTAGTGGCTCATGGCCACTAAAATGAAACACCAGATGCTTCAGTCTTAGACATGACTCAATGTGCAAATTAGTTTTTTATTATGTTTATCATCAGGATTTCTCATGTACTGGTATCAATCATGTCAACAAGTATGTTGTGACTTTCTTGGACTCTGAATATGGGCCCAAATATGTTCTTCCAAAAGTTAGCTTTACTCTAAAGTAAAATGGGGAGATAAGTTAGCTTAACAATGTCTCATCAACAAATGGGCAAGACTGAGAAAATAGACATCTTGGAGAAACCATAATTTCAAGATACAGCCCTTATGTCTACTCCAGCACCACAGACCAATTGGAATCATAAGAATCAGCTGTAGAACAGCATGGTTACATTTAATGACTATACATAGGGTAGAGCATGATATAAGTGTCTTACACTGTGTAAAGCTTCTGAATGAACCCTGCATGTTCACCTTAAGAGCCTGTTCCACTCACCCTGACTTGAGCCATAAAAAATAATTTCCTAAAGTAGCAATACAACCTATTCCATCTTCACCATTCTTGCACTATAGGATGAATGTATTGGGAATTTTTACTTATTCCACTCTGCTTCATTCAAGGAGAAGATAATCAGATACAGCTTTCTCTCCCTAAAGTTTAATATCAATATTCTTTGCTTTATTTAATTTCATATAAGAAGTCAGTACATAAATGCATGAACAAAGGAATTTACATTTTAAAAAGTGAATTTTGAATATCTCTGGACTTGAAATTAGAACAACTACTATTACTCTTTTTTGTAGCAATATAATGATGTGAAAATCTTAGAGAAAAGACAATTAAACATTGAGTCAGTGGCTAGAGTGGATAATGTCAGCAGTAATCAGGTAGAGAGATTTTGATATGGCAACCAACACCCAGAGGCAGTAGATGTTTTTCAAAAGGCAAATTACTTCTCTGGAACCCCAATGTGGTCAATAACAGCAGCAAATAAATAACATGTGTTCACAGAAATATCTACAATCTGTTTTTCATTTAATGTGATATATTTCCTTTTTCTTTCCAGAGGATGTTTTTTTAAATACAGAAATGGTTAATCTGGGTTTTAAAATTAACTTAGATTCAGATATTTTTAAAATAAATAAAAAAAATGCAATCAGGCTAGAAGCTTTTGTTACAAGTTGAAGCCAAATGTAAGATTAAACAGCCAGTCCATAAACTTATTATTAAATGCCATTTTAAAGGTAGGGGTTCCAATTTGAGCCTCCATCCTTCCTCCTTTTTGACAGTTACCCAGCATTCACAACTGATATTTTTGACCTCTCTCTCCTGCTCTGCCCCATTGGCTTCTTTCCTGGTTTTCAATGATATTCCAAAATCTCTTAAAAAATTGATCAGATGATACCAGGTATTCTTCAAGCTTTTCTAAATTTTCTCTCACTTTATTTAGAATCAAAGAGTTCTGCTGCTCCTTTATGCAAGCTGACTAGTAAGCACTGACACCTACTTTCTTTGAAAGATGCTTGTTATTTAAAACCTGAATCATCTGACTGAGCTCAACTGAATAAAATGTTAAAACTCCCCTATATTTGTGGATAAAACACAAAACAATGGGTATTTTACACTGGATTTTGGATAGGACATGGTCTCATTGCAAGGCTGGACAAGTATGATGCATCCTTTTCTCATTTTTGCCACTGATTCAAAATATATGGCAGAATGCATTAACTTACTCCATTCTTCAAGTCAGAATTTTAATTGCATATTCAGTGGAATGAGACATCTAAATGATTAGAAAAACCCTGCATATAACCCAGATAAGTTAGCTTAACAATGTCTCAAAGTACACTGGTACTTTTAGCTGTAAGCATTCCTTATTTTTTAAACTACCTCTCTATTCCTTGGTCTCTTTACCTGTAACACAAAAATCAGACTACTCATTCACTTATTTTCAGGCATTTTGAAATGTTAATTGAAAGATGATTTTCCAGCACACTCTTTATTTACTTATTTATTATTGTCTCTCCATTCAAATAGGAATTGAGAGGTAAGCAGCATGCAGGTAATTCCAATAATGTTACAGAATCATACAATGGCTTGGAAGGGATCTTAAAGGTCATCTAGTTCCAATCCTCCTGCCACATTTCACTAGATCAGATTGCTCAGAGCTCCACATGGGACAGTGGATGGATAGACAGAGAGAGAGACAGCTAGATAGATAGATAGATGGATAGATAGGTAGATAGATAGATAGATAGATAGATAGATAGATAGATAGATAGATAGATAGATAGATAGATACTCATTAAAAATACAATAGGTAAATTTTAGAGTGCTTTTTTCATACCTACTACTTTCATCTGAGACTGGCGCCTTCAGATTCCAACTACCAAAATATCCTCTCAAGCAGTGCCAAGGCTGTTGATGATGAGGCAGTTGGTCAGCTGTGCTCATCTATTTGGTGACTTTTGTATTCTGCAGAAAATGAGGAAGACAGTCCTGTTGAGACAGTCAGTCTATTCCTTTTGGGGTTTACAACAAGATGTTCAAAAAGATTTGACAGACAGGACAATGGCATTCTAAATATCTTCTACACATTCCTGTTGAGGTGATGATATCTTTAGATGGACTAGGACAAAACCTCCAATGTGTGAACCCTTAATGTATCACAGATTTCTCCCCTCTGAAATCACATACAACCCATCATTTGCTGTGCTGTGTTTTGGGAAGAATTGGAATAGAAAAAATTGTATGAGACACTTTTCTTACCCTACTAAGCCTTTTTTCTCCTGTTAATGTAACATAGATCTTGTTCTTAATTTTATTTCATTTTCTCTCTGCTTGTGTTCAAAGCAGGAGGGAGCTTGGCTAAGAAATATCAGAGCAGCTTTGAGATTATTGTTCTTCAGTGGTTAAGAGTAGGATTGCTTCCTGATGTAACATTCCAAAATGTCTCTTTTGTGTGTGGTGCCTGTCAATGTAATATATGCAGATTCAAATATGACTGCTATTTTTATATTTATAACTAGTCTAGCCATTCCTCTCTTCATATAATCCAATATTCAATTCCCTTTCCATCTCCTATACAAAAGAAAGGGGACAGCTTGTTTTGCCACTATGTTTCACACAGATACTCTAATATTAGAGAAATATTTTCATAGGAGCATAGAAACAGAGTAAGGAAAACATCTCTTAGACCATTTTTTGTTTCTCTCTACCATGCTGAAACTGTTTCCTACAGTATAATTTTTATTTTTCTGTCACTTGAAACTTTATATGTCTCAAATGAGAACACTTCAACTGTTTCTCTCTAAAAAGCTATTGCATAACACATAGAGATCCTTGATGGCACATTTTCCCTTCAACATTCACCTAGATATTTATTTAAACTAATTTCCAAATGACTACATAGTTTTTCTGGGTCTTGGTTAAACTTTTCTTTCAAATAAAGTTAGAAAGACATTCCTTCTCCTGCCCCATTTGTAATTTTAAATCAATGAATACCAGCACAAGTTGTGGTTATATTTATTATTTGACTAATCTGACAAAGTACCTCCAATCCCATAGTTTGTCAATGCAGATATCAGAGTTACACCAAAATTAAGGGTTCTTTAAAAGTCTTCATTCAGATATCAAAAATTAATTAAAAATGAGTTGGAGATATAATGGCAGCTGTCTAAATTACTTTAGGGACACTACAACATGCACTACAGTGTAAACAATATTGTTCAATCTGGAGAAAACATAGTCATAGTCATGCCAAGAGACTACATAAAATTCAATCTATCAACCAGACAATTTATAGGAGTAAAACATGCTATTTTCTGATGATTTTGACACAAAACAAAATATATCTTATAGTGCTGTTAGCAATTACTTTAAGGCAAAGCAAAAGACTAGGGATTTCTTTCAAATTAAAATCAAACTAAAAAATTCTTGTGTTTGAACTTCACTTGGCAAGATTGATCCCCTTGTAATATAGTTTAGTATAATTTGTATAAGCTTACAATTTTTAATAGAAGGCAAATATCACATAACTAGCAACATAAATACTAGTTTTGTTATTCAGCCTTGACATATTTAATGTGCATTTCAGGATGCCTTTAACTGGCACCATTGAAAACCTCTGTTCAAGGCTTCCCTGTTAAGGGCAGAAGCAACCCTCAGCAGCAAACTAAGTTTCCAAGAGAAATAACAAAAAAAAATCATTCTGACACTTAAAAATATGAAATATTTTTAGCAGTTTTATCACACACACGCACACAGACACACACGCACACACACAAAAAAAAAAGATTTAGCAAAATATAGTCGGAAAATCTTTTCCAAGTTTTCTTTTATATTTCTATATACCATGCCTAAAATATTTTCTTTCTCAATATGTATAATATAATAAAGGTGTTTCTTTCCTATAGATTAAAAATGGAGAAAAAAATTAACATAACTGTACATCTAGACTAGTCTTTATAATGAAGTTTTAAAAACCATTTGTAGTGAAGAGATTTCTAACCTCAACCCAAATAATACAGGCGACATTTTGACAGGAACCAGCTTGGAAACATTTATGGAGGTCTGACCTTATCTTTTTCTTGAAGATAACTGCACGACTGTTGCCAAGTTCCTGTGAAGCTCAGGTCCAACTCTTGCCTTTAGGAACCATAGGAACGCATTGTAGAAGTCGGATTTTTTTTTCATATCACAAATGACTGAAATAATTACTGGCCAATAGCAAGAGAAATTACAATGTTTTTTCATTGCCTTTTCCCCTTTCTTCAACTTTTCAAATATAGCCTTGGGAAGATCCTCCACAGGGGCTGGTGTTTTTCCAGAGCCTCAGCATTAGACTGACAGTGACATGGCAAAGCCCAGGATAGAAAATCAATGAACGCTGGAAGCTGCAATATCCACTGATGAGTTTTTGGGCTGTTCTTTGTCGTCTTAGACCTTGAAGGTTTGCCCAGGTCATTGTCTTTGTACAACTTGTCTCTTCTCACTCCATGGTTTGCTCCATTGATACTTCACTTTCACAGAGACAGTCAAACCAGCACTTTTTCTCCATGTCACAAGCAGACCAGAGCCTTACCTCTTAGCAAACTGCAAAACCAAGGCACAGAGTTATTTGGCAAAGTTTTATATATGACCTTTACTGCTCTATCTTTAATTTGTCTAAAGAAAATGCAGTGTCTTTTGCTCTGCAAGCATTTACCAAAATGTTCTCATTTGAGCAAATGCCATGCCATTAGTATTAAAATGTTGCAAGCACTTACTAAAAGGTTTTTCCTCCTTACTTTTATGACAGTTTTAGCAAATAACATTAGCAGTATCATTTTAGAGAGACACCAAAAGAGTTGAGCCTTGGGGCTATGTTTTCCCACTGATTCACTAGATAAAATTTATTATGTTTACAGAATACAACAGCATGTTCATAAAACTTTTTGTTAAAGAGAAGTGAAAGAAGCTTTGTGTTACCTAGCATTGTATTTCTTTGCAATTTTAATTTAAAGCAACTGTAGCAATAAAGATGGAGTGTACTTATTTTTCAGTGTTCAAATACAAACTGGTGAATGTCGGTTTTGCATACCAGACATGGGCTGCTCCTGCATGAATTAATAAAAACAAACTGAATTTTCATTCCCTCAACTTATGAATGGTGCCAGTCTTACAGTGGGATGTCTATACTATTATGTGCTTAAGAAAATATACAAATTAAAAGCTAGGCTACAGGGGTGCACATTTTTGAAAGTAATTTGAAAATAACTGTATCATAAGGGACTAAGTTGTTGCCATTTGTTTTTGAATTTTAGTTAATAGAACATATTAGTTTAAGTGATTGCCATCCAAGGCACAGTGAGGAAATGGTAATCAAATACTGAGTCCATACATTGTGATTCCACTTTACAGGAGACTGAAAAGCAACCACCAAAACCACAGTGACATTTTCAACATTTATTTTTCCTTAAAAAGGTAGAATCTGAGTTCATGTGTATCAGGACAAGGCAACTTGTTCATCTGTACCAGTGTAAATTAAAAGTGACTCTTCTAGTGTCTAAGACTTATAAAAGTAAACCAATCTGTTTATCTACTGCTTATGCACTAGAACTCTGATAACAGTATTTTCTGTATTCAAAAGCTTTTTGTCTTCCTATAATGTCCCACATATTTACTCATTAGTAAAGAAATTTTCCTAAATTCTGCAAAATAGAAAGAGGACCTGGAGATCCTGATGACCAAGAAAACTTGTGGAAGAATATTTATTTCTCTTTTTTCTGAAAGTGAAATTGTTGCACCCATCAATTTCCCTGTTGAAGACAGTGAAAACCATTTGCAAAGACTATAAGTCTAGTCAGGGACAATTAGAGAATTTATCTGCATGACTGTCACAAAATATGTGAAGCTGAGGCTCCAGACATTTTTTTTTATAGTTGGCAAATTAATGGAATCTCTGCATTCATGCTGTTTTGTAAGGCTTTCTTGGAGTAGCCAAAAGTGAGAACTTGCTGAAAAGATACACTTTCTCTAGATTTCACCTCCACTGAGGCCTGTACCATAAGAGAAACCATCAAGCACTACTTGCTCCCGCTAAAATTCATGCTCAAATTTTGAGTGCTTTGGAATGCATGGAAGAAGACAGAATTGTAATCAGAGGAGATAAATGCATGTGACAGAGGATGTAATCCTCATCAGTTGCAGAGTTACAATGAATGAGCATTGCAGCTACAAACAATTAGAACTTCAGTAAACCACTGTAAGGTGATTGATGGGCTATTAGCAATGCCAGCTGTCATGAGCTAATCCACATTAAACTCTGCATCCCCACACTGCTATTAAATGCATTAAAGGTGAGACACATGACCTTTCATTTCTAGCTAGGAAAACTATTCTTATAAAACAAAATATTTTATGTTTACAAACAGGGGAACTGATAAATAGAAATGTAATCTTCATAGCTCCATCTATCAAACCAGACAACAGACTGCTCTCCTGCTACATAGTGTGAATGTCCCACATTAGCAATAATTTTCTGGTAGTGGTAGGTGTTCAGGACCTCACAAAAGAAAAAAAAAATAATGGTATCACTGTAGTAATTCCATTCTTCCATGTCCCCTCTGGCCCTTTTTTATATCTGCTCCTCTATCAGAGGAACACCCATCTCACAGCCTATTCAAGTCCACACAGAGCAAAGTCATTTGAGAAGCGTCTCTTGTGTACCTCAGGAACACATTGGACTTTGGTTCCTCTCTGCCAGTGCTAAAAACCAAAGAACTAGGGATCACACTCAGGCAGAGACTTTATGTTTTCAGAGGCAGACATCCACTCTGAAAGTCACAATGTGGATGCAGAGAAGGTTCAAATAGCAAGTAAGCTGAAGAGTAATCAGAAATTTTATGTTGACTCTAAGTTGAGAGCAGAGATATGATGCATTAGAAAAAGCACTCTAAGGATACATTTTTTCTAACAACTAAATTGTGGCTAGCAACAATATTGAGATGCTGGAGTGTACCCAGGGAAGGACAATGAAGCTGTTGAAAGCTTTGGAGCACAAGCTTTAAGAATAGTGGCTGAGGAATCTGGGGTATTTTTCCTGGAGAAAAGGAGGGTTGGGGTGTCTTTGTCTCCCTCAACAACTGCCTGAAAGGATGTTGTAGCCAAGTGGGGGCAGCCTCTTCTCCCAGGTAACAAGGGACAGGACAAGAAGAAAGGTTCTCAAGTCTCACAGGGGGAGGATTAGATTGGATATAGGGAAAAATTTCTTTTTTGAAACAGTTGTCAAGTACTTGAACGGGCTGCCCAGGGAAGTGGAGCAATCCACCTCTGGAATTGTTCAAAAGATGTGTGGTTGTGGTAGTTGGGAATATGGCTTTGTGGTAAATACAGTGATGTCAGGTTAGCAGTTGGACCTGATGATCTTAGAGGTATTTTTCAACCTTAATTATGCCATGATTCTGTGACTCTATGACTGTTAGTCTGTGTCTGCACTGAAGCAATTACTCCAACCTCCATATCAATCGTATCCAGCCCTATGCACAAAATTATCCCCCCAAACAGGCCTGTAACACTTGGTTCTTCTGAAAGTACTGCCCAACTCTAACTTCTAAAAGGTGGCTAGAAATTGTTTCTAAGGATGCTGTCTGACCTGAGCAAGAAATAGGTCAGGGGCCATAGTGGCTGCTTTACAGAGCAGGCAGTGGAAAAAATGCATATAAATTGCACCGCATTTTTTCCATGTAAATATAGCAATCTTTTCTAGATCAGATTTCTCCCAAGTCCCTCAACTCTCCCCTATTCCCACACAAAATATTTCTTGTTTTCCTCTTATACCTATGGCAATATTCAGTCATTCCCTCCAGCTCTTTTGCACATTCCTTAACTCCTTTATGTTTCATTTAAATCTCAACCAAGTGCTAGAAATTTTACTAAAAGCTTCCTTAAGACTCAAGAAAGACTGTTTTTGTCACTGACCTAGAAAAAATTGTCAGAAATTCTGCTCTAGCTAAAAAAATGGATGTGTAAAACTTCAAGAAGTTTTCAGAATCAAGAGATGTCCAAGGCATAAACAGAAAGATTTATTTTTCAGGACAGCGTTCTATAGTACTATCTTTACTATGTTTCATCTTACATTAGGAGCTAACAGTAACTGGACATTTAGCAGAATAACTCCTTAAATTTATGGAGTGTTAGAGGAATTTCCTACATGAAGTGTCAGAAATAGTACAAATATCGCAAAAAAAGGTAAATAACGTGGTAAGGAAAATATCCATTTTTTACATTGCCAAAGATATTTTCATATTTACAGTTATCCAAGAAAGGCCATATTTTACATGTATCTTCAATGGAACCTTAATCTCACTGTAATATATGGGATCTTTGCCATTAACTTCTGGGTGGGTCAAGATTTTTGCGACATACCTTATTGTCTATATTACTAGTGGAAAACAGTGTATACAAAGAAGATTTTAGGAACATCTTATAGTTTAAAATAATAGAAAAGTGATAGAAAAATTGAGCTGAATGCCAAAAGAGGGTCATTAAACGAAGTATTGTACATGCTTCTAAAACCACAGGCAAAATACGTGATGCAGACCACTATGAATCTATACAAGCACTGTCTATAAGAGTCTTGTAGGTATATAATTCTTCCATATGGGAATGTAACAAACCAGAGACAACATGGAATCACTGTCATTGGAGTATAAAGCACAACAGCAAAACTCCTAGAGCAGCTCAGCCCCACTTTGAACTTAGGTTTGCTTTGAGCAGGACCTCCAGAGTTCCCTTCAAACCTTTTTGTTTTAGGTTTATGTCCTGGGGTGACATTTTGTTTTATTATGACTATTCTAATTTCAATGTAGGCAATGTCCAGATTTAATAAAGCACAACTGTAATTATCTTCCACTCTTTAAAAAGCTTACCTGCTTTTCGTAACTTTTAAAAATTGATCCCAACAACATGACCTTTAGACACCAAAATCAAATCAAGACAGCTTGGTGGAGTCATTCAAATAAATCTCTCATTTATTCTAGAAATGTTGTTAATTCTGAGATTTCATGTGACAGTAGGTATCTCCACAGATGCTGAACAGGTGATTTTTGACCAGAGCAGAGACATGTTTTGCAGGCAAAAAAATACTCTTACAAGACGAAATTGTAGACATGATCTAACAAATTCAGAGAATATTATGGGCTCATATTTCTAGAAAATGTACATCTAAAAATTACCAAAAAATAAAATAAAGAAATGAAGGAAATTTTCATATAATAATTTTTTGTCAGTTTGCTGAATTCCACTGGAAGAGGTGCATTTTGCCAGGGGTAAATTTTGCCCTTTGTGCTTAAAATAATTGAGGGCCCAAAAAAGAACCAGATGAAAACAGTGGGAGAATGAGCGCTGCACTAAGGTCAGGCATCTGAAACTAGTAACTTTCAAGCTCTCTTACAAAAATCTAGAAACTTCATTGCTTAAAAATATGCCTTGCAAGTGTTATCCCCTTTCTTAACCTAGTTTGGGGTGTCTTGTTCTCTGAGAGAACTATTCAACTTAAAGCACTTCTGATCATGTAAAAAAATCCCAGTTTGATATATGACAAGATTCTTAATCTTTCTGCACCAAGAAGGAAGGTTATCCTGCAAAGTAATTTTCCCTGTCATGAGCTAGGAAAATAGGAAGTCAGCTGAGAAAACCCTTTAAATGACCTTGCAGTATTGAGCTGCCACATCCCATTTCTGGAGATTTTTCTGTACATTAAAAGGCTTCCTTGGTGTGTAAGAAGACCAGTGATATACACAGCAGAATGGAGGATTAAAAGCTAGAGGGATATCACTGGGATAGAAGTAGACATGAGAAAGCTATATTTGGATAAGTTGGAAGAATAAGAATGTTGCTCTTTTTTTGTTTGTTGTTTTTTTTTTTTAGCAGAACTCTTAAAAAATCTTTATTAGAGTTGTTTGCAAAATAGGTTTCTAGATAATAAAGTTGCACATTATTCAAAATAGAAGAAACTGCTCCTATAAAAGTGGGCTTTGTAAAAGTACTTTATAAAAAGTCTTCTAAATTATCTAAGCAGAAATGAGCATCAGCAGGGCAAAACCTTAGGTAAGCCTGGCATATTACAATGCTGCCTCACATGGTTTTAGTTCAACATCTGCTGCATTCCACTGGCAGCATCATGTAAACAGGAAAATAGCTTGCTTCCACTTGCACTAGAAGGCTACTTAGTTATGTAATCTGGAGAGTATCTTGCCACATTAGTTGCCTTCTGTCAAATGTTTTAATTTAGTGAAGCTAAAAGTGACCTAAAGAATATTTTAAAATGTATTCATTTATGGGACTGTATCGTTTCAATATTTTAATTTATGCAACAGTACCATTTCTATACAATAGGAATCTGTAATGATAATAAAATAATTTTTATTTACTTTTCACTTCAATATACTTGCTAGGATTTTTGTCACAAAAAATAATGAAAGGTAGATTTGAGTAAAATAAGAACAATCTAGGACCATGGGTAATAAAAAACACCTCACATTTCCTTACCAGATAATTTTTATTGTTTTGTTCTGATGAAGATCATGAACCTCTACTGAGGGTTGGAACATTGCTGGTTTCAGACCATGTTTCAGCCTTTTCCAGACAGAACCAGAGCTGTCCAGGACCAAAGGACAGGCACAACCTCAGTGCACACCACCATGGACTCTGCATGCAGGAAATATACTTAGCTGAGAGGATGAGCAAGACTCTGCCTGCAATTTCAAGCATAAACTAGAATAGATGAAGGGAAAATAATTCCCTATCATACTGCTGTGGTAGTCTAAGGAAAGTGAGAGCAAAGAAGCACATTTCAAAATTAAGAGTTGAAAAGACTTTTCCATTTAATCAGATATTTTATTCCTTACCATATAACTACTGAATTTATAGCACATGATATGAAGGCAACCAACACTTCTCTCAGTCAAAGACAGATTATTCGACTATGCAAACCACTGTTGCAGAACAAGTTGGCAGTTTTCACCCTGCCATACTTTGGGTAAGCGTGACTCAACAAATTCCTTGTGCAATTTCCCTTAGATATTGAACTTTCATTTCATGCCTCAGCAGACCTGTCACAAGGCCCAATACTGAGTCTTGTGCTAGAGAGTCTGTTGAAAAACAAGGAAGGGATTCAGCTGACGTGGAAAACTGTGCCATCAGGAGAAGCTTCCCCAGTATGTGACCAACAGCATGTGGGGCAGCAAGGACTCTATGCCACTAGGATGTGTATGAGAGGGATACAGGTATACAGCTTGTGGGGCTGGGTGGGGAGCAGGTGGGAAGAGAACAGGCAAGTTTCTTGGCAAGTCATTTTTACAAGACATTGCTTCTAAAATAGAGATTGCTCACTGCTAGACATACTGATTTTCTATTATCATTACATGCTGTGCAGGTTTAATATGAATCTTAGTAATTCATAGTTGCAAAAACTGCTTAGGGGTCCTTGAACAATAGCTTCTGTGGAAATACACGTAACTGGTCATTGATATATTCAATTAACAATTGCTGTAACTGGTGTCTGAATTGCAGCAGAGCCAACAAGCCTCAAGCAGAGACTGCAGTCTGTACAGAGAAAGCCTTTTAGGAGACAGGATGTCAGGTGTCAGCACATCTTTATCAATAAAGTTTTCAATGAAAAAGGTGAAAATTACTACAGACTTAGGAAGTGACTCATTTGAAAGAGATCTACAGGTGAGTGGCCACATTAGACCCAAAGACTGAGCAGGGTAAATTAGAGAGTACTGCTCTCAAAGGGGCACCAAAGAAAAGACACTCCAAGTCTCCAGGGCTGAGAACCTGCAGTAAACAGGTTTGTTTAAAAGTAAGTAAACAGTAAAAAGTGTTTGTTTTAATGTTTCCCTCAAGTTTTATTCTGGAGAATAAAATTGTGCCTAAATCCAAACTCTCACACTACTTTCTTTCAGGGCTGGGAAAGGCTGATTGCTTTCACATCAATAAACGATGTTTTCTAGGGCCTGTAAAAACACAACAAATAAAGCCCATCTTCTTCCCTCCAGATCTTACCATTTGCAGGTACAAGTCCTCCCTTGTAGCTGATCTGTTCAAGTACCTACACTATCCAAAATAAACTTTCCCATTTCCAGACAACTGTAAATATCCACTGAAGAAAGAGTAGATTTTTAAAAACATTAATTCCAACTTACATCACAGAAAATTTAGATAATAGCCCATTAGTTCTAGACTAAACATACACCAGCCATATTTTAAACTCAAAATTCATGTCAGCAAGTAGAAATGGAGTGGACACTAATTATAGGAGGTATTCATTACCTGTAACATTGCAGACTACACACATTCTTTTAGACAAGTTGAAACTATGTACCGTCTAAAACTGAACTCCAAAGAAAACTTTTTGGAATTTGAATATATATCATAGGTAAATAGATGGAAAAAGCATGTTAGGAGAGGAGGCAATTCACCCAAATAACACTTTGGAGAAAAATATTTGATTTCTGCTGTATTCTGCATTTTTCCATGCACGAATATGGGTGTATTCATGAATATGTAAATTTCTGGTACTAGGTTGGATCATACTGTGATACTGGCACATAATTAGGAGCTCATCACTAATGATTTATGAGCTGATGCCACGCTATTAGCATTTAGAAATAAAACTACCACAAATAACCTTTTACTTATACTTTATCAGGGCTATTCCTAATAGTAGCCACATTATTGAACATCTACAGGAAAAACATTAGGTCTTCCTTCCAAAAGGAAAATGATGTTCATAAAACTCATAGGATGTGGGTATTTTCTTTAGGGGGAAAAGAAAGCATTGGTGAAGATTTGAAAAAAACCCCAACAAACCAAACAAAAAACCCCAGAAAAATAGTTCCTTAGTTTAGAGACACAATGTAACATTGACATAACCAGTACAATAAATAGCAATTATTAAATTTAAAAAATTTAAGAAAGTCTCAGAAAGAAAAGAAAAAAAAAGAAAAATAGGAACAAAAGATACAGCAAGTGCTATAAAAGCAAAAATCTCCTACTTAGTATTGTACAAATCCCTCCAGATAAAGGTTTAATTTCAGTTGAGAAAAGTGTATTTTTTTTCACTTTTAGACCTTCTCCATTACTTCTTTTTCTATATAGATAAAATTCAGCCTGGGAAAGAGTAGGCTTGGAGGGAAACCTGTCCATGTATATAATAAATACTTGGTGGAAGGGAGTGATGAAGAGGGAGCCTGGCTTTCTCAATAGTGCCAATTGACAGAAGAAGAGATGATGGAGACAAACAAAAAAGAAAACACACAAAAACATTACATTCCATCTGAACACAAGCAAGCAGGTTTTTTTTACAGTGATAGTGGTAAAACACGGGCATGGAGAGGTTGTGAATTCTCCCTCTGTGGAGATGCTCAGAACCTGACAGGAGAGGGTGCTGGGCAAGCTGCTCCAGCAGAGCTATTGCACCAAGTGATTTTAAGAGATCTCTTCATATTTAAAGGATTCTTCTGTGACAGAAGAGGGTCTTGTGAGGAGACAGAATATCTTTTACTAGGCCTTGTAGGAAAGCTGGAAAACAGCTACTTTGAGCCACATAAACAATATTAAATCTAAGAAGCAGCATCAAAAAACTAATAGCCATATTGCTCTTAGCTTAATTATCACAATATGTTAAATAAAAAAACCCCAGCAGCTACCATTCACAAAGCCAAAGTT
Organism: Zonotrichia albicollis; assembly: GCF_047830755.1. Taxonomy (NCBI): domain Eukaryota; kingdom Metazoa; phylum Chordata; class Aves; order Passeriformes; family Passerellidae; genus Zonotrichia; species Zonotrichia albicollis. The sequence goes on from NC_133819.1 coordinate 135,981,846, forward strand.
ATTGGCAGAGAAAGAAAACAACTAGCACTAACAAGTTAATGCTTGCACAGCCCAGTGGTAGGGTTGAGCAAGTTCAGTCTCATTATTGCATGCTAAATTATATTGATAAATTAGCAAGAACATGCAACTGAGATTTTTGACCTTGTTACTCTTAGACTTAATCTGTATTAGTTTTAAACAGTCAGTGCATTTAAACTTCAGCACTGTCATCTCTCCCTCTGCGATCTGTTTTCAGTCTGGAATGCCAGGCATGCCCCTGTGGTTTTCCTTAGGTTTCAAAGCCAACCAGCACCTGAGAAGCAAGCTCCTTTAAAAGAGCAATAACAGAGTATTGCTGGTTCAGTTGGCCATCGGCACCGTGGAATTATCAACTCAAACTTTATTTTAATCTGTGGCTCATTCTGGCAAGATGAGCACAAAGTAGCTGCTACAAACAATCTTCAAATGCTCAGCTATGGTCAAACTGATGTATGGGAGCAAGCTGTCTTGTTTGCCACAGACCAGATACAGAGAGAAGAAGCAAAGGAAGAAATTAAATTACAGGAGTCTGAACTGACCCTCAGCATGATGATGTATGGCTTCCTACAGCACTCAGCCTCTGAAAAAATCCCAAATAACTAATGGGAGACAATCTTACTAGGAATGTGGGAGAAGAGCCAGCTGAAGGAGAGTTCACATTTATGGTGAATGGTACTGAGGTCACTCCTCATTTACTACAGGAGATAATGGCTGCAGAGTGACAATGGGTGGAAGAAACATTTAGAAGCTGACAATTGCAACTCTTATCTCCAGATATACCACAAGGCAGTTCCAGAGGTGATATTCCCCATTTTGAGGAATCTGGTTCCATGACATTTTCAAGAAATGGAGACATAATAAAGCACAGTGGAAATTTCCTTCATGACCGACTATTTTCACTTATACAATTCATCTACCTGCAGCTGGATGAGAAAGAATGAGATCCTGTTGTCATCTCATTGGTATGCCATCCAGTATATGAGCCTTCACAATGAAAGACACTATTTCAAAAAGAATACATGTAGACAAAATTCTGCCTTGGCATTAAATTTTAAAATAAAATTAAATATAGGAAAGGACTAATCTTAGGACAGGTTTTGCTGTGATGGGTGACTGAGGGACTGGGGCATGTGAGCTTTGTGTTAATTTCATGTTTCTAAACTTTCCTATGAGGCATTCTATCAGTAAAAAAATTTAAAGGAGTTGCCTGTCTAAACAAGCAAAGTAATTATTTTTAAATAACAGACAAAGAAAAGATGATGCTGACTTCATTGTAGCAGAAATCTACAACACCCAGGTGAAGTCCACTATGTACTAAAACAGTTTTCTAGTTTATATTCTATTTCATGAATGCACAATAATGTTGTGTCCGGTTAAAATTATAATTTATGTGTCAAAAATCTTGCATTTCATGGATTTTATTGCTGAGAAAAGAAGAAAAAACCTGGTTTTTATGTATGTGACATAGAAAACCAATTTTTTTAAACTGTCCGTGTGTGAATTGAGGATAAGAGTATCATGAATTTATGCAGGACAGTTTGTCCTCAGAAATCCAAAGCTGTCCACATTGATACTGTAAATGATCGCACTTTTCCATAGCATAAAATAGGATTTTTAAATAATTCTGTGATATCCCTTATCATAGAATAAGGGATAACAATTCTTGTTAGTTGTCACCTACTTTCTGTGTTAGTTTTTAAATTCTGTTCCTGTACATGTGTGCTGCTTTGTTTGTGGTTTTAACCACATCCCACATAATGTGAACACAATCATAGAAACACAGACTGTGTCAGGTTGAAAAAGACCATAAGAGCCACTGGGCCCAATCCCCTGCTCCACACAGGACTATGTAAAACTAAACCATATTACTGAAAGCATTGTTCAGACTCTCCTTGAACTGTCAGGCTTAGTGCCACGACCACTTCCTTGGGGAGACCATTCCAAGATCATCCTCTCGGTGAAGATACATTTCCTAATGTCCAATCTGAACTCCTCCAGTCACAAATTCTCTCAATTTCCTTGTGGTCACCAGCAATTGAGAAATGAGCAGCTCTGCCTCTGTGATGAGCTACAAACTGATTTCAGCCACTCTTTGTAAGTCTGTCCTTCTGACCCCTCAGTGTTTGAGTACAAGGGCTTGTTCTCAAGTGTCTCACATACTGACCCTTTCCACAAGCAATACAGGGAGTATAGTAGGGTATTGGCCAAATTGATTTTATATCCATATTATTGGTGCTGGAAAGAGCAATCAGATAGACTCACATTTTTTTTCCTTTGGAACTGATTCCAGTAAGAGTCTTCTTAATTTCGTACTTCAGCAATTTCCTTTTTTTTTTTCTTTCTTTTATTTTTTCTGACCACCTGTGTCTTTTTCCACTAGAGACTCCTTAAAATAGATTTTTTTTCCTTTCTGAAATGGATGTGACAGATATTTCTCTTATAAGACAGGAAAAAGTAGAAAACAAAATAAAAAGTAAAGGCACAGCATTGGAGAAACTGTAGTAGAAAAAGATAGTGAGTTTGGTGCATATGTTCTAATGAGAGAGGATACATCTCTTCTTCTGAATCTTTATTCCTTACTATAGAGAGTCAAAGTTGTCCTTGATAGTTAGACTCTCAATAGTAAGAAGCTATCTAGCTGCTTACTATTAAGAGTCAAAGTTGTGCACACACAGTGGAATAACTCTCATATAGGATGTTGTAAAAACCCTAACATCCACCCCAGAATAAAACTCAAGACTGAAGAATTTAGAATTAAATCTCTATTGCAAATCAATGGGAAAAAAAATCTATCTGGAAAATGAGTCACACACATGCATGTTGACTTAGTTTTCAGGAAATCTTTGCGCTGTTTGCTTGTTTGAAAGTTAGATTGTAACTAAAATGGTGTGATCCATTGTAAATGGCTGAGTGAAATCACTGTAAGAGTGGCCTGTTCTGGGAAAAGGAAGACCTGGGTTGACAGCAGCTGTAAGCCTGGGTTGTCAGGGATTCTAAAGCCTAAGCAGATGGCATGTATGAAAATGAATTTCCATGGGCTTCAGGGACTCCAGATACTGAGGGATACAGAGGCTGGATCCCCTTGCAACGCTGCTTTCCTGAGGGCTACAGGGTTTGATGTGTCAGAGAAATTGCAGCTACGAACAAAACGAGCTGGTCTGTGATGTGTTGATGTCACCCAGCACGGCTGATGCTGCTTTGTAGCAGGCAGCTGTCAGGAGCTTGCACAGCTGGACAGCTGGGAAATCCCTCATAGTGTGGCTCTCCTCATTCAGTGAATGAGCCCTCATGCATAGCTATGGTTCTACATGGGTTCTACACCCATCCTTCTAACATTCATCCTCCACGAGAGCACAAGGACCCAGCAATATACTCATGGCAATGAGGATCTATGCAAGGAAGATAAAACCAGATCCCAGACATCTGTTCTAATGCCATACAAGAAAAAGCTCTGGGAGTAATCAATATTGCTTGTAACCAGTTCTATAATTCCAGGTATTATAAAATTGGTAGGGTATATTATATCAATTGGAATTAATATTAAATACATAAACTAGCAACCTGAGCATGCTCAGCATCTTTCTCCGACTTGGTGCTAACTGGAAAAAAGATGTTCTAGTTGAGTCCTATTAAACTCGCTTGAATTCAGAGAAGTCTACCAGAAATACTCTGCAGTTTGCACTGATGTCCAGACTGGCTGGTGATTGTTTGATACAGCATGGTATGGGCCAAAACTCAGTCAGAGACAACTAAAACAAGTCAGCACAAAGTCAGTCAGGTTTAAGACCCCAGAAATGTTCCTTGTAAGTGCACACTATCTTATGGCCTGTTTGCCTGACATCAGCCAGGAAAGTATTATGGAAAATATGGACATATGAGCTAGATGTTACTGTATCCATAAGTAATTGCAGAAAATATTGGCAGTGACCTACAGCTCTTGTAAAATCTGAATAATACTCCTTTCTGTCGATAAATTATTTAACCCAACATGAAACTGAAGGGGAAGAAGGAAAAGAAAACAGGGTAATAAATGTGTGTATATTACACACAGTATCAATGCCTATCAAACAGGCATGCATTTAGGTTCAGTCCTTCAGAATTTGAGCACTGGGCATAGGTGCTTGGACTGAATTCTGGAAAAGACAAAAAAAACCCAACCAACCAAACACCACCACCAAGGTAAAAACAACTCAAAAAACAACCAACACTCCAAACCCTTAAAAAGTAAAAATAAGAATTTGTCACAGATGTACACAAGATTCATTTTTCTGACAAGCTGTTAATAAAAGCTTTGAAAGAGAAAACAGTTGGCAATTCAAAGTATGAATGACCTTGGCAGAATCAGATTTCAAGTTCAAAGACATTAATAAAAACTATTTTGAAGGGAAAATGAATAAAATCTAAAAGAAAATTAAAGAAACTGGAAAACTGTTTCCGGGTGAAATTTTTCACTGACTCATTTTCTCTGCTTTTCAGAAAGAGATTATTCTATGTTTATGGGTTTAAAATCTCTTTGGAAAGTCAACTTCACCTGCTTGTGGAACCCCTTTAGTGGAATTCTTGTGGAATCTCCTCAGTGATTACAGAAAGCAATAAATGCATAGAAGACAGCAAACATATATTCATCTCATTTCCCAAAAGGGGAAAATTGCATCATAAAAATGGAGAAAGAAAGCTTTTAAAATTATAAATTATAGAAGAGATATTAATTACATTGAAAATAATAGCAAAAAAGAGAAATTTGGATCACATTCTGACTTTCAAATCGACAGACTGTTTATGTGGTATTTTTCTTTCTCTGCAAAGGAAAAATGCGAATATTGAAAGTGGAGCATGATCTAAGCCAGAATGGTGATAAAATCTGAATGTGCTAAAGAATGGAAGACCCTGAAAAAGCCAGACATCACATGTTTTTTAGAGGACACTTAGCTAGTGAGGTGAATCTTCCCTGGCAAAACAATCTCATGCAGAATGAGCTGGCATTTGCCTAGAAGTTTCTACACACTTTCAGTCTCCTTCCCAATGAATTTAAGAACAGGTAGTGCTGGCTCAAGGTGCCCTCTCCACCTCTTCTAGAATGCAATAATCCTATTGCTGATTACTTTAAACAATATAATACGTATTTTAGATAATAAAACCTTAAAAAAATTAATTTCTCCAGAAACTAGCAATTAGATTAATTTTCTGGGAATACCTCCTCTCCAATTCTATTTTGTTAGCAATCAAACTTACTTTCCCCATCCAGTCATGTCTGAACATCTGTACTGCCAGCCTCAGTGGCAGCTGCAATTCAAAGCTGTTACCATATGCAACTCCAAGTACCATCTATGCTAGTTGATGGAATATTCTGTTCAAGTACCTTCTGCTCTTTCAGACATTACCTAACTAACATTTTTTACCTAAATCAGACAAATATCACTTGTCTGACAAGCCTCACGAATTCCGACTTTTTTCAAGTATTTACAAGACAAAAAACCTACTGTAACACACACAGCCCCCAAGCCACCCTGTCTCACAGACACACAGACACACACATCCCTGGGTAAACTTAATAAGGTAATTTACTATTTTTTTTTAAAGTCTGAAAATGCACGGGAAAGACCCAGATACTCCTTAGTGGGCAGTATTTGAAAATGCTTTCCCTTTAATTTTCAGCACCTCTATGGGATTCATATCATATGCCCTGGTGTTAGATAATGAAACTACTGCTAGGACTAGTACCATTCCCACAAATCACAAGGGCGCTAAGGAGATAAGTCTCTCAGCTTAAATTTTCTTTCTTGTAAAGTAGAAAATATATTGTTCTCAGGAGCATCAATTACAATTGCTACATGTTCTTTATACTAGGAATGAATGTTTTCAAGAAGGCAATCAGAGAAAGTTTTCTTTATATTTACCACTCAACATTTCTTTATATTTACCACTCAACATTAACACAAAGTGTACTACCACAGGTCTCAAAGTCTATAACTAAGAGTATGAAGTTAGAGAAACCTATTCCTTTACAGATTCTCCACACAGTGTAGATGCTGTAAAGCCAAGCCTCTCAGTACTACATTAATCTAATTTATGATGCAATTAATATATCTTTATTACTGGTTTCTGCTACCCACACAATGATGATTTTCCTCCCACAGTAAACACTAAATAATGATCAATTCTGTACTGGAAACGAAACATCCCTCTGTTTTGAAGTGCTCTGTGTTTAATAATGAAAAAACATGCAGATATTTTATATGCTTGAGAGTAAAACTTTGTACTGATATGCGGTAACTACCTACAGCCTGAAAATGTCTTTGAAGTGTATCAGGGTCTATGCTGTACAATTGTTAGCAGAGTCCTTTCTCTGGTACTGGGGCAGTAATGACATAGAGAAACAGTTTTTTACAAAAAAAAAAATTCTTGGGAATAATTTACAAGTTTCTAATAAAGTAGTAACTTCACAGACATCACAGCTCCAAAATCTGATTCCTTAAATATTCACTATAGGGTTTATTTATTTAACATTTATCTCACACTTAAAGTATGGCTTTTCCAGAGGGCATGATGGACCACATCACATTGGGGTTTTCAGGAAAATGAGAGCTAAAATGAAGAGCTAGATGTAGCACAAGAGATTACATGTCCCAGAATTTGTCCTGTGTCACTGCTTCTATACACTCATGGGCACAGATTGGTGTGTGTGGGACAGGAGGAGAACTAAAGTCCCTAAGTGTTATCCATGTGCTATATCAGGGCCCAGATTTTGGATTTATTACTTTAAACACAACAAAATTGCTATAATCTTTGATTCTTGAACTCTTTCCATTGACGATGTTCATATTCCTTTGAGGCCCTACTATGGATTCAAGACCTGACCTTGCACATCCAAATATAGTTTACCTCACAGTCTACATGTGAATGCATGTCCCATCTGATTACATTTTGAACTGAGATTCTACAGTTTTAGAGAACTGAATATTTATAATATTATTGCAATATAGTATCTTCTATTATGGAATGAATTTATGATCATTTAAAGAAAAAATGTTATTTATCTGTTCTTATACAGAGGTATGTGCAAGCAGTTAATTTATTTTTCTCCTGTTCAATATTACAGCATCTTCACTAGATGAGAGTAGCTTCAGTACTTTGAGGGAAATAATATTTAATTTTCAATTTTTTGGCTGGTTTAACCATAAAAAGGGTTATACTCATAGTACACATAATCACTGTCAATGCAGGGACTCAGCTGCCAAACTGCTCCTTACAAAACTGACCTGTGGAACAATATAATGCAAACAAAATCTGAGAAAGTTATCGTAAAAGTTACTTTACAAAATTGTTTTTAAATTGTGCATATAAAATTGAAGTAACAAGTTGGGGTTTTTTTACTATTCTCAAGCATAATATAGAGCAGTTCACTCTCATATCTGTATTTATACAGATATGTCATACAGACACCTTCAGGAACACTGGATATTGATGGATATTGTTTAGAACATAGATGAGTGAATGGCTTGTTATGAATAATTTATTTATATCTTTTTTGCAGATTGCAGTTCCTTCAAATTTATAAAATGCTCAGAATTAAAATAGCTTCTTTTGAAAAGATTTCATTTTAGGGAGGGAATATGAACTGGTTTTTTCAGAGTATTTGTGTGCCGGATGCCTTGATCAACAAAGTCATAATGGTACTGTTCTTAGTTCTAGATTGGATAGACATCCAAGCAGCTCTATTGCAAATCCTCACGTATGCAAAGATAAATTTATATTTCAGGTTATTTTCATAGAAGTCACCTTGTGTTCTCTGTCTGCAAGCAGAGAACTTATTTTAGCCACAAAAAGTAATTTGTACTGGCTTTAATAAAAAACAAAAACAAAACCAAAAAAACCCCCAAAACAACAAAAAAATCACAAAAAACCCACAAGAAGGATAAAATGGAATTAAAGGAAATGCAAAAAAATAGTAAATCAGATAATCACAGAAAATATTTTGCATTATCTTTCTTTAGCTGATTTATAACCATTAAATTGTTATTACTTTCTTTCTGTTAGTTTTTCCATAATTCATGAAATAAGCTCTGCAAAATGTAATTTCTTGTTATGAGTCTTCTGTCTCCTCTGTTTATTGAAAGATCTAAACCTGTTTTTCTTCTGTGCTAAATAATTACATGTCCTTTCCATGACATTTGAAAATCAATAAAGCATAATATTTAAAGGAAAAGTCAAAGCATGAATTTTTCATGGACAGATTATAGATTAATCTGATTGTTCTGAAAATGACTATTTTACAGGCACATGCAACTAACTAAAAGAAAATATGTACAATCTTCCTCATGCATACCTTCCTCAGTGTACCTCTAAAACCAAAAAATATCTATGTCCTATGGCTTCTTCACATTCTGAAAATAATTTACTACCTACATAAATCTGGTGGGGTTCCAAGTCACTCTGTTCAGATCATGACTTGTAAGAATGCATTACAGTTCTTTCTGTAACCAAAGTGGTGTCTGCTTTTGACCTATTCAGATGCTCAGGAGATGTCTGTTATGTGAGCTTGTAGTCTGAGACCCTAATGTACAGCTAAACAATTTTTATACAAATAAAACATAACAACTCAATTATACTTATGAATAGTAATAGTAGTGATAACAACAGCAGTACTACTGTTGTTGTACATTGCACAAACATCAATATAATCATTAGATTTCCTTTTTTAATTCATCTCAAAAATATATACCAGATAAGAAGCTGCCTCTGACAAGAAGCTAGACAGAGGTTGAAGGTGGCGAGAAAGCTATAAAGTCATTATTGCAATGTCTCTGTTTGTGCAACTGGGTCTTTAGAGCTCATAAGCCCTCTCTCCTTCCTTTGCACTAACAAATTTGCAAAAGAAGAAAAGTTTTACAAAATCTAAGAAAGAAAAGAAAGGCAGAATCATGACATCAAAATCACAAAATAGTTAAGGTCAGAGGTATTAATAGAATAAAATTATTTTCATATCTAGTCTTGTGTCCTACCTACCCTAATACACTGGCAACCCTTCCCAAGTAAATCTCTTAGCAGGAGGAGTCCTCAAGACAACTCTCCAGAAGGAATCCTATTTCTGTCTGACAGTTTTTGACAGAAAGCCAATCCCACTTCAGAGTCTCTCATGAATAAATACATAGTTATATTATCATTTAAATAGCATTTTACATCTAAGAGTCTCCAAATGCTTATCAAACACTACTCACTTCCATTGCATCCAATTCTTAAGTGACTCTGAAAGATGTATCTCTTGCCTGAAGAAATTTCTCATTGTTTTTTCAGCCTCTACTAAACTCAAAGTTGGGTCATTCAATTCAGAGGTTCCTAGACCTTTCCAGTAGACCTGGCCAGACCATCTGCCCTCCTCTAGCACATGAAGCTTCCTTTACTTTCAAATGGGTGATGTGTGGATGAAGAACGTTTTAACGTGACATTGAAGATTTAGAGGAAAAGCAGAAGCTTGAAAATTGGTGACAGTAGCCATTTGCCTGGTACATTTTTATCACTTTGTAAATGTCTTCCTGTTGCCTCCTATGGGACATGCACAGTGGTGTCTCTGTTTACCCACACTGTCAGGATTTCTGATCCCTGGTTACCTTGGTCTATATGCCACTGTGTCACAGTCAATGACAGACCAGGCTTAGTCATCTCTGAATATAACTCAGAAATGCTTTTGGGCTTTGAAAAGGTGAAAGCAGTATGTGGGTAGTGTATCTATGGAAAACCACAGACATTCTAACTATGCTTTTCCTTGTAATTGGTGAATCACATAAAATGTCTCCTACAGAAAACTGTTGGACAATATATGGATGGGATTTGCATTTTTCTTCTGTGATGCATATTTTATAGGTTGCTTGAGTCAAAGGAAGCATAAAGACATACTGATTTTTAAATTTTGTTCAGTCTTGTATTCTGCAGTACAATCAACACACAGTTTGTGCTTTCAAAAGAACAATATTCCTTAGCAGATAATTGAGAGTTTTTCCATTCCTTTTAATGATATGGAAGCTTTTAAATTGATGATCTTGTAGATATTCAAAGGCCAGGAGGGCAATAAATTTATCGTGATTAAATCCAGTAGAGATATTGTAGCACTTACTGTGATATTTATCTTGGAAGTTTTTTTCATTAGGCTTCAAAGGTGTCCATGACATGTTCATATAGTGGAATAGTTTTTCTGTATTTTAAATATATTCCAAGTACTTTTAGAAAAGTCCTTTTTTGCTTATTCAATTATAATTAGCTTTTTCAATAATAATGAAGACTAAAGCTGATATTAGACACCTGTGAAAAATACTAACAAATGTTCTTATGGTATTAACTATATGATAAAAAAATTCATAGTTTAGATTAAACAGTTCAAAGAAATTAATTTAAGAATGAGACATTTCCTCCAAGCATCCTTTCCATTTGCCTAGTTCCATTTCATTCTTCTCTGAACCAAGGCTATTAGAATGTTCAGAGGTTATTTGGATTTTTAGAAATTAGAAATACAATGTGTTTTATAAAGAGATGATAAAGAAGCAGAAATTCAAAATTAAGATGAGCAGCTAACTGTGGATGGGACATGATCCAACAAAAATGCACATTCTCCCTTTGATTTCTTTACATTTACCACAGGAATCTCACAAGTATGGCCAGAGCTCTTATCCCCAAAAAATCCTTTTAGCTGTGTGAATTCTGTTGGAGATTCAAGCCTTATTAAATTCAGCATCTTAGTTATTCCCCAGAGGAGTAGTTAGGAGGAAGTAAAAGTACAGTTTTCTTAGCATCTTAATCCAGTTTCCCTCCTAACTCATATATAGGTACCTGCAGGGAATTACAGCTTCACAATTCATCTTGTAGAGCTTCTTCCATAGGCAACAGTGCAGTGCACAAGTCTGTCTGTCTACTTCTATGACACAAATGAATAGGGCTCTACAGGACTTCCACCTCCAATCTGAAATCTTGAATGCTTGCCTTAAAGAACAAGCATTCTTTTCATGGTAGGCTATAATAGTGTACAGATAATGGACACCTATTATTAGCCTCTTGCACTAGATATGTTTAATAACTCCTCACATGAAGGCTCCAGAAACCAGGAAATTATAAAAGCAAAGTTTCTTGGCCCTAAATCTTTACTTATTAAGGCATGCAAATGATCACTTTTGATTTACGTCAATAAAAAGGTATGTAAGAGAAATATGAGTAAGAACCTCTGAGTTCAGATTGTTTGCAGTATGATGGCCAAATACTATCCACATCCCCATGGCTTTAAATGTCATGAGTTACTCCAGGGACAGACAAGTTTTATTTCAGATCTGGTGCCATAAAGATTTTTGACCCTCTACATATTTTTTTCATACAGGCAGCATATATTCTCCACCTTGTTTCCCCCCTTTCATTTCTCAGTTTTAACAGCAGCTGATGATGCAAAAATAAATAAAGAAAAGCTCTCTTATTTGAAATATGTTTCCCAAAGATGTTAGTTGAGGGGGGAATTAAAAAGAAAGCATCAAAACTTAATGTAGAAAATTCCTGCTGAGCTTAGAATTTTTGAGTACTCACATACTCTCAGCTATGTTGAGGATGGGCCAAAGACGATTTCAATGTACCACCACCACTGTTTAATCTTTTCTACATAGTTTAAGTGAATGGCTCCTCTTGTAATTTTGAAACTCTTCCCAATGTAATCATTTTAACAAAAATGGCGATTCAGCCTTTGGAATTTCTTCAGCAAATCCTTCTCTGATATTATTTATTATTGCACTTTCTGCAGCACATAATCTCAGTGACAAGTGTATCCAGGTAATGTAATTAGATATCACTGGGAAATTGTGTTTATATGACTACTTTTTCAAAATCTCTTGCAAATAAAATGCAAGTTTCAGAAGAACATTTTAGTAATGATGCTATTCTTGCAGTTATTTGTATTTCCACCTGCAATCACCTTTCTGAAATTTCAGCAATGGAGCTAGAATTTTCTTACGAGACATGTGCCTTGGTCTAAATTTGATAAAATTCACACAAAGTGAATTCAGCTTTACCTAAAACTGAAGTATGTGGAAAAAAAAGGTGTTCCCTATGTTTAGAAATCACTCAGTGGCTATTTCTCACAATACCAGAAGCACAGCAAACATTTGAACACAAGACAATGTTTTACTGAAGATGGGAAGCCCGCCCCTTTGCCTCCTCTGTGAAAAAAACCTACAAGAATATAAGTCCTTCTTAAATTTATGAATCACATGTTATCAGACAGTTATTTTGACTTTGATTAAAGCCTATGCACGTGTTATGGAGGCTTCTGTCTGTGGTGGGGTGAGTGCTGCTACCTAAGCTTCTGTATAATGGGATTGTTCTGCTGGCCTTCCCCATGACACGCATTTTCTACTCACCTAAGCTGAAGATAAAACTAAACCTAAAACCAATCTAAGAACTGAAAGTTTTCCACCTTAGGCTTATGATCCAAACACTCAGAATATCCCTCAGTGATGCTAAACTTAGGAGATGTGGCAAAAGTAGTGACAAATCTTGGACCTGCATTTGGGAGTCTTGTCATTCACCATGGTAACCACAGAATCAGTTTTTCATGCTCTCTACGCCATGGGTAACTCTTTCTTGTGAACTTGGCTCCTTATCTTAATCTGTTTAATTTTGTCTAAATAGATTAAAAAATCTGAAAATATTCTGTTACTGAAGATCAAATAAAGCAGCCATATGGATTCCTAGCTTTTAATGGAGAGTCACTGCTTCATAGCGAGTCCAAATATGGTTGATTTTGGACCCGGTAATTTTAGGTTTAAAAGAAGAAGGTGTCTTTTAAAATGTGCAAAGGAGAATTTAATGCTTAAAAATGTTACTTCAAAATTATGAGAATAGCCAAATATCTATCTCTATGAGACCAACAATATGAAAGGTACATCACTTGCAAAATGTATTTTTTTTATGGCTTAAGGTTCCCAGGAAGATTCTGTGGTATTAAATGATCAAAAAGACACACCATCCTGAGTCTGGCATATGGCCTTGTTTATAGGCAAAAGAAGCTTAACCACAAAATCTAGGAAAAAAAGACTAGAATTAGCCTGAAATGAAACATTTATCTGAAAATCCATACATTAACAAAGCTAATGAGAGTTGTGTATATTAATCTTAATGCCTAAAAAGCAACTGTATACTAACTGTATACTTAACATTTTAAGAAATATTCTGGTCATCAAAAATTACATGAAATTGATCAAAAAAGGAATAAAGATTATAACTATTAAGTAAAAAGTAGGTTAATATTTTTAGTCAACACTAGTTCAAAGCATATCCAGAAATATATCCAAAGACTGCTTCAGGTATAACAAAGTTTGAAAAATATTTTTCTATCAGAAGGCCAGGTAAGAAAAGACATTCCTAGAAAAAAGTGAGATTATTAGACTTTCTTCATAATCAAATAGCTTTTAAAAGACAATGCCCGAAGATGATATTAGAGTCCATGACGGCTGCTTGGTCTGTTAACATTACTGTCTAACCCCATATTAAAGGGATTTGATGAGGACATTAGTGAGAGGCAGGGTCTATCCTGGCAAACTCCATCAGAGACAATACATGTAATAATGCTAACATTAATTAATAGCATAGAATGGATTAGGTGCTCTTTAAGGAGAAGATACTGCTTGAGGTTCAACAGTCAATGCACATACCAGAGAAACTCACAAATATAGACTACTATTAGAAATACGCCTTATGTTTTTATGACTATATATACACACATAACCCATTTTGGAAAATTTTGTATCAAAATCCCAGTGAAAATGGCAACAAAAGTGTATCTGACTTACTCCAGTGTAAGTGGATCTGAGAACACAGTATTGCTTTACTTGCTAAAATTATATGCATTACTGTTCTCAGTTATCTATTTCTTGCCTTTTCTCAAACTTAGAAAGTGTTTCCTGTAGTACTCCAACTCTTATGAGTCCAGTGCTAAAATGTTTATAGGCTCAAACAAGTATTTCCTGGGTTCAATTGGATGATTGAGATAACAAAACATTAAACAAGAAATTAATCACAAATTCTAATCTCCACTTTTTCCTTCGATAAAAAACTGCCTCATATTTAACAACTGACATTGGTGATTATGTGTGCTGGTAATTCAGATCTCAATGGAGTTCCCTGCCAAACCACCCACAGCAGGAGCTGGCACAAGGCCTATGCTGTGGATGGATCAGAAATGGTGTGTACATAGAATCAAGTAATTTTTGTGGTGGGAAGGAGAGCTGCTCAGTGTTAGCCAAAGGTGTAGAGAAAAAAGTACTAGTTACAGACTGACCTTCTGTGGCAAAACTTTTATCTGGCACAAATATGTACCATACTGTTGAAGACAATTAAACTGTGCCTGTTTATGCTCTGGCTATAATTTGATCTTTACTTTCAATTTCATTAGTAGAGTGATGCAGTTGAGATCCAGTCATTCCTAACCAGATATATATTTTGCTGCTGTCTTGCTAATGTAGACTTTGAACTTCTGCCAAAATGCCTATACCAAATTTAATTGAATAAATATTGGAATGAATCTAAGTTTGAATCATAAATTCATTTCTGAGGCAGCATGCCCCAGTACTAGATTTCCTTTGTGCATGATCTTCTCTCACAGGCAGCATGGAGCCACTCCTTCTCAAATCCTTATGATAAAGCAGAAGCCATCTTCCTGGTTACCTCCTATTTCTTTTCTCAATTCATGAAAACCTGTTCTCTCTAATGGCATATTTATTGCTACTCTTGCAGATAGATGAACTATACCAAGCATAATCTGACCACAGATGGTATAAAGCTCACTTTAATCAATCTCTTGCTGTGTTCCTGGAATCAGAATTGGCCTGGCCCCAACTTCATAAGCTTGTTATGTCAATGTGTAGGCTGTACAAAACATCAGGTGCATGGGGCACTAATCTGTTTATTTTCGCCCAACAAGCTATAGACTGTTTTCACAACATAGATTTCAGATGAGAAAATGTTTGTTTGCTGGTCACTGACACTTTAGGATTTCAAGGGCCACTAATCTGTCAAACCTGAGTGGTTCCAGGGTGTTCAGACCTGTCATTTCCTAGCAGGTAATCAGATGATAGAGACAGCTTTGATCTTTAAAAACCCAGTTTAGGTTCATTTTATTAAAATCTTTGCTTAGAGATAAATATTAAAGCAGCAGGGGTTGGCCTGATAACAAACTGGATAAGACTAGTCTGGAGAGAGAGAAGGTGGCTCCATTTGGCATCCAGTGAGGGACATGCTGGGCAGCATCTGCCATCGTCTGGCGCCCAGCAGCAGGTGAGCAACCGGCCCGAGTGCCAGGGAGATCTGTGCAGGCATGAGCCAGAGGAGCAGCTCCCCCAGAGCCCCCTCTGACCTCCTTATGGAGCATGGTTAGCATCAAAAGGACACAACTGAAATTCCAGCACTGTTTTGTAACACTTGCTTACTGTTCAGCTTGGAGCACTCTATTTTCTGTCTTTTGACAGAAAGGCAACAACCATGGGTTAAAATGTGACAAAGATTTTTCTAGGCAAAAGATGGAAAACTTCTGCTCATTCCATTTTAATATTGAGCTAGATTTGAAACCAGGCCTTAAAAATAGTTTCTGTGAGATCATTATTTGCAAGATGAAAATGAGGATGTAGCACTAGGGTCTGCAATGTGGGAGATGGAAAACATTTTTTCAGTGCATTGATTTTATTTTTTTAAACAGTTGGTTGATGTTTCCCCAAGGTCTGGAAATTAAAGTAAATCATGGAGAAAATGGGGTAGTGAATAGAGATGAAAATAGACAATCTAATTCGAGCCTTAAATGAATATATCACATTCTTCTGAAAGTTATCCAGTGCCAGTACAATTTACTGTAAAGATAATATCCCTTTCTGTAGCCATATCCTTGGATGAGCAGAAAATTATATGTACATGATATGATACACTGAAAGTGAAAATCAAATTTCACACAGCTTTTAAAAAAGCATTCAAATACACAAGAATGTTGAAAAAAATAAATACACAGAGTGCCATGCTTAATTGCTTAAAAAACCTCTCAACATACTTTAACTGATTGCATGATAAAGTATGCTCAATTCTTTAAATGACTACAGAATCTGAGAATTTTTGATGTGTTTTGCTAGGTTTTTATTCAGGTCAAATCTCCATCATTTTCAATAACTACTAAGTTTCTAATTTTGAAGATCCAATGAACGTATAATAACAATTTTTATGACCTGAAAAAAAGTGACTCTATATGAAAAGTCTTAAGCAGCATAAAATCAGTTGCACATGGGTCCTATTGAACATGATGATAACATAAAAAGATGGAAAATACAGCTTTGTTGAAACAGCACCTTCTCTATCATGATTCTCAAAAAGTCAGTTCAACACAGTTTTCTTGAATGGAACTTATTTGGCATAACCCTGCAAGATGTTGAGTGCTCATAATAATACTGAAATGACATTCTTGAAATCTGTATGATATATGACTGATGGGATTCAACATTTTTTAGGTACTTTGGTCATCCTTGGATGCAAAGCCATTTGAAATATAGCTATTCATATTGCACAGTAAAACCTAAACATTTCTTTCTGGGTCTATATAGGGTTTAGGGTGGTTGAAGAGGGACAATCTTCCAACTATTAGAGTAGTTGTGAACTCCATATGAGAGAAAACTTTAAATGACTGTGCAATGTTCTGTATAATGTTTTCAAAAGCTCTCTTGGTTGTATTTAAAATGTTGCCTTAGAGCATCCTTAAGTACTTATTTTTTACCCAGAGAAATTAAAAAATAATGTACAATGGGCAAAACACAGTCCTATGTAGGCTGCATGTAAGCCAAAAAATGGCTTAATCTGATACTTACAAAAATGTGATTGCGGTACAACACTAAGTAAATTTTCACAAGACAATAAGATTATTATTGAGAGCAATAAATGCATCTCAACATCCTGTCATATAGAGAATATTCAAAACCTTATGAGTTTTAGGATTAATTATATCAAAGGGCTATAAAATCAGAGAAGTGCTAGCTAGGCAGACTTTTGCAGATCATGTAATCCAATACAATTCTTTAATATAGGAGATCACCAGTGTTTAATTAGTAACATCTTTGCCTTACAGAGTCCTGACAAACTCCAGAGATGGAAATTTCATCATCTGTTCCAGCACTGCATTACTCCTTATCAAATTTTTTACCTAATCACTGACCTCAGTATTACAAGCCTCAGTTTGTGGCAGGGCAGGCAGCCTGCTGAGTCCCTAGGAAAATAATAATTTACCTTTATCAAGTCTTTTGATACTGACTTACACATTGTTCTTGAAGCCAAATGAGTAGATTCCAGTCTAGATGAGTAAAAAGATGATTGGAGGGTAGTGGGCTCAGTGAGTAGAGTTTAATGGATTTGTGCTCTGTCTGGAGGTGGCAAAAAAGTGTAGAACTGCAGGGGTCTGTTCTGGTACTGTTCAGTTTAACACCATTATCCTGAAGAAATGACTGTGCTGTCTGCTCAGGTTTTCCAGGACACACTGAATTGGAGTGAACACCTGACACAGTTGAGAGCATATTGCCATCCAAGGTGCCCTAGGCTGAAAGCATGGTCCAACAGGAACCCTATAAAATTCCCCAAGGACGAATGCAAAATCCATCTTAGAAAGAGGAAGCCCTGGGAACAATATGGGCTGGGAAGGGCCTGGCTGGGGAGCTGCTGTGCTGTAAAGCACCTGGGGGTCTTCACTGATAGAAGGCTGAGCATGAGCCAGCAGCGTCCTGACAGGAAAGGCGGCCGATTGCCTTCTGTGTGAAATGAACAGGGCACAGCAAACACACACCAGGCAGCTCCATTCTACCCAGCACTCGTGAGACCACACCTGAACACTGCATCCAGCTTTGGATCTCCCAGTACATAAAATATTCTGAACAAGTGAATCAAATGCAAGAAAGAACCACCACAATGGTGGTTGTTGCTGGAGCGTTTGTCTTGTCAGGAAAAAGTGAGGTAGCTGGGCTTGCTCACACCAGAGAATAGAAGAGTTCAAAAAGGCTTAATGGCAACCTACCAATACCAACAGGGAGCTAGGGAATAGGATGTCAGGCTCTTCAAAGAGGTGCATATTGGGTGGATGATGTACAGCATGCATAAGTTGAAGCAAGAGAGGCTCAGACTGGAGAGAATGATAAACTTTTAAACAATGAGGGCAATCAAAAAATGGAAAAGGTTGGCAAGTGAGGTTATGCAGTTTCCATCCCCAAAGATTTTTAGATCAGACTGTGTGAAGCCATAAGAAAACAGGTCCAATCTCACAGCTGACTATGCTTTAAACAGGAAGTCAGAGGAAGCCAGAGGAAGCCAGAGGTTTCTTGAGTTCTTCTGTCTAGCCTGAATTATCTTATTGCCACTTATTGAAACACTTGCTGAGAAGAGTTTTTCTCCCTCATGTTTGTAACTGCCCTTCAATTAGTTAATTCATTGCCTCTGTCTTCTCTCTGACAGTCCAAAAAACCTCTTCCTATAAGCATTTTTCTCTGACCATCTTTGTAGATAATTTTTAATTATGCTTAAGAGCATCAGTTCTCTTTTGAGACAGAGACATTGTTAAAGACAGTAAGTCCTACGTGTTTCCCTTTGAATTTGTGTCAAATCTCTGCAATTGCTTTTCACTTGATCACCCTTCTTACAGATGCTCCAATCCTTTCCACAGTAATGCTCAGGAATAAATCTGAATTTAAAAATACTCAATCAGTGTGTAGTGAGATAATGCAAATGCACTGGACATACATATATGCATTTTTTTTCCCTAGGCCCAAGCTGAAAAATTAAACTATTAATGTGAAATGTCCAGGGAGTCAAAAAGAGGGACACAAGAAAAGAAAAGAAAGACAAAAGCAAGAAAATAGAATTTTATCCCTGTTAAAATTTATGGCAACATTTCATTGACTTGAGTGGAACCAATATTTAATCCAGTTTTTCCAAAAAACCTCATTCTGAGAGATCACCTCTAAATTTCAATCTTCTGTTTTGTGAATAATAAATTGCCCTTGATCATGTTGGCTTCTGGTTGTACTGTCTGCATTATTACACACCTGTGTACTAATCTTTTCTTCTCATAGGAGAAGAAAAAATACAGTCTGTCTTGGATGGGAAATAGTAACAGAACATGTTCAGCACTTCACCCAGTTAGATATTTCTGCATTTTTGAATCACAAGAATCCTCTGTTTATCTGCATTTCCCAGGTTACTCCTTTCCTCTGGAGCAGTGCAGTATTTC
This sequence comes from Zonotrichia albicollis, assembly GCF_047830755.1. Classification (NCBI taxonomy): domain Eukaryota; kingdom Metazoa; phylum Chordata; class Aves; order Passeriformes; family Passerellidae; genus Zonotrichia; species Zonotrichia albicollis. The sequence continues at coordinate 136,001,131 of NC_133819.1, forward strand.
AGGCGTTGACCTGAAGACCTAGCAAGAAACATGTCAGGGTTTATTGATGTCATACGTGACACACAGATGAGATGTGCATTAGAAAGTAATTTCTCTCTTAAGAGACCACAGAAATTGGGTTTTTTGGTGCAGATAAAAACAATTCCAGCTTCAAAAAGACTCTTCATTTTCAAGGAATAGGCAGAGTAATATCTTAGTGCTGTCATAAAAATGAGTTTGTGCTCTAACTTTAGTGACTCAATAACGTGAAACACCAATATAATTCATCACACTGTCAGAAAGAAAGAAACAAGGAGGAGGGAAATAAAACATCATATTACATTGTAAAACCAGCATTTGCAGTTCCAAGGGAGTTGGGAACCCAGGTGATTGATATTTAAATATCAGATCACTAAAAATAGCTCAGTTAATACCTGTCATTTTAAAATGCTTAATTATTTAATTTGATTCTTTTTCTTTTTTGGAGAGCAGTCTTTTGGTTTATCTTCATCTGTTTTAATAAGGAGTCTTTCAGTTAGGGCTCTGAGTGAATTCTGAGAATATTACTTCTCATTTCTGATTAATATCTTAAAATAATTATCTTTTCACACTATACTTTTCTGAGATATAATTTCTGAGCTGATCTAATATAATGGGTCATGTTACTTTGTTTCTAAGCCATTTAGAGAAATGCAGCAGATTTAATCAGTTATTCACTAAAAGAAATTAATGCAGTGTCACGTGGGATCTTCATTAAACCAGGAATTAACAGAAGAACTGTATTATAGGTAAAAAAACTGACCAATGAAATCTGAAAAAGAGCTGCAATTAGTTTTTTTTTCATAGAAGAAACTTATTGGTGAAGTTCCTAAAATGTTAGCCTTGGGTCTGATGTTATTTAAATGTTTCATTAGGGACTTGGCACAAAAGTGTCAATGTGATAATGAATTTATTGATGATAGAGAATTGGAAAGCAATTTAAATAAATAAATGTGAGGATGACTTAATGATTCTGAGGACCAGAATAAAACATAAATGGGACAATATAAAAATTTAAAATGCAGGGCCTGGCATTGCAGACTAGACCCCAAAGTATTTTTAAGGCATAGCCTGCTCTGTTTACCTTCCATTTCAGTTGTATAAAAGCATGCAAAAAAAAGCATCAAAGCATTCTAGAGATAGAGCTCCCATCCATTTGGTCAGTGGGGAGAGTAGGCTCCTCTGAAATCCTCATGAGTGACATCATATCTGCCTATCTTAGGTGCTTCACCTCAGAAAAATACACATTTGCAGGAGAGATAAATCTTACCACATTAAATATCTAATATGGGGGTGTTAGTTAGTTCTCTAAATATTTATTTAATCCCTAGTATTAAATTGATTTGACAGGTGAGACCTACCAGTCTTGGATCTAAAATACAAATTAAGAGCCTTGATCTCTTACATTGTACATGATGTATTAGGCAATCCAGAAATGAGATTGTTGAGGAAACACAGAAGTTAGGAAGGGAAGCAGGTAAAAATCACTATCCCTTATAGAGTTTAAGCAAGAATCCTCACTGGATTTCCATTTCAAAGAGATTGAAGGAAGAGGAGGTAGCACTTAGCACTATGAGGGTTTAGGAGTAAAGCATTTTCTCCAGATAAGTGAAGATAGGTCAGGAATAAGTTCTGAAAAGGGGCTGGGATAAGTTATGCCTGATGGCTCAGGCAAAAGTTCTGACAGTCCTGGGATAGTTGATTTTACACAGATTGCCTATACAAACTTGGATAAGTCAGGAAACAAGCTTTTCTCCATCAGACTCTTATTCCTCTGTTCACAGGCATGGGGAGACATTTATTGAGTCTGGCATGGACAGATAAGATGGCACACTGTATTTCCTTATTTTTAAGTTGCAAGTGAGTCTCACCAACTTTATATCTTTTCCATGCCCTTGCAAATATTAAAAGAAAACTGACTGGATTTCTGCAGTAGCAATAACTGCTCAGTATAATATAGCTCAGCTAGCCTCTCTTCTGCAAAAACAGCATATTGAATCCTATAATCTCTAATGTTTTTCAAATGCTGTCAAATGAATCTTTTTCTGCCTAAGATTCAACACAGTTAAAAGGTTAAAAAAAATTAAAAATTAGTAGTGTAGTATTGCAGTCAGCAATATTTTGTTTATTCACCTTCATTGACCATTTAAGTTTCAAGTGTTTTGACTGTTTTTTTACCTGTGGGTTTAAAAGTTTTACTGTTGGTTGTTAGCATTGAACCAATAACAAACGTTTTGTTGGTGACTTAATTGTTAGGCTGAAGGCACCTTTTACAAGGACACCAGTAAGGACTGTCAGAATAGTAAAACTTTGGGGGTTAATTATTTATTTACATAGGTAAATGAATCATTGTTCATGATTTTAAGAGCAAAGAATGTGTAAATACTGCACAGTGCAAAAGATTTCAAGATGCTTACAGTTACCAGGGTTCTGTAAACTCTGATATGCCAATGAGCATTTGTGCTTTTGTGCATTGTGCTGCACTGCATATGTGGAGCTTTGGATAACAAAACTGAACCTTTTCAGAATCTGGGCAAGTAACTTAGGATGTGAGTACAGGTGTATTATCTCTTTTTGAGCTATCTGGTGAATTTACACAGAAAAGTGCATTTAGCTGCCCTCAAATACTTTGGTGTACTTAAATCTCTCAATAAATCTAGTCCTCTGTCTGTCCTCAAAGAAGTTTATTACTCATTTTTGTGGCTCAGTTTGTGGTTGGTCCAGCCTTGAATAGGAAAACATAATCCAGTGGGAATCAATTAATACAGAATTATTTGTCAGTTATTTAGTTTCTAAACTACTCTTCAATCCCATTAACCATCCTCAATGAAAGCCTTCCAGACTGGAAGGAAACAGCAAATTTCTACTCTATAACTTTAAAATAGCGAAAGTAGGGAAAACAAAGAAGACACAGCACAAATTGAGCCAACCTTATCATTGCTGTCATTCTGTAAACAAGATCTCTCTTTTGTCAGACCTGTCTCCATGATGTATTAGCTGCATTGAGACAGTTTTGAATAAAATTAAGAAGTCACTATGGTTTTGCCAGCTTTGCATTGGTACATCTTGGGGCCTTAAATATCCATTAAAATGATCTGTTTTCTCACATAGCAAAGTAGGGAAGGTATTAAAAAATCTGCTGCCAGCATGCATTAATGACTAATCCAATAATGTTCATGCAATGCCAGGGCAATTAAAATTATTTTTACCATTTTAAAATCTGCATTCAAAAATACAAACCTACTAAAAGAACTACCTACCCACATTTTCCTACTTTATTTCAAACTCTTTATTTCCCTTGAAGATAAGCTATATTCCAATCCTCACTTGTTTTTTTTTTTACTCAGGGAAATTATGTATCACATTTTAAGGCTCTAAATCAGCACTGTAATGATATAGTGAAATGGATAGCTCATTCCAAGAAAAATATGGTAGTAGAAACAGAATAAGGTGGTTAACTCTTCCCTCCTCACTTCACATTATATTATATCTATGAACATACTGAATGAGAAATTATAAAACCTATAAAATCAAAGTTTAATCTACATGTATTCAAAATAAAATGTCCAACTAACATAAAATATAAAGCTGTTTTCCAGAGAGACAATTTCCAAATGCCATCTCAGGGGAAATTTCTCAGTTTTCACGTGCTCCAAATATTTATTGCTAGCCAAAATGCTGCATTAGAAGCAATGAGAATAGAAGCAAAGTGTGTCACATAAATGCTCTCATATCACAGCATGCCACCAGCATCCACAGATATTTATTTTTTTCCTTTAGCATGGAAGTATGTTCATCCCTATAGTGATGAAAATTTACAAGTATATTGTTAGGTAAGAGATATTTTTAAAGTATTCAGGTGAGAAGTACCATTATAATTTCATCTTGTGTATATTAAAGGAATAGAAATTCACCATGTGCCCTTTAAATAATTTATTAATTAGACCATGACTTTTAGGAATGCATTCAGTTTTCAATTCAGTGTCATGAAAATCCAACACAGTTCCTACTAAACTCAGTGGTTAATTGCTTCCATCAACTGAAGTAACTAATTTTGAAATATAATATAATATGGTGTGGGATCTCAGGATCTGAGTCCTGAGATGCCGAGCCACCGAGACCACCCTTGGGGGGCTCGGGAGTCCTGGGATGTTGCCAGAAGCGTCTGGTGGCTGGACTTTGACCCTACACGGGAGACGACACCTGTATGAGGATAGGAGGACTTCACCGGGGTGAATGGCGAAGGGATTAGTTAATTAGAGAGTGAGACACAGGGTTTAGGATTTATGTACAGGGGGGTTTAGAGAAGTAAGATGGAGGAATTGGGGTGTGTCCTGTCCTTCTTCTTCTTCTTCTTCTCCTCCATCTTCTTTGGTGATGGTGGCACTTTTGGACTGGTTATTACTGAAAGTGCACCGGGTAATAAGAATAAATGGTATTGGGGAAAAATGATAAATATTGTACATGTAACAATGGGTATAAAGATAGGTGGCTGCCCGGAGGGCAGCACAGTGTACTCATGGCTGACTGCTGAGCAGACCTCTGTCGGGCTGAAAGAAAATCTTTTAGATAAACAATTAATAAACATAAAAACCGAAAGAAGAACTGAAGCCTCTTCTCGTCCTTCGATACGCGGGCTGCCCCAAGGCCACTCCGGGCCTTTCCAGGCCCTTCAAACAGCCGTAAACCCGACAATATGGTACCAATTTCTTGGTTTGCAAACCATCTCTTTAGAATATATTCCTACTTTAAGGTTATATATTCTAGATGCAATCCAGAAATTATATTAAAACCCTGATCATCTGTTTGTGAAATATTAAAAATGACTATTTACAGTGGCATCTAAGATTAAAGTTGAATCTCTGATATTTTCCATAAATAGCATTAAATTGAATAACTCCCTGAATGAATTTATATTTTGTAAGAATATCCAGAATCATCTGGAGAGCTTTCAAAATAAATGCATAATTTTTTAATAAATTAAACAAAACAGGTTTAACTGCCTACTTTAAAAAACAAACAAAAGAAAATCCTTCCATCATATCTCATGTCTACATGTGTCAAAAAATATGATGTCTTTTACTATGGCTACTTCACAGATAGGAAGGGTATATTTGGTTTGATGCTTAAGTATCATGACTCTCTACAGCTGTATTTTAAAATACAATCATATATTTATTATTTCACATCCAGTATAATAGCATACTTCATGGCAAAATATGAATTTGGTCAATTTTTACAGTACTTGGCACCACTTCTTTCATGCATCCTGCCTGTCTACAATGGATCAGTTGTATTTTTCATTTAAGTTGTATTCCATTCAGCAAGGCTACCTGAAAAATGCGAGTAAACTGTGAAACGGGCACTATCACATTGTCAGCCCTCTTACAGTCTCAGTGAGAGGAGGCTAGGGAAGGTGTTATCCTTCTAAAGGCAATCTCACTGCTTCCCATCAAATTTTAACTTGCCCTTTAACTCCCATTTAAAACACTGAAGTTCCACTGATGCTAATGGGGTAGACACAAAATTAAGAAACTGCTTTGAGTACTCTCATACAAATTAAGTAAAACCTAAAATCTCTAACTAGTGTTAATTAGTAAGCTCTTCCCTGATACTGTGAAGAAAAACATTGTATAATTTTACTTTGATGTAATTATATGACACTGATAAACAGTCCTACCTAGATTAAATTTAGAATCCACAACACAGATAATCCATTTGTAACAGTGTTCTATGAGCATATGAAACATTGTTCTATATATTTCCTTAGTATTATATAAATACGATAAATGCAATATTTCTCACTTAAAAATCAAATCGGGAAAACTTGAAATTCTGCTTATTTGTGCTATATTTAATAAAACAGATTTTCATCCCTTTGTGTTTGCACTAAATGCTTAAAGAATCTGCACCAAATTAATGTACTGATAAATAACTCACACTTGGGAACATCTGATATTTTTAAGCTATTTTTTATGCATTTTCAGAAAGTCTATGTACTGTAATATCTTAGATATTAAAACAAAGTCTTCGATGGAATCTGGTGAAAAAAGGAAAGATCTTGCCATCAGTTTGAAATGGGTTTGATGTACAGTTGGCTAAATCCAGCTTTCTTCTTGGAGGATAAAGGTTGATGATTACTTCTGAATCAGAATGGAAAAAGATCTTTTCAGAACTCATATCAATGTTAAAAAGATTTTGGTCTTTGCAAGTCAGATTTTGAAAGTATTTTTAGCACTTATGAGTATTTATTAGCTCATGTAACCCTTGTTGCAGATGTATTAGGCATATTCATTTCTCATAGGATGTCACTCCAGGTCAATCTGTATCTATCCTTCTGTTCTTTATATACCGTCAATCTGCCAATTCCATGCTGCTGCCCACAGCTTTCTCTCCACTGTTCTCTCAGTCTGTGTTTACAGGCAGTATTTTCCAGGGGAACATGGGCTATTGCCATTGTTTGGCAATCTGACAGTCGGACGTGGTCATGCGCAGCTGTCGATCTTGCTGGCTATAGAGGGCTGCCCACGTTGCTTGCATTCTCCTAACTGTGACAGAGTCTGTCATTTCTCTGATGGGGTCCAGATGACTTCAGGGGATAAAAATCTTTTTCTAGCTCATCATGTTTTGTTTGTTACCTGGGAAGATGTGCTGCTGGATCCAACATTGCTAGGTAAGGATCCTTTTCTGTTTGTTTGCCCTTGTCATCAGTTTCTTGGATGTCTTTCCAAGGGATTATGCATGCCTACTGCTATCCGTTATGTTTTCAGATTCCCAGATGCCACTGAACCACTAGAATTCTTCTGTAATGTGTTGCTCATTTCCTGACTCAATGTCAGATAGGTCAGAAATCTATATTTAGTTTTTCATGACATATTTTGCCCTCTGGATAGAGTTTATCTCAGAAATTGTAAATCAATCTTCTGGCATCCAAATATTTCCTAAATATTGATACTATCTTTTCTAGGTCTAGTTGAGAATTTTTTGAGGCTATATGTCTTCTGTAGTGCTTGTACACTTCTCACTGTTTAAATATATGCACAATAATCCTGTGTACACAGACACTTGTCTGTATTTGTCCAGCACAAAACATCCATTTTTATTAGGTCTGTTCCTAAATCTGCAAGGGCTACCTCTACAGCTCCATCAGTAATTTGGCATATTTGTTCCTTAAGATCTGTCCATCTACTTAGTACCCTTCTTAGCATTTTCCACAAGTAAGGGTATGCTAGCAACCAGATGGGATCAATATCTTGCTTTACAGAGCTATTCTCTAGGAATCTTGTTTGTGCCATCTTGCCAGCAGTTGTCAGAGGAAAAATACTTTCAATTAGAGGAATTTTACTTATGTTTTATTGACAGTTAACAGAAATTTTTGATTACAGATTCATGTATTTAAAAAAAATAGGAAAACACACAATTAAACACTAACATTTTCCTTCCTTCTTCCCAGGCTCACCGGCTTGTTGGTGCCAGTTAACATGATTCCAGTTTTTGAGACATTTTTACACTGCATTAGCCACTAACCAGAAGACTTTGTATACATATACTGGGGCCAGTGATGCATCTGAACATGTTCCAAGGCTATTTTCAAGTCCATTACTTCTGCAAACTGACTAGAGCCTCCAGTCCCTTCACAGGTGGCAGCTCCTCCCATGGAGAGATTCCAATTAGCAGCTCACCACCTCCTGAGCCCTGCAGTAATTTTACAAGATCTATGTGTAAACAAACTCCACTGTTTGCTTACAGCACTAAATTCATGATATGCTGGAGCTTCAATAGCCTGAGGAATTTGGTTTTCTCACATTGTTGATTTGCTGGCTACGGACTAATAAATTCACCTAGTCCCAATCAGGATCTTGAGCCAGTACATATTTAGTGAGTAAAGGTCAGCACATATTTTTGCTACATGGCAGTAGTTGTTCTTCCATCAGTGGGCTTTGAACCCTTGAAGAAAAAGTTCAGGGCAGATAGTTTAGGGTGTAATCAGATAGTTAGGGTATAATCACAGTGATTGCTCTGTGCCTAGCACTGCAGTGGCATGCAGAATGCCCTCAACAGCAGCACAAAACTCTTACTCCCCAGAAATGTAGTTATTTTTGAATATTTTGTGGCCTCAGCTCTTGAATCCCAACAGCTTGCCTTGCATTTCTTGAGGAGCTCATTTGCCATAAGTTCTTGCTGCTGTTGTCACAAGCTGCCATTGCCTCCTGTGCTGGTGTAAGGCAGAATTTTTACATCTCTGTTTCTGACTAATACAAACTAGGCTACCACCTGCTTGACCTGGTCAAAAGCTCAATGCTACTTCTCTTGCCTCTCAAAATTACTCCTTTTTTTGACATTATTGTATCAAAGTTTAATCAGTTGCCTGTAACTGAGGGTGTGCATATACCAATATGTACCAATGATCAAGGAGGCATTCTTTTTGATTCACCTCTGTGAAAATATAGTTGAGAAAGGGCAAAACCTACCACAACGGTGGTTCCTGAAACATTTTTTTTAAATAACCTATTGCTGTTCTAGTTTCTGAAGAGGTAGAGTTCTCTAGAAGCTAAATCTTTCCATGCTTCCACTTTGCTTTGTTCCAAAGTATTTATTTTTTCACTAGTCAAATCCTTGGCTTAACTCTGGATCTGGACTCTCAGACAATGCTCTGCCACTATAACTAGCATAACACTAGTTACTTTAGCTACATTAACTTATTATGCAGGTGAAGACACATAAGATTTCTAAGGATAAATAGATTTTATTTTTAAGAAAATTCTTAATAATTTATTTACACTATGTGCAGCAAAAAGTCCAGTTGTAAATAAGCTGATTTCTTTCTTCCTTCAAAAAAGTATTCTGCCACAGCTGCTGCTCTTGAAAGCCTAATACTATTCTGCCTACAAGCTAACATGTATGTTTAACCTTGGTGCAGACAGCAGAGACCAGTTACCTTCTGTCCTTGTATGCTTTTACGTTGTTGCCCATTATTACTATATTTAATGTCCTCTTTTTTAAATATCCATACTCAGAGAAAAGTGTTTTCACTTATAGGATGCTTGCAGAGAGAAAATGAGTAACATCTTATGGCCACAATACAGCAGTAACAGGAAGGATGACAATATTATTACAATGAAGAAGTAATTTAGAAGCCTAATTTAGAAACCACTCCTAGGATAGAGGTTGGTGAGTGTGAGTCATGTTCATTATGTCTGAACATTTTGGTGGTGCTGCCCAAAGTTTTTAGGTTACATTGTACTGTTTAAAGGTTTCTTGTGTCTGGTATTTCAAAATACTTTGCAGAAATTTCAGGAAATATGGCCAACAGCAATTAACTAATACTTGTATATATGAATTTGTGAGAGTTTAAAATGTTGGGGGATCCTTTCTCAATTATTTTGTTCTCTTGTGATACAGACATTGATACTTAAAATCAAAGTACATTACTTTGCATCCAGCTGGATATTTATTTGCCCTGATTTTGTATGGGGGAAAAAAGTGACTGGAAAGAGGAAGGAGATATATGTAGTGCCCTGGCTGCATTTTCTCTGTTCTTCCCTTTAATTAGCACTTCACAGAAAAATCTGCCAGGCTGCTCTGGGAGGTTAGAGCAGAAGTTCCACTGGTTCTTCAGCTACACCCCTTCCTTGGGAGGGATAACATTTGGGCCACCTGCTCAAGCAGTCCTGCTCCTCTTGCAAAACTCTGCCTTCAGTTATTATTAAGGACAGTTCTGCATGACTGCATGTCATTTACCAGACACACTGTACTCTTTCTTACACACCATAGAAAAGACCAGCTTGTGTCTCAATATTTTGTAATATACTTCAGGGTACTTGGAATGGAAAAGACAATTAATAAAACCAGATATTATTACATTTTATTGTTAGCAAATAGAATAGGGAAAAAAGGACAAGATAAGACTATAGGATGATATAAAAAAGCATTTTGAACTTCCTTATCATCCATTTGTTAAGCTGAGATGTCAAGTTTCAGTCTGTGGAGACACAATTGTCTCACTATCAGGTGAGTGCAGATATCATTATTCTGGTAATTTTTTTCTTTTTATTACTATTTTGACTAAGTACTATGGGGAAAAGGGAGAAAAACAAACCTTTAATCTGCTTTATCTTATACTTTGTTCATAATAATGTACATACTTTAGTGAAAATATAACAGAAACATTAAAATTAGTTCCATTTCATTAGCATGACACAGCTACTTTCTACCTTGAAAAGAAATCTGTATATAAAGTGAAATGAGCATTTCTTTAAACATGAACACACAAAATTCTTTTCAAGGAGAATCACCAAAGTCACTTGTCATCCAAAGTGACACAGTCAGTGGATCTAAATCAGAGCAACTTGCTTAGAAATATTATTTTTTGCATCATTCTGACAGTGTTCTACAAGGAGTTTGGGATAATAATGATATTTCATAGTGGACTTGAGGCCACTTGAGTATAATGGCCCAAGGATATTCATTGCATAATTCAATACCTGATTGAAAAAACTTTAAATTTATAGAAAAAATTGCTACTATTTGTGCCTTTCTTTTGGGAAGTAATAGTAGAGGCCCATCAAGAAAGAAAATAGTGATTATTTTCAATCTTTTATTCACATTACCTTTAAAGAATCGCCAAACAATTCATACTAGAAAACTAAAAAATTAAGTCAGAGAATATTCTTTTCATGACTTCTAATGACATGAAAATGTGAATTAGCAAAACTAATTTTGACTGTTGAAATCAGACGTTTTAGCACGCCAAGAAATTCAGACCCCAGTTAAACTGCCCTGACAGTTATTGCACATCATCAGAGCAGGGCACGCTGGCGAATCTCAGCCTGTCTTTGTGACTGACTTTACAAAACCTTAGAGGGCTGCATAAGCAAAGGCAGTGCTTTGTAAGATCTGGACACAGATAACCACATTTTTGAACATCCTCTGTATCTCTCTGTGTTAAGGTTTCACCCCACATTTCTCATCTTATTTGTCTGGTTCCTTGTGCCTTAGACACAAAAAGCTGGTCAAAGACATGGGAAACCTTCCATTGTTTTGGCAGCAAGAAACCACAGGCACTTCTGAAGAGCATTAACTACAAGGTATCAAGAATTCTTGAAAGAATAGTTTAATCTTTCAGGGTCACCTCATTATAGATACAACTTCCTGAAGAATAGTTCTAAAGAAAGGATTTTCTATCTACGCCAATGTCATTTCTTTCCTTAATTTTCTGAGGGAAACTAATTGGCAAAACAGATGGAGAAAAGGAAGACCTTGAAACAAAAAGAAAATATCCCAAAGGAATACATTAGCTAATAAATCAACATGTTTCCTTATACTTTTTCATCAAAGGTTTATTTATTGGCTAGTACAGGCACTTGAGAAAACTTAGGTATACTTTTCAGACAAAGAAAATTAGCAGATAATCTGATTCAAGCACAAAATAGGGCTGCAAACATCCTGTCTATGATTCACTGGACATTATTCCTGATTTTCTAGAAATACACTATTTAATAATCTAACCACCATACATAATAGTACAATTTCAGAATTCCAGAAAATTATATACAATTTAGAGAGGGCCTACATGTCTGGGCTCATCCTCAGAAAGAAAAAAATATAGCAATTTATTCTAAATATATTTTATTATAGTTATACCCATAATTATGCCTATGCTTTGGCTTCTTATATAATCTGTGTAGATAGTTTCCTCCAGAGGTAGTTCAGCATGTTAAGTTAAAGGAGGAACATTTCTCACTGACAAAGAAGAAAGCTGTGAAGATTATAATTTTTTCTACTCCACCTCCTGGCAAGTGTTAGTAACTCCAAAAAAGAACACACTAATCCACTTAAAATTGCCTTATAAGGGATATTTGGTAGAAATCCAAAAAAAACCTCAATCTTCTAACAGAAAATTAATAAGATTATATATTATTTCTGCTACTTGGATTCTGATCTTGGTTAGAGTGCTTAAGGTCCCTTTAAAAACATGGTGAAAATAGTATTTCTTCTAAGTTGCTGAAGGATTAATTTGAAAAGTTTCCATATGCAAATTATAGAGGCTCTGAGTTTACTGAAAGTTCACCGAGTTACTGAGATGTCCACAGAAGAGGATTTCGCTTTCATAAGAGCGAGTATTGCCTTTTGCTGCTGGCATGACACCTTCCTACCAGTCCTGCCTTTCAGCCATGGGGAGTGAACATGTAATTTTAAAGTCAGGAGCATTTAGTTCTTGAGAGATAAAACTTCACATATCATTTAATAGTAGTCTTATAATGAACCTAATTTTGAGTTTGTGGGAACACAGTAACAGGCAAAAATTTCATTGTAATAAAAATGTGGGAGTTATTTCAGCTATGCCGTACCTGGATCTACAGTACTGGATGAGATGGTTTAAGAAATATCTAAGGTTAAGAGAACAACATGCTGACAGCTGAATGTGGAATTTATCTCTTCAAGGTTTTAAATTCAGACCCCTATTATTTCTGAAAGCTTTACAGTTATTATTAGTGAAAACTTGCTCAGAAGCTGATTTCCAAGAATCAGAAAGGACCAACTGCTTTGCTGGGGCCAGCGGCTGGAATCCTGACACCAGTATTCACTGCATTAGGTAGAGCATATGTCTTTCCTGAAAGATTATTCCATAAAACTTCACTTGGACATTCTGGAGATAAAACCTATCTAGGCTTTTCCAATCTGAGTTTTAATATTTATATTTTTTTCTTATGTACATACTACGGATAAATCAAAATTTATACATATGCAATTATTTTACAGTTCCAGTACATTTTGGGAAAAATGGGAGAGGTTATGGACTTATCTTAACATTTAGCTGGGTAGAAGGAAAAGATGGTTTCATATTCTATTTCCCTTGCTTCCACGTGCCTATCAGAAAGCACAGGGAATTCAGCAGCCCTGGTAAAACAGGGAATCTACGGTGTGCTACAGTGAAGGCTCAAGCAGAATATATTCACCCATCCATCTAGTGCAACAGCTGAAACCTTCTAGTTTACAGTTTCCTCTTTGAATTCCTCCTAGAGCATATATCAATGTTACTTTATCTTCAGGATTAATTCAATGTTACTACTAAACAACATTTACTCATCTTTGACGTCACATTCCAGTCATTATAGCAGCATCTCCTTCGGCATCTGGAACATATTTCCATTTAAACTGATTTACCTATAATTTCATATGGATGTTTATTTCCTTAATCCATTTCAGACCTTGCACGTAAGTGTATGTGTGTATAGAAACTGGAGATATCATTAAAGCTTTGTTAATACTAGGATGAAATTTAAAGACAGTTTTTTTCTCTACTTTCACTGCTCAAATTAATTTGCAAGATTTGTTTTATAATGGAACATAGTGTTAGTGCTGGATATTTTGTTTCCTAATAAATGCATGTTACTATTTTTCTCAGAATAATATTCTAACATAGTCTTTTTGTTAATTTTGTCTTACTTACTTAATACATTTTTCCTACCTACATGTCCTCTACCTCAAAGACCTAGACCTCTGAGAGACCTGACTAGTGCCACAGCTACTAAGTAATGTTTCTTCAAATTTCTTTAGCTGTTCTTCCCAGGATTCACAGTAAATGGCAATTTTTCCCTGGAGCAAAACTCTGTGGAGAGGACAATTTTCTTATAATACCAAACAGAATAGCACTTAGACAAAACTACATATAGCCTTTATAAAGTATCCAAATTTAGTTCTTGTTTTCTCTGTTAAACATCATTCAACCTTTTTCAAACAAACTAGCAATATTTGGTTATGGAAGGCTTTGTTTGGAATTAAATCTGCAACAAAGTTGTCAGAGTTCCGAGTCTGAAGGGTCTTCAAAGTACCCATAAAGACACAAAAATTATTTCTTCTCATTACTTCTTTTTAAGGTGTGACTTTTTGTAGACAATAGACAACAGACATGCAGGGAATTAAAAAGAAAAGGTCTCTCATGTTCACTAACTTTTGGAGAGTGTAGTGCATTGCTTGCAAAGAGCATCAGTTGCTGCTTCTCTTCTCTAGTTGTGAACAGACCAGCTAAAGTATCAATTCTTAAGGTGACAAAGCCTAAAGAAAAGTCTGATTTTCTTGGTATGGCAATAGAGGGCCATATGCTACACATGTACATGCTAAAGCATGTAGTGTCTTTTGTGGTAATAAACATCAAAGCAGAAAAATCTAGGTGAAGGACACCAACAGACTGTTTAAAAGGTTTTGCTAGCCTTTGCACTCCAATGAGTATTACAGAATTACAGAAGCACAGAATAAGCTGAGTTGGAAGGATCATCAAGTCCAGCTCCTGGCCCTGCACAGCACCATCCCCAAGAGTCACACCATGTGCCCAAGAGCTTTGTTCAAACGCTTGAACTCTGTCAGGCTGGTGCTGTGACCACTTCCCTTGGGAGCCTGTTTCACTGCCCAATCACCCTCTGGGGGAAGAACCTTTTACTGATATCCAATCTAAACTTCCCCTGACACAGCTTCATTCTGTTCTCTCAGGTCCTGTCACTGGTCACCAGAGAGAAGGGATCAGTGCCTGCCCCTCTTCTTCCCCTCACAAGGAAGTTGCAGACTGCAATGAAGTCTCCCCTCAGTTTCCTCCAGGCTGAACCGAGAACCTCAGCCTCTCCTCATTTGGCTTCCCCTCAAGACTCTTCATTATCTTCATTGCCCTCCTCTCTAATTGGGGACAGTCTCTAATTGCTTCATGTCTTATATTGTGCCCCAAACTGCCCCCAGCACTCGAGGTGAGGCTGCCCCAGCTCAGAGCAGAGCAGGACAATCCCTCCCTTGCCCTGCTGGCAATGCTGTGCCTGATGCCCCCCAGGACAGGGCTGTTCCTCCTGGCTGCCAGGGCACTGCTGGCTCACATGCAACTTCCCATCAAGTCTGAAATTGCATTGTATTTATCATTTTTGTACACATGCTGTATAATCTATGGGTTAAAATTAGGCTTTCACTTACCACAGAAATCACTACTCATTTCATCAGATGTGAACCATACATGCTAGAAAGCTGCAGCAAAGCTCTGAAGAACAAGGTGGGAAATGACCAGAATATTTCTTTAGAAATGTTCTTTTTGCCATTCCTTAGAGTCCAAACATTTTTGAAAGAGACTCCTAGCTACTCTTCTACCTTTTTTCTCTGATTCTTTATTTATGTTTTCCTTCTCATACTTTAAGCTTTAGTATAAACTCCTAAAGCATAGCTTTTAAAGATACTGGTAAATCTTTCTGGCACTTTGCAAATCAAAAAAGGATTTGATGATTTTACTTTTCCAACTTCTTTATGTATGTAAGGGACATTTTAACTAGTAGGACATGAAATTATTGCTGAGGATAAAGACTGAAGGTCTTAATATCTCAGGTTGAATCACACTAGGTAAACGGAGTCCCTGAAATTCTCTGCTTACAAAATTGTCCTTTTGACATTTCCCATTCTCCTCATGGGAAAAAAGTTGTATCTGAGGACCAGTACATCTGTTTACCATTTGTAAACCATTGCCTGGGATATGAAAACTGAAGAAGCTGAATGAATAGCGTTCCCAGTCTGGAGTCAGTCAAACACCCAGTCACTTAAATGGTTCGCTGTGCTTTTCCTTATTCACTTAATTTTTTTTTAATAAAAATGAAATGTTGTTATTTCAGTTACATTAACAATGTTATTGCCCTCTAGTGGACTTATTTATTTGCAATTGCATAAATTAACCTGAGAAAGTTTTCAGAAACATATGCTCTGTAACATAGAACAGTGAGTCTGAACCAGAAAATAACTTTGATTAAAAAATATCCCATTAATTACTTTTCAAAAGGTATGTGCTGGGGATTATGAAATGCAAATTATATTGGAAGACAGAAAACTTCTTGTATTACATCAAATAATGAAAAAAGTCTGTTTCAATAAAGTCTCAAATATCTATCTGGCAGTGGCATCAACCAGTCAAGAACGGCATGACTGCCTAAAGCTCAAAAAATACATCAGGCATGTAGTGACAAGACAAGGGGAAATGGCATCAAATTAAAAAATGGTAGGTTTAGGTTAGATATTAGGAAAAAAAAGTCTTTACAGTGAGGGTGGTGAGGCACTGGAACAGGTTGCCCAGAGCAGCTGTAGATGCTCCATCCCTAGAGGTGTTCCAGGCCAGGCTGGATGGGGCTCTGAGCAATCTGGTATAATTAAAATCCCCTGTCCGTGACGGGGTAGGGCAGGGTTGGAACTGGATGGTCTTTAAGGTACCTTTTAACCCAAAACATTCTACAGTTCTATGCTGTCTGCTCCTCAGTATGCATTATTCAGTCCCAATAATGCTAAGGCATTATTCATATTCTATTGTAGCTTCAATGCTTGGTTCAATTTCTGAAATTAGTCAGCATGTAAAACTGTGTTGGGGACAGACAGCAAGCCTTGAAAAATGTTCAATCAGAGAAAAAAGTAAAGGGTAAGCAGCACAGAAAGGCAACAAAAGAAAATATTATCAGAAGAATATCAGAAAATTATCAGGCCATGCATAAAATATAGGAGTTTTTAAATTAGTTCATAAAGATTAAAATTGAAGGTACTGGTCTAATAAAGACAGCTAAGGTGAATAAAGAGGTAGATGGATTTTAGAAAGAAACCACATCGGTAGGTCTAAAAGCATTGTTTAAGGAACCTAACTGGCCACTGCAAACTGCACTGAGCATCAATCTAGATAGCATAGCTAGATCCCTTCACATGTGTCTAAATGTGGCCTTTATATATGAAATGAATTGCAATTTGGATGTTTTAACTTAGAACAAGAATCAGTGAAACTCTCTTTGGGATAAAATATGTCTGAATTTTCTATGAAATACTGAGTATTAATGGGAGTAAAATACGACTTCACAAATATCACAAATTTCCATGTTGCAGCATTTCTAATGTGAATATAATTTGGTAATTTAATAATTTTGTAATATCCGGTGGGAGTTATTTTAATATTTGGAGTCCATCAATAATACTTATTTCACATAATAAGGAGCTACATAAATATTTATTAAATGATGCATAATTTTTCAAAACCATTTCTTAGCACATAGCAGGCTTGAAAATTTGACTGAGAGAGACTGATTACTGAAAATTCCATTGCTTGTGCTTTGAAGTGAATTGGATTACTCTGGATTTACACAAGGGCCCGGAGTACATTAACAGGCTTTAGCTACCCTAAGCAGCCTCACCTGGATCTTCACCCAGCCGCTCTTCCTATGGGCTTGGAGGTTTCATGAAGCTCATTCCAGGACACGCAGCCCTGCCCTGCATGGAGGTGTCCCCACACCTGCCTGCTGCTGTCCTGGTCCAAGGGAACTGCACAGACCTGGAGCATATGCTGTAGCAGCCTTGTATCCAGCCCTGTCTCCTGTCACCCCTGAAGGAATCCCTGTGATCTCCCCAGACCTGACCCATGATCTCATCTCACACGGGACTGCTGATGGATGCTGCTCCTCTCACGGCCCTGCCTTCCTGCAGTAGTGCTGTTCTTCTGTCAGTGAGCACTACCCTGCCTGTGCTCAGCTCTTCAGCAGACCAGTGAACCATCCTCTTCTGGACTAGACCAGAGCCCTTTAACCAAGGGCCTTTGTTGCTCCCTGGAAAACAGATACATAAAACAAGAATTTTTTCCCTAATAAGTTCACATCTAGTATCAGCAAATTAGGCACAAATTTATGTTTGCTTGAATTTTGTGAAACGTGTTTAATGCTTCTGAGTTTTAAGGGCAGAGAGGACTTCTATACATCACTCATAAAGAATCAGGGATAAATTTTTATACAATGTACTTCTTTGACAATTCTGAATATTTTTAAATCTGGTATTATTCTGCTCCTGTCATAAAGAACTCTAATATATTCATAAAACCCAGCCTTCACTTATAATCCCTTTTCAGAGCTTTAACTGCAACTTAAAATTTGGCTTCAGATTGCATAATTTACCAAGTATATTCTTTCAACAACTGTCGATTTAGGCAAAAAAATCACAGTAAAATCACTGTGAAAGAAGAGACATACACAGTTGAAAATTAAAATTAGACAAAGACAAATCTTAGTTTGACTATTTGGTGCCTACCTAGGAGTTTTCCCTCTGAGGGTAGGGGAAGTGCACAACATTAACCTGTTGGTGAAAATGTGGGCAGATATCTTAAACAGCCTCAGAGAGGAATGTAAAAAAATTTGGCAAGTGGGTGCTTTGCCTCTTCCATTATAAAAAATTGATCAGTTTAAGTGCTTGCCAGAACAGGTATCACCACGCAGATATAAGTCATCATATACACAGCTTCTAAGGGTGAACATGTTGAGATGTGTATCAGCCAAGCAACAACTCCATCCCTGTACTATTCCTGGGGTCAGATCAACTACAAAGAAACTCTGTATGCAGCTGATGGAAGCAAGCAGCCATTTGGTCATAACTGTGATCCATCCTTAGGCTAGATACAAAAAATGCCACTAGAGTGGATTCCTCATATTAAGGAATCTCTCTGGTTATTCTGACTGAGTTTGAATTGTGCTTCACTTGTCAAGAATTTAATAACATTCTATAAAATTATAGGATTGACTCTATGAATAAAATTGACAGGATCCAGATTTACAGCAATATTTGTGAATGAGAATCTAGGACTAATTTTATAATAAATAAATCTATAGGCAAATATTGAATAAACTGGGGGAACTCACATCTCTGGGTTGTAATTATATGACACATGTCCCTTTGAATTTCAGTGGATGCAGGATTTCCTGATTTCTCTTGCAAGGAATAAAAAATTGCTTTCTGTACTGCACAAAAATTTTGCTCATGCTGTTTTAACATATACCAAGCAATTTCCAGACAAAGGATATTTTCTCCCAATTCAGTCAGGCAGTAATAAGTCTCATAGTTCCACTTCTTGATCTCATCCTATTACTTCACTATTTCTGGGTTCCATTGTTCCAATCATGATGTTCTCAGACAGTATCATTTTTCCTGCTTTCTCTCAGTGGCACTGATACTTCATCTTTACCATATCCAATCAATCTCTGGCCTGCATCTAAAAAGGATATTCTCCCATTCAGATTGACTCATCATCTTTTATCAGTCATTATCTTTTTTTTTTTTCCGTGTTGTTGATGGTTTTGTTTTTTGGGTTTTTTTGCTTTGGTTTGGGGTTGTTATTTTTGGTTGGTTGGGTTTTGGGTTTCTTTGGTGATTTTGTTTCTTTGGTTTGGTGGTTCCCTTTTTTTTTTTTTTTTTTCTCTTCTCTTTCCTTATTATGGAACAGTATGAAAGTGGCCTTCAGATGGACGTCACAAACCAAACCAATCCCTTTGAACAGGGAAGAGATTGGTTCTTCCATTCACCACATAAAACCAAAATGTCTCTAAAAAATGGGAGAAGAGGCAGAGGCAATAACAGAAAGGTGAAAGACTGTGATGCCATTTTCCCAGCTGTAAGAGTAAGTTTAGAGACAGGTAACTGTTAGGAGGACTGTCCTGGTTTAGGACAAATTAGGGGAAATCTCCAAGAGGGAGCCCCCCAGAACAAAACAAACCTCCAACCACCCCTCCCCCAACACCGGGTTCGGGAAGGAATTTCTCGGAGGAGCAAAGTGGAAAACAAAACCTATTTATTTACAAGTAACAAAAGAACACTCCCCAACACAAGAAAAGAAAAGGGACCAGACTGTGTCGTGGAGGGCGCCGAATCTTCTCTAGCAGGCTTCGGGTGTCCTGGAGCTTGCAGGTCAGAATCCGGAGCCGGTCCAGTATCTTCAGGGGAGGGTAAGAAAGAGAGAGAGAACAAAAGAAAAAGGAAAAAAAAACAGCGCAAAAGCAAAAAGCAAGCAAGCAAGCAAGCAGCTAGCAAAGCCAAGCAGCAAAAAGCCAAAAGCCAAAAGTGCCTGGTCACACACCCCCCCCCCCTCCTCTCTTCCCCATCCCGCCACAGCCAGACTGCCGGGGGGGGGGGTGGGGGAAAAGGCACAGCTGCCAGACATAACACACGATATTGGGATAAAGGCTGTCACCCCACGACACTCCACCCCTTATCCCATATCGTGAACATACAATAAAAAACATTCATTTCACTTACTCACACCTTTTGACACTTACGCATTCCTCCTGTCTCACATTCAACAAACAATGACAGTCATATATCAGTCTCATCCCACAATCAGGTCTCCCTGAGGTACACACCGTGTTGTTCCATCTTTCTGCATTATCCACCATGTATTACCTGGTCCTTGAGCAAAGACAATCCCACGGATGGGTTTGTCTGTACTCGAGGCAGGGTTGATCCATACTGTCTTTCCCAACAAACCTCTGACATGGGCCACTGGGGCTTTATCCCCATCTACTATATTAAGGAGCTCAGACTGAGCAGGGCCCGCTCGGTTGGTGGAACCTCGAGTGTTAACTAACCAGGTAGCCTTTGCCAAATGCTGCTCCCAGTTTTTTAAAGACCCCCCTCCCAATGCCTTTAAGGTGGTTTTTAACAATCCATTGTACCTTTCCACCTTCCCTGCAGCTGGTGCATGATAGGGGATATGGTATACCCACTCGATGCCATGTTCCCTAGCCCAAGTATTAATAAGATTGTTTTTAAAATGAGTTCCATTATCCGACTCAATTCTTTCGGGAGTACCGTGCCTCCAAAGGACCTGCTTCTCAAGGCCCAAGATAGTGTTACGGGCTGTAGCATGGGACACAGGGTAGGTTTCCAACCATCCTGTGGTGGCTTCTACCATGGTTAGTACATAGCGCTTGCCCTGGCGTGTCTGGGGCAGTGTGATGTAATCAATCTGCCAGGCCTCCCCGTATTTGTACTTAGACCACCGCCCCCCATACCAGAGGGGCTTCAGTCGCTTGGCCTGCTTAATGGCAGCGCACGTCTCACAGTCACGAATAACCTGAGAGATACTGTCCATGGTTAGATCCACTCCTCGGTCTCGTGCCCACTTATAGGTGGCATCTCTACCCTGGTGGCCTGAGGCATCGTGGGCCCATCGTGCTAAGAATAACTCTCCCTTATGCTCCCAGTCGAGATCTATCTTCAACTCCCCTATCTTTGCAGCCTGATGTACTTGCTGGTTGTTTTGCTGCTCTTCATTAGCTCTACTTCTGGGGACATGGGCATCTACATGGCGAACCTTCACAGGTAACTTCTCTAACCGAGTAGCGATATCCTTCCACTCTTCCGCAGCCCAAATTGGTTTTCCTCTGCGCTGCCAGTTGGCCTCTTTCCATCTCTTCAGCCATCCCCATAGAGCGTTGGCTGCCATCCAAGAATCGGTATACAAATAGAGCCTTGGCCACCTCTCTCTCTCTGCAATACCTAGGGCCAGTTGAATAGCTTTGATTTCAGCAAATTGACTGGATTCACCCTCTCCTTCAGTAGCCTCTGCAACCCGTCGAGTGGGACTCCATACTGCTGCTTTCCACCTCCGTTTCATCCCTATGACACGACAAGAACCATCAGTGAATAGGGCGTAACGCGTTTCTTCTACTGGCAACTGATTGTATGGCGGAGCTTCCTCAACCCGGGTCACTGGCTCTTGCTCCTCATCTGCGACACTAAAGCTTTCACCTTCGGGCCAATTTGTAATTATTTCTAGAATCCCAGGGCGATTTAACTTCCCAATCCGAGCACGCTGCGTAATGAGGGCAATCCACTTACTCCAAGTAGCACTGGTGGCATGGTGGGTAGAGGGAACCTTTCCTCTGAACATCCATCCCAGCACCGGTAGTCGGGGTGCGAGAAGGAGTTGTGCCTCTGTACCAATCACCTCTGAGGCGGCTTGGACTCCTTCATAGGCGGCCAAGATTTCCTTTTCTGTTGGAGTATAGTTATCTTCAGACCCCCTGTAGCTCCGACTCCAAAATCCCAATGGTCGGCCTCGGGTCTCGCCAGGTAGCTTTTGCCAAAGGCTCCAGGACAGACCATGGCTCCCGGCTGCAGAGTAGAGCACATTCTTCACATCTGGTCCTGTCCTGACTGGACCAAGGGCTACAGCATGAGCGATCTCCTGCTTGATCTGGACGAAAGCTTGCTGCTGCTCAGGGCCCCAATGGAAGTCGTTCTTCTTGCGGGTAACCAGATAAAGGGGTCTCACAATCTGACTATACTCAGGGATGTGCATCCTCCAGAAACCTATAGCACCTAAGAAAGCCTGTGTCTCCTTCTTATCAGTTGGTGGGGACATAGCAGTGATTTTGTTAATAACATCCGCAGGAATCTGACGCCGTCCATCTTGCCACTTCACCCCCAAGAACTGAATTTCTCGGGCAGGTCCCTTGACTTTGCTCTTCTTAATGGCAAATCCGGCGTCCAGGAGAATATGAATTATCTTCTCTCCTTTCTCAAACACTTCTATTGCCGTGTTCCCCCAAACAATGATATCGTCAATATATTGTAAATGTTCTGGAGCCTCACCCTCTTCTAGTGCAGCCTGGATCAGTCCATGACAGATGGTAGGACTGTGTTTCCACCCCTGGGGCAATCGGTTCCAGGTGTACTGCACTCCCCTCCATGTAAAAGCAAACTGAGGCCTGCATTCTACTGCCAGAGGGATGGAGAAAAACGCGTTAGCTATATCAATGGTCGCGTACCACTTTGCTGCCTTGGACTCCAGCTCGTACTGCAGTTCCAGTATGTCCGGTACAGCCGCACTCAGTGGTGGAGTCACTTCATTCAAGGCACGATAGTCCACAGTCAATCTCCACTCTCCGTCAGATTTTCGCACGGGCCAGATAGGGCTGTTAAAGGGTGAGTGGGTTTTACTGACCACCCCTTGGCTCTCCAGCTCTCGAATCATCTTGTGGCTGGGGATCACAGCATCTCGATTCGTCCGGTACTGCCTGCGGTGCACTGTTGAGGTGGCAACTGGCACTCGCTGCTCCTCTACCTTCAAAAGTCCTACTGCAGATGGGTCCTCTGATAGTCCAGGCAAGGTATTCAATTGTTTAATACCCTCTATCTCAACTGCAGCTATTCCAAAAGCCCACCTGAATCCCTTAGGATCTTTGTAATAGCCATTCCGGAGAAAGTCTATGCCCAAAATACACGGAGCCTCTGGACCAGTCACAATTGGATGTTCCTGCCACTCCTTCCCAGTCAAGCTCACCTCAGCTTCCAACAACGTCAACTGTTGTGATCCCCCCGTCACTCCAGCAATGGAAACAGGTTCTGTCCCCACGTGTTCCGATGGCATTAAGGTACATTGTGATCCAGTGTCAACCAATGCTTCATAGTCTTGTGGCTCTGATGTGCCAGGCCATCTGATCCACACCTTCCAAAAAACCCGGTTCTCCCGTGCCTCTTCCTGGCTGGAGGCAGGGCCCCTCTAAGCCAGATTGTCCTTCTTTCCTTGGGCATATGCCTTGGAAGTTCCTTCAAGGGGATCGGACATGTCATCGTCATCATCATACTTAACATCTCGGCTACGAGTGACCGGAGCTGCTATCTTTTTGGTTATACTTTCTCTTCTCTTCAAATCACGCACCCGTTGTGCCAAAGCAGCGGTGGGTTTTCCATCCCATCTTCTCATGTCTTCTCCAGACTCACGCAGGAAAAACCATAACTCGGCCCGTGGGATGTACCTTCTCTCCCCATCAAAGGAGCGCCGGCGTTGGACACCAGGGCTTCTAATTTGTACGGCTGAGATTTCAATAAGGTCCTCCTTAATCTCTTCCCGGAGTTTCTTATGATTCTCCTCTATTTTGTCTTCTAGTTTCTGCAGTCGGGTTTCCACTGCTGCAATTCTGGCATGAGTTGGGCCATGCACAGCATCTGCGTACGCTCGAAGCTTCTTTGCCATATCGAGCACAGTCTCATATGTATCATCTCGCTTCATTATTGCTAGGGCGGAAGCATATTCAGGTGGCCCAAGTCGCACAAGTTTCCTCCACATTATCGGAGTGCATGGTACCAGGTCCGGATTCCTAGTTGTTGTGTCATCTGAGAAAACGAGCTCTGCGACCGCCATCTCTCTCAGGCGTTGGATCCCCTGTTCTATGGTCTTCCACCGTGTCTGCTGCATATAGAGATCATCCGTACACAGGTACCGTTCTGCTACGCTTCTTAGGACCCGTTCCCAGAGGCTGTGAGGGTTAGCCCCCCTCATCACACCTTGATCGATGGCAGGATCATGTGACAGGGATCCCAAATGCCTCACTTCAGTACCATCCAAAATCGTAACCTCCCCTGCAGCATCCCAAAGGCGGACTAACCAACTAATAATAGATTCGTCAGGTTGTCGGCTGTAATCCTTTCTTAGGCCTCTGAGGTCCTTCAGAGAAAAAGAGTCAATATTGGCTCCAGATTCTGTGCCCCTTGATGTGGCCTCTGATTTTGGTGAGGGTCCTTCTTCTGCATCATCGTCATCATCCTCCACCTTCCGATCGGTCTTGCCTTTACACTTTCCACCTCTTGTATTAGCTGCAACAGCCATGGTTTGGGGCCTATTGTCTGATTCAGCTGCTAGCCTGGAGCCTGGGATGTTAGCTGCAGCCTGGGTCACTGGGATAGTAACTAACTTATCTCCCTGTTCCCTTTCTGCTATCTGCTGCTCCACAGTATCTAGCAGAGTACGGTAAACAAACGCCAAGGCCCAGCTCACTGCAGTAATCCTTTCTTCCTTAGTATTACCATGGCACTTCTCCCTCAAATACTTTGCCACCTCGACTGGATTCTGAATTTGATCAGATGGAAAGTCCCAGTCTATAGGATCAGAAAATCCCTTTAAAGTATGGCCCATATCCTCCCATTTCCCACTCCAGTCAAGATTTTTCCTGCTTTGTTTTACTCCTGAATCAGGAGTCTCTCTAACCCCTCTAGAAATCTCAGCTTTCATTTTATATACACTCCAGACAGTATAGACAAGGCTTAATAAATTAAATGCCAGAAAGATGGTTTCTTTCAAACTCAGGGGAAAGTCAGTATTTTCTAATAGAGATGTCAACAATTTGTAGGAGAAGAAGGAAGACAAAGGCTGAAAAGCCCCTTCCTCTTCTTCTCCCCAAACAAACTGAGTACACAGCCATGACAACAATCCATACATTCCTGAAATAAAGTCCAGCACTGTTATCCGACACATCATCACACATAAAGCCAGCACAATGATTATTCTGGTAAGTGCCCCCCGCTTACAAAAGCTACTTATTAGGGACAACATCAGAGCTATTTTGGGGTAAGGAAATAACCCTAGGGACCACAAAGGTATTAAAACTTCAAAAGCCCCTAGGGACCAGAAAAACCGGCAAGCTTCCACTCCAAATGACATTATGAATCACCAATATGCCCACAAAACAACCAAAACCAAAATATTATTGTTATAGGTTTTTTTTTCCACTGTTTTTGGCCTCCGGTTTCCCGGCCAACGCACCAAAAAATTTATTGTCCTGGTTTAGGACAAATTAGGGGAAATCTCCAAGAGGGAGCCCCCCAGAACAAAACAAACCTCCAACCACCCCTCCCCCAACACCGGGTTCGGGAAGGAATTTCTCGGAGGAGCAAAGTGGAAAACAAAACCTATTTATTTACAAGTAACAAAAGAACACTCCCCAACACAAGAAAAGAAAAGGGACCAGACTGTGTCGTGGAGGGCGCCGAATCTTCTCTAGCAGGCTTCGGGTGTCCTGGAGCTTGCAGGTCAGAATCCGGAGCCGGTCCAGTATCTTCAGGGGAGGGTAAGAAAGAGAGAGAGAACAAAAGAAAAAGGAAAAAAAAACAGCGCAAAAGCAAAAAGCAAGCAAGCAAGCAAGCAGCTAGCAAAGCCAAGCAGCAAAAAGCCAAAAGCCAAAAGTGCCTGGTCACACACCCCCCCCCCCTCCTCTCTTCCCCATCCCGCCACAGCCAGACTGCCGGGGGGGGGGGTGGGGGAAAAGGCACAGCTGCCAGACATAACACACGATATTGGGATAAAGGCTGTCACCCCACGACAAGGACTCATGTCTTTCAGAAAATGACATCACTTCCCAAAGCTGTACATGCTATAATTACATCACAATTGTATTACTGTCATCATATTCTCAGAACAGCAAGCTCATGTCATTCCAAGCAAGTACATTTTTAATCATTAAATGAAAAGGTTTTAATTCCAGGAGCTAGAGCAAAATGTATCATCTATCTGCAAAGATGAAACGAGAGTGTACTAGTGTTTCAAAGAGTAGTCCCATTAGCCAGCACACTAATGTGTTCCACAAAAGTCCACAAAACTTCACATCATGTGATGATCTTTCTCGACAAACTAAAAAAAAAAAACCAAAAAAAACTTATATTTAATAACCAAATCTATGATCTATGTACTCCAGAAATGCTAATATTTCTTTGTTCTGTATTCCTTCTCAAGGCCTGGAACTATTAAAAAACTTTTATACAAAATTAAACCCTGATTAAATATCAATTTGCTTTTGTTCTAAGGTTGATTGCATTACTTACCTGTAATTCATCAAAACGATAATTAGTGGGTCAGTCATTTGGTCAATCTACTTTGCTTTCAGGCAGGAGTAGATTGAAACATTCTTAGGTTTGACTTTTCAAAGTAGCCTCTTCCAACATTTATATAATATTAGAGCAAGACAAAAATTATGTCTAACCCAGCTATTGTGGGTTTAAATTAAGTCAAATTTATCCCACAGTGATGAGGGATAATTGTGTTCTTTTCATGATAGTTGTACATTTTCATGGAAGTGATTACCATGTCCTCTGCACCATCTTTCTTTCTAGGCAATACAAATCCAATTTCCAGTTCAAGAAAAAAGCTTTTCTCATCTGTTTTTAAATCTCTGATCATTTTGTTGCTCTTTTCTGTTTGTTTTCTCTTAGAGAATGGTGCCCAAACCTAATTTCTAGATGAAGCCTTGCCAAGTCTGAGGAAGGAAGGAAAAAATATCACTCAGAGCTGTCAGTTTTCCATGAGCCATTCCCAGAACAACATTTACCTTTTTTGGCAAGCTATTATAAACCTTAATTCAGACTAGGCCACATTTATATTTTTCTGTAGTCTTTCTTGTGTTGCTCCTCCTCCTTTTGTAACTGCCCATATAACATCTTTGCCAAGCATGGGACTTGTATTTATCACCATTAAATTTAATCAGGTTTGGAATCTTTTCTCTGACATATGTCGATCTCCAGAATACTGACAAACTCCATAGTGCCAGTTCAATACCATGATATCAATGCCATTGTATGAGTACTGCCAAGAAATTTTCCAAAGGGCTGGAAAACTAAGTATCCAGTAATAATACCTTAAATTTAAAAAGTTCTGTGCATGTGATACAAGTCAGCAAACCATGTTACCTATATCATTGTTATTTTAAAAAGTTAATAAAAATCCAAGGAACTGTAAAGCAAGATTAGAAAAAAGGCTTAAATATTTTAAGTATTTGTAAAGCACCATAATGAAACAGTTCCCTTAATACATACCACTTTTGAATACTGAAGTAATTTTGTTAGACCGAAGACCTAACTTCTACAGACTTTGCACTTATCGGATATTCATATAATAAAAAATAAACAAACTTATTTTTCAGCATTATTGCTTCTCTTATCACATAGATACTAATCTGATCTCAGATGCATTAACAAAGTATTTAATTTAATCTCTTGTACTGTACTACAAGAGATTATTTAAGTCACATACAAATTTCCTGAAACAAGTCCTTTGGTAGTATAAGTTTGTCCCATTAAAACATTTAAATCACTCTACAGCACACGAAGCTGAATGGTGGAAGTGACTCTGTCTGCTTTACACTTTTTTTGGAGTGGAATTTTTAAACAAATTATTTTTAATTCATAGGTTACTTGCAGTACACTTACTGGAAATTTCCAAGTCTTGTATGAGTCTGTGTAGCCTTCTAAGTCATCTGATTATTATTTATGGTCCCCAAGAATTTTCTGTATGATCACATACTTATAGATGTATTTGAATTCTTCATCTAAATATAAAACCAGCTATTTTCTTTAGACTATTGATCATTTATGTGCTTTGTGGATATTTAGATTTTTTAACCCTCAAATTTTAGTTTTTCAATGATAAGATTTGCTCAGAATTGCATTAAATAAGGAAGAAAAACAATTACAAAGCTTAGAGTTCATACAGACATAGGAGGGTTCGTGTTGGAAGGGACCTTAAAGATCACCCAGTTCCAACCCTCCCTGCCACGGATAGGAACAGCTTACACTAGACCAGGCTGTTCAGAGCCCATCTAACATGGCCTTGAACACTTCTAGGTACGGTGCATTCATAATTTCCCTGAACAACCTGCTCTTGTGCCTCACCAGCATCACAATAAATAATTTCTTCTGAATACTTAATCAAAATCTACTCTCTTTCAATTCAAAACCATTCCCCCTTGTCCTATCACTACATGTCCTTGTAAAATTTCTCTCCATCAGTCTTGTACTTAGACCTACAAACTACAGACAACTCTGTGTATGTTAACATCACATTGGTTAAATAAATGAAGCACAAAAAATTAGAAAAATCCTAACTAAATTATTTTATGAGCTCTAGTCTTCAAGTTGTAACGATAATTAAAGAATAGACTAGCTCTCTTATTTGATTAACAAAATATGCTCATCTTACAGACTTGAGCTCCAGACAAGATAGAGTCAGTGAAACAGAACTTTCTCAAATAATGAAGGAGAAAACTTTTGCTTCTATTTTAATCTAAGCTCCATTGTTTCTATCCATATTTGGATATATATCTTCTCACTAGGATACAATTCATACATTTCACACTTCTTTTCAATACTAAACATGGATGAATATAATATGTTTGAAGTTAAGTGCATCTATGGGTTTGGGAAAAGCAAGAAGTTTCTGGTTCCTTTGAAATCTCAATCTGAAAGTATGAGTGCTATTTGGAAGCTTCTCCCAAGCTAAAGGTCTAAGCATAATTCCGCCTCTTCTTCAGTTATGCATGAGTAAGAACATATGCATAGGATTTCTAGTGGAAGACTCCTTAATGATACAGAAATATTGTATAGTCAGTTCTTGTCCTTTTATGAAGTATCTTGCAATGGAGAAGTTAGAGAAAAATATAATTGAGAAGACCAAAAAAATCCAGGCAGAGGAAAGATAAAAAGCTCTGCATGTCTTAGATGAAGGAAGATGAGAAGATATATACATTAAAAACATAATATCTTTGTACTATCTATCTCCAAGAAATAATATCTTTCTTGGAGAAAGATAGTACAAAGCATCATAAGAACCAGGATCATATTTGTATTTACACTTTGTACAGAGCAGAATTGGGCTGGAAGAGGGTGCAGGTAGGTGGTGTGTTACAAAAATCTTCAGTAAATTTTGTGTGACTTTGCTGTGCCTCAGTTATAGAGGTCACGCTAAACTGAACAAGTAAGAGTTGATAAAAGTCTACAGCATAACCTAACTACTTTATATATGCTCTTTACAGAATACAGAAGTAAAACTGGATTGCTTATTTGGACACTGGACACTTTCTTGCCAGTGTCACTGCCACCAGGAGTCATGTACACACAGACTTTTCAAAGCTAATAACCATCAGTTGCGTCTCACCTTTTTATAGAATCATAGGATCATAGACTGGCCTAGATTGGAATCATCTAGTTACAGCTCCCTGATCTTCCCATCTTTTTTCCTTTACCAGTGTGCACTAGAAACATAATGAATTTAACTCCATTTTAATAGCTCTATACACACCTACCGTACCAGCATATCTACAGACAGGTTTGAAATGTGACTCTTCACATGAGGTCATCCCCACCAAAATGCTAGAGTAGTACTGCAGTGCATCATCAGATCTATCCTTTTCATCTTAACAATCTACACCAGCACCTTCATCCTTTTCCACATATTTTATGTTAACTATTTAAATTTTTGTTGCTGTGGTCCTGATTGCCACTGGAATAGCAAAGAACAGCCAAGGTGGCCGTGAAGTTTGACTGTTGAAAAAAGTTAACAAGGCAAAGTTTGGTTTCAGCTTAATTATGTTAAAATAATTTTCTCTCCTCTCCTAGAATACAAATGAAAAACCACCTGTAACAGGAAGAAGAGAATGTTCACGGTGCTCTAATTAAGAAGTACACTGCGTTAAAAACAGAGGAACTGAACATTCTTTAGTTAGACGAGCCTGGGAACAGGAAAACTGAGTCAGGTCCAAATTTACATTCCCCAAATATATGTAAAATCATCTATACAGTGCAACTAGATTCAGTGAGTGTGAAGTGCATTTTCAGACAGCAACATCTCGGTAAATATTTCTGCCCTACTATCCTGAAGAATTCATTTTCTGAATCTTTACTTCATTTTCCCAAATTTTTCACCTTGGGATTATTCTGACTATAAATATTCACCTACTCCTAACATTCTTGCACTTAGAAGCTGCATTTCTAAATTTAACATTTCTTACTAGGCCACTAGCATTCAAGATAAAAAGCTGAAATTGCAAATGGAACTTTTATGCTAGTCTTATGAGAGTGTGCATTATTTTATAGTCCTCTGTGACTGTACAACTACTTCCCAAATGACAAACAGTTAGTCAATTATAGCAAAAGCATGCTAAGATAATCCTAACATGGAAGGTTGTCAATAAAAGTGGAAAACAGATTGTAGTTGGAGGAATAGAGATAACTGAACTCTCAGTGTGTGATTTTTCCTCTTTCACTTGAATAGCTGTTTCTATCGGATATGCATCTGCCACTTTGGGTGTATCTGTATTGCAGAGTTAAGTAAAAATAACCTTAACCTTAAGAAACCTCCTCTTTCTTGAAGGCTGGCCTCTCCAGATGTATTTTCAGGTATGTCCTGTTAGAACACATTTTCTTTTGTTAGCACTACTTTCCCTTCACAAGAAATACACAGGTTTTTTAAAGCTCTCCTCTTCTTAAACAAAAGTTCATATGTGCATGGTATAAAGTAAAATGATCTTAAGAAGTCATATGTGTCTGATGGTTTTGAGAGAAGTTCCTCCAGTTCTCGGGCTACTAAAGCTGTAAAACTGCTTTTTAAAACCTAAACTATAATTCATGCAGAAGTAAGTAATTAAAGAAATTATGCTGTCACAGTAAAGATATTCCTGAATATGTATGTCAAGCATAATAATTATTTTCTTTCCCAAGACTGAAGAAAAATAGCTTTAAGAGGTGCAGTGATTTCATTAGTGACGCTGGTAGTTAACTCTGAAACACTCACCAGAACTCCAACACTCACCAACGATATTTAAATATTAACATTTCCATCTATTTTACTGATACTCTTTTGCCACATACATCCCATTCATCTGTGAAATTCCAGTCCTAGGTTTACTTTTGCCAAACACAATGCTATTTCTCTCAAAATTCCAATTGCCAAGACTTATCTGTCCCCGCATAACGCTTCCAACATTCATTTACGCTGTAAACATATGGGAAAATATGTATTAAGTATGTTGAAAGCTTAAAAGAAAAAATATATGAAATTCATTTTTATGGACAATGAAACAAATGACACAGGTTCTAAGTACAGTTGATATGAGGATGTTAATTAATGGAGTAATTTTAAAATTGCCTATTTTAACCATTTTGCTGTGGAATTTCCAGCTGGGTTTGAGCAACACAAGACCTGGAATATTTATCTTCCATTTAAAATTCAAGCTGGTATGGAGCTATGGAGGCCCTTGTATTTATATTGTACCAGCCATCTAGTCCAATTAGACCTTTAAATTCCTCTGAAACATAATATTTATGACGGACACTTGTTTGTGTCTTTCTTGACCAAACCCTTCAGTATTTCTCAGAGGACCTGGTTAGTTTTCAAGCCATTTAGCTATGCTTGTGTATTGTCTCAGAATTCCTCATGTCTTCCACCTCAAATCTGCCAGACTCACCTGACACTACTCTGTGTCGTTTTTTCCTTGTCATGTACTGTGCTCATCTCTTACCTAATACCAATATCAATCTTAAACACAGGAAACCTTGTAAAAATCAATGAGATTGTTAAAATCTTACAACAATCACTGGACTGCCATTCAGACCCTACTGTATAATCAGTGAATAATCACCAGTACAATCAAAAGGAAAGATGGACTGCTTGTAAGTTTTTGGCTGTAAACATTTTGGGTAGTTTTTGATAGACTTGATGCTTGAATGGGCCTTTCTTGCTCTGCAAGAAAGCAAAATATCAGAAAGCATGGAGACAAGGCATCAAGAATGAGAGAGAAAAAAGAAGCATGAAAATAGTCATAAAGCAAAGAAAATAAAGTTTCATGGGAACATTTTCACAGAGTAAACAAGTAAGGACTTGATTTCTTCAGTGCATTTTTTTACCTCTTCTTCACTAACCCAGTAATAACTCACATTCCTAAAAATGTCATCAAAAAAAGAGATATTTTTAATTATTGTATACTTAATGATGATTTTCTTCCATGGCTCCAAAAGAGCCACTTCTCTTTCTCACTCTATATTCTCTCTCTTTCAAATGTATTTCTCTCAGTATTCAGCTACAGAATTCTATTTTCTGTTCCTATTTCTTTTCACCACCTCTCCTGCCTTCAAGAGATTAGGAGATAACTGCTTTACTTGTTGACATGCGTGTTGTCTCTACAGAGATAAAAATAACTGAAAGCCTAAAAAATGCCTCACAGAAGAGATTTTACCCTCAAAATAGCTGAGGTAGAGAAATCCCCGAGACAGAGAAATTACATCACAGATGAGGAAATGATGCTTGAGTTGCACTAACTTGATTCATAACTCCCTGAGCAAGCACCAGAGTAACCTGAGTTCCCTCTGCTTTGTACAGAGTTGGACATGACTTATAAAGGTCTCATTGAACCTAAATTATTCTGTGATATTATGGTTCTATGAATTAGAAATTCAATGTAAAACTTCCTTTAAAAGAAAACTTTACACTTTCATATTTTCTTCCTCTCTGACTTCACTGGCTCTTTGTCAAAAACCCCAACCACACATGAATCAAAACATTCATAAATATTACTGATTTTTATGACTCCAAGCATTTTCCTTGTGATTCTACAACTATGTGTGAGGTTTTACACTGTCATTTGTTATCTTTACTTAGGTTCTTTATAAAGCCGTTGATGGAGCTGCAAGAAAACACAGTAAAGTGCACTGACAGTGTAAGTCAGTTCTACTTCCTGACAGGATAACCTTATGCCTACAGTGAACCTTGGTTAAACGGATACCTGAACACAGGCAATATGAAAGTGATCCTGACAGGAATATATATTCAATGTAATAATTCCTCCTACGCTGTTAAACTTGATCATCGCCTTCACATCCTGTAGGACCTTTCAAACAGCCAAACAGAATTCATATGGACACATCTATGAAAATCTCATTCCATGAATAAAAGGCAAGGTGTTTAAAAAATCTTTTGCAAACCACAACTAAATATAACAGTCTAAAATATGTGATATCTACCTTCACTCTTTGCAGTTTGTTACATCTTGTAACAAAGTTCTCTTTTTTAAAAATTCCAGCTGGTACTATCTGCAGCTAAGCAACACAAAGCACAGAAAGGACAACATGAAGTATTTTCTTTTTTTTATATTATTATTTATTATATGAATTTCTATTCATAATTGATAAACAGAACAAGGAAAAATTTTTGTCTTGTGTTCAAAGCTGAACATAAGAATATATAATGTTTATGTCAGATTCTGGTATTTATCCATTGCAAACCTGTGACTACAGTCATCCATAAAAGATACATTCTAGAGTCTAAGAAACTCTGATGGCATATAGGCTGACTGGTAACACAGTAGAGAAAGATCTCTTCCTGCCTTTATAAAAGGCTAAAAGTTGTAGAACTAAAACTTTCCATTTTTAAATTTTGCTTCCATACAAACCAGCTTATTGCTTATTAATTACTGCTGGTAACTGCCATAAAAATCATAAGGGTATTTGATAAAGATAAAAATCTATAAGATGCTTATAAACTACATGACTTGAATCACACAAGCACTTCAACAAACACTTCCCATTTTTTTCCTATTTCATTATTCTGCTTTTTTCCTTCTTTACTTGTTTACTTACCCTTTCATCTTTGTTGCTTTTTTGTCTTTTCTTTAATCTCAATCATATCCCATACACACATAACTACAGACAGTGCTCTGTATGGAGATTTAAATTCTTTTCTATTTTCTTTTTCCTTCTTACATGTCTCATGAGGCTCTGACTGTCCTCTTGTATGTTTCTGCCCGCAGCTTCCTCATAAATATTCAAAGCCTTTTCCCACCATTGCTGGCATTTCTTCACTCAAACAAGCATTCCTGAATGGTATCTTTCACTTCAAATATCTTCTCTGTCCTTCATATACCTTGTCTCTCCCTTGGCACTCCTATTCATACATTGCTACTCTCTTTCCTTACCAATCTCTCTCTACCTGTGTGATCTTTCCCTCTCTTCCTCAAACATGCTTAAGAAATATTAACGTGCCTTTGTTGTCCACCACTTTCTTCATATTATTGCTTTTCTTTCTTCCAATGGATACAGTGTAAAGGAAAAAGATAGCTGTATTTATGGCCCTGAACCTTTCACAATAAATAGCCACAGCAGTCCTGGCCAGGAAGACAAACGAAATTCCCATTACAGTAACTTAGCTATTTTCACTTCAGCTTCCATTTCTGGACATTGCACTAATGGCAGACTGTACAAAACAGAACAACAAATGTAGAGCTAGCTAGTGTTTGCTGAGGGCACACACACAGAGC
This sequence comes from Zonotrichia albicollis, assembly GCF_047830755.1. NCBI lineage: Eukaryota > Metazoa > Chordata > Aves > Passeriformes > Passerellidae > Zonotrichia > Zonotrichia albicollis. Next base: position 136,035,813 of record NC_133819.1, read on the forward strand.
CCCTTTGGGAAAGTGGAAAAACAATAGGGACAGTATAAAGTTAGTGTTTCCTTCATACAGTCACAGTGATGAATTCACAGTAATAAAAGGAAAGAAATTACTGAATTGTTATTAGTGAAAAGAAGTGAAAAAGTTTACTAGATCTCATAATACAATCCACTTCCGTAAGATGAAAGAGGTTAACTATAACAATCTTGCCTATCAAACCTACATATGGAAGAAATTCCACACTGACACGAGGTAGGTATCTTGTTCCAAATGCTAAATTTGGGACATTATTGTTCGAATCTATATAAAAACATATATATTTCAGTATATAAACCATAACACTTTAGAAAGTTTTGACCAACATTGAATCTGAACATTATGAATAATTTAGATTATTGGGGTTTTTTTCTGCTGAAAAAAATGAAATATTTGTGTTCTTTTCACAGCAACACTTACCACATAAAGAGATAATTTACTTCTATCTTCTTAAACAAGTGTTCTTCACACTTCTATACCCATCTGTAACTTTCTACATGTCCTACTGTTTGGTAATTTTCCTCTGGACTGTCTTCAGTTTGAGACCAAACACAGTTGGCTTCATCAACCCCTTGCAGAAAGGTAATTTGTCCTGTCGGATGTACAGCACACCTATTAATACACTCCACAGTGACGTTGTCTTTTTTCTTTAATGGTAACACATTGCTGACTCATATTTACATTACAGCCCCCAGATTATTTTATGAAGCACTGTTACTTTACCAGTATCCTTTTGATTTTACTTTTTAATTTTTCTTCCCAAATATAATTTGCATGCGTCAGTATCACGTTTTCTCCTGCTTCTTCCAAGACATTTATTTAACTTGTGCTTAATTATTCATTTCGTTAATTTGACTTCCCATATTTGTCACCAAAGTGCCAACAGGTCCATTTAGCTTGCTGACAGCTCTGTATTTCATAATTTCATCATTGAGATCACTAAGGATCAGAAGAACAGAAAACGCCTTAATATGAAAAAAGTATATCACATAAGGATTTCTGCTTAAACAGGATTACTTTTGATCAGGCAGATCACGACATCTTCACATAACTGCCTCACTCTTAATATACGAAATGGTGAGCAACCTAATACAGTCCTAAATTCTGCTACCAGGTGCAGTCAGAATTGCGTACACGTAGTCTACATGTGTTTCAATTTCAGCAATTGGGCTCAACTTTCAGGTTATGGATACGGGTACATCTTCTTCTTCCCGTTTGTCCCATATAATGATCAAGTATCTTTGCGTATTTTTTGATAACCAAACAGAAAAAATAAGATTCCAATTTTAATTTTTTTTTCTTTTCAGTAAACATGGGAGTTTTGGAGGTTTTTTCTTCCCTCCCCTTTCCCCCACCCAAGATGCATTATTATAATATCATATCCACTGATTATGAATCATCTCACCTTCCTTATACTGGATGACATATCAAAGGGCCCCATAAAAAGTCTCCTTTACTATTAATTCACTGCACGAGTAGTTCATCTGCCGTAATCGTAAGGCATTTTGAATATGATAATACCCAGCATGAAGTTAAGCCTGTGATATAGTATTTCACACGCTGATTTCCCTGATTTCCCTTTCGGACGCATTAAGCACAATTTCATCACCCAGGCAGCACCGCGGGCAGGGGAGCGCGGCGTTCCCGGGCACGGGCACCGCGGGCGGCTCGGGGCGCTCGCTCCGCGCCGGGCGCCTCCCGTGAAGAGGCCAGGGAGGCTCCGGCACCCGTTCGGCTCCTGGGGACGGGACCGAGGAGAAAGGCCGCGGGCCGCTCCCGGGCCGCCGGTCCCCGGCAGCCGCCCACCGAGGCTCCGAGGCTCCGGGCCGCGGCCCGCCGAGCGCGGCCGGGCGGCGCTGGCGCGCCGGGGCCGCCTGGTGGGGCCGTCGCCTCTAGGCCGCCTCCGGGGCGGGGCCATGAAGGTTTCGGCTGAACGTTCTGGAGTGGAGGGGAGCGGCGGGGGGCGAGGCGAGCCAGGGCAGGGCAGCGAGCCGAGCCGAGCCGGGCCGGGCCACGCCACGCCGGGCCACAGCAGAGAGCCGAGCCGAGCCGAGCCGGCCCGCCTCCCCCGGGAGGAGGCGGAGGCTGAAGGGGAGGAGGCAGGAGGGAAGGAGGAGAGGTGGAGGAGGCGGAGGAGGCGGGAGCGGAGGGAGGACACGGAGAGGCGGCTGCTGCTGCTGGGCAGAAAGGAGTCGTGCAGGAGCAGCGGCTGTACTCGGACGCCACATTCCCTCTGTACGGGGCTGGTGGTGAGGATGAGCGAGAGCTGACCCTGCCGCGCCGCCGCCTGTGCTGTGAAGTGTCTGCTCCTCCTCCTCCTTCTCTTCCTCCTCCTCCCCGGCTGTGGGTGAACCTGCGCTACGGGCTCTTTACCGACACGGGGGAGGCTGGTTTGTTTTGTGCATTTGTTTAAGGCAAAGAGAGAGAAAGAGGTCTTCCACCCGCTGAAGCACAGTTCACTATGATCGTACTCGCATCCAGCACTGGAAGCCGGTTGGATTTCGTTTCTCAATCCAGGGTGTTTTTCTTGCAAACCTTCATTTGGATTTTATGTGCTACAGTGTGCAAAGCGGAGCAGTATTTCAATGTGGAGGTAAGATCAGCCGGATGCGTGTGCGAGCGTGTGTGCTTCCCCCTCTCCCTTTCCTCCCTTCCCTTTTTTTATGTCCCTCAAATCAAATCAAATCAAATCAAATCGCCAGCCAGCCATGTCTTTCAGCAGCCAGGGCATACGTCTGTGCAGGCTTTCCTTCCAGCCGCCGGTAGCTAGCTCCCCTCCCCGCGCTGCCCCGCCTGATGGATGCGTTTCAGCCGGAGATCCCGTTATCCCGGCTGCGCGATGCCGGGCGCTGGAGCGCAGCCCGCGGGAGACGGGAAACCCTCACCCGGGCACGGAGGAAACCTGGGGCGCAGAATGTACATGCAGCTCAGGAAAGGTTCCCTGAATGTCTTGGACTTCAGATACCACCGTATTGCTGAGTTTTCTCAGCCTTTTTTGGTTTGGTTTGGTTTGGGTTTTTTTCGAAGAAGAATGAATGAAAGAGCGTTATGGGGACAGGATGAAGGAAACTTGAGATTTTTAGCACGTTTCTTTGTTGCAGAGTATCTGAAAAAAATAAGAGCTTTTTCCCATGTAGACGTAAGAGAAATAGTTGCCGCTAGAAATAGTGAAACAAATGGCATAAAGGTGCAACTACAACTCGGAAGTTAGGGGGTGTGGAGGACAAGGAAACAGCATTTTTTCTGAGAGAAAATGAAGATTAAAATATGGGTATACCAAGATGGGGCAAACCCTAAGAGTTTACCCTTACAGTGACCACCCATTTCCAGTCGCCCTTGTCTACACACCCAGTTTTCCCATTAGGAGTTTTTGCATAGTGCTTTCACTTAACTAATGTTTCTTTACTGACTTTTATCATCTTTGCATATGTTCTTTCCTCCTTTTTCTCTATCCTGTCATCTCATTTGTCCTGCTATGATCCCTTACTCTACTGCAATGTGATATGTCTATTTCCTTCTTTTCCTTGTCAATTCAACTTATTGATTTTTCTTGCTGTGTCTCTGTAATTTATCTGTGTTCTTTCAGATTCTTACTCGTAATTCTAGTATTCTGTTAGGTCACTCTGTACCTTCACTTTCTTCTGTCCTGCCAACCCCACTCAAAACTTTCTGCTGCGCCCGTACACCAGCCTTTTTTGTTATATAGTCTCTTTAGTCTCCTGGGTTCCCATGCATCTTCCTCCCAGAAAAACGAAGTCTGTGTCCCTGTCTCACACATATGCACACTTGCTTATTTTATATCAGCTCTTGTTCTCACTCAGTGACACGCATTCTTGCTCCTTTCTCTGACAAGATTGCTCATGCAGATTCTCCTCTGTTACTAGACTGTTTATCTAAAGTTCTTACCTGTATGTCTTCTCCCTCTGTTTCATGCAAGATCATGTCAAGTGTATAAAGAACCCACATTTTCCTTCTCTAAGTCTGTTTTCATCCTGCCCTTTCCTTTTCTTCAGGCAGTTGCCTCTGCAATTCTCTCAGCTTAACAGCACTCATCCATTGATTCTTTCTTTGACTTCCATCTCTCCAGAAAGTGTCTTTTTACTCCATCATTAAAATCTCTCCTGATTATAAATCTGAGTCTTTTTTCTCTGTCATCTGTGCTCTAGTCACTCATTTGATCCTTATCACGAATGTGCATCTCTGCTTCTGTTGGATTGTAAGGTCTTTGGAGCAGGACTCATGTCTTCTCACATGTTTATGTGATGTGTACCATGCTCGAGTCTGGAGTACAACTGTGAGACTTCTGCTATATGAATATTAAAACTGCATATTTAAGAGCACACATTGGTGTTTTATCCTTCTGCTCATGTCCTCAGCTGCCTTCTTTGCTGATGAGCAGGGGAAGGAGTGTGGAAGAGAGGAAGTTGCTCTCTGTATCCTCCCCATGCTTCGCAGGCTGGCCCCCTGCAGAGTATAGGGATGAAATTCCAGCGACAGAACTTTCTCCTCCCACAGCAGTCTGCTTTGCTGGCATCTGGCTCTGCTGGAGAGACGGGCGGCAGATGGAGCTAGTGTGGGAAGAGAAAAAGATTGGTTTAGTTAAGTGGAATATGAACAGGAGGCCAGCTCCAGTCAGGAGGAGGTTTTCTGAGGGAAGAAGGGAAGCACTTTCCTTTTCGCCACCTCTTCCATATGGAAAACAGCAAAACTGAGGGTAAAGGCAATATCAGGAGCAAGAAACAGTGTTGGATAGAATGAAGTGGCATGTATATGAGGGCATGTATTTCTCCTTTTAGAAGTATCTTCTGCTCTTCTTTCCAGCGCTGCTGAAAACAAAGAGTGTTGTCATGTACCAATGCTTCCAGTCTTTTCACATTTAAGTCTGAGCCACACATTGCTGGGAGCCAGAAGAGTGTTCCAGGGGATTGTTGTAATATTTGAGAGTTGTCCTAACATGGAGCTTTTCCCTAGGTTACTGCCTTTGACCACTACTAGTGACATGGTCCTGGCCTAAATGAACTTCACATTTGCCCCAGAACAGCCATTGCTGTGTTCACATTGTTTGGATAGTGCTGAAAATTCAATTTTCTTTTTGCTGGGAACAGCAAAGGCTAAAAGCATGGGAAATTTGAGGCAAAGGACTTGGCAACAGCAAGTATGTATTGTGCTGTAAAACTCTGCGTGTCAGCACAAGTGCATACAGCAGTTGTACTTCAGAGTAAATGGAGAAAATGTAACAAAGATTTTGTACGACAATAAGAATAAATATGCAAAGTAGGCTTCAGGAAATAAGTAGTGTACATACAGTTGAATGAAATGTCACTGGAAAAAATTGCTTAGGATGGTTGGAAAACAAATTTACTTTTCATTCTTTCTTGTCTTTAAATAAAATACAGATAATACCTGTTGAACATTATAAAATATGGAGATTATTTATTTCCTCTTGTTCTGTCTTGTTTAATCCACTTTCCTGATTGATAGTAAAATCTGTTCAGTCTTGTTGAATTTTTTGGTTTGTTTCAGTGATGTGAGCCAGGTCAGTTCTTAGAGGATACTACTGTAGCTCAAAGACATTAAATAATAATGTTTCCTTTTAAAAGTAAAACACAATGCTGAAATTTACAAACTTGTATGAACATTTCTGTTCCTTGTAATTTGTTTGTCTCTCCGTAAAATTTCTTTTAGCCAAAAAACTGAATAATGGAGGAATTCCTCAAGCTTCCAGTGACAGCTGAATTCAGCTGTCTGTCCTGAAATGTATTTATGTATACAGTATTTCATGTAATAGCCACAGCAGAATAGGTTTCAGATCATGGAATATGGTACATGACAGGGGTGCGCTTGCACTTTGTATTGATGAGAGTTTTGTGCTAAAGCTCCATGAGAAATATTTATAACTGATAGGTTAAGAAATCATGATGAAATTTAGGAATCACTTACTCATATAAAAAGGAGGGTCTTTTATATGATTTTCAAAGTTCATTGATTATCAGTATCATTTTTGTGAGACTTTTTTTCTGACTAAAACTAAGAGCTACACTCTTAGCTCCCTCTTTTAGAGCTGAACTATTGGTCCAAAACAGTAACTTCATCAAGTATATTAATGAAAGACTGTGTCATCAATGTTGAATTTTGCTGCTATTTTCAACTATTTCTGTACACTAGTAGGGGAAGACGTCCATCAATTAATGGAATTGAATAGAATAGCAGTTACAAAAAGAGCATTTCAAGTACAAGACTGCATCAAACACATAGAGGCTAATTGTTACTAAAAAGTGATTGCACAACAAACTACCTTCTTCCTCCTACTGGGCTCCTCACTGTAGTAGTAAAATTTTGTGTGGCTCACATAAAGCTCCTTTGTGTGTTACTGGGAGTGTCTATAGATGGTCTTTCGCAATTATCTATATATTCATCTAGTGGGTATCCATATATATATTTGCTTTCCTAATCCAAACAATATTGCACTGTTTGAGCTGTATTGTTCTGCAAATTTATCTCCTAATGCCATCCATTAGCTTTTGTATGTACTTGAATAATAAGTAAGTTTATATTTTATTAACTATTAAATATCTAATATAAAAAATGAAGACAAATGTTACCTTTTTGGTTTGGAAAAAATGGTTATTGAAACAAAAATATCTTGATCAGAAGACAGGATCAGCATGCATGTAGAATAGGATTGATCTCTGGAACATAAAGCTGCTTACTCTTACTTAAATGGGTATCTGCCTAAGCCCTGTTGAGGAAAGAGTTTTTAGAATTACACCTAGTTTCATTGACTGTATCTGTAATGTGGGAAACACTACAGAGAAAGCATGCCTCATCATTTCTCTCCTCAGGCTGGCAGTTGTGCTGTTTTCCTCCTTCTATTGCTAAATGTATAGTCTTGAATCCCTAGGGGAGGTCTTAAAATTACTCTTATTTTAGTGTGAGCAGATCTTTAAAACAATACAGTCATTTCCCATTTTCAAAAGTGGGGTAGTTAAATTGCATGTTGAGGAACAAAGCACAGTGGAATCCAAACTTCAGAAAAATAACATCAGTTTCCTCCATGGTAGTAAGTTTCTGAGAACCCCATTGTTTTCATTGTTAATAAACTTCACAATTAGCCTCCAGCTCCTGCTAAATGATAAGGCATGACCTTTTATTCCATAAGCTCTTAGTCTTTTAGGCTTAAAACCAGACCAATTTCATTCTTCAGCTGGCATCTGAAAAGGAATAAACATTTGGGAGGAGTATAAATCCTCCAAAGCACCTTTACACACTTTCAAACTAGTGGTCTTGGTTATGAGGTTTATAGGCACAACACAATTCTTTTATATTTCATTAAAATGCAAGCTGAAAACTATGGATAAGCAATTAATGTGGTTTTGGTATCAACAGTGCCATGTGTCCCAACAGGAATTTAGAGGATCTTCTGCATTGTCTGAAGTTACAGTCAGTATGTAGGATTCTCAATTAAATTCTGAATCTCACTCTTGCGTAGGATATCAATGAAATGAACTGGACTTTTGTTAGAACAAGGAGTTCAAACTGAAATTGTTAGAAGGATGGAGAGGAGTTACTGAATTAGGTGATGAAGATGATTAGTGGGCGAAATATTAGTCAAGGAAAATACAGATATAATGTGGTATATTTCCTATTTGCTTATTTATGAAATACAGATACAAAGAAAAGCTCCTATAAGGGTCTCTGGTGAGCAGATATATCTAGATAAGGAAAATAATTGGAAAATGTGTGTCTGATGGAAGGCAACTGAATGCTCCTCTATCCAAGAAGGAGAATACCTACTATATAATGAACTGCCTCTCATTTGATACAAAGAAATACATGTGAAGAAATACTTAATAGTTAGAGTGCATTTACTACTGTAAAGTATGAGATTATTTTGTGCTACTGACAGTGCAGGGAAGTTCATGGATTCTGTTGCCTGTATTTTTTCAAAGACAGGTTGGAAGTATGTTGCCTGTTCTTATGGCTTCACTGCTGACATACTATTTTATACCTTAAGTACAAAACACATTTGTTTATTATTGTAGTTCAACTTGTTTTCCTGTTGTAAATTTTTGTCAGCTTAGTGTTTAGGTATCACAGTTATTAGTGAATCTCAATTCTACTAAAGAAAAGAAATAAAATGGTTAAAGAGATTTATGTAATCACCTTATGTAGTGCAAGATAAAACTACAAAAACATGTATTCCTAATGTTTTCTGACATGTGAGCTTACTAAAATAAATACAATATTTATTGGCCTACCAGTAAACCTTGAACAAGCGCAAGCTTTCCCATTCCATTATTTGGAAGGCATAATGTAAAACTCCTGCATAACCCTTCATTGTTTCTTCAAAGTGGGTATACTGTGTTCTTTAACTGGTTTAAGATTTATGCTGCTCTTTGTCAGTTTTATTTGAATCCATCTAAAAGGTCAATGCTTGCTCTAGGCACCTCAGCTCTGCTTATGCACTCAGGAAGACTGTGTTGCAAGAGTTTATAAAGATAGGATGTGGTATTATATAGCTTTTAAAGCATTTCAAACTGTATCTGTTTTTACTATTTTAAAGTCTGTCTCATTCTTGTATTTTATGGAATGCTCATTTTGTGATATTAAACAATGGAGCATTTTGTGTTGATACTGTTTGAAGATCCTTAGGAAACAATGTAACTTTAAAAATATTTCAATTACCCTATTTAAATTGTTTAAATCTCAGCTCTCTATTTCAGATTCCAGTTTATTGTCTAACCTTTTTGCCGTCCTCAAAATGCACTGTTGACCATAATCTGAAGGAGCAGGTTGAGTCTGTTTAATTTGTTATCTCTGATATGTCAAATGACAGATTTGGTTTCATTCTGTATGAGGAAGGCCAGGATTAGTGCTGCAAACATGATTTTAGCTGGCACTGAAATGGATTTGAAAAATAATTATGATTAGAGCTTTATCCTTTAAAGAGAGGTCATGCTATTTGGAACCTTTATTTATTGGTTGCCTGGCAACTGTTCATTCATGTTCCTGCTTATCATCATTCATTGTAAGCATCTTTGCTGTACACTAAGAGCAATTAAGTGGCAACACTTTATTTCTGTGATGAATTAAATTTGACATAAATTAGAGATGAAGTAAAAAATATTTCTGTAGTTTTACTTATTAACCAAAACTGTTAGTACAATGTTTCTTTGCTTATTAACATCTGGTTTATACCAGCTGAGGAGTTCAGCTGTAACAATAATGTTTCTAGCATACCTTTTGAGGTATTACAGCACATAATTGACTTAGTGGCTTGTTCAGGAATTTTTGCCAGTTTTAGAAACTCCTGTTAATTTCAAGATCAAGGCTTCAGGGTACTAGGAAACTTATGTCCTGTTGATTTCAGAGCTTAATATTAGGCAATCCAATCTCAAGTCCTGAAACTTGCACCCAGTCATTGGGAAAGGGATTTCATATTCTAGAGTTAAAACTGCTGTGCTAGGAGATGTGCTGGTGAAGCAATAAGAAGAACATTAAAGTCACTTGATGCTTCTCTGTAGAACAACAGCAGTTTTTACTACACATTGAAAAAAGTATAAAGCGTATTATTCAACAATTGCTTTTTGACTGCGGATGAAAATATTTTGCTGTCTTTATTAATTCATTATGGATCATATCAAAGTTGACCCTTGTGTGAAACAGCAGTATGGACTGAGACTGTCAGGTTATGGAGTATTTGTAGAAGATATCTGTGTAAAGAATGTTGAAGAAAATTCCTTGTGTCTGCATCTTAAAAGATCATCTACACTGTGTGGCCAGGGTGGAAGTAGATTTATGTCTCTGCTGCTGCCATTTGGTAGGAATGCCTCTATTCTGGTTGGCTCAGTGCTTTGGAAAAGAGGCCGTCTCTATTCAAATGTTGATAAGAATGTTATCAGCAGTAGTCAGCATGGGTTTACTAAGGGTAAATTATGCTTGACCAACCTTATTGCCTTCTATGATGATACAACTGCCTGGGCAGATGACAGGGAGGGCAGTGGATATTTTCTACCTTGGCTTCAACATGGCTTTCAATGCTGTCTTGCTCAACATCCTCACAGGCAAACTCAGGAAGTGTGGACTGTGTGAGTGGACAGACAGGTGGTTTAGAACTGGCTGAACAGCAGATCCCTGAGGGCTGTAATCAGTGGCACAGGGTTCAGTTAGAGACCTGTCCCTGGTGGTGTCCCCCAAGGTTCAGTACTGGTCCCAGTATTGTTTAACTTGTCACTAATAACTTGTGTGAAGGGGCAGATGCCTCCTCAGCAAGTTCCCCAACAACACAAAGCTGGGAGGAGAGACTGATACCCCAGAGTACCGAGCAGCCCTTAAGAAGGACCCTGAGAGGCTGGAGAGATGGGCAGAGAAGAAAAATCTGAAATTCAACAAAGGTGAATGCAGAGTCCTGCACCTGGGGAGGAACAACCCCAGGCACCAATACAGACTGGGGGTGACCTGCTGGAAAACAGCTCTGCAGAGAAGGATCTGTGAGTCTTGGTGGACTATAAACCATCCATGAGGCAGGAGTGTGTCCTTGTGGCCAAGAAAAAGGTATCCTGGGGTGCCAGGTGAAGAATTGCCAGCAGGTTGAGGGAGGTGAGCGTGTTGCTCTACTCAGCCCTCATGAGGCCACATCTGGAGAGCTGTGTCCACTTCTGGCCTCCTCAGTACAAGAATATCTCTCCTACAACGACGTGCTGAGGGATCTGGGCCTTTTCAACCTTGAGAAGAGATGACTGAGAGGGGATCCCATCAATCTATCAGTATCTGGAGGGAGGGTGTCAAGAGGATGGAGCCAGGCTCTGCTCAGTGGACCTGAGCAACAGGACAAGAGGCAATGGGCAGAAACTGGAACACAGGAAGTTCTGCCTGAATATGAGGCAGAACTTATTTACTCCCACTGGAGCAGTGTATGGAGTCTCCCTCACTGGAGATATTTAAGAACCATCTGGATGCCATCCAGTGCCATGTGCTCTGGGATGGCCCTGCTTGAGCAGGGAGATTGGACCAGATGACCCTGTGGTACCTTCTAACCTGACCCATTCTGTGATTATGAGAAAAAATGTCCCTCTGTGACTGTCCCTCTTCTTTGAGCTTCTGATTGTATTAACTCACAAGTACTGATCATATCATGACACAGTTAGGGTGAAAAACGTAACTGCTGTAAGACAAAGCTATATAAATTTTTATCAGATTTTCCCACTCGTGTGACATGTTTGTAATACATGAAGATTGTGTTGTATGTTTTTTCTCTTTTATGAAACAGTTGAACTGGTTTCAAAGCTATATAGATAATTGGAAAAGAAATGCTAACCTCAGAAAATCTAGTTTTTAGTATTTTTTTTCTCATGATATTATAGAGAAGAAGTTTTATTTCATTGGTACTGTTCATTTTTTGCTGGGATGTAATCACAAATTCATTTACAGATGTGAAATAGATGCTTGCAAGGGGATGAGTTAATTTCTTAGAAAATTACCAGCTGAAAGGCAGAAAGAAATTTATCAATGTCTTTGAAACATAGATAGTAAAACAGAAAAACAAGCCTCCCTTTCAATGGGAAGTTACTTTATTTAAATGTATTGGTAGATATTTACAAAGTGTACAACAGAGGAAATTGCTTTCTTTTTGTATGGCATGTGGATCTGAAGATGATGATCCTGTCACATTTTTACCTCAGACATTGGTTGTGTGATGCTCTTCTAGGAAATTGCTTTGACCCACTGTCTTTGCAGAGAAATTGACAGATTGTATCTGTCTGTGTTGTGGTTTGTGTTTAATTGTAAGTGAAAGAAATGGTCTTTCATGCAATAAAATGCATTATTATTATTGTTATGAGAAGTAATATAAATACATTGTTAACTGTACTGCATGATTCTGGTCTTGGCATGTGAGGCTTTTTTTTTTTTTTTTCTCTCATTGCTTTTATGTATTTAGAAAAATGAAACAATAATTAAAAATCCTCAAACCAACCCAGGACAGTGTTCCAGTGTTTGGTTTTTCTTGTTGCTTATGAATTGCCGAGCTCTGATACTTCTGTCCCTCATTGCTTGTACACGAAATGCCAGCTTTGGAAACGACTTTATTATTTTTTCTCTATTGCATCTATATTCAAATACGTAGGGAAAAGGGTGTGATGTAAGTGACTGAAGCATTTTGCTGGGGTGGGGGGCGCTGAAGATCCAGGTCGTGTGTCCAGTTCCATTATGATGGATCCCATAGTTTATCCATCTTTGTAACCTAGTTTGCGCAAATGTGCATTGAACTAAATGAAGCGTGTTTCCAGGCTACATATCAAGAGCAATAGAAGAAAAGCAATGTAAAAGAGCCAGAAATATATCTTCATCATTCATTTATCTTGGGACTGTTTCCCTTTTTTTCATAAAGTGTAGTAGAGGAGTATCATAAAATATAAGTACAGAATTCAAATTTAATAATCTGTATAATTGTTCTAGAAGTGAATGTGTTCAAAAGAAAGTGCTGGAGCAGAAAAGACATCTATAACAGTTTGAACACTGGTTTTGATTTTTTGTGGTTGTTTTTTTTAAGGTTTTTTAGGTTTTGGGTTTTGTTTGTTTGTTGTTTGTGTTTGTTTTGTTTTTATTTTGGTCTTTTAAAATACGAGTACCAAAACTTGGTAGACAACACTGTCAGGATTAGGTGAAGGACATCATTAGATAACTGAAGGTGAAGAGCATCACAGTCTCTTTCAGAATGAAAGTTTGAATAAGATAACTTTTGTTACCCTAACATACTCAAAATGATTTTAAATAAATGTAAAAGTCTTAAAAAATAAATCAGTTTTGGATCAGATTATAAATACCACAGAATGCACAATTAAAAACTGTTCTTTTTTTGAGTGAATGTACAAGTAAATTGTTCCACAAACATTCATGTTTCCTTTTCATCACAATACCTAAGCTTCAAAAACCAAATACTCCTTTGGTATTTGAGTATTTATGGATTTTTATGACATACAATAAAAGATGCACTGTTCCATGCATTTAATGTTTTATATTAAGCACCACTAACAGGCAGCCATACTGCTCACATGCCCCTGGGTGTTAAGAAATTAATGGGGAGAGGATAAGGTAAATAAGATTTGCTGTGATGATATGTAAAGTATAATACAAGTGTAAGCTGAATATTTTTCCTCAAGGTTCCTGTACCATCTGTTCTCCTTATGACTGTTTCAGAGTGACATGGAGTATTTTTCTGAACTCTCCTGTTGGTATTGACCAGAAGTGTGATTAAGTTGCTCATGCGTGAGTATCGAGCATCTCTTAAAGTGTCCTTGGCCAAGATGTGCCCAAGGCTGGTAGAAATAACATGGGACCAACAAAAATTTCCTCTTCAGGCTACCAACAGGAAGCCAGTCTCTGTGTTCTGAGTCAGCTTACATGACTCTGTTCACTTCTCTTTAGGTAACTAAAGCCTGTTTTGAGTTTTAAATGATGCTGGAGAGTGATGAGATCTATATCTGTAGGGCTCCCCAGGGTAGGCAGTGGCATTCCAATGTTGTGATTTGGGGTTGAATCACTTCCCTCTGCAGTTGTGGAGGGAAATGTCTGTCATTAAGTTTGTATAGGGACCTGGTGCTGTTTAGGCCCTGTGGTCTGACTTGCTTGGTCCCTAGATACTGTTCCAGAAAATCATGGGCCTCCTAAAAAAATCCAGTGATATATCTCCCATCCCCTGGTTAATGTGGTTCATCTCAGATCATATCAGACACCTATACTCCTGGCAAAACCAAGAATAGAATTCCATCCTTATGTCACTACAATTTTTACCCTGTCACTTTGATGTTCTGCATACTATTAAATATATTCTTCCTTTAGTGTAAAAGGTTAACACTACCTCACATCTTTGGATCTCACGTATTCAAAGTATTTAGCTAGGGGTTTAAAGAACACAACATTTCTGTACTCTAACAAGGCAGTTTTGCCTTCAGCTGTAATGAGATTGGGCCTGAGCCTGTTCAAATCCATGTAAAACATGTTACCGAACTCAGACCAAACACTTATGGCAGGTTTTATAAATTTACTACTTCTGACTATTATTTCATGCCTTACCTTAAATGGTTTTAAAGGCTCTCTTTCTGCCCTAAACTTACAAACACCTAAACAGCTTGTGTGGAGAAGACAGAATGTTAAGCATTTTTATAAAAAGTAAGTAATGAGAAAATATATTTTGTAAGAATAAGCTCACTAAGTGTCTATTGCCTGATAGACAATCCCCAAGAAGATAAAAAATGAAAATGACATTTTAGTAATTTATTTGGCTAAGAGCCTTCAGCCTTCAAGAATAATTATCTTGTTTTCAAGTACTTTTGTTATGTAAAGCAAAATGGAGATTAAGTCAACAAAAATTTACTTTTCTGTGTTAATACCAGAATTTAGATCTCATCATAGGCAGGTATGTAATTTCACTGATTTATTTATACTACTTGCTTTAGGTCTTCAAAACGGTAATTTTAACTGTGTCAGATTAAGGGTGTAATTTACGAGCCTGTATTTATAAATTTGCTTATTTAATTTTTAAATCCAAAATTTGAAATACTTGAGTATGCTACCTGGTATACTATTTAAATGAGCTTTCTGCTATCATGTAATTAGAGAGAGACTAGATTTGCTGTGGATTTTAAGTCTGCATTTGTGAAGAAAGAGTGACATATCTGCAATCTTTTTTATCCAAAAGAGCTTCCTTTGTAATATATAGCTCTACTCTTGTTTGGCACTCACAGGCTCATTTAGAGATAAGACAGTATTTTAGATCCTTTATATAATCCTAAATAATTCCGTCATTTTTCCTGACTGTTGAGAGAATTTAGTTTTTTCCCAGCAGTCAGATAAATAAATAATCATTATTCTTTGTAGGTTAGTTGCTTAGATGCCATTTCCACCAAGATATTAGAGAATTTTTCTATATACAAGACCTTCCTGAGGAGGTAATGTCAATTTAATTTGGACCACAATTTTTGAATTCTGTAGAAGTATATTCTTTCTCTAAGTTTGCTCAAAATAAAAATTCTGTTTCATTAAAAGTTGGGGGATCTTAATGTCTTTGTGAATATTCACTTCTTTATCTAAATTTTCAGCACCAGAGGAAATTATTCTTAAGGTGAAACTAAGCTTTTAAAATGTTGGAACAATGCATTCTGTGATATTTTGTAAAAGTTACAAGTGATAACAGACAGGGGAGCCTAAAGCAATTACTGCTTTTCTCATGTCCCGTCTCCAGTAATACAATAGAGAAGTTCATCATTCCTGTTAGCTTTATCCTGATAGCTAGAAAAGGAGAAAGGAACTTTTGACTTTAAATGTCCTGCAGTCTGAGGGTTTGAGGGGGCCTGAATATATGTTGTATTGTAAGATCTGTGTGTGTGTCCGAGTTGCTCCAAACGAGCTGCAGCTGCAGGGTCCTTAGTTGGGCAGCAGCTGTAGCTCGTGAAGGTAACTGAGATAAATAGGGGTGGGTCGAGAGCCCAAGAGGAGCCCCTGAGAAGAGAGACAGTTACAACAACTGGTGACCCCGTGTGATGAAGAACACGCAACCAAACATCACAAGAAGATATGGAATCCCCCGGACAGCCGAGAGCTGTGGCAGCCTGAGAGCTGGGACTTTGGAATATCAGCCAGAGAGCTGGGACTATAGAAGATAGGACAGCTGAGAGCTGTGGCAGCCTGAGAGCTGGGACTTTGGAATATCAGCCAGAGAGCTGGGACTATAGAAGATAGGACAGCTGAGAGCTGTGGCAGCCTGAGAGCTGGGACTGTAGAATATAATATGGCCTTTGAATTAAGGAGCTGTAGCAGCAGAAAGCTGTAAGAATATGGCCTTTAAGGAAAAGAGCCTTGGAACATCTAAAGACAGCCGAGAGCTGTGGCAGCCTGAGAGCTGGGACTGTATGTGTATTGTAATTGTATAATTGTTAAAAGAAAAGGGGGAAATGTGGGGGCCTGAATATATGTTGTATTGTAAGATCTATGTGGTTCTGAGTTGCTCCAAACGAGCTGCAGCTGCAGGTTCCTTAGTTGGGCAGCAGCTGTAGCTCGTGAAGGTAACTGAGATAAATGGGGGTGGGTCAAGAGCCCAGGAGGAGCCCCTGAGAAGAAAGGAAGGACTGTGCTGCAGAGAAAGGAGAAGAGCCCCAGCGGAGAGGGAAGAACAACACTGCGGCAAAGATTACAACAACTGGTGACCCCGTGTGAGGAAGAACACACAACCAAACATCAAAAGAAGGTATGGAATCCCCCGGACAGCCGAGAGCTGTGGCAGCCTGAGAGCTGGGACTTTGGAATATCAGCCAGAGAGCTGGGACTATAGAAGATAGGACAGCTGAGAGCTGTGGCAGCCTGAGAGCTGGGACTGTAGAATATAATATGGCCTTTGAATTAAGGAGCTGTAGTAGCAGAAAGCTGTAAGAATATGGCCTTTAAGGAAAAGAGCCTTGGAACATCTAAAGAGAGCCGAGAGCTGTGGCAGCCTGAGAGCTGGGACTGTATGTGTGTTATAATTGTATTATTGTTAAAAGAAAAGGGGGGAAATGTGGGGGCCTGAATATATGTTGTATTGTAAGATCTGTGTGTGTGTCCGAGTTGCTCCAAACGAGCTGCAGCTGCAGGGTCCTTAGTTGGGCAGCAGCTGTAGCTCGTGAAGGTAACTGAGATAAATAGGGGTGGGTCGAGAGCCCAAGAGGAGCCCCTGAGAAGAGAGACAGTTACAACAAGGGTTTTATAGGTTTTCACTTGTTTTCAGAAATAAAATAGCTAAACATGTGGTTGAAAGTTGTGTTATGGTGTTTGGTGAAGTAACTAGTGAAAAAACCCCTATGGTTACTTTTTAAAATTTGGAACAAAATTCATACAGTTGTTGAAAGAAGTATAGAGCCTTCAGAGTTATATAGAAATGGAGACTGTAATTTTCCTTCATGCTTTCTTTTTTTTTGAAGTTCATATACTACCTATGTTTCAGTGATAAGAAACTAGAGATAGGAAGAAGAAAGGGAATTCACTCATATTAAATTTATTTTCTTTTTTGTAACTGTTATTTGTTTACTTGTGTACTTAGTAGCCTGGTAAAATATCTGGTTTTCATTGGGAAACTTAGATGAGACTCTAACTTCATGGAATTGTTGAGATTGTGCCATTAATTTCATTGCACCCAAGGTTTTACTCCAAGCTATTTGAAAAGCACTGAATTACTAAACATTTTAATCTAGTAAATTAAAATTATATAGATCATAGAATCATAGAATTATTTGGGTTGGAATGGACTTTTAAGATTATCTAGTTCCATCCCCACCTGCAATAAGCAGGGACACCTTCCTTTAGGCCAGACTACTCAAATTCATCCAACCTGGCCTTGGAAGGTTTCAGGAATGGTGCATCCACATCTTCTCTCAGCAACCTGTGCCAGTCTCTCACTACCATTTTTCACCACTGTGAAAAAATTCTTCCTGACATCTTATCTAAACCTGCTCTCTTTCATTTTAAAGTCTTTGTCCTGTCATTACATACTTTTCCCAAAAGCCCCTCTCCGGATTTCTTGTAGGTCCCTTTATGTATCAGAATGCTGCTAGAAGGTCCCTGAAGCCTTCTCTTCTCCAGTTTGGGAATTTATATAAATATAATATATATTTAATATGAATGTTTATTAACTATTAAAGATAAATATTGGTGTAAAAATCCATAGGCTTAATCTATATATAAGGGATGAAATTAGTACAAAAAGAAATGGAGATGCACTATCTATGCATAAGCTGACTCTTGCAGTTAGAAGAAAGTTTCAAATCATTATTCTTGAAGCACTTTTTGAAAAGAACAGTAGTGAGGTCATTCAGAGAAGCAAAATTTAACTTGAGGTGGGATCTAACTATTTCATGTGGGGGCTTACAATTATAACCTTAATCATCAGCAAAAATGGACTGGATTCCTTCCTTGTTCTATACTCTGTCTAACAGTAATTTCCTCCTCTGGAGAGGCTGATGGCTCTCTGATAGCCATTGACTGTAAAGTTTGTTCTTCTTCATCAGTGCATCTACCTTAAGAACCCTGGAGCTATCATATTAGACCAAAAATGTAGGCTATATTGCGTCAATACCTTTTTCTGATTCATTGCTTTTTGTCATTTACACTTTTCAGTCACTGTGTGTGAAAATGTCTTTTTTTTCAGCAGCATTTAATTCAATGCTGAAAATTGTAAATAATGCCCACAGAATCAACCATACTTGTCTGAAAATCATAAAAAAGACTTTTAGAATATTTTTGGTTGTCTTCTTTTTGAGCTCTTGGGTTTACTTCTTTTTTGTTGTTTGTTTCCTTTTTGAAACAAGAATAAGAAATTCACAGTTAAAAAAGAAACAAAATATTTTCATTTTATACAGTAAGCCAAGTCTTCAAGAAGCTTTCCAACAGTTTAACATGAAAGCTGTCTAACACTAGCCACACTGCTTTCTTCATACCTCTTTTCAGTTTTGATTGTCTTCAAAATTGTATTTGCTGCTATTTTTGCTCCTGTTAAAACCTGCCACTTCATAAGGTCAAAGTACTTCTAACTGTTGACAAACACTGTTTTTCATTATATGATGACTGTTAACATTACACACTTTGCATAACACCTTTAAACTGTTTAACAGTAGCTAACTGGCTGACCTTGTGCATCACTATGGCAGGAGATGCCTGTTTGATTCAAGGACTTAGATGCTAATTTTTTGTGGCTGCAGGGACTGGGTAGTTCTCCTGAAATTTTGCTTTTATTTTTCTAGATGTTGCAACTTCTTCAGTAGGAACAGGAAAACACAGATTTTACTGCTTTTAAACTCTGTGAAAAACTTTGTACTCTTGATTTGGTATTTTGTAGCAACTATGAGAGACAAAAATAGGGTTGTAAGTGAGGTAGGACCAGTGTCTCAGAGATTTAGGATTAGACCTTCAAAAGGATCATATCAAAATACTAGTATCAGTAGTGACATGTACTTTTAGTCATAAACTAACATTAATTTTTGAACTAAGGAGTTTAATTTAGATTAATAATACAAATTATTTTTTTAGATTAGTATTTAGATAATATAAATTCTCAGTTCTCTTGTGTGGTCTGGTCCTTTTTATTTTGTTGTTTTATTTCACTTAATCTCTGATTGAGCTATATGAAATTTTACAAGACAGGACTGCTTAGTAGCTGTCTGCTTAGGTAATATTTTCATGAGAAAAATGCATTGATTGATACATACTCAATGAATATCAATGAAAGGGGGATGGCACAACACTATAGAGAGTTGACTGCCAACAATATAAACTGAAACTTCAAAATTACCATGCTGATTGAATTCATGTCATGAATCAGGAGTTGAAAGTTAGGGATGGCGTCTGGAAAATCTGCCAATAGGGATTCTACTTGTTCAAGCATGCAGATGAGGAAATTAACATTATTTTAATCCTGTATATTTATAGTAGAAGGTATTTTAAATCAGCCCCATTTCTGTCCTACAATGAAGAAAACATTCTTGGCTAGAAAGGAGGCAGCAAGTAATACATTTCAAAAAGATAAGCAGACTGTAATATGTCAGAAAAGCAGTGGATAATGTGTCGTTCAGTTTTGAAAAAGCAGAAGAGGTAATGCAAAGAGGCATTGCACTTTGGTTGCATTAATTGGGTTAGATTCAGCTCTTTGGCTGAAAGGATCTCTCTAAGTATGGGAGCACCCAAGTGTGGAGCTGAAGGAATCAAACCAGCTGAAGCAGAAACATTATTACATGTACAACATGTTACAGCATCAGATCTTGACTGACCCAGCTGGCTCTAGTGAAACATTTCCCTGCAGTTTGTGTGTTTGCACTACCCCACAAATTCCATTCGATTGGAGATTGTGGCTGATGCAAACGTTACATCATCACTGTCTGGGCCGTATCTTCGGGTAAAGCCTCACAGTAGATGAAATTTTGCTGGAGAATGTGTTCCCCTTGGTGGGAAAACCAAAGGCCCTTTGAGGCACGTGGATAGTTCTATGGTCACACAATTTATATCTGGATTATGATTCAGGAAAAAGAAGAAACTAATTTCTGGAGTCTCCTCTGCTGAAGATGAGGTAAGTCAAGAGATTTTTCCAAGGCTCATCCCTTGTACTTCCCAAGACTGTCAAGGAAGAATGCCATTGAGAATTGATCTGTACTATATTTTTGGGAACTGAGCCTGGATTTCCAACTTGTTTTATGTTCTAGCAGCCATCTGAACTCCTGAAGTAGCAATGTTGTAGTGATATTAGCCTTTAAGACCATATTCAGAGTAGTGTTTAGTATCTTCCTCTGCTTTATTCCTTTCTATTTCTCTTTATAAACCTCAGCCTGGTGCAGAACAGAGGACTTTAGCCTTGATCTGGTAAAGCATGCTGTTGAGAACTGTATTCAGGAAAGCTAGAACCAGTCAGGATGTTAAAAGGAGAAAGCCCAGAGGGGCTTTTTGTCATTGATACTGTTTGCTTGCTCTGAAATACTGCCTTCAGTATAAACTGTGTAAACAAAATCAAGCTATTGATACCTACTGGGCTTATTACTTCTACACAAGTCAAATGTTTTCTCTTGATCTGACATCTTGCATTCTTGTTTTGAAAGCCACTTCTTAATCTCTGTGAGCAACTCTTCTAATATCTGACCTTTTAGGTGAAACTCCTGTGTGATGCAGCATTAACTGATTTGAAACTGACATAAATAAAATGTTAATTGTGTAAAATTTCTCTCTGTCATATCAGCAATACATACAGTATTGCTGGTTTCTTTTTGTTTTTTTCTCAATGAATTGAAGTTACTCTGGCTGTTCTATGCTACATATAATTTTAAAGTTTATACATTAGGCTTTAGAAAGTATTCACAATTTTTGTTCTAAAAGTGAAGTCAAAGTTACGGGATTGCAGTTTTTCAGATCCTCCCATATTCTTTATGTAAATACAGTTATTACCATATAATTTATATTAAATGGTTCCTTCTCTCTGCTTTTTAACATAATTTCTTTATTCTAAGTAGAAGAAAGGATATTGAAAATACAGTGAGACTAGTGACAATGAAATCCTTTCAGTGAAATTGTGTCCTGACTGAAAACAGGAATTTTACTCTGACCTCTGAGTGCCTGTGGTTTCACCTGGAGCACTTCTCTTACAAAGCTTTCAGTTCAAGTGTGAGGGGTAATGTCTGAAGCTGTGAATCCCCTGTGACCAGCTACAGTGCTTCATGTTATTTTGCTCTTGGCTCTTTGCTCCCAGGCTCAGTTCTTACTAATCCTTATCAGTGCTGTAGCTTGAATGCTGCAGACTGTGGGGTAGCTGTAACTCAGGGGAGTATTTCTTGCAGGATGATAATGTGGCTGATAATTTTCCAGATATGTTTCAAGTGTACTTGGCAAAATTATCTTCAGGTTATTAAGACTTTTATTTTATTTTATTTTATTTTATTTTATTTTTACTTATTTTATTTTGAAAATGTTAAAATGCAAGAAAATATCAAGTGAGGCAACATAACTGTTTGAGGTGGGGAAATCTGATTAGGAATACTTCCAATAAAGTGTCTAGAAATTTTCAAGGTAGTGTTTAAATTTATGCCACTTACAAATGTGGCAAATTGTTATCAATATGTTTAACTTGTCTATCCATCAGGTACATATATATCAGATCACTAGAAATACTTTTCACAGAATTCACAGAATGACTAGTTTGGAAGAGACTTTCAAGATCATCAAGTCCACACCATGCCCTAACACCTCAGCTAAACCATGGCACCAACTACCACATCCTGTCTTTTTTTAAACATCCAGGGATGATGACTCCACCACCTCCCTCCCTGGGCAGGCCATTCCAGACCTTTATCACTCTTTCCGTAAAAAAACTTTTTCTAATATCCAGCCTATATTTCCCTTGACGCTGCTTGTGTGAAGTACTATGTCCTTGTATTTCATCATGATATAGAATGAGAACATGGGATAGAATGGGACCATGAGAACATGGTCAACTTGAAATTATTCTCTCTTAAATTTGTTTATTCTGATCTGAATAATCACCGGTGGAACAAGGCATAAATGTTGTTACTTTTACCTAACCTTTTTGCTTGAACTGCTCCTGGGACAAATTATTTGCAGTTTCTTTCCATGTGGATGAGGAGAGTGTGAGATAGATTACACTACTGCCACTTCATTGCCATTAGCAGCTACTGCTTCTTTCTTTAGCCAAGGACCAAGTTAAGTGTTTCTTTTAAAATATATGAGATACTCATGTCACTATAGTGATGTATAGTCTGTGATGCTGTTTGTGATATGCAAGGGGTATCTGTGTTGCAGTACAGAGTAAAACACAGGTATCCTGATAATTATTGATTCTACCTACTGTGCCTGATACTTGATTGGGCTCCCAATAGCAGTCATACACTTCTATGCCTGACTCCAAAATCCTCATATCCAAAGACAGAAAAGTAATATGTGCATAAGTAGATCCAAACCTATATCATTTTACTCCTTTTGGACAGAGGTCTAGGAGAGATCCCTTCCTAATGTTAATCCCTTCCTCCTGTTTTTTCTGTATTTCATTTTGCTAGTCAGCCTAGCATTTTGTTAAGCAATTGTCTTGGCTTACCCTGAGGAAGTAGCTCAGCCCTACACATCTCACTTTTCCCACAGTGGGATGGAGCAGAGGATTGGAATGGTGAAAGTGTGAAAAAGTTTGGGAAAGTGAGTGTGGGTTTGGGTAAAGGCAGTTGTAGAGGTAAAGCAAAAGCTGTGCAAATGAGAAGAGCTAAGAGGGTATTCTCCACTTCCCATGGTTTAGCCAAGCCCAGTAATGCTAGGCTCCATCTTGCATAACAGTGACTTGGGAACTTGCCACAACCCTGAGTGTCCCCCCATACGTTCTTCTTCTCTCAGCTTTATATGCTGAATATAACACTAAATGGCATGGAATATCTCTTTGGTCAGTTGGGGACAGATTTCCTGTCTGCATCCTGTATTTTTTGCATATAAATATCTGCATCCTATATTATTGCATATAAATGTGCCATTGTTCAAAGTGCTTGACAAACATCATCAAACAAATTCTTGTAACAATAATAGTGCTGAGTAAAAGTATTATCTCTGCATTTTCTGTAGCATTTCACAGGACATTTATTGAAACCTTGTATATATGTGTGTGTATATATATCTGTTGGAAAATGTTAGTCATTGTTCTAGACACTCTTTCAATCACTCTGTCACAGTCCCATAGTTCTTTCTGAGACTCCAGTCTGTACCACTTTTACATTCTAGATGTGATCATTCTGTTTAAATATCCCATTTGGCAAATGCCCACGATCCCCAGTGATTTCTATGGATCTATCACATGCCGTAGAAGTTACTATGGTGTTACTATGGTAAAGTTGTTGTCGTGGTGGTAAATCATGTTAAGGATCCAAAAGTTCTTGCTTCAGGAGGCTTTGTCAGATATAGCAGTTCAGATATAAGTGAGGCATTTGGTAAAGTGATCTTTGTGTCAAAAGCAAGCCACAATACATCATGTTGGATACCAATACATTTTTACCGTTCTAGCCTTGGGAAACTTCAGCAGACCTTTGACAAAAATATGCCCTCATTGTCAAATGGGATTTTTCTTACGTGCTTTTATTAGTCTGTCATAGGTATATACATGAGGAAACTGATGTCATTTAATCTGCCTGATCTACGAGAGACAGACCCAGACATCATGATTTATGTTTTTGGAGGAACAATGTCAGACCACAGTGTCACACATTCTCCTCTTAATGAGCTTTAAAATGCTGTGTACGCTAGTGCATAAGCCACACTGTCTGTGAGGGTTACACAGGATAAAAAGAAATGGGAGATCAAATGACTACCATCAGAGTGCTCAAGAAATGCTAAAGGAACTTAGAGATGGAAAGACCCAAGCAACCATAAGAAAGGAGAAAATTTCCTCCCTCTGTTTAAAGATGTGGCTTCCTGTGACAGAGGAAGCTTGTACATTCTACCCCATCTTTCCTTTCTCCTGAAAGGATAAAGAAGAAAGAAGTAATTGCTTTTGGATAAAGTGAACATTAATACACCTCATGTAAATAACTATTTATTTGCCCTGTTCTGTGTTAAAAGAATCCTGAGTTCTGTAAATGACATTCAGGTCTGCTCTAGGACTTCTGTCCTGAGAAGATTAGAAGAGCAGACCAGTAGCTGAAAACTAAGTCAGAAGAACCCATTTCCTGTGTCTTCTCTGTCCCACATGATCATGAGAACATAAGAGGAAGCTGTATATCATGAATTGTGATTTTTCTGTGTTCCCTTTGTTTCTTTGACATATACCCTCAGCAGTCACTGACTCCATCTATTACAACTTGTTCTAGGAAATTTTTATGCTAATTGTTCTTTCTATATTTTTCCCCACGTTCACTTACGCTAAAGGAAAAAGGTGTTCTAAAGGAAAAATATGTCAAAAATTTATGCTAGACCTTTGCACATTTTGAAAATAAATTCAGCTATTAAATATATTTTTTTTTCTTTTTACAAGCACCAGTTTTTTAAAAAGAGATTTACTGACATAAGTAACTGCAAGGAGTTGCAGGGGTGTAAGTGCAATATTCCTGGGACAATAGATGAATTTAAGGCAGGTGAATAACAGCCTTTTTTTGGTGGATTTTTTTTTGGGGGGGGTTTTTTTTTTTTTTTTTTTTTACAAGCTGTGCATGTTCAGGAGAGGATAAAAGGCCTGGCTCTGTAACAGATTCCCTCAGTTGGTTAGAGCATGGTGCTGATAACACAAAGGTTGGGGATTCCATCCCCATACAGGCCATTCACTCAAGAGTTGGATTTCATGATCTTTGTGGGTCTCTTCCAACTCAGAATATTCTGTGACTTGAAATTAAATCTCTTCTAGTCCATTTAAATCAGCGTGGGCATCAAAATCATCAGCACTTATCCTCAGCTGTCCAACACTTGCTGGTGTTTGTGTTACCATATCTGGGTTTTTTACACATTCATAATGAGGTCTTCAGATCCATGATAAGCAGGCTGTTCTGTGTGCAGCCTTGGAAGCAAACCAGACCTGTCAAAGCCGATGGAAAATAAATGTAATGGCCAGCTGGCTTAGAAAGCTGCAGTTAGATCATCAAGAATGAAAACTCTCCTCAGAGGTCTTCTCTCCTCCTGAAGTGGCCTTTGGTGTTCCAGCAAGAGATCATTCTATCCCTGTCTGAGCTGCAAGGCTTTAAACTTAGGGGTTTTTAAGCATTTCGTAATTGAGCAAAGGGACTATACTTGTTTTATTTTTCTGTCTGAAGTGTGTCAGAACATCAGCAGAGATTTTTTTTGTGATTTAACATTCTCTTTCTAGACAAGGGAAATCTTGGTTTTGGTGTGATGAAATAGTGAAAAGATATCCCACATGCCTTCTGCCCAGAAAATATGTGATGACAAGAGTCAGTTTTCTGAATTGTTTTATGCCTATATAGTACTCTGAGAAGAAAAATCTTCTCTGTAATGTGAAAAAGTATTTTTAAAAACTCTTTTGCCTCCTTAATAGTTAGACAATAAAGACAAAATAAATTTGTTGATAGGGTGGATTTTGGTGGTTGGACTGAGATTTAAACTAGGCCTGATGGTTTTGACATCAGGAGTTGCCTGACTTTATCTCCTCAATTGTTTTTCAGAATTTCCAATTTTTATCTATCAGCCTTACCTCAGTAGAGTTTGGTCTCAAATTCTGTGTGGGTTACATACATGCAATTGCCAGAGGCAACACTGTTGCAAAATGTAGAGGAATTTCTGTTCATGAACTTTATTTTGAACATGGACAATCTCTGTAGGAATATTGGAAATCAGAAGAGGTCAATTATTTCCACTCAGACCGCTTGTACTTTGACTACAGTGTTTAGTAAAACAAAAATCTCTAAGGAGAAGTGATAGACAATAATATTGCTGGAAAACATGTAGCCTAAGCAGAAGGTGGGATTGACAGTTACAGCGAAGAAAACATAAAGGAATCGGTCCATACTGAACACAGGTTCTGCAACGCTCACAGGAGTTTGCATGGCAGGCAGTGGGAGGCTCTGTAAGACCTTCCAGGCTAAGCAGTCAGAGATAATCTTCTGTTTTCAGGTTTACCACACAGAAGTCATGTGGTCCTCTCACTTGTGTACTTGTGGTCTCATACTGTAAATTTTCCCATTATCACCTATAGAGAGCTCAGTGTGGCTTGCAAAGGCTATATATATATATATATAGTACTATACTATATTAATGTGATGTCAGCATTCCAAAGAATCACTTTTTCCAATAAATGTGTAGACTTGAGGATGTGGGAATGTTCTGGTGGAAAGGGTTTTATACTGTTTGTGGAGTAAACAGGGTTACAAGTGAGGGGGGAAAAAAAAGAATCAAGAAATTTAAAAGGTTGCAGAGTACAGTTTTTTTTAAGGTTTATACTTTATATAGCTAATAAAAACATGACTAGGCTCTTGCTTTTGAGGTGGTTTTGGGTAAAAAAATATGGTGATGTTTAATAACAGGTGCCTGGAGAACAAAATAATCAAGGAATAGCACTACACAGCAGGAGAAAAAAAAGAAAGAATAGTGGTTATGAAGTTAAGCTGATCTACTATAAATACCTCAGAATATATTTTCATTTTTTTCATTCATAAAGCATACAAAAATGCTGGTTTCATGTTAATGGAAAACATTCAGTGAGAAATAAAACAACCCTTCAATAAACACATTTCAAAAGCATTTTTCCTCTTTGATGTAATATAGTTTTTCCATTTCTGACTATTTTTTGTGTTTGATAATAAATATGCCTGTCTTTTTAAGGAGTGGTGAGAGAACTCTAAAAATCAGTATTCGACGGAAACTATGCAAAAGATGGTAAAAGAAATCTAAGCAATAAATCTTATTTCTGTGTTAGGATCTCATTTTACCCCTCCAACTCTATTTTAGTAAAAAATGAGTTCTAAAGAAAATCTATCTTCAATAATTTTCCATCTGCATTGTATAGGATAACCTATTTGTTTGAAGAGCAGCAATAACTCTTACTAATAATGGGGGGGTTAGTACTTCTTTCATGTAAAATAATAGTTGTGGCAGTCCAAATAGGAACTGCTTAATGACTCATTTGTCATTTCAGTATTTCAACGCAGCTACAGAACATGCTTTTATATCCTTATTTTGCTGCTTCTTTTTTTTTTTTTTCTTCTTTTATTACACCTATTGTTCACTGCTGAAATGAGCAGGGCTGCCCGGCTGATGCCGTTTTCCATGGGCTCTCCCTGCAAGGGAGGGAGGTGAGGCTGCCTGTTGGTCTCCATGGCGACCTCGGCCTTGGCCTGCTGCCTGCAGTCTGGCCTGCTCACAAAACGCCCTGCTATGATGAATTATTTAGCTCTGCTGAATCAAAAAAATGCAGCAACAGGCTCCTAGTGAGTAACTGAGGAGAGCAGTAAGGTGACATCAGTTGCTTATACCAACGCGGTCTAGTGTTCTCACCAGCAAGCAGAGACATTAGCTTGTTCTTTCCTTTCTTTATATGCTATTTATCATTGTCCCTGTTGGATTCCCACATTTTATCTGTGTTTATGAACAGAAAATAACAGAATAATAATTCAGTGACTTGATAGTCTGTTTTTCCTTTGATGTTCTTTTAATTCAAACAATTTTTTCTTCCATTTTTAGCAATTCACATTCTTAGAAATTATGACAAGAGTTTCAGAATGTCATACAAACGAATTATTAAGCCCGGAAGTAATTATGTCTGAGATTTCTGTGTTTCTGTGTATTTAGATGATTGTTAAAGAGTATTTGTCAATTGTTAATACTTTCTGACAACTGACTTTTATTCTGTATATGCATTATATATAGTGTTAGTGCACTTAGTTGCATGTATTTAACCCTAAACACATATTTGCAGTTCTGGCTTTTGAGGCCAATGTGCAGGTAGGGAGTGCAAGCAGAATAGACAGAAGTTTGGTTTTTTTTCCAGCAGTATTATCTGCTGTAGGTGTGAATAAAACTTGGATTCTTGGGGGAGAAGCTATTATGTCAAGTGTACACTGCTTGGTTTGGCACCATAGACTTTGCAGACAGATTTTACCAGTTAGCCTTATTTTTACAAGTTTAGTCTATAAAGGTTTTTTTCTGTGCATGTACTTCAGGGCAGAGTTCCTATTACATTAATGTGCATGACTCAAAAGCCCTCTTTTTCAGAACTCTTTCTAAGGAAGGGAGATGACATCATACTACCACTGACTAAATATCTTGTTCATGTCGATAGTATTAAATATTTAAAATAGTTTTTAGCCTGAACGTGGTATATTTTTGCATGTTTTTGGAAAATAGAATAGCTCTTATGTCCCATTCTGTACAACAGCACTAAGTAAGGTCTACAAATGAGCTGTTCAGTGGGGAGCATTGTCTTTGTCAGGGGGCTGAAATTCAGGGATATTTTTTTGCTTGACTGACCAACTCCTTTCAGTTTTGACAGGACAACATGTAATTGACCTTCTGTATGACATCTGAACCAGCAGAAAGAATGTTGCCTGCTTAGCATATTGCTTACTTTGTTCACTTGGCAAAATGCTCCCAGTGCTGCTCTCCAGCATCAGTGGCTCGCAAAGGAGCCTTACATTCACTCCAGTCCTCTTTGCAGCTTCATCCTCAACCAGAAGAATCACCTCTAACAGCTCTGTCAGCTTATAAATCCAAGGCAAGACAGAATGAGGTGGCCAAGCCTACTCTGTTCCCTTGCACTCGGCTTTTGTTTTAACCAGAAGTTACATGAACTAAACATAGCCAGCTAAGATTATTGAAATAAAAAGCTGCATGTTGACTATTAAGTTCTTATTTTGAAAGCAAGTAAGTTAGTCTAGTAATCTAATTTTGCCTTGGGACTCACATTTCATGAAAACGAAACATGCAATAATTTGCTAAAGGGAAAATTGTAACTCCTCTCCATTTCAAGAATTCCCATGCCAGTGTCTCCTGAGTGTAGCTAACATCTTTGCATCTGCCAGCTGCAAATAAAGATGAATTAGTAAACACAGAACTTATTTACAGTCAAGAGAATACAAGAATATGAAGACCTTTCAAAGTCACTGTAAATATATATGACATAATTCAAAGGCAGACAGCTAATGACAAAAAAAAAAGAAAAAGAAATCATCTTTTTTGTCAGAGAAAAATACCACAGTATTGACACACTACAGTGAAGAAGCATTGGTGGCTTCAGCAGAAAAAATACACAGATTGCTGACTATACCAAATTATAAAGTCCACATTTTCTCTGAATAATCAGCAACTACTCTTCTCTTTCTTCATTAAGACTTACTTTATCACCTTTATTTTTCTTCATTTATAGGAATATTCATTATTCTTCGGGGAACTGGTTCTGAATCTTTGAGTGGTTCTCTATCTAAGGCTATTAAGCGTTTAATTATAGCTTTTCTTTTGTTTTTTTTCCATTGTTTTTACAGGTGGAATGTCTGAGTATTGTTATTACATAGATTATATTTACTCCCAAATAATCAAATATGTAAGCTTATACATAGTTTCACTTAAAAAGTCTTTCAAAAAAATTACTTCAAAATTTAAAAAATCTTTGTAGAAATCATCAAAAATAATTGACTGTGCAATAAATTCCTTGAAATACTACTGCAACAGTAGAGATAAAAATCCATTATAAAATCTCATTAGACTGCTCTCACTAACATTAGTTGGATAATATATAATTTTAAAGAAGATGCTGAGAGATGGGAATGGGTTATTTTTGCTTTTAAAAGCATGTAAATAATATATTTTATTTTCAGATATGCATATTTTTAGACTTTATTTGCAAGTATCAGTTTATCAGTCCTGGTCATTTGCATTAGTCATCCAAGGTGGTGGCTCTCTTGCTACTGCAGAGGCCTTCACCAGCTTTGATTACTAATTGACAGTTTCAATGATGTATGAGATAGAGCCTATAGGTCCTATTTTTTCAACTTTGACTTTTGAGAAAACCTGTTGTTAACCTGATGGACAAGTAGAAATTGATTTTACCAGCAGTGTAGTGTGTGAGTTTGGCTACAATGTTTCAGCACTACTTTTAGTACAACTGACTCTTTTAATCCCCTTTTGCCATTTTGCCCTGTTGAAATACCTCAATTTCCCACCACATTTAGTGAAGAAAGAATTTTAATCTCTGTATCTCTGCTACTTTTATATAGGTTTGAAAGTCATAGTCAAAATTCTTGAATCACTGTCTTAGGTTTATTTCTGAATACTATGTTTAAAAGTGAGGTGTAGAACTTCTAATCAGTGTGCTTAAAAATTTATCAAACATTACTTAAACTGATTTTCCAGTGGTCTAGCTGTATGATGTGGTATTAATTTAGAATATTTCCTATGTTTTTTCTTATGTTGTCTTTTTTTACTTAAAAAAGAGGAGTATGGAGCAAGGATAAATGGTATTTTAAAAAATACTGTGATGCTTACACGTCTTTAGTTTGTGTTTACTGAAGAGTTCCATTAAGATAATGCAACTTCAGCTAAGCCAATGGAAATGCATTTTGTGCTTTGCAAAAAAGAGAAAGAAAATATTATTTTAAAATACAATCGTCATGGCAAGCAAAGTTCTCCAAACTAATTAAAACTCTGCTGTATGTTATTTCAGATATTTTCCTGACATGTTTTCTGAATGAGAGAATTTTTTGTCAGTTTCAATTTTATATAGCTTTTATCAGAAAAAAATTCTGTTCAAGTGCACTGCTACTCTACCTGTCATTTTCATTCTAGGTAAAAGGGAAGAGACTTTTGCCCCAAGTTGTTCATTCCCCTGTCTTTAAATTTATGGAGAAACTGAAAGAAAATATCCTAATTAACATTTAATGCAGTGTATGATCTCATAGCTTCACTGAAGAAGATGACTCTAATCCATAATTTAAGAGTGTGAAAAGCACTTTTCTTTACTTTATACAATTAAATCCAACATTATTAAAGAAATACTTTTCATATTAGCTGGCCAGCCTTTCAAAAGTACAGCACAATTTAGATATGCAAGGAGAAGTTCCTATTATGTAAATTCTGACTCAAAAAATGATGCTTTAATTCTTTTTGGTTAGTGCAATGGGTTGAATATCCTTTAGTGCCTGCTTACCTTAATCAGCTTTTGGTATATTCTGTCTGTTGAACACAGAAAAAGAAGCTTGCAAAGATTCTCATGACATGTCTAAGCTTCTCTAAAGACTGCAGAAGGGAATGACTCTCAGGGAAAAGATGTTATTTGGCATGGGCTTGGTGATTGGTACAGCTATAAAAGAAGCTGCAAGTAGAGGAGCAAAATTCAGTGTACTCCGTGCTCTGCTGGAGAGTTCCCCCACACCCCAGTCCTCTACAGCTGCCCACCTTCCTGTGTGTGTGCTCCAGAAATTGCTGCTGGTCTGGGTATCCTTTTGTCACGACAATGGGCATGAGCATTGCCCTGAAATTAGTCTGCATTATTCAGTGTGCTGTTGTTAAAATTAGGAAGGATCAACTTCAGACTAACTTGAAAAGCATAAGCTTCCAAAACACAGTTAAGAAAGTTAGATTTAAGTAAAATTATAGTAAAAAATGCTTGAGGGGCATTTGTAGAGTTACAGAATGGTTTGGATTGGAAGTAATCTTAAAGATCATTGAGTTCCAACCCTGCTGCCATGGTCAGGGACACCTTCCACTAGCCCAAGTTGCTCAAAGTCCCATCCAAATTGGCCTTGTGCGCTTCCAGGGATGGAGCATCCACAGCTTCTCTGGGCAGTGTCACAGTTTGAAACCCCATTGACACTGTTGAGACTAATGGGGCTCCAGAGAGGTGATTGGTGCTGTGGGCTTGGCTTTCCTTGTTTCAAATAGTTGGGTTGAATCTGACTTTTTTGTTCATGAAGCACTACTAATGCCTTCTGGTAGATGGTTGTCTAACAGCAGTCAGTCCATGAAATTGCAAAACTAACAGACTAGTGGAGCTTGATTCTGTTTTTAGCTATTTTCCTTGGTGTCAGTTTTATTTGTTTCTTTTCACTAGAAATTTCTGAAGCTTTCCTGTTTTGAGAACTTACTTTTTAGTTCATGGCACCCAACGTCAGCCACTCTCATAAGGCAGGTGTGTGTAAAAAAATTCCTTTTTAAGGTGTTCTTCAAAAGAAACCAAAAGGATTTTAAATCAGTAATTCAAGACGTAAATTACCTTTAGGTTTTTTTGGAATAGAACTCGATTTCTTAGCTTCCTAAGAAAAATTCAAAGAGCTTTGAAAAGGCAATACAAATAAGTATGAATGCAAAACCTGGCAATTGCAAAAAACAATTGCAGCAGATACTTTCAGAAAAATACTCGTGGCCTCTTTGAGAAGTATTTTTTAAAATATTTTTGTCTTTGCATTATTTTAAAATTGTTTTCATTCCTTTACACATGCAGGCAGTTTTGTGATTTCATCTGAAAATGATCCTGCTTCATTTTGAGGAACAGTGAAAGACTTTTCATTGGGGAGTCACTTCTAAATGTTCCTTCAAAATATACTCAAACAGAAGTATTTCTCTGAATAATGCATACATTATTTTAATATGATGATCAGTAAATTTTCTTCTCAAAAGAGAGGCTTAAGAGCTGTGTTCCTGGTACTTGAGGAAAGGCCATTCAGTCACTGGTATGTTCCTGACAGTTCTGCTCTGCCTGTAAGTGTGTGTATGTGGGTTTGTGGGGATGGTGATTGTGTACATGGGTGAGAGCTTTTTCAGGGGTTAGTCTTGTGAATCCAAAGTCCTTATTCATCCCCCTTGGTGACAGGCCAAGTGTCCAAGGAAATGCCACAAGTTCTTTCTTTTCCTTTTATTCATTGTGTAGTTTCGCTGGTGAGGTGTGTAGGTTGGACATATGAAAGCCCTTCTGGTGTGATGTGATAAGTGACTGAAATTGGGCACTTTTACTTCTGAAATAGGTTGTATGGATTTTCTAAGGTTTGCTTGGTGTGCAGCTCTAAATGAAAGCAAACTTTTAGTTTCCATAGAAATAAGTACAGCATGTGTTTAAAAGCTTTGAATCATGGCTATATTCAATACTATCAAAAGAGATATAACAGCAATGTAAATCTGCCTGCTGAATTTGCAAGCTTCTTGCCACTTTGTTGCTATTTATCATTTTTCAGTTTCTGGAAATATTTGTATATGCATTGTTTCTCTTATGTTTGAAAAGAATTTTGCCTCAGCAGCTGTGTAGTAGATTAAACCTGAACATGCATTCATTCAATTTACTGTTAATGTTCACAAATCAAAGTAAGGAAAGAGTTTAATATGTGGCTGTCCTTTTGGCTGGTTACATGTGACATATAATCATTTCTGTCTGTCTGAAGCAACAACAGTGCAAAGCATTTCAGAAACTGAAAGACTGTGTATGGAAAGGCTTTGACAGAACTTCATACTGGGTGTTATTTGAGTTGGTGGCTAGGTATGAAAAAGTAAAGAGAATGAAGAAAAACAAAGATGGATGTGAAAGTTTTGGCACAACTTGATCAACAGAGGGTTTCCAGGTCTGTTTGTCATCCTGCTAATGCATAGCCTAATGCATGTTGAATCTCGGAAGAAGTGTCTGGCAAGCAGTTTGTGATAAACTGGAGCCTGTCATTCAGAAACTCAATCCAAAGAGAAGAAGGCTATTTAAAAAGCAGACAGTAAGTCAGTGGAGTCAGCATTTCTTCTGTAGTAACTATTGCTTTATGGAAATGGATATTTTTCTATTCCTTTTAGGATATAGAAAGTTCTCCAGGAGCCTCCTGTTTTGCTGAATAATATTGCTAAGTCAGTATTTCCCAGAAAAAAGTACAGATTAAATGTACTTTTAATGCAATTCAATTTTCCCTTTTCAAGCATTCACTGCCATTTCTTTAGTTTCAACCTGCTTGCATGCCAAAATTCTCTAAAGTTGAACACAGAAGTCAGTCTTTACAGTCTCCGAAAAATATATTTGTGTACCTGTGTCTTAAGGAGGTGGTATGTCAATACAGGGAAAGTCCAGATTTTCCTTAGAGAAATAATTACAGAACTTTGTAGTTGTGATTGCATTCTGGAACATTGAAATATTATTTTTCAATATTTTGCTTTATTAGACATTATGTACTCCTGCAATATATTTTGATGGTTTGGGATTCTTGAGGGGCAACTTGCTAAGTGGATGGAAAAAATCCTGAACTGTTATGACATATTATAAATTATAACCAGGCATGAGCATAAACATGGTAATGCTGATGTCCTAGCCAAATATGTGATATTTTAGGACAGTATCTAGATGAAGAACAAAAGTTGAATGTATGGAAGGAACGTATGCATGGTAAGAGAGGGTTATATCCTTATGTCATCCAGGAGACTTAAAATTCAAATTTGTTTTCAGATCTTTTGAAAACTTTTTAAAGAAGTTTCTCATGTCATGGTAGTCATTAGTGGAATATGAACTGGTAAATTCATCTACTCTGCAGTGTAAAGTGCTCCTCAGAGTATCAGAGTATCACTTGCAAATCAAAGTGTGAAAGCATAATTTTTGAAAGTAAAATATTTGGAGAATGTAGAAGGAGGCTCCAGGTGAAGGATATGAGTAAAACCTGGCTGTTCTCACTCAAGAATAGCAGGTACTGTTTCTGTAATTGTTTATAAAACTATTGGACTGCTGGGAGTTTAAAACAGTAAAGAGATTTCTTGGTATAACATAGAGTAGGATGTGGGAAATCACTGCAAGTGAAATAAGCTTGCATTACAAAGACAAGGCATTTTAAAGACTCAGCTCCCATAGTACCATATCATTCAGGGTTTATTATTGGAACATGTAATTTGGGCATGTGCCTGGAACTGAAGCTGTCAGTCATTCTTGCTGGTAACTATGAAGTGCTTCACAAATTAACCTGAAACATATTCAGTAAGAAACCAAGAGTTTGTGATAGCCAGGGCCCATCCAAAAGCAGATGGATGGGTTTGGGTATTCTGAGTCAGTTCAGATGGGAAAGCTCAGCATCCAGAAGGTTTCAAAGGCCATGAAGCAGTCTAGGTTCAACAAAAGATGCACCACCTTGGAAATTAAAATCTAAGAGAAATGTAGTGTCAGATCTCAGGAACTCTCCTAGGAAATGTTCCCATGACATGATGCAGTGGTTAGTCTCATTAGCTGTGGCAGAACACTTCTATAGTGCAGTTAAACTGCCTCCAGTATTTGAGCTGGCTCGTGCAACTCCACAGGCAGCATTATATCCTGCTGACATAGGCTGAATTCCGCTTACTGCCTATGCAGAACAAGAGAATTACAGCTCAGAGCCAGTCTGCATGGAAATTCGGGTGATGAGATAAAAATACAAGCAGAAGAGTCTGTTTTCATTAAACCCATTTCCTATGTCAATTTGTCTCACTGCTTTCTTTTGACATTCCTGTCCTCGCCATGCTGTACCTCCCCAGTTTCATAGTGGAACAGCTGGGCCCTTGATTGTTACTGAGTGAAATGGAATGGGTGGGTAAATCCCAGCTTCCAAGAGTACCAAAGCAAGTGTGGCCACTCTTCCACTGATTGTTTTGTGTTGATTTGTCTGTAGTGGTAGGACAAGGAGAAATGGGTACAAAGTGAAAGAGAAGAAATTTAGGCTACATATTAGTAAGAAATTCTTTACTACGAGTGTGGTGAGATTTGGAGCAGGTTTTCCAGGGAGGTTTGTGCATGCCCCAACCCTGATGCTGTTCAAAGCCAGGTCAGAGAAGGCCCCATCTAAAGAAAGGTGTCCCTGTCCATGAAAGGGAAATTGGGATTAGATGATCTTTAAATTGCCTTCAAACTGTACTATCCTATGATTCTATGATGTTCTGTTTGTTTAGAATTATCATGGGAAGTTATTTGGGGGTTGTGTAGTCAATGCCTGCCCCTGTACATAGAAAATTCCTCCTCCCTTCCCAAGTCAGGAGGTATGAACACAGCTGTTATAAACAAGCCCTTGTAGGGACAAACAACATTTCTGGACTCAGCGTTAATTACCTTGATATCAAACAGAAAGTATAAAATAAACCTTTCTTTGGGGTACCAGTAAATAGGAGAAAAGATTCCTGATTGCATCTTCCTTCACCTAACCTCACAAACAAATGTCAGTCATTGACAAAGATTAGTAGAAGCTTGATATCCAAGCCTGGTTGTTGAAAAAATCTGAATAATTAATTTCTTCTGGCACAGGTTTACTCAATTCATTCTCTTCTATCTTTGTTACTCATTCCTTTTTTTGCTGTCCTTCCTACTCTTTAACCAAGAGTTTCTGTTCTACCTCCAGCTAGAGACCCGTGTTGTTGGTTCTTTCTTCATGATCTCATTCACATACACCAACAATGTCATGGAAAAACATTGGATCATGCCTGCACGGCTTAGTATTCTGCCTCCCAGCCCCATCTCTGAATCTTTTTTATCTTTTTATCCTCCTCTGAAAGCAAAACTGGAAGGAAGCAATCACAGATGGAAATAAGAATTATAGGGATGAGTACTTGAAAAAACCTCCAAGTAGGACAAAAAAGGCCTAGAGAATTCTGTTCAAAATTAAAGACAATGCCAAAAAACTGAGCCATAAATTTACCTCTTTTAATGTAATTACTTAGAAATTTACCAAAAGACCCAAAAGACCTATGTTCATATTGAAAATGAGGATGCGAGATCTGTATCAGTGGCTGGAATGGGAAAAGAGTGGCCCTCCTGTTTCATTATAATCACATTTGTTGCCTGGGTGTGTTTCATTTGGCATGACTCAACAGATAATTAAACTAAGACATGTTATGTAAAGATTTTATTTGATCCTTTTAGATACTGAGTTAGTAGTTCTACTGAAAGAAGATGTATTCCTTTTTCATTCCTGATGATTAGTTCTGGAATGACCTTACTGCATGAAGCAGATCCAGACATGAGTGACAGTTTTCAAGTTTTCTGTTTTCAAGAAATAAGTAACTACTCGCCCACCACATGTTTCAGTGATATTGGGCAGTCTGCAGCATGTATGTAATATACATGAAAACATCTTTCATCTCTTTGCTCCTTTCTATGCAAATATCCAAAAAGGATTCTGGTACATGAATGGGAATTCAGGTGGAGTGTTAGGACTTGAATTGCAAGAGAGTTCTTCAAAAGCCCTGCTCAGAGCTGATCACTTACCTACAGGTGTTTGGAGATCATATAATTTTTATTTGGGTACTCAGGACAATTATCCAGTTGAGATTATTGGAACTTCTTGAATGATGAATGCTTAAACTTGGTAAACTCCTCAGCAGTCAATGTAATAGGATGGTTTGAGGAAACTCAGAGGACCTCCATAAAATGAGAGGACCTTTTTTATTACCAATGCAATTGTGTTTCTTTTGCTCTAAACAAACAATTTGAAGTAATCTCTTAGGTAGATACTTATTACAGAGAAAAGAATTCTGATGTGCAGAATATTAATCAAAAGCAATTATGAGTGGGAAAATTCTGTTATATTCTAAGGTTATCTCTATCTGAGGCCAAAAGACAAAACATCTCTTACAGACATTAAGAGAACTCTGAAAGGATTTCCCCTGTTTAAACAGGATTAGATTACCTGGAGGTGCATTTTATGTGTTAAGGGATAAGAAAGTCAAGGTCTTTAAGGTTAAAATATTTAATGAAAATCAGTATGAAATTTGTCTTTCTAGTTTTCTTGATAGAAAGATCCATGTCTTACAATTCTGAAAAATAATTTCAAGTAATTGATGAACACAGTTTGGTCAAATAGTTTCACACATCAATGAAGAATGTTAAAGCAATAGTATACTAAATTTGATATACTGTTATAAAACAAGACTATTGTAATTGATTAAACCCTGTTTTGTGAGAACATGACATCACTGTGGAAATTTTGAAACTAATCTCTAATGTGGTCCTGTCCTGGGCTAGCTTTGTCACCAGAGCTTTCATTTTGGATGTAGATTGTATAAGGGAGATCTCACCAGATGTAGCACACTGAAGATTTTTTTATTGTGTTGTTGGGTTTATAACTTCAGTGGAGCACTCAGTGCTTTTAGCATAGGACAGGACAAGGTAAGAGCCAGATGGACTATTTTTATTAGGGAAGAGAACATGTCAAAAAAACACTTGATAAACCAGAAAAAATTGTAGTGTATCTTTTCTTCCACACTTATTTTATCCTGTGATGAAGACTCATGAAATATTGGATGGGTTTATTTTTTCTATCTCTATTTCTTTGGGCAAATCCAGACTGGTGATTCAGAATTTGTAGCCTGATGCTCTGAATTGTGCTGGTGACATTACAACATTCTACCTAACAGAATGTTACCAAAGCATGATAGCACTTTCTTGATAACTGAGGTTTGCATTGATTTTATTATATTTTTGTTGAATTTACTGATCTACTGGCATAAGTTCTGGTAGGAACTGAAGGAGCTCCAAGGGTCTCCACTCAATTTTGTAGTTATGTTTATTTTTAAAAGCAATATGGTCTTCTTAAAAAAAGGTATAAACTTAGGCTGTAACTTTTAATGTATGGACTTGCAAGGTGCCTGACATGTGAAGTGATAACAGCTTATTTTCATCCCTTTCTGTCTATGTTCCATGAGGCTGTTTATAGTGCAATCACTTAATCGTTTGTTTTATAACTTAGAAAGGCTAAGAGCAGAAGGTGTTATTACATCAGATAAAGTGTTGCTATGTAGTGCAGATGCCATGCTAGTACAAGATGCACAGTCTATGGGGACATCCTCCCATATGGTCTGTGGTAAGCTAAACTCTTGGCTGATGCTGATGCCCACTATATTTTGTGTTTTTCTGAATGTAAATGCCGATTTGTAAAACTTGAGTAAGCATTTATTTAAAATGTATCTTCTGGATGGCTGATTGAGTGTTGATTTTGGCAAGCTCTCTAACATTTTCAGTTTGTTTTTTTTTTTCTTGTATGTCCACTGAAATTTAAAATGCGTATGAAACCTATTAGGATAAAATAAGATTGTCTTTTTACAAATGGTAGGTTTTTATTCCACCCTCTGTTTGTGCATTGAGCTTTTATATTCAAAGTGTTGCTGCATATTTTATTTCTATGCCTGAATCTTGAAATGCTTGTACTAGCTCAATATAAGTGATGGCAGCTGCAAAATTTTATTTAATCCTGGAGGATAGCACTTTGACTGTTTGAATCTTCCAGAATTATCTATGTATGTTTATTTTAGATTGTTCAGAATATGATTACTAGTCAGGTTTCTATAAGTAGAGAAGTAAAAAATCGTCTGCTTTACCATATTCTTGGGATTGCTATGTTTGCTTTTGTTTTTGTTTTGCTTTGCTTTGGTTTGTTTTTCCAACCATGATACCTAACCAGGAAGATATTGCAAGGAGCTACCTGTGACTGGTTGAAAAGGGTATAAATGCCTACAAAATGAAACATGCTGTTAGGAACCAATTTTTGATATTTTACTTGATTTTATAATTTCAAATAAAAACATGCTGATATTTCAAAGAAGGGAAATGTTTTGCAAGCAATTCTTAAATTGCAGTTTTCATCAGATTGTTTTGTTTTTATCTATTTTTTGTATTTCCAGTTTAGTATCACATAGTTCTATCTGTGTGACTGATGAGGTTTGAGAAGTGTCTTGAATGTTTTTTTGTCTAAGGAAAAAGATACTTTTTGGGGGAGAATCCCCATGGCCCTACCTACCTTTGGTGAAGCATACTGTATCAGTTGAAGTTAACTAATGTATTTTCCTGTAAGAAGCTGAAGGCAGAGTTAAAAGTTCAAAGAAAAAGTGAATTTGCTTTCTCATCCTGAGATTTAAAAAACCTCTATTATTTAATAGACAAAACTGTTTTTTTCACTGTGATATCTAGAAATTACTGACTAAAGTGAACATGTTCTAAAATGTTTAAAAAGCTCACTATGGCTTCCTGTTTGTTTTGTTGTTTTTTTTTCTTTTCCTTCTTCCCTTTTTCTGTTCTCCACTTTCTACCATTATCTGTTTACCTTACTCCCTTTTCCACAGAACTTGACCTAACATTCTACTGCCAGAATGCTTTTATGACTGCCCTGTGTCCCCAGACCTTCTGCTTTTTCTTTCCCTTTCCTTCCTGAATTTTACCTCCTAACCTTTATTGCTCCTTCCATTGTATTTCCATTTCTCATTGTCCATGTCCCTCCCTGGACACTGTCCCATTAGCTACCTTATTCTGTTCTCCATTTGCAATACCCTGTCCCAGCTGATGAAGTTTTGATAACATCTCAAATGAGACTATGGGATGAAGCAACTGCAGAACATACCCTGTGTGACTGCAGGCACAGCAGGTGAAGCAGATATCAAAGCATAGCAGAGAAATGTTTAAGAAAAGTAAGCACTCCACAGGTAGGTCTGGCAAAAGCTATTTCAATAATACATTGGCATATCAATATATGCTTAAAAATTTAGAACAGGCAAATTTCTGCAAAAGAGTTCATGGGGAAGGGGTGAAGAGAAAGCTTTTGTGTTAAGCTCATCCATGTACACTGGAGAGAAACATGCAGTACTGCCCATTTTCTTGTTCTGTGACAGCAATAGACAACCTGCACTGCTTATCCCGGAGCTCATCAGCTAAAGGCAGCTGTACCCAAACCTCTGACCTAAACTTATCTTGTCTGGGCTAAACTGTGGCTGATGAGCTACTGAAAAGTTTAATCCCACAGTACCAGCTAGCTAAAGCTATTATTCTATGACTTACTATTGGAGAAACTTTACTTTTCTGTCTGTAAGTGACTGCTGAGTCAAATGCATGTAATTCAGAGATGGACTGCAGTTCCATAAATATGATTCACTTCTTGCCTACTACAAAGTGAAACACCTTGGACCAGCTCCAGTTTTCTACTGAAACAAAATACATGGAAGATTTTATTATGATTTTTAATATGCTAGGGTCTTTAGACAAAGTATTTTTTTTAAATATTATTGTTACACAGGGGCATGCACACAAGAATTTGGTTGTGAATAACACCTCTGTAAAAATTTTTTTTTCAGTGTAATAATAACAGAACTCAGCAACTGTCCTCAAGGTCACTCTGTCTTCCTTTTCCAAATGCCTTTGAAGATCTATATCTGCAAGTGACTAGAGTTATGTATTTGTAAGGAAGCTTGTAATTGGCTCCATATATCATTCATTTGCAACATATTATGCATACAATATTATTTGTCTGGTGAATTTTTTCTTTGAGACAGAAAAATTCTTAAATACCAATTATTCCTTACTTTTTTTTTTCTTCTCTCTCTTAATAGAAGTCAGTCTTCAGGGCATGAGCACAGCAGTGTTTGTTACTATATTAGCAGTACAAGAACCAGCCCCAGCTTTTTATTCATGTCCTCAAAGATAATGTAATCAGACTACTTTGATTGCAGTGTAGCCAGAAGACAAACAGATATTAGTCTGTCATGATATATTATTAAGTAATAGCATGTCAGACATCAAATCAGGCTCAGCTACCGAGTGTTATCTTCTGCTGGGTTGTAGTTTTCAAATCCCCCATACCTAGGATGGGTCACTGCTACTGTAGTGTGATTAGGATTCCTAAAATCACTATTTCTTTGGAGTACACATTGATTTTGCTTCTTTTCTTATAATGTTGATACATTTGAAAAGCAATCACTATTCTTAGAGTTATGCAACTATCAGTCAAATGGTGGTGGCATGCAGACAGAGATATTTGGAAATGTCAAGACACTGTGCACTGTGCAAAACTAGATGTTACTCTTGTTAAACAAATGCAGACATGCAAATTTCACTTCTGATCAAAGCACAAGAAGAAAAATCAATGCTTTCCAAATATATACTAATGTAAATTTGTATCTCTGTCTTCTCTTACTTAATTTCTTACTCAGTTTCTAGTGGGTTATTGCAGTGAGTGCACTGAAAAATGTGAAAATTATCAAGTGCATTGATAATTTTCTTACCTGAAAAGGATAGAAGAGCACTGCTAAAGACAAAATATTTTTTCCTTTAAATTATTGGCTTATATTTGAAATTGTTTACTCCATATCTGAATGTATAGATTTCTGAAAATGTGGAGTTCAAAACACATATGTTTTATGCACTTTATACATTGAGATATCCATTTTATTTAATAATAGACAGCTATTCTTATACAAATATAAATGGGAATAATTTGCATGGTTAAGAAGCAACACTTGACTGAAATAAGACAATAAAAGGAAGCAAACTCTTTTTGATGGGTAATGGGTTTGGTGTTAATGAGTCTAGTCTAGTCTTTGAAAGGGTTTTATGTGATGTGTGCTCAGATAATAAAACCATACTAATATAATGCATAAGGTATTATTTTCTGAGAAGTTAGCTATACTTTGAGCAGTTGTTTGAAATACCATTTGCAGAAGAGAAATGGGATCCTAAAATAAATGCTGCAGATTAAAAGAGGGGTACAGGGCTCTAAGATCTCAAAGGATTTGCAAATTTGGATGATAAGTATCACTTGCAACATAACTGATATATGGACATCTGTATGGGAAATTAAGACAGTTTTTAGCCTTAGTTCTAATGCAAACACCACCTTCTCCCCATTCCTTTGAAACTAAAAGGCTTTGTACTTTTCTATGGGATTCACTAAACAGTTCTATAGGCAGATATATATAGCCTTTATGGAATGATCTTCAAATGTTGATACGACAGAGAGTGGGTTAACATCATTACAAGTTTTGATTCCTTTATAAGCTTAACCCTTTAGTTCTGTAGGTTGCATAAATATGCTTAGCAAAACATGGCACTATTTTACAGAAGCATTTCCACAGTTCCATCAGGAAACTTTAGTAGGAAGAGAGTGCACATTCAACAAATTTCCATTTGAAGATATTATGTGCTTGGTATCTCGTGATGAAGGCCACTGTGTTGCAAATGGTTTCTTTGTTTTTTCCTCTCTTGGAGGAGCTGATATTTATACAATGATATAAGATTTTTTTTCTTATCTCTTAAGGAAAAGAAACATTTTTCTCCTCTTCAGAGCAACAACATTTGTAGGACTCGTTTACATTGCATATACATACTACAAAGCGTTCATTTATTTGTCTTTGATACACTTTATCCGTGCTTTTTTCTACCACTTACTTTTCACCCAACATGCTATGAAACAGTGAACCATTAAGATGCTTTTGGGTAGTTCTTGGTTTTATTATACCCTTTTTTCATTTTTTTTTCTTTTTTGCATTTTACATAGTCAAATAAAAAGAACTCTTTAGAAACTGAGTCAAAAGGATAGAGGTATTTGCTTTCTGGAGTTTTGGAATCTTTAAGAGAATTTTATGTTCCTTAAAAGTTACTAAAACTGAATTAGTAGGTCTCAAAATGCTCTGTAAACATAAATGGGTTTAATTATTCCTTTGTGGCATTACTATGAAAAAATATTGTGCACATTTTTGCACTGAACTTTCAACTTTTTATGCACCTGTGTGCTTGAGAGTTATGAAAAAAGGAGATATTTACACTTTTGATAATTCTATTCTCAATGCGTATACCTGATATTATTCTCTATCTTTAAAT
The DNA here is from genome assembly GCF_047830755.1 of Zonotrichia albicollis. Lineage (NCBI taxonomy): Eukaryota > Metazoa > Chordata > Aves > Passeriformes > Passerellidae > Zonotrichia > Zonotrichia albicollis. The sequence goes on from NC_133819.1 coordinate 136,079,368, forward strand.
AGCTAAAATGGGAAGTGTAACTGCTCTGAGGTCATTTTTTGATGCTTGAATGGAGAAGGAGCATAGTCAAATATTCAGGAAACTTTTGGGTTTCTTTTCTGTATTGTACTGAATTGCAAAACTCAGGCAGTTTTGAATCAAGGTACAGAATTGTAGAATTATAGAATATTTTGGTTTGAAAGATTTTTAAAGTTCATCTAGCTCAGTGATCCATTCTGGGTCACTGAGGTAAAATGCCACTACATGAGTGGGACAAAGTCTTGCCTAAGACTAATTGTATTCACCCCTCAGCGAGATGCAGGAGTGAAAGCGTTTCTTTCTCTCCAGTATTACAAGGTCCTTCTGCAAGCAAATCTTTAATCTTCCCAGTGCCCTGTATTAGACTTAGAGCATGACTGCTTCTGCAGTCTGTGTGCTGGTAATAACCTTCAACTTTTCCACAGGAAATTCTCAGCTTTTCAATAGACCCGTTGGCTTAGATAACATCAATTGCATTCTTAGTAGTTAAATATATGCTTGAATGACAGCCTAATGGAACATGATAAAATATATCTACAGTACACAATTCTGGGCAATATTATTAGGATACAGTTAATGAAGATAATATTTAGAGTATGAGGTGAACTGTTTAGCTTGGGAGGAATACCCAGGCAAAATCACTTTATAACATGTTCATAATTGAGCACCACTCCTGATTATACCTATATGAGTTTTAATGGGTATGGTATGCCATAGAGTCTGAAGCTTATATTCTAATTACAACTTCTGAAAAGGTCTGACAGTAGGAATTGCAACTATTTCATAACCTAGTCATCTTTTTGATCTATTTGAAAACACTTTAGTGCTGAAGAATGGTTTTAGGAAAGTCAGCCAGGGCTTATTACTTACATGACTGATGTTTTAGTTGTTGACCTTGAACACTATGGCTCGGTGCTCCACGTTTAATTACACAGCGAAGTGCTGCAAAATGCAGGTGTTTGATTAGGCAATCTAGAATTTAACTTCTGACTGCCTAAAATACTATGAAAGGTAGAGGTTATTTTTTTGTGCAGTCAGAATGATTAGCTGCCAAAACTTCATTCTTTGCTAACAGAGATGATAGTTTACCTGTAAATATTACAAATAAGATGTTGATTTATGGTGAAGAGGTAAGGGGGTTTTATTGTGCTTGTCTAGTTTTTGAAAATATGAAAAAGTAATTGAACCACTAATACTAGCAAACATTAAAAAAATAAAGTTGAGATGTAGTAATCTGTATCCTCATATAGCTTGGATTTACACCGCTGGTGAAGGTGGCTGTAGCCTTCCTCTTTAGTTCTGCTACACAGTCTAAGTGATGCACCTGCTTGACTGTATTGCCTCTCCATATTTTCTGCCTGTCTCCCATCTGCCAACCTCTCTCAGACTGTGGCAGCATCCATCCTGGTACCACTGTCCTGCATCCTTTTCCACTGGCCAGATGGTGATGAGATCCCAGCCCTTACTGCTGATGCTCTGTCTGTAGCAAGAGCAGATGACAAATTGTTACTGAATTTTATGCCCAAAAATATGTATCTAATTTTCAATGTTGCTTATGTCACATCATTTTTAATTGAAATACAACTGTCCTTTATTCAAAGAAAGTTTCTAGAAATTAAAAGTGGCCAGTCCCTCCAGAACTCAGTGCTTCATCGTGATTACAGAGGAGCATTCTCAAATACTCACATTAATCTTTGGGGCTGCTACTTGTGCTGCCTGTCTGGTGTTGCTTGCCTTCAAACAGTGTGTAAAGACATTTATTTTTCAAAGGTGCATCTGGTATCTGCAAGGAATTTGGAATGAGTTGCAGATATATTCTAATATGTGTATCAGATTTCTTAATATTATCAATCAAAAAATATTTTCAGTTAAGATAATTATTAGTTGTCTGCATTCACTGATGAGGGCAGTACTTCAGCAAAATTATTCTAGCCATAGTTGTCCCTTGGCTGTGTGCAAGCTGGATCAAGATTACTGGGGAAAATGTGAGAGAAACAAGCTTTCTGGATCCCATACTGACAGCTTGAGAGGGGCTGCAGGTGGGAGTGGCGTGCTTTGTTATAATCTGTTGCTAGTAAACTGATAAATGCCACTAAAATACAGTAAATACTGAAACATTCCTTGGGGTTTACTGACCCCTTAAAATTGGCTGTGCTCATTGGTTTGAGAAGTGTATTTTGTTGTTCTACATTCTATAACCAGATGATGGCTAAGGTGCTGCTTGGACTTGTAGTTCTTTGGGGGGGTGTTTTTTCCATGTGTGTGTCTGTCTTTCATCCTTATTTTGAATATGATTGTTGCTAAGACTGTGAGAGTTAACTTTTCTACAAGTGAACTATTGCCTGGAGTGGGAAGATGTGTGAGAGAAAAGCAGTACTATTGACATTGATTCCCTTTGGGAAGAGCGTGAATGTTCTTTAGTCAGGGCCATTTGCTCTGAGCAGCTCTCTGGCCAGAAATCCAGTAGCAAATGACAGGATCATTAGAGTAAAAAAGAACTGAAACAGCAGAAGAAAGGATATTTTAAAAAGAGCATGCTGTCTGAACAAAGAAGGTTGCTTTTGCCCAGAAGTGTCATAGGAAAGGGGAAAGTGAAGTAGATTCTGGATAAGCACAAAGTTCATTAGAAGTTTCAGGAGTAAAATTATATTCAGGAACCTATTGTTACCTTAAGGAACTTACTTCTCCCTCACAACTCACTTTTTTTTTTTTTCCTTACATTTTCACATTTTTCTTCTTTTTCAGAATAGCATTTCTGTGTATTCTAGAAATTCCACTGCTGAGGCTGAATTCTTTCTGTTACCACCTTGTTGTTTCAAAAATTAGTGATAAGCCAGCTTCTCTGATATAGCTGTGTTTTCTAGGAGAAATATATTCAATTAACTGTAGTACTTAGGAAGCTTGAAAGGCTGTTTCAGAGTTGAGGCAGCTGAATCTGAAGATCCTGCTCACCTGGAATAGTGTCAGATTAGAATTTGCATTGTGAGAGACAAACCTGAACATGTTTTTCACCCACTGCTTAACAGAGGGAACTTTATAAGTGTGTCAAGGTCTGTGCATTCTATCAAACAGACTAGCTTTCAGTGAGAGCAGCAGAGCTGAACCAAGCTGTGATAGAGGGCTTGGTTTTAATGTTATCAAGGATGAACCCATTGAAAATATCTAGTTGTTGGATAAACACTGAAAGGGAGAAAAAAACCCAAAAACTGTATCATGGATTTTAGTAAGTTGAACAGGGAATAGATTATAGGCTTGTCATTTTACTCTTTGCATAGTTGAAGAAAAAGAAGGCAACAGGGTTTAGGACCACAGTGATTGTCAGAGTGGAAGGAGCACCTCTCCTATGAAGACAAGCTGAGAGAGTTGGGGTTTTTCATGTAGAGAAGACAAAGCTTTGGGAAGATCTCATTTTGGTCTTCCAATACATTAAGGGGTTTTAAAAAAAAAGGGAGGGACTTCTGATATGAGCACGTAGTGCCAGGACAAGGGGCAGTGATTTTAAAATGGAAGATAGCAGGATTAGATTAGGTGTTAGGAAGCTGTTCCTTGTTCCAACACTAGAACAGGTTGCTCAGGGAAGCTGTGGATGTCCCATCCCTTGCTGTGTTCAAGGCCAGGTTAGATGGAGTTTGAGCAATTTGGTCTACTGGTAATTGTCCCTGCCCATGGCAGGGGGTTGGAATGAGATGGTCTTTAAGGTCCCTTCCAAACCTAAGCATTCTAGGATTCTGTGTTTCTATGATTTTAACCAATCCACTGAACTCACAGAAAATTAAAAAAAAAATTGTTTGCACTTAAATAAGAAAAATTGGGTACTGATATTATTTACAGGAATGCATTATGTTGCAATAGACTATCACATCTCTTCAGTGTATGAGTAGATAGTAAAGAAGAATTCTGAATTTTCATAATGAAAAACTCGATGTATGGATAAAGGGATCTGTTTCTTCTCAGTAGAATATATAGTGCTGGCTACTGTAGCATTTTTTGCATATAGTTTGCATATGGAACACGGTTAACTTAAGAATTAATCAAATAGAGCTTGGAAGTGAAGTTTAGACCTCTTAACAGAAGCAAACTAGAAAAAAAAAAAATGTTCATAATGTTTTGTGTCTGGTAGAATTATGGCCTTCACTGATTTGCAGTAGTAAATCTGTAATGAAACTAAACATTGCACTAATGGTAAGAGTAGGGGTGTGGACTGCTGTGGTGTGTTCTTAAGTTCGTTAGTTTGCTCCCCCCATTTTCTGTATTACTTCCTGCTGCTACCCTGCCAGTTATGTTGCTATGGAAATGAAACTGCTCCTCCCTTGGTTTCTCTTATAAAGTGAAAGTTGTTTCCTCCTTGGGGTCAGTCAATCACTCTTTTTCTCCTCCCAGGTTTCGAGAATTTTCTTTTCTCTGGGAGGTATGGTTGGCTGTAGCCCCGGAGCCCCTCCTATGATTTATAACAGTTGGTTACTTTAGTATATCAGTTATGTTTCGTACCTCCAAATATGTATTTCTATTGGATAGCCGGGTTTCCCTGCCTTCTTCCCCCCTTTTCCCTTAAAACCCTCTCCTGCCCCTTGTTCGGGGCCATTTGCTGTGGCTTGTGGCCAGGCACTGCTGCCCCCCCACCCTCCGTAGGCACTGCCCCCCCCCCCCCCCCCCCCGAAGACACCCCGTGGGAATGGGGGGGGAGGGAGTTGGAACCGAAAGTGGAGGACGTTGAGGCGGGGTTTGGCGATGACGTAAGGGGAGGGAGTGTGCAAGGCCATCCACCCTGCTCCCCCCCCGTGCAGCGTTCGGAGGCGGAGGGGAAAGCGAAAGTGAAGCGGGGGAGGAGGGAACGGGAGGCTGAACCGGGGGAGAAGTTTGAGGGGGAGCTGAAGGTTGGGCATCAAGAACTGAAGGTCTCTCAGAGTACGGAGGAGCGAGCGGGACGGGGGGAGGATACGAGGGAGGGGGGATTGGGCAAGGGCTGTGTTCAGGGTAAAGGAAAGGGTTGCCGCTTGGGAGAAAAGGGGTAGTAGAAGAAGAAGAAGCTCTGTCGCCATCTTGGACGGTGCTAAAACGAACAGACTTAGGGGTCCATGTCACCCTGGAACTCCCCAGTGTTTGTCATCAAAAAGCCTAACAAGGATAAGTGGCGCCTCCTGACTGATCTTCGCCGAATTAATAGATTAATAATTGACATGGGTTCCCTTCAGCCAGGGATGCCCTCCCCAGCAATGCTCCCCCGAGATTGGGAATTAGCTGTGATTGATATAAAAGATTGCTTTTTCCAAATTCCCCTTCACCCAGAGGACGCCCCGCGATTTGCATTCACAGTTCCGTCCATCAACTGTGAGTCCCCAGCCAAGCGCTATCATTGGCGGGTGCTTCCGCAGGGCCTCAAGGTCAGCCCTGTGATCTGCCAGTGGTATGTCGCTTCGCTGCTATCACCCATTCGTACAGCCCTCGGGGATGCCGTCATTATCCATCATTATATGGACGACATCCTTGTGTGTGCGCCCGACCACAGTCTGCTTGCCCATGCGCTTGACCTGACAACCAATGCGTTGGCTGCTGCAGGGTTCGAGCCCCACGTTGGGCGCCACACTGCGCGGGGGCGTGAACGGCCCTGGAATCCGGCTATCTGGTGAGGGGCGAAGGCCAGGGCCCCTGCGCATCAGAAAACAGCCCCCCTCGGCGGCTTTGGCCTCGGGCTGAGCTGGCTGATAGCTCGGAGCAGCGCGGTGAGAGACGAATTAGGAGGCGACCACTTGCTGGGGGTAAACTGTCGGTTTATTACAGAAGAACCAACAAGGAGGGGAAAACACCCAGCAAATGGCCCCGAACAAGGGGCAGGAGAGGGTTTTAAGGGAAAAGGGGGGAAGAAGGCAGGGAAACCCGGCTATCCAATAGAAATACATATTTGGAGGTACGAAACATAACTGATATACTAAAGTAACCAACTGTTATAAATCATAGGAGGGGCTCCGGGGCTACAGCCAACCATACCTCCCAGAGAAAAGAAAATTCTCGAAACCTGGGAGGAGAAAAAGAGTGATTGACTGACCCCAAGGAGGAAACAACTTTCACTTTATAAGAGAAACCAAGGGAGGAGCAGTTTCATTTCCATAGCAACATAACTGGCAGGGTAGCAGCAGGAAGTAATACAGAAAATGGGGGGAGCAAACTAACGAACTTAAGAACACACCACAGCATCGGACTTCAGCCAGACATGGCATTTTCTCCTTTGCTTTTTGTGCCCTACTTTTGCCTTTCTACTGTCACATAAGGAGGAGTTTTTTTCAGCGTCTGCAATTAGATGCTTCATACTGTCAAGAGTTCCTGCCCAGTTACAATAAAGAAATTAATTGTGCTACAGGAGTGAACGAGTGCTTCTCATTCTGCCATGCATCAGTTATATTTGAAGCAAATTGGAGTGGTCTGTCTCCTTGGCAAAAGAGATGATAGTATGCAGTAGCTGTTTCTTGGGTTTAGCACTTGTCCCAGATAGGAGCAGTATCTCTAACATCACTGCTCACGCAAATGAGTTTAAGTTTGGAAAAAGATGAATAGGCTGCAGAGTTACTTTGCTCTTTCACAGGGGTAGAGGGATGCTCCAGATGCATCTTTGTGCATTAGATCTACTTAAAAGGAGTGCTAATAAATCAATTCTCACTCTTAGTGTAGGTGCTTTACACTACAAAAGAGGAGAGAAAAACAGTGTTAGCACTAAGAAACAGTGATTGTAGGAAGACAAATTGGTGTGGGAGTTGTGGGCCTGCAGTGTACATGCAGCTACTTTAAACAGTTTATTCGGAAAGTAAGATTATTTCTTACTCAATCTCCTAAACACAGGTTAATGTTGTGCAGGTTAATATGGGTACATTATTTTTTTTCTTCTGTAAATTACAATTTCTGACCTTGCAAGTACTTAAGGCAATGAGCAGGATATACTGGAATACTTTTAAGTAAGATAAGAATAGATTTTATAAGGTTTATTTTAAGGCTTTGAATTTCTGTAGGTCATACATATCCATGTTTTATGCTAACCACGAACAATGAAGATTTATCCACAGTTGTAATTAAGCAAAGTCAGGATTCAAAACATGATGTTGCTATAGTAGACTTAATTGATGATAGCTGAAGATAGACACTTGCTTTTTCAATTAAGAAGATAAAGTCTTCCCTTGCCTAAACTACACTTTTAATGTAGTTAGTTACATAGCCACTGTTTTTCACTATTAGTTTTGAAGCAGAGAGGAAATTTAGTGCCAAGGTGGCACAGCAGAGCAATGGAGCCAGAAGAGCTGGATTCTCTACTTTGGCCCTAGGCCGTCACTGAAAAAAGGAAGACATACTGCTTAGTTAAGATGACCATAAATAAAATTTCTGGGCTTTTTTATAATTTTATTTTTATTATAAAACAGTTGAAGACAGTTATGCAATCTCTTATGAGACCAGCGTAATAATTAACTTTTAGCTTTTCAGAATAGCAACTGAAAAAATGATGAATGTATGCATAGTTTACCAAAGTACCAGTTTTCTAAAAAAAATGTTATTTATCCTAGAATACTATCCTGAAAAAAAAATGGTGTCATAGTAGATTTTCAGGTCAGTCTTCTTTAAAAAGATAGATTAAAGGGAACTGAAACTCATCTGATGAATTAGAAATCATCTTCTTTCATAAAGACCTCTCCAGCTATATGCCGGTTTAATGGGAAATAAGACTTCACAATTCAGCAGTTCCAGAAGAATTATAATATTATATTTCATTAAATATCCAGAGGCAGAGGTGTATGAACATTCTCATGAGCAGCTGTCCTTCATGCACTGGCAGTGGCTCGTTGGTCAAGTTTCCCTGTGTGGCCTCTGAGTTGCTGTGGAAATGACCCAGCAGGAGCTTGCACTGACCCGGGGGACTGAGAACTGGCTCAGCAATTATCACAGTGCTGTTCACAACCACAGTGAAGTGGCCTTGTCTGCACTGTGGGTATAAGAAAATAGGGAGAATTTAATGTCTGCTTGATAACTACTGCATATCCACAATGGAATTTAATTTTCATTCAGAACTGAGTGATTGTGCCCTGTAGAACTCACCACAGATAAAAAGAAGAAGATTTGTAGGTCTGTAGATTGTGAATGAAATGTAAATTGCAAGGGTAAAGATTGCCTTAAGAGGCTATAATATCCCAGAAGTATTGAGGTCAGAGACAGAGAACTGTCTAACCTGAATGAGAACAGCATGGAGCCCCTGCAGAATGACAATATATATATGGATGACAGTATATATTTTAATCTGAAAGCGAATAAGCTCAGTTGTAACAACAAATGATACAAGTGATATCTTAAAATGTTAGGATAAAAGTCTGTTTCAGGTCTAGTTATAGGTCTTTTTCTAATGCAGTTTTGAAATGTGCCCGGATCTATAATTAAACTGTCTTTTTTTGGAGCAACCCACAATAGGTATTTTTCATTCAGAGAATGAGAATTGATTCTCTTCTGCTGATCCAATGCTCATCTCTTTGATCTAAACTCAGGACAAATAAAGATTTATACAATCGGATCTACAAATAAAGCAAAAGAAGTGTTACTAGCTACTTACTGAGTAAGAATTTAAGTATAACTTCACAACAGCAAGAGCTGAAAACAGAAATTGTTTGTTATTGTTTGAATTCACCCTTTCTTTCATAAAGTGGCTGTAGGCTCTTTTAGGCTCCAAAGCCATTAGTGTGTGAAATTAGTATAACTAACTTCTATATGTTTGCTAGGAGATATTGAGAAGTTGCATGATGATGAATACTGTTCATTTGCATCTAAGGTTTAGTGATTAGCCTTATACATAATTACTTCATATTTTAAGCTTTTTCAAAACTGAGTAAAACCAGATTAAAAATCTGGCAAGCAACCAAAAAACAATGAAAGCCCCATCCCTGTTCATTATTCTGTAACATTTTCTATTGAAATGTTACAAATTCTCAAGCAGGGGCAGATGTTTTCTCCCAAATACTCTGAAGGCATCTTTCTTCTCATTTATTTGACAGCATGATCAAAGCTATTTAGAACTACTAAATATAACATCTTTGCCTTGTCAGAAATAGAAAGGTACAAATTAGTCTAAGAATTAAGCAAATACAAAGCTTAAGGATTCTGGGAGAAGCAGAGAAATAACTGAAAGCTGAGTTTGCTAGCTGCATATGTCTCCTTCATTAAACTCATGCCTCAAGCCCAGTCAATTGAAGGAAAAGTTCAATGAGCAGCCTTTAATCATGCACCAACTATGTGCATGGAAATCTCTTCGATATTGGTTTTGAGAACTGTTGCAGATTCTTAATTAAATAAAAAGTTAAGCACATATAACTGTTCAGAAAACACAGAAATCTTGATAGTTAATTCCTTGAAGTTGTAAATATAGTCTTGCTGTTGTTTTAACATGTTAGTACATGATAAAATAAAATTCTACACTGCCAATTTCTACTATACTTTTCAGAAAACAGTGAGGCAGAAGTCTTTCAGAATTTATGGTCACCTAGATCCTGTGAAAGTATTGAGTCTCCTAGTATGTAAAAAAGTTGCAGGGAATGAATTACTCATTTCTAGAAGCATTATGTGCTTTCCTTCCTCTGCACTCTTAATTCTACAGCCTACAGATTCTTGTATGTATCCTGAAACTGACTCCAGAAGAGTCCAGGACTTTATTGTAATGATTAAAGGCAGATTTTTTTTTAAGATTTTTTGATTTGTTGGTTTGGGTTTTTTGTTTGTTTGGTGTTTGGTTTTGGGTTTTTTTTACTTTTTTAACATAAAACCGTTAAATAATGAAAACATGTTTGTGAGAAACGAAAGATATTATTGAGAGTGTTTGGTCTAGAAATGTTGGATTCCCTACTCTAGATAAAGGATTTTTGACATGACCCATATTTGTTTGCAAAACATTCCTTTTGTCTTAAATTACTGTAATGAAGAGTTCATTCTTCTTTATTTTATAGGACTCTAAATTTCACTGGACTTTTTTCAGAATTCTGTTTGGTCATAAATTCTCAGTACAGTTCAAACCTTTATCTGATATTGTTGCTGTGATTCTTCACTGCTGGATAGCAGAGGATGTGATACTAGTAAAAATCTATGAATAGCACAAAAACATTGTTTGGAAGAACTGGTAGGAAGGATCTGATTCCAGTAAATTGTATTAAATTTTAACACATCTAACATTTCTAAGTGCCTACAATTTATTGCAGTAAGATTTTCTTTACAGATCATTCCAGCCTGTTGACATCTTTTTGATTTGGTGATTTTCTGGCTCACAAGTGTGTTCCTTAACTAAAATGTCTCTTACAGTTTTTGACAAAGTTCATATAAACTGGAACATATTCAACCATTGTTTTTATAATCTTTTAAGTTTCTTTAAAATGTTAGTGTCATTCAATGAGAAATATATTTTTCAATGTGTAAGGTGAGCTTTGGGAATGTTATGGAATTTCTGACATTTTTCTGCTAATAAGAGAAAAAGCTTTGTTCTTCTCTAGTGGAAACTGTAAAAACATCTTACTTTGTTGGCTGAGGCCTGTAGGCTACTGCAGAAACAGACCAGAGCTAAATTATTATTTTAACATCAAGGATGATTAAGTTCCTTTGTAACAAAGTCTAAGATAGATTCATAACATCTGACCCCTCTATTTTTTAATCTTGAAATCCTTGAATTTTTTTATTTCCCTTGAAACTTTTCCTGGTACTTTTTCACAGACTACGTTACACTTTTCAAGACTTCTTTTCAATATTTTCACCATTACAGTTTTATTTCAGCTTTGACATTTTTAATAAATTGGGACAGTGGAGGGATGGTGTTACTGCGTCCTGAGGAAATCTAGGTATTGTTGAAGCCAGTGGGTCTTCAGTTGATTTTAATGTTCCTCTTTCTTTTAGAGAGCTATAAAGTTTGCATTGGGCCTTTTGGCTTCATCAGGAATGTTTGTGCAATTCCAAAGGTTATTGTGCTATAGCTTATTTAAGTTGTCTTCTAGTGAAGAGATATTATCTCTCAGTACTTAGATCTTTGCAGCTTCTCTTCCTCTTCTTTCATTTCTGTTTCTTCTCTGCACCAAAGCACTGTACTCTTTATAAACTGCCATTATCTGATTCACTGTTATAAGATAAACTATGGAAAAAGTGTTTCTCTGTTTTCCTCTCTTCAGCACAGTGTAAGGAAGGCATTTTACACCACCTCTGAAACAACACCAGATAAGGGAACCTTTGAAAATCATGGAATAAATGAAAAAGGTTTTTGCTTTCTATGATAGTTTTGGGTTTTTTATAATGCTATTTTGTGGTGGGAAATACTTAACATATACTGTGGTTTTAATGATTAGGTTTACATAACCTTAAAGACCCCAGATGCCATCTCCTGTGTCTTCTTGAGAGAATGTAAGAATAAACTCAAATGAGCCGGAGATAAGGTCATTTTAGTGGAACCTTTAAATAGACATTAAAGAAAACTGCTTCCTCTCAGTATTTAGGTCCAGCTAAAAGGAGTGGAAAAACATGGGAGAACTTCCAATGATAGCAGCCTATTATCTTATCAAAAACAGGACAAGAAGCTGAGCTTGCCACCTTCTGCTGAAACTTTAAATATTTTTAAGCATGTGTAAGCCACAATGACTGACATTTTCATAAATGTTTGTACTGTAGAAAGATTGTTAAATTGCCACACATTTGCTAGTGAAATGTAAAAGAAACCCTCTCTTAAATATTAAGCTGTACTGCAGAAAGCTGAAAAAGTTTTACTGTATCAAAATTGTGTATAAAACAATACTGAGAAAATGACTACTGATAAATTCGCATGTGAATGCAACAATAGCTTAATTAAATGTAAATTAAACACTTAAAATGCAAATAATGCCTCTCTACCAGTTGATAGTTACAAAATAAGTGTTTCATTTTGTTTGTTTTATGGTAGTTTATGTGAAATGTGAAATATGACATTGTCTATTACAAAAATATTCAATCTTACTGGAATTTATTATTTCTTTGAATTCTTTTTTCATTTAATTTGGTTTTAGGACAAAGGAGTTCTACATTTTTGACTCAGATGCCCAGTATTTTAGTTAGTATTAATCTGAGATATTAAATCAGTCTTATATAAGCAGTGATTTTAGAATATAATGGATCCTTTTAAATTTTGATTGCATTTTTCTAATACATTCATAATGCGAAATGTGTAGATACTTTTGTCATGGTTTGATGCCAGTGCCCCCATGAAAATACATTCTCCCTGGTGTCTACTGTGAGATGTGACCAGGAATACAGCAAAGCAGGCCCCAGCTTAGGAATAAAAGGAAAAAACTTTATTAACTTACAATCTATAAAAGAAACACACAGAACTCAGGATGAACACCTTCCAAACATTCTTTCTCCCCCCACCAAATTCCCAATACATCACAGTAGGACAAAAACTTGGATTCTCAATTCAGTTACCATCCCTCAGATCACCAACTCTCAGTCCATCGCCACCCTTCAGATAATCAATTCTCAGTTCATCAAGGAGTGAGGAGTCCCTCTTGTACCAAAGGCTTCCCCTGGAAACACAGTTGAGACCTCTTGTATTTCCTGTCACACGTGGCACCGCCCGGAGATCATTTGCCATCTTGACATCTTCCTTCCATGCCCAGTGCTCTCACCACTGTGCACGGACCAGAGCTGCTTCTAGGGTTCCCCTTTTAAGGATGCTTTGCCCAGTTCCAAAAAGAGCAGTCTCTCACTTTTGGGACATCTGGCCCCCCAAATTTCACTCCCTGGGGCCAAGGGGTCTTGAGAACAGAGATCTTCTTCTCCGAAGACGAAGGGCACCACCACCACCCTCCTCACCCATTGTCTCTGTTCATGCACTCCTTTACATATCATCACTGCACTCTCTTGGCTCCAAGCCATTGCCTCCCCCTAAATGCAGTCTCTGTGTCACAGCAAAAATGGTTCTGTCCATGGCTATACAAGAAAAGTCCAGCCAAAGGCCATTCCATCACCTCCTGCCACCTAGAATTGTTCTCAACTTCTCTCGGACATCTTTCACTTGCACAAACTTGCATCACACTTGCCCATTTCCTGCTATTTATCTCTATCTCTCTTCTCATTCAGCTCCAGGAGGATCAGCATTTTTAAGGTCTCCATCATCCAAGAAAAGGGTTAAAATATCAGACTCTGCCTGTCCAGAACTCTCACGGCTTCTCTGCAGGGCACCTTCTCACCACACCCACCTTCTCCTTCCTGGCCAGCCATGCTGCTCGCATGATATCGAATTTCAAGGTGGCACAAGCACCAGCACAGGATCAGAGGATCTCTCTCTCTTTCTCTCCCCTGGGGGTGGGGGGGGAACACTGGTGACTTTCCAGGGTTCCTCCACCCTTCCATCCTGCAGTCCTTCACCTCCCCTCTCTGACCAAGGCCCCGGCTCACCTCACACAGCCGGGCAGGGGAGCGCTGACCTCTTTCACCCACCCGAACCCAAGAGAAAGTTTTCCTGGCAGTTCTCTGCTTTTAACCCCTTGTGTTCTCAGAGGTGTATCTGTGTCCTCAGTGGCCACACCAGATGCCAATATTCAAATCTGAGCACCTATTGGTTTGGCCACAGCATCCCAAAAAACTCACTTCCTCTCAAACCAGGACAACTTTTTAAGATCTCTTGCATCCATTTCAATAATTCAGATTATGCCTTTATTTCAAATTGTAAATAGCTGTGAAAATATTTGCTTGTGTGAATGTATTTACCCATTGCTAAATACACTCATAAAATTATAGATGTAATTACTGTATTTTTAATGTAAAGAATTTTTACATGTAAAATTGCATTCAAGTGTTGTATTTTCAGCGGTGGAATTTCCTGTTGCAGGTAGAGCCCTTTTATACAATTACGTTCATGCAGCAAGTGTTGTCCAGTCTTCTGAATGCACACTTTCAATGCTTATTTTAGTGTAAACAAAATTATTTAGCTTAAAGTCACACTTTTTCCATTGTAATATTTATAATTCAGATTTTCCCTACAGTTTTGAGGATAATTTCATGAAAATTTCAGCTGTAATGAGATCAAGGGACATGACTGACAAGTATTCACATTATACGTACTACTTTAAAAGGCACTTAGGATTGCATTGCTTCTGCCTAAAGCAATGACAAAAATGTTCAAGTCCTAAAGAACATATCTGTAACAGAATAGTTTTTAGGTATTAATTTTGAAAGATTTTATTAATATAGTTGATGGCTTTTATTGTGGAGCTTACAGTAGACTTTGCAAATACCTTTTTTTACTCTTTTTTGATTTTGCTTCTGTTAGCATGAGTGTATATATAGGCACACAATTAATAGAACTCTTCTGATGAATTTCAGGCAGATGATACACTCAATTTTCAGCTCACTCAGCCGTGAGGAGAGGACAGTCAGATTGCAAAGAACCATAGAAAGGTTTGGGTTGGAAGAGATCTTTTCAAGATCATCTGGTACAACCCGTCTGTAGGCAGAAACATCATCCTTTAGGCCAGGTTGCTCAAAATCCCATCTCACCTGACCTTGAACACTTCCAGGGATGGAGCATCCACAACTTATCTGGGCGACATGTTCCAATGCCTCACTACCTCCAGTAAAAAAAACTTTTTTCTGTTATCTAATTTAAATTAGTCTCTTTCCGTGTAAAATAGTTACCTCTTGTCCTGCCACCACAAGCTTTGGCAAAAGGTGTCTCTCCAGTTTTCTTATATGCTCCCTTTAACTATTGAAAGGCTGCAGTATGGTCTCCCCTGAGCATTTTCTTGTCCAGGCTGAACAACCCCTGCTCTTTCAGCCTTTCCTCACAGGAGAGGTGTTCCAGCCCCTTTCACTCAAATTTGAAATGTGTTAATGACAAAGATCTACTTGTAATTTAAGATGTCACTGATAGGCTGAGCTACTCACAGATCTGAAAATTGATGCAGGAATCTGAAAATTATAGAAAGATAGTAGGGAAGAGTGAAGATTAAAATGTCTAAGCATTGAGACTTCTCTACAGAAATGTCAGAAGGGCATCTAGAAATATTACTTGGTATGAATCACAGAGATGCCATGATTTTGGGCTGGTGTGTTAGAAGGGTAAGACCTTAGAAAAGACAAGCCAATAAAAACTAGTAAAGTTACATTTAATTTGAAAAATGTATTTCTACTTTTCTGATGTTCAAGTAAGAAAGTGAGAAGTGGAATTCCTGAAGGCACACTTTCACAGCCTATGAGAGGAAAAGGGACATTATCATTATTGGAATCTATTGCAAGCAACTTAGTCAGAAGAATGGCGACACTAGAAATATCTGAATGAATTGGTGTTTTAGCATTGGAAGAGCATTGGATATTCAGTTCCAAAAATAGTGTGTAAGCATAGAGAAGGTCTGACATATGAACAAGTTTATTTTAAAAGATAAAGAAAGTTATTATTATCACAATCAAATTTGGCTGAGACTAGAAGATATCTGCAACTAGGTGAATATCTCCACTTGGAAGCCAATTTGGGTGCAAGTGACTGTAAACTGGCAATATTTATAGGTTTGGGAAGAGGCAAACATAGTAGTAGAACAGCAACAACTAAAAAGAGCATACTTAATGAACCTGGGGACCTAGTAGAAGGGATCTCCTGGGAAGGTAATCTAAAGGATAAATGAGTGAGGGAGAGCTAGCAGTTACTGAAAGAGAACATGATAAAAACAGAGCTGAAAATTGTCACAATTGTCAAGAAACATAGGAAATATAATCAAAAATATGGATGCATTAGGGTACGTAAATAAACATGAAAACTTTGGGGGAAAAATTCTGAAGGTGCTAGAATGATGCATTAGAGTGATAAAAGGATAGCCCTAGGCCATTACTCAGCAA
The DNA here is from genome assembly GCF_047830755.1 of Zonotrichia albicollis. Classification (NCBI taxonomy): domain Eukaryota; kingdom Metazoa; phylum Chordata; class Aves; order Passeriformes; family Passerellidae; genus Zonotrichia; species Zonotrichia albicollis. The sequence continues at coordinate 136,095,238 of NC_133819.1, forward strand.
GAAAGAATAACAAGAAAAAGAAAAAAATAAATCCCCTTTCTGTAGGCAAGGATCTAACCAAACAACATTACCATTATCAAGTAGGTACAAACAGAATTGGGAAGGAATAATTTAAAGAATATTAATGTAACACGATGTATTCATGTTGACAGGATCCAATTAAATTTGCCCTTAAGTATTTAGAAAACCTAGCCAGTTTAATCCCTGAACCATTAGCAAACACAGTATCCAACTTTAAAAAAAGGAAAAATAGACTATTGTAGAATTACACATGTATCAGTGTAATTTCAACATCTGAGAAGTTATTGGAACAAGTTATTAGCATTCAGTGTGTTTGTACAGAGAAGATAAAAATAATAAAAACAGCTAGAATGGTTTTGTCAAAAACAATCACATCAGTGTACTGTAATTACTTACTTTGATGGGATTTCCGGGTTAATCGGATCTGGGAACAGATAGGATTAATTTTGACTTCAGGCAAGGTTTCTGACACTGTCCCACAAAGAAGTCCATAAATAAATTAGGTCAATGTGATCTAGATGAAATTAAGATGAGGTGCAAAGCTAGTTGGAAACAATACTTGAAGCTGAGTTATCAGTATCTGACTACCAAGAAGGGTCACATTGGTCCTGGTTTTTTTCAATATTTTTATAAATGACTTTGCAGCACACTAACAAGTACAGTTTATATATTTTATGGATGAAATATGACAGTTTGGTAGCTTTTCAACAATAGGAAACAAAGATCATTATCTTGGGAAATTTTAGCTCTTATGTATCACATGCTGAAATTTGGTAATAAATAAATAACTGTAAAATAATTAGTGAGAAGACAGAAATGGCCAAATAGAAAATTAGAATGAAGAACAAGGTATTTATTCTGAGGATCAATGTTTGAATGCTAGAGTGGACGACAGAATTTGTGAGCTAAAAAATAGTGATGGTTTTGAAAAATAAACATGAGATGTTATTCTGGTTTTCTTAACCAGATTGCCATATGCAGGGTATGTAAGTTAGTAATTTCATGCCAGACCTGATGAAGACTTGACTATGAAGTAATTATGAAGTAATTCATCCACACTTTGCCTCCCTATGTCAAAAAAGAGCTAAAATTCATAGCATGCTCTGAGGAGAGTTGCAGAATTACAAGAGGTACGAAAAACTGTCTTTTGAGCTGAGAAGACATATTTAATTTATTTCATCTAAATAGCAGAACTCATGATAAAAGATTTTCAGTATGAAAAAGACTGTTATAAACAAAAAACATCATGTGTATAAACAAGTAATAAATAGTTTTGTTTTCAAGAAAAACCCTTGAGGTAACAACCAGTTAAAGGCCTGTGCTTTAGTTTTGGTATGTAGGAAAACCTTCACCTTTGAGAATGAAATGCAGGAATGCTGAGTAACAGGAAACACTGAGGATTCTATTTCACTGGGGTTTTTAAGGAAAAAAAAATCTGACCTATATAGTCTAGCTGCACCTTATTCTGCTTTTGGGATAAGCAAGTGATTTCCTTACTCTTGTACACTCAGGCAACCTTCCTTTTTAAAAATTTTTTAATGCAAAATCTATGTCAAAATTCTGGGTTTATCCTCATCTCTATTCGTTTTAAACTTCTATTTAGCTAAATGTGACGTTTAAATTGGGGAACCTGACAGTTTATCTCAAGTGTGATGCCTTCCTAATAAATCAGTTATTCCAAATAGGTTTACACATACAGAAGCAGGGAACAGAGTTCCTGAATCAGCTCAGGGTGAGTCACTTGCCAGACTGCTGCTATTAATTACTGCACAGATACTCTATCCCCAGCTTTGCACGAATGCTCTTCTGTCTCGTGGATGTTCCAGATGTGCATCTGGAGCACAGCAGCCTCTCTCTGCAGTGGACTGAGATTGTCACCTCTCCAGGCTACAATCGTGTTTATTTGGGGCTTTCTGATGGAAATGGCAGCCACCATATCTGAACACATGACATTAGAGCTAGCTGGAATCACAGATTTTGTCCCAAGGCAATTCTAGTCTTTTGACATTTGTTTTCTGTCTTCCTTACTAGATTAGATCTCCTCTATCACATTGGTTTCATTTAGACTGCATTGCCTCATGGAAGATGTAGTTCAGGCTGTCTAACAGGTGTTTCACCACTGTCTTAGATCAAATTGTGCAGAGTATTGCATTTACTTGCATGGCTTTTGTGCCAGATCAGTCATATAAGTTTTCATAGGGTTATTCCTTATTTGTGTCTTTAAGCAAGAGAACTTTAGTAGATGTGTCAAACTGTGTGATTCAGTAACAAAACAGAACCTTATTTCAGAATTGGAGAATTGGGGTATTTTTTCAAGAATATTTTGTGCTCTTCTTTAGGAACTGAGAGATCTATATGAAAGCACAAGTTTTATTTTCATTGATGATTAAATTAGCTTCCACAGATTTTCCCATCTTTGTTGCTTCAATATAAGAAGAAAAATATTAAAAAAGGATCCTTGGCTGGAGTAAGGAAAGACATGGCTTCAGGAACAGTACTAATGCAGTCATGTAATTTGTAATGTAAATTGAAAAATTTTGTTAATTTTGCTCCTGCCCAGCTGAAGGGTGGCACTTAAGGGTATTCTGGTTGCTAAGCAGGATTCTTCTGGTTTTCACTGTTAAAGTGATCATGTAAGCAAAATTGTTTGTTGGAGATTTTTTATTATTTCTGGCAAAATATTCATATTTTCCCTGAATATATTACACTTATTATATTATACGCAGTTTCTTTGTTCTTAAAAATAAATAGTAGACTACTGTATCTAGACTACTGTATCATATTATTTTTCCATGTAAGTTCACTAAAGCTATCATGTTCCTTGAAAGCATTAAAATATTTGCTATTTTGTAGATAATGGAAACAACCTCATACAGAACTTCTGTCCATTTAAACTGTAGCAGCCATATTTCTTCATCCATTGTAATGCTCTCATTTCAGGCTCAACAAATGACAAGTGTAGTTTTCATTATTCATTTATTTTCATTGATTAGTTGTGCATTTGCATTTCACTTCTCTTTGTCATTGGATTTTTTTTTTTTTTACAAGGCTCACATCCAGTAGCAAAGTGATTTGAATTTCCAAACTGGTCTTATATGTGCTTTATTTTATAGCAAAACCTTCACAGGTGCTTTCTTACCTTTATATATTTTTTTCATGGGTCTTTTTTTCAGACTCTGTCCTTTTACATGGGAAGTGATATCTAGTATTTACGTTTTTCTTCAGTCCTCAGCAAGAATAAGCTATTCTGCCTCCATTTCCTTTCCTCTTCTTAGAATCGCATGGGTGAAAAAACCTAGAAAAATTACTTATAGGCCAGGGATACCTAGAAGAAGTACCTGTCTGCTGGAAAATCCATGTGAGCTTGCTTGCTTGTCCTGACACAACCACCACTGAGATGTGTCTGTTGATGGGGGAGTGTGAAAGGTCTCTGTCATGGCATTAATAGGCCCAGAAAGCATTAAGCTAAAATAGGAGCACTTTATCCAGCAGGACCTCCCTGCTTTCTGCTTTCTGTTCCAGATAGCTTTTCAATCATTTTGAGTTGTGTCTGCTTCTATCATAGCTAGATTTTGACTTGTCTGTCTACTTCTAGTAGTAACATCAAGCAGCACTAATGGCAGTGTCCCTTCTGCAGAGCTGCATCCACTGTGCTGGCTTTTATCTGTGACTTTAAAACTCCTCAGGGCTTTGTCCCTGTTATTCAGTATAAATACATATTTTAAGCACTCTGTAACTTTTGGCAATACCAGCTTATATAACAGAATGCAGAAAAAATATTTTTTATAGCATTGGTAGTGTATATTTTTTATGAAGCAGCATGATGTTTCAATTTATTTGTTTGGATTTGTGATAAAGTAAAATCTTATTAGAGAAAGCTAAATTATACTGCAATCTCTAATAAAACAGACATGAAGTTGATTAAATAATTTAGTACTTTGCCTTTTTCTTATCTTTAATTGAATCTAGCCCATCTCGATTGGACAAACAGGGCTCTTTGAAGTTTTTCCTTTATGTCAGCTTGCATATATGGCTCTATATAACCAGGTTTGAAGCTTGTTCTCAACCATTCTTGTAACAGTAATTAAATACAATATTTAAAAAGAGCAGTAGAAAGCATGGTGATTATTGCTCCAGTACTTTGATGTGAGTCTTGCAGCATGGAACACCAACTTTTTCCCCTGATTGCATCTACAAAAGCAGGGAATAATTCCAGCAAACCTATCAGGATTGATGACAGAATGAGCAGACCTGTTGTTTACCCAAGGTCTATAGGAGTGGGAGAGAGGAGACTTGTATTCAGGATAGGCTGATTTTGCAATGAATAAAGCAACTGGAAAAAAACTGAAGTTAAACTTTGGTAAATCTTCCATTACAATACCATGATTTTAAGGCCTTCTTTACTTGGGTATTCCAGGTTAAAAGGCAGGTTTTGCTTTTTATAGTAAATAAGTGAGAATCATAGAAGTGGTTTGGGTTTAGTCAGAATGAACATGACCTCTTACCTGGTAAAAAACACCCAGAGATATTATAGACAAAGGTTGCAAATGGGCAGCAGGAATTGAGAGAAAATAAATGAAATCAACTTTCTTTTATTGAGGATCTGGGGGTTGCAGTCAGCAGAATTAGCTCAGCTCTGGATTTCTTGCATGTGGCATTGCTCAGAAGTGCAAAACTGTGTGGGGATGGTGAACAGCTATCTGATTTGAGCTGACTTTGCCATTGGGTGTCATTAATGAGCCTTCCAAAAAGGGGGAAATAAATTGCCAGGAATGGAAGAAGGAGGAAAAACAGGGAGTCATGAACAGTTTGAAAAGCAAGAAATAGACCAAAAGTTTATAGATATCACAGAATTGTTGAAGTCTGGGAGACTTCCCTGGAGATAATCTAGTCCCTTTCTCAAAGAATGATTAGCTAAAGCTGATTACTCAGGGCCATGTTCATCTCGATTTTTAATGTATCCAAGGAGATTCCAAGACCTCTTGGGACAGTCTGTTCCATGCCCTTACAAACCTCACAGAGAGAAAGGTTTTTCTTACATAAAAAGAGAATTTTGTTTATGTCAATTTCTGTCAATTTGTACTCATAGTCTCTTGTCCTGTCCTTGTCCTGTCTTTGGGAACCCCTGACAAGAGTCTCGTTTTTTCTTCTTACTTCTAGTTTTTTCTTCTTACTTCTAGTTTTTTCTTCTAGTTTTTTCTCTTTGGTTATTTACACTGATGAGATCCTTCCTGAATCCCTTTTTCTCCAGGCTGAACAGTCTCTGCTGTCTCAACTTCTGGTATGACAGGTGCCCTACCATAACCTTCATGGCCCTTTGCTGAACTTCCTTCCATGTATCTGTCTCCTGTGTACTGGAGAGTCCTGAACAGGGCACTGTAACTCATGGCATGATGGTTAATGTATTCAATGTGTGGAAATAGTATTCTCAAAAAAAAAAGGCAGCGTCTGAAGCAAGGCAGCTGCACTTAAGTGAGGAACAGCCTAGGCTAAGGATCCTCTATGTCCACATTGTCTTAAGCAGTGCTGACTCAGGTGCAGAAGTTTTGTGCAAAGAAGATTTTAATTTATTTTTAAATCCCAACTCCTCCAAAACTACTGAGGAAATACCAAGGGTAAACAAGGAGTACTCTTAAGTATTCTTGTCTTTTTTGCTTCATCCAGGAATGGTTTCCACACATTTATATGAATGCATTGTGGAGTTTGTGTCAGGAAGAAGAATTAGAAGAATGAGGAAATGTCTCTTAAGATAGTCCATAGGTGTATTTAAAGTCTCCCATGTGGGCTCTGACAAAGTGCAGTGTGAGTTGATGTGAGTCTGAAATATCTATGTCTCTTGACAGAATGCTGAGTTTGATCTGATACATTTCATTATCTCAGGAGGGCTTTTTAAATTCAGGCTTATTTCCATGTAAAGCAAGTTTGCCTTGGCTGGGTCATAGCATGGTCAGAATGAACTCATTATCTCCTGTAATGCACTGTGTCCACTTGTGGGTCAGTGCCAGAAAGGCTTCAATCTGCCATGGAAGCTGTTGGCTTGGAAAAGGCAGGCAAGAAGAGCACAGTACAGCCTGAGTAAAGTGAGTGAGCAAGTACAGCATTCAGTTCATTATTGTAAATCCCAAGGCAGGTAGCAAAAAGAGGAGGAAGGTAACATTGTTTTGGAGTCTGTAGAGAGGGCAAATGGGGTGTAAGTAGAAATAATCCAGAACTGTGTAAAAGTTGAGCAAGGCAGAGGCAGTGCTTTGAATGTAAATCTAAGGTAGAGAAAACAGGTGGATGAGAGGAGGGAGAGCTTTTGGAAGAGTGTCAATCAGGTTTTCAGAGACAGACAAGCAGGCAAATAAATGGAAGCAATATATACTGTCACATAAAACAATATACTTAATATGCTTTTAAGAGGAATGACTGTCTAAATAGCTGGTTCATGAAGGAATGTCTGATTCTTCTAAGCTCAAAAAATGTACTGCAATTTATTTAATTCACAAAGAAGCTGTGGTGAAGCATGGTGCAGTTGATATTTACTCTCTCACTGTTCCTACTCCTTTATAATCAGTGGCAAAGACATGAAGTTGTTGAAGATTTTTCCAGCTGCAGTTTCTCTCTTTACAGTATAATCAACACACAGCTGCTTTAGAGCATACTTCAGGTTGATCATATGGATTTAGTTCTGCTGATGGCTGCCTGCATGTTTTTATTTGAGAAAGCTTATGCATGTCATTCTGTAATGGTTCTTATTTCCATTTTAGGTCAGTATGCTTATGATGGCAAACTGCTATAAATGGCTCCACCAGGTGCAGGCATAAGAAACCAAGCAGAAGAATCTCTCATCACAATATACCCACAAGTTTTCCCCTTGACAGAAGTGTTTCTCTTCTGCAAGATACAAACCCTATGTTTCCAAATAAGTTGTCATAACATTCCATAAAAAAATATGTTATACTACAGCATTATCATTTGTGAGGCTCTTGATCTTTCATAGTGGAAGTCAAATGCCTGTTATATATTTGGAAGGTGAGGGACACTTGAGGTTGTGATGTGCTGTAGGTGATCTTTGGACACCTTTGTGTAAATGTACCAGGTTACATGGTAACCAGCAGCAAAAGCATGGGTGTCCTTTTCTTATGAGACAGATCTGACTATAAAAATATATTTCTGACTTTGATGCTGCATTAGTGTAAGCAAAAGGTAGCTCAGTTTTCTTTTTATTCTGAATGAAAATATGCAAGTGCATATATGTTCCATAAATTCCACAGACCTGTCATCAGCCTTCACATGCCCATCCACCAGCTGCTTGTGTTTCTGAAATTATTATACTTTTCTTTGTATCCAAAAAAAACTTTAAGGGTTTTGTTTTTCTCTGGGAGTTGTGTTTTGGTTTTATGTTTTCCCTCAAAAGGAGAAAAGTATTTCACAAATGATCTTGGAATTATTTACAAATAGGAGTAATTTATAAAAAAAATCAATTAGCAGTAGGGCTTAAACCATATAAGGCTTGTGCATCCTGCACACTGTAGGTGAGAAAAAAAACCTAAAATTATTTACACATGTCATAGGCAAACTGCAAAATGCTTCCTATAGGCAAATATTGGAACTTTAGAGTCAATTGAAGTTTTTATCTTAGAAATACCTTTGTTTATCAAGATCTTATACAAATTTGAAGGTATACTATTATACTATTCTCATCTTTTGTGTTTTACATCATACTTATATTCCACTTTTCTCTCTTCCTCCTTCCCAGTGGTACCTTAGAGGAGTTCTGGCAATTAAAAATCTCCCACATGACGTGTGATGTTTCATTTTGCTTAAATCTTCTGTACAGTATGTTTTGACCATGGAAATCACCTGCCCCAACCCACTTTTTCCCACAGATCTGAGAGCTTGCATGAACAGTAGCTGGGTGAACTGTGATTTTCAGGTGATCAAATGTTCTGAGAAAGATTGCTGAAAGGATGAAGTAATGGTGTAAAATGTATGGAAATGGAACAGGAGAGAAAACTTCAACTGGTTCGAATTGCATGTAATTCTTAACTTCTGTTAACTCTTTTTTTTATTATTACTTTTAAGTATTCCTTCACCAGTGCCAGAAATATGTGGCTGTGTGGGATGTGTAGTTTCTCTGAATTACACATTCTTGTATTTTAGAGTTGTCACAGTTTTCCTAGACACTTCAGCTGTGTCATTTCTGCTCTTCTTTTGCTTAAACAATAATAAAGTGTTGCTGGGTTGTATTGTACAATACTACTCAGGAATCATTGGGCTGTTTTTAGAGTTGGGCCTTTTAATTCTATCTATAGCATGTAGCTGTACATTATTATATTTCAAAAGCAATAGCTGAATGTTGCATTATTTTAAAATGAATTTTATCACAAGATTAAAAGAGAGAACCTTACAATTGAAATTCAGATTTCCTCTGTCCTGTTGTGTTTCCAGACTATTTTTTTCTGCATCTGTACTAAAATTGATATTGTCAAGGTAGCTGGAACTCATTCATAAAGTGATCTGCCTTGACAGTTGTACCATCTGGAAGCTGTTACCTTTTTAAAGTGGAGGATGTAAATTTTTTTCCAAGCAGTAGAGATTTCTATTTAGAGTCAGAACTGTAAGTGCAAACATCCCTTCAAGCCAGGTTGGTTTCTCGGGATGCTGGTCTCAAAGCGCAGGTGTGCTTTGACTTGCACTGGTTGTCTGTGACTCCAAAGGACTTTAAGAACAGCAGTGGCTTTGCTTTGCTTTGTCTGTGTTTCCTGCCAGGCTTTACTCCCCTTAGCTGGGGCTGGTGAAAGCTTGGTGCAAGCTGTCAGGATCAGAAGGTTGAATACATTTCATGCTCTAAAAATGTGTGGGGGTCACTGTTCATCTTGACTGTCTGGAAATCACTGAACTAAAATGGGAGTGTGCAGTGCTTGCAGTATTTATGACTGCGCCGTAGATGGGGGGCATCACTCTAATGCAAATGTACTAGTTGGACTTCTTCATGACAACTGTGGAGTTGCACTCTACCAGCAATGGGCTGCAGCCAAGTCTGAATTGATCTTGGGTATAGCAAACCCGTCTGCTGCTGCTGCTGCTGGTAATGTAGTCCAGAACAGTGATTGCCAAACTGCAGCATACCTTTATTCACAGTTCAGACACCATGTATTCCAAAGCAGCATGCAAAACAGTAATGTGACATCTTGCTCCTTTATTCACAGAGGAGATGAATGACAGCTGGTAGCCAGTAAATGGCCCCACCTGTATGTGTGTTGGCGCAGAGATGTGCCAGCTACTACCATCACCAAATGGAATAGGTGGGACTGGAGCCCTCCTAAGTGTGTGTGTGTGTGTGTCTGTGTGTGTGTGTGCGTGTGTGTGTGTGTGTCTGTGTCTGTGTGTGTGTGTGTGTGTGTGTGTGTGACTCTGCCTGACTGTGCACGAGAGGCTGCTCATTGTACAGGGAACCCCTGTGGAAAAAATGGCACATTAGAAAGCATCACAAGCAAGGGATTCTAGACAGAGAGCTAAGGGGCATTTCCACATATTGTACCAGTAATTGTCTAGATTTCATGTGCTACATTTTGTAAAAAAGCCTATGGCACAGATGATGATGATGTATGGTTACAGTCTAACTTAATATCAGCCTTAAATGATTCCTTGCTCCCTACCATTCCAATGGAACTTAGAAATACTAAACTAGCATGCATGAAGAGTGGCACCACCATGTGCCACACTCTATATTTTGTTTGGAGTACTTGTTTTAAAGCATCCTTTAAAATAGTGGTATATTTGTGGTGACTTTAGCGGTTTATGCTCATTAGGTGGCACTACAGCAGCTAAAAGATGTGATAATCTTTAAATCATTCTTATCAAATTTGATTCATCTAACCACTGCAAATGTGTTTTTAAGGTTGGTGACTATCATAGGTTTGAGTGTGTTCTTCATAGTCCAGTTTTATTTCGTGTTTGTGCTTCTACCTTTAGGCTCCTACACTAGATTGGTTGCAGGAGACCATCTAGTCAGCATGCTAAATATTACTATTACTGAATTTTTCTTTCAGTGCTAGTGAAATGAAAAGGAGGAACAGTTATGCATGGATGAAAGCATTAGGGCATGTAGCACTTCTGGAAGATATTATCTGCTTATTTTAAGTTACCTTGGTGGTTAAAAGATATCATGAACTATTTAAAGAACTAAATGAATTATTTAATTCAAATTTACTTAACTGCTCCATCCTGCCAAAGAAAAAAATGTCATAATTTATGAATCATTATTGGGCATAGTATTTCAACAGTGGAAGGTAATGAAAGAGTTTGGGCCACATTTATACTCTTTTTAGACTTCTGACTGATCAGTTACAACTGGGGCACTATAGAGACCAATCAGTGCTTGATATTGGTTTCAATAAAGCACTTTTTACCTTTCTATCATGTTGCTTCTATATTTTTTTTTACTACATAATTTTCCTTAATTACGCACGGGATTTGTTGCATCCATCTTTATTTTCATGTAGTGTTTGTACTTGAATTTTTCATAGTTACCTATGAAAATAAAAAGTTAATGCTGATCTTCCTTTAAGACTGAAATATCATCAGATTTCTGTAGTTATTTTTCTGACATGTCCATGGAAAAAGTTGAACTCTGAGCAAAGCAAAGTGTGAGTAATTCTACCTTGCTGTCACATTTTGAAGAGGCATACAGAAGGTCAAAGTGCTTCTGCAGATCAGAAGCTCTGAAAATTGCTGAAGGGCATTGTCTGCATAGACAGGATTGAGTAACTCATGAAGGAATTAAACAATTAAAGTAGGTTCATGGCCTGGGGGTTGTTTGACTGAGCAACTTTGTAACTAGTTTACCAGAATTTAAGCTTATATGAATTTTTCAACTAAAAATAAAAAAAAAATTACAAATACTTTGAGGCATTTTAAATGCTATGATTTAAAGAAAACACTATTTCCTGAAGTACTTTTTTCTGATGACTTTTCTAATTCCTTCTTTCAGCAATGCCAAAGAGTTTGAAGTAGTCTCTCAAACTGGAGAATTATGCAGATTTGAAGGTGACAGCAAAGAAAAATCAATATTTGCAAACATGTTTGTACTTTTAGTATACCCTGATATTGTATGATTGATCAGACTAAAGAAGAGTATTTTCTTCATCCAAACTGCTGAATTTTGTTGTGATGGACACGGCAAGCAAGATTGTTCTTCAGCATTGACCTTTCTAAAGCTGAACATGTCAGATTCTCATCACAGATGGCATTGCTTAGAGGTTCTTTGTCAGATCCCTTGTCACTGAGATTGTGTTTGAATTTTGGGTCAGTAAAATATAGGCTGATAAAAACCTTGATAGTTATTCGGGTGTTATCTGAAAAATGCAGCTCTTTAAATCCTCTATGATACTACTGTTATGTATCAGAAAGTTGATAAAATTTCTGCCAGAAAAAATTCAGCTGAAATAAAAACTGCCCTTCCAAAACACTAGTAATATTTTATTTAAATTCTGCAAATACCAAAAAAGTATTGTTTCGCAATTCTTGATCAAAAAGAGAGCAAGGAGTTGACACCAAGCCTGACTTGGTGCTGCTTTTAAACATTTCACAAGATTAAACATCTGGTGAGGCTGCTTTAATCCCAATTTTAATAATATCCCATTTAGATAATGAACTTCTGACTTTCATGTGCTTGAAGCTAAGCCTTTCCTTATGTGTGAGCTTGCATGAATCTGTAGCACACAGGGAAGGACATCTGGATCTGGATTTAATTCCATGTTTCCACAACCGAGTGTTGAAAAATAACATAAAACTTTGTGTTTGCAGCTCATTTTATTAATTGGAGCACAGTTATCAACAAGAGCTTGTGTGTTACAAGCAACATTAAAAGGATTTCTTTGATACATTAAAGCATGGTGAAACACACAGTTCTATGTATGTGCAGATTTTGTTGCAAAGATGGAAGATATTGGAAGTCAGGCCATTGTTACTGGTCTCAGTTACAGTAAAATGATAGTGTCTAAGGTGTCTTATGTGTCTAATGGGCTTCTTGCTGATAACAGGACATGAAAAATTCCTGATATGAGCAGTGCATGTGGAGCCTCTCTGTCTAAATTTAAAGCTTCTGCCTAGCTGCCAATTTGTGTCATTATTTTATGTTGTTAAAAACTACCAAATGTATACCATAATAAAACTTAATTTCACAGTAAACTGAAATGCAGTGTGTTCAATCAAATGAAAGGCATTTTAAATAATAGAGCAGGGGTAAAACTGCCTGTGAAGGACAATAAGCAGAGTCAAGTGATAATCATGAAAATATTTTGAAATTATGAGACAGTTAAAGTGATAGTAATGAAAATAGAGTGCAAACACACTGCAAAATTCAAAACTCATTTCTATCTGGCTGCAAACACAGCAAGTGCATATGAGGTATTTAGTTTAATCAGACTAAATCTGTCTGCAATTTAATTGGGAGAAATCCATGCTTTTTTGTTTTGTCACATAATTAACATAAAAAAAAAATACTAGTTGGGGTTTCAATAGCTCACTATATATTTTATGCTTTAGATGTATTGTATTATTAATGTGTATGAACTCTATTATTGTTTCCATTCCTTGTTTTTCATTTTCAATTGTAGATTTTTTAAACATTTTGTAGCAATGACCAATATAAAATTCAGGCATGTGCAACTATCCGTGAAGATATGCATTTTATAAGATTTTGTATATATTTTACAAGTCTTCACATTAGTAATGGGCCATATATTGTATGAAAAAAATGGCTTTATTTGGAAAGAAAACGTTATACTATAACCATCCTGGCCAGAAACACGTAATGAAGAAATTCTCACAATATGTAAGTTGTGTACAGTTCCACCTGACATACTCAGATAACTTCTACAAAAGGCCTTGATTTAATTTTTCAGGCTTTTGATTTTAATGGACACATTTCAAGATTATAATTTTTTGCTTCAACTGACAATGAATATGTGTTCAAATTCACTATTTTCTCACTCTGCCTCTGAGTAGCTGCGCTAGTCTTAAACAGCTTAAGCTACTATTTGAGGACTTTTGAGAATTTGTTGTAATTATTCATGTTATTCTTCCTTTTGTGCCATCTATGAGCCATGCAAAACCCTAGATGCTTTCCAAATTTCACATATAAGGGTGTGGAAGACAGGTAAAATATGAGCTGGTTTTGATCATAAGGGTGAAAGCCTCCCTAGGTGTTGCCTGCTCTCCTATATAGGACCTCGTTTTTTATTTTTCCATTGTTATGTTCTTTTTGCTAAATTCTTTGGACATTTTAAGCAGTTCATACTGATATTCACTGTAGTATATGCTGTGTGCAATTACATGTGAAAATGTCAGACTCGGGAAAACAAGCAGATGTGATGTGATAAAGCTGAATGTTAGCAGGGCTTAGACTGCAAACAGAATTTAAAAAATCATGTCTCAAATCTGCATTCTTTTAACAGATAAGGGAGTATAGAGTATTTATCATCATGGGTTTTGAAACACCTTCAACTTTCATTCCCAGCTATGGACAAGAGAAGTTTGTTTATGTCAGTTACTCTCCTTAGGCTTTGTCAAGTTAAAAAAGCTCTTTGAGTACCATGGTCTGAAAAATACTTAGCTGGTTCTAAGGAGTCATCAAATTTTCCATTGTATTTTTTAAAATAAAGCATTTGTTTTTATTCTAGGCTCTTCTTTAGCCAGTCCCATGTAATAAACTGTTAGACTACAGGCAGGTTTGAAGTTTCTCTCATCTGGAGAAGTGGTGCCATTTAGGAAGTATGCTACCTGGGGCAGTGGGAATGCCTCCACATGGGCACAAGTAACAGAATGGGTTTGTATTCCAGTGGTTGGAATAGAAGAGAGGAGAATAAGACCAAATTTGATTTCCCTTCCTGTGTAGGAAATTTTCATGCATATCTGTGTGATATAAAGATCTTTCTGAATAGCACAAACCTGAATTCAGAGCAACCTGAGGAATCTGGGATGATGCTTATGCTATCCAAGGAAAATGTAGTTGTCTCCAAAAATAAAAGAGTTGAGCTATAGGTAATGCACTAGGAACAGCTGCCAATTCTACAGAGTTCTGCAATAAGGGGTTTAAAGGAATCCTGGGGTACATAAGTTCAAATAACAGCTTATTTTAATTGTTTTATTTTCTCACATATAAATTTTTATTTCTATAGGTTATAATTATTCATAAAAATAACTTACAGCATGCTAATTGGTACTGCATAGTTTTCAATATTAATTGAAATTACAATTACTTTGAACAATTAATTGAAATTATAATTACTTTCTTAAGAGTATGAAAAATTTGTTGTTTGCAGTTGTTTTAAGACATTAATGTATGATCCAAAGTAGACTTTGGGGTCACATATGTAAAGGTAGTGAGTAATACATGCAGAGTTTTAAAGCTCTAGTATTTAACCATTATGGGGGTAATTTTTAAAATATATATTTAAATAGGAAATAAATTATTAATTAGCTAACAGTTAAATACGATTTACCAAACTGGCTCTAGTATCTGAGTAGGGATACTTTATAACAGGATATGTATAGTAAGTATAGAAAGTGTTCTTTTGTACATGAGATTCCTTTTGCAAGAGACTTAAATTGTCCTGAAGCCTTTACCTTTGTGGGTATTTTTATGTACTTTACAAACCATTTAGTCAAACATCAAGTTGAAAGTAGTTTAATAAACTTAAGGCATTGGAAAGTATCACCATGTCTATTCTGATGGACCAGGAGGAACCTCACTTGGTGTCCAAGAGTTTTCTCTGTCCTCTCAGTCTCCTATCAGAGGTTTAGGGGGCAGTTCCTCATCTGTGGAAGGAGATTACCATTGTTTTCCCCATCTGATCTGCTATAAGAGGAAGTCTTTTAAAACTGCAATATATTCAAACTTTTTTCTTAGACAATGTAAGCTCTATGATTGACTTTTATGTGTACGTGTCCATGGCATTAGCCTTTCTGTAATAAACCTATTCCATTCTTTTGTGGAAATTAAAGTCTGAGTATTTAAAAATTAAATTATGTACCTTTTAGAAAGAACAGCTACTCTAGAAGCCTTTTAGAATGGCAGAATAATCCCTGAGGGTACCAGATCCATATTACATGAGGAGGTCCTGTAAGGAGAGTTTGCAGCAGAATTTTCAACACATGATATGAGAATCAAAACAGTGTTTTGGAGACATTTCAGATACTTTTCTGCTGTTAGAAGTTTTCTATAATTTAAAGTTAATAAGGAAAGAAGAATTTATTATAAAAACTAGCATGAGTAGAAGAAAAAATAAGACATGCCATGTGTTTCTGTTGAAATGTTGAATTGTGCACTACTTGACACTATCTAAAATGTCTTGTGGCCTTCACAAGATAGGGAACAGACTTTATATATATTCTCACACTGATTAGTGGTAAGGATTTTGCAATATTTAGTTCAAGTATTCTATTATGGAAAGTGCATCTACAAAACTTGGTATGTCAGCTGCCCTATGTGCCCTGCAGAAACAAAGAAACCAAACAGCTAATTTTGAATCTGCAAGCAAATTTTAACTAATATCTTTTTGATCACATGTCACAAAAATTGGCCTTGACTAAGTTTGAAAGGCTGTATACATACATTCTACCTGTCTAGACCTTGTGTGCACAATAAAGTCATTTATGTAAACAGCTTCTTATCCAGTGCACTTTCAGCGGCCTCAGTGGCAGACTTTGGTCTGTTTCTCTCAGACCCCTTTCCCTACAAAGCAGTTCAGTGCTCACTAAAACCACATGAATCTTTTGCAGACCCTTCCAGCCCCAGACTGGTCTATAATAGTCCCTCTGCAGACTTATGTCCTGGTTTTTTTCATTAAGGCTTCTCCACTGTCCCCTGGAGGTTTCAAATGCCAGACCTCCCAAAATCTCCTGATGATATTGCTTTTAAATAAACACAGCTTTTTCTTATGGAAACCTTTCCCTCTTTGCTGTCACAGACTCGTGTTTTGTTGGAATGAATAAAGTGAACAGGCACAGAAGGCAAACTGGTGATTTCTAGATCATGATATCTAAAAATTAAAATCTAATAGCTACTGCCTTGGTGATTGTACCAGTACCCTGTCACATCCTCCTCTTCATGAAAAAATATTATCTCTGAAGGTATCATTAATCCTAGGAGGAAAATTATGTGAAACCTTTTTCTCACAGATGATTGTTGATCATCCTGCTTCCATAGTAAAGGTTATAAGGCTTCGCTGAACTAATTCTACTTTCCATTATACATGCCATTTAGGGAAAATACACTCCATCCTGATTTTCATCTTCCCAATGAAAAGAAAATTTCTTAAAACTTCTTAAATTTAAGAAACTTTAAGAAAGTTTTTTTAAAAACTTTATTCAATTAGCCACTTAACCTTGCAAGACTTTGTTGAGAAGCTTATGGTGAGATTTTGAATTGAGAGAGAGAAAGAGACAGGAGAAGTTATTTGCTGAGTCCTGTAGTTGAGTTCTCAGCATGTGTGGGTTGGAGTGAAGGGTTGTCAATTTATTGAGGGTGACAGGTGAAATTCAGTGCTGATGGGGTAATGCCTGCTGGAGAGGATCATTTGAACTCTTTACACACATTGCAGATTTCTAAATTAATTGTATACACTGAGAAAAGTGAGTTGGGCAATGTTTTAGACAGCTCAGCAAAAACAGCCATTCAGTGTGCTACAAAAGAAAAATGCTAGGCCATTTAAAAACAATTCTAAAATCCTGAAATATTTTGATATCATTAAGATATTCTGTTTCTATATTCTTGCATACTCTTTGAAAGGTTCTGAGAACCTTATTTCAGAAAGTGATTCATCAAGAAAAGACAGAATTCTAGAAAAGGATGAAAAAAACTTTGAATATGGGACTGTCATTTTGTAAGGTTCTGTATTAATATTGTTGCATTCAAGAATAAGATCAGCCTTAAGAATAAGAAAAACTAAACTGAATTCTATTTATATTTTCAATAATTAATGTGGATCAGTTGAAGCAGACAATAAACTTAGATGTGAAAATTGCTTTTTAAAAATCAACATTTAACTAATTGAAGAAATGTGAATTTTCTCAAACTGAATATTCCTTAGATTGGAAGAAAGAAGAAAGATTGCTTTTCATGAAAAATTGCTTGCAGAATAAACTATAGTGGCAAACATATATTAAAAAAAATAACCTTAGAGTAGGTGTGATGATGGTTCATTGCAGAATTTTAAGGTGAGTTAGGAAGTAGCTCTTGATAAAAATAGGATTTATACTGCAGATGTTTATCATACAATCATCACTTTTAAACAGTGTGAAAACATACTGTTATCTCTTATCTGTAGAAATTGAAAAAACATAGCCAAGTTTCTAAAATTAGTTCTACTTTAGTTGTCATACAGAAAAACAGCACAACATCATGAGAATACATCTTCCATGATGTCTACTACTTACTACTTACACATGATATTCAGCTGGAAATATCATGTGTATCTGTTCTGATTTGAGATAGAATGGACTAGAACAATGGATTCTAAACTGTTGATACCACATTAATCAGAATCTGAATATCTGAAAGTTTTTGGTCACTGTATATGGGTCACAGGTTGCAGGTTTTGTGGGTTCCTTAGTTGCACTTCTGAGGTACCCTAAACTGTAGAAGAGCATGATGTCTGCAAAATTCAAGATTTATTTGATTCCTGACTCTGTTTCCGCTCTTTTTAAGCTTTGGTTTTTCCTTATTTTTGGTGTTGGATTTTGGGTGAATTTTTGGCGCTTTGTTTTGTTTTGGTTTTTTTTTTTTTTTTGTCTGGGTTTTTGTTTGTTTGGTTTTGATTTTTTTTGGTTTTTTTTTTTCACTGCAGAAAAACTTACACTGCTCCTTTTTCCTAAGGTTTTTCCCTTCCATTAGAAGCTGAGAAATACAATACTCAGATTATTGATTAACAATTGTTTACTCAATTACTATATTAAATTTTTTTTTCCTGTGTCTAAGACCAAATCTTAAAAATAAAAAGTTTAATTCTTCTCTGAAACATAGATATGCATACACAGATAAACTGTAGTAAACACCCTTATCTTTAATACTTAAAATCTGTTCTCACTTGCACTTTGAACCTCTAAAAACTGTATGCACACTTTTGGGAATTTGGATTTAATTGCTGAAGGGGTAAAACAAAGTCTAATTTTGCCTCTAGTTTATGGTAGACCAAGTCTAAAAAACATAGGTTAAACTAAAAACAAATTAATATCAAATAAACTGCTGCTTGAGATGCTTAACATTGTATTCACAGGATTAAGATACTAATGGCATTGCTATGAGAACACAGGACCTGTGATAATTATTAATTGCAAATGTAATTTTCAAAATGTACTATGTTACTTAATTTCATGGAAGACCACGTCTTTTGGAAGAAGAAATCAGAAAAACATACCATATAATTTTCCCTGGCCGTTTCTGCCATTGTGATTCTATCTGCATGTTTGAGCTAGAAAACCAATGTATTTATAAAAAAAACCCCAACTTCTAAAATATGTGAACTTTGCAAATATTACCAGTGATGAATGTAAGTAAATTGTTTTCTTTAAGCAAGTTTTTTTTAAAAAAATAATAATTATATATATATATATTTAATTGTGGATAAATCCTAAACCTGTTGGTGGTTGGTAGTGATACTTGATTGAGTTGAGCTGAGTACTGAGTGCTCTAAGCATCCATCTGAACCTATGGCTACAGAGAGCACTCAGGGATTCACAGCATCAGTTCCTAATTAAACAAAGCTGAAATTGTTCTACTACATTTTAAAATTGCAAAACACATGACCACAGCCCATAGGGGAGCTAATAAAAGATAATCCTGTGGCTTGCTTTGAAGCAATTACTCTACGTCCCTTTCTGCCTGCAGGAATCACCTTGTCACATCCCTCACATGAATCAATCTACCACTTCCCCTTCCCCCCTTCTATTTTTGTAATTCTGTCCTTTAACAAAAATAGAATTTAGAGGATGACATAAAAAGGAGAGTTGCAGATGTACTGAAATATATTCAGTTTTTCTGCTACTTGCAGGAGGCTTACAAACAGCTGGTGAGTTAGTGTATTGCAAGCAAAATAGACATCACATGATGTATAAGGATCTTTTTGTCTTAATGAAAGTAGGAGCCTAATAAAGCAAGCCTGAGTTGGTCATATTCTGCCACTGGTTTACACAGACATTGTTTCAAGGAAAAGAAATATTTTACCTTGGAATTTATGTCTTTATTATAGCAAGTGAGATAGTTTTCTCTATACTTTCTGGGTTTTTTCCTTCACTTTAATATCATTGGCAGTAGTCAAAAGCTAAAAATTGCAGTACTGAATTCACCTTTTCTTGCTGCATAAGATTTTAACTCTGTACAGAAAATCAACTGTATTCATCTATTTTGATCCATGCTAAAACAGGATCAGTGAAAGATATGTGATCATTCCTGAAGATGAATAAAAAAGTAACAATGTTTACCCAGTATTTTTGTTACCTTTTTACCTACAGGGCACTGTGTGGCTCTATTTGAGCCACACGTACCAGGGGAAAACACGGACAGGTGTAATTTGCATAAGCTATCACAGAGAATCATTGGAAGCGAGCATGTATAAAGGGCAGCCCTAGGTTCTGATTGATCCCTGCCCTCCCTGTAGCAGAGGCATCTCCCACAGGCATTTTCTGAAGAACTGTTGGAAATGAAAGCGGGAAACATTAATTATAGATCAATATCCCATGGAAACTCTTCTGCAGGACCAGCATTTTCAAAACTGGGGTATCAGTCAGAAACCAAAACAGTATGGGATAGAAGACGTGCTATTTTCTGTACTGCCTTTTCAGCATTGAGGCCTCTGATCAGATACACTCATGATGTAGCTGAACTGACTGTGTTCCTTGCAAAACAGTGGCTGAACTGGAATGCTGTCCATCTTCCTCATGAAGAAATCATACAATTCAGGAGATATACTTCCTTTATTTATTGGCTCCCTGGCCTCCTTGTAGATGTTATGAGGTTTTTATTTTAAATGTTCTGTTGTAGTATTTACTTCTGTTTTGTTTTCATTCTGCCATGTGGAACAAATAAAGTAATTTGGGAAAGACAGAATTACCATTTTTGTTCATTACATTGTCTTCTTATCTCTCCCTGGGAAATGACAAACTGCTATCATACATCAATTTTATGTATTTACAAAATCCACGTTCATCTTCTATCTGCAGATTTCTGCAGGAAAATATAAATCAGACTTTTCAAAAAGCTATGACAGTACTGTAAATATCATAAATCTTAGACCAGTCAGGAAAGGAAGTATTTCTAAAATATGCAATGATGTCTAGCAAGGAAGTGCAGGATCTGAAATTTTGCATCTTACGTATGTGACTTTGAAAAGCAGAAGAAAAAAAATAATATGTTCAAGTTACAAGTGGATATAGCATATATTTATATGTTTACATTTAAAATATCTTTTGACTGTGGTAAACAAACATACTGTGCTGAAGTTTATGTTGCTAATAATCATAACATCATTAATTGCTTAAAAATACATAGAAGGTAATAAAAGTGATATTCATCCAAATACAGGAACTAACTGATTCAGTTAAATACCTCCTGTTACCACTGAAGGCAGCTTTATTCTTGACTTTGGCATAGGCAGTTAGTTTTCTACAGACAAACTTTTAAACACTGCTTATGTGTGGTAAAGTATGAATTTACATGCAATCTTATTTATAAAGGTGCTGTAAAAAACCTATGAAGTATAAATCAACAAAAACTTTCATTGTGCTGTTGTATTTCTGTTCTTTTGCTTTAATGCAATTTTAGTTTAACCCATAATATAAGACTATTCATATTATTATTGATATCTATTCAGTAAACATTTATGTAGATATTTAGTGGATGTTTCAGTGGTTCAGAATATGTTTCTCATGTTTATAAAATGAGAAAAACCTCTTATAATGAAGAAAATTAAATAAAGGCAAAATGGATAAAAAAAGTTTGCTCAAGTCACATTTCCTTTAGATGTTTACATTGCATTTCATCTATTTCAGTGTTGTAAATTAAAACTGCATGAATTATAATAGTAAAGTTATTTTATCCAATGGATTCAAATACCAAGAGCCAAATATGGTTTGACTAACCATTTCCCCAAAGGAATTTTGTAGATTTACCTTTTCCTTTTTTACAATGGTCTACCTTCCCACAAGGCTTTTTAAAGTAACACACTACCATCTGTTGGTTTCCTACATAAATGCTTTAGAACAAAGTTTTGGTACCTTAGTAAAATTATTTGAAACAACCTATTGAGATATATAAAAAGGAAAGTGATCATTACTTTATTTTTGGTCAATACACTGCTGGTTTTGTTTTTGTTTTGGTTCACATCACAGCATGTAATTTATATTAGCGCCATATAAGACAGGGGTACCAAATAACCAAGATTTCTTCACTCTTACAGTAGTATAAAATTTCTGTTTCTGGTGCAGCTGCTGCTGCTAATGATTTTATAGCCTATGAGGAAAAATCATATTTTTTTTTAAGTTTAAGTGATGTGCACACCTCCCTTTTGAAGTACACAGTTGCCTGCAATGATATTCTCAGAGCCTAAAAAAATATGTGGCCATTTCCAGCTAGCGCCAGCCACATGGAGACTTTCCTGCTTGTAGGATGGGGATTGAAGCAGTGAGGCAGTCCTCATGAATTCATGATGAAATGCATTGCTTTGATTGTTTAGAATATGTGTCTGAGGAGAGATAGGCTTTCTCTTGAGAAATCTAAATCAGAAGAAACAAAAGTTCAAGCAAGTACTAAGCTGTAGAATCTAAGCGGCAAATTCTATTTCCCTAGCAGCTTTTCAGTTCCCTACTTGCCTTTTTTATAAGAATAAACAACTGTGCCCTAAAACATTGTGATATTAAGCATAGTCAAAGTTATGTCAACAATATATATTTGGATTCAATGAAAATAATCAGTTTGCAAGTGAGGTATTGCAAAGCTCTAGGGGTCAAAGATTAATACCAAGGCAATGGCAAGATGGGATGATCTTCTGGAATGTGATGAAAGACTCACGGGGAACTCTTGCCTTTTTTGATATATCACCAAACAACAGTTGCATTTATATAATAATTAATATGTTCAAAGCCTTATGTAAATACTTGCAATGTTTTGAAGAGGAATGTTGGGAGGCATCGCTCATTTTTGCTAATGAGAAGTGAGTGACGATTTTCCAAGGAACCCCTCATAGGCCTTTGGTTCAACCAGAATTGCCCTGACTCCAGGTTCATCACAGTTTTTGTTATATGCCTATCACCTTGATCTAGTCAGTGGTTTTCTGGGATCCAGGCATCTGAATGAACTCCACTGCTACATATAATGAGTCACAGGGAACCATAAAAGAAAAAGAAGAATCTATACCCAGAAAAGATCAAGAATGTTCCAAGTAGGAACACGTGAATAACTTCTCAGAAGATGCACAAAGAGGGACAGAAAGAGGCAAAAAAAGTAAAAGGTTTGAGTCTTAAAGGAACTGGAGGTTATGGAATCTTGTGGACAATCTCCATTCCCTGCAATGTTATAGTTATCAAAAAAATAGGCAACAATTCTTTCTAAATGTATACAATTGCTTAGCTATCAGGCAGAAAGTTGCAATGTTGCACCTATGTTCTTTGTTAGTTTGAAATTCATAAACCAAAAGTGTGGTTGAACTGATATCGTAGAAAGAGAGCTCTGTCCAACCACCTTCCAGGACCATATCCAGATGGCTTTTGAGTATCTCCAAGAATGGAGGCACCACAGCATCTGTGGGCAGCCTGTTGCCAGTACACAGTAAAAAAGTGTTTCCTTAGACTGGAATTTCATGTGTTTCAGTTTGTGCCCATAACCTCTGGCCATGTTGTTGGGCACTGTGGAAAAGGGCCTGACTCCATCTTCTCTGCTCCCTCCTTTCAGATATTTGTGTACATAGATAAGATAACCCTGGAGCCTTTTCTTCTCTAAGCTGAAAAGTAACAACTCTCTCAGTCTTTCTTCATAGGAGTGATGCTTAGTGCCTTATTCATTCCCATGGCCTTAGAAGTTGTTTTTTTTTTTTTCATTTTTTGGGACCAGTTAGGACAAATTCAGCCAGAATATCCAATACAGCATTCTTATCCCTGCAGAGCACTTAATAGTTTTCTAGAAGCTATAGAAATTCTAGTAAGATGCAGAGACAGAGTCCTTTAACATGAGCTGTATGATTGAGTATTTACATCTACCAGAAGTTGTATTTACAGAAGTATTTCCACTGGTCTGGGTCTCTGCCAGACTTTGCCAGAGATTTCTATTAGTGATTGAACAAAATTTCCCTGAGCAACTAATGAACGAGGTCCACATTCTGAAGTCAGTTATAAATGTGTTTGAGGAAATGATCAAGAGTTTCTTTCCAGGCCACGGATTTGTGTCAGAGTTTTACCGCTAACCCACTCTCCACACAGACCGTAGAAGTAGTGAATAAACAATGTAGCTTCTGCCTTTAGAGCTGGGTAGTGTCTGATCTCTGTTCCAGGCATATTTCAGTTGCTGAAGGACAGTGCTATATGTAGACCCCACATCTGCTGCTTACTGGTGGGTTCCCATCTGCCTGGGATCTGTAAATGGCTCTGGCCTGGTGCTCCCGACAGCTCTTCTACACCTCCCACTTCTGCTGCTCTCAAGCTACATTGATTTTCCCATGTGTAAATGTGGCAGTAAAGGAAATTATTTAGAATATTTAAGCTAAACTTGAATTACAAATGGGAGGAATTAAGCACACAGTTTTGAATACATTTTGCCTTTTTACTCTTGTTACTCCTTGGACTCTGAGTTTGAATCAAAGTCACTTACAATGCAGAGCTTCTGGATTTGGGCTGGAGCCTTCATTCTTGAGCTGCCTCTCACTGAGAAGAGAAGTATCCTTTTAAAATTATCTCTGTCACCATACATGTGAGTGGCGATATTCCAGATTTTCACCTCTCTGCTGACATGCAGTATCATGTGTTAGTAAATCTAGTTTTCTGCTGTTGGAAACTAATATAGTAAGATTGTTCAGTTTCACATCTATTTTGTAGTTAGAATGCAGAAAAATCAATAGGCAGATACATAATACAACAGTGGAGGTGCCTCAATTAATTTTGAACTGACTAGATGCAGCAACACTGAACCCAGTGAAGCCAAATTTATTCTCTTCTGTGACCCACTTTGAGGTCAACTGTATCTAAGTATTTACTGTAGTGCAGGCTGCAACCTAGACATCCCACAGACTTGTCTGAATTATTATGTCCCTGCTACAGTTTTTGAAATCCCCAGTAAATATTACTATCATTAATGTGTCTAAGAATGTTCCAGTGTCACATGTAAATTGTTTCTTGGGGGGGTGTTGTCACAATGATTCACAAGAAAATAGGTTTCTAGTTTAGGAAAATATAGAACAAAATTTTGCAAGTTGGTGTTTTGACCTTTTCTTTCTGGCATGTTCAAAGCAATAAAAAACATAATTTCTTGGTCTGAAGATGCTTCCTTCATTTTAAGATCTTTTCCACACTACTACAGAATTTACAAGAAATTTATTTGTTAGTTAGCTTCAGTGTACTCTGAACATGCAAGCTGATTTTTTAATTGTTAAGGATTAATTATCTCAAAGCCACAGGTACTAAACCAATCATGACCATTAAACTTCTATTTTATCTCTCATAATTCTTATTTTCATTCTGTAGACATTACTGCTAGACTACGTAGAGTCTCCTGGACTGTGTGTGTTTTTTCTTGGAAGTATTTTCCTTACTAGCTGTATGCCATGCACTGTATACCCATTCACATCTGTGTATTCTGTTAAGAAGAAAAAACACCACTGATGGGGAACTGGTGGCACTGGAGGCAAGAGGAAGGAAAGACATCAGAAGATTTCCTATAATGCTCTGTGTAAACTTTGGTTTACTTCTGACTATCTGTCTATCAAGTTGCCACTGAAAAGTCAGTATTAGCTGCAATAGGAGGGTCTGTAATTAAACCACACCATTAGCCATGATTATTTGACCTAAATGAAGAAATAATTTAGTCATATGGATACTCATTCTAGAGCTAGCTTATTTATCCTTACTATAGTTAAAGCCTTCGATCCCATTCAAAATTACATCAGCACTTAAACTACTAAATCCTGGGGTGATCTGTGTAAGTTAGAATTATAAATGTATGCTTTTTGAAAATACAAATCTGAATTACTCAGACACTTAAAATATTTTCACTTTCAGTGTCTTTGGTGGAAATATATTAAAAAACAGAAGTCAAAATATTTTGAAATTATGAAATATCACAGTTTTACTCAGTAAAGATAGGAAGTCTGCAGATAAAATCTAAAACAGGAATAGGAACACATTATTAATAATTATATGCAGCTGCACTACTGAAGATATTTATGAAATTGTTTTTATTTGTGCTTTACTAGACTGATTTACTAAGCCTTCAGGTTCATAGAACATAATTGTATTGTAGCTTATACAATGTGTTGCCATTCAGGAATGTTAATAATGTGTCACTAAGCTTTCTTCTCTCAGAAATCAGTAATCTATCTGAAACTCTGAGTGTCTTAATAATATTCTTGTTTAATCTTTAATGATAATACATCCATTTTCTTTGTTCTTAATAAGAGTTTGGTGTCGACATACTGTTTTTCAAATCAATCTTTCTTCCTAAACAAGCAAAGATCTGAATGATTAGGATCCCTTGGTGTGTTTAATACACTTCTTTGTTCTTTAGAGAAAAAAAATACAGCCATGTGAGAAAGTTCTATCTGTTCCACAGCCAAATGATCCACACAGCACAGCATAAATAGCAGTTACAAACTGAAATGAAAAGATTTTTTTTCATCATGTCATTAAAAAACCCCAAACCCTAGGTATCTAGTCAATGACATCCAGAATCTGGAAGGTGATACAGCTCATGTGCTGAGCACTTACAGGTTCCAGGGATGCCTGCAGAACTGTAAGGTCCTCAACAAACTCCTGTCTACAGATTTCCTCACCAGTGGATTCTGTTTCTCGGTTTTTTTTACAATTATGGGAACAGAAAGTGAAATTAGGCTGAAAAAACTTTTCTGGTGGGAAAAAATGTGTAAAACATGGATTTAAAATTTTAAAATGTATAAATGAATGGGACATAAGCCTTGAAGTTCTGTTATTGAATACAAATATTTTAGGGTAATTTTATTTGTGGTTTTTCTGCTATTTTTTGTTTCTCTTCCAAAATTAAATATGTGGTCCATATTCTTCTGAATTACTCCTAACATTACAGCTAAATTCCAGTGTTTGTTAATAGCCCAATAGTGGGAACTGACATAGAAATCTAGTGCAAGCAGATGCTTAGTAAAGATAGATTTTAGCTTCAGGTTCTGTGGAGGTTGATGCAGATAATGAAATATGATTAAGCAAAAGAGGTTTCTTTAGTTCCTTTTTAAAATATTATAAAGAGTGACATCAGGAAGTTCAAATACATAAAAGGCTGCTTCAGAAGGGAAATAATTGGTTCCCTTTACCTGTAGCAGGTAAAATAAAAAGTTACAGGCTTAAATTAGTATTAAATCATAGTAAGAAGTATTCAACTCTAAAGGAAGCTTCACAGTGGTGGGATACTAAAGCACTGTACTAGAGGGGGAAGTGGTGGAACCTATTGCCTTCCAGCTGTGGTTACCTGAGAGATACCATGGATCTCATTTTGCAGCAGGACAAGAAAGTTCTGCCCAAAAACTTGTCTTGAAGTAGTAGTATTTTATCTTCTTAAATTGTAGAAAGGAATGAAACATATCACTTATTTGGAGTCTGTGCAAAGGATCCCATTGGCATCCAAGACGTTGCATGTTAGAGGGATCTACTTCACTATTTCTTTGTTCCAAGACCAAAGATTTCCTCAGGATGAGACTTGCCAAGACTGTCATTGCTAAAGTACCTTAAAGGCAGAAGACTAAGTCTAATTTCACTAGAGGGGAGGGGAAAATTCTTCTGTGTATAATTTATTTTATAGCTTTCCTCAAAAGTACTAGAGCAAGAAAATTTTTTTTCTTTCATTCTCCTTCTCATACTGTTTCTTTTCCTGTTTGCTGTTTTGCCCACCTGTATATTCTGGGCTTCAAGTTAGGTTTCTCCTCTATAGTTCATAGCACTTGGGCTATGAACAATAAAATCTGAGGTGCTTATTTCAGATATCTGGTAGTCCTAGCCAAGGTCCTTCAAAAGTTTTTTATTCTTCTTGCAGAAAACTGCAGAAACAGATTTTCTGTCTTTTTTCTTGTTTCATTGTCCGTACTCATAAGGACAGAGTAAAGAATTTTGTAACACTGAATGCTACTAGCTCTCAAACATTCACCAGTCTAAGGTCAATTTGTCTGAATTTTCAAAAAGAAACTTACTTTCAGAGTGTCATCTGACTTTCCAGTATGTTGGCTGTGTCTTCTATGCTATTTTGAAGGCTGAGAGAAGACCCAGGTGGTCTACTTCCTTTGTTCAGTGATTGGGGGTGGCTTTCAGGCATCCTGTACTTACCTTGCATGTAAGACTTTTTAGATAGAGAAAGGCTTTACTGTCCTCTCCTGCTGTTTCTGAGCCAACTCTCTTTTCCTTTCCTGCCAAGTGTGTCTGCAGTGGCACTCTGCTGGATTCCTGTTTGTTCTCCCTGCCCCACTTCTCCCATGAGCAGTAGTCCCCAAGATATTTTATCTGTCTCTATTAATATCTTTGCTAATTGAGATATCTGAAAGTTAAACTTCTGCCGAGTTTTCTTACTTGCAGCCCCATACTTCTGACTTCTTCAGTTATGCTGCAGTGAGGATGTTTTTGTGTGGTGAGAAGTGACCTCCCAAGCTTACCAAGCAATTTTGTCTGCCCTTAGCACCTGAGAGCTTCATAAAAAGCCCTGGTCTGTGTCTGCATACCAAGTTCTTACTGAGAAGGGGCTGTGACATGCTGCTCAGAACTATTTTTCTTGCCTTACTATTTGTTTTGATATCATTGCCTTGAGAAGATGAATATAAAAATAACCCCATTATTAAATGTACTCGTTGTAAATATTACTGCATACTATGCTGGAATCAATCCACTCTGTGTCAGGCATTTATTTCTTAGTTCTATGATCTTGTTTCTGCCTAGTACATTGCTCTTGCCAACGTTCAGGCCCTGTCTGGCCTTTCAGAGCTATCTTCCAATAATGTAGGGAAGAACAGGCTTCATCTGCAAAGTGGGACATAAACAAAGTTATTTCTGTACTTACCCAAATCTTGCACACCCTTAATGTACACAAGCTCTTCCTTAAAACTGCAAAGTGTAAGAAGGTATGAATATGTAAAGTTGTATGTAGGTACTGATTGTAGCAATTAATTTATATTGTGAATAATAGCATTTTCCCATCTATTAAAGAAAATTTCCTTATTTTGAATGGTTCCTGTATATGGAGATAGTGTGAAGGTGAAAGACTTTAGTCTGGGTCTTAATCCTGTCTATACCTCCCTGTCGTGTTGTATTTCCCTGTTTTGTGGAGCTCACAAACAGATCATGGGTTTGATCCCTGCAGGTCATTCAGTTAAGGGCTGGATGTGATGATCCCTATGGGTCCCTTCCAACTCAAAGTATTCAGTGATTTTGTGATTCTGTGGTTGTTGAGTTTGTGTGTGAACTGCGAAGGTAAATGTGTGTTTAAGGTAAACATGCTTAAATTAGGAATATCTGAACTCATAACCTAAAGATTTCCACAATCTTTAATTCCAGTTTGTTCTTTTACTTACACTGAGCCAATGTTCACCTATAAAGCACATTTGGTGTTAGTAAAGTGAACCTTAATAATAAGTTAATTCAAGGTGATCATCTTCACTGTATTCATAAAAGGGGAGTGCACCACAACAGCGGTTAACCTGCTGTAAAACTAAAATGGTGGACTTGTCAAGATAAATTTAAAATGGAAAATAGACACATGGGTTGGTGTTAGGCTGCATATAAAGAGTGTACATACAAACAGGTAAAAACCCAGAAGTGTTGTATGAAGCAGAGATCCCGCAAAACACTATAAGGTGTGGTGGGTGGATACTGTTCATTAATGTAATGATTCAGAATCCGTGAATTGTGATGTGATATGTTTGAAAGAGGTGGCAGAATCTTTTTGTTGGGTTTTTTTTTGTTTGTTTGTTTGTTTGGGTTTTTTTGTTAAAGAACAGAAGATCAGATTTATGTGGTTGTAAATATTTTGTTACTGGGGGGAGTGAAACTGCAGCAATACATTTTAACTGAGTCTTTTAAATTGGCAATATATGTACCTTTCATTTCAGTGAGCACTTCCAGCCCTCAAAGGAAAAGACATTTTTAAAGCTGTATCTGTGTCCTCGCTTCCTCAAAAGCCTTTCACTGTTTTCTGTATAGTCTTGATTTTGAGAATACATACAAACCTGATAACTGCAGATACTTTTTTATGAAATGATGCCTCAAGAGGACAGCAGGTTTCAGAGTGTTTGTCCAAGAGTTCTTAAAATAGTGACTTTAATCCATAAAGCTTTCAGTAATTTGGACCTCACACTTCTACACAATTAAGAGCATAAGTATTTGGCATTAAGTCCATCTTGATTTTAAAAGGCCGTTCCTCTTATCAGAGAGTTTTCTCTAAGTGAAGGCAGACTCTGCTACTTTACTATCTCCTTGAAACCTGCTTTGCTTATAAGTATGTGATTTTGATATTATTCTGATAAAGCTGAATGCCTCCCTACCCTCTCTTTCATGTTGTTCGAAAGACAATAACAATTTAGTGTAAATGTGTGAGCTATTGTGGATTTATTATTGTAGATGGTGGATATTATTATGTGCCCTGTGGGCAGTCAATTGTAGGTGGCATATATTGCAGATTTATATCTTGTCTGCTTAAAACGCTATTTGAAATGCCTAGAGACAGGGTTAGCTGCTTAAGTTGTAGCTTCAAATAAATAAATAAATACATTAAATAAATAATTGAAGCAGGCAGTTTCAGATAATAAAGAGAGATGGCTTCTGGGTAGAAAACTCTGTACGTCTTGCAGCAACAGAATCTTTAATAAAGAAGGTGAAATAAAATTCCCAAAGAATTTCTTATCTGCAGATAAAATTTAAAAAAATACTCAAGCACCCAAACTAGCAGGACGCATATTTGGTGAATTAGAATCTTCTTTCTGTATGGTATACAACTGATTACTAGGGAGCATTTTATTTACCTCTAATTTCTATTTAATAGCCACTGCACTTGTCATTGCAGGTATGGTTACAAAAGTATGGCTACCTTCCACCAAGTGACCCCCGAATGTCGGTGTTGCGCTCTGCAGAAACCATGCAATCAGCTATAGCTGCCATGCAGCAGTTCTATGGCATTAATATGACAGGAAAAGTGGACAGGAACACAATTGAGTAAGTAACCAGTACTGAACTGCTCTTGACTTTTCTGTTTCAAGCAGGGTAAAATAGAACTGGGAAGCAGCAGCATAACTGGAGTATCCAAATAGTGTTGCAGCTTCAGATGGGGAGGTAAATTGTTTCTCTGTTCCTTGCCTTTTCATTTTCTTCAGCTTTTTTATTTCATGGTAGCAGGTCATCACCTGCCTAACTGATGTCTGCCTTTGGGCAAGCGATTGTAAACAAGATATCTCAGGGTTAACTAAAGTAAGGGCCAAAAGGTTATCATTGTGGAAGGGAGAAAACTGGCAAGAATCCACAAAATATATCACAGTTGAAGGAGTCTTGTTTTACTGGAAAATCTTTAGTGTAAACTTCTTTATTCTTATTTATTAAATTTGGCAGACTCCACTGGCCCATTTGTTTAGTGGTTGCTAGTAACAATAAAACGGTGTGGTGATTTTAACATGCAGTAAAATTGAATTCGTTTTGCACGCGCTTTGTGATTCTGAAGTTGTTTCAGACTCTGTGTCTGACTTTGGTGACAGAATGGACACAGAGAAACTCTGTAAAACAGCTATTTCAGGACACTTTCAAACAACTCTGTACTATGCCAAATTATAAAAATATGCCAAAAAAAAAACTAAACAGAAAACCAGGGACTATTAATACACAATTAAGAGAACATATCTGGGGTTAAGACAGCAGATCCCGGGCAGTAATTATGCCCCTGTACTTCACACTGGTGGGGCCTATCCTTGAATCCCCCATTCTATTTTGGGCCCTTCACTGCAAGAAGGACATTGAGGTGCTGGAGTATGTCCAGGGGAGGGTAGCATGGCTGGGGAAGGGTCTGGAGCATGAGTCCTGTGAGGAGCAGCTGTGGGAATTGAGGCTGTTTAGCCTAAAAAAAGGAGGCCCAGGGATATGTTATCACTCTCTATAGCTACCTGAAAGGAGGTTGTGGCCAGGCAGGGGTCAGCCCCTTCTCCCAAGTAATAAGTGACCTGACAAGGCTCAAGTTGCACCAGGGGAGGTTTATATGGATATTAGGAAACAGTTCTTCACCTACAGGGTTGTCAAGCATTGGAACAGGCTGCCCAGGGAAGTGTAGATGTGGCGCTTAGGGACATGGTTTGATGGTGGTTCTGGCAGTGCCATGATAATAATTGGAATCAATGATGGTAGAGGTCTTTTCAAATTTAAACTATTCTCTGATTTGAAGTGCTTGTTGGACTCATTTCAGTTAAATTGTGATAAAGATTATTTTGTGATTTCTGAAAAAGTTACTTTGCTTGAAAACCAAGCAATAATTCAATAGTGCTGTCACTGCATATCCAACATTTGCTTCAGTGAAATATGCTTCTACTGCTCTAAAATCCTTATTAGGGGAGGAGGGGGGAATTGTCCTTCATTTCCCATTTACCACCCCCAACCTGATGTGTCATCTTTTGTTATTCTTTTATGGTAAAGTAGCTGA
The DNA here is from genome assembly GCF_047830755.1 of Zonotrichia albicollis. Classification (NCBI taxonomy): domain Eukaryota; kingdom Metazoa; phylum Chordata; class Aves; order Passeriformes; family Passerellidae; genus Zonotrichia; species Zonotrichia albicollis. The sequence goes on from NC_133819.1 coordinate 136,127,126, forward strand.
CATTAATTATTTTTCTATCATTTAGAGTTTAGGGAAGAGACTACACAAAATGCTGGCAGGATTGGAAAAATCATTTTATTCCACTGACACATACTCTATTGCATTGAAAAGCAATAAAACAAAGCAGATTTTGTGGCTGCCCTCAGGGGAGGTGAGTTGATCACACATCCCTCAGTTTAGGAATTTAAAGGACCACAGACCATGCAGTGCAATAGCAGAAAATGCCTTGTGAGAGAGCCATGCTCAAAGTATGTTTATGGTCCTCTGCAGGGTGAGCAGTCTGTGCTCTTCATACATCTTCAGTGACTGATCTTTGAGGAGAAAGTGCTACCAGTCACCAGGACCCTTTTCAAGACATATTAGTAGCAGCTTTGTCAGAGACAATATATTTCACTAAAATAGTCAGTTCACAGCAGCACAAAAGAGACAGAAAGGGGTAACTTGAGGAAAAGCAGAGGCCATCTCAATTTGTAGTATGAGCTGGAGAATTGGAAAAAAAAAAAAAAAAAAACAACCCAAAATTCTAAACTCAACTGGAGATGGTTAATGTTGCTAATTTGGCATTTTGTCCAGCAAGATTTTCTACACTTCTGCAATTTAAGAGATTAATAAATTCATCTGTGCAGCAATCCAAAATATTAATCTTGTAAAGTGGTGAATATTGAGTCTTCGAGATATTTTGATGCATGATTTTTTTCTACACAGAAAGATACATTAATATATTGCAATTCTTAGATACATGTAACTCGTGCTGCATTTACTTAGATATTTGGAGTCACACTTACTTGAGTCAAGTTAGAAACACAACTGACTCTTAAAGGATTGTCACACTTACATTGGTGTTGAAAAAGCAAAGCAATAAAAACCTGATTTTTAACTAAATTCTGGCCTCAAGGTACCATCAGTTCACATCATCCCATTCATGGGAGATATGACTGCATAATAAAGGGTAGATTGTTTTTCAGTTGTTCATTTGTGGCATTATTTTGTAAATTTTTGAAATTTTTTCCCTTTCATTTACACAGAAAATATGTATACTCTTTAGGTTAGAAATGTGTGACAGTTTTTAATTTGTTTCTCTGTGATTAATATGCTTTAATAATTAACAATGCTGGTGTTCCAAATAATAAATAAAGCAGGAACCCCATTAAAGATATGTTCCCATCTTATGGAAGAGGATTTACCTGACTCTGACACATATTGAGAAGAGATTATGATGTGCCTCTTTGTCTTCAGAAGGACAAACAATTTAAAAAGTTATAGTAACAACTTCATAGGAACTAACTTTGGTGGAACAAAGAAAGATGTCTTTAACAAAGAAATAATGTCCTACAGCAGCAGCACCATCAAATGACTCCTGGGGAGATTTTGCTGCTCTGAAAAAAGATAATCCCTCAATGAGTATTTTGGTATGCATAAATATGAACAGTGTTCATCCTCTCCCTACTACTCAGCATTCACTTGGTTTTGCTATTTTTTTTTTTTTCTCAAGTGTCTTGGAAAGAATGATACATACTTTCCAATGACACACTCTTCCAGGGAAGAGTGAGTGGTGGGAAGAGACATCCTTATAATGGTGTGGAAATGTGGGGAAGGTTCTGAATACAAGTACCATAAGAATGGCTAACCCAATGAAAATACTGTCTAATGTTTGCATGGAGTGCCACAGTATTTTCTGTATGTAATTTATACATTTTTATTATATTGTTTTATATTATTTTTTATTTCATATCATTTTTCATGAAACATTGACTGTGTTTCATGAAAAAGAGACATTTCTAAAATGGACCCACTGTTGGCATTCCTGATCTTCTGCCTCCCTAAAAGAAGCATTGTAGAAAAAGACTAGTTGTTGTCTTCTCTTAAAATTGCTATACACATTCCCAAGACTTGTTTTGCACTTTTGAGGAGTACACTGCAAACTTCCTGATGTACAGGTGCAATGGTCATGTATAGGATGCCGACTAAATCTGTGCAATAATAACAAAGCTTTCATTTTATTCTAATGTCATCCTTTAGAAATAAATGGCAAATATGCTTATTTCAATGCTTAGATAAACTTCTAACCATGTTCTCTGCTGTTTATATATTAACTGTCAGTCACAAAGTAAATTCTGAGCTGTTGGAATTGATTCAGTGGTTTATTTTCTTAGTAAATTAGTAAATATTTTTGTACAAAAGTATACATAAGGTCTGTATCTCCAGCAAATATTCGATGAGAAGTCTTAAAAAAGGAATCATCAGGGCTGAAATACAATATTTTACATCACTCTTTGCTGTCTCTTATTACTTACCAAGTGTCAATAAAGTCCTGTAATAGCAGGCTACATAATTAAAGATGCTTTGAAAGACATTCATGGGGATGTCTTCTCCTCACTAGAAGTTTAAGGGTATAATTAAGTAGTTTTCTTAAACAGACATCTATAATTTGTCCAACCACTAAGCTGAGTTGCAGTAACTCAAGCTGAACCTTCTCCTTTAGTTTCCATTTTTGCTATAACTCTGTCCCAAAAAAACCCCAAAGCCCAAAAACAACAGAACAATTGTGCAACCTTAGCAGCAATTTTGATAAGGGATAAAGCAGTTTGGGCCTTCCACCAAATTTATAATTTTTAATGTTCTGATGCTGTGAGGGTAATTTTTTTTTCTTGAAGCCTTAAGAAAAATAAGAGACAGAAAGAGATTTATCCTCCTAGAAAACAAAAACAAAATATGGTTAGGCAACTGGCTTGAGATAGAAGTTCAGTTTCATCTCTCTGCTGGAAGAGCATCACAGTTTTGCTGCATATTTTTCTTTTAATCTTTCTAGATTTGCTGTGAGTCTAAAATATTTAAATTTTCCTGACATATATAGTTCCTTAAGATTCAAACTAATGGAGTTAGAAGAGGAATGTGACGTGACACAGTGTACAGATAGAGAACATTAGTCACAATTAAGCCTCTTTATTGAGTACTTATAAAATATTAATTTTGAAGGGCTGCTGCAGAAAAGATTTCTCAAAGTTCAAAAACAAAATGATGAAAGAGAGGCAAAATCATTACTTGTATGCACCTTTTAAAAATGAAGCATATTTCAAAACATTTCAAAAACATGTCAGAAAATTAAACTCCAACAAACAATCAGGAACATGGAAAACCTTGATCATATCACGTTAGAAGAAACTATATTTGGGAAGAACACAGAAATCAATGTTTTATTTGTCAATTCCCCCAAGGGAAGACCATATTATGTGCTAAATATCTGGAATGTCATGAGCATTAATGATAATTACTAAGAGAAGTCTTCCTCTCAGTGTGTGTCAAAACAATTACTGTTGAAAAATAAATTAAAATTTTAGAGAAACCTAGGGAAAATTTATATGTCTGAAGTTGTTAACATTTTGCCTCATTTCTGTGCTTGAAAATACTGAGCTCCCATACTAGTCATGCACTGGTTTGTTTAAAATTCGACATCTAAACTTAGCTCAGCTAAGATCTAGGTGATAGATTTGGTGATGTTCCAAATCTTCAGCTGTAAATTGCATCTTTCCTTAAATTTTAAATGAAGGTAATTTCCCATAAGCTACTGAACCACGCCTGCAATGACTTCCATTTGATTTATATTTGGATTTATGTTGTGTGAACTACAGTCCCAGATCTCATGTAACAATAGTAAGAACATTAGTGGTCCAGACACCACGACAACTTGGAACATCCCCTCTCTGTCCAAGCCAATAAGGGTACAAACATGATGGCCTTGATAGGTACATACTACTTCAGAATCAGTACAGGAACAAATTGTGACTGCTTGAATTTCATAACATGTTATTTTGGGCCACATAATCCTTTTGTTAAAAAAGGATTGTCAGTTGTTGTAGTAAGGTAATACAATGTTGACTTTTGAATCCACATTACCTACTGTTCTTGACATTTAGTATTAGTTCAAAAGTGTGAAAAAATTTTTACATTAACAAGATTTTCTGTAAGATTATTAAATCTTTTGGCTTGAAAAATTATTTCAGTAGCTTTGAAGATGAACTTTTAAATTCAGAACTTATAATATTTACTCTTATCTGCTCCTAGCTTGCTAGTGAGCAAACCCTGTTATTAAAATAGGTCTCCATCAGTTAAGCTAAGTAATGTAAACTTTTTGGAGAAGGGAAAGGACTAATTCAATGTAATTCACTGACTTTTAAGTCATTGCCCTTGAAATGATACAACTATGAGTGATACATGTACATTTTATACAACATCTTTGTGCAGTGTTTCTAACAAAGTATAATAGTTATTAGGTTTTGCCTTTTTCCTTGCTTCTTGCTCTTGATGTAGGGATATCACCTTAAGGCGAGAACATCAATCTTTGTTAGGTTTGCATCTTTTTCTGCATTGTCTGTGTTCAGTTTCAACAACATAATTTATAATACCCTTATTAAAAAGTGTTACTAACAATGTGTCTAAAAGTTTTTGAAGGTCTGAACCAATTTCAAACTCATGAAGTGTAAACATATCATTTTAATAAAAGAATATTATTGCCCTTTGGTCTGTAACAGAGGTCTACTTCTTTCCTTCATTTTCTTTCATTGTTAGAGCAAATTAAACTTTTCAGTAATATTTAATCCCAACAGTCCCTAATGTCTACTTTGTTGCATGGTTATTTTATTTCAAAAATCAAAGGAACCTGAAGTAAAATTTCAGGATGCTTCAGCAAATGCTGGTTGGATAAGGGCTTTTAGATTTTTGCAGTGCAGTCTTTTCAGGCACTAGGGAAATAACATTGTTTTCCTTGTACATCAGATATTTTATGTGTCAAGCATAAGTATTCTGACTAGAAATTAGAATAATTCATTCTGTGTTTCTTATTAGAAACAGGTAATCACCTTGATGTCTCCAGTTAAGGCAGTTAAATCCATGAATTTTTAGTTCCTGACCTGTACTACTCGATACATTTGTCTCACATCAGAGTTTTTGTAGGCTCTTCTCAGTGCTAGTGGAATCCAGCCCCATCTTGGTACTATCAAGAGAATTTTGTACTTTCCCACAGGCTGGTGAGCTTAACACCTACTTGTGCCTTTGAAAAACAGTTTGCTATATACCCATAACTACTGCATATATGAAGTGTTACAAGTATAGCTGTACTTTTAAACTACTTCTTATACATTTATCAAAATAAGTGAGGCTGATGATTGTTTGCTTTTTTGGAGTTTTTTTAGACCTGTGCATGTTTTAAACGGAATCCACTTTCTGAGATGACATTTGAAATTACTTTATCCTGTCATCCAATCACACATATATACAGCTGCTGTATGTACATTTATTTACAAAACAATGCCAGTTTAATGGTGAGAAATTTATACATGAAAGCCTGAATGTGGGTATGATTACTGTTCTGTTAAATGCTATTGGAAAACTATAGCTTTTACATAAATAATTGTTTGGCATGATAGAAATACATTAGGCTGGAAAAAATAACGGAGGAGATTTGTCTTTTACATATGCAGTAAAAGCCTTTAGCCTTACTCTCTTCCTGATGGTAAATTGTCCTGCAGCCATTCAACTCATAAAATAATGACTTTATAGCTGTATTTTCTTTGAACTGAATAGTGCCTTACACTACAAGTGAGAAACAGTTCAAGGATATTGCTGTGGAAATTATACTTTTGAATTAGATACCTTAATTATAATATGTTTGAAATGCTGGCTAGTTTATTTTTTTTAATATTGGAAAACAATGAAATATTGAAGAGCATTGTAGAAATACAGCCTTTATCTGGGAAATCTGGTGCTACTGAAATAATCTTTTTTATTGCATGTGATTTAGATTTTTCAGCTTGATTTTGTGCAGAACATTAAATATTCTTAAGCAATAATTCGTGAGTTAAGTATCTCCATTAGGAGTTCACAGTTGCAATGAGATACTTCTCATTGTGTGGAAAATGAGTAAGATAGAAGAACTTGGTAGTATCAAAAAGGTAGCAATTTCAGTATCTTGAATTAAAAGAAGGCCAACAGTCTTTTATATTTATTAGTTTATTATGTTCTATAAAATTATATATACCGATAATTACATGTTTTTATTAGGGATGCAGTGGCTATGATTTTTCTTCCATGTTGCTTTAACTGTGTGGTGCTGTTTCTTGCAGCTGGATGAAGAAACCTCGATGTGGTGTGCCTGACCAAACAAGAGGTAGCTCCAAATTTAACATTCGTCGGAAACGCTACGCGTTAACAGGACAGAAATGGCAACACAAACATATCACTTACAGGTACCAAAGATATTCCTACAGGCATACAAATGTCACTAACAGTGATGACTTTCCACCTAAAGTAAATATAAATTCCCAAATATTTTTCAATACTTTGAGAAGTTTATTATTACTGCACGATATTAAAGTGTTACGATGGATACGTCCTATAAGTATGTATGTGCTGCATAAAAACCGAGTTTTTTTCTTGGATTAAAATTGCATGTATTTGGTAGCCAGTAAATTCTACAAAGCTTACAGCATCAATTAAAAACCTAGTACTTCCTTAGGGTTACCTTTCAACTTGGCAACTGCTCAGGGAATAATGCTCTGAATCTAGGAGTATGTAATGAAACTCAGATTTATAATTTAAATATGTAAAATAGGGTATTGAAAGGAGTCAATCTGTGCAAAATGTAGGTGCCTATGGGTCTCTTCTAAGTACCAATTAATTTGATTATAATTTGACGAGTCACTGACCCAACCATTTCCAGCCTAGGTGATGATGGACATAGGAGTGTGTGCATCTGTATAACTCCTGAGTCTGCTACATAGTTATTAGCACAGTGTGCCTGCTGTCAAAACTGAGGCCTTGAAGGGAAAGTTAGATGGAAACTTTCAAGATATACTCACTAGAGCTCTGTCAACCAGAGAAAGTGTCATCATGTATATAACATAAAGTCCATAATCTGTCAGCAAACGAAGGATTCCAATACAAACTGTTGGAAAATTTACACAGCCTCATCATGGATTCCTGTAATATCTAACAGGGGTAAGTTCTGGGTGACAAAATAGTTTTCAAATTCATTATCTGATGCCATTATTCATAAACCCATGCAAGTATTAAAGCTCAAAAGCCATAATTGTCATATAGACTGTTCTTCATACTGTGGTGAACATATAACTTCACTAGTAACCCTATGTCACTACTGTGGTTTATAACTGAATTAGAGAATTCTAGTTTAAGACATTACATTCTGATATAACATCAAGCAACAGACAATTTTGGGTTGGTATGTTGCTTTGGCTGAAGTCCTTTATTGTTAATGTAAATGTAATTTATAATTGGTTAGAATAAAAATGCCCACCCACAGCACTTTATATCTATTTGCATTTTAGAATTTAAATGCAGTGTGTGCACACTTAGGAGGCATCTACTCATATGTGTGCTTTCCTACCACTATGATTTTTACAGAGTCTGATTCCCTATTTCATTACAGGATTTTTACAACAGTCTAAATCCTACCCCTTGTACATCTTCTGGACTGTCAACCAAGACATTAATCCAAATAACAAATGAAGGTGTCCAGTATTAAACTAAGTGACAACTATCTAGTAATCTTTCTCACTTTGAAGAATTTATAGCAGTTCTTTATCTCTTGCCTCCTCTCTCTCTCACTTTGATAAGACCTCCAGTTGAACAGAGCTTTGATGTGAATAACTCTGTAATATTTTTGGCAGTGAATTACAGTACAAAATACATTTAAAATAGAAGCCATAAATTTGATTAGAATAAAAAAATGTTATATTATCTTTTTGAATTGGAAAATAGCCCAAAGCAAATAAAGACCAAAAAAAAAAAAAAAAGAACTAAGATTATTTTTGCACTTCTCACCGATTCTCTGCTTACAGACTTATGACATGTTAAATTAATGACATTTTAACCTGCTTTGTTTCCTAAAATTTTAATCATATCTCTAGTTTCATTTCTCCATTTTTCTGTGCCACTCCTCAGTCTCTTATAACCTGCAGGTTTCCAGTTGCATTCTGTGCCTTCCTGGCCAGTTGAACCTTGCAGTCTGAAGTGTGCTTGCTAAGCCAGTTTACTAATTCCTCCACAGAAAGAGCAATTTCTCCTTCTTTTCACTGCATGCTACAGCTTACAGTTTTTTGGAAACCAAAACCAAAACCGTACAACAAATATTCCCAAAAGCAAGCTCCACCATTCCTTGTCCTGGAACATTTCCATATTTTCCATGTGTAGTTTTTCCATCTGAAACAGTTCTGCAATATTTCAAGATGGAGTTTCAAAGAAGCCACTTAAAATTACAATTATAATTAGAAGTTACATTCATAATGTATTTTTCCCCATATTACATTTTGAACATTTTTTATGTCCTTTTCACAACATATTAAATTTTGAACTTAGGTGATATTTATTCTTAGAATGTAATGTGTTTACAGACAGAAAATACAGAACCAAAATACAGATTTCTGGCATTGGAAACATCAGCATGGACTGCAATGGGCTGCATTAATTATGCTTGCTCTCCCTCAGGGAATGCATCTTTCTTCTCATTTGAACTAATGTGTGATGTTTGTTAGAATTTCTGTTTCTGGTGAAATTACCCAGTTTACAGTATTTTTCTGCCTGGTATAGTTCATGCTGATAAACCCTGTGAACATTATTAGTATGCATGCTATAGAATAACATCACTTTTACAAATAAACAGAAAGTATTTGAAACTTTTACCAGACAGAAGAGTATAGGGGTGAAAGAGAAGATCTGGGGTACAAGAAAATTATGACTCCATTACAGAAAAAGCTAGAAAGATCTTATTGATATAGTCCTAATCTTTCCTTAGTATTTTAGGCTGTGTGAGGTTACACAATGATCTCTGAGTATTGTACAGAATCAGAGAAGAAATTTAAGAAAGCTATGAATGGATTTTTAAAAATTAAATTTAAAAAAAAAATATTTAAGGGGGTATTTATGAAGGCACATATGAATCTCAAAAATATAGTCACCTTCTCTTTTGCTAGAAAAGTAAATAATCTAGTACTTTAAAGAAGGAGCAACAATGTGAAACAAAAAAGTTATCACTTTTAAAAATTGAGTATAAATGTTTATATGTCCAGTTTAGACAGAGAAATATTGAATATGAAACACTCCTCATCAGAATTCTGTGCATAGTATTAATAATTTGAACTCCAGCAGTCAGTCATTTCTCAACTGCCCAGATTATTCTATCTGCAAAATACTTTTGCAAGTAAAATTGGAAAATATTCTTTAAAAATAAAAGATTTGTCTTGATTTATAACCATGAGTAAGAACTTGTAACAATTTAAAATAAAATAATAATTGAAAAGCTACTCTGATTTGTTTTTTCTTGCTTATGTTTGGAAAAAAACTAATGTAATCAATGAGCAATATGTAATAATTTAATTGGTGCAGGAAACTTAGCTGTAGATAGTCAATAGCTTCATCCCAAACCCACTATAAATAATTTCATCTTTTTCTTGACTTCAGTGGACAATGGGTCAAGCCCCAGGTAATTGTCATTTTTCTTTTACAAATTAGATACATCCTAGATTTCATTTCTGAAAGCAAATGAAATATTTGAACAGGTCTAAGTTTATGCTGTTCAGATAAAGAATGAATGCTAGCTGGGAGCTTCAGTATGCAATGAAAAGTCTTATCTAGCTTGTTAGCAATAGACTGTGAAATTTCTAGAGTCTAAATGGTCCACATTGTGTAGAATATGGAGAGAGAATTTCTTTTTTGATATTTAAAAACCATTCTAAAAAATAAGGAAATACTGGATTAAGAAAAATAAGAAAAAACTTTGAAAATACTTTTGATTCATAGTAGTAAAATTTTTTAATGTATTAATAAAAAGTAATATTTAGAACACATTCCACATTTATGTTGCATGCTATTGATTTTAGATTACCTAGTAGCATATTATGACATCAGATTTCTTAAAATAGCTTTCCTTTAAAGACATTTGGCCATCAAGTATTTTACTATTCTTGGGGTTTTGTCTCAGAAATCTCTTTCACATTTCATCTTCTTTTAGTGAATGTTCAGGAGGATGTTATCCATGAAAATGAAGAGACAAGATAATTATAAGTTCTTTCAATCATGGCAGCAGTAGGTTGAAAATCAAACCCACAGAAAATCAAAAGTAGTAATTCTGGATTAGGTTTAATCAATGTGAACAAGACCTATGTTAACCAAGATAGCACTCTTAGTCTATAGCTCCAAAAGTCAGCAAACTGAAACTGGAAAAAAGCTGAAGCTAAAAAACCTTACATGAGTGAGAGATTAGTGAAGCAACTTCATAGAAACCAATTTCTAGAGAAATTATGGTGCAAAGTGAAATATGTTTTTGGCCAGAGGTAGTTTATTGCTTTCAATAAAAGTTATAGTGTGATTAAAAAACAACCAGCCAACCAACCAACCAACCAAAAAAAGCCAAACCAACCCACCAACCCAAAATATCATGAAAGCAGCAAACAAACCTCCAAAGTTTTGCTTCAGTTTAGGTTTGATTTACATTAGTGACAATAAAAAGGTTGTGTGAACAACTTATTCAAATTTAATGTATGTTTCAATTCATTTTACTTGAACAGTTTCATATCAGGAACAGATCTTAACTAGCTTACTTCAAACAGATTATTGACTGCATCTTTTTACCTACTCAGTTGAAACTCCTGCTCTTTCATCTATTTAAATTTCAAATTACTGATTTTACACAGTCAAGTGAGGTATATCCTGACAATCTTGCAAGGCTCCTGAAGCTGATGCAGCCAAAAATATGTCAGTAAAGCATGTATAGTTTTTCTTTTAGGATATTCTGGGAAAGGAGTGGGAAGGGAAGGAAAACCCAAAGCTTTTCTGAAATCAATAGGACTCAGGATTCTAGAATAACACTCTCAAAACAAGACTCTTGAGGCAGCTGTAGAAATAGTACATGAATGTGAAAAGTGCATATCAGTGATAAAATCTAATTGTTCTTGTGGAAGACATGTATTTTAAAGTTATAATGCTTGATGCAACTATCAGGTTGAAGATCATGCAAAACCAATGATAACCAAAAAAAAGCATAATCGATTGATACATGGCTGTGGTTATCTACAAATAACAGCTCTCAAAATTTATAAAAAGTACCACTCAGTTTATTAGTTCAGAAAAAAGGCATGAAAATAAATGTTTCATCTTACAAATTGTCTTTTTTTAAGTAATTATAGGATCTTTAAATTCTTTGTAAAGTTGCACTGCCAGTATGGTCAAGGTCAGCTTTGGATCTTTCTCTCATTTGAACTTTGCTTTAAAACGATCACTAGACATTGAGGCTAGGAAAGCAATACTTTGAAAAAAAGATGGATTTTTATTATGAAGGGCTTTGTCTTGTGATACTTGCACATTGCAATAAGAGTGGTTCTGCGTTGTTGCGTCCTACACTTACTTCTATTTGAGTTCCATTATCTGGACAGGGTGAGTGTAAGATAACCAATTCCTGTCTTTTTTTTTTTTATTCCTGTGGGAGTTACCACTATTTCAGGTGATTGCTGGATTTAAGTTGTGGATCTAAATAGGAAAGGCTTCATATGAGACATTATTTGCTATTGCAATCATAGGTCTAAACTGAAGACTTCTAAAAGATGAATCCTAGTATCTCTGTTAATTGACAGACTGTCTTTATGGATTGATTTTATTGTAATTCCCCCTTAGAGTTTGTATGGTAAACAACATGAAAGAAATGTAACATAACTTCGGTTTCACATATCTGCACTGGTGAATTATTTTAAGCAAAGTTCCCAGCAAGACAATTTCAATGCTTGTGTAGCTCTTTTTAAGATTGAACCTGGATTGTGGTTAACACATTAAAAGTGGACAGTTGTTTCCTGTAAATACTCTTGTCTGGGAATAACTGCTGATTTATGTAATTTCTCTTTCAAGCTACACTCTGGTTTTAATCTCTCTGGTTTTAGCACAGAAAATATGCTTTGAAAAAAGATATTACTTTACAATGAATCTGGAGATGTAGCATGCTATTTCAAAATTAAGTCAATAGCTGGTCCCATGGATAATATCTGCTATCAAAGGTAGGCTACTCTAGCTTGGGAGTGCGAAACTAGCCCAATGGCTCAATTCCTCATTTGTAATCTGATTAAAACTTAATTCAATGTGCTGGAAAAGCAAGAAAATGTAAAATAATAAGTTTTAATATTTGAGTCAAACCCTTTCAGACTAATCATTACTCAATTTAACACTAATACAAAATTCCAATGCATTTTTATCCATTTCCTCATTTCACATATAATAGCAGAAGGTCCTTCTGTACCAAAATGGGACTTTGACTAATTACTAAGATTCCTAAATACCAAAAAAAAAAAAAAAAAAAAAAAAAAAGTCTAACAAGGAAACAAATAGATAAAAACCCCCAAAGCCTTAGCTGTTTATTTCAGATGAACTTTTTCTATATCAATATTTCAGTTTTTCTAGACATGCTCTATTTTCTATGGGAGCCTGTTGATTCATTTGCCATATTTCTTATACATGGCAAATAGCAGAGGCTCTAGTCCTTCACAGAGCTCTGCTTCAGGCAATTCACGTGTCTTAGGGAGCACTTAGCAAGACTGCCTGGGAGCACATCTGCCTCCTTTGTAAGGGATATTCTTAGCATAGCAACAGGGAAGTCTTTGGTAGTGGAAGTATAAGTGTGCCACTGTGATGTGGTTTTGATTTTGTGTCACAGGACACGTTCCAAAATGCTGTACTTTCTCAGGGGGCACAGACAGCATTTTATGAACTTGCTAATTAAAACATCTCAAAAAAACCTAAGTCTCAAAGGCAGGAGCTTTCAGAGAGGGGTTCTGCAAGGGCTGATTGTTGGTACAGCATGTCCAATATGTTTTTAATCACAAAAAATGCAATGCAACACTGACCATAAATTTACTGATGACCAAATAATTATGAAGGGGCATGATAGAAACACTTTAAATCACATGACATTTACATCATGTAGAGCAAGGTCATGCCTACAGATCAGAGGGTATTTTCTCTCTGACAGCAAGATCAGTACTGCAGTACTTTTTAGGTCTGACAGAGCCAGTTTTGAAAGAGCATTAGAAATTGGTTAAGTTGAATAAAAGTCACTAGAAAATATTCAATTGACTGGAGAAAATATCTTCTAGCCTGAGATTTAAAGAGTTCAAAATTTTAATTGCTTAGAGACAACAAAAAGATAATGGCTTTGCAGTGCAGAAATGTCTTTTAAATGTCTTTGTGTATAGGGGGAAAATTTTGAAGCTCATGAATGTGACCAAGAAAAATAGAATGAGAACCAATAATATAAACCAGGCAATTAATAGAATAGGCACAATTATGAATTGATTAGTTAAATCACCTTTGGAACAAAAGATCAAGGAAAACAGTGGATTCTTTACAATGTATTGTCTTATGGTTTCTCTTGATATCTTATTGGAACATACATGCCAGCTAAAAAATTATGCTTTGGTTAGACAGCACTATTGGACTCAATACATTCAAATAATTTTGAGTGGAAGTCCAAATATGTATCTTTATGTTTTCTACATAAAGCTGTGAACAAAATGTATATTTGAAGTAAAATCTATAAAATTACGCTTGAAAGATTTGTTTCCATTTATATAAACATGAATACCATATAATCAAGCACATTTAATGTACCAAACAAATCAATCATTCAAAGTTTATTCATAAAAGTATATTTGTTCTCCTTTAATGTCCCATGCTGTGTAAACTGGCAAAAATATTACATATACTCTAGAACTATGTAATTTCTGAAATTTGTGCTGGACGTTCAGTCAAGCACATGTCAAATGAACAAAGAGAATCTTGTTGCAGCAGTTTCAGAGCAGACACAAACCTAAAAGAGTTTTTGCTGCCCCTATGAATCCAGTGGAAATGATGCAGAAAATTGGATAGGTCTTGATTATTGACATTCATTTCTTGAATTCAATAATGAAAATAAAGATTTTTTTAAAGATATTTTCACTATAATTTACTAACTCTGAGAGTAATCTTCAATTCTTATATTTTTTTGCCTTTTCATATATGTGTAACTTGAAGAAGTGGTGAAGACTGAAATTTCTCTTTAATATATATTCCTGAGTTAGCACATAATTGTCTTCTATAAAATTATTTATCTGATGGATTCTGCAGTGTTATGCAAGATTTACAGATGTGATCAGATCATCAAAGGACATCTTAGCCTGTACTGAAGTCAAAAGGCTTTGTTTCTGATAAGGAATTTATCCAGTTGCAAATGCAACAAGGCTTTGTGAATACTGGTTGGTGGTCACAGTATGGAGTTCTGCTTTTGTAAATGAACTCACTAATAAGTAAAAATTTCATTTCAGTAAAAACATTTTTCTTTTGATCAGAAAGAACATGACATTCTTTAGCTCTGATGGATTCTAATTGTGGTCCAGGAGGTAAACAGTCAGCGGTTGATTAATCTGGTTATCCCACTGTTAAGAATTTTTCATTTTAATATATTTTAAATCTTCTAAATATAAGACTTTTTGTACTGCTGGGAGTAAGCCAGCTAACATAATAAGTTCTAGCTTAAAGGACTATACAAATTGACACCATAATTTTGCACCAGCTTGTTTAAAACTACTCTTCCTAAAGTATATAATGCCTGTATAGCATGTCTTATTAAAGGCACAGAGCATATAATAATTAGGGGAAAATGGATATTAGCAGTGTCACTTACCACTCTGTTAAATTTAATCTGTGTAATGTTTCTCTGTTTCTTTCAGCATAAAGAACGTCACTCCAAAAGTAGGTGATGCTGAAACCCGTAAAGCCATTCGCCGTGCCTTCGATGTGTGGCAGAATGTAACCCCTCTAACATTTGAAGAAGTTCCTTACATTGAATTAGAAAATGGCAAGAGAGACGTGGATATTACAATCATTTTTGCATCAGGTTTTCATGGAGACAGTTCTCCCTTTGATGGGGAGGGAGGATTTTTAGCTCATGCATATTTTCCTGGCCCAGGAATTGGGGGAGACACTCATTTTGACTCAGATGAGCCATGGACTTTGGGAAACCCCAATCATGATGGTAAGAGAAGATTTAATTTTAAACAAAATAGATGAGTGGCATGAATTTTCAGCTAATAGAACTACTTCCCTGTTCCCCTGTTCCTAAAGTCACATGGTTTTCTTTCCTTGGCTAACATTACTTTAGAAATATATTTGGTTGATCTGTCTCTGAATCTAAGGCAGAAAAGTATCTGCCTGATTGTAATACAGTATGAAAACATGTTTTGCTTGAAAAACATTGAATTCTTATTAGGAAACTTCATGATCATTCAAACATTGTACTGGTGAATATTTACCTAAACTACTTTAGTTTTGCATATTTTAACATGTCAAACTTATTTAGCTTTAGGGGAAATGTGGAATATTTAACAGTGATATAAGAACTACTTCAGCTATCCACCAATTCTGTGGATACTAATGGACATGAAACCTAGTCTTCAGTTTGCATCTTTGATGATGCAATGGCAGGCAAATCTTAAAGATGCCATTCCAAGAGCGGAATTGGTGTTTCCCAAAAACTTTTGAATGTCTTTTGGAATTGTTGATTTTAACATGTCAAATCTAATTAAGTTGTACATTCCCCACAGTCAAATGAATGACTGCACAGTGCAGTTTGTGCACCGATCATTTACCAAATAAAGACTAAATATACCCTTTATTCTTCATGACTAAAATCTGGCCACTGCCAAGCTCTAAGGTGATGTGACTGAATTACTGCTATTATCTGTGAATGCTGATTAAAAGCTAAGTCTAATTTTGCATCTCCAGAACAGTATCGAAGAAGAGATTTTCTCTAGACATATTCTGTGTTTGATGCTGTGGCAGGTTTTGTTTCCAAGCAGCTTCAGTTGTCCTAGTAGATCCCTCTAAGCCAGGTACATGAAGTTTGACACATGTCTTCAGAGACACACAAATAGGATGTTTCTGGCATACAAAAGGCTATAGATATGGCAAGAAGTGGAAAACTGTTGTATTTCAATGTTACACTGAATTTATGACTAATGAGAGGCTTTATCTAATTCCTTTTCTTTCCCCTTCTCACCTGAGATCCTCCAAGAAAAACTGAGAACTTTTTATGTCGCAGTATTTGTAGCCTGGGGTCTGAAACAAAACTTTAATTTAGCATTTTAGTATAAATATGGTGTTGTGACTATTTCATTGGTGCAATACTTCTGCTCTGCTGGAGTCAATTGAAGCAAGAGGTGTGTAAGGTACTGTAAAAGCCCTCAGTTGTGCAATGTGTTCAAGACGCTTCATTATTGTGAAAAAAGCCCTAAATTCTTACTGGAGGAAAAACTGTGGTATTGCATAGCTCATATTTGCCTTCTTCACATGTTTAGCTCAAAGGAGCACTGGTGGGAGTCCTCTGTTTGTGCAGTTTGGGTACATAGTCAGACATAGCATTGTGAGGGTAAATGAAGGTGATTTTGTGTGTCTGGTTTTTATGTTGGTTAGAGACCAGCACTGCACATAGTGTTCAGTGATTTTGGAGCTCTTGTTTGAAGCATTCAGGAAAATCTACAGGCATGTGTACGTTGAAGTCAGGATGTCAGTTTAATTGGGATAACTCTTTTGGAGCAGTTCCACACCTTGTGTGAAAGTGAATGAACTTCTGGCTGTCTCATTCTTCTTTAACTTAAGCAATTTTCATATTGCCTAATGGCACTCATTTCTTTATAGGGCTTTTGAGGTTTGTGTTTTGTAGAACAGTTTTCAAAAGCTATTGCTTGTATTAATGTATTTTAATATAATGTGATTAAAAAAGTCAAGGGAAAGTAAATTGATGCTATTACTAAAATTGTGATTTTATATATCTTAGAACTTTGAACTTTTATAATAAAAAAGGTTTACTATCTATATCACAAATGTTTAAGAGTTATGATTGGAAATTTTTCTGAAAATTTAATATCTTATGTACTTTGATGAGCTTATATAAACTTTTTTGAGGGACATTCCTGATAAAATGGAATATTAAATGTAAAAAAATTGAAGACTTTTTGAAAATACATGATAATTAATAGAAATATCTTACCAATGCAAGTTCTTTGAAGAATTCTGGCAACTGTTGGTTTCATTGTTGATATGGTAAGAACTGTGTCATAGGTCATAGTTGTTGTCCAGAGAAAACTGCCCATCATTGTAACCCTAGAAAGATCAATAGATGTGCATTTCTTCTGAAAATGCAGGGCATCTGTTTGTCTGATTGGTGACTTTTAGTTATTAGGTAGGCTAGGTTTCCTCATTGTCTTACTAATTAGCTTATATCTAGGAATTCTGGAGGATCATGCAGGTTTTGGGGGTTTTTTGTTTTTGTTTGGGTGTTTTATTGTGGTGGTTGTTGTTGTTGGGTTTTTTTTTTGGTTGTTGTTTTGTTTTTGGGTTTGGTTTGGAGTTTTTAATTTGTTTTGTTATGTTGCTGTTGTTGGTTTTTTTTTTTTTGTTTGGGGTTTTTTGTTTGTTCGTTTTTTGGGGTTTTTTTGTGCCTGCAAAAAATTTCCAGGGGGAAAAAGAAGACAAGCACACTATTTGGGATTGACAGGAAAGAAAGACTTACAGCTCTCTTAGGCTTCCTATAATTTTGAGCTGAGTCTCAGAACACTGAAAAGCAGAAGGTTGAAAAATATGTATGTGATCTTAGCTATGAGTCATTTTTCCCAGGTGAGTGTCAATTTTAAGATTCATTGTTCCAATAGTCCAATAGACACCTTCTTGTAGTATTATTTGAAATCCAATAGAATGGGAAAAAGATTTGATGATTTATTTTTATTTTTAAACTAACCCTCACCCCAAGGGGCTGATTTTCTCTGATTCCTATTCCAGTATTCCGGAGAGATTCAAAAACACAGAGCAACTTGTTTACTTAGCAGCAAGAATGCAAAAATAAGGTCCTTTTGAAAATCCCTAGCCTCATTCTTCACCTTGTACTGTTCTAATGAAAACAGTTTATATGCCATCTACCTCAGAAAAGACAGGTAACTTAATGGAAGGCTTTCATAAACTGTTGTCCTATAAAGTAGTTTTCATTCTAAATAAGGAATCATATACAAAATCAATATTCTGAGTATAGTTAATTACTACAGCAATTTATTCTGACTACTTCATTTTAGTGTCTTCATACTTCAGGTTTTTGGTTGATTTGATGGGGTTTTTTTCTTATCACATTTTGTCAATTTTCTTGTATTTTCTTTTGTTTAATCACACTCTACACTCCGAAGACAGTTGCAATAGAAATACATCATCTTCAAAGCTCATTGCTGCTTTCCTTTATTCTCACTTCAATGGTATGTTCTTATCAATCGTGTTCTCTGAAGAGATTTGTGCTTTGACTCCTCCCTCATCCTGAAGAATGAATGAGGCTTTTGTAGGAGTAGAGACTAATGGGCCTGTCACTCAGGAAAAAACCTCCTGTCATACAATTTTACACTTGCAGGCTTTCTACAAGGATATATTTCTTTGCTTTCATAATACCCTGTAAGCAGAGTACAGCCGGTACCTCAACTCCAGCTGAGCTGTGGAGGGCTTTTCTCTGAATTTCCATCCATGGTGCTGCAGGTGATCCTAGAAATATTGCCAGAAAGAAGGACAATAGACTTAGCATCCCAGGGAAGCAGTGGAAACAAGGACAGAATTTCTTTTGCCAGTGAATGAGGGAGATATGGAGGATAAAATATGGTGCGCATTTATTTTCTTTTTTTTTTTCCTTTTTTTTTTATTTAATAAGGAAAGGAAATTCTATTCTTTCAACATTTTATGCAAAGTGTGTGTATTGGACTGTCATCTTCTTTCAGCCAGTTGTCATCTTCTAGTTTCCCATTTAGCACAACTACTTTTCAAGTTCCCAAGGGAGGAGGCTGTTTCAATTACAGCAGACTCCATTTCCTTTTTGATCTCCCTATCTAGACCTCAGGTGAGATAAGAGCCTTATCTTCCTAAATTGTTTGGAACAGGATGGTTTCTTCATGCACCTTATGAAGTATCTTGTGCTCCTAGGCAGTCTCAATTGAAACTCAGGTTATTCTTGTAGTGCTTGGCAAATACAGCAGAAGAACAAACACTGTTCAGGAACAGCAAATCAAAATGGATGGGATTTTACAGGAAAATGTTTCACAATATGTGCAGTTAAAATATAAAAAGGTAAAGGGACAAACAGGAAATGGAAATCATGTTGCATAAGTAGGTATCTGAAAAATCATCACTTATTGGGAAAAAAATGTATACCTTTACTTTCTTTTGAACTTAAAAACTGTAAATAAAACAAACAAACAAAAAAGTGAAGAAAAAAGTAAGAGGAAGAAATCTTAATATACCAGCCTTGAAACTAGGGAGGAATTTCCTTGTTCCCATGACTCTAATCCATTTAGGCGATATATATCCCCTCATTGTTTTTAAATTTAAAAATTATGGACAATGAATGATGCATCTAAATCCAGAAAGTTTCAGTGATTTCTTCCCAGGAGTGGCAGTACATTGGAGATACCGTACTGTCAAAACGCTCAACAAAAATGTTTTTCAAAGTATTTCCTTCAATGGCAATATTTCAAATGACTGTCATGAATTTCAAAGTCACTGCCAGGGAGCATCTCAGATAGGTACTGTCTCTGTAAATTTTCTAGCAGCTTGAAGAAAAATCCTGTCTTACATCCTGTTTTTCTGTACCAGAACTGAAAGGGCCGTCTTATTAGCCTTATTGCATTGGTTTATCAAAATTGATTTCACATTTGTCTGTCTACATGCACTTAAGTTAGTTTAAACCTTTTTTAAAGCAGTTATTTTTTTCTGGGATATTACTGAATACATCTAAACCTATTTAAGGGAGTGTTAAACCAGTTTAAATTGAGAGCACACTACATTTAACTAGATTAATTTAAGATTGACCTACTTGCACAAGTGCAGCTTTTTAAAAAAGGTCAAGATTTAGAAGAAGTGCTTGGGGAAAACAAGGATTTCTTGGGAGCTTAGTTTTCAAGCACATTAGACATGATATGTAATGTACCAATTACTGGATAAAATGTGACCACAGAACTGTGTCTTCCAGCAGCAGAAAATATTTGGCAAAAAACTAAGTGTAGATAAACACAGTAGATCAGTAGTGGTAATTTGAGACTGTTATCTTCATATCAGCAAGAGAAATAAAAGTCAAACTAAAATAGATTGTTTTTTACCTCTGTAGAAAATTTATCAGGGTAGATAGTGTACCATACTGAAATTCTGCAGAAAATAGTTCTTCCATCAAAGAACATATGATAAATAATAAGAAGTGGAACTACCTTATAGAAGTAATAGATGATTTTAGTGTACATGGACATGTAAGGAAAATATTACTGCTATCTACTTACATACATGTGGGATATTTGTAACTTGTGTATACATAAAGCTCTGTCTTTGGGAAAAAAAACTTTAAAATTCAGTAATTCAGTTTTGTTTATTTTTTTGTTAATCCTCCAGCATTCAAAAAATTATTGAAGTTTTCAGGCAATAACTAGAAAACAAGCAAAGAAAACTGTCACTTTGTACCATGCTGTTTGTAGGTTGCCAAGTAAAAGCTTCTTGGAGCTGATGCAAATACAGTGTCTCGTGTAATGTACTTGGACTCCAGTTAGTGTGTAGATTCTGCTGTGGGTACTCTGCTGGCAGCCAAGAAAAATTTATGAAAATCCTGATCTCTGAACTGCATAGATCAACTTGTAGTAAATTTCTTTTGGCTGCCAGTGTGGTTGACACAGTGCAGGAGATATATGCTATTGGAAGTATGAATCAGTGGAGTTGTGAAAACCATCTCCTAAGGGAGCTCTGTGTCTTGAACAGTGCTCATGCTGTGGCTTGGTATAAAGGAAGCCAAGCATTTCAGATCAAAGGAAACTCTGTATTACAATGTTAACATGGCTTTAATTTCAGAAAGCATAGTGCTCTTAATTGATTATGTATGTTTTTTAAAAAGCAATTATCAACATCAGATTTGATCTGTAACCAAGCAGTGTGACCTTCCAGTTGTCAAATGCTTATTTTCTAGTTCTGTTCTATGATAACTATGTAGAAGATTAATACATTATTTGAATTTTTATTTTATAGTACTTGTGTATGTGCTTGTAAATAGAGAATTGCAAAAGCGGGTTCAGATCAAAGGTTATCCTACAAAGTATCCTATTTCCAGTTAATAGCTATTTACAGATACCTAAAGAAGAGAATAAGAGCAGAGTAAACATATGGCAGTAAAACCCCAGCATATTCCCTCTTAGCTTCCAGTAATCTGTGGCTCATTGAATTTCTGAGGCACGGGCCATATTTTTGTGTTTAGTAGCCTGTGAGGGATTTCCTTTCATTAATCGGTGTAATCTCTTTTTGAATTCACGTAAGCATTTGGTATCCACAACATCCTGTGACAATATGTCCTGTAGTTTAAGCAGACGTGAAAGACTTCTTTCTGATATTTTTTTAGACAGATGGATGCCCATATTGTAAGGAAGTAATTTTCTAGTAATTTTATCTATTCCATTCATATTTTATGGGCCTCTGTCATATCTTGTTTACAGGATAAAGAGACTGAGACTGTGGAATTGCAGCCTTGTTTATATACAATTATAAGGTTAAGAAAGTACAACTTCAATTTTAAATTGAAACTATTTGAGTGCAAAATGGGAGAATTAGCAATATTGTAAAAGATGACAAAACTCAACTGTTGCATTTATAATATTACACAGTGATAAAGATACCAGGACAATATTTCAAGAAGCTTTGCAAGTTGCAGGCATATTGAATAATCATTGCTTCTTTAAATTTCTTCATTTTCCCTGAAATCCATTTTAATTCAGAAATCAATTAACACAAATAATACTTTCTGTCTCTAAACCACAACATTTTCAGTATTTAAAAAGAAACCAGTCCTTCCCTTATCAGTAAGTGCATTTTGTGCTGCTAGCACATCCTCTGTCCTCAAACTTTCCAAACCTTCCTGGATTATACTTGCTGATGTGCACCTGTCCCACATCCAGTCACTCCAAGATTGTACCTAAAATCCTAACTCTCAGATATCCAGCTTCTGATGCATTAAAAGTATCCTTGAAAATATTATCATGGCATGCAAAGCTGCACTGGAGAACTGAAAAATCCCTTTCAGCTATTGAGGAGATGGGAAATGATCATAAAAAATCATAAATGGCCCTGGCTGCTGGTGAGGACTCAGTCATTGGACATAGGACTATGTAGATAGAAGAGGATCTGTCTGCTGGACCCCATCTACCAGCTGGAAGCCAGATGATGGAAAATGGTAACTGTTGGCAAAGTACCCACCTCATTTTTATAATTTTTGGGGACAATTTTGCTTTCGTGGAACACCCTTATGGCTTTGAGGAAAGCACTTCATTTGCATGTTTTTAAAAGGGAAATCTGTTTAAAACTGGCAGTCAGTGAAAGCAGTCTTGTGGATGAATCCAGCCTCATGTTGACTGGATGCTTTTAATACATCCCAGGGGCTCTCAGTGTGTAATATCTTATTCTCAGCTTCCTTCTTGGCCTAGCATTTCTATATGCCCTATTATGCAAACTGAAAGAGAGGCTGAGGAATATGTTGAGAGAATTGACTCCGTGATATTCTTAATTAAAGCAGTGGGATTGTAGACCAAGATGCACATCTTACATCATGCTTTTCATGTCTATAGAAGCAAGGTGATATTTAAAGTGTAGCATAATTGCTAGAGACAGTCCTGATGCAGGCTGCAAACCAAAAAGGCAGCAGAGCTCGAGCCACTGAGTTGCATATTGCTTCCATCGTGGCATAGGTAAACACAGATCTTTGCAATCCTTTGAGGAGTAGTTAGGGAAGCTGCAAACTCAGCTATCCATTCAAACTGCAACTGGAGGTTATTTCCCACACACCAGGGCCAGCAGAACTTGCTTGCTTGCTTGCATTTGCCATCTGCCTCGGTTTGTGATCAGCCAGCCCATCTTAAACTGCTAATGAAAAGTGTTAAAGCGGATCTGGCTGACTTTGCATGGAAATAAATGAGGAAAGTTCACATTGTCTGTTACATCGACTCTGCTGCCAAGGAAACATCTAGCTGAAAAGCAGCATGGGTCCTTGCAGACAATTTTGGCAGCATTTGCACCTAAAAAGCACTGAAAAAAAAACCCTGCCTTTTTTTTTTCTTTATTTTCTTTATTTTTTTTATTCTAAAGATGTCATTGTCTCAAACAACTGTTTTTGCAACAATGAAGTCAAGTTTATCTACCAAAATGGATTCATTTAATCAGACCCTCATACAAGTATATTAGGAGAACTGAGTTTACATGGGAAAATTTAGTTGAAAAATGTTTGTTGTAGTGATTAATAAGTTGAAGCTAACCGGTTTGGAGTTTTTGGCTTCATTTTCTCTTATTGTCTTTCTCATTTTCCCCCTGCAGTATATGAGAAAAGATCATTGGGAAGCCTTTTTTTTTCAGGCAAATACATTTATTTTAAATGAATCCAAACAAAATGTGGGCCAACCTTTTCATGATTGTTTTTATGGCTCCACAACCTTTCACACACAAAAAACCCCCCTAACACTACATATACAAAAAAATCCCCTACCAAACAAATAAATACTCCTACATTATTATTTCCTACTTTTAGAAAGAAGCTTAACAGATTTTGAGTACTGAATCTAAGAGAGCTTCATATAACTTACATGTTTCAGAAAGCTTTAGAGAATGGGGAAAAAAGGAAAAAAACCTCACCATGTTCCAGTGCTTTTTTATTCTTATTCTCTATGCATTTTATAAGTGTTTACCATCAGGCAATATTTCTTTAAAATGTGTGATACCAACTAATATTAGTGCTAATAATAGAGGAACTGCCTTAGGAGCTATGAGATTTCACACCAGAGACTGAATTTCACGTTCTTGAAAGATTATTTGCTTTGAAGAGCTTGTGAAAAATCATATCTCAAACATGTTGAGTTAAAAAAAAGAGAGAGACAAAATTCCCTTTATTATTGCAAATAATTCAAAAGCAGTTTACAACTAGAAAATCAGCTAATGAATGAATGGCTTGAAATTATTTAATTTTCTTTTCAGTCTGGTCTCCTAGAAGCAGTACTTTAGGACAGAGGCATGATCTATGAACCTCAAATTCTCTCTTTAGACAGAAAGTGACATTTCAGTCATTTAAAACAGCCATCAGGCTTAGCATTCCAACTCTCATTGAATCCAGGGTTCCTCAAGTCTCCATTTGTTGCTAAGACCTCTTAATGGAGACTTTTCCTTCAAGATAGATTTAGGAAATACCAAAGATTCTCTATAGAATATTATTACTGCATTGCCATCTCATTTCCCCTGCCTTTTTAGGGGGAAAATCTGAAAAATCATGTTGCCAATTAATATGGACATTGTCATGGTTTCCGGAGAGAACAAGACAAGAATTACGCAGTAATTCCATATTTAATTACATATTTATTTATTAAGCAGAAGTTCATGCATTCTGAAAAAGTAGAATGATGTACATAACCCTAAAATATAAGATAATACTATATATGAATTTTAAGAATAGTATATAATTAACAAATGAAAGATTTTCTACAATAGTGTTCCCAAGTCTAGAGTATAATTTGTGCTTTTCCTGACAATTCTTCACTTCAAAATGCCCAAAATATTTGTTCTTGAGGCCAAAATGTTTTTTTTATCTATATTTAGAATTCTTCCTAACAGTTTGGGTTCCAAAAAATGCTGAACAGGTAACACCAATAGCTGGGAACATATACAGCTAAAACATTAGGTTGTGAAAAAAGATGAAAGCAGAAAAAAAAATCCAAATAAGTTAAAAGAGCAACATTTTTTGTTCCAAATATTTTTTGTCTGGTTGTTTTGTTTTTTTTAAGGTTTAAGTCTCTCCTTCAAGTCAGCCTATGATATGTACTTCCTGTATATCACTTAAGTCCATGTCCTGTACTTTATAATTAATGTTTTGCCAGTGACTTAAAAGAAAAGACCTAAGTCAAAAGCCGGAAGACTTGAGGGGGTGGAATTAATCTGACCATATGTTGATGTTTATGTCTGAGTTAATCTCATGGAGTCCCTTTAGAGTTATAGGAGAGATATACTGCCTTCCTGGGTAAGGTTTGTTGCGTCCTGAAGTAGGTGTCTAAAACAAACTGGATGAATCATGCTCTGAAATACCTGTTTCTCATCTCTTGCTGTGAGAGGTGCAGGTAGAGAAGTTTGTGTTACAGTGTTGAGTAGCTAGATAACTTGCACTAGTGATGTTGAATCATGCCATATCAGATTATAGGGGAACTGTAGTGATAAGAGCTTCAAAATAGCAGCACTAACTGGGGTCAAAAGAAATCAGTCCCAGCCCCAGAGGGGGCTGTTTTGGGAGCAGTTCAGTATAGCAGTCAGAAAGGGCAGTTGCAGGCATAGGCTGCTCCCTGCCCCTCAGTAT
Source organism: Zonotrichia albicollis (assembly GCF_047830755.1). NCBI lineage: Eukaryota > Metazoa > Chordata > Aves > Passeriformes > Passerellidae > Zonotrichia > Zonotrichia albicollis. The sequence goes on from NC_133819.1 coordinate 136,152,582, forward strand.
GGCAAGACAAACACTCATATTGGCCTGAATATCGTAATTTACAAGTGGGTTGTGCCTCTGAAACTTAGAATGCAAAGTTGGAGTATGGTAATTTGTAAACATACTTTTAGTTTCCCTTTCCTAAGAATCATACAGAGCACCTTTCTTGTGATGCAGTTTAGAGATTGAAACTAGGTTAGTGTGAGGAAATGGGATATTCAGGAAGCTGAAGATCCAGTAAAGACAAGGAATTAATGTTTTTAACTGTGCTCCAGCTAGCAGTGCTAGCAGAAGCAGCAAAAGTAGTAGGGCCTGAGCTTCAGGAAGAGTTAGCAAATAAAATAGATATATAATCAACAGTCACTCCTCAGCTGTTTTTTGTTTTTCATCATCACTTGTGATGCTGGCAGTGCTAGCCACAGTGGCTTGCAGAGATGTGGTCCCAACATTTCTGAGTGTGGAAGTTCTGGTGTGAGAGCCATCAAACACGGAATATCTGGTACTGTCCCTTCTTCCTGCTGGGGCCCACTGCTCTTGCTGCAGGCTGGGGTCCTGCTGAGCTTCTAATTCAGTGAAGGGGAAGTTCTAGGCTTGACTTCTGCCCTGGCCTGCACTCTCCTGTCCAATCTCTCCTGCACTTTGCCAGGGGCAATGAACTCCTGCCTTCATCTTCCTCTCTAAGCAAATTCTTGCATAGTTTTCCCTCTGCTGGGAGGCCCAGGAGTATGACTGGGCTGCCTGACCATCTTGTCCTCTCCAGCACACTTTGCTCTGCCCTCTGCTGTTACAGGGCTTGCAAGGGTTGCTGGGTAAAGAGAGAGGCGAGAATCTTGACGTCATGTTGAGAAGGCTTGATTTATTATTTTATACTATATATTACATTATTACTATGCTAATAGGAATAGAGAGAAAAATTCTGAGAAGCTTGCTAAGCTAAGAATAGCAAAGGAAAGAATCAACAAAGTTCTGTGTCCAGGCAGAAAGCAAGAACAGCTCTGCCGTGAGTGGTCAGTAAATCTAAACATTCACCTAAGACTAATCACAGATGCACCTGTTGCATTCCACAGCAGCAGATAACCATTGTTTACATTTTGTTGCTGAGGCCACAGCTTCTCAGAAAGTGGAAAAATCCTAAAGAAAGGATTTTTATGAAAAGATGTCTGTGACACTCGGCAGTCTGTCACCTGGAGGCTGCCCCTCCATGGTAGGGGCCCAGTCATCCCCGCACCACCAAGTGCCAAGAGTCACTGCTGCGAACTGATCATATTCCCCTGTTCTGGAAAGGTTTAGAATTCCAGTTAGGGGGGCATACAGCTGTATGGGGGGCATACAGCTGTATGTACAGGGATATAGAATCGTGAGATCTTAGCAGCCGATTCTCCAATAGATCAGAGCATTTCATATGAGTAAATTTTAACAAAGTAAGACCTAAGTAGCAGATTTGTCTTTCTGTCACTTTCTCTGTATACACGATCCCCAGTATGAAGTTGTCTCAATTTAAAATATGGTGCACACTTGGATCAGGTTTCTCTTTGAAGTCTGCAGACTTCTTAGAAAACTTGTCTTCTTTTCAGATCAGAGAACTTTTAATGATTTTTTTTCTTCTAATCACTTTGCCAATTAGGATTCAAAATTCCTACTTCTTTTTATCATCAATTTAATGATAAAGACCCAAACCATGGACAAATCCATCTTGACTTTTTCTTAATGTGAATTTAAAAAAGCCAAGTAACAGTAAAGGAAGAATTGTTCATATAAAAACCTTACATATATATATATATATATATATATATATATATATATACACACAAACCACCATGTTGCTGTTTAAAAATTCTCAAAGTCTTATGTCTATGTTAAGATACAATGGTATGCTGATGAAAATAATAACCTGATTTTGCTGGGTTTAATGTGAGCTAATTTAGATGATATTATAATTACTCTCAGCAGTTTACTGGTAAAGGGTAAAAAAATTATCAAACAAACATTTATCCAACACAAGATTTACACATAAAATAAATTCTGTGTGCATTCCGTTGAGGGGATTTCATTGATCTCTAGGACTCTTTCAGATTTCTAAAAGGTGGAGAGATGCTACAACAGGCTGCGCAGAGGAACTGTGGATTCCCCATCCCTGGAAGTGTTTAAGGCCAGGCTGGATGGGGCTCTGGGCAGCCTGATCTGGTGGAAGGTGTCCCTGCCCATGGCAGGAGGGTTGGAACTGAATGATCTTCAAGGCCTCTTCCAACCCAAACCATTCTATGCTTCTGTGATTTCTGTCCCATGACAGATTACATCTATTGTGAATATTTGCACTATGACTTTGCCCTTCCTCCTAGAAATTACAAATATTTCTTCATAGGAAGACACACAGAACATAGGGGTAAATTAATAAAAAGAAAACAAAATAAGCCATTGCATTAACAAGCCTGCAGTTTAGCTGAGTGGCTTAGGGACAAACCCTACAATTTTTTTGTCAAGACAAGGGTTCAATTTTAGTACAGCCTCATGCACAATTAAAGTTCTCTTGCATTTATTCTCACCCAAAGTGCCACTTAGGAGTGGTAGAAAGATGTGCATTCCCTTCACATGAGTGACCCACAGGACCAGACATAGAGGACAGGTGGGGACTGTGTGATACATGCTCTTCTCATGTACACATCCAAATTCTCAATCCCAGCATGTGCTCATTTTCACAGCCTTCAGAAAGCAGTTTTAAGTACTTCTCTAGCTTATTTTTCCCACTAAAAATAAAAATAGAAACAAAGAAAATACAGGAAAGAGTATAAATAGGTAAGGCTATTACAGTATTTGCAACATTTGTAATATGAAGACCTTTTCTAGCAAAATGAAAAATTCCATTAAAAGTCAAATTTATTTAAAATAGTCATTGTCTAAACACAATGATGGAAACACCCAAAATAAATTCTTTTCATTCTGTTCATCAGTATGGCTTTATTACTAGTAGAATGAAAATGCCATTTGAGAATAATATACAAATTCATTAGTGGACCTGAGTGATGAAGAAGTTGATCCCGGAAGCAAGAGATTCAACATAAATGTAGGAGTTTGTTAAGTTTGCTAGATTTCCTGTCACAGCAGGGTTTCCTCAAAGCATGGAATAAAGCCATAAGCATCGTATTTTCAGAAAGAACACATTGAAGCAAGGTCTCATGTTTTCTCTGCCTCCCCTAGGATCATCTCTAGCTGCTTCACTTGTCTCTCTTCGGGGAAGTCGGTATTGATTCATTTGTCAGAATGGTTTGCAAATTTTTTCAGTTTTTGATTTTTTGACTAGTGATTGAAACTGTGAGAAAAAAGTGGAAATATTCTTATATCCATGCTTTTTATAAAAAGAAATTAAAGAATACCTAAAGTAATTAATTCCACCCATTTCAAGCAATTTACTAAAAGTTGTAGAATATTGTTGGTAACAGATCTAAGTAGTAAGTCAGGAATTCTTGTCTTTTGCATGTCTTTGCCTTCTAAAGTACAGGCTGATATGTGTTATAAAAGAAAGTGGGCTTCTGACTTCTAAATTCTGCCCCAAATATGCAGAAACAGTAAAGCATTGCCAGGATAGACTCAGGCCACTAAACTCAAATGTTCTCCTCATATCTCATCAATGATCTGAGTCACCTGAGGACAGCATTGCTCTGTAGTAATGTGGCCTTGTCAAAATTCAAGCAAGCAATTCTGAATTTCTCACTAATCTTTTAATCTTTTCAAAGTAGAATAGTTTAACAAAAATATACACATATGGGTGTAGGTATTCTAAATTACAGACATTGTAATTAGAACAGACTTTGTATATAACAAACTGTCTGTACCTCCTGTCCTGTCTGCATATATATATATTATATATATATATATATATGTATATATGTATATATAACACACATACATGCATATATATCTCTCACTATGCCTACTGGAAAGGAGTTTATTATGCATTTCATGTATTAATAGGGTGGAAGAAGACATTTTTATGTCACTGTATTTTGTCACAATGAAAAAGCCTAAATATATAGATATATTATTGAAAATGATTGTTTAAAATAAAGTGTGTAAAAAATAGATAAGCTAAGTTCATCCAGAAAGTGGATATGCTCTGTATGATGCGCTTTTATTTAAAATGACAAAAAATTAGTTCTGTTCTTAATTTTTCAAAGGTGTTCCATCCATCTTTTAGCAAAACTCTCTTTCCAAAATGAACATTTAGCTACCAAATTTTAATGCCAATGGCAGAAGTCTGAGATAATGTCACACAACTATATATGATTTCTTAGACTGGAAAATGTAGCACCTTTATTTGGGTAAGAGTATTCCTATGATTTATATTTAGGTCCATGTATACTCTCAGTATAGCATATATATATGCATATATGGTGCTTATGTAAGTGCATGCATAATATATTTGCTCAGTTCTGCTCTATTGTAATAAGGTCAGAGAGAGAAGGAATCTGCTTTTGTGACTGACTGTTGAAATAGCATCTTCAAAATTCTGACCTGTCTGGAAAGGATAATAATAACAGAGCTAACAAAGATTTTTTTAGTTTGTTAGTTTTTTTTTTTTTGGTTTTTTTTTTTTTTTTTTTTTTAGGTTTTTTTTGATATGCTATGTAGAGTAAGGCTCCTACTCTACAATTTGTAGCATTTCAGCTGTTTGGAAGCATCAGGTGGTACAAAGGAACAGAATAATGAAAATGAAAATTCTGCATATATCAAACCAAAAGCAATAGCTATTTTGTGTGTGTGTAATATTTCTAAGAAATTGTAAGTTTGCCATTGAGACACTGTCTTGTTGTAATAGGACTATAATAGAAGTCTTGTGCAGATTTAAATTTCAGTTTGATGTGACTTTAATTAGAAAACATCTATCTACATCATGAAAACTGAAATAAAATAGTCTTTGGAAGAAAAAGTGTATGTCTATGTATAAAGCATCTTTGTATTTTTACAATTGTTTGTAACTTGAAATTCAGTTTCTAGGGTTTCTTTTTCTTTTCCTTGGGATGGAGAAGTCTTCAAAATTGAGGTCACATGTTAAGCCACTAAGTTATTGCTTTTATAAATTGAACTCACATACCATTTAAAATGGAAATTATTATCTTCAGAACTAGGTTTTCTTACTAGCTTACTGTGGACAAACATATTAGCTTTTCACATAGTAGATGTAAAAAATAGTGTATATATTAGCTACAGGGAAAGGCTTCCCCATACAACATGATCCACACTGCTGGTTGTTGAATATTTGATATATTAATACATATTTATATTCTGGAGTTTGGGCAGTGTTTGTAAAGTCAGGCAGATTTAGTGCCTAAAATAGTTTATAGCCTCAGAGAAAAGTGTCAGTATAAAAATAATAATTTTACATTAGCTCTTTACACACGGTATCTTTTTTTTCTTCACTTGTGAAATCAGACTTGAGATAAAATAAAAAAAAACAATCACAAACTTTTTGAGTTTACAGCCATTCTATTCCAAATCTCCGTGCTAATGGGAACACAAGAATAGAGACACACAAGTTTTGGACTTGTGCAATATAGTTTCCAATATTTTCCTACTACTCTGTGGGTATACAAGATGCACCTGAGACTGTGACAGTGAATACTTACCACTGTATATCTTCAGTGGTATATCTATTTGCTTTAAAAATCATTGTAGCCATATGCATTTTAACTCTGCTATGACTTGTTCAAGTTTGTGATGGTGCTTCATTTTGCCATGTGGACTGAAATATGTCCTACTTGGATAAAGTATACTGAAATACAAAATGATTTGGGACTCATTCCTTCAACAGTGGCAACTGAAAAGTAAAAACTCCCCAGTATGGATAGGATAGCAAAGCTAGCCTGAATATGAATGCTCACTTGTTTGTACACTGCAGCTTATTCTGAGCACTGACCAAGGAATTGAAGGTGGGCTACCATTGACCTTGCTGTCTCAAGTACGCTTCTGTGCAGCCTTGAGAAAAAGAGCAAGTCTTACAGAAGGTTGTCCTTCTGCACTCTCGGGAGCTTTTTACACTAACTTTGAGGTACTCAGGGCAAGTCTGATCCCTAAAGCTAAGAGGCACTGAATAATTGTTGCCTAATTAGAGAAATCTAATCGTATGCAAAGCAGAAAGGATGGAAACTCAGATAGTAATAAGGCCCTACCTGTACTGGACTCAGCTCATCTTGGGCTGGTTTAAACCTGAGTTTCAATTGCACTAAGTTATTTGGGTCAGTTCAAATTCAGGATGCCCTGGAGACAATCATGACTCTTGATGGAAATTGTTATGAATAATGGGGCTATTTGGCTACGAGTAGAAAATATGTTCCCTGTTAAATCATTGTCACCCCAGGCAAGAATATTATTCTCCCAGCTCTTTCCTCTGACCTTCTCCCTTCCCCCTTGTTAATTTGCTCAAGGGCTGTTCTGCCTTTGCCACACTTAATGGCTCCCCTGATGGCTATAAGTTGTATTGCATGAGGTGGAAATTACTAAATCCTGAGGGACAGTCAGATACTGAATGGAATGTTTGGGGGTTTTTGGTTCCTTGGTTTGTTGGTTGGTTTCTTTGGGGGTTTTTTTGTTGTTTTTTTTTTCCTTTTTTCTTTCTTTTTTGTTTGGTTTTTTTGTTTCACTTTTGTTTTTTGGTTTTTTTTCTTTTTCTTTTTACATAATCTCCCTGATCCAAAAGATGAAAAGAGAAACAGGCAGCCTCTGCATGATATCTGTTGTCTGACATGGTCCTACTGTCCCTTAGCACTACTGTAGAACTGCTCTACCATATGGTCATTATCTGTCATTCTGGAAAAAGGATATGTCAGTAGCTGAAAGTCAGTTTTATTTATTTCCCATTTACTATGTATTTCACATCTTTCAGATCAACATGGAGCAAAATTGCTGGAAATCTGTAAGGGGACTCAATAAGGACTGAGAATCAAAGGATGTATTGATTCTTCATGTATTCCATAACTGGCACAAATAGAAATTGTGGTCTTTTCCAAGACTGTTGATTAACTGCAGTTTCTTGAAATTTTAGAAATTAAACTAGGTAACTTCCCAGACTTCCTCCCTCAAAAAGTAGAGGTATAACATGTAAAAAACTGTTTCATGCACTGACAGTAACAAGCCTAATGGTACTAGTACAATAAATACTCTTATTTCAAAGCAACTTGAGAATAATACAGTAAATAAAATGTGGCCAATGTGTCAGTGCATTTTTAATATAGGACTTAGTTAATATTCTTAGTTATGATGTAGAAAGCATAGGTACAGGAAAGAAATTTGCTTTCAGAAGGTTTGAAAAAAAAGAATATTGCTTCTTAAATATTCAAGTTAATATCAAGGAAAGAAATTTTGCCTCCTAATAAGCCTCGTTTAGAACTTTCACACAACTCAGAATAGAATTGAAAAATAATGTGAGACTTTTCGTTATAGTATGAAAGCTGTAGTACAGTAACATTCTCTTCTTTTCTGTCTTTCCATCTTCAACCTATGATTATTTAAAATTACATTAATTATTCCATTATAAGTGCAGAATGAAAACCTTTACAAAGTTCCTTCTGTGCATCACTTCCTATGCTGATGTTAGCTCCAGAAGCTGTGTATTATTCATATGAGATGATGTCAAGATCAGCTTTGTCTGCATATGGAAGGCCAGACTCAGATATCAAGAGCATTTGTCACCAGGACAGTCAGGCTTATCAAAACTATTGAAACAGCACATTGAGATTCTGCTTTGCTGTAAGAAGAGCTGCATCCAAGAAAAATATTGTCATAAAACATTTCATCTGGAGAACACATAATTATAAATGATAGGATAAACTTCTCATTTGTAAAAGCACATTATGTCACATTAATTTTTGAAAGATGTGATTTTTTTGCACAATTATTTTGAATGGAAGATCAAGAACATTTAGCTGTCATATTTTCAAATTAAGAATCAGAAGTTATGAGAAGACTGTGAACTGAGCATATAGTTTTACTTGTGTCTGTTTTCATTATTTCATTCAAAAATTTATTTTACAGACATCAGCATGGCTTCATACATCATGAAGGCATCTAGTGTTTCCTATTCCATATATGCTTTGGATAAAGTTTATTTTATTGTGTCAACAAGAGGAAATGCTTGAGAAATTGAAATATTGTCAACTATGTCCTCAAAGTTCTATAATGTATATACATGCAATTTTGTTGCTGATACAACTTAATATTATTACCACTGACATTTTAAAAGTACTTCCAGATCAAGTTCCAGAAATGAAAAATAACTGTCTATCCCTAAAGAATCTAAAGCTTATAGGATAAGAGTTAAGGTGGAGCATTTTTTTCATATTCCTAACCAATATATGACTATTAGGCCAGAGCACAAGCCTTTCATTATTTATACTTTCAACAACAAGCTACTTACTATAGGTAACACCAGTTTCACATGAGTTCAGCATTTAAAAATTAAATGGTCAGCATAACCTGCTGATCTAGAGTACTTCTCTTGTCAGTGGTACAGGATCACACTTCTGGAGGATGGTTCTTCCCATCTCTACGTGGTGAAATGAGCCATATTCTGGATGTGACCCTTTTCAGACAGCTGGAATCTTCCTCCTGATCTGAACCACTTTTCCAGTCTCATTTTGTGACAGGTTAAGTACAACAGAATCTGTATGAAAGACTCATAGAAAGATATGCAGAACAAAATCTTAGATGAGCAAAAAAAGACAGAAATAATACCATAGAGGTCCAGCTCTGAAACTTTTTTTTTTTAGAAAAGATCCCATTGGATTTCATTTGTGTTTGCTTCAGAAGAGTGCCATATTCTACTGCCAAATGTTCCAGTTTTATCTAATACTCTGTAATAAAAAATTTAAAGATACTTTGAGAAGAGAATAACAAAAGCATTAAACTGGTCTATATTTTGCAGTGAGTGCATGGCTTTGGGGTTTTTCTTTAGTCCTATAAAAATTAAAAAAGCTCTAAAACCTAAATAGAAAACTACAGTTATTACAAGGAATTGCACAGGGGAATATATGAGGACATCTATTTTCCTCATTAGGATTCCAGTCACAGTGATTCAGAAATGGACAACATTTACATATAGTCAGCAGGGATCTGATTACAAGTGTTTGAATGACTAAGTTCTCTGTGGGATTTATCCTAAGTAGGTAGTCTTCAGTTTGTGAAGTTTACCAAACAAAGCCAGGATATTTTTCTATTGGAACTATGTCTTGATGAAAGCATTTTTACTTGGGTTCATGGCAGCATCAAGTCACAAGTTGCACGAAAGCCTAGACATAAACTATGACACTTGAACCCTACAATTGCCATGTATATCAATTAAAAAAGGTTTATGTTTATGATGTTTGTAAGAGTACCATTATAGCCTAATGGTTTCCTTGTTAGAAAAAAAAAAAGAGAGAAAACTGCCTTTTCTGCCACATTATCCTTGATGATCCATTAATTACTACACATTACCTTGTGGAATGCAGTGAAAACATCTTGCAAGACCAGAGTTCTCCATGTGTGTTATTTTTTTACTACCTTTGTGGATTCAAAGGTCTTTTTCCTTTCCTTCTCTTCACAGGAAACGATCTCTTTCTAGTTGCAGTTCATGAACTCGGACATGCTCTAGGCTTGGAACACTCTAATGATCCCACTGCAATCATGGCTCCATTTTACCAATATATGGAAACTGACAACTTCAAACTACCTAATGACGATTTACAGGGCATCCAGAAGATATATGGTATGTTGTGTTCTCATCAGACAACACAGGCTTTTTGGTTTAGAGTAACTTTGAGGTTCTCCTGGCCATATCCCCTCTCCAAAGGGCTCATTGGTGTAGACTTCACCAGTTGTTATGCCAGAGTCTCTGTGTGAATAAAGTATCCAAAGATTTTGAGGACACTCTTACTCTTTTTCTTACTGTTCAAAACTTATATTCAAATCTGCACTCATCTGGAACAGTAATTTTAAATGTCTTAAAAATCCATAAAGAAAATTCAACCGAAATTATTCCAAACTATGAAAATATTAAGAAATGCAAGTGCTTAACTATAATGAGATTATTTACACAGGTGTCCAAGTTCATGTAACTGGATGACTTGATTGCCTCTCATTTTATCAGTTATCATACAGAAAAATTCTCTCAAAATCTGAGGTCCTGTAAATACCCTTTCTTATGATATATATAACAAATTGATCTCAAAATAGTGTTACAGTCCCTACAGAGGGTAAAGAAGGGACTAGTTCTTTAAAATATGCTCATTTCAATTTTTATGGCCTGATATAAAATACCTGTGATGCAAATAAATTCTGCATTTAACAAGACAATGGAATTTTTTCAAATTACTAACAATAGTGTAATTGTGATTGTGTTTAATGTAATACTATCTCCCATATTACTATCCCTTAAACTTCCAAAGACATAGCTCTAGTTTTGGTTTTAATGACTTTGATTCTGTTGGTATATATTAAATAGTTTAAGTTGGTTTTTTTTCTTTAAAGATTTATTTGACTTTCAGAATTGAAAATTCTCTTGTATCTCCATGTTAATGTTCTTTATCCAGTGCATATAATTTGATATTGCCTTGCTCAATATTCTGTAATTAAATCTGCACTGGATTAAATTCTGTACTTCCAGTTTTTCCTGTATAGTTTGTTGTATTTATGTTGAATATTGTGAGGGCCATTCCTTCTTTATCCATCCTACTAGAAAGAACAGCTATGATCATTTAGAATTACTGTACTGCTAACTAGAAATCTGCAAACTCCATGGTGTAATAGTAACAAGAATTTTAAAATATCATATTCACAAGCTCAGATAGATATTTTTGTGAAGCATAAATAGCAATTTCAGAATGACTGGCTGATCAGGTTTTGTTTGGTTGGGTTTTTTTCCTGTGTGATTAGCTGGAGGGAAGGTTGTTTCTCATGACCTCATAAGTTGGTAGTCTAGACTTAAGGGCTAGACAAGAATATTTTGCTGAAAAGTAGCTGCTAAGCTCAAACAGCTGTGGGCTATACATTAGGAAAAATGTGTTACCCCTGGGAAGTAATATCTGACATCACCACCAAATGGCATAAAAAAACTTTGATTTGGGGTTAAAAACTTTCCAACATGAGCTACTGCAAACTGAATCCTTTGCTCCCTTTAAAATCAAGATGTGATCTGGAATCATATGTCTCAATAAAAATGTCACACCTATTAAAATAATCACTTTAGTCTGCAGTATTCCTTGAAATACTGTTATTAACTTTAAATTATAAATGTCACAAGTCTTAAAATTGTGAATGAAATAAATGTCTTATTAAATCATATGACAACCATTTGGCAAGTTTAAGATTTCCGTACATAATCCATCTTTTTTTTCTTATAAAGTATGTGGTTTTTCATAAAATTCTCAGAAATTCAAATGTCATTTGTGCAGTTTTAGAGTTATCTTAATATTCAAAAGTGTTTCTGAAAGTGGTCAAAAGAAACAGCATTTCTTTTTAAGGTCAAAGTGTATTATCTATTTAAATTATTTGGAGAGAGGCCTAAATAGAGTGAGCAAAAATTAAAACATTCATCTTGTTTCCAGACATGAAGTTATAAGTGAAGCTTCTTATCTCTTTGTCCATTAAAAATAAATGTTGCTGATATGTGTAGAGAGGGGCAGGCATTTTCAGGACACTCATTTCAAGTCATTCAGTATGCCATTTAGGGTATGATCAGTATCTGTCTGGGATAACCTGATGACTTGCAGGTAGAGAAACTATGAGTTGGATAGTAATTTCATAAAACTCAAATAAGATATTTGGAAGAAGAAAAATGTTTTAAGACTGCTTAACAGAGTTTTAGTTTTTCACTTGAAGAAAATATGTCAACCATGGCAGGGGGATGATGGGGTGTGTGTGTTGTATACATGCCCAGAACTTGAGGTCCAGTTTTAGGAGCTGCTGTACATACCAAAGGACATTGGAAAAAGCTGGGATTGTCCTGTCTCTAATAAATATGACATTACTTGATCTAAAAATTTGGTCAGTAGTAAGTAGCAGGTATGCTACATATGTGCATGTGTGAATTGATGACTATATATTAAAAATATACATTGAAAATCTATTGACTGATGATGATCTTATAAGGAACAAGATCTTTTTTCATTTTTTTGTACAAGAGAAAATGTCCTGTTATCAGAACTGAATTGGTAAATAATTTGCTTTGAACTATTTCTCGTCTGAAATGATGGTGGCCTAAGCATCCTTAGAAGGTTTTATTAGAATGTTTTTCCAAAAAGGAAGATTTTAGATAATGAAAATTAATTATTTTCCTTGGTTTTGTAGTCATTCTTAGTACCCTTTATAAGCACTGCCTGGTTGGTAACTGGAACAGGCTCCCCAGGGAAGTGGTCACAGCACCAGCCTGACTGAGTTCAATGGACAATGCTCTCAGGCACACAGTGTGACTCTTGGGGTGTCCTGGGCAGGGCCAAGAGCTGGACTCAGTCATTCTGGTGGGTCCCTTCCAACTCAGCATATTCTGTGATTCTATGATTCAGTGATTTAATAACATCAGAAAGGTATGTCAGGTCACGTTTTCATGCCGCTTTCACTGTTGGGTTTGTACAGCTTACAGCTGGCTTTGTTGTGTATGTTTCCTTTAGTGGGTTTGTATATTACATCCAGCTGCTGTATTTTTAAAGGTCCACCTGACAGGATACCACCACCAACCAGACCTCTGCCAACAGTGCCCCCACATCGTTCAGTCCCTCCAGCAGACCCACGGAAGAATGACAGGCAACCAAAACCTCCCCGGCCACCCACTGGTGACAAACCTTCCTACCCCGGAGCCAAGCCGAACATCTGTGATGGGAACTTCAACACTCTGGCTATTCTTCGCCGGGAAATGTTTGTTTTTAAGGTAGGAGGCTGTGAATTTTTCAGTGCTACATCAAATGTCTACATTTCTCTTTTTTTTTTTTATAAAGCAAACTCTCATTTTTCATGACTCTACATTCCCAGCCTGCTCACGGTTAGAAAGTTCAAGAAAAAAATTTTAAAACAAACATACACATGGCTTAAACATCTAGCAGGGGACGGCTGTAATGTTCTATTTTAAGAAAATACCCCTGTCAGCAGAAACTGTAATGCCTCAAAATGTAAGGGTAAATAAATACTGCATGTTATGGAAAGATAAAAAGTGTAAATCAATTCATGAATAATAGGGATGGTTTTGTTAGAAATACAGCCACATGCCATCATACAGTAGATACTGTTAATTCAGTACTTGGCTTTTTTTCATGGAACTATAATTTTAACTTTATGATTAGGTCTGTCATTTATAAAGAAGTTTGTCATTGTGTTGTGGTTGCATTGAAACCACAATACCTTACTAAAGGTCTTTGCCACAAAATTCTTACTGCAAATGTGCCATTATTTATGTCCATTCATCTTCTTGCTCTGAGCTGATAATGGGGTGTATATACAACAAACTGAAATAAACAAATTGGACTGAAAGGCAGTCTTTTAATAGAAGCACTTTGCTGAGGCTCATGGACATCAAAGGTATCTTTAGGAGGATGATCTGCAGTATGGTTTCCAGAAGGCAATGAATGTTGGAGAAAAAATTACAGAGTCATTATTGCTCAGTCTCTTAAACCAATTTCCTGTCAGGTAATCTTGTGCAAAAGATTCAGAAAAAAGCAAGAAGATAATCTGTCTTTTTTTTTTTTTTTAAGTAATAGCGTGTCACATTTGCTTAAGCAATAGGAAGTGAGATCTTTGTTTTGTAAATGTGTGATAGAATCCTTTTAATCTTCAGTATTATAGGTAGAGAAGAAGGGCTTTTCATGTGACTAGATAAGCATTGTCTCTTCAGCAATAGTGTAAGTGCAAGAGAAAAACAATGTATTTGTCCCAAAACATGAAGCTCCTTGTTCAATTTTGTTGTCTTTTCTGATAGGACTCTTTTCTCCTGTATGTGTTTTCTTTTTATATAATCCATTTTACCAGATAAACCTTATTAGCAATGCTACCCAGGCTTTCACTTTCTTTAGCATATCTAAAAAACATGTACAAATAGCTTTACATTTATTAATTCAAAATTATTGAGCTAACTTCACAATCCAATGGACAGGAAATATTTTTCCCATAAACAGCTAAGGATTTTAACAGCCTAGGGTTGTCAGCCCATTCCATTTAAATAGATGGTATATGGTGAAACACTGGGAGGTCCTGAACCATCAGTCTTTTATGACTAAAACTCAAAGGTTGAGGAAGAACCTAATTTTGTAACTTGACATTAAACAGGATATTAAAATACCTACTTCAATCTCATGTCATCCACCTCAAGAGCAATAGAACATATTCTCATTTAGTTTAGACATAAATCAATAAACTGAGAAATTCTGTTCCACTAATACAAAATTTCCTGTCTAGGCAAGCTGTGTTCCTGGATAAATATATTCACCTCCATTAATAATCACTTTTATCTCATCTGATTGAAAACAAATTAAGTTTTCTTCAAAAATGTTTACCGCTTACTGCCTAACACCACATATTTACTATAAAGTGTGTATACTTGCTAGTGTGCTGACTGCGTTTATGTTCCAGAATCAAAATTCCTTTCATGATGATTCCAATGAGGAAATATGATAAAAGTCTCTCAGAGAAAAATGAGCAGTAACAGAACGCTTCTGGATTTCATGTATACAGTCTGACTCCCCAAATGAAGTCACTGCAAACATAAAATCAATGTGCTAGGAAGGGAAGTAAGAGGTCACCTTTGTTGAGGTTAATTTCTTTAGGGTGCTGCAGTTTCCCTTTTCTCCTCAGGACGCCTAGGAACATAATAAGGCATGCCTTGGGTTAGGGTGCTAAGCAGTGGAATTTGCCTGAGTATAGGCAAATGAGAATGAGTGTCTTTGAATGCCTGAATTAGTGATCCTTAAGTGTTTTCTTCATAAATTAATTTGCTAGTGAAGATTTTTGTCTGCTAAATGATTTTTATTAACTGTTTGGGATTTTTTGAAGGAGTATCAGGGGATGATTTTAAGGGAGGACTATAAAAGGGGCAGAAAAGAGAAAGAGTTAGAAAAGTCAACTTTGTAGAATCCTGGGGTGTGAGACAGGTTAGAAGGAAAAGCTCAGTGTGTCTCAATACAGCAGAAAAAGGGCAGGAATTCGTTGTTAAGAGGTGAAATAGGGACTGAACACAGAGAAATCATCCAGCAAAGGAGGAAACCAAGCTGGAGATTCTGTGATCTGTCACAAAAAAAAATAACCCAAGCCTCTTTCCCTTGCTCCTTAATGATAGTGCAAGGGAAGACTGCACTATCTAAAGTGTCTACACTAACTAAAGTGTCTGCCTTTAATGAAATTAAAGGGTTTGAGTGATGGGCTGGGAGCCAAGTACAGAAAGGTGGAGAACGGGGGATTGATGACAGTACTGTACCAGGTGGAAACAATTAAAGAAGAATTATGACCTTCTTTGGAAGAATTATTGCTGGATAGTTCCCAGATGAGTTTAATGAATACAGTTGGAGGCTAATCAAATTAAAACCTTTTCTTTCTTTGTCTTTATCCAGAGGTCCGTAGTTATTGTGTAGTGGCAGATTTTACTGCATCCTGAATGGAAAGTATACCATATACTGATTTCAAATTGAAAATAGCCTTTTTTTTTTTTCCAATGGGCAAGTCTCAAACTCAGGAGCTTGATTTGTTTAAATAATCCTTGAAATTGCTTGGGAACTTGGCCACAGAATTGAAGAATCTTAGCACTTTTGAATAATTAAATTATAATTTAAGCATAAAACTGAAGCATGAAATCTAACACATTGAGGTACACTGTTGATTTTCATAGTAGATGACAAATATTACTAATTTCAAATTTGTTTTCTCTTGGCTCTTGATCTTTTTAAGATTTTAAGACTATATGGCATTCTCAAATGGATATACCCAGGGCAAAACTGAATCACACTAAATTTAAGGAGAAAATGCAATTTACACTTATCCATTCCTTTTTATTGTTTTGCCATCACTTTGGCAAAGTAACAATCTTAAAAACACTTGATAAAATTTCTAGGATCATAAAGAGGAAAAACAGGGGAACTCTTCTTGATCTAACATAAATATGAAGTGCAAAAGTGAAGCAATCAACTTACTAAAGATTCTCCAATGATCACAAAAAAAATTATAATTTTACAGATCACTTTTTTTTGGTAGGAATTATTGTATTTTAAAGAAAAAGTAATTATTTTATGCCAAAATATACACATATCAACATCACTGACAAGTGTATTGTCCCGAGAAGATTTCTTCCAGAATTGTTTAAATTAGATGCCTGTAAAATGTCCCTGCCAGCTGTAAGGTTTGGAGACACAGTATGCTATGCAATGAAAATGTTTGTTAAAATCAATGCATCATAACTATTGGTTTCAGTTGTCACCAGCTGATAAATACTGCTGTTATTTGATTCATGCTTGAATTGGTATAAGGAACTATCAGGACAGAAGAAATTCTATGCCAAAATTCATGTGTGCCAAGTTTTTATCTTTGGATAGCTTCTTAGCTTCTGTTTTTATACTCTGTACACTTACTATTTTGCTGTCACACTCATTTCCAACCATTTCTTCTGTTTAGTTAGAAGTCCCCTGGGACAAAGAAAAATGGCTGAAAATGGTGCAAAAAGAAAGGTCTTTCTTTTCTGCGCAAGTTATGCAAAGTGTCTGCCTTTAATGAAATTAAAGTAGGATGACAGTGTCTGCCTTTAATGAAAATCCTCTCAGCCATTGTGTGTAGCAGTATGTGGTACCCAACAATACTGTCTTATTAATGTCTCCTGAGAGTGCCTCCAGGGCTAGTGCATCATGAGAAGAAACCCCATTGTCTAAGGTCTGCAGAAAAAAAACATTAGTGAAGAAGTTTGCAGCATACACTTCAACTTTCTTCCTTGTGTCCTGTGCAATTCACACTTTGTTCCATGGCAACAAAATTACCTGTAGCTCTTCTTCATCAAATGGTGTGACTGCTGGCAATATCCTTTTCCTTTACATTCTTTTCAGTCTCACAGATTTAAAAATATCTTGCTTTCTTGAGCAAGTTGCATCTCAAAAAGTAAGCATATGTTGAATTTGTCCTTCATAAGCATCAATTAGAGGGACAAGTTACTGTCCTTTTTTTATGTGACACAGGTTTTTGTTTCACAGAAGAACATTTCACAGAGCTTGCACTGGTCCTTTGTTTAACGCTAAATCCCTAGGAAACGAATGCATCCTGTATAATCTCTAATTGTTTTAGTATTCACGTTGGAAAAGTTAACTCCTTGGAGAACAGCATTTTTTAACTACTTTCATATACTGTGGTGTATATTGACATGTAATTTAAGTATTAGATAAAGAATTTTGTCCAACAGACAAATACTATTTACAGCTCAGAGGAATGTCTTCTGAGCACTGCAGATGGTAGAATATAGAACTAGTTTGAGGAAGTCCTTAACAGGCTGTAGTATTTTCTCCACAACTTGCAGAAATTTGTTTTCTGACTCTTGATCTGCTAAGAACCATTGTAAAAACATTTATGACATGCCAAACAAGCCAAGTAAATTAGGCTGTAATTACTCCTTGGCATTAGTTTAGACTGTGATTGCTTTCATACGTAACAGTATAGATTCCATTTAATATCCCTCTTAGAACTGTGTATTTATATAGAGTATGCCATTAAACACAAAAGGAAAAAAAATCTGTTTCTTGGTATGTGGTAAACACACGAGAAACTTTTAAAGCATTTTAGCATTGGCTATTTAATCTAATTAAAAATATGTGAGACAGAGGGAAAATAATACTAATGAAAGCAGAGGCAAAGAAATAGCTATAGTATGAAACTTGATTTCACTGTATTTGAAAGCAGACTTTTTTTTCAGAGCTCTCGTGGTCTGTTTGTGTAGCTGGTTTTTGTCGTGTCATGCTGTGGGTGTCTGAGCTGTCAACTGCTGCCTGGGAAAGTTCAGCAGAGGATCCTGAGGAAGTAGGCACTTTGTGATCTGAGAGGGAAAACCACTTAACATCTTAGCTGTAAAAGACTTGGAACAGTAGTTCAGAAGTAGCTATGTCTGCAAAGAGCAGATCCCTTTTGCCTTTTTTTTGTATCATGTTGGGAAGAACAGCTTGATGGAGTTTGCCAATTTTGAACTAATCAGGGAAGGAGAGCTGCTTTAATTCAGTTTATTCAGTTTATATGTTGAAATGAAGAGAAAAGCAGCAAAAACTCAGTGGGGATTTCAATGTATTATAATATAGCAAGCTAACTGGAAATGTACAGCATGGTTGTTTTATGAGACAAAACCAAATTGTAGGATGTCATGAGGACACAAGCAGGGACATGCTGGGATGCTAAAAAGTTATAGCTTGTCTGTTTTTGATAATTGAATACTTTCACTGACAGATGTAAAAATATTCTCCAAATGTTACCTCAGCCTTTCAATCTGCTTCAAAGCTCGGAAAGGTTTCTAGCTTACACATTTCACAGCCTTAAAATGGGAAGTACAATCTGTTCCTTACAGTGTGGAAAGTGGGTAGTATATTCCATCCAGCTGCAGAGCAATTTAGACAAGAATGTAATCACCTGGGTGATAATTTTAGCAGAATAGTTCTGTTTAAAATCCTTCTACCATCTCTCTTTTAAAAAGTTGTCTTGAACTTTATTAAACAATTTGAAAGACGGCAGCCTAGTCATAGGAATACTTATTATCTAGCACCTACATGCATGTCTGTATATATAAATGCAAATTTTGTGTATAGAAAGTTCTAAAAAAATCCTAACTCTATTTTTAGGGCTTTATTTACAAAAGTATCAATATAATTGATATATATCATATTGAAACTTGCAAGCAACTTGAACTGATTAATAGTCTGTACTATCTGCCTAGTAAAATTCCCATTAGTCATGTAGTAGCCCATTAAGAAGTATAACCTCACCAGGATGTATGAGTCAGTATCTTCCACAGGGCTTTAGATTTGTCAAGAGAGGGAGTACTGGTTTTTTTTCCAAAAGGCTATGTTTTCATTGGCAAACAGTGTGGTGTAAAAGGATTTAATCAGTAGTAGAGCAGATGGTACTGAGTTCCTCTCATGTCCATCATATGTGCTTTGCTTTTAATTAGATACAGTTTGTCCTCTGAGACCAAACAGTTGTACAATCCTTGTGGTTTAGATTTTTCAGAAGGGTAGCTATCTCTTGGACACTGCTGTCTTTGACTGTGGACCCCATGAAAGTGCACCACACCGGTGTTTCATCTAATGGTGGCAATTACCATCTTGTTAATTTGTAATTGCTCACACCATCTTGACCCAAATAAACCCTCACATGCAAAATATATTTTTATTTCTTCTCATACAACTTTTTGCATGGCACAATTGTACCTGTTGCTTGACTACCTCCATACTACAAGTTTACATTGCAATACAGTTGAGGAAGATGAGCTAGATTTAACAGCTATGCTGAAGAATTGCCTTGAACGTAAAAGCTAATATTCTGAATTTTATTTTCCCTGAAAGAAAAGCAAGACAGATGATTTGTTTAATTTCAAATTAAATATGGGGGAAAATAATTGTCCCTTCTGCGACTTTTTGTAGCAACAGAAATATGAGCAGAAATATGCACTAAAATATCATAGCCTCCCAAAATGTTTCTGTCACTTATTTTTCCCACTTAACTCCAAAGAAAGTTTCAAGTATTTCTACATACTCTCCTAAAACCCCTATAGGTCCTTTCCAACCTCAGCCTTTCTGTGATTCTGTTAGTGTGCTGAAATTTGACTGTTTCACCCATTTATTTCCCAGTAGCATTTGTTCCATCTCCTTTGGAATATGACTGTCAGGGGCTATAGCTAGTGAGATTTGGTCAGGAGACTGTTTTGTGACTTTTTCATTCCAGCTCAGAGAAACAGACCAGGCAGAGGAGACTGGGATGTGTGTCACCTGCTCACAAACACGAACAAGAGAAGTGCAGGGGAAGGAACGTCCACCCTTTCTGTCTGTGTGAGACAGATGCTCTGCTGCCTCCCTCCCCTGGGTCAGCTTTCAGAGCAAATCATCCTCTTTCCTAGGGTCAGGCTCTGAGCTAGAATACTTTATTCAGAGGCTGACTTGGTCCTGTCTCTTTGAGACTCTCCCCATCTCATGATGAGCCATTAATACCCACAAGGTGCACTCGCTAACCCAGAGTCTCTTCACAGATAAAAAGGAGCAATTCAGGCTCTTCAAGGGTTTTCACAGAGTTGGGCAGTCTGAGTTTAACACGAATACTGGAGGGAATTGTGGGAATTATTATACAAAGGGGTTGCAGGCTTGGGATAATATGTAAAAATTCTGGGCAGTTAAATGTGAATCTAAACAAATTCTGATTTCTGATTTAGTGTTAATCTAATAAATACTGGAAATGTAATACTAAATATTTAGCAAATATTTGGCAAACCATTGGCCACAATTCAAAAAATTACTCATTCTTTAGAAGCATTTTTTAAAGTAGAGTGGAACTGGGGCAATCTGAGGCTCTCTGGTATTGCTTTATGCAAAAGGATAGAGTGGGTCAAACTTTAATGTATTCTTAGGAAAGTACTTGTAAGTTGAATAAAAAAATAGAATTGCTACTTTTTCTCTCTCCAAAAAAAATAATCCTCCAACAAATGATAGTGTGCTTATATGGTGTTACTTGTGCATTTAGAAATGCTAGTTTTATTAGTTGTTGAAAATAACAGTTCCTTTTTTCCTGCCCATATGACAAGTTTTTTCTAAAATCTACTTGATCATTAAAAATTGTGTTTTCAATCAAGTTTTACATACCACCAAATGTAAGGAATACTGAACAATTATGGTTCTGCATAAAACTGTTAAATAAGAGGAAGGCATTAAAAATACAGATAAGCAAATGCATGTGAAAAGACTAATTTGGTAAATTTATTTCTTGTGCATAAGCCAGAAATAGGCAGAAAATCTCAGTGAGGAAAATAAATGCCATTAATGGACATTCACACTTGAGAAAGAACTAATGATGTCAAATAAAGTGGAAAGATGTAATCCTGCCTGTTTTCCTTCTCATAGTTACAATATTTGTTTCCTAAAGTCAGGGAATCCTATGACCCTATTATGTTTTCACTTGTTATTTTAACACACTAAACATAAATAATCAAAAGTTTTAACTGAATTCTAGTGTGTAAAAGGTATTTAGTTTTGTAGAAGCTACCTTTTTCCAGAGGCTTAGTGTTTGGGTGTACTGATTAAAAATATTGGCAAGAGAATAGAAAAAAACATTATTGACAAAAAATAATTACATAAACTCGCAGCAAGGAATAATCTAAAATTACATGGAGGCATATCTTCAATTTTGTGCCACCACCAAGTGTTATCTTGTAATTTTAACAATACATTTTAATTGAGGCTACATCTTAATTGAACCAAAGGGAGTAATTGCAGAAACACTTCAAGCACAAGGCTCAATTAAAATTTCTTCTTGTATAAAATTGTGGCCTTTCAACTAATTTATGTAAATGTTTTGGAAAACAATTTGAATGGCTTGTAATTTAAACTTTTTCAAGCAGTGGTATTATTTGCCTATATTTTCTTAATCTTCATTTACATCCAAAGCTTTCTATTCTACCAGTATTTGGAAATTTATAATTTCTTTGATTCTTTGTTTTTTTTTGTTCCTTTCAAGGGGTTGAAGGTCCACATTGTAAAAATTTGGCAGGGTTTTAAATGCAGATAAACTAATCTCATTTGTTCCTCTGAATGAGCCATTTCCTGTGCAAAATACTGCACTACTACACAGCTGAGGTCTTAAATAATGTAAAGCACGCCTATATTTACTTTTTCAACAACTTAGTGAAACACTATTCACACTCTTGACAATCTGTTGAAAAGTATTGAAAATTTATAACATGTTTACTTAAATGCTGCATTTCCTTCTTTTTTATAAGCTATAGTTTGAATATATATTTCAAGTGTTGCTTTCCTTGCCTATTGGTCAAAATCTTGGCCCACTTGAAAGTAATGGTAAAAAACTCCAGTGACTATAACACACTGGTAATTTCACTTGGTTTTAATTACCTTTGGTATAATGAGGGACTGTCTATTATGAGTAATATATATTAGGGAATATCACAAAAGAAGCAACAGATAAGCTTGTAATACCAAGTGTATGAAATAAAAAAAAAAATTGCATGCAAAATCAAATTTGATTATGCTACATTTCCAGTCAATAAATCAAAATTACACCATTTTAATTCATTATTTGACATATTTGTCTAATGAAAATATCTTTACCAAGGAGAATAGGCTGTACCAGGTCAAAGGTTATACTTAATAATGGCAGAGTTGAATCCTTTCCCTTTCTCTGTAAGACTGCACCAGTATTTCTTCTCAGTCTTATCACAATGTGCCTTTAATTTTGTGTTGGAGTGATTTTTGGCCAGCCCATTATAATAGCCATAGTCATTTGCTGCTTGAAATTGTACATTCCCAGCTTATCTGTAATCAAAAGTGGTTTATGACATTACATATTCACAAAAGTTCTTTATGACATTACATAAAAAATTCCTTCACTTTCTACAAGATCTAATCCCTGTATCTGAGTGGCAGAGGCAGTGAGAAGAGACAAGTGAATATCTATAATTTTAATATTTGTTTTGTCATGACAGGTGTTATTGTTGGCTGTGGTTTTCTGGGTGTATCTCTCTTAAAGGCCTATTTTGCTAATTGGTCATTGCTGTCAGCCTCAAAGCTGAGACACTCTAGAAATTATCACTGTTCACCCACTGATTAGTGTGGGATCTTCTACAGTCATTTTTCTAACCCTACCATGTTCACAAGGGAGAACATTTACTTAGCCTTGCCCCATACTTTTTGGAGTTGGATTTGGTACCCAGATTTTTTGTTGTTGTTGTTGCCAGCACAGTATCAGAGAACAAGCATTTAAATGAGAACAAAAAGCAGGTATCAGCCTCTTATCTTGCAGAGGCTTGAACACAAAATAACCTTCATGCACTCACCTGCAGGACAAGGAGCACATTTCTCAAAGGAGAGAAAGGACCTTAGCACAGCAGCTACCAGGGCCCATTGACAGCTTTAAACTACTTTGGAAGGGGAAAAGGGACAAAACCAGTGATAAGCAATGGACAGTGATAAATAGTGGAATGGCATGCCAAAACTTGACAAACTGAGAGCTAGTGAGAACCCTTGGGGCTGAAGCTGCCCAGAAATGTGGGGGACAATGAAAAGAGACTGTAGTAAATGGGATTACATCAGGCTGGTAGTCAGTCACTAGTGGGGTTCACATGACTACATCTTAAGGCCAGTTCTCTTCTACACTTTCACAAACGACTTGGATGCAGAACCTGAAGGGATGCTAAGTTTGCCAATGATACTGTATTGCGAAGAGCTGATAACTGCATTGAGGACTGAGAAGCCCTGCAGATATGTCAACAAATTAGAGGGTTGGGCAATCACCAACCATATAAAGTTCAGCAAGGGAAAGGGCTGGATTCTGCACCTGGGACAGGGCAAATTGGGATGTACAGACAGATTTCAGAACAAGATACTGGAGAGACTGCTGTGGAAAGAGTCTTGGGGGGTTCTGGTTGATGGAAAGCTGAATCTCAGTCAGCAGTGTCCTGGCAGCCAGGAGGGCCACCCCTCTTCTGGGGTGCATCAGGCACAGCATCACCAGCCAGGCAAGGGAGGGAATTGTCCCACTCTGCTCTGCTCTGGGGCACCTCCAGTGTCTACTTGTTATAGGCCTGCATATGCAGACAGAGGTGGCATGACCCTGAAATGAGTAGTGTGAGTAGTGGAGGTCCTCTTTGATTTCCCTTCAAACAGTGTATTAAAGAGTGAGATATCATCTTGAGAACCTCATCCTGGTTAGAACAGCTTCAGTATCTTGTTTATGAATGAACTGTCCTAAACTACTGCAAACAGGAGGAAATATTTTAATTACTCCCGCTTGCTTTCACCTGTTGTTCTGACATGACTCATCATGCACTCTTAAATTCTGCTGGTTTCCTCAGAGATTTCATGCAATGTGCAGTGTGGAGAAGGCAGAGACAGGGTAAGTGGTAGCATGATAGCATGAGCACATACACAATCTGCACGTAGGAGCACATTGAATGGCTTATATGTACAAAACCATGAAATTTGATTTCATGAATTGTGAAGATTCAAGGGAGGGACATGATTATTTTAGATCTCCAGAGACATAATAAGTGTCAATATAAGGGTTAGTGACACAGATGATTTCACGTGTTGTATTTTTACTGCATGTTTCATTTATTCATTAAATGTTTTATTTTTTTCCCCTTACTTCCTTGTAAATATTTTCCTATTATTAGTTATAGAATCATAGAATCAGAATGGTTTTGGTTGGAAGGAATCTTCAAAGATCATCTATTCCAACTTCCCTGCTATGGACTGGGACATACATTTCCATATGGAAATAAATATATCTGCATATGAATATGAATTTATGGATGTGACAGAAATATGAAAATACAAGTGATATAGTGATAAATAGTAATAACAATTCTTTCTAGTAAAAAGGTCAGTGTTTAAAGGAAATTAAATCTTTCTTTACATGTAGAAAAAAAATGTTTGGAGTACTAATTTCTCTGGTCCTACAATATCAATGATAGACTTGGTTGATTTTGGATAATCCTGGTAGACATAGTTTGTCACTGCCTCATCCTCAAAAGCTTTTGGCCAACAAGAATGAATAATAATGACTCCTATTTTATTTTGACATGAAAAAAGATTTAGAAGCTTCCTTTAGCTGAAAACTATGCTAAGTGATCTCATAGATACACCATAGATCAAAAGTCACAATCTTATTCATGCAGATGCACGTTATTTTTTACCAGGTGAATCCTTTTCTATTCTATTTGGAGTTTTTTAATCTTCATGCTTTGCCACGAATATCTATCTGGATTAATGAAACTAGAAATAAGTATTTATGGTTTTGGCTTTTTCATAATTTCTCCATTTGAATTTTGTTAGTGTTTTTGCTGCCTGTCTCTGGAAATTTTTGGTGAAAAAGGTCATACCCTCTCTTGTTTTATCTGTAACTTTTGTTTATCATGGCCTCCATTCCCTGCTCATATATTTTGTAGGTAAAAATTAAGAAAGATAGTTGAATTTGCTCTAATGTGACCTTTTGGTTTATCAGAGAGTACTTGAGTCATTTCAGAGAGCCTGATGACTCAGACGTATTTGTTATAGTTTTTAAAATAATCTGCTCACCTCTAGCAGACAGTGAAGCATCATATTGTAAGTGATGGAGTAAGAAGTAGGAAAAAAAACCCAAATTATTCTGATTTCATTGCAGGGGATGGTCAGTATTGTTTGAAGAAAGATAAGTCTGTCCTGAATGATTTTCCCAGGTTTATATGTGAAGTTACAGAAGAAATGTATGCACACAAACCCCACTATTCTTTATTCTCTTTTCATGGACCAGGATCGATAGCAAAAATAAACTATGAACAACTCTGGAAAAAAAAAATCTTAAATTTTCTAATGGATCCTAGGTGGTACACTTCTTCTTCAGGAAGGAAATTTCTGTTTCTGTGCTATTGTTAGTAAGGCAATATAGTTTTGTGATAGGAAATACTGTTTTGTGATAGAGAAAAGAATCTTGAAAATACTGTTATGCTCATACTCTCTCTATTCCTAGAAAATTTCACGTTTTGAAATCTTTTTGACAGTTTCATTAAAGAGAAAATGTAGTCCACAGTTATTGATCTTTTTTTAATGAAATGGTAAAAGAGGTTGCAAAATGATAGAAGAAAAGTGAAGAGTATGACGTTTAATATCAAAGATTATTTGGCTGATGGAGAGAGTTGTACAATTAGTGTTACTGAGCTTTCAAATAGATTAGAGGCTCATATGTTTTTCAGACTTAAGCTATCAAAGAGTTATAGAAAATAATGGGTTATCTAGTTTCCCCAAAGAGTGCATCAAAAGTAGAATGTGTTATTGGAAGAGAAATATCAATAAGTAGGTGTTGGTCAATGCACAAGGAGATTTGACTCATTCAAATGATGATCATTACATGTCCCATGATATTTCGAAGAACCACGATCATGTGTTGACATAACCTATATAAATGCAGGCCTCCAAGAAGCCAATCTACATTCCAAATTGGTGTTTGTTTTCCAGTATTATTTATAAAAAGAGAAGGATAGCTACAACAAAGCACATATCTTCACCTCATATCATAATGCAACTACATTTTCACCCCTTGTCATTGTTTATTCCCTCCTATATACCTGCCTGGTTTTAAAGATAATATATCAAAGATCCCTTGTTTTTATCATATGACATAGACAGATGCATGTATTTGTGAAATTGTGATTTTTTTTTTACATTTGGATCATCTTTGTTAGAATATTTACAGATTCTAACCATGAAAATTGGTAATTTTTTTAGTAATAAAAATGCCCAAGTTTCTTATCTTTCCATGGTGCAGAACACACCACTGCTCCATGAAGTCATGGAACTCATTGCTTTTATGTTAACTCCCTGTGGGAAAGGGCAACAGATCTGGGTTCAAGAACATTTACACATGGTTCTGTAGTCTCAAAGTGCAATCACTACTGAGGAAATAAACACTTAAACTGCTCTGTAAAGGCCTAATGTTCATTGTGTGGATGAAAGGTTTTGTGCAGTACTTCATGGCCTTGTGCTGATACCTACAGAGCATTAAGGAGAATTTGAATATTCTAGAGATTCCTGGCTGCAAGCCTAGATTTGATGTCGTTACGGTCTTAATTTTGCTTCTTTTATGTCTGTCTATTTGTTTCTTCATATTGGATCATAACCATGTGGCAATGGGAACATTTTGTAGTGTCTCAGTCAGTTTAGTTATTGGGAAAATCAGAATGAATTAAAATGCTCAATTCAGTTAGGAATACAGAAACCCATCCAAATAGATATTGTTTGGGGTTTTGGTTTTGTTTTCATTTTTGTTTTGTTGTTGTTGTTATTTTTTTAAAAAATAGCGTGTTCAGTTGGTAAAGATAAAACATTAATTACCAGAGTTGTCACCATTTATGTATATATTGTGGGACAGATCAGAAAAAGCAAAATCATCTCCAGCTCCATCATAGTGCAAGGTCTATTACTGTCATACATTTAATCTGAAGAGATACAGTGGACAAGTTCTCATGACAAAGATTTTCCAGGAGGAGCCAAGTTGTCTTTGAAAATATATGATGGAGATATAGTACATGTTAAACACCCACAGAAGGCCCAAATCAACCCATGGTGTTGTTAGAGGTCTCAAATTTGCTGAGTTTCATGTACAATGTGAGATCTAGTGTTACGCGGCCACTGGTATTAGCCAAAAACTCCATAGCATGTTTTGTATGGATTCTGCAGAACAGATTTTCCTTGAGCTGAAAGTGTTTTCTAAACACTTACAGCTTTTGATTACTTCAGGATGTTTTTGAAAGGTTAATGTATACAAAGGAAAGAAATGCTAAAATGCCTTTGGTGCTGTCTGCACAGGAAAAATAGAGGACAGATGGATCTGCATCAAAAAATAGATAAAAAATTCACATACAATTTCATAGTGAAGAAATCATTAAAAATATTTGAATAATACTGAAATAATTAAAATAAGAGCTAGAATCATAAAATAATTTACTAATTAAAACAAATACAAAAAATGAGAATAGAGTATTAAAAAATTAAACATTAAAAAAACCTCCATCAGAGGATTTTTAAATTATTTACTTCCATAGAACACCAAATACTAAGAGCAGTTTTAAGAGATGTTTATTTTAGAATTAATTTTTTTCTATATAAAGTAATAAATTTGTTAATTAGAAATGTTGAGAATATATTTTTTTTATAAAGAGTTTTCAACTGTGCTAGAAATTGGACTGGGCAACAGCAATCATATGACTTTTATAACATAGATAAAAAGTAAGTTAGTTACTACAGTTATTTTCTGCACTGACATGAACAGTGACAGGAAAGGGCCAGGATTTCAATCAAGATATTTTCCAAATAAGAACTACAGCCATGGCTCTGGATGTCTCTGCAAGTAGGCTGCATTCACTACCTTCATTGAAAGAGATACTTTCTCAGTCAGTTCACTCTGGATAATACCAAGACTGTTTATTAAAAAAAAATATAAATATTGGCCTTTGAGCATTTTTTTTTTAAGCCTAGGGTCTATTTTTAAGAAATGCTTTTCTTTGTATGTCTTATACATTCAGTATTCAGGGAATCATGTAAAGCGTTTGAATACACTAATAGTCAACCAAGTAGATGTCCAAAATAATTTTCTGCACAGCAAATGATCAAATTGCACGTGGTACTTGGCTGAATATTTTGTTATATATTGTTTAGGAAGAGGTAGTGTAAGTTCACAATATTGTGTACTTTTTACATATTTGTCTTGTAATACACATGATAATTAGGGAACATGCAACATACAACAACCAAAATAAGTATCACAAATACATTAAAGGCAGGTTTTGGTAGGCATGATGGTATTCAGTCAAAGGCTGGACTTAGATGACTTAAGTCATCTAAGTCTTTAGATCTTAGAGATCTTTTCCAACTTTAATATTCCTATGATTCTACAGTTCTAAGAAAATTAATAGTTTTATCTTCTTCCTATGTTTATGACGTTAGACAAAATAACTCTGCTTTAAGTAGACGAGCAATGAATGTTGTCTTTCAAATAGAAAAAATATAGCACAAAGGAGTGATTTGCAGAATCTAGTTTAAAAACGAATGGGTGATCTTCAAAGTATGAAGACCCCAGAATTCTTGTCTTCAAATGTTCAGTATTTATATATTGGGAATAAAATGAAAAATTTCTCAGATCTGCTACTGATCATGAAACGGTTTTGAATATGAAAAAGACCTCTGAATGGGGAGCAATGCTTTTGCCCTTTCTTAAATGTATTACCACAGAGGCAGGAGATTGGCTGAAGAGCTCAGGCATTCCCTGCAGAATTCCAGCACAGGTCAGCGCTGTTGCTCCCTCTGCCAGTGCTTGGGCACTGGCACCCTGAAAAAATGACCAAAGTACACCTTAGAGTAAGAGTTAAAACAAGGAAAATTAGAGACAAAATGAAGGAGGAGTAACTCTGCATCCTGGATCTATCACTGTGCAGGAGTAGAAGTGGGAATACTTGACTGCAGCTTATTGAAATTGCTACAAAAATTCAGGATAGGTTTCAGAAGGACTGCCAGTGTTTTGGCTAATCAACTGTACTTCACAAGATGATGTTGAGGGTGAAGGAGGTATTTTTGCTCCAGCTTCAGTCACAGTTCCTCTTGCTACATCCTGTTGTTCTGGTGGTGCATAAACCAGATTTCAGATAAGCAAGACTGCACATTGCAATTTCGTTGTATATGTGGTCCATGAAGGAGATCTGTACAGCTGTTTACAAATTAGGGAGGAGAACTAGAGGTTTCTTCTGTGAAGAGAGTCAGAGTGCATAAGAAATGCCGTAACCCTTTTTTTCTGAAAAATAAAATGAATTATTTTCATATTTTCCCTGATCTTTGAAGTCTAATTTCTGTGTTGCTTTAGCTCTTATAAGTTTTTTTTTCTTTTTTTTTCTTTATTTTTTTTTTAAAGCATATCTGTAGATTTCAGCATGAACAATGAAAAGCAGTTTTCACATATCTCAAATGAGTGAAAGAGACTATTCAGGCCAATAGTTAGGACTCAGAGTAAGATACCAAGAAGACAGGTTTTGACATAAGGCCATTTTGGACCCTGAATAAATTACTTGACATCACTTTATTGTGTCAGTAATACAGAAGAGGAAATAAGAAAAGATACTTTTCTTAGATAGGAAAAAATGCTTAGCATGCCTCTTAGCAAAGATTTCATACATAGAATCGCTACATACTATTATCTCCTGAAAATGTATTTACACCAGTGAACCTCAGCTTAGCTGAAGACAGATACTTTAAACCTATCTCAGTTTAGCACTTGCCATATTCAACAATGGGAAATATTTGCTTGTTTTTCACTTGCTCCTATGCCGAGTCACAGTAGTTAATAGTTTTGTTCATGGTGTTAGTTAGCCATAAAATGTTGTTAAGGAAAAGAGTTAAGTTCATAACAAACAATAGTTTTAATTTGTCTACAGGAGTTATCCAGTGTCTGATTAGATACCAACAGTAAACATTTGCTATTTATATAATTTTTTTTAATAACGGGCATCAAAGAAGTAAATTCCTTGCTTGAGAAAGTAGGGAAGAAACAGAACACGTAATTGGTGATGTCTTTGCATATCTTTGTTTTGAATCCAATGATTTGGTCTCATTTCCAGTGAGGATATCAGCAGGAGGTTCAGGATCTTGACATAGGAAGTGCTGATATTTTTCTGAGTGGTGTTTAATGCTCTGACTTCTCACCATGGCTCTCAGACAACCTTTACACCCTGTTCTAATTGACTAACCATGCTGTTGTCCCAAACACATTAGAAAAGATGAAATGTTTCTATAAGTTCAAATAAGTGATGCATTGTACATCCATCTGTTAATGAATGGATAAAAGTCCTTTGCAGTTTTAAAGGAGCTTTGTTTGTTCTTAATGTGAACCAGCTTCATAATGAGCTGAGCTGTGTGTGTATAAATAGTCCATTTAGTTAATTGTTTCCTACAATGAGATAGATTGGTAGCATCTATTTAATGTCTGATTCTGGTCTCAATAGAGCCAATTGTTTTCTACTATGGGATTAAGTAGGAACTGAAGTAATCCTAGTCTATAAATTTCATTGTGAATTCTATATTGAGAAAAAAAGCAAAACAGAAAAGAAAAATACATTCAGAATCCTTCTCATAGGTGAATTGTGCTAATAATTTTCCTGCCCTTAAATCCTCTGAACTGTATCTTGTATTTTCTGATCTGTTAAATTTTTTTTCCCAGAAAGTTGCTCAAAAAAAATTTCCCCCCCAATTTGTGCAGTAATTTCCTTCGGCTTAAATGCTATAGAATCAAAATTCAGAATGTTGAAAATGGATATTACTAAAGAAATATTTATTTGGAATTCCCCAAATGAGAAAGTACAAAGGCTTTAATTCCACATGCCACAGGGCTGTTATTAGCAACATTGAGATTCCCTGATGAAATTCACAGCCTGATAAAGTAGATGTGGAAAAGTGCCTTTTGAGATTAGATCAAGACTTTTAAAAGGATATTCCAAATTTATTTTGGTTTAGATACAGTAACTATACCTTTCATTTTGCAAATTCAGTTTCCTAATATCCTGTAAAGGTCTATAGTAGGAGAACTTTATTGTGTCCTTATTCACAGTCTTGAAACAGGCTTTGTCCTTTGGTCAGCTTCTCTGTATAGAACCAGAACTCTTCTTCCTTTTCTCTAAAAGAAGAATTTAAAGTTGTAACATATCTTAGTATAGTATTTACCACTGGTTATTTTCTTTTCTTTTTTTTTTTTTTTTCTGCAATACTTAGATGAAAAAAGTAGAAGGATGCTCATTTGTCTGAATGTGTCAGTCTGTTGCTGCTGTTTTGCTTAGCTCCTGGGTATGTTTAATCTTCCATTGACAGAGGCTTGCTTTTGAACATATTCAGAGTATGCTTGTGGGAGAACACAAGACCCAGTATGATACCTTGATGTATTTTGTCAATAATATTAAGCTACAGTATTGGTTGTAATTTAGTATTTGATTTGATTGACATTTATTTAGGGCAGAAGTATTATGCTTATTTGGCTTTTTCTTTTTTCAAATTAAATAGGCCAAACAGTTATCCTGTGGAATCTAGAAATAGTAAAACTTCTTTCCCCATCATCTGTAGCTATTAAATTTTGCATCTCACTCTATCATATTGGGGGAATACTCTTAACAGCACCATATATATACACTTAGACATCAAGTCAGGGAGAAATTCACAGAGATTTTTGCTGTATAGTGCAAGGATATTTCAAATATTACTGGAGGTTCACACACATTTTTGTAATCATAGTCAAAATAATATAACTTACAGTAGCATTTTGGCCTTGTTTTGCACCTCTCTGTCTGCCTTAAATCTTTACCTGCCTTTATTTCCAAGTAGTTAAAAAAGGCACCAGTTCAAAGATTTCTGATTTTTTTCCTTCTTTCTAGCTTGTTGTAGGTTTTTTAGAATGTCTATCACATAGGGAAGTCTTTCTTTTTTTACTGGGTATCATTCGACCTTGAGTGAGAGTGTCACATGTCATTACAGAATCGTAGATAGAGTTCATTAGGTATAAAATAAATGTCAGAGCTCTAGACATTTTGTAGCAAATTAATGTTTTAACATTGACAATGGTTGTTTGTCCAGTGACATAAGAGAAAATGATTTTTAATTTTGCACTAAAGGCTCTACTAGTTTGTATATTATGGATAAACCAAAATACCTGGAGATTTTTTTTTTAATTCTCATACACATCAGTTGTGTCCCTTAAGGAATCTGAAATACATTTAACTTGATAATAAATACTGAAATAGAAATTCATTATTCATAGGAGTAAGTATTTAAACACTAATGGAATGAAACATTATGAACAATTTAACACAATCATCACTAAAAACTGGGAGGAGACTGTATCTAGTAGCAAACTATGGAATTTATGCATTACAGGCCAGATTTTTTTCTCTAATACTCTCTTCCATTTAAAATTCTCTGAGCTAATAAAGAAGTGGTTTTATGAGGGAGCTATATGCTATGATCATACATGATATGCTATATTTTAGCCCCTTTAAATGCCCAGAAAAAAAAATACATGAAACATTTACTGACAGTGCAGAATGATTTATGCATAACCTTTGTTTAGTTTGTTTTCTCTAAAAATCTTTATTTTCCTTTTTTCTCAAAAATATCCCATCTTCTAAATAAAATGTCAAAACTTTCATTTTGAGTGACTGCTACTGCTTCTTCATTTGACTGTTACTCTTTATCCATCATACTGTTTCTGAAACATCTTACAGTCTCTTCTCACTCAATGACCATTTTCTGTGTTTTAGATATATTGCTCTATCTTAATTAAGTGTTGATTTTTGTTTGTATCAGCTTTGTTTTTTGAACTGGGAATAATTGCCCAAGCTTAATTTATTTGGTATGTCTATAGTCATAATATTTAATGATCCATTATTATGCCAGATCTCAGCTGCACAGGAGTGATCCATATTTTTGAAGCAATTGGGTATCTACAGATGCCAACAAAGAGGCATTTGCTAGCCTGCAAGGAAAGACAATAAAATCTATGCAATCAATGTATGCATTTGTCAGGCTTTGCATTGGAGTGTGCGTGACAAGTCACGTTCAACCTGTTTGCTGTAGTTAATGTGTTTTGGGGAAACAAAATAATAAAAAGCATATTTAAACAACACAGTGGGAAGGGCAAAGGGATTCTCAATAAACACCATTTCTCAAAAGAGACAAAACTGTGTTTATTCAACGTAAACAAATACAATGAGAAGTGTTTTGCCAGAGAAACTGTTTCAAACTATTTGCTTAAAGTGTGAAAGAGCTTTATTAGAGTGAATATGCTTTGACTTGGACAACGCCTCTTTTGAATTTCAATAATAGCTAAACCCTTGTGAAAAATACTTTCAGTAAATGTGCATGTTTATCAAAATGCAGATGATAAAATTGCTGGTAAATATAACTTTGTTTAAGATAAACTAATTATGTTTACATATATGTGCTGAAATGATGCATTCTTTCTATAAGCAGAGCCTGTCTCATCTGATACTTCAGAAGGATCCTTGGCATGTTTACAGCTGCATGCTGCATTTCTTGAATTCCAGAGTTTGAATTCTGTCAGTCTAAAACCATTGAGTCCAGCATGTTCATAGGAAAGTCACCCGGGAAAATTAAATTTACATAAACAAATTATTCTATCAGCCTCTGCCAACACCTACATTCCCCAATCTTATAAATGGTCCAAACCTTCAGTTCTGAAGTCAGACATTTCCATTTGCTGATTCCCTGAAATTATATCTATTGACAAATCACATGCCAGCCTCTGTCTGTTTAAGACCATAAAAATGCTAAAACTATAAATTTTCAAAATGTTAGTTTTGTAGAAACCTGTAGGATCCTTACTGATGAGCTATACCCCATTGTCCATGGTTATTGCAAGGACAGGTACATATGCTGAAAATAGATGAGGAAAATAAGAAGTCTTTAATATTCCATCAGCAGCAGAGAGAACACTGCATGTTATATTCACAATTATGCTTCAGAATGGAATATTTCAGCATTAAAGGCAATGACCCATATACATCTATGTATACATATAAACAGATTTAAAAACAAATTCATGGGGATATGCAGAATGAAACAAACATTCCAGTTTTGCCATAATTGTATTATTGTTAGGATTTTAATAGTAGAACAGGAAAAATTATTGGTTTGCTAAGGAATTGGAACAAATAATAGATAAGAATATTCTAACTATTATACTGCAAGTCAGCAATATGAAGTATGAAACACAGTTTGACATACAACCCAATACCAAATCTGCAAAATATAATTTTATTGGTCTTGTTATAATGCAGGCATACTCCAAAAATCACTAAGTCTGAAACATAACCCATCATCTAGAAGATATTTGTTGACTTTATAATTTTACAGGTTTTGATGCACTGTGAAATCTGAGTTCATTACACAGAGGAAGAACTGCCATGTAAACTGAGACAGATTCTGGCAGAACATCACTTCCTTTATTGTTAAAGGGGGTTGTTTTACATAATAATAATGCTGGAAAATGTTCAAATGTGTGTAAGTTAAATACTTACCCTATCCTTCAACTTTAAATGAAACAGTTCTGAAGCTGTACAGTGATAATATCTTTATTGATACCCATTTAATGTGCCGTGTATTGGATTAGCTGGATTTAGCACCTATTATATATATATATATGGCTGTAATATTAACCATTCTATTCAATGTCACTTGGAAAGACTGTTAAACTTTTGTAAAGTAAAATTGTCATCAAAGCATAGTTCCTACTGGACTGATGTAGTAATGTTACACATATATCTATCAACCTTTCACTGTTAGCAGCCACTGCAAAAAAATGACCTGCAAAATTAATTAGTCTTCAAAGTCTGTATGTAGTCCCATTTTGGGCATTCACATAAGCATATCATTCAGCTTACAGTCTCACAGTCAGACCAAAAATTTTAAATTCAGCCCCTTATAAGAATGAAGTTGATAGAGTTGCATCATCTCATACAACACACTGTACGTTCTGCCTAGGAGTGTATGCTCCCAACACCTGGTTCACGTGTGTGGCTTATCCCCACCTCAGCAAAAACCAGTTCTGAAACATTTGTAATGTGAGACAAATGCAAACACAATGTGCTTATCCACTCAGCAAAAGGTCTGCTCTAAAAATGCTCTGATAGGCTGTTCAGTGTTTTCAAGACAGCAGCTGAACACATATAAATGTAGTAAGAAGTTTATGTTTGGTTTCCAGGATCAGTGGTTTTGGCGAGTCAGGAACAACAGGGTCATGGATGGATACCCCATGCAGATTACCTACTTCTGGAGGGGACTGCCTCCCAGCATTGATGCAGTTTATGAAAACAGTGAGGGGAACTTTGTCTTCTTTAAAGGTAAGAAAGAACAAAAATAAGATTTTGTGTAACACTTTTGAGTGTGATGTTTTCTTGAAACACATCTTGTTTATTTTTACTAATGATTTGTAAATCTTATTGCAAATTGGTAGCTAAATGATGAGTATATAAGTTAGCATTTTCTTGTTTGGCAATTACATTTTAATTTATGATTACATAATTACATAATTAATTACATTAATTTATGATATCAAAATATTTGGTCCTTTTTTCTTACATATTCAATCAAAATTTGAAAGTATAAATATAAGACATAGAAATGAAGTGATCTGTTATGAAATAATTTTTTAAATGTGTTTTAGGAAGACACAATGAACACATTTCCATTATTAATTTTTGTGTAGTTCTCTTTGCTCTTCCTTTTAACATATGAATTTCTTATATATTAAAATAAATAATTTTAATCATTCTGCTATATATACCTCACTGTACTGCATTTTATTTGTTTCATCTAAGACTTGTGATGTTAGGAGTTTCATGTGGGGAAAATAATCTTTTTCATAGATGTGTATTTAGTGTTTTTAAAGGAGTATAAACTCCAGAAAATAGGTGACTTAGATCAAATTGTTGTGAACAATTATTTCCAAATTTCACTCCAGACATCAGCTCTTCTTCAAAATTAAAGTTCTTGAACATGTACCTTATTTAGATTTAATGATAAAGTTATCTTATATGTTTAACAATGCATACTTAGTGACAAAATCTTCAAATTACATAAAGTTTTAGAAAATAATCATGTGACAGAATAGAAAACTGAATAGATAAGAAATATGTGAAAAATTATTCAGCTTTTTAGTGTTGTGAGTGATTAATTTTTTTAACTACAAAAAAAAGGTATATTTTTAAAGTTGTTATATTAAAAAAGAAAGTAATTCATTTTTAGAAGTGGAATCATTAATGGGGAGTAAGAATATTGCATTCACTACAGAAACAATCTTGGGAATGTTAAATAAAATATATTTAATAAATTGCAGAACCACTTCATAACTGTAAAATGAAGTTTATGTTTTACTAAAAGTGAACTTGTATTTTTGTGTGAATCATAAGGAAAATGATATTACATGTAGTGCAGTTTCTCTTTCGATACAGCAAATGCTTTACTTCTGTTGCCATAAAATAAACTTCAAGTCATTCAACCCTGGAAAGTTTATATGGTTGGGAATCATGATCAAGGTACCTCTAAATCTCCATCTCACTGCTTGATTTTTAGGTCTGTAGGACATGGAAGGATAAAAATATTATTCTGCAGCTATTCTTTTGCACTACTTCTACAAAGAGCAAAGTAGCTACCCTGGCATTCCAGACTTCTGCCTTGATAATGCTGGGATCCATTATCTGAGCTCCAGACAGAAATGATCAAGCTTATTGTTATAGCTGCTTCTTTTCCTTCCCAATGACCTTGAAATATGTTTCCTCATTATTTAACTCTTCACCCACTGCTGACTGGTTCCTGTTAGGTCTTAGAGGAATAGGCTGATCCTGTAGTTTATGGGCTAGGAGGGAAGGAGGAGGGAACTTCTCAAACAACAGAAGGAGGAGGGAACTTCTCTATTTTTTCTCTGGGAAAAAAATCAAGATTAATTAAAGCAAGCAGGAACAGCAGGATTGTGCTCTTAGAAGTCAGAACTGTGTTTTCCTTTCCCCACCTTACGCTATCTGATTTCAGACCAGTTAGTTTTGTGCCTTCTAGCTGATATCATATTATATTTGGATATTCTGCTGTAGGTTTTTTTTTTTTTTCCATATGACTTATTCAAAGTTCCTTCTGTTATTTCTCCAATGACATTTGTATTATTCCCTTATTTGCCAAAGCCAAAAGTCTTTGTATTTCCTTGTGCAATTTAAAAAAAATATTTTTGCTTCTCTTCCATGACTTCATGACTCTTAATATCTAACTGTTGTTGTTTTCTGTCAGTGTAATTCATGTTTTTCCACTGCTACAGAATCAAAA
Source organism: Zonotrichia albicollis (assembly GCF_047830755.1). NCBI lineage: Eukaryota > Metazoa > Chordata > Aves > Passeriformes > Passerellidae > Zonotrichia > Zonotrichia albicollis. Next base: position 136,190,135 of record NC_133819.1, read on the forward strand.
AAATCAGCTGTCTTCTGTGTGGGTATCCTTGAAAATTCCTGTTCCAAGGATCTCAACTGCCTTGTGGAACATGATTACAGAAACATATATAAATAGACTGTAGGTAAATTATCATTGTCTCATTTCTTCTATTCCATCACAAAATTTCCTAGGAAAAGGTTACATGTCTTCCTTCCAAAGGTGCTAGAAGTAGACAAGCTGGTTGTTGCTAAGATGATGAGCAAGTAGAATGCCTTATCCAGGTAGTGTGCTTTACTAGTCTAAAATTGGTCCAAACAAGTAAGTTCTAGAAGGAACTTTAAATCTGAAGTCTAGCATACAGATATGTTAACAAAGCACATACCTAAGCCAATGTCTACATGTGTTTTTCAGAGAATAAAATAGAAAAGATGGATTAAATGCCAGCAGAAAACTTGTACTGGTTTAATGTCACTATGCTCTCCTCTGACCCACATTATAATGTCACCTATTCCTGCCCTCTCTTTAGTGCTGACCCATAGTATACTCCAAATATACAGGCTAGACACTAGCAAAAAAAAATGCTCCCAGATGGAGTGGATGGGCACTGGAATGGGCTGCCCAGGGAGGTGGTGTAGTCACTGTCCCTGGAGGTGTTTAATAAAAGACTGGATGTGGCCATGGTTTAGTTGATAAGGTAGTGTTAGGTCATAGGTTGAACTTGATGATCTCCAAAGTCTTTTACAGCCTAGCTGATTCTGTGGCAAGTTCCTCATCCATCCCAGCAGAGCTCCATGCATGCTAGCAGGTCACTGACACAAGACAGCAACATCCCCATGTCCTCTTCCCTGCCCATCCTTTGTAAAGAGCCAGTAGCCTTCCATTCTAACATCCCATTCATAGAAGCCATCCCACTATGTCTCTGTGATGCCAGTAAGATCACAGCCCTGCAGGTGTGCAGAAATTTCCAAGCACATCCCTAACTCCTGTTGTTATTCTGGATAATACGTGCATTTCCATAGAGACATTTAATTTGCAGCACCTAATGAAACCAACTTACTGACTGGAGTGGCTGGAATTCCTTTGTGCTGTTTCAGGTGCTCTCCTGCTGACCTGTGATCTCTCTCCAGGCTCTGGACATCTCTTGCTGGCACTGACATCAAACTGGTAGGAGTGGGATGGATTGAGGTTCTCCCTCCACCAGTAACTTTATTTAAAATCCCTCTTTACCAGCTTGGCAAGCCTATGACCAAGATGCTCTTCCTGTTCCCTGCCAGATGGACTCATCAGCCCTCAGTAGACCAGATCATACTCGTAAAGTACAGAGCAATCTGGTGGATAGCTGCTTATAAAAAACAGATGTTTGAATTCTTGTTATTATTCATTACCAGTGTCCATGCTGAATGATAATAAGATGGCATCAAAAAGATACCTTTTTTTTTTCTTTTAATGAGAAAACATGAATAGTTAAATTCATTCTGTGTACCTTTGGGAATTTATATAGTGCTAAAAATGAAATTGTCAAGCCATCTGTGCTGTTGAATGTTATGGTAAACCAAATGTAGCAATAGAAAGGCTGCTGTAAAACTCATACTACCAGTGCCTCCATCATAACATTCTACTGCACTTACCCCATGGCCTGACAGTTTTATATTGAAAAAAAGATTCACTATAGTGTCAGATCATGCAACAGAGAAATGACAGAAACTTGATGTGGGAAATAGAGAATGGGGAAAAAGGAACCATGAATAGTAATTTTAGGATTCTAGAAAAAGACTAGATACAGGTTTGAAAGACCAAAATTAAGAGGAATGGTGGCTGGAATAAACCAACATTTGGGATTAGATGTTAATTTTTTAACTGATTTAAATTACATGTAATTTTTTAAAAATTTGGAAATTCATCTCACCACTCTAACAGAGTCATGATATGCCACACACTTCTTGCACTACGCATCTACCATAATTGCAAATAATGTGGAAAAAAAACACAGAAGCACAATTATTCAGAATTCAGATTCTATAAAGGAAGAACTAGTTGCTAAAAACTGGATATTATTTGGCAGTAATCAGTAGGAAGTTAAACAGTCTAAATAATATCTAGAATATTGCAATTTTAAGTGAGGTATAGCAATAAAAATGCCCTTTATTTCCAGTACTTTTTTTAGAATGTCAAAGATGGATTTTGAGAAACTTCAAATAATTCCATCGTTCATCCTTCTCAGCTGTTTCCCTACAGTGATGATATTTAACAAAGCATTATTTCAAGAAGTAAGACATTTTAGCTTTTTTATCACTTGCTTCACTCTCAGCTTCTGACCTTGCCAATCTGCTTCTTATTATATTAGACCTTACAAGAGGGAATAAAAGCAGAAAGATTAAACATTCTGAAATTTCAGACTTCATGAAACATGTGGTGCTTTATTCTCTATGAAAATAACAAACCTACCAATGAGACCTTAAAAAAAAAACCTTTACAAAATAAACACAGTGGTGGTTTCTGCCAAGGGCACAGGTTTTGACTCCAAAGAAGCATTAGTTATCTATAGGAAGAATAAAAATATTACTAATTTTGTTGTATTTCTTTCCATTATGATCAGAATTAATGAAGTTTTACTGACTATTAGTGGAAGTGGAATGTGAACTATGTGAAAGCATATGGACTGTAGCATTAGTTTGTACTATATTTAAAGTTTTATAAATATGTTAGAAATAAAATTATCTCATTTGCATCACAGTTGGGCATCTTTTGCACTGGTTTTCAGCTTTAACTTTTCCTAACATTGGGTTCTGATCAAATTCTGTTGATCAGATCAATTCTCTGATAAATAGACACCCACTTTCCTCCAGGTGAGAGACAGAAAAAGAAAGATCCAAAACAAGACCTCCTAAAACCTCCTAAAAAAACCAACCAAACAAAAAACTGAAGTGAAAGCTGTCAGCCAGATGGAACATTTGGATTTCTTGTATACAGTACTTCTCATTAACAATCAGCACAGTTATAGCAGACTAAACATGTCTTCTAAAGCAAATGTTAAATAAAATTCCTGCTAGTTAGCATCAATCGGCTTTGCTTACATATGTTAGAGATCTCAATGCTTCCCTGTCTCTGCAGAATACACATAAATTTACCTTTTCTCTCTTTTCTAAGAAAGAATTTGTTTCTTAGTAAGAAATTGTGTGAAGAATTCAGTTTCTTCTGCCTGTTCCCACATCTGCACTTTCCTTTTAATTCAGTATCTCTGAATATGCAAAAAAATGCGTGGCTCAGTGGTGCTGTTTTTTACAATGGCTTGTGCATAACCATTGTTTATTTTGGTATGACCTGATCTTGTTGATAGTTAACTTTGCCTCCTTGGGTATGGCTGATAATGATCTATTCATAACAATTGCTTTGACTTTATTCCTTGTGAGGCACAGAGAAAAGTATTGGCATTACATACATCACAGCATATGCCTCTCAGTGCTGTGCAACAGCTGTCATTTCGAATGATCTTCTGAAACAGAAATGAGCTGGCCCAGGATCACTCACTGGATGCCATCTGTTGTTCACACCACAAGTACCAACTAGGAAGGTTCAAAACACATGACTTCTCTTATCATTGCATTTGAAACTGCCATTAACATCTGAAGCTTTCTGTATCCAGTCATATGAATTGGCAAAAAATAAACCACATGGGAGGAGGGACAGAGAATGATTGAAGATGCTCACCTCTGTCATTGTCAAACCCTATAAGTGAATTTTTATAAGGCATCTCAGTAAAGGTAAATCTCAGGTTAGCAATGACCTTAATCCCAGGTCAACAGAGAACTCATCTTCCCCTGACTGCTCTTCATAGATCTCTGTGTCTCTTTCATTTTCAGTACTTCAAATGACTCTGTGCATACTCATTCTTTGAGCCTTTCCTTCAACTGGCAGGGGAGGGAAAATGGATCTGTTGAACAAACTGTAGTGTCTGTGCTTGAAAGTGGGTGACAAGCAGCTGTAGAGAAGCTGATAAAAAATTAACCCTGGAAACCCAGCATGGGAGGGATGGAAACTATACCCCCTCTCCTAATTAAAACTCTGATAAAATGAAAACATGCTTTAAATCACCACAGTACAAACAGGGAGATCAAAAAAACCTTTCCTTTAAACAAATGTTTAATACCACAGAGGGATAGCTAAAATATAAAACCAACTGCAAAACAGCTCTCTGGGTTTTCCCCCTTGATGATTCTGGCATACACCTGATCCTAGGTCTTTGGGGTAATATTACATTTCCTTATAAAATATTTATACAGCACAGTACCTTAACCTCCTAAATCTGTATAACAACCTGTCTAGCCTTAAAGGCAAGTACAAAAACTAATGTGAACAGCCATGATTTTATCTCTTACATCCTCCTTCCAAATGTGTTTCAGCAAAAATTATTTTCAAACTTTTCCCCTTATATTTCAAATATCATTGTCATGCATAGCAATGGATAGACCAAAGTGAAGAATCCAATAAGGCCAATTCAATATATATGTTCAAGGATGTTGTCTAGATTTTTTTTGGTGATTTAGCTCCAAGTGTCCATGTGATGTCAAAGAGTACCTTCTCCTTCAGTCATTATTACTAAAACTAGCAATACTTTTTGGAAAAAATGATGATGGTAATGCTTTGAAGAGAGAACAAATACATGGTTTTTTCACAATGGAGCTCATAGTCTAGCCTGAGAAGAGTGTACTTGTGGTCAAGGGGACAGAACACAAAGAGAAGACAGGCATCCAAGCAAGCTCATCAGATAAGTACATAAATCCAAAATATGCTTCCCGTTTCCTATTTCTAGGGAGCATATGGGGATCTTTATTCCCTTCTTTTAGCCAAAGCTGTGTTTGAAAGAGAAGTCTGCTGAAAAGACAAAGGTGAGAAGTGAGTTTTGAAGAAGAATTAGAAGAAAGAAGAAATGCAAAAAGGAGAAGAAGATATTTGCAAGAATAGGACAGGTGGCACAGTATGTTGAGAAGTCCCCTAGGAGGACAACAAAATTATCGAGGAAATATTGGGCTATAAGCTTAATATGAGATAGTGGAGCAGGTGAGATAATCATGAAAGTATTCAGTGAAGAAGAACTTGTCCTGGAAGGTAGAGGAAAGACTCAAGCTTGGAAAGTGGAGCTGTGGGCTGTTAAGGTAAGCCATCCAGCTGGAAGAGAGACCACAGGAAGCATCCTCTTCCACAAACAGGGGGCATCTCGACTATAAAACACTGGTGCAGCTGCTACTTCTGTAGGCGTGGATCCCTATGTACACAAAATATTTGTCTAGTAGCTGCAGTTACCACTCTAGCAGTAGGGGTTTCATCCACTCAGCACTGCAGCCCAGCAAGCCCCAGGCTGTCATTCATATTTAAGACAGTGACCTGAGTAGCCTGGGTAATCTGAGGTTTGTGTAGACACTGCTAACAGCAACTGGAGTTGTACAACTACATTGTATTTTCAGCACTTCATAAGTCAGCTGGGGGATTTTGAATTATTTGCCACCTACAGACAAAGCTGAAGTCTTACTGCCACTGGCAACCCACCATTACCTTCAGTAACAAAAGGTATTCACCTCTGGGATCCAGACTCTCAGTCTGCTGTCTTTAGGCTGCCCTAAAAGAAAAGATGTTTTAATATTAAATTCTATGGCTATTTCTGAAACATCCTTCATAAGTAATTTAAATTCTTGGGGAGAAATACAGAGTAATAAATGTCTCTATGAAAATTGTCATTTCTATTTTTTTTGTGTTTCTTACCTTGCTTTTCTTATAAAATTCTCTCTTTCCTCATGAAACGTAAAACTGCTGCGTAGTTTTTCTGTAAATGTATTACATTATCAACCAGAGTCTCTTAAGGTGATTTAATTTTCACTCTACTTTTGATCACTGCATAGTTGGTAATAAAATATTCTGTAGACTTATTTGACGAAAGGTGCTTTATAAATGTGAGTATCCATAAAGCATATTTAATTTTGCATTGTCTGCAGTGATGGAACATTTTTAATTTCATTGTATTTGGAAGAATTGCTACTATAGACCCTTGGGAGTCTTTCTTATTTCTTAAGAGTGCATTAATATTTCTACTGACAGTACTGATGATTAACAGATACATATGTGTGTGTTTGTATGCTTTTGTACAGGTAACAAGTTCTGGGTTTTCAAGGACACTACTCTCCAGCCAGGTTATCCTCATGATTTGATAACACTTGGAAGTGGAATTCCTTCCCATGGCATTGATTCAGCAATTTGGTGGGAAGATGTTGGAAAAACCTACTTCTTCAAAGGAGATAGGTTGGTATAGGATTTCTGCAAGGGAACAATTCAATGGACACCAGCTAAACATGTTAACCTTTTCCTCTGTTTCTGAAAAAGATGAAATTTACTCCTCCTGTATGGATGGCTGTAATGTTTTCACATTTCTTATAACCTAAATTATATTTTCATGAGTATCTTGGAGTGGGTATAAGTATATCCAGTAGAAAAGTTCTGTTCTGGAAGTCAACAAGCAAGTCACAGTTGTGGTAAATTTAAACTTAAATATTCGAAGTGATTTGTTTATGTACACTCTTACATCTTTCTTTTTATCCACATTTCTAAACCCAAAACATAAGCAGGCTAGGCATGATCCAAAGCTTTTAAGGTCAGTGAAAATGACTTTGCTACTATTTGATAATGAGGTAAAAGAGGGAACTCAGAGCTGAATCTGAGAGCTAGAGAAGAATTTGAGCATTTTCTTGGAATTACTTCTAAATAAATCTTTTAAATCTTCTAAATAAATCTTATAAATCTATAGGGACACATATAATAATAATCATAATCATCATCATCATCATCATCATTATCATCATCACAACCTCCCAACAAAAAGAAAAGCACAGAAAAAACCATTAAATCCAAGGGTTTTTCTATTCCTGAAATACTTGTACTAGTCACTTAGTTTCTGTATCTTTATTTACCTGTAAATAAAAAAAAAAGGAAAGGAATGCTTGCCTGCTTTATAGAGATGTTAGGAGAATTCATTTTGAAAAACTGCAAGTTGTCTGAATTATGGATTTTACAGGTTTTCAGTATAGTACTGTTTGTTGATTGATGTATTGCTGGGAAAATTTTGTGTGCTCAGAGACAAATTATTCCTTTTAATAACTGTAATATTTCTATTAGTCTTATTAAAACTATGTCTGCTTTTGTTACTGTGTGGTACTTAGTGTTCTCAGACACTAAGATTATTCATGGATCACTTAAGAAATCAATTTAATGCACATCATAGAATATGTTTAGGAGAATATCGTTTGTAATCTTTTAGCAGTACTGTAAAAATTGCACTACAGAATGCTGCAACAAATTTTATGGTTAAAGCTGTTTTTATTATTTAAAAAAATATAGCTCTCCATCACTAATGGTGAGTGAAGTAGATAACTAAGTCAAATTTTTGTAATGTTTTAAAAATAGGTATCATTTCAAGCAATCAATTTTCATAGTGAGTAGAAGATGCCTAAATAATTTGCTTCCTGTGGTTCTTTAAAAATTCTTTAAAAATTCAAATTCTTTTTCAGGTAGTAATTTTCCACCTCCACATACATATTATTAAAAAATGTACAGTAGGAATTTTTTGTGACTTTTACTTCCTTTAGGCTTTATTCAGCAATGTCCTTTTATATTACCATGCATAGGCAGTTACTTATATTCAGGACTTTCCTAAAACACAACTGGTAATAATAGAAGACAAAAAGAACTAGCAGAGAAAACAGGAGCTGGCAGAAAAGTTGCTACATTGAGCTAACAAGCACAATGAAACTCAGCAGGATATAAATGCAATAGAGTATGTTAGAAGAAGATTGAACATAAGCCTTGCAGAGATAATTGAGCCATTACACGATATTGACCATCAGTGGGAATAAACCCTTACAACAGTAAGTTTCTCTATGTGCATTGCTTATGAGATCAAATATTGGCTATAAAATAAAAATAATAATAAACTGACGAAGCAAAAAAGTAAACAAACAAGAAAATCCCATTAACTAAATCAGTATGAAGATTTAAAAGTTGAACTGGTAAACAGTCATATGTCTAAAGCAGGTCATTTATCAAACATTGTTGTTGTAATTTGATATTATCTATTTCAACACTCATGATAATTCTTCTAAATAATTGTATGAAACATATGAAGGAGAAAAAAATTGACTACAGAAAACATTTGTCCCTCTGTTATTCCAATCCTACCAGAACTGAGTCATCTGGGACTAGAAAATAATAGGTTTGATGAACTTCTTGACAAATGTCCTCATTTATGCCCCTGTCTGATCCAACTTTTTATGCACTTTAGAGTTTAAATCAATGTTTTTTACTTCATAAAGCTTAATCGTTCCATGGCTTGGGATACCATTAGGTAAATAGGCTTAGATATAGACCATAGTTTAGCAAATATTTTTCAACATCCCTTTTTCTAAAGCTATGAAGTGGACTTAGATTTTTTTTTTTCCCTCTGTTATTTATCAGTCTTTGAGATACAGCAACAAGTTTATATAGGCTGTAGAGCTCAAACCCTCATTAGGGAGTTTGCTTGTGAACATTTGGCATGCCAAATAGAATCAGGACCAGGCTTTTCCTTACCCTGTAGACATGTTCACTACTCCAGCACAGATCGCTGAGGTGAGGTCATGATCAGTCCTTCCCTAGTAGGATCCCTAATCATTCTCATCAGTGATGAAAATGCAGAAGTTCTGTGATTTCAGAGTGTGCACTGAGTATGTCCTCAAAGACTTTTAATGACAGAGGACATCTTTGAAAGTCATTTAGGGCTAGTGGGAAACCAGAGCTTATTAAAAGAAGGAGCTCAAAAAGTTGAAAGGATTGGAAGAGAAAATGGAAAAGGAGAGAAATTATGGAGGCCACAAATAGAGTTTTGAAATAGAGGGAGAGAAAAAGAAGGTATATTTCTTTAAAAATGCAAACTAATGACCAAGAAACTTAGAGTTTAAAGATGAGGAAGAACTGGTTTCAACAGTATTAAAGTTAGAGCTTTGTTTACTACTTCTACATGATGTTTCTGCATGTAAACTTTCAAAGATGTTTTTTATCCAAATAAAGAGCATTGTGTTGTTGACTGGTAGCTGATGTATATGTGACTAGATTAAGAATTGAGGCTATAAAAATAATTTAGGCACAAGAAAGAAAAAATAAATACAAATGTCTTTTTAATCTAACTTGACAACACCTAACCCACTGGAAATCTGCCATCTTTTAATTTCATTGAAAGTTTAAAGCCCTACAGGGAGAAATACTGAGAAATTTAGATCACCACACTTTTCTAAAAAGATGAAAGTGTGAATCAATTAGAGTGCCTAAGTACCTTCACAGCGATAAAATATCATCCACATAAGAATTGTTTAATATAAGATGACCGTAACAAGGATTTCTAAAAACTGAATTCAAATGAGAAACAGGATCAAGTTTTTAGCAGTAACCAGATTACCAATGATAGTGATAAAACTATGTTCTAAATTGATGGAGTAAATCAAAATATGAAATGACCCAACAAAATGTTAGGATACGCAGAGGACATTAGAGATGCTGTACTCTTAGAACCAACTTGTATGCATAGCAATTTGATCAGCAGTAAAAGGAAAAAGAAATTATCAATATCATCTTAAAGTGTAAATAAATCACAAGTGTAAATACTTCTCAGATGTTCAGGATTACTTGAATTGCACACTGAAGCTTTTTAAGTTTGAGAAAGGCTGGCTGGCAAAAAGGCACACAAACAGGTTGAATTTTATAATACACTGCATCTATTTGGTGATAATGAAATAAAATTAAAAGCTTCTGTAATGCATACATATGAAGAGTTAAATTAAGATTGCTGGCAGTATTTTAATTTGAATCTACTGTCACTTGCATTATTACAATATTATGAGAAGCATTAATGAACATTGGTTTTTTGCATGTGTTGCATCTCTCTGTGTCACTGTGAAAAAGCCCTAGGCATCAGAATTGTGGTGATTATAAGTAAGATGCATGCTGGTTTAGTTGTTGAAGTGCAAAAATATTTTATCTTCTATCTATTTATATGAAACAGCAAATAGATTTATTTGTAATGAATGTTCAAAGAGAAGAAATCCAGAATTTCCACTTGTGGTTAATGAATGTAGCAAGTGTTAGAGGGGGAAAATATAAAGTTACTCATCTGCTATCTTACAAATGTGGGTTTTTGTCCTTTAAAAAATATTTCAGGTACTGGAGGTACAGTGAAGAAATGAGATCCATGGACCCTGGTTATCCCAAACCAATCACAATTTGGAAAGGTATCCCAGAATCTCCTCAGGGAGCCTTTGTCCACAAAGAAAATGGTATGCAAACATGTTCTTGTTTTAATGATTTATTTACATCCTTTATGTAAGATAGAGCAGAGGTTTATAGTAGTATGTAAGATAGAGGGATGATTGACTGTTCAGCTTAAGTGGTGCAGGAATTCTTGATATATGAGCAGAGCATTTCCTGCTATGGAACTGGCTGTAGTGAAAATGCTCTTTTAAGTGTTTAACTGCTCTTTTAACTGTTTAGCCTAGGGCTGAAAAAACTTTCAAATTTAGTATTATAAACCCTAATTTCCATTCTTTTTTTCTTTTGTCTTAATTCATTTTGGTTTTGTTCTCTTCTGAATTATAGTATCTCTTAAAACAAGCTTCATAAACACATTAAATATCTATTGAATTTTTAAGGTGTTAGCTTTTTAAACAGCTTAGAAGGTATTGCTTTCATTCTCAGATCCAGCAAAGGGAAGCAAAATCTTTATCTAAGCAGAAATATGCCAATGAATTTATGTAAATCAAAGATGTCCTAAGTCCATGATGTAGAAAAGCAGATAACAGGGTTTTTAGTATGATGTATTACATTTATCAAGATACATCATCACATACCTAGTGTCTGGAATCTCAGCTGGATACACCAGAAAACAAGTGAGAGCAGCCAAAATCTGCTCCATCTTAGGAGAATTCAGTGCTACCCAGGGGATGGTGGCTGGCTGCCAACAGAGCCCTCAGTTGCACAGAGGGTTTAGATCCTTTGATGGGAATAAAAATATGCATTTGTTGTATCCTATCATTGTTGGACAATTGTTATCTGGCATATATGATTTATTTATTAGTAGGTTCTGAATTAATTCTGTTTACCTCGTAAGACAGTGCACATATCTATTGCCATAATATAATTGCCTTTTAATAAGAAAATAAAGATCTTTCTTTCCTTTTATAAAACATTTTAGTCTCCTATTTCTACCTCTAACTTGATTAAGTAATTTGCCATGGAAATGTTTGGGGTTTTTTTCAAAAATATGTTTAATTGCTTCCTTGCTTTGTGTCTGTTGCACCCAGAAAAAGAAACCCTTTCTGTATTTTGGCCTTCTTTTGCTAGATTGAATTTTCTGTGTTGCTTTTAACTGGAAAGTAGGTCACTCAAGATGATATTTTGCATACATTACACTCAATAATTAACTGTTTTTAAATAGCCATATATGTGGAAATTGTCACAAATGTTATAGAAATATATACGTGCATATATCTATATCTGTGTGTGTATCTATCATCTATCTATATCTGTGCATAAATATACATATATACACATATCTGTGAATATAAATATATATTGATATATGTAAATATATATTCTGTACTGAGCTGAGGTACATGTGCCTCCCATTAAAAATAAAAATTATCTTACTTTAACACTCAGACCAGTGAGTTTGAAAGCACTGCAGAGGCAGAGCACCCATTCCTAAGGCATGAAAGAGTTTTGATTACATAAAAGGCTCTTCTCTTTCTAACCTTACTGGTTTTGATAGTCTGCTGGACGCTTTGGATAAGAAGGTTAGTAAAACATGACATGAGATTGTGGAGGAGGTGAAAGGAAAGAGGGAATTCTTGAGCATCTCAGAAGTCCTATAAAGGCCCCAGGGCAGAAAAAAGGACTGAAAATGACACCATAAATTTTCCAAGAAGACCACTAAGATATTTTCCCTGAAATCAAGAAAATAAAGACTTAAGAAACAATTCACAACTTTGCTGTTGTTTGTATGAGGAGAGAAAGAAATAAAAGCAGATTCAAATAAGAAATATCACAGTTCAGTTGGAAAGAAATTGATTCCATTTTTCCTGAAACTGCTTTTATTTCTCTGGACAGAAGCAGAGTTGATAAAGAGCTTTTATTATAAACCTTCACGAGGAAACAACTGAGAGCATGTCTTTCAGGGAATAAATTTCATTTTAAAGTATATATTTTTCCTTCTTTTACATTTTTGTTGTGCAAACTATGCAAATGAACACGTACAATAACTCTGATCATGCAGGGAATTCCTTCAGTGATGGCAAACATTCTTGGTAATTGTGCATAAGGATGACAAAAACCAATTTCCTACTCTAGTCAGTGTCCCAGCTCAGTATCCTAAAAGCTTGTTAAGGTCCAGGTACAGGTAACACCGTTAAAACTTGCCCTGCTACTTCCCATTTTGTGGCTTGTTTTCGAACACTCTGGTAGAAACTCTTAGGAAGGGGTGGAAAAGAAATTTCCTTTCTTTTGCCACATGGAATCTGAGATCACACAAAGTTGTCCAAATTGGAGGAATCTTTCTTTCTACCTTGAGAGCAGCACAGGAAATTTAATGTGCTGAAGGGGAGGATGGGACAATTTTTAGGCAGAAGAAAGAGAAAAGGTAGTCTACCTTATTAGTCCACTGGCCTTTTTTGCCTTATACTTACTACATAAGTACGTTTGAGGTAGCAGTGACTGCTACTCCCTTCAGTGCTGTTTGTGGCAGGTATTGCTCAGTGACTAGTATCTAGAAAATTGTAAGGAACAGCTCTCAAAGTAGGTTTAACACATATAGCAGATTAGATTAAATCACTTTCTACAGTTGTGTGAAGTCATTTGCTCTGTCAGGAGAAGCAGTAAAACTACTCAGTCTCTTAGAATTGTCCTTCTCTGCTGGTAGCTTCCACCTTTCAGCTGTAACTGACTATTATCCTGGTTCCTACCACAGCAAAAATGGCAGAAAATTTTAAACTTCTGAACTTTTAAAAAAGTTTAAACAGACTTTCCCAGTGAAAAATGGGCTCTATTTGAAAAAAAAACAAATGTATTGGATCTCTAGCAGCTGACAATTCCTTTGCTTTAAGAGTTTTAATTTGGCCTTTTGCTGCATAATATCAATTACTGCTAACTAAAGTTTGTATTTTGACTTACATCTACCCCTGAGTATATATACATGTATTCTGCATATATATATGAATATAGATTTAGAGGTGTCACATCTGTATATGGTCTCTATATATGTGTTAGACTATTGATAGAGACAATACATTAAATTTCCATACTTGAAATATTTATCCATGGCTAGCGTAGTGAAATATTTATCCATGGATGTGCAGTACTTTCTGAAAGGCATATTGTTATATGGAATCCAAAGATAGCGTAACTGTGGTTCAAAATACTGAAATTTTGCATTTGATAATGCTTTTAATTTAAACTCCAGATTACTTTAAGAAACTTTTTATGTGCTAAAATTTTAAAACTTCATAATATTTAAAGAATTACCGTCATCTTTTAGGTTTTATTCCAACCAGAATGGAAGGCATTTTCTGAAAAAGTCTAGCTACTCCTTTGATATAGATCAGTACTTTTTGTATCTTTTTTCAAGTTGTATTAGCACTTTCTATGAATCTATGAGCATATTTTCAAGTAATAAAAATGCAAGAGCTTAAGGAAAGGAAAATACTTTTTCATTGGCTAGGAAGGCTATTAAAATTACAAAAATACATAATATGGAAGAATGATGAAATATTCACATTTTTCTGAAAAGGGGAAGTAGGTGATGAAGACTTCCTACAGTGTGAGCTGTAAAATAGGCTATCAAATATTTCTTTTTTTAAATTTTAAAATTGAAAGAAAATAACTGTTGGTTGAATAGGTGGTTAATAATGTTGTCTCCAGATAGGCAGTTACCAGCCTTTTCAGGAAGCAATGTTAACTACAAATAGTGCCCAATCTGACTTAGTAGCTTTTAATACTTCATGGAATATATGAAATGTATAAAGCAAAGATAAGAAAAAAATCCATCTATTTCCATTCAGTTCATAAACAGTTGGTGAAACTTTGCCCATCCTGAAGGTTTGTGTCTTGCCAGATCAATGCCATTTTTCAGCTGGGATAATAAAGTAATATAGATTTTTGGCAAGAGTCAAGCTTTTTCTTCATTTAAGCATGTGTAATAATAACACTGGATTGTGCCTGAATGAACAAATATCAGGTCTTTACAGAAAACTTAAATCTGGTTATACCTTTTTCTAATGTAAAAGATGCTGTTATTTCATCCAGTCTCCTGAAGAACAGGAATAGGCTGTGTGAGACTGAAGAGGGTCAGTTCTCATTTCTGCATAGCATAGCAGAGCAGAGCATTGCAGTTTGTTTCAGGAGACTTCCCATCTCGAAGAGGTTGTGATGCTTTAAAGTCCTATCCCTGAAGATCCCAACTCTAGCTGGTTTTCCAGTAAATGAACAAACTGCCCAAACCTTGGCTTTTCATAGACCGTACTCCCTGGAATTATTTGATTTTTTTTTTTTTTTTTGCAATGAAAGAAAATAAAATCCCAATTTACTGAATGGAAGAACAATGAAAGAATAAACAAGCAATAAAACCAAAACAAAATTCCCAGACTCAACATTAGATTTCTAGAGACAGTAAAGAAACAAATTTTAAAAAAATATTTGAATGACTTCTAACTGAAGTCTATTCCTTGTGTCTTTTGATTTTTTTTAATTACAAAAAATTGTTACCAGTAATTTCCATAATGTTATATTGATGACATGATTTCATATGACCATGAATAATTGCTACTTTCTTCCTCAGGCTTCACATATTTCTACAAAGGAAAAGAGTACTGGAAATTCAATAACCAGATGCTCAGGGTGGAACCTGGCTATCCCAGATCCATCCTCAAGGACTTTATGGGTTGTGATGGACCAACAGACCGAGATAAAGACCGACACAGCCCTCAAGATGATGTTGACATTGTCATCAAACTGGACAACACAGCCAGCACTGTGAAAGCCATAGCCATCGTCATTCCCTGCATCCTGGCCTTGTGCCTCCTTGTCTTGGTTTACACTGTGTTCCAGTTCAAAAGGAAAGGAACACCCCGGCACATACTGTACTGCAAACGCTCTATGCAAGAGTGGGTGTGATGTAGGGTTTTGGTTTTTTCTCTTTCCCTCCCAGGAGTTTGTGGTAACTTGAGATTCAACACAAGAGCTGTTATGCAGTTTCCTAGCTAGGAGCGGGCATCTGTCAGTCGGAAGCAAAGCTGATCTTTCAAACCCAGGGGGTTGCCTGTCCTGCCGTGAGTGGCGATTCACTCAGCTGGGAAGCTTCCATGATACACAGTATCTGCTGTTTCTTCAGTCCTTTGTCTTTCTTTGTCATTCAATTCTAGGCCTTCCCTCTGCACGCTCAATGCCCTATAAACTATCAGGATTAACTAACAAAGAGGAATAAAAATGTCTCCGATGTTTCTACATTTTTTCCTTAAGGCCTGTTCCCCTTCAAAGAATTTTTTGCTGAAAGTAAATTTTTTTAGAGAAACACAACAACCAACAATGGAACTTTCAGGAAAGTGAGAAGACCCAAAACAGCTTTGTCTCCAAAGAGGATTGCTTTCTGTCTGCTACGGATAAAGTCCTATACTCCTACTTCCAGTTTTGTCAGGTGGGAGACTTGGATGACACGCAGGACTTCAGACTGTTCGGACAGCCATTTTCCAACAAACAAGGGGCCAAAATATCTGCAATATAGTAACAGCCTTAATACATTCATTTTGTGTTTTTTACAGCTGCTCTGGGCTATGTCCTCAATGTTTTAAACTCATATTCAATACTATATTCAAGCAGAACCTTTTTATTGGTTGGTTTCATTTCTGGCTGGTTTTCCTACATTATCTTTCCCAAGCTGTACCAAGCCAACTACCCCAGGCCTTTTATAGGTCTGTCAGGAGCACTCATTCCAAAGAATGGTAAAAAGCAGTGTGTCTCTGAAGTGGATTTCAATGAACTAAAACAACAGACAGACTATTGAGAGACTTGACACTGGTACTATGTTGGTGGTGTAACCCTTTGAGAACTATTGCGTCCAGTTTTCAGAGTCTGGTGGATGTTAAACTTGGTCATCATTAAATTAGAGAATTGTGTTTGGGTAATACAGGTTTCAAAAGAAAATCAGTTTTTTGAAACAGATTTCTTGTGACTGCATTTTTAATTATTTGCATTATTGATAGAAAAGCATTTGTAACATGAATAGAAAAAAAAAAATATTTACCAGCTACTTTCTTGTTAAAGGAACCAAACGTATTTCAATAATTTGTATCACTTACCAAGATTTTTTCTGAGCTGTCAACAATTTTATAGCCTAGCCTCTTATCTTAAGCATCTTGGATTTCTCTCTTGAGACTGTGTTGCATGACAATTCGATTTGCCTCTGCAGAGGTAGAGTTACAGTTTCAAAAGAAAGCTAAGGAGATGACTCTGATAGTGCATGAGTATCCTCTGGTGTGTTACCCCTTTGCATGTTCATCATAGTTCTCAAAGGGTTAAAATTTCTGGCCTTCAGTCAAACATGGTATCAACTGACAGAGCCAAGGGACCACCAAAACATTTTGTCATTCTGTGTAATTTGTGCTAACAGCAGTATTGTCATTTTCATGTGACCTGCAGAGCAGGTTTGTATCAATAATTTTTTCCTAGAGAAAAGTCAGCAACTGACAGACCTCTTTATTGATTTTAGGAGCTGCTTCTTGCAGTGATAGGCTTTACAGTCACTGGGCTGTGAACTTATTAAAGATGGTCAGAATGATGCACCCCAAAAGTCAGACACCTGGTTTTTTATGAAAGCCAGGTTTCGAGGGGAGTAGCTTTTGCAACAATGAACAGCTTGCCTTGAACTTGATTATTGACCTGTTGACTGTCATTACCAAGTAAAACATTGTCTTCTGTGAACAGCTTCACTGTCTGAATTTCCTTAAAGTGTACTGTCCTATGTCTTTGACCTTTAACTTGCAAACTGGCACAAACTGAAGGGAATCTGGTGTTGCAAATGAACTTAGATGAGTTTTATTTCTTGAAAGGCCTGATAGACATGATCCAAAATTTGAGAAAAAAAATTGAAGTGTTTTAGTAGGAGAGAAACGACATAGACTAAAATATTTATGATAGGTCTGTAGAAAGATATTTTGCTATGTATACATGCACACTCTAAAAATGAATTACAGCAGAAGTTAATTTTTATTTAACTTGAATACAATTTTGAGTATAAAATTATTATTTCTACAAATATCTAGTTATTAATGAAAAGGTTATAGGAAAGTATTAAAATACTTGAAATGGCCAGTATGGGCTTTTACATTAAATGAGACTTTTATACTACGTTCAACCAATTTCTTACTGGTTTCTTAATCCACATAACTGGATCACTTTTTAGAGAGTGTAGGTATATATGCATATATATTATGATTATTATTGTTTTGGTAATGGATAGCTTGACTGCCTTGAATTTATATTTGTATTGAGCATAGCATGAAAAATAGTATGCTTTTTTTCAATTACATGATTTTATATTGATTTGAGGACTTATGAACATATGTGGCATGCTATAAAGCATTGCAAACTTATTTCTTAGAGCATAAACAGATATACATATGTATGGTTAACAAAAACGAAGATTAGAAAAAGATATAGTTTTACAACAAATATGCAATGCAGATGGCATTTTGGAGATGTTTTGTAGAAGTACTGCATACTGTAGGTTAGAAGCGCACCAGTATCAGCCCATAGCATTATTTAGTAATTCCAAGTCAGCTCTTGCTGAAAATATAGATTTATTGACAATTTAGTTGCACAGGATTTTTGCTGCGGATCAGCTCATTTGGTGAATTTGAAATTCTATGCTGTTTGTCATATGTATTAAGATGTGTGTTTGTATACTTATAAAAGCACACAAACACACACATACATAGACATGCACATTTTAATCCATTGAGAAATTTTTATTGTCAACAAACTACTATAATTTATGTTCTGCTATAGACAGAACAAAATTATTGATGTTGCTGTTACAAGTTTTTTTCCCTTGGATAGCTGGAGGAAAATAATAAGAAAACTACTTATTCTGTATTTCCTTTTCCTCTACTGTAGGAGAATTTTTTTTTTTTTTTTTAAAGTCAGAACAGCATCTCATCAGTCTTTTTATTCACTTGAAAATTTCATTTCAGTTTTGAAATATCTTTCATGGCAGCTTTAACTTTTTCTGCAACCATTTCCCTGTCAGTAATGAAGTGCTGAGCATGTTGACTGTTGTTCTTTGATAAGGTAACAAAAATATTTGTGTTTGGAGAATTTAACTGTAATTATGCAGGAAGGTAAGTGTGATAATTCTAGTGCTTGGTATATTGTACATGGTAGTTACATGAATACATGATAAGTTGATCATTGAATCTATTTTCTTTTACTTAAAAGTACATATATGCTATATACAGAGAGTGGAGAAAAAAAATTATATTGGCATGTTTATGTCATGCAAAACAAGATTGTGTCAACATTTCTGTTACATACTCATGTTTTCAGTAGGTTGCAATGCAGTCATAAAGGTTCGCTTTAAGTAAAAGATGTAGGAGCATTTGTGTTCACTGTAATTTCCAAATACATATTGGCTAGTTTCAAATTATAGAATTTCAGAGTGAATTAGTGATGTTGCCTGGTCTAATTTTGAACTCAAATTAGTAAAAGTTCTAAGACTTTTTTTTTTAATAGTTATTTCTCTACAAGGGCCTATAACTATTAGAATTAAGAAAAATCAAATTGAAAATATTTTCAGGTCTGCAATCTGGGTTCCTGCTCATGTGCCGTGACAATTTTAATAAACATTTCCATATTGCTATTGTCATGATCTGTATTTTGGAACAATACAAAACTGAATAGTGTTGTGTTAATCAGCTACAGTGTATCAAGCTGACTACACAAGGTCATGTATCTTCAGAGTACTATGGTCTGTATGATGCAGAAGGCCAGAGTAGATTACAGTAGTGTTTCCTTTGGCCTTTCAATATCTAAACCTATGAAAAGGTTATTGACTGTAGAAAAAATTAATTTTTATCAAAAAAAATTAAAAATATGTAACTGTATATTTACTGGACAGGCTGGGATGGAGAGACTCAAATGGCTCCAAAGGAGCCCTTTCAAGTCTCCAGAATAAATGTAATACATATTTTATATATTCCTATGACCTTTTGTTCTTTTTCTTCTTTCAAAGTGGGAAAAGGGAGGGGATAATTAAAGAAAAAGATTTTTTAAGGCTAATTTTGTGAATTAAAATAACATAAGCTAATAGATTCAAACATAAGGGACAGACTTACACTTTTTCTTAGAAGCACACTTCACATCCCCAGTTGCTTGATCAAGACTCCTGTGCCATTAGCACTGTGGGTTAAGAACGGAGTGTAAGGCTTAATTTTTGAATTTTCAACTTTTTTGGGGGGGTCTTACTTTACAATCTAAATGTCAGTTAAATGTAGCTTTTGGTACCAAATTATATAGAATCTAATTCTAGCTTGTTGGTTAGAAAACAGTGCGTAGTCTAGGAAGTTGGTCTGCCTATTAGCAATGGAAGTACTACATTCCTATTCTATTTTTTTTTTTTTTGCATTTGAACCATTGTTAAGACAAATCTTAAAACACACACATAGTAAACTGAATAGAGAATGTTCCAGCCACTGTATTTTTAGGGAAGTAGAAATGCAAGCTACCATACCATTAGCAGCCTACTTTGGACAAAACATGAGATGACTGGGTGGAGGAGCAAGGATATGACGGCAGGGGCCTGCTCTGTCCTGGCTCCCATCTCTCCTTACAACATGGCCTAAGTTTCACCACCTATTGCAGAGGTGAAGGAAGCCATGCACCACAGCAGTGGGAGATGTGAATTAGCCATAACAGAACAGTAGCTCCTGGTTTGCCTTTTGTTGTTATCAAGATGGTCTCTGGACACCTCTGTTTCCAGAAGTATAAATAGATGACTGCAAGTCTATGAGTTATTACAATCAGCTGAGGAAACAAATGCCACTGGCCACTTAGGTGTCCAGCTATGCTGTAAATCAAATAATATTGTCTGGAAGCTGAGGAACAGATAACCTGTTATTCAATACAATGATATACTTGTGATATTCCAGCAGTGTAATGTTAGGCATACTTCCTTAGCTCCCACTACATAGACTGCAGGCAAACAGAGTGGTTCTTATGAGATAAGATCATTTAAACATATGTCAGTTACAAAATCGGGTGTAAATGAACCATGTGATCATAAAATTAATCTCTGATATATGCATGTCATTAAATGAATTGTCTGCTGCTAGTCTCATGAAAATTATGTAATGTGTGAGTCAAACCTGTCTAACCCATTCTTGTGTCTTGCCATCTGAGATGTCAGAGGCTGATGGAGAAAGACATTGTCACCAGTGCCATCAATGCTGAAAATATCTGGTAAACGTCAAAAGCATCATCACTTGTTGATGGGTTGATCTAAGGTAGCCTCTAATTTTGGACAGCATAGATTTTTTTATGATATGGAATTATTCCATAAATGTATGTATATAAGTAGGAATGCCCAATAATAATCAGAAGATCAAATTTTGAGGGATCATCAGTGTCTGAGCACAGCAAGCATCTGTTCCTAAAATCAAAATGTATTTTAAGGAAAGATGTAGACATCGTTAAACACATAAATTATAAACAGGTATACATAAGTTTTAGGATATCATCTGAAGATTATGGTCAGTTAATTAACATTTGGAATTGCAGCTGCCCATTCAGTCTTTGAAAGAGGACATTCTGTGAGTGGTGTCCATAAAATATGTTGGCTTTGTGGAGATGGCTTTAATTATATCTCTGGGCTACCAACAGTTAGATGAAATAAATTTTATTTGCAGAGAAGACATAAATGAAGAAAGGCTGATGTAAACTAACATGTTAAGACAGTTTTCTGTACTTGGATGTGTATGCAGCATAGTGCTATTTGCTGTCACAATAATACTTCATAAACAATAATTACACAGGCCAACCACTTATGATGGCATGAAGTTTTCCAGTGACATAGCTTAGTTTCTTCTGCTTCTGTAGAGCACCATTGTCCACAGATTATTGTTAGTATACCCACTACACAACCAAGGTTTTCTGTTTAGTTAATAGTAATTTCTACCATATGAAATTGAATTATGTCCTTTTTATAACTACAGCCCTAATCTTCTTGGAGAGGCATATCTTAATTCATAGCCTTTCATTAATTTTTTTCCCTTTCATTCTTACAGTAAAATATATACTGAATATTGTCTCCATCCTCATGAATAACCCTGTTCATTCTGTGTCATGCATGTGTCTTAGATAACCCATTTACTAATCTATTATTCCAGGAACTGGTTTTCTGGTTTGAAGGGTTTTAGTGAGGTTTTGTGTTACTTACATACTGGCAACAGAACAGTATAACTCTGCCAATCAGTGAATGTCCATATGGGTTCACCACTTGCAGGGTTCTGTGATGAGTTATAAAATAAGGTTTCTAATTCATATTTCCATCCTGATGTGTGGGTATTTAACACCCAGTTTACATACACATTTATAGCTTACATGGCTGTGCATAAATTCATCTGCCTTGTTGAAGCCAAGAGTACTTAGTATCAGTAGGTAATCCATGTAATAAGGTAAAAAATTTTGGTTCCCTTACTATCATTTTGAAACCTTAAAGAAGAGAAAATAGGTTTTACCACAGTATCACTTTTTCCATCACTTTCCAAAATGATGGTTTCTAATACTCTTTGTCAGTGTTTAAAATTAGATGATATTAAATAGATCTCAAAAGAACTGGTTTACAACTGATATGCTGCAGGTAAATGCACAGCCTCATATTTGAGCATACAATGATTCTAAGGAGAGAAGGACATACTGTGTTTGCTTTGCTTGGCCATCGCCACAAAATTGCTAGTGCTCACATACTGGTCACCATATCTTATGGGAACATTGTGAAGTCAACTCAAGCAGTTTGTCTGCTTGGATATAGAAGTAGAATTATGTAGTTTAGAAATTATACATGTCATGACATGCATTCAGAAGACATCATCAGCAACCTACAGCACTGTTTTAAATGACCATGACAACTGCAATTCATACCTGCAAGGCATAGGTGCAGCTTATAGGTACATAGTTGTGTTTTACCTCAAATCATAAAATGCTATGAATTCTGGCCATGCATCACCAGGCAGATGAAAACAATCAAAAAGACCTTTCAGAATAGCCATTTTCAATACTCACAGCTTATGGAAATAACTAGATTTTTGTACTCAACAAAATTTAGTCTTGAATAGGAATTGAGAATTGGAGGAACGTGTGATGATAAAAATACTCTATTCCCAACTCTTACTCTTTGTACTCAAATAGGTAAAGCATTGTCAAGTGTATATATGTGTATATATGTGTATATGTGTGTATATGTATGTACATGTCATATATATATATATATATGTATGTATGTATATGTATATACACACACACACGTAACATCTATCTTTACTGTGTTTCTAAAACATGCAGATATCACTTGCCAAATCATAGTATTGTCTTACTGTGTCTGGTTGAAAATCATTCCACAAGATAGATCAAGGTTCATGATCCTCCCTTTTCACCATCTGACAGACGCTACCACTTTCAGAGGACGGTGTACTGATAGTAGTGCTGGGATCACAGTGGTGACAAATACAGTTTTAAATTAACTCCCTGTTGAAGTCTTTCTCAGAAGAAACTTAAACTAGTCATGAACTTTCTTTCCACAACTTCTAGGACCCACAGGAAAACCAACTAGGTCTTTTGGTCAATGCCTACAGACAGACACAAGTAGCATAAGAACATTTCCATTTTTGACTACCAAAAGAAAAATAGGAAAAGGAATGAAAACATTTTCACTTATAGGTGCAAGTACAACACCAATTTATCAAAAGAGATGGGGACAAAGATCACTGATACCACTAAAATTTCATGTAATCAACAATAAAAGAGATATTACCAAGAACTTAGTGATAGCTTGGAAAGTATTATTGGCCTCCAACAACAAAGATATCTGGTAGGCTTTAGAAAGTCCAGTGGATTCTGTAATTGGATTCATAACCCACCAGATAGCAGTCAGTCAAAAAGCTTCTCAATATAGTTGCTCTAACCCTGACTGCAAATATATATAGTAATATAGTACATTATTTATCTGGTGCAATCAAAATCTTTTGAGATGGATTTAGTCAAACTAATATTAACCTGAATCTCTGTGCAAAAACTGGTCATAGTGAAATGTCCTTCTGTTTGTTCTCAAAAATTAGATCCAAAATGATTTGAAGAACTCCACTGGATAAAATACTGAAGGACAAGGAAGACTTTAACTTCTACTAGTCTATATTACAGCCATGTATCTTTATTTCCATTATAGTCCTGAAGTATTTGATACGACAGAAATACTTTTATGGCCATTGGATGGATCATCTATTTCTATATGTAAATTGATAAATACAGTCAAACTTCTGATTCCCCTCCATACCCTTTTCTCACTGCACCTTGACATGTTTCCTTACTAATGAAGGCAATATTTAATTTTCTATTCTCTTGGTAGGCAAGTGGGAAATGATCTGTTCGTTATAAAAATAAGCAAAAAAGAATTTTGTTGTCTATCTCATTTAAGCATGTATGACTTTTTGCACTTAGTCAACAGGAATTGCAGCTTTTTTGTCTACAATGAAGAGGTAGTACCTTCTCAAATCTCCTGCAAATATTTGAGGAGCTTGATATATATCTTTCACTGAGTCTTGTACATTGTCCAGTACAACACTGAGCTCTAACTTACAGCAGATTATTGAAGCCTTTGCCTTCCACTGACCTTGCTATCCTTAAGTCTGTTATGAAAAAGGCATGGTACAGCCAGGGCTGATCATCATGGATTCTTTATTTGCGTCTTGGGACTACTTGACTTGTCAGATGTACAATAGTGTAACACCAGAGACCTACCATTTTTTACCATTTTTACCAGACATTGTATGTCTGGTAAAAATTCTACTTGTATGTATGGCTTATGATATCTCTGAAATGTGAGCAGACTAGAAAATGGCATTTCAAGAGTATGTGCTATTTTCAGTGTTTCCAGTTCTCATCTTTAACCTGTTCTCTTTCTCCTTTGCGTTCTGATGTCTATAATCTGTGTCATAAATATCCAGACAAGGATTTTATGGCTGGACTCTTTCCTCTACCACACATACATCAATTCCATCAATTAACATACTGCTGTAGCATAATAGGCTAGCACTGTTGCATGGCAGAATGCTTTGCTATTATGCACTGTTTTCCAATTGATCCTAATTTTTTGGTATCACATATAAAAAACTCTCTCTGTCATCTGCCAGTGAAGTCTTGATTCATTGCCCAGTTCAGACACAGCTTGCAGAGAAAGATGCAGGTGTTTGACTTCTGAGGTTGGCTTTATGTTATAGGTGTTCCTATATGATCAGAAACTGTTTGAGGGATGCAGTGTCTTCTCCTTGCCAGTCCTGTGGTAGTATTGTTAGCAGTTAAAGCATGTGTAGCTAGTTTTGTCAGTCTGTAGTCAACTAGAGTTTGATATGGATATATACAAGAAGGGTGCATTGTTTTCCAAGCTTCATACACATCCTTGTTTCTCTTTATTATTAACATGCACCTTGCATTCTTTCCAGGTGCTTTATTCTTGAATCTATCAGAACTTAGCTTCTTCCTCAGTTCTGCTTGTTGAGTGTTATTTTAGCAGCTGATTCCATTTTCTTTTGTTGATATTCCTTCATCCCTGTAATTCCAACAGAAGTTGTTCTGGTTCCAATACGTTAGCTAGAAGCTACTAAAATTCTGGTTCTGCCCACCCAGTGATTTGCTTATTTATCTTCCATGTCTGAGAAAGAGGAAGTCAACCTTTCAAGCAGAGACAAGGGTGTTTGTGCAGTTGATAGGATAGCTCTGAAAGTGGTTTTATGCATAACATGACCCTAAAACTCACATATTGTTAAACATAAATCTTCAAGCTCTTTATCTTCAACCACCCAACAGTTGTTCATTTATTTTTCAAAGTCTGACAAATAAGTCAGAATATGGATGTGATGATTTCTCTTGTGTGAAACAAATTTCTCATTTTTATTCCCTTTTCTCTGCATAGCTCCATTTTCATTTCATGGCCATGTTCCGCTTATTAGGATGTGTGTTAGAATCAAAATAACTGGAGCATTTATTTGCTTTCTGCAACTGAATTTCATTTTATTATTGTTATTTTATTTTATTTTATTGGCTCACACAGCATTCTATACGGTAACCTTTTTATAACTGACATATGTTATTCCTTCAGGTAGCTTCTACTGACAAACACAACGCTTGTTTGTGTGCAAATGCAAGGCTGACTAAATGGTGCTAAAGTGTATTATGACTGTCAGATATAATCAGGCAAAATTTTGTGGTGCTTAGACTGATTTTTTTCATTGATTTTATTGATCAATGCATTGAACAGTGTTTTATTATACACAGGTAGTCTTTTGTTAGTAAATCAAGACCTCATAGTGCATTGTTAAACTGAATGGGTTAATTAATCTATGTAACAGCTCACCAAGCTAATCTCTTTAACTCCTTATACTGTTGTGTCATTAAAGGTCAAGGGGTCATGATAATAATCTCATTGCTGTAGACCATTAACATGACTGAACATTTTCAACAAATACTTATGTTTACAATGCTATAACCCTTTGACTGCTGCGGCAACCTTTAACCATCGAACGTCACACGGTAGAATCATCATTGTGGTTCTTGCCATGGCAATCAAAGAGTTAAGGGCTGTGCAGTGATTTGTTTTATATTTATTAATTTATATTTATTTTTTGTTTTCGTTTGAGAAGGGGGGAATTGGGGTGGGGCAGTTCTTGTCTGCTGTAAGTGTCTTAACCAAGGGAAGGGTTAAAAAATGGCTTTTTATACTATTGCATCTTATGTACTTACCATCGTTTCATTGTGTTGTAATTAAAAAAAAATCTGTCAATAAATAAGAGAACAGAAAAAAATTTTCATAAAGGCATTGTGGTTTAATTGGTATATATTGCTGTAAGATTTATAGCTACTGTTCTTCAGGTATTGTATAGCATTAGAGCCAAATTTAGCTTCAAAACAGGAATGCATTTGTATAATAACAGATAATGACAATTTATGGATATATTATGGATGTATCTGTCTGTGAGCAAGGTGAAGGAAACATTATTTTTCCAATCAAGATACAGTAGGAAAAACTAATTTGTGTTGGAAAAGAGGTGGAGTGACACTGGACCTACTTCTGTAATGTCTGAGAGATTGCTGTTACGGCCACTACAAAAAATTATGAACAGGTGGCTGAGTTCCCTCCTTTGTTATATGTAACACAACCATGACAAATTTAATGTAAAAAATTGAGTCTAATGATTCAAATTAGAAAAAGTAGGCAAAGAGTAAACACAACAACAACAAAAAATTATTGAAATCAAACCACAATAGCAGACCAGAAGACTAAGAGCAAAGGAAAGTTTTGTAAAGCTAGCTCAGTTTTGCAAAGATCTGTGTGTTCTCCCATGTCAATATTTATGTAATTCATCTTAGGCTATGAAGCATTACAGGTTTTCTACACCCATGCATACATGTGGGCATAGGAAACCAGGAGCAAGCTCAGCCTACTGGAAGAAAAACATAAACTTATTATTGTTTCAGTGTCCTTGCAAGAAAGACAGCAGTGCTTATAAGCTGATCCAGGACCTGAAGCCGAACTCATCACATACCTAAGCTACCTAAAGCTTTGTTCTTTCCATTCTAAATCAGAGGTACATGAGTAAAACAGAAATTGCTGACTGCAGTTCTCACCTATGAAAGAGGAAAAGTTCCCTGGCTGGGCCTCAAGTACAAGTGACTGACAGGAAAAAACAAGTTCTAAACAGAATGGTTTGGGGAGTGTCTCTACTTCAACATCCTTAAGTTCATGGAAGTGCATTGTTTCTGAAAGATTTAAAAGAATTCCCAAGCTGATTCATGTATTCTCAATACCATTCATTTAGTAGGTAAAGGTGATGCTGCAGGCAGAAAACTGATTAGTAAACATCAGCAATCACAGTTAACATATGAGAAATTTGGCACAGTTTTCCAAATCTATTGCCATACAATTATGTGGCCAATAATTAGATTTTTGTTTTAATGTTTGAGCCCAAAATTGAGATTTAGCTTCCAGGTATTCTTCTTCAAAAAGGTTTCCAATCAAGAAATAATTACTGTGTTAACTAGTTAGACAAAAAGGATTATGAATAAGAGATATTCTTAATAGCTGATTGCCAACCTCTTTCTTGTCACTTGTTTGAATTATTAGAAATGGTAAACACGATCGACTAAACATTTGGACATTAATAGCTCCCAATGGAATTTAAGCTTATGAATATATTAGATATTACTTTCTTCAGGTCAAACCAGCATGCAATGGCATAGAACATATTCATTTTCCACTCAAAATAAACTAAAAATAAATCAAACCAATATTTTATGGAACACTTACTGAGCCAAGTGGGAAAACTCTGGGCACTTACTATGACTTATAAGGATTGCACTTTAATGGATATTAAACACTCATAAAATTCACAATACATACAAGTCAAACTGCCTTTCTCTAAATATGTTGGCAGTGCAGTGCTGGCATTGGTGAAAATGAGTCTGTGTTGGTAAGGAGATTTTGCTATAAGATACGTAAATTTTAGGTGCACATTTGATCTGTGCTTCACTAGTATAAAAAGGTAGACCTAATCAATGCCTAACCAGTGTTCCCTCAAGTCACTTTCAATTTGAACAAAAGTGTACTATGAGGTTCTGCACAAACATTCAGAATGCAGTTTTCCCAAGACTTGCCAAAATCTTACTCTCTTACTTCAGTATGTGCCATATTAAAATGCAACATATAGACTTCTTCACTTAAGTGCCTCTTTCCCTCATAAGTTTATACTTTATTTTTATATTTTAAATCTGAGATATTCAGATTCAAGAGAATCCAAATATTTAGCTGGAAATGTAAAGCTGCATGCAAGAAAACAGAAAAAGAAAAGTATTTGAAAATTATTTTCAAGATATTTTTATATTAGTATTTAATTTCTGAAAGTTTTCCAGGCTGAAATAAATATTATTGCTACCACACCACTCAATATATTGATATGAAGTTTGGCTTGCAACTTATTCCTTCCTTTACAAGTTACTGCAAGAAACAACTCCTAAAGAGCATGCTTAATTTCCTAGATGTTTGTGTGAAATTAGTGTCATTAATAACCATATTGATTATCTTTCTTTATTTCCCAAGAATTCTTCTAGTTAAAATGTTACCCTGAAGTGACACGTAGAGACATTCTTGTTATCCATGACTTGCTCACTTGCTCTCTAATTGCTAGATGAGAGATTTACTGTGGAGTGCTTTTGTGTTGTGGTTCATAGATAATTCTTGCTTTGATTTTCAGCACCAGTCAAACATTCTCACTATGACAAGTGACAAGGGTGGCTGCACTCCTCTTGTTTCCACACCAGGAAGTTGTTGTTCTGCCACAGTGGCCAGCTTCCCACTGCATGCCTTTGATCATACTGTGATTAAAGTAATACATTCAGTTTAAAACTATCCTGAGGAGTTTTTCTATTCGTGTACTTTTGTAAAGAAATACTATATTATCTCTGAAGGACTAGTTTTACAAGGAAGATATGGAGTATCAAAATACTGTCAGAGTGTCAAATAACTTTGTTCTCAAATCTCTCCCAGGCCTGGCTTCCATGGAAGTCCACACTGTGTGCATTACAGATTTTCTCTTGGTGTGTGCTAGCTAGACATTTTAGGCATAAAACCTGTGTTTACTTTTGGGAGGCAGTTATTCCAGGAATCACAATGGCATAGTGGGTAAGATAGAATCATCCTTTCCATATAATCCCAGCAGGTAGAAGAACTTCAGGCATAAGGCATGTTCTCAAAATACTTCAATTCAAAAAGACATAGAGCCTCACAGTTCATTTCAGTTAGAACAATGATGAGTTTGTGAATCCTGTTTAGTTATAATTGACAATAAGTCAGGGATTCTGTAGATTCAGAACTGTTTGACCTTCTCCAAGGTCAGCTTAGTCTATCAGCAAAACAGTTTGGGATCAGAAACTTAAATGCCCAATAAAAGTCTAGCAAAGGGAATAATTCCCAACTCATAGCTCCTAACCTGTACCTAAAGTAATCACAATAGGGCTCTACCTGAATATAATAGATTTGTATCCCATCTGGGGGCTTTGGAAGTTGGTTCTTCTCTCCATTGAACAGGCAGATACGTTTAGCAGCTAATTTAAGACACTTTCTCTTCAAAGGACACATAAGTTATATCAATTGTATTCCTTTCACCCCTCATCCAGGAGAACAGAGATGCAGACAATAGAACAAATGCAATAGAACAATAGCAACACTCAGAGACTCACATGATGAAATTAAATGGGGTATGTCAGCACTGTCAGGAGTCACAGTACAAAAGAAATAAGGAAAATGGAAAGGGACCTCAATACATGCTTCTCTGTGGTTAAATAGGTGACATGAATTTGCATACCTGACTTTCCTACAACTGAA
This sequence comes from Zonotrichia albicollis, assembly GCF_047830755.1. Taxonomy (NCBI): domain Eukaryota; kingdom Metazoa; phylum Chordata; class Aves; order Passeriformes; family Passerellidae; genus Zonotrichia; species Zonotrichia albicollis. The sequence goes on from NC_133819.1 coordinate 136,219,851, forward strand.
CACTGCCCAGGCAACAAACAAACCTGAGTATCCCATTAGAGACAGTCCTCCACAAACTGCACAGTGAGTCCTTCCCACAGGCTGTAGTTCTTCATAAACTGCTCTTTTGTGCATATCTTCCACAGAGTGCTGTCCTTCAGGAACAGGTTGCTCCAGGTTTGCTCCCCTATGGAGTCACAAGTCCTGCCTGCAAACCTGCGCTCCAAACACCTGCAGAGTGGTAGTCCTGTCTTCGTGGGGCCACAGGTCCTGCCAGGCTTCCCAGGGAGTGACAGCCTGCTTCAGGTATATCTGCCTGCTTGGAGTCCTCCACAAGCTGCAGGTGACTTCTGCTCCATCATGAACCTCCGTGGGCTGCAGGAGCACAGCTGCTTCACCATGGTGTGCACCAGGGTTTCAGGGGAATCTTTGCTCCAGTGCCTGAAGCACCTCCTCCCCCTGCTTCTTCACAGACCTTGGTGTACTCATAGCGGGTTTTCTCCCATATTATCACTCCTCTCTCTGTCTGCAGTTGCAGGGCTTTTCCCCCTCCTTCTTAAATGCATTATTCCAGAAGCACTAACACCATCACTGGTGGGCTCAGCCTTGGCCAGCAGCAGGTCCATCTTGGAGCCAGCAGCAATTGGCTCTTGGACATGGGAGAAGCTTCCATCTGCCCCTCAGAGAAGCCACCCCTGTATTCCCCTGCTACTAAAACCTGGCCACACAAACACAATACAATCCCTTCTTGATTTATTTTGTTTGTCAGCTAAGCCTCAGCTATAATTACATCACCCACCACCTGTACCTGTTGCTTAAATGCTGGCTTATATCATGCAGGTCAAGCTTATAACTTGTGAGAAAAGTTACAGCACCATGTATACTCAGGTCTATGAGAGGATGAAGGAACAGGTAAATGAGTACACAGAGAATATTAATAATTTTATAAAAATATGGAAATGACAGAAAAATAAACAATTTTTTGAAAAAATGAGAAAAGCAAAATGACCAGAGTATTTAGCAAGAACAGTTCTGAACTGTGCTTTATACTCTCTGGAAATTAACTTTGACAATGGACTTTCTACTTATTTAACTTTTTGGGAAATCTGGACCATACACATTTTTCTGGCTATATTACTTATAAAGCCCAGGAACAATCAGCAATTAAAGAGGAAGCAGTGAAATAAATCCAGATCAACAGTACTGGGATAGTGTAAAACTATATGTGAGATGTTTTCTCAAATTTTTTAATATGGAAGCGACATTGCCTAATGCTGTAAAGTCCTAGTGACCGTTGAAACGCCAAACAAGGAATTGTAATCTCATTTAAATTTTAATTAAAATAATTGAACCTAAGTGGCTCAGAGAGATGAGAATTTGAAAGTTCTGAAGATTAAATTATTCTTTTGATGGGTCAGGCTACATGGCACTGTGCACTGAGTATGCCTCTGTTGATGTCGGCTGCAGGAACAGTTCCCTGGAGGACAAAAATTTCCGCTTCACTTCTCCCAGCTCCCTCCAAATTACACTGACACAATCATATGAGTCTGTTTATCTCAAAAGCTCTACAGTTCATGCAGAGCTTTCTTCTTTATACAAAGAAGTAATTATTTTAGCCTTGGTAATCTTATTCCTCTGAGTTGCTTTTCCTCCATAATCTTTACCTGGATGATTGTAAGGGTTAGACCCAAACTGCAGCCTGGCAACCTCAGGAGTTCCTGACACTTTCCATCTACATGGAACATAAAGCAGTTTTGTAGTGACTTTGATAGTCTTGTGGCTAGAGGGAGAAAGATACCTAGGTCATAGCAATACTAGCCTAACTGGAATAATATTCAATTTCCCAGGACAGTTACACTGCTTTTGTGACCTTTGGTGAATCATATAATCACCAATGGCCAGCTTTTTCAGCACTCTGTATTGAGATAAGCAGAATCACCAATAGTGTGACTAAGCACTCCATACATTGAGCACCAAAAATATGATTCATAATTGTGAACCTGTTGAGCAAGGTGACACTTAAGAGTACTCTTAAGAAGCACTGGAGAAGGAGGACAGTACAACTCTGGCTCTAATTTTCTAGACACATCTGGAGCTCTGAGTCATCATCAATTAATGAACTGGTAAATTTCGCATTTGTAGATGGTTGGCTCATTCAAGAATTCTCCCTGGGGTGTGGAGGCTTCTAGACTCCAAAGCTCCTCAGCTCAAGGAAATTTGTCTATTAGGAATTGGATGGCTTTCATTATCTTAGTCTCCTTTGTGTTTAAAAAGGGAAATTTTTGATTTTTAGTTTTCAAAGAGCTTTTGCCATTCATGTACTTAACCCAAAGAGAGAAGAAGGATTTGAGCTACTCTGTTTCTTCACTGTTTCCCAGTATAGTTTTTACTTCAGCCTTCATTCAGGAAATATTATGGCAACTGGTGTGAATCCAATTCTAAACTGCCTCTCCAGTCAATGCAGAAGGAATTTAGACACTGGTTTTGGTATGAAAACAAAGCCTTTTTGCAGTGGATGTCTTCAGTTGGGCCACCACTAAATTCTGTGTTTCTTCACATTCTTAATGTTGCATCTACCACAGCAAATTCTTTCTCAGCAGAAAATATTGGTTGATCCCCTTCTCTGGTGGCTTACAGAAAATTTAGGCACTGTACGTGCTGCCAGTGCCCAGGTGCTGGTAGAACAGCTACAGGGTGGCCTCTGTGAGGAGAGGCCAGAGCTGCTCCATGCTGCACACAGTCATTCCCTGTCAGCTCCAATTGACCTTGTGATGGACACAACTGAGCCTCTCAATAAAGTCGATGGTGCCTCTGGGAGAATGGGTGAAAATACTGTGTATGCAGTGAGGAGTGAGCTAAAAAAAAGATCAGAAACACCCCTGCAGTCACCAGGGTCAGAGAAGGAGGAAGGGCAGATGGTGCTCTAGATGTTGAGCAGAAATTCCCCAGCAGACTGTGCAAGAAGAGAACACAGTGGACCAAATATGGACAGTGTGCTCATGGAGGACTCTTATCTGGAGCAGGTTGATTCGGAAGGATTGGAACTTTTGCGGAGAACCCACAATGGAGCAAGGAACAAGTGTGAGGAAGAAGGGTCTGCAGACACAAGGTGTTTCAGACTGACCATGATCCCTGTTCCCTATTCACCTGCCCTGAACATGGAGCACAATTGTAGAAGAGTCGGAAGTGTAAGAGTGAAGTTGAGCCTGGGAAAAGGAAAGGGTGAGGAGAAGGTTGTGGTTTAATCTGTCTGTATTTTTCAACTATCCAAATTTATCCTAACTGTCAATAAATTAAATTAATTTCTCACCACACTCTGTTTGCTGATGACAATTTTTGCTAACTGATCTTCTTGTCCTTATCTCAATTAATGAGTTTCCCAATGTATCTGCTGCCCCTGTACTGTGGACAAGAGGCTGTGAGTAAGCAGTTAGGCAAGGATACTCCTGCAACTTCTGCAATATTCTTTAAGTTCATTTTACTTAATTTGATGGTATAGTGGGCACTGTTTCACTTCTATGGACATGCAAAATTCTGCATCTGGCTTAAAAATGGAAGAACATGGACAGGTCAAACTGTCTTCCTGGATGTGACTGTCATAGTATCATCTTGAGCTGAAGTGTCAGTATAAAATGTTACAGAGTAGTAGGCGGGATTGTAATTTGTTTAAATGTTCTGGAGGAACTGAAAAAAAAAGTTAACTGATTTATGAATTGTGCTGACTCATGTCTTTCTAAAACCGCCTCTTGACTGGAAGTGATTTTTTAGAGAGCTTTGTACAAAATCAGAAAAATTGCAGCCAAGTAAACTGCTCTAGAGTAAAATTACCTTAGGAGAAAGATTTGTAAACACAGGGATAAATATAATATATGAGAGTTGAATTAGGACTACTTTAGTAACAGACTAATCCGTTAGAGTTTTTGAAAAATATAAATAATGCAAATCAAGTTGATACACTTATCTGCATTTCCAAAAGGTATTTAGTAAGATCCTTCTCCAAACACTGTTAAAGAATTTAGTTGTGACAGCAAAATAGTTAAGATTTTCAGATGGATGGGTAAGTTATTAAGCTACAAGAAGCAAAAGATAGCATAATTACCTAGTTTCTACAATAGAAGCATCATAAATAAAAGTCTCTGACAAGATTTTTATTCACAATATTCATAAATTATCTGGGAAAATTGAGTGAGAAAGTTTGCTGATTATACTAACTAATAAAGACAGAGTGTTAATAATTAAAAATAAAACCTGCATAATATTAAGGAAATGAAATGCTACATAAATGAAATTAGGTACAAGGGCAACCTAATGAAAGAAATAAAACTCCTATCTATAATTATGTTTTCTGAGCCAGGTATTAGAGTTTGAAAAAAGCTCTTAGGAATATGAGAGAGAAATCTGTGAAAGTGATACTTCAGTACACTATGGCAGTAAAGAAAAGTAAATGATAGAAGTTTTCAGAAATTGAATAGCAGACAAAAAGACCCAAAATACTGACAAATCATTATGCTGCTGTATAAATCCATTACATACCTTCATCTCAAATTCTATTTGGAATTCTGGCACCATTCCTCCACTTGAATGGTACAATTTGTGTAGTAGCAAAGTAATAATATTATATAATGTCTCTGTGTTTGGATAAAGACTACAAGAATGAGAAAAGTTATCAGAGTCGTTTCTTTCTATAATAAATGACTATGTAGAGGAGGACTTTTCAAACAAGATAGCTTAGGGGAAACACAGAAATAGTCTGAAAAACTGAGTTATATGAATAAGTCTATAGTGAGCACTTTTTCACTGACTTACCCCATAAGTGATTCAAATAAAGTTAGCAGGTGGTAGGCTTTAAGCTAGCTAAAGTAGATTCTTTACACAGCACATGGAAAGGTGCTCATCTGCTTGTCATAAATTACAATAAACACCAAAAGTTAACATGTACTCAACAAATGAATTGATAAATGCAAAGAAACCAAACCTCTTTGGAGTAATGCAATAGAAACCTACAACCATATGCACAAGGAGTCCTCCAGAAACAACACAGGTCAAAATGGAGGACTGCTGAAAAGCAAAATAATGCAAATTTAAAGTAGTGTACTGGAGGAAGTGGCTCAAGATACTAGACTAGATCCCTTATTGTCATTTATGTGTTTATATATCGAATTGGTAAACAAACAGCATTTGATGTTTGAGTTGACTCAGTGAGGAGTAAGCTACCAAGCTTCCCACTGTTTTGGGTAACTGAAAATTCAAATGGAAATGTGAAGGATCTACATTTACTGAATTCTGTATTTCATATCAACACATACATAAGTAGATATACTTAATGTCAATATTTAAATGGGATAAGTGCATGTAATACTTTTCTGCCTCTTCACTGAAACCAGACAGAATGATAATCAACCACTTGGGGGATGATGAGTTTCAGGATAATGATCATGAAAATACGTTTTTTGAAAGCTACTATAACAGTAAGGCTCACCACTAGAAACTGAATTTTAAACAGATGAAGGCCTAAACTGAGACAAGTATTTGTGTTTGTCATGTTATGACAGTCTCCCTTTTAAAGATCTTTACATTGTCAAGATTTATATTATTACTGCGTGTTGCTACTTAGTGCGATTCATGAAAAAACTGACTTGGCACACTGAGGGCAGCCAAATACCTCTATATTAAAAACTAATTATTAATCTTTGGAATAATTAAAATTTATCCTTTGTCTCCCTAACACATTAACTTACTCAGTATAATTCTATGTGCTCATCTCCTCTGTAAAAAATGCATGTGCTTGGCTCGGAGCCACATTGAGGGTCAGTGAAAAGCAATGCCCTCGGGGGTCTGTACTGGGACCAGTATTATTTGACATCTTCATTAATGGCACAGACAGGCACCCTCAGTAAATTTGCAGATGAGCTGAGTGATGCAGTTGACACACCTGAAGGATAGAATGCCATCCAGAGGGACCTGGACAAGCTCAAGAACTGGGACAATGGGAAACTCCTGAGGTTCAAGAGGACCAAATGCAAGGTGCTGCACCTGAGTTGGGGTTGTGGTATCAATACAGGCTCAAGAGCAAGCCATGTCAGAAAGAATTTGGGAGTGCCGGTGGCTGAGAGGCTGGACATGACCCAGCAATGTGCTCTTGCATCCCAGAAAGCCAAGTGTGTCCTTGGCTCCATCCACAACTGCATGGGCAACAGGCAGAAAGAGGGGATTCTGCTCTCTGCTCTGCTCTGGTGAGACCCTACCTGCAGGGCTGCATCAGCTCTGGGCTCCCAGCACAGAAAGGACATGGACCTGCTTGAGAGAGTCCGTAGGAGGGCGACCAAGATGGTGACAGGGATGGAGTGACTGAGGAAAGGCTGAGAAAATTGGGATTGTCCAGCCTGGAAAGAGAAGATTTTGGATTGACCTGATTGCAGACTTCCAGTACTGAAGACAGCCTAAGGAAAAACAGACTACTTACATGTAGTCACAAAGCAAGGGAGAGTGTAGGTTTAGATTAGATACTATGAATAAATTCTTTAAAGGTGGTGAAGTATTGGAAGTAGATGTCCAGAGAAGCTGGGCATGCCCCATCTCTGGAGGTGTTCAAGGTCACTTTGGATGGAGCTCTGACAATGATACACACACATACGCACACACATGCATACACACACACAGATATATATGCAAGCAGGAAGAATAGAAAAAAAACAATGTACCTGAGGTACAGTTTGCAATGAATTAGTTATTTGTCATAGTTTCTCAAGACAAGGAAAGATACTTTTCCGAAGGTAAAAGAAAATAATTCAAAATAAGTGATATAGTATGTGACTATATGCGACTACAGTATTTGATTAAGTAAGACTTTTTCAGATGGCTTTCTCAAAAGCCATCACTATAAAATAAATTTAAAAGCAAAATTTCATTGATTTTAATAGATTAAATATCTCTTAATGGATTTTATAATGCTGATAAGTTTTGACCACCATGTGGTATCTTACTGGCCCTTGTGAGCAAAAAAGATAACACAGGTAAATTTTGCCTTGTAATTTTGCACTAGGGTTTCTGCGGTACTTGCCTCCATAGTTAACAGCTGATTTTTAACAATTTTGGATAAAACAAATAGACAACGAAATTACAAGGTAAAGCCAGGATGTGAGTTTTTAGTCCTAAAAGAATTTAACTTGTCAATGAAATTGAAAGTCTTTCCCTCACTGAAAACTACAAAGTTTGTTGTGATGTTTCATATATTTGCCAGTGTTTTGAAAGGGGCCAAGGAAAAGTGATTTTGTCAGCAACCTACATATTACTTATATAGATACAAAGTAGAAAACCAGCAAAAATCCAAACAGAATGGGAAAAACTAGCTGACAAAAGAAATAGTACTAACATTATTTCCCCTCTGTCACCACTTCCTCTCCCTTTAGTACACTGGAAAGATAAAAAGAAATGGGTTCTTTATCAATAACACTTGGCCATGAATTTTTGATACATAACAGGAAACATATTGCACTGTATGTGTAAGGGACTAAATTGATTCCACAGTTTAGATTTTCCTCTGGGCATTTTTGTGGACAAGAAAGAATCTTTTCACTTTTACTTGGACAATTCTGTATCCGAACTGCATTTCACCTTCTTTAAGTGATACAGAATTATGAATTAAAATATGATTCATAAAATTGAGGTAAGGCAAATATGTCTTCTGAGATTATTTTGTACCAAGCAAAAGCTATCATGTTGTGTTTTCAAGCTGATAATGTTAGCATCCCTAATTCTTCAAGAATGAATGCTTTCTTTTTTCTTCATTGTATCCGCAAACTAGAAATTCAAAATTGCTAAATGTATTGTAAACATTACAAAAAGACAGCAACAAATAGCATAGCAATCTCTATGGCTTTAGAGATGCAAAATGCAGTGATTATCAGCTAAAGGACTCTTCTATTTGTCAACTTCTCTCTAATCTGCATCTCAGGCATGTGCTACAAACTACATTAGATGAAAAAAATTGTTAACTAGAGGCAGAGTGGACAGCTGTCTTCATTTCCTTTTTTATTAGTACTACTGCTGGAAGGATTGATGTAAGTTCAATTTTGTTTTCTACACACAGCTGTGAACCTAACTCTGGGACTGAAAGCTATGAAAAGCAACAGGATGAGACTACTTGTGAGAGAGAGAGGAGACAAAGGTAGTCCTGGGCTCCACTTTTCAGAATATTACACTTTTTCCACTGCTGGGCGTGTCCATGCAGGGCCATGCTGCAAAGCTCACGTAGAGCCCCAGTGCCACAGAGTCATACCAGAATTATTGCTGATCAGAATTATTGCTGATCTTTCCTCTGCAAAGAATATCCTCTCACCAAAAATATTTTCACATTTCTAAAACCACTTTTAGAGCTGGCTCATCTTATTGAAAATTTCCTTGATAATTCCCTGGTTATTGTTTAACCTGTCTGCTCATCATGATCCTTGCTACTTTGCTCTTTCTTTCTGGGGTGAAATGCACTCTGGCAGTGCTGGGAGCTCCCCTCACATATGTTGGTACACCAACGTTCTTGTCTTGTCACCTGACCTTTTGGCAATGTGTGCATCCCTGTGACCACCCCAAGAGCTGATATTTCTTACAACTGATATGAAACCAAATTTAAGCCCACTTCTTTCCTCAGCCACTCATAGCATTAAGATTTTGAAAAAAGAACATAAAAAAAGAAATACATTTGGAAGAAATATTTTATGTGTATTGATACTTAAAACAGTAATCTACAGCTAATACCTATGCTTAGGGTAGAATAGAATAACTGAATGCTTTCTATATATCCTTTTTTTTTATGTCTTGCAAATTATACCATGGAAATATTTTGCATTCCTAGTAAGCTAAGTTTAAACTTCAATTTAAATATTTTATTCAAACAAAATTATGCAGTCAATGAATCTGTTTTTGTAAAGAACATGCAAAATAATTTTCCTTCATATTCTGCATTAATTGGGGATTTTTTGGAACCTAGAAGTGTCTGGGTCTCTAAAATTTATCATAAATTTGACCGTGACACATTTAGTCTAACTTCCCCTGTTGGAACCTCCTCTATTAGCAAACATCATCTAAGTCTTCCTAGGGCATACACCTTTGAGTTTAAAATGTGTGTTTTCAGTCCCACTGGAACACAGGACAAAGATCTCCTTTCACTTGGATGCTCTTGAAAGATGTTTTAGTTCTTCCATCAACACTGTGAGTAGCCAGAATATGTAGCCAAAAACTTTTTCCTGTGCCTGTTGGCAGCAGGATAGAGATCCTAACGAATCTATTATCAGTAAACACAGTCTTTATTTTCAGGTTTTTTCAGGCTGTGGGACATTACTTGCTGAGATGTCAGTTTGTGTATGAATGCACCAGTGTTCTTCTTCTGAAAAGAATAATTTTGTAGTAAAAAGGGATATTTCTCAGTCTGTGTTCCAGGGCTGAATTTATAAACCGAACATTCCATGACAGAAGTAAAGTTGAAAGATTTAAAATTATATTTTTATTCAATTTGTCATTTTAAGACAACCCAATACAGAAAAGATTCTGTAACATAAAGGTTGAGTCTAATTCCAACATAAATTTCTGTAAACTGAAATTCTCACACATCCTTATGACTATTTTGGACACCTTTTCCTATATTCCAGAGGGGGAATTTTGCTCGAGTATATATATGACTTTATTAAAATCCAAAGGTGGATTTATGCAGTTCTAAATCTGTTAAAATAACTTGAGGTGTTTCAGGTAGATGTAAACACCCTGCAACTGATTTGGAGAGATATTACAGTAAATGTCTGAGGATTGTATATCCTAATTTGATTTTTTTTTAATGCTGGCATATATACATTCTTAGTTCATTCACTTATTTTCAAATATTACTTTGATATTTGTAAAACAAAATATTTGTTTGATATTTGTATATATTGATATATAGTAACATAAAATTATTTCCCTGCTATATTAGTTCAATGTTGGAAGGTTTAATTGAATGAATAGGCACGAAAAACACTAAAGCTAGGTTCCAGACTATTTTAGTTTAGGAAAACTGTCATACAAATGCTGAACCCCACTTCCAGCAAGGAAAAAATGTGCAGCAAAACTTATGTTTCCTAAGGAGATGATATTTCTGATACCACCAGATGAGAAGTCGCTCAATGAAAAAGTCTTCCACTTCTTTTATGCTTTCTGTACTCAGGAACTAAATATGCCTATAAAAGCCTGTGAGTGACTATTGTTTCAGTTCAGAGCCAATGACAAAATGACATTGAAAGGGAGCTCAGGATCCTGTTTATTTAAAACCAACTGGAAATTAAACTCCAGATAAGCCACGCTGATTCCTCTGCCCCTTTAGCAGAAGAGGGACAAAGGCAGAGACTATGGATTGAGATAATAACTTAGAGAAAGCACACAGCAATGAAATAAAAGCCAAACAGTAACAGCAGAAATAGTAATAACAAAAGTATCCTCCTCCTTGGATGCCGGACTTGTTTCCTCATTGCAGCTTCCAGCAGTGGCGTTGCTGCTTTGGCCTGCTCGGCCCGGCTCCACCGGGCTCCCTCTGCCTTGGCTCCTCCCAGCTTAGCGCGGTTCCCCCTCAGGAGCGGCCTCAGGCCGCACTCGGCGGCACCGAGCTCCCTTCTGCTGCCTCCCACACTGGTGCTGCTTCCACAGCCCCGCACCTCAGCGCCTCATCCTGGGCACAGGGGAAGGGCATGGCCATCGGGGGCAGGGGATGCGGTGGGCAGGGCTGATCCCTGCAGCCTCCCTGATGGACAAAGTAATGCCCTTCCAGGGGCACTTCCATTTTTTTTCTCCCCATGGAACCACGGCCCCCAGCAAAGATGTCAGTGGTGTGGAACAGCAACCTAGCAATGCCCACATGGCTCTAAGTTCTACCCCCTCTCTGCAACCAGGACAAGTCTCATGAAGTTATGGAATTTTTTTTTTTTTTCACAATTATACAACAATTAAGTAAAAAATACTTAGAGTGCTGACATTGCATCTGAGGTTTCAGTCTGAACAAACTGTTTTTCTGAATTATATAAAGTCCAGATGGTTTAAATGCTAATGACATAATAGGGTCTGAGACTGGGGAGTAGGGACATATTAGCAATTTATGATGAACTAAAACAACTCATGAATCATGTTTTCTCTTCCAGTTTTTGTGTCTCTTAGTAAATGGATTTTCATTTTAAAACTTCTTCTGCAGAGTTAACAAAGCCTCTGACAGACACGTGACCATGTGAGTAGTTTGTTGAAATTTAAGCTTAGCGTATATATATATGTACATATATAAAACTGGTTTAAGTAAACAACTTTATTACAGTGATATCACATAAGCCAAATATATAGGTTAATTCAAGTTACTGGAGCAGTGACTAGCTAAATAACTTTACCTCAGAATGTCCAGTGAAAAACTGAGTCAAGCTATTAGTAACAGTAGATATTGTTTTGCTGTTCTAACAAATGTAATCTGAATGCCATCTTATTCATCTTCCTTCATCATACTAATCTGCAATGGCAACTGGCTAAACTAGACCCCCAAATTAGGCAGGACCTATAATAAACAGGTCGTTATCAAAATTTATTAAATCTATATTGTGCAAACCCACTTTAGTTAGAAAAGTTTAGAATTAGAATATAATTCCAAAACTCCTGTTTTATTTTTAGCTAAATAGAAAAATGTAATAACAGCATCTCATTTAAAGTTACTTTTTTCTTATAATTCAAAATTTTGCTGTGATGGGAGAGCTAAGAACAACTGCCATCAGCTTTAAACTGCTTTCTGTTATCTTCCTGTAGATTAATGTTTTCTTTGGTTCGTTTGTTTATTAAACAAACTACAGGAAATACAACAACCAAGTCAATTTGCTTTGAGTCTGAGAAAAACAGGACAACTAATTTTTATGGGCTCTTAGCTATCTGCTAAAACAAAAATTTGTCTCATTCTGGTAGGAGCAGATAAGTAATATACATCAGTGATGTTTGCTCTCCTCTCACTGGAGAAAGCCAGGAAAAACAGAGTATAAAATAAAGGGAGGTGAATCACTGTAGGCATCACCAGACTCCTACAAAACACAAAAAGTTTGATTTAGCAGAATTATAGGCAATGTATCTGGGGCACTTGTTCAGTTTCTGTTTATTTTCTGTTTCTGAAACATCAGTCACTTCAAAACTCCTGCCTTTTCAAAGTTTACTTTTAGCAATGGTTGAACATATGGTAGAAGATCCTGTGAGAATATTACCATGCATAGATAAATGACAAGTGACAGCATAAATAGAAGTTCTCTTCAAATACTTTGAAAATACTGAGGATCCAATCAATTCCTTGACCAATATTCTGGGCATTCACATCAGTAAAATAATGAATTACATTTTTTTTGTAAGCTATTGAAGAATGTGAGTTTCTTAGCAGAGCTAGTGATAAATGATGATACCTTGATAAGTGATAAGATGATACCTTGATAGTGATAAGATGATACCTTGCGGAAGACACTGCCCCTAGGGGACAAAGGGAACAAGCTGCAACCAGGCAGCACTGAGAAGAATATTTAGCTTGATATCTATCATAGAATAGTTTGGATTGAAAGGGACCAATAAAAGCCACCAACCACAATATCTCCTATAATAAGCAGGAACATCTTCCTCTAGATCAGGTTGCTCAGAGCCCCATCCAATCCAGTCTTGAATGTTACCAGAGATGGGGCATCTACTTCCACCCTGGGCAACTTGTTCCAATGTATCACTACCCTTGTAGTAAAGAATTTCTTCCTTATACCTAATCTTTTGTAGTTTAAACCATTGCTACTTGTACTTGCAACTGATCCCACCAAAAATTTCTGCCCATCTTTCTCAGCAGCCCCCTTTAAGTATAGTAAGGTCACATTAAGGTCTACTTGAAGTCTACTCTTGTCCAAGCTGAACAATTCCAACTTTCTCAGCCTTTCCTCTAAACCAGGTATCATTCAGATAATGAAATTAATATGAAAAACGCTTTTTTAATGGCTATATATCTTTTCACCAAAGTGTACAAAAGAAAAAAATTAAATGCACAAAACAAGGGGTTGTACATGAAAGGGAAAATGTTCAAAGGACTGAAAGGCTGATATGCATTATAAACTCCGAATTCTTCCCTCTCATCTCTTTTTAGTGGGAAAAAAACTGAAAAATTCTGAGCCAAAATGGATAGAGATCACCACCAGAGGTATGAGTCAGAGGACCTGAACACTCCTCTGAAAGTGCATCTCTCTCCCCAGCTGTAAAATATCTTTCCAACTTAGATGTCTTGGATGCAGTGAATTGTTCCACCTGATTAGGTCCAACATTTAGATCCACAGAAGTATTTTAAATAATCACACGTGTAAATTATAAATCTTTAATCAGCCTGTAATAATGCTTCTGTCAATTAAATCTTGCCTTGTCTGCAAAGCCTGCTTAAGCAAGTAACCCTAGAGCATAACTGCCTGAATGACTAGACAGGGGAAGTAGAGGCTTTCTACATCCCATAACCTTCAGACTTTGAGTTCAGAAACTATTTATAGATCTTCTGGCTGGGACTAGACATGATGCTCATAGAGATGTTTAGAGAAGGTGGGGGAAACCCAAAAGAAGCTGTAATTTTCCATTGTGAATCCTTACCTTAGTTGCTGATGCTTATGTCTAAGGATTTGTTTTTATTGAAGTGATTGGTAACAACTTTTATATTTGTTTATTTGGATTATCCTTAGATATGTTCTTTTGAATAAATACATTAATTTCATTTAATGTGTTTTTGTGTAAAATTTAAAGTAGGGATATAGATTCTTTCCAGAGTTACTGTTTTGGAGTAGATATATGGAGAAGGGGGATAAGGGCATCCTCTGTATGGACAGGCATCCTATATAAGAGAAGAATGCTATTTATTTTAGATTCTCCTTTCATAATAGAATGAATGTTCTCATTTATTTTGATTGACCTGACAGGAAGCCTGATCCTCTTCAGAGCCTTCCTAACCTACTTATTCTTGATGGATATTAGTGTCATCTTACGAGACAGCATCCCTGAATTCCATTTTGCCAAGTAAAAGGAAGGGGGAAGATGTGTATATTGCATCTGCCTTGTTCTTCAAGTTCTTAACCTAAGTATAGGATGATTGCTCATATATTACTTCAGAAACTAGATATTTTAGGGTGAGGAAAGAAAAATTTATGCAAAAAAAGAAATTTATTATGTTAAATTTAAGATTAAACAAATATGCTTTAATTTATCTTGTTTATGTGTTATGTCAAGTGATTGGGGCATGTAAGTGTGTTTGATTGTTAATAGTTACTCTGTTTAAGATTAGAGGAACTGCTATTCTTGTATGACAAGTAAAGAAACTTATCAAAGATTCAGCAGTGTACTGTAAAGGACTGAAAAAAGGAAGGTGCCCAGAATCAGCCCTTAATGATTTTTTTCCCCTCCAGAATTTGCATGTATGTAAAATGCTCTTTTGGCTTTTTTTTCTCCTCTGTTTTTCAGGCTCAGTTGTCATCTCTTTAATGTAGTAAGAGCAGAGCACTATGGAATAGTATGAATTAAAAAATTACTGCCTAATATTGTTTAAATGGGAAATTCACATTCAGACTATTCTTGGAATAGAAGTCAAGGTCTGTCTCAAGCAAAAAAATCAGAATTCTAAAGAGAGACAAGATACTTTGCTTGCTGCTACTTGTAAAGACATTTTTCTTTTTAAATCATAAAAAGCAATGTAGTGAACAGAAAGACAGATGTGAAAGAAAAAGTTCAAACATAGTGCAGCTGTGTATTACCCAAGGGATGCCATCAGGAAGCACTGCCTTAGCTGGCAGTTAAACTTCTAGGGGATAGAGGATAATTGAGAGAAGTGTTACAATGCACATCAAAAGGGTAGATTGATCCCATCAGGTGAAACAGCAAGTGATACATGGGAATATTTAAGATGCATCAAGGAAACTTCTTAGATGTCAGTCGCATTCCTTTGGCAGCTAAACAGAGGGCCAGATCCAGAAATGAAGGAAAATCATGGCAAGGCCAAGACCATGAAATGTCAAATAAATTGAAACATCTGGGCAAGAATCATATAAATATATATATCCCATCTTAAAAAGTGAAAAAAACCTGCTTTTACTCTCTGTCTTTATGGCTGATATCTAGCTGTACAGCAGAGTAATCTAAATGTTTAAAGTAATATATAGATCTTTGTGATGCTATTGATTGTTAAGGAAGTTACTTACATTTATCTTGCTTAAGTAGCTTAATTTATAAGTCACTTATGAGTCTCCTATTAAAAGACATGACATACTTGCACACACAAAACCTCCAGAGTGTGTTACTGTGAAGGAGTGTCTGATGCTGAGACTATGTCTTCATGTGTTCTAAGCTGAATTTTTCAGATGGAAAAGTCTGCATTTGCAGATGTGTTTTCTTTTTCATGTAAACAGAACTTTTGTTTTTATAAGTCCTTTCACACCTTTATTCTACCTTTGTAGTTAAGAAAAATGAAAAGTTTAACATCAAAAATGGATTGAGTGGAACATATCTGTATATTCAACACAGTGGCTAGGGTCTGCTTCAAACAGGTGAGAGAAAAGAAAGAGGTTCAAACCAACCCCTATTACAAACATTTTAGAAAGATATGCCAACAGTTTTTTGTAGAAATCAGGCTCACAAGCACCTATCTCCAAAAGAGCAGTCAGCATCTGGGACTCATCTGGTCACAGATAACTCTGGAGCCTTGAATCTAACTAAGGGACAAAGTAGGGCTTTGTTTCACATTGGGTGACCTGAATAGAACAAGGATTGTAATGGGGAGTTTTGGACTCTCTCCGAAATTTCAGTGGATCAATGGTCGTAGAATCATTAAGGTTGGAAAAGACCTCCAAGTTCATCAAGTCGAGCCTTTGACCAACCACCACCATATCAACTAAGCCGTAGCACTAAGTGTCATGTTCGGACATTTCCTAAATACTTCCAGGGTCAAACAACCCCCTGGGCAAACTCATTCCAGTTCTTGACAAACATTTTAGTGAAGAAACTCTTCCTGATGTCCAGCCTGACCCTGCCCTGGTGCAGCTGAGACTCTCATGCTGTCACTGGCTGCCTGCGAGAAGAGGCCAACCCTCACCTTCCACCTTGCTACAGCCTCCTTTCAGGTAGTTGTAGAGATTAATAAAGTATCAACAGTCCTGTAGTTTCCCAGATCCTCCTTCCAAATCTTCATATAAATGGACATCACACTGACTAACCTCCAGTATTCTGGGTCCTTCTAGTTAACCAGGATAGATGATGAATTATGAATAGTGACTTGAGTTTTCCTGCCAGGTCCCTCAGTACATTTGGATGAACCCCATCTGGCCCCATATTCTTGTGGGTGTCTAGGTTGCTCATCAGGCCTCTAACTACTTCTGTATGGATTTCAGGGGCTCTATTCTGCTCCCTGTCCCTGTCTGCCAGCTCATGGGGCTAGTTACCCTGGTCTTTATGTTAAAGACTGAGGCAAAGAAGGCATTAAGTACCTCAGCCTTTTCCTCATCCATCATGTTCCCCTCCATATTCAATAAAGGATGGACATTTTCCTCATCTCTCCTTGTTTTTAATGCATTTATAAAAACACTTTTTGTTATATTTTAGAGCTGTGGCCGTATTTAGTTCTAGCTGAGCTTTCTCCTTCCTAATTTTCTGTCTCCATAACATAAGGACACCCTTGTACTCTTCCTGAGTTGCCTGCCTTTTCTTCCAAAGTTCATAAACTCTTTTTTCTCCCTGTGAGTTCCTGCAAAAGGTCCAAGTTCAGCCAGACATTCTTCCCTGCTGGCTTGACTTTTGATAAATAAGGACAGCCTGTTCCTTCACCTTTAAGATTTCCTCCTTAAAGTATGTCCAGCCTTCCTGGACCCCTTTGTTATTAAGGACTGTTTCCCAAGGGACTCTCTGAACCACTGTACTGGTTTAGGGTCTCCCTGCTCTAAGCACTGGGCAGTTGGGTTAAAGAGACATCTGCCTATGTGGGAGGTCAGAACCATTAAACACATTTTTGAAAAATCTACTAAAGCAAACATGAGAGATGATATAAACATTGAAACACAACACTTGTGAATGTTCCTGACATATACAAGGAATAATTCACTTTTGCTATGCCATTTATGGCTTTGCAGGAAGTCAGCAGTACATGTTCAGCTCCTGGGATATCTTTACTGGTAAAACCTTTGATTTCTAAGGAGCTTAGGTACCTCCAAAGTTAGCTTTCAGCACAATCCAAATGTCCAGGAAAGGCATCTAAATCCCTAGCGAGAGACCTGAATGGGCAGCCTTAATGATTGGCATTTAGTTCTCAGTTAATCAAGTTCTAATCATTTAGCACCAAGTAGTAATTAAGGCACTGCTATTAAAGGAGGGTCATTTAAAAAACATCACCAGATGCTTATGATCAAATATTTTTTCAAATTAGTATGATGAAATTTTTACTGATAAAGGTGAAAGTTCTTGTCTCACATTTTGACTTTACTGGATTTTAAATCAGAAATCCCATACAAAAAAAAAAATTATTATAAGTAGATTTAAACCTCCACTTCTCAGAATGTCATTCTGAATTAAGAACTATCAACTCTTCTGATTTTACTGGAGCCCATGGTGATCTATTCTTGGTTGTACAGTATTTAAACTTTTTCAGTAGCATGGAAGACATAAAATCATTACTGATAAAATTTACTGTTGACAAAGATTGATGGAGCGGTTATTATAATGAGGAATACAAATCACTAATGTAGAAAGGTGGATCACCTTGTAAACTGGGCCCAGTCCATATGATTCTGTCTTCCTCCACATAAGACAATAAATACATCTGGGAGTAAAAAATGTAGGTTGGGCATCCAATATGAAACCTAGAAAAAAAGTGAATCTGAGAGAAGTCATAATGGAGAATCTGCTGGATGTGAGGTCCAGAGTAGCACTGTTGTTTATAGGAATTGCGCACAGAGCTGTATGCTGAGTGGTGGTGGGAGGTATCTAATAGTGAGAATTGCTGCTAAGATGGGATGAGTGCTCAGCTCTGGTGCCTGCCTTTTATAGAAAGAACATTGATGCATGGGATATGCTCCAGAGAAGAAAGAAAACAATTAAAAAACAAAAGTTAAAAGGATATTAAAGCATATGATATGTAAGAATGACATTGGTCACAGGTCACTGTTTCTTACACACTCTTCTTCAGGCAACTTTCCTTTTACCATAATGTCCTTTGAATTACAGAAATTTCCTTTAAATATTTCTTTCTCTTACACCTAAGTTCTTCAGAGGTTTTTCCCACCAGCTTTACATCAGTAGCCCTCTAACTGTTTTCCCAGATTATTAATTGTTCAAGCAAAGACTTTCTGGAGGCCAGGTAAGAAAAGCACTTTCACAGTAGCAAGATCTTGGCTCTAATCTTAGTGCCATGCCAGGTCCCACAGTCAGAGGACACGTTCTGCACACATAACTACCTTTTTTTGGCCTAAAATATACAGTGGCCTCCAAGATTAGCATATGGGACATAGTATGAAGAGTAGACATAAAATTAAGATAGTTGTGCCCTAAAAGATCAGAAGACATGTTTCAGAGCATTAGATTAGCCTAATGTGCTTCATTTATGGATTTTCAGTATAGGTGTTTATTTCTGGTAATTTTTTTGTTCTCAGTGTTTTCAAAAAAAGTGAGCTGGAATAGCTTTACTTTGCAAAATAAAATGTACAAGACAGAGAGTAGATCCAAACTATCTCTACTGATGTCACAGAGAACATGAATCTCATTTTGCTCATGTGT
Organism: Zonotrichia albicollis; assembly: GCF_047830755.1. Lineage (NCBI taxonomy): Eukaryota > Metazoa > Chordata > Aves > Passeriformes > Passerellidae > Zonotrichia > Zonotrichia albicollis. The sequence continues at coordinate 136,238,616 of NC_133819.1, forward strand.
ATGAAAGCCATAAGCATAAACTCCCCCAAATCACTCCAATGCAGAGTATCTGTCCAAATAGTAAGGAGTTAGGGGTGGGAGGGTGGGAAGTTACAAAAAATTAATGGTTTAAAAAATACTTTATTTTTATTGAGTACAATTTTCAAAGATACTCAGGTGTCTGACTACTGGCTGAAATGTGAAGTCATATGGTCAGACAAAATGTAGCAAAATTCTGAGAATTGATTTTCACCTGTTATCCTGAGAACAAACCTCTGGAAAGAATGGGCTAAGGCTGCTATGAAGAAGTGATAAACTCTCTTTAACATGATTAAAAGCTTCTTGGTTTTCAGTCCATCAAGAGCCCTTTGTAATACCCACACAAGAAAACAGAGAATAACAATTTGGATGCCAGTAAGACCTGTAATGTTACATTGTACTGCACCTCATATTGGAACTTTGAGTGAAATCATCCACTTAAGAAAAGATAGTAAAACAGAAGCTGAGGACTGCTTCATGCTTACACAAGATGAGGCTTCAGGTGCAGGAAGAACTGTACTCTGTGCTTTACATGCAGCAGTTTGCTTAGCCCATCATAAGAAGCTGGTACTAATTCTTTCACTTTTCAGCTTTAAATTGGAGTTCCTTGCTGACTTACTAAAATTGGATAATCGCTTTCTCTATATTAGCTTGTCACTGTTATTTTATTCAATTTTAAACCCAGGGCTTCATTCAGTTATCCTTTGTACACTTACTGATTTTATTGTAAGGGTCGTAGGAGAGCTTAGGTCATAAGAAAAATACATCTACCTTCACCTTTTTCTAAACCACAGTCTCACTATGTCCTACAAGGAAGATTTTTCTTTTCTTCCAGAACTTATGCATGGTTATTTCATCTTCCTATACATGGTCTCAAGTTGGTTTGTTTATCTTATCTTAAAGCAACAGCTGGTAAAGTCTGGAAAAGAGACCTGTAATTAAGAGAATCAGTGCAAAAGATTCTGAACAGAAAATAACCACATCCCTCCTTCAACAGTTTTGTGATGAGAAAATGAGGACTTTGTGAAAGAAAGTAACCTAGATTGGTCCCAGTATTGGTATGCAAACCTATATACCAAGAAATTTAAGCAGTGAATAGAGCATCATGTTACCCTTGGCGCTGTCAAATACTCAAATAAAGCTATTGTGTCTGAAAACCAAATTTGTTCTGCTTATGCATCCAGGATGCAAACTTGAATTTTCAAAACAAACCCATGGTAACAGAATGCTTCCTCCAGATGGCAAGAAAATGCCTTTAATTCTGTCTCAAAAATAAATTACAGAATTCTAGCCATGTTTGTTGCTAAAAGAGGTTGTTCCTTTCTGGAACTACAGGCTGGAAAGAGCTTTATTGTCTGTAACTGTGGATGAAATTCTGGACTTGAATTCAGTAGATTCTTGTCATTGATTTGAGTGGAGTGAGAGCTTGACAAATCATACAGTAAAACAGGGAGTATATATGTATTTGGGCTGAATTCAAATATATAAGAGTATATACTGAAAAGCACTTGGAGCTCACTTCTACAGGTGAAATGAAATGGACAATAAAAATCAATTAACCTGAAACTGAAGAAAGCTGCTCTGACTCATAGTTGGAAATATGAATATTGCTTGGCTTTGGCTTAAAGGAAGCAGGCACATATAAACATTTCTTCAAGTCTCTAAAATATAAACATGGAAAAAACATAATGTTTTTTTATAAGAAAACTAGGTCTGCCTGCCTGTTTAAGAGGAACTGGTTCTGCTATGTGATCTGTAATTGTGAAAATGTGCAGGTAGGAATGTGTTACCTATATCTCCCATAAGACATTGTCTTCTTTAAAGTGAAGACTGAGGGAATAAGCACTTATTAGAAGGAGGGGAAGGCAAACTGTTTTGGAAAAAATCAGAACAAACTGTGTTTTCATAGCTGTATAAACTGTACAGAGTGGGATGTGCAGCACCAAGCATGTTGGGCAGGGAGATTACAAATATGTGGAGTAGAAAAAGTGTAAAAAAAAAGATTTTAGCTTTCTCTCATCTTCCCCAGAGCTGAGTATTTTTTATAAGTGCTAGGGCAGTAAGTCAATAAGTGTGAAAGTTGGTGACCTAAGGACCTAAGGCTCAAGCTTTCATCAGCACAGCTGTGTGTACCCTAGGCTTTCCACTTTCAAGAAGAGCGCCCTAAACACTTGACCCCCATAAACACTTTACACTTTCTCTGCAGAAAGTCATGTGAAGAGCCAGCAAGGCAGTCTGAGTGATACAGTATTAGTCTAATTATGAGGAAAAGATTCTTGCAAGAGAGGGAAAAGGCAATATAAACTTTTGCATTGCATTACAAAGCTTTTTGTGTAAGTAAATTCCTACCTTTAACATGCTCTGCTGTTTCTGTCTGAATATGTTTCTGGTACCAAGGGAGATACAGCCTTAGGGCTATTTCAGTGCTTCATCCCTGTAAGTTTGGGAGTCACCTGTACACAGCACTTCTTGCCTAGTTCTCTAAGATATTTTTGGCTGTTAATATTACAGCTGCACATTATAACCCAACACTGCATATCAAAATAAATGAGAAAAGGAAAAGGAAAATTGCACTTATTTGTAGTGGAGTGAACTATTATATGTTAGGGAAGCAGAATGTACCACCTGCTGCATGAAGGGTGGCTACAAATAGCAATACATGCACATATTCAGACCTTCCCACGCACAACCTCATTCACCCACACACTGTGGCTGCTCAGTAAGTAATTGGACTTCATTAAATTCAGTTCCAACAACTTGACTAAATCCTGTTGGTCTTTCTTGAACAAAATTTTCTTTATTTTATAATAATTCAGTTTTCATAGGACTCACAGTCTGTACTTGTTTATTTATCATGGAATGGTGCAATGAAAGTAACACAACCTCTGTGAATACAAAACAATGGGAGAGGTATTTTCAAATATCATTATATGTATATATATGATTATGGAATTTATTGTGAGATTATTTAGGGGTTCTGTGAATCCTTTAGCAGTCAAATGCAGAAGTGATTATTGCTTATTTAGTTTGCCAGCATGTTCTGTTTTGAACATAAGGCAAGGTTTCCAGAATAGATCTCTCTTAATGAATGAATTGTGCCAGCAGCACAGCTAGATCCAGAAGCAGATTCATTGGTATAGCATGACGTTACCACACAAAACATTTATGTGTCAAGAACCTAATGAAATTCATTATTTGAAGCTCAGCATTTAAGTCCTTGAGGTTATTTCTAGTGGGCCTAGTAATGAGGGTTCGCAGCAGCTGAGAGGCTAAGCCAGATGACAGTGCAGCCTGCAGGAAATACTGCAATGCTGTGGCAATGCTTGTTCTGAGGTGCTACAAGGAGAGGTGACCTCATTCAACGTTTCATCCGTTCACACTCACAGGGTATCTCCCACATGTTAAAACCCATTAAAGCCTATGTGTCCAAGTAGAACATTTAGTATCCAAGGCTTTTGTATTGAGGAGATGTGAGCAGAATTCCTTGCAATGACATAGAAGTTAAAAGGACCTGTCCTCCTCATATTTCTTTGTATTGTCTTGTGCTGGTTTTCGATAGTTTTCTTGTTCTTTATGAGCTGACAGTCTTTCCAACCCTTTAAATCTGTGAGAAATGAGAATTAACCCCCATGCTTTGCCTTTCAGTCTGGTGGCCTTAAGCAGTTGTAAGTGAATATACTGAGACTGTCTTTATCTGGGGGACCACTAGCATATGACTTTTTGCAACCATTTTTCTGATTTGTGCTAGTTCCTCCAAGTGCCTGATTCATTCCTGTTCAGAGGCTGAAGTGTATGCACAGTTTGTGGTTACACTTGTCAGTGTATATTTTTTCCTGAACTTTAGGATGAACTGGTGGGTAAGTGAGGCAAGTGGCCTGGGGAACACGTAGAGAAATGGCCAGAGTTTCACTCTGGGCACAGGAGAGACCATTGGATCTGCCAGTTGATTGCTGGGGGATCAGGAGGACAAAGCCAGGTGCTGAGCTGACAATGGCTTCTTGGGTCCAACCAAGGGGCATGTCAGTGCATGAGGCAACAGGAAGTGAGAGGATCTCAGGGCAAATTACTGGATAAAGTTACTGGATAAGACCAGTTGCTGACCAGTTACTGAATCCACAGTGTACATGTGAGCATGTGTGTGTAAGTCTGCATCAGCAGCTGGAGTGAGGCTGTGGGCCTTGGCTCTCCTAAATCTACGATGGAATGTCTAGGATGGCTCTCCTATGTCTCCCATGTCCTCCTAGATGGAATGGGATCCAGGTGCCAGTATCAATGCAGACTGTCTAGGCCAGTTACTGGGGGAATTCATATCACATATGTTTAAATATTTCCACTGTGGTTTTTATCCTGATGGATGGGAGAAGGGAACTTGTGGAGGTCACTGGTGTTGCCCATGTTTGCCCAAGTGCTGTGCTAGATGGTGTGGCTGACCATCTGTTTATTCATATTGTACACATGGGTTTAACTGTGGCCCTGCTGGGACTACCTGCTCAACTTTTTTACTGGCACTGTTGCTGCTGAACCTTTGTCATGCTTCTGGATCAGGCAGCATCTAACACAGAGCGGTTCCTTTCCTACTTCTTGTGCAAAACCCTTGACACTGTCCAACACGACATCTTTACCTCTAAAGTGAATATTTGATGAATGGACCACTCAGTGAATAAGATATTGTCTAGATAGTCACACGTAGAGAGTTGTGGTCATCGTCTCAATGTCCAAGTAGAAAGCAGTGATGGGTGGCATTCCTCAGGGGCTGATATTGAGATCGGTACTTTTTAACATTTTATCCGTGAAATGGACCGTGGCATTGAGTGCACCTTCAGCAATTTTATCAATGAGACCAAGCTGTGTGGTGCTGTTAACACACTGGAGGGAAGGGATGCATCCAGAGGGGACCTTGACAGGCTTGAGTGATGGACTTATGAATATCATGAGAACCTCATGAAATTCAGCAAGGCCAAGTGCAAGATCCTGCACCTGGGTTTGGACAATCCCAATCACAAGTACAGTCTGGCAAGAGAATGGATTGAGACTAGCTCTGAGGAGAAAGACTTGGAAGCATTTGTGGATAAAAAGCTCAATATGAATTGGCAATGCACGTTGCTCGCCCAGAAAGCCAGCCACATCCTGACTGCATCAAAAGAGATATGACCAGGAGGTGATTCTTCCCCTCTACTGTACTCCTGTGGGACCTCACCTGGAGTACTGTGTCCAGCTCTGGTGTCCTCAACACAAGAAAGTTGTGGACCTGTTTAAGCAAGTCCAGAGGAGGGTCACAAAATTGATAAAAAGGGCTCCTACAAAAACTGACTCAGAGAGTAGGGGCTGTTCAGCATGGAGAAGAGAAGGCTCTGATGAGAAGTTATAGCAGCCACCCAGTATATAAAGGGGGCTTCAAGAAGTCTGGAGAGGATCCTTTCATGAGGACATGTAAGAGAAATGAAATGACCTTAACCTGAAGGAGAACTGGTTTAGATTGGATATTGGCAAGGTATTAGAACAGGTTGCCCAGAGATACTGTGGACATTCCTGGAGGTGTTCAAAACCAGGCTGGATGGGCCTCTGAGTAATCTGGTTTAGTGAAAGGTTCCCTGGCCACAATACGGGATTGGAGATATGTGGTCTTTAAGGTCCCTTCCAATCCAAACCACTCCATGATTCTATGATTCTATGTTTTCTCCTTTGTTCTTCCTGGCAGTGATACCAGTGAGACTTTCATGTGCAAAATGTGCATGATTGATGTTGCTATTAACTCAAATTCTCTAACAAGATTAATTACCTCAGTTACCCAATATGTGGCATTCCAAAGAAATACCATTTTAGGAAGTGAACAGTACCTGGCTCATAAAATTCATATACCTTCAAGCACTCTTTAGTTGAACAGATGAACATTGTGACATGCAAAATTATTAATTTATTTTAAAAACATGTATCAATATTTATATAGTGCAATAAGATGACATAACAGTCTGTGAAAGTGAAAAATGATATCTGCCATGAGAAGTATATAGTTTAAACTTAGAGCTGACAACATAAGTGACTGCAAACATGGAAGTTACAATAATAGAAAAGTTACATTTGCTATATTCTCCTTTTTTTGTTTACTCTTGTTTCTGTCTTAGTGACCAGTTTGTAATTAATTGTGTGAACTGAAAGTTGCTCTGTGGTGAATCAGTCACATGGAGTAAGTATGTGGAAATGAGAGATTATAGGAAAGAAAGAGATAGGGAGAAACACAGGACAAGAGGAAGGTAAAGGGTATAAAATAACTGTGTGAGTAAAGAAAGAGTCAAGACAGACAAGATGAAAAGGAAGGAGAAAAAAAAATAGGTAAAAAACCACAGAAGACCTGCTACAGAACATCCATAAAACTAGATAAACATCCATAAAACTAGATAAACAATGCCAAACTATTTGTTATACATTTAAGATGAAGGTGCTGAAAATTTCAGTATGGTATGTATCCTGAGGACTTTGAGACAATCCCCTCAAGGAGGGGCTAGAATAAACCAGTGGTTTATCAGCAACCCAATTCAGTTACTCTTTTTGTTGGAGGAGAGAGATCTGTAGAAGAAGTTATGACTTGCTAGGTGCCTGGCTTGTAGATTTTGGGTGTTTCTGTGATCACACAGGGGCCCTCTAGGGAAATGGTCTCCAAACTTTTTTGATGGTACACCCCCATCAGTAAAAAAATTTTGAGCACACACTGTCAATATATTATGTATTTCTTTATTTATAAAGTACATACATTTACTACTGTGATATTTTGTATGTCCTTTACAAAACATTCAAACCTCTTGGGAAAAAAAAAAAAAGAGGTAAAGAGAAAATACTTTTTTTTTTTTTTTTATTTATTAACGATATTAAACCATTTTCTTTCTTATCCCCAATGGACTGTGCACCTCTGGAGTGCAGGCACCCCAATTTGAAGACTGCAGCTCTGGGGTACCCTTAACAAGATTAAATTATATGACAGTAATATACATTTCTGGGCTGAGTTTTCAATAGTTCTTTGCTCAAGCAGATGTTTTCTCTTCTGGAAGTAGTCTTCCATATTATCAATAGGAAAGAGAAAGCCAGTATAAGAGAGAAATTGATCTACAAGATGAGAAGTGTTAATTGAGCTGGTTCCATTTCTTGGAAAAACTTCCCCATGGATTTAAGTGTGTCTACAACAAGAAGTGAGGCTCCTGAGGTTAAAAAGGCATTCAAAACTAGTGAGTAAATTGGGAGAAGCTTTTTTGTTAAATCCAGGTTTGAGCTGAAGATTGGCACTACCACAGATGGCTAGATTCCTAATATGAACTATCTTTTCTTGGTGGTAATTAATGACTCTGCTGTAGCCTTCTGTGATTTATGGTCAAGGTGAATCTACCTACTGTGGGAATATTTGTATATATTCTGTAATGTAAATTTTTCAATCAGAAAAATGCAATAAAATTATCTACTTCAGGGACATATCTAGTTTTTTAAGTAGTCTATCATAATAGGGAAATTTATTTGTATAAATATTTCTGTGTCCTAGCTATATGATGAGAAAGTAAATTTTTAAACAGCCTTGCCACAAATATGAATAAAATTAGTGAGAAACATATTAAAATGGCAGAAAACATCTTTAAAGTCTCACCATATACATTATCTTTTAAATTAAATCTGTCAAATGTTGTCTGTATGGACAGAACCAAAAATGTTAGTTAATGAACTATATAATTGTCAACTAAAACTTAAAATTAGATGCACAATTTCCTTCTTTTAGATTAAAAAGTAAATTTGGATTCCATACACAATTCAGCATGTTGTGAGAGTTCAAAGAGAGAGTGCAGCCTTTTACAAAGCAAGTAGAAGATGACATTTTTTTTTTAATGTGAAGTATATCCTGAGTGACCCTCTGTTCCTGTAAAAAAGAAAAGAAAAGACAAACAAAACTCACTGGACCATTGCAAAAAATTTTATTTCAAAAGTTGATCTGCTAGAATGTGTACATATTGATTAAAATGCACCAGAAATTAAATTATATTTAGATTATTTTGGAAAAACCAAATTATTTGTGTCAAACTTATAGTTTAAAATATAAAATTACTCTGTAAAAATGAATGGCTTGGAAACAAATGGCTTGACCAAATGGTTTGGACAACTGAACAGTGAAGACTATGATTCAAGGTTATGAAAAAGCATTTTCTTGACTTCAATCACTGTCATGGGAATATCTGGAATTTAATGGCTGGATGGCAGAAAAAAATCAAAACAACCGAACCAAAACAAACAAACAGACAAACAAAAAGCAATCAACTCCTCCCCCTAAAAAAAACCCAAAAAACAAAGCACACAGAAAAAAAACCAAAAAAATAACAACAAAAAACCCACCACAGGAGTAAGATTTTAGTCCATTACAATAATATCCAGATACAACATCCTAAAGATCTCAATAAACACAAGATCAATCCCACATTCTTTTCCAATACAGTTCTTATAAGAATATATATATTTACATACTGGTTTTATGTAATTTATATTAGTTCACAGACATAATCTGGAATAGATGTGGGTTTTCTGCTTTGTCTGCATTTTCACTAACCAATTTTATGTGACACTAGGAAAACATATTTAGTTGTAGTTTTTATTCCATGCTAATAATCTGGCAGTGTATGACTATTTTAATAGGTGTGTGTGTATATTGATATGTCTTTTGGAATTGTCTTTAAAAAGTGTTGTAAAAAAGGAAAACATCAATATTTAATCTCATCATATTTAGGAGTGATGTTTTATATTACTGTAGTTCCTTGTTAACAGATTTTGCAAATTAGTCTATTGTAAAACAGGATATGAATGTTTCCTGCTTTCCTCCTTCATTAATGACGGATAATTACTGCAGGAAAAATCACACAATAATTGTACTAATCAGCAAGATGGATTTTTATACAGTAGACTACAAGATTTGCTACCCTTTATGATGCTTGCATGTAATAAAAATTCCTATGCCTCTCAATGATAAAAAACAATAATATCTCTCCCACAGGTATATTTTTGTTCTTATCAGAACAGTAGAGCAGCAGTAAAGGCACAGTCGGATTCCTCTAAACATTGCACATGATTCAGAAGAAGTAAAGAGGAAGTTAATGATGAAGCAATATTTCTTTTGTAAATCTTCCAAAACTCTCAGCAATCAGTAGCACAAGGATGGCTAGATTCTAGAATAGAATCATGGAATAGAGTTATTAAGGTTGAAAAAACCTCCATGTTCATTGAATACAACCTTTGGCCCATCACCACCATGCAGAATCATAGCATTAAGTGCCACGTCCATTTATTTTTTAAATACTTTCAGGGACAGTGACTCCACCACCTCTCTGAGCAGTCCATTCCAATGCTTGACAACCCTTTCAGTGAAGAAATTCTTCCTGATGTCCAACCTGAACCTCCCCTGGTGTGGGCTGAGACCATATCATCCTGTTCTACTGCTAGTTTCCAGAGAAAGGAGACCAATCCTGACCTGGCTGCAGTCTCCTTTTGGGTAGTTGTAGAAAGCAATAAAGCCCCCTCTGAGCCTCTGTTTGTCCAGGCTAAACAACCTCAGCTCTCACAGCTGCTCTTCATATGACTCACTCTCAAGGTCCTTCACCAGCTCATTGCCCTTTACTGGACATGCTCCATCTGAGCCAAGATTGAATTTCTTGTTTAAGATTCTTGATAAAGTCTTTTATTTTCCTATGACTTTTCCATATAATTCTAAGAATATTTTTCTTGGAATTACTAAGTTATCTCAACGATGAACAGGAAAACATTTATTGAAACAAATTTTGGGGAAAAAGAAGAGTAACAGGAGTAGAGGAATAGGGCAAGTAGCTACAGACAGATGGGATCTCTGCGGAACAAGGTAAGTGAAAGACTTGTGTCAGACCTCTGGCACTGAAGCCAGCTGGCAGAATGTAGTCCATACTTAATTATTATATAGTACTAAATTCTTTTACCATTCAAAACAAAGTGCACGAAATTACCTGTGAGGAATGGATTCTGGTCTATATAAATTCATTATTTCAATTTAAATACTGTTTGAGATAGTGTTTTGACTTGGGCCAAACTCACACTAAGGGCCATACTAGAAATTTTAAAATATACAAATAGTTTCACAGCTGATTAAACTTCCATGCCCAAAAATCTTGCCTGGAAATATTGAATTATTTATGAAAGATGAAACCTGTGTTTTTCTAAGGGTGTCTGAAGTTCTGCAGGGCTGTGTTAGACTAGAACTAAACAATCTTTTCAACATGCCAGTTGTTCTAAAACATTTTTAATTTGGAGGGAAGAGTCTCAAATTACAGGAGGAAAATTTTTTATCTTGGGAAAAGCTTTTCTCTCTCTGTTAGAAGTCAGTTGTGCCTATTAAAGAGATGACGAAATAGAACTGAGCCTTAAAGAAAAAATAATTAATTGCCCATTATAATATGCAGAATAGCATGGGAGAAAATTGATTAGCCATTCAAACATGGCTACATCAGTTTTCATCAGGGTCTTCAGAGCTGTCACACTTTTGTTACCAGTGGCAATGAAGGAGGTTGATCCATCCTTGTGAAACAGTCAGGCCAATCTTTCTCTCTCCTCCAAAGGAGATCATTCTCTATACTAATAATCCTAATTGCTTAGGTAAGCTAGTCTTCTCCGTTTGTTCTTCCCCTGCAGAAGATAAGAATTTAGATCCTAATTTCTGCTGAACACAAATGTTCCCAACTCAGCATTAATGAAATATTTAAGAAACACAATGCAATCAAGACACATTCATTCTTCTAAAATAGGCAATGAGGCTTTCCAATTGATGAGCTTAGTGGAAACTTCCTGACTAATTAGGTCATATTGATTAAAAACTGAAACTTTGCTTTTGTCTTCAGACTGCAGCTCATTCCAAAATTACATCTTATAAATGAAAAAATGTTATTTAACTATTTTCAGGAAAATTATAACACTATGAAAACATCTTTTCCCCTGGTTTGTTTTATTTTTTTTTTGTTTTGTTCTTCTAACAGCCAGTTAGAATTCAAGATTGCCAAGACACCGCAGCTGATAATGATATTTCTTTACAGTACAACACTGATAACTTTGATGCCTAGTAGATAGTGTATGAAGAAGAGAAAATCCTGCTCCTGGTATCTTAGGAAGTTTAACAAATTCAGTGTTCACAGACCAGTGGATACCTGGATGGATCTCAGTGTTGCTCCTTGCAAAATCAAGCCTTTATCAAGCTTATTCTTGAAGTCAATGAAACTTTAAATCAATATATGGATTTTCCTAGGTGAATCCCCTTAAATGATTGGTACATAATATTGTGTATAATTTTGATTGTAAAGTTGTAAATAACATTGTACTGGAAAGTACAGTCAGTGGCTTGATTGCTGATTACAGTTCATCAAATCCTAATACATTTAAAGTGATATAGGAATGAGAAATGAGTGGAAGGTTTTTAGCATATTCTACTTTTGTTAAGGAATGTCAATAGGCAGAAAAATTATGTAGAAAATTTTGAATCAGCAACTCTCATTCACTGACAGTTTCTAGTCCCTCTATGACTTCTTTTCTCTTAAAAGGGTCCTAATTGATAAAAGTTTAACCACCCTCAATATTAAGAAACCCTCTCTATTGATGTAAGTCTAAATATATTGTTTGAGCACAAATATCTATCAACTTTTGCAGTCAATTTATTCAATGTCATGCATTTCATAACACGTTCTAGCTTCAAGATGCCATGACTAGCATCTTGAAGCACTTGCAACTGACTGCAAGAGAACTGCAAGTAGTGTTGTGCTTTCATTTGCACAGACATTGCACTTACAGTCTTGTAAATTGTGTTAACATTAGGCCCTAGCCTAAGATCAGGCTAACCAGTGAGAGGATGAGAAACCAAATGACAAACATGACAAATGACACCAGAGCAAGGCCTTTTATGTGCTGGTGCTACCCAAGGTGACCTAGCCAGGTTCTCCTCTTTAAATAGCCATTGCTGAGAGGTGGCCTCAAAAAGCGATATAATGACCTACTAAGGAGCCAATAAATAATTAGAGAACCTATGCTGCCAGGAGTTTATCAATTTCTGGTCTTTTTGTGATGTGTAACTTAGGTAAAAGAAGCAGAATGGGAAAATTTGCTCCAGGAAGAGACGCCAGATTCAGCCCTATGACCACATCTGTCAGAGTTAGATTCCACTTACACTTTTGCTTTATTTTGCTATTATCTTCAAAGATCCTGTTACTTGAAAAAGTCTTTTCACTGCTAAAATGCAGGATGTATCATGCTGTTCATGAGCTCATATTATAGCAGCAATTATAGCTGAGGAGATAACACCTAAGGTGTTTGACCTTATCTACACTTATTTTATTGACTAATGCATTAATACTTCATGATGATTCTACTTAGTGATTGCATAAGGAAGATTATACCTAACACTTCAATTCTGTAGCCCATTTGTAAAGTACTATTTTAGCATGTTTGTCATACTGTAGAAAAGTTCATTTATTGAGTCTTGTCTCCGAATGTCTTTGCAATAACTTCCTGTAAAAGCCCAGTAATTCATACTCTGTGGAGACACGTTTTCTGTGTTAAAGGAAATAATAAAAAGTGTGTAATTACATTTTGACTTACAGGTCAAATATAACTATAATTTCTGGAAAATTAAAATTTCCTCTTTTATATTTACAGGCTTTTATATCTACAGGCATTATGTCTGTATCTGAAAGCATTTACCTACTTTCTAATACACACCATCACTATTTTATGAGGTCTACGTACCGCAAGATACTAAATACTTTGGCTCTGATCCTGAAGAGGAGTTATATGCAACAATAAGAAAACAATATGAAGCCCCTGAGGACTTCATTCATGCCTTCAAATCTTGGTCCACCACAATAATAAAATCAAATCAGAAATCTTGAGTATCTAGAAAACGTCCTCAAAATCTGTAGTATGTGCATCAAAGAATTTGGCCAAAACTTGTCTTTAATTACTTTACCTAAGAACTCAGCCCTGCAGCAGAGTGTACTCCTGTGGTCTTAAAGGGACTCAGGCAATTTACACTTTGTACAAACTGTCTGGAGTACTTTTATTTCTTCTGTCTGTTTAGTGAACTTGCTATCTCTGCCTTTGTTTGCTGTACTTTATGCAATACCAGTCTGTTTTCTCCCTTGACAGCTTTAGCATGATCCTTTTCACAGAAAAAAATATAATTTTCCCTGCCTTTTCAGCAGCTAACTTGAAAATAATTTACTTTCTTCTTCACAGACTGTTTACAGAGCTTTCCATCACCAGGTGTTAACTCAGATAGGAGCTCTAGCTTACTCGTCTAAAGACTAACTACCATTCTCAGAGTATGGATACCTTCTTCAAAATTTGCCTGTATCTAAAGGAATGTAACTCTTGCCACTGCAAAAGAAACATTTTACTTACTGAAAATTTCTCAGGTATAGTTTAGGTGTTGTATATTCATTGCCCTTGAATCTTGAGAGACCAACAGTTGTATGGCAAGTTCTGTGCAAAAAGACACATAAGATTGAGAATATATAGATAGGACCTTGGTTGCTGTGCAAGATTTTTGCAGTTCTCCAGCATTATCTTTATACTAATGATAGTTTCTATAATATAATTAATGGTTTATATATTTATATAACATTTAATACTATTAACAGTTGTATAGTTAATGAAAGATGAATGTTATGTGAGATGAATGATGTACACGTCAAGTCCCAAACTCATCCAGTTAATCTTCTAAAGTAGTGTATAAAATTGTATCTGGCACTCTCATTTCATGCTTAAGAAAAAAGATAGAATGTTCATGTTTTTAATAAGCAAAGTCTGCCTCTGCATATTCAAACTAGTGGTGTTTGAATATACATATGAAAAATATGTATTTTCATATATATTCCTTTCTACTGGGCAGAAATGTTGGCAACCATCCTTCATATGTTTGTATAAACATGGAGTTCATATAAAGCTTATTTCTCTCAAACTGTCTTCATGTTCAGACATGCAGATCCATATGATATGCACTCAAGAGTCACTGCATCCAAAAGTAGGGCTGGTCAAAGTTTACACGTCAGTAGAGAGCCAGATGAGGCACATACAAAACTTTCCTAAGACTGGAAACATTTATTCCAGGTCTTGGGAAGTGATAGTAGTGTGTAAGAAAGAGGTATAAGGAAAACAGAGGCACAGTTAGAAATGCACCAAGCAAAATGTGCTTGACCATTGGTATCACTTATTGGTTATGAATAACATAAAACTTTTACTGCTGTTAAGAATTATGGACAATAGAGGGCTACTTTACTATTAGGCTCCCTCCAGCTTTTTCCTTCAGAGAAAAGCAATGAAAGGGATGAAGGGGCCAGAGAGATTGATTTATTTGTGAATAAAAAAAGGCTTATGTATGTGCAGCTTGGCTGAATAATGACTAAGGGACTAACACTAACACTATAAAATGCCGCTTAGCAAACAATCATGTAAGGGAAAAGTGTGGGGCTAGATGTTCTATTGCTCAATAGTTGTGTTGCAGTTGTGTTTAGTGGACCCCAGCTATGTTAGCTGCAACACAAGCATTCAGTAGGAAGCTGTGCCTGGGTATTTAGCAGTGGGAACAAGGAGGAGGAGGACATACCTTGCAACAGACTCACACAGCATGAGGGTAACTAAGCTAGCAGCAGCAATCCAGTTTTAGTCAAGACATCTCAGTTTAGCAGTTTCACTGGTAATTTCTCTGAAACACACCTCTGCTTCTGATTCAATAGGCGTAACAAGAGTATTATTTCAGAGATGTTGTCTGGTTCTCATTGTGTTGAGCTTAGACCCATTATAACTGTAAAGAATCCTGCAACACTCCTTTGCAAAAGGTAAAACTAGCCATCCAGCTAACAGGATACAGACACTATTAGATGAGAAACATGCTCATTATCCACGCTTATCATCTCCTGAAGTAAGTAGCAAAGTACAACTAATGGAGATCCATATGTGTGTTGTTAGAGGTTTTCATGGCAAAGCTTTTAAAAAGTGAAAGTGCTTTTATTTACAGGCCCACAGCCCTTTCCACAGTGAGACCAAACTCTGTTTTCTCTTTCTCAATGCTTACATGCAATGAAATGTAAGCATTTTTGAGCACCCCACCTTCCAGCTGCTCTGATTCACATAAACTTAAACTTGCTGTGCTCATCCCAGAATCTCCTGTTGAATCCAGTCCCATCTGCACTTCATGCATGACTCATTGCCATGGTGAAACTTCCAACACAGCCAAAATCATTTTCCTTCTGGCCCTTTTATAGTCAGGAGCCATAATCTGCAGAAGAAAGTTCAGATCTAGAGCATTGTCAAGATGGCCACAAAGCCAATGTGGGGTCTCTGTCCAAAATGGGGGAGCAGCCCTTGGTAGCCCTGCTGTAGGCACTTCCACAGTACAGTGCCTTGGGTGTCCCAGAAGATCAGAACCAAAAAGAAAGGATTTAACAGTTTCATATTTGCCTGTGGGTTAATAGATGACAGGGTAACAAGCACATTATCTGAAACAGCACTTTCCATGCATATTCTCTTTTCAGACCAATCCAACACAGCCAAGCTTAGAGTTTAAGATTTTGTCCTTGCAACTAGGCTTCATTGTCCCCAAAGATATATGTCAAAACCTCTCCTAAGGAAGTAATAGAGGGCTTTGCTGCAGCTAATCTGAAAATAATGTTTTCATAGTTCAGAAAATTCAGAAGTAATTTCTGTTCAGAGCAGAAAGAATACTTTAATTTCTCTGTAAAACAGATGTGTAGAGAGCCTTAGAGTAAACACCAGTACCATCTGGATGGCATGTCACCCTACCCAGATGGAAAATTGCCACTTATTACTGGCTACGGGCAGAGTTGTGTAAAAATACTGTAGAATTTCAGATTAAAAATGTTGGAAAATTCATTTAAATTACCAGTAACTACTTCATCATTTCTTGGAGTCTGAAGGAAAAAAACTCTAAAAACTCTAAGAAAATTAGCAGAGCTTACTGCTATAACAAAACAGGACTCTGCATTCAGAAGTTTTCAATTCATGATAAATATTTTCTTTCTTTTAAATGCGCTAAGTATAAATACTGAAGAAAGCTCCAGCTTGTACTTTTTTCTTCTGGCAGGTACTTTGATTACTGCCTCTCATTTCTTCTAAAAAAACCAAAAAAACTGCAAAAAACAACAACAAAAAAGGAAACAATATTGCATAAGAATGATATGTAGATAAGAAAATTGATTATTTCCTGGAAGGCAGTGTTTTGAGATTAGTTCAGATCTAGATTTAAAACTGTTCTGAGAGAACTGTGTATGTTATTTGACAGAAGCTTTGGAGGAGAGAACACATACATTCCTCTGTCCACTGTTTTTTCTGTGCTGAATTAAATCTCTAGCCTACCATAGAAATAAATAGAGATCATTCAAAAGAGTTTAGAAAGTGTGTTCAAAGGCCTATACAGGAAGAATAAATGTTTTTCTTCTGACCCTGTTGACACTGTCAACACCTACAGTGGATATTAAAGTATTTTCCTAGCCCTTCCCAAAAGTAACACCCAGAGAAACAGAGTTTCTAGGAACCTCAGTCCAGACTTGCTCTGATTCATTTCTCTGAAATACAAGAGAACATTCTCATAGTGGCAGTGAATGAAATGAAGCTGTTGCAATGCTGTGAATGAGAGTCCCCAGGTGCTCCTTGGCTTCAAGGCACATTGCTGTTTACAGCAGCCTCTCACTTCCAGGGATGGAAACGCACATTGTGTAAACATTCCGATTATGCTGTGAGGCTGCAGTGTGTGGCTGAGGAGAGCAGCTCCTTCCTGCCCTCTCCCCATGCCCTGCAGTCCAGCAGAGAGTGCAGCTTGTTCCTGCTCCCCCCCTGCTCCCCCATCCTTCCTGCACTGGCTGCTGCTCCTTCTGGCGCCCTCCTCCAAAGCTGGAAGGTCTTCCTGCAAATACATCTGAGGCAGCCTGATCTAAAACCCTGGAAACCCTTTTGACTTGGTCAGTACAGGAGAGTACCCCTAAATAATTCTTCCTTTACTTTCTAAAGGAAATGGCACTGAAGAACCACCACCTATACCTTGGAAAGTCTACCACTTCTGGAGAAGGAAATATTCACAGGCATTCCAGACTGTCCAGCTGGCTGGTTTTCAGCTACTGGCAGAAATCTTTCTCTCAGGGTCTCTGCTCTCCACCAAGAGGACACTAACTTCTTCTGCAAACCCCACTGAAATGCTAAAATGTATAATAATAGAAAGAGAACTAACAGTGGCTTTTCTTTTAGTTAAACATGATGGTGTATATTAAAACCAATTGATTTAAGGAATTTTGCTGATAAACAATAGTTATATCATAAAAGAAAGAAATATTATAATGAGACTGCATCAGAAAATTTAAACAGGTCCATGAAGAATGTTGACTAGCAAGGCACAATAAATGCTAATTTTCTTTTCTAACTTCTGCTGCAGATTTGCTGAATTTAAAAGCCTCTCAACTGCAATAATAAAAGTTATGCAATATTTCCTAACTGCCCCCAAGGCAAACTCAGATCCTGACTGAAAGTGTCACATTCTCTTTTTTGTTTATTCTCATATAGATTCTGCAGGACGAATTTCTTCTTGCTACGTCTATATAGCCATGTTGCCATCAGGTAGATAACCTGGTCTGCATGTGGTTAGTTATTGATTTGCATGGTGATTGGTGAAAGAGCTGGTAAATAATTTGCTACACTGTTTTTTCCAAGAATTATAGTATTTCAACATTCACCCATGGGTACATCTATTGTTCATAACTGATGACTGAATTACAATTTTGTCCACTGTTCCTGTAATACATATCAATCTGAATAATAAGTTACTTTTGTTGGCATTACTGCCTTTAAGTCAATGATTCAAAATAGCTGAAACTACAGCTGAAGTTTTGTCTCCTTTTGTTCACATTTCAGAATACCATGGCACTGATCATGATTGCCAAAAATGTGCTGAATTCAATGTGGAAGTATCTGGATAGAAGGTGAATCAAACCACGTGAAGGCTCAGATGCATTAATGTGTTGCAGCACTTTGTGTCAGTCCTCCCAGTGCAACACATCTTCCTCCTCCTCCTCGTCCTTTTCCTCTTTACCACTGCTTACAGCAGGTGATCTATCTGAATCCAGCACTGTTATATCCTTTTTCCTGCTCAAGTGGCCTTATGATAGGCTTAAAATGCTTTAAACTGCTGTGAACACAGATGTTGGCATGTTGAGTTACTGATCTGTGCTGCTTCTTGTGTGGTTAACTGGCTCAGCTCCAGGGAACATAAACTCCACCTGTCCTCTAAGAGGCTTCCTGCCCTGAAGAGCAAATTCTCTTAAACAGGACTTTATTTCCTGCTAGATAGACACTTCCATCTGCCAGGTGCATTTTAATTTTCTCAGCTTTACTGGATATCATGATGTAACTCAATCAGCATGGCCTGAATTTTCTAGCATGTGGTTAGAAAATACTCAGAGTTAGGTTTCAGATTTGGATTGATGTTTAAATCATACATGGAATTTTGAATTATGTTACTAAAGTATTCTTGATCTTTTAGTTGATAACTGGTTTTTTTCCAAATATAGTATTTACCTTAGTATTTTTTTTTCCTTTCAAAGATGCTTGTTCAGAGCTATGACTATTTCTTGTGCAATTATTATCAAATAATTCTTGAAACTTCAAGTAGATGGTTAAGAAAAGCTAAAGGCTCCCCTGAGCAGTTTAAAGCCCAACAAAAGAGAATAAGAAAAAAGAACTTTTAAAATCAGACACAAGGTACCATAGTAGAGTCTTCTTGCTGTGGGGAAGATTTAAATGTTAGGACCTTCTTTATAAATTGAAGGTGATTGCATTAAGCCTGATATAACAAACTTTCCCACTGAAATCTACATAAAAAAGACATTTGTAAAATATCTGGTGACCCAGCTTGTTCAAAATTTACCTAAGATTTCAAACTAAAGCTTTAGATACAGATATCTGTTTGCAAAAGATATTAACCTTTTCTACTATGTGAATCTAAACCATGTTTTCCTAGAAAACTGAGAAGTTCATTAGGAAAAGTATTTGGCATAGGTGGGCAGATTTGGCTTGAAGAAGTCACTGAATCCTTTAGTATGGCTGTATTCATGTGATGTTTTCCACTAAATAGGTCCATGCATTGGTGATTCAAAGCAATCAAAACTGCAGCTTGGTGTCCAAGCTACTGACCTCAGAGACAGAAATCAAAAGCTGCATGCACAAAAAAGTAAAGAGGAAAAAGTTTTGCCTTTCAGGACAAGATTTTCTGGAGACACAAATCTGTGAGGACATGAGGTTTGACTCAGCTGACTGAGCCCTCTTCCATGAGCTGATGAATCTTTATTCCTCTCCCCTTAGAGTAATTGCATCATCACTGTCATCACTTCAGAGCAGGGACAAGATGTGTTTCTTTTTCTTGAAATTGTCTCTATCATCTGTTGAGCTTCATATGAAGGAATTTCCCAAATTATTTTGTACTTGTCATTCCCTCAATGAGATGATGTATCTTTCCTGTCTTACCTCTCAGGCATATAAGCAATGTTTCAGTGTCATTATAAAGCTGTAACTATCCCTTCTTCTACGTGGTTTATAATTTGACTTTAAATTTAATATAACAAAAATTTTAAAAAAGCATCTTTTGAAATACTCTTGGCAATGAATTCTTATATTCTTCAGGGCAAGTAATAACTGCAAGACAAGTGGAAAAATTATTATACATGGTTGTAAAAATTTTTTTTAGTTCTGGTTTGCATACAGGCAAACAGAGAGGAAAATACTGTGGTGTCTAGTGAGGCAGAGAGGTCTGCTCAGACTTGAGGGAACATGTTAGTTTTCAAAGAAAGATGCATTTGTATCCCAATGGCCAGGTTCTGTCCTGGATTCAAACTAAACCAAAACCCCATGCACAATATATATATTCAAACTTTTGAATTTCACCTCATCCATGTCAAAAAATCAGTTTCCCAAACTTTTGTAAGGGGTTACAAATATTTTGGTGATCAGAATCCACTTTTGAGTACTTACTAAAATACACAATTGTGTACAGGACACTTAAGACCTCCTAAATTAGGATAACACTTACTGAGCTGGCAGGGAGACTATAAAGATCAGTTATTTTCTTTAAACTGAAACTTTAGGTTTCACTCACAAAATAAATGGAAGATGTATATAGTATGTTCTGAAAGAACATAAAAGAACTTAGCATCTGGTTATTTGCATTGGAGATGCTACATATGTAAACAATATATTTAGCTTCCTTAAATCACATGAAGGAAATACTTGGAACGGAAACCAAACCCATTCCAGGATGTTAATGCTTTTAAAATGTAGCTCGTATTTCTTTTCATCTAGGGATGGTTGATTAGAATGTATAAAATGTTTAAAATACACTTCCTACTGAAAAACACTAAATAAATACAGGGTGGGGTTTTTTTATTGTGTTCAAAAATTAATTAAACATTAAGTAATTAATTTACTAGTAATTAGTACTACAAATTAATAAGTTACTAAATTAAATTATCTAGCAATTAGATAGTACTGAATTATATAATGAAGCTGTAGGTTATTCCTTCCAGAAATATGTGAAATTAAAGAATATTTGAATTTTTGATGATGTTTGATCCCTTTTTCTTAAAAATATCCAAGCTTAATGAACCTAAATGTTCAATATTTTAAAATTATATTGCTTCACTTCTACATTGTGTTAGAAGAAATTTTAGAGTATACTACTCAACAGGACAGAAGTAAGACAGAATCCCTGTACAGTAAATAAATAGATTATTACCTATAACACCTGCTTCTGGTGGCATAACTGCTGACCTTCTCTCTTATTATTTGGAATTTACCTTTAGCTCTCTGAGCTACCCATGACTACAAGTAGAACATCTACAGCCTCTGGCATTGTAACCATGAGGTTATGTTGTGTACTGAAAAAGTAGATGCACCTCAAGCTGGTCAAAGCTGTGACAAGCTGAATTCCAGTAAAATTCCAGGAAGATTTCATTGGTTTCGTTGATGGAACATTCAGATTTCTTGCTTTGATATTACTTTGGATATTGTTTTCTCTTCACTGGAGGAAGGAGTTAGATCTGAAATAAAGGCACTTTTCCACTAAACCTCTTCTGGAGCATTTGAATGAACAAAATATTAAAAGGTACTTGCCAGGAAAACAAAGACTTCAATTAGCCCTAAATAATTAAAATAATTAAGTTTTAAGTATTATTTGTTTACTGCTGTTCAAATTAATTTTGATTTTTTTTTGCTGCCCTTCATATGTTGCCATTCTAGAAAATAAGTCATGGACATCTGAGTTAATAGTGTAAAAAAAAAAAAGTAGCAGAACACTAGAAATAAATAATGGTTTTGATTTTCTTAAAAAAACCCCAAAACAACCAACCAAACAAAAAATCCACCACCACCACCACCACCAAAAAAAAAAAAAATCCCAAAAACCATTCTGAACTCAGAATTTGGCAAATGCCAATTATAACACTTTCAAATAGAAGTGATGCAAGTGTTTAATCCCTATGTTCCACTATCAGATGATCTAGAAGTCATATCCTTTTGTAACCAAAGGGATTTCTGGGTTTTAAGACAGGTGAATGAGCAGGTTCAGAAATTTGCATCAGCTCTGATGGGACAGGAAGGCCTTTTCAGCATTGAATTTTATCCTTTATTATTAAATCAACATCAGTTTGGAGCTGATGTTAATTTAGAAGAAGAAAAGTCCAGTTGCCAGAAAAAATAAATAATGTGCATGTTAATGTTGCCACCTGACCTGGAAAATATTTCCATGTTCTGCAGTGGTCTGTCATTTTTAATTTGAGGCCATAAGGAAATATAATTAGGCTGGATTTCTCATTAATAATGGAACTTTTAAAATGAGTAAAAATTAGGCCACCTTCAAGTTGCTATAATACAGCATGCTTAATTAGAAAATTTAGTTATTTCTCTCCACAAAATGGTAGCGGCAGAAAGAGACCCAAGAGTGAGGTAAGACTTTCATTTGAGTTAAACTGATTCCAATTGCTCAGGAAATGGTTGGACTCTGAGAAAACACCATTTGTATTAATGCCTTTAAATTAAACCTTTATGATACATCTTGCACTTCTGTACCACCTTCATCCCATCTTTAACACCAACATCCAGAACCATCACTGAAAGCAGGATTGGAGTGGAAGCTCAAGAACTGTAACTGATGGACCAGTGTTCCCTAAAGAAATTCCATGGAAAGGGAGGGAGGCACAGACTGGGGAAGACAAAGGCAGTAAAGAGGAAGTTATTTCCTCAGTGATTTACAGCTCCATTTCACATGAGTGACACACCTTGGTCTAGTTTCTACACTGGACTTTTTCTTTCTCACTGGACATCTGCTGCTCACAAAGATCAGTGTTTTTGTCAGACTCTCTGTGCATGGTCAATGTTGTTGAATAATGAATTAAAGTGAAGAGAATCTGATGAGCAAAAATAACCGTAATACATGAAATTTTGTAACAGTATGAATTCAGGGCAGAAACTGATAGTCATCCACAGCTCTCAAAGTCTGAACACAAAGTTGTGTAGTTGACATGCTGCTGTTGCTTGAGAAGCATAATTTGATGTCTGTACCTATGAAAATGGTACAGAATGTTTTTTGCATATTTAGTTCTTCTCTTGCAAATGAACAGTTCTCTGTTCTGCTTATTACCCCCAAATATTGAAAAACAGCTTTTGCTGTGATATACTTTTTTTTTGTCAGCCTTACTATTCAATAGTGATGAACACAAGGAAATTAAGATGTCCCCCAAGACTTGCATTTCTTGTGTAATGTTTTTGCTTTCTACCAGTTGCACTCCTGTCCTCTCTGAAACACATTATTTTCTGATGTTCTCCATCCATAACAATTTAAGATGCTTGATAGAACTACAGTTTTTATGTGAGACTAGGTTTTTATCTTTAACAGTTATGATTTACAGTGACTGTCATGCACATGTATTGGTTTTGATTATCTAATGAACTTCACATCTGTCACCTATAAAAGGAAAGTATTTTCCTCCTCTTCCGAAACAAAATTGAAGAAAAAGATTCAGATTTCAACCTTCCTTCTTAACCATATTGAAGGAAGATGAGATCTAAAAGAAAAAATTCAGAGATAATTCTGATATAATATGTTTGAGTTTGGATTGAAGCCTGAAGTTCTGTAGTACAAAGTTTTGTAAAGTTCTTCTAAAATGTTCCTGTTAATTTATGAAGATATTGAGGATGGCAGTAAAATTTTTAAGAGTTCATAAGTAACTTCATTTCCTAAGGAAAAGAGGCTTATGTGTGTGTATATGCATGAAGACTCCTTTCAGCTTTTAGAGCCTTTGTCTCATCTCAACCATAATAAATGGAAGAGTGCAAGACATTGTTTCTGTGAGTCATAAAAACAGAGTCAGGGATAAAGCAGAAAAACTGTACTAGGGAGAGGTTACAGTGGACAACCCTAACATTTCATATAGAGAATCTGACACAAGAACTCACACTCAATATACAAATCAATAGGAAAGTCAGCTTAGTTGCTTCTGTTCCTCATAGCATCATATTTATGGTACTTAACTCAGTAGTAATCATTTTGAGAGAGAGAACTTTGACTTTTGTGTTCATTAGCAATGATGGCATTCACTTCAGTCAAGGAGTTGACAAACCACATTACAGCCTTTCCTTTATTGACAAAAAGCTGAGGGCTCATACACAGCATCTTCCACCCTGGTTAAAGTTACAGAATTCTTTTTTCCCATTCCTGTCTCATTCTCAAAATTCCAATTTCTCCCAACAAGACAAATTAAAAAAAATTAAAAAGAAACCACTATGTGTTATGAAACAAAACCTGGGAAAAGACATTGAACAAAAGGCAGGACTGATTGTTTTAATCTCTAAAGGAAAAGCAGTTAAAGCCATGTGATTCATAAGATGCACAAATGACCAACCTTTTTGACTACATCTTCTCTTTCCATAATTTTATAAAAAGATAGGATTATTTTGCCTTCCCAGTAGGTTTCCCAGTATTTTCTGGATAAATCTTTCACTTTTTAGTGTGAAAGATTAATCTCCCTTCTCTCCACCAACAGGCTTGGAACCTAATTCAAATGCTTTATGAACATTTTTCATTGCAGTTTTGTAGATAAGAGACTAAACCTAGCATATAGCCCAAAGAGCTTTCACATCTCTCCTCATCCTGTAACCAGTAACTGCTGTTGATGCTATCACCACAAATTTGCTCAAGAGGGGAAAAACAGTCTAAGGAAATAGAGTGTGCAATTTTCAAGATCTGATTTTGATTCTCTGCTGTACCACAAATATATTATGTGATACTGAGGCCATACCTACAGCAGGATTGAGGTTCAGAAAGTAAGATTTAATAACATTTAGAGACCTGACCTTTCATTAGAGCGATCTCTACCACCTAATAGTTCTGTTTGCTCTGGAAAATTTCTCACAATGTTGGAAATGTTACATTAGGAAATTTTGCATAGAAATAAAAACTCCATGAACAAAAGAGAAGAGAAATAAAAGTTCAAAAACTTTATTCTCTGAAGTCCTGAGGAGGAAACATTTTTAAATCAATATCCTCATAAGTCTGAGATCTTTTAAAGAAGACTTTGTGGTATCTGATATTTTGACACATATAACAATAGATGTTCTGATCACTAAACAAACATCTTTATTCTTTTTGCAGGCAGATACACCTCCAGCATCACACAATTTTCCTATAGCGACTTCCGATGTGAGCATCGCAATTGCACTATTTATCTTAAACTAGTCATGTACTTGAATAATATGTTCTGTAGCTGGCCAGTGATTACACACCAGATGTGAGAAACAAAGAGACTGGAAACCACAACAGATAGAGTAAATAGCAAAAAAAAGAAAAAAAAAAAAAAAAAAACAAAGAAAAAAAAGTAGAGAAAAAATTCAGCAAATTAACTAAAGTAAGTCCTGCCCCATAATTCCATGTGAATTATGCAGTCCTTTTGGAAACTGTTGCTTGTGGTTCCTTTGAAAATTTATTTATCTGGTGGAGGAATTTTCTTTTTCTCAGGGAAAGTATAAAATGGATTTAACTCATAGTTTATATGCAGATCTAGCAAGATTTTAAAAATAATTAATAAATGGCAAAATATTTCAGGCTTGCTTCGATGCTAAAAATGAAATTGTGGTGAATTTCAGGCATATATGACTGTAGTCTCAAATGTCAAAGCTCCTGACACTTTGGGGGGGGGGTGGGGGCGAGGAATTTAGGAAAAAAAAGAAGCAGGAAAAGAAAACTTTAGGACGCTTCAAAAGAATACTAGTTATAATGAATAAAAGCTCTTCCAGCCACATGGTCTGGAGAGTGCATAAGTGCTAGTTCTTAGACAGGGAGAAAACATCTAAAGCACTTGTTACTCTTACCCACTTTGGGGCTTCAGACTGGAGAACAGTTGTATATTTAAGGTTGGTATTAATATTTTTAAACACTAAATTGTGGTCATGTTTGGACTGCACTATAACATAATGCAAAACAAGAATCTTTCAAATAAACAATTCAGTTATAAATAGCATGATTTATATAATTTTCTTTCAACATTTGTTTTTATGTTCTGGAGTATTTCCTTAAAGAACAAAATAAATTTATTGCTTCCCTAGAACACATTGTTTAAGCAACTTAATATTTAACACAGATTCTTGGACATTTTATAAAGGGAAAAATGTTTGTCCAAATTTACAATGAAAACTGTACTATATTAACATTATATATCAATATATTGCTGTGATATTGGTCTGATATTTCTCTTGTGGGGGAGAGGTACAGAGGTTTAATTGAATCACCTTGTCCTGCAATTTCTAATGATAGCAAATCAGGTTTTTTAAAAAATGAAATATTTATTAGGATAAATGAACAGACAAAAGATAACAGATAAAAGGTCTTAATCAGAATAACTACAAAGTATAAAACTTAAAGAACTACTAGTAGATTATATATATTTAATGGAGACAAAAGTATATTAGGACAAAATATTTGTTAAATATTCTAAGATATAAGAATGAAATAATGACTTTCACTGAATTTTCTTGAAATTTATATCAGTGTAAGAAGATAAACAAAACCAAGTCCTGAGTTTTTCAGTCTTTCTTTAGAACTTTGGTGTTTGTATAATATAAATGTGTGGAGCTTTCACAAATTTCAATCTTCTTTCATTTTCTAACTTTCATTTTCTAACTTAAAAATTTGATATTAAAAGTGTCAAAAAATATCTAGTTTTTACCACTCTGGAGCCACATGTTCACTCTTTCTTGGCACAGGAATGGCCTCTGGTATGCAGAGGGAATTACCCCACATACAAAGAATAAACCTATTTGACAGTGTACAAATTTTCTCTTAGGAAACTGTACTTTTCCACTGCACAATTAGACCTAGTATCTTAACTATGCATACATGCATAAAACATTTGCATGTAAGGTGTTTGCTGAGGTCTTCACATTACTTTTGAAAGTATGTCTAGAAATAATGTTCTTTTCTATATTCTCTTTTTCAATGAAATATTTATTTTAATTTTAAAAGAGTCCTTCTAAATCATAACTTGTGACCTGACTGTTATAGAATAAGTGGTCAGAACTCTTCACTGCATTCGGATATTCCTTGTGCTGTGCCAGTACATAGCCCTGCTTTCACTCACATGACACTTAATATGCTTACTTGTGTGTTAATCCTGCACACTCCAGGCTCCTGCATAGGAATTTTTTAAGAACCACACTTATTTGTAGGTATTACTACAGTTAAGTTAAAGCCTTTTTTTTTTGTCTTGATCACAATGTTTAAGAAAAAAAATTATCCAGTACTTCACAAGCCCTACAAGTCCAGTCAGGCTTGTGTATTCAAGCATAAATCAAATATGGATTATAAAGGCTCTGGCTCCAGGCTGCGCAGGTTGAGATTGAGAAGACCCTTCCATGAATGCACAGGTTTTATGTGATTGAAACTTCTGACTAGCTCTTTGTCAGTTCCTGGGCCACTCATCTCATGCAGAGTCAGCAGATCTGGAAGAAATACTTTTGCTCAACACCTAACAGATGGTGCCACTTAAGACAAGGCTGACTCAGCACTGGGGCTACAAATACTTCAAAAGAGGTTGAAAGATTTTGTTAGCTTTTACTTTCTTAGCTCACAACATATTGTGACAAAAATATGGGGGAAAATTACTTGTTTGCCAGGTTGGATAGAAGACTCTGGATATTACATCTTGAAAGAGATTTGTTGCTCTCCTTGCAATGATTGCCATTCCCTTTCTCACACCATGTTTGAGTCATTGCCCAACAACATTCTACAAATAAGAATGGAGATTTCTTGTGCAAGAACCAATTACTTATATCTAGTACATAATCAATCATGGCAGATATTCATGACAACCATGTGTAGCAGAGCCACAAAACTGGGCTGAGGCCTTATCTCTGCACCCATGAAAGAAACAGCCCCCACTTAAGAGAACCTCAGTCAATAAAGACCAGACAAAAGAATGGGGATTAAAGAAGGGTGGCACTTCCAAAGCATCAGGAGAAGCCTCATATTTCACTGAACATTATCTGAAATTCCAGTCATGCCCTCTTCTCTGCAGCTGACATACTTGCAGACAAGCCAAATTACTTCTTTTTCATTCTCTACTCTGTGTGGTTTTAGGGAGAAGATTCTGTGGAACTAAGACTCTGTCTCACAGTGGATTGGGAACTTACTCTATGCCAGAGATTCTTAAACATTTTTCTAACAAAAAAGTAATATTAATGAATTACGAAATTGATGGCTGAAAGATATTCCTTAAATTATCTTCTCTTATTTTTTTATTTTAACAGCTGGCTTCATAAAGTGCAAGATATACATTCATTATAGTGCTGGCTCACCATCAAGACCATTTTTCTTCATTTCTGCTTTTGCAGTTTGGAACATGGCTCACAGAAATCCCATGGCAAAAATCCTTTCTGTACTTGCAAAGTTCTTCACTTGCAGGCAGATAATACAAGCATGACTTTCTGTCACATTAACACATTGGTTAAGTTTTATTTTATTAGAATAGGACACAAACAATTCTGGCCTCAGGGGTGATGTTAGGAAAGTCACTGATGGACTTTTCCTCTGTTATCTCTTGCCTGTGCTTGTTTATCTGCCTTGTTTGTATGTAAATTTTGGGTTACATCGTCCCAGCTTCTTATATCACATTTCTATGGCATAACAAACACCTTGCTAAACTCCTATTCCCCTAATTTCACTGTCAAAAACACATTGATTCAATGATGAATCCTAAATAACTGAAAAAAAAAAAGTATATTATATTTCCAGCTCTGAGAACGACCTTACAATGTAAGAGAAATTCATATCAAAAGCATATTTCAAAGAGAGAACAGTCCCTTATAAAAAAGGAAACGTGTAATGATGTGACACTTAAAAGACTGACTCAAACAACTTAAGGATCTATACCATTCTAACTGCTAGCTATAGGTGTGCCTAGCTACTCATGCTACTTCATCCCATCTATCCTATCCTATGTCCCCATCTATCCTATAAAAATTTAATTTTTCATGAATGATGTCGGATGAGGAAGATAATGTTGGAATGTCCCATGTTTGCTATCAGATAAAATGATTTGATCTTCATAGCTGTAAAGTTATGCAGTTATTTCTCAAGTCCTTCCTGTACAAAACAATAACATTTTATCCAATTTTATCCAGTGGAATGTTTTTCTCTGAATTTAAGTTCCTTGGCCAATTTGCAATCTGTAAGATTTCAGAAAGTGCCCATTCCTGGTAAATTAATTTAATGTAGACTAAATTTTAATTACGTAAACTTAAACACTTCCTAAAAGTGAGTAGCATTGAACACTGCTAGGGTGAGGATTACTTATTTATCTCTTCTTCTGCTGTGGCAAAACTTTTCAAAGGCATAAAATGCAATTCAAATCTCAGCATGTATCTATCTCTTGATCAGAATTAAGATTGAAAAGCTCAATGATGAAAAATTCATTTTAGACCTTCTTTAAATGCATTCCTATAAAGAACCCAGGATAAAAGTCAAAACTGAATTTCAATTTTCAACAGTCATCTCTTAAAGATCTCCTAATTACAAAAAATAATTAAAAATCTTCCTGGTTCCAGCCAGGAAGGGGTTAATTTTTTGCAGCCTCTCCTTTTCCAGAAGGAGCATGTTTGGGGCCTGGTGGTGATTCTGTACCACCTCACCCTTCAGGTGAGCAGGGGAGGAAGGGATTCCTTCTGGGTGAAGCAATCAGCAGGAGTCAGGTCCTGTACCTCATGGTGGCAACCATTTTGAATCATTTGCCTCTCTTCTACACTCTCTTCTTAATATCATTGCTGTACTGTTCATTTTCTTACCTAATTGCTGTCTCCCGGAAAACTTTCCTATCTCAAACCCTGATCTTTACCTCCTGTGCCTGCAGTTCTCCTCTGCAGTCTGTTACGAGGGGAAAGGGAGGGAGATGGGAAAGTGAGTATGCAGCACACGGTTTGGAGTCTTTCAGTGGGAACCCTAAACTGGGGGCTACCATTCCTAAACCATGATGCGTGGAATGCATTATGGCTGTGACTTTCAAAAGAGTCTAGGAAGCCAGACATGTTTGGCAGAAAATATGAACATATTAACAATTTTGAAGTTTGTTTTTTCTATACTTTATGAGGCTAGAAGAAAAAAGTGTGACATAAGGTTCCAAGGAATAATTAATATGCAAACAACTAGTCATTTCTAAAAACCTTAGCCTGATAATTTAAAGTCTGATCAGTAGGCTTGGCCTTCTTTACCTCTTCTTTTGCTTGTTCATACATGTGCTTATCTCACACTACAGAAAACATATTATACTTTTAGTAGACAAATAAATGAGAAAAATTACATCAATATATATTAAAAAAAAAAAAAAAAAAGGTTGGTGGAGACTGCCTTAGATGAGGATTCAGAGGGAAAACATCCAAGAGCAGCAAGTGGGTCCAATCCTAATCGTGTGATCGCATGCTATGGAAGAACTGACCTAATGTTTCCTTGTTGCTAAGGTGGGGAAGCGACTGTCACCACTCCCATTCATGCTCTCTCTTTTATGATTTTGGTTACATGTTCTTCATCTGGGCTTCATCTGACTGCATAATGAGCCAATGCATTTGAGTCAATTGTCATAAGCTTATTTGCTTTAGTTTTGGAGTTACCGAGGTGAGTTTATCCAGGCAGGTCAGAGAGTGTCTGGATGCAGCCCAAAGAAAAGATGTGCATCACTCAGCTGGAAGGGAGGCCGTGGGAATGCAGATGGAAGGAGGGATGGCTGGGAAGGGAAGGAAGGGAGTGGGAGGGACTCTTGATATTAGTGAGGTAGCAGGAAGATCCAACAGTGTGGTGACACAATAGCCATCCTTCTAGACAAAAACTAAGTAGATGAAATACTGGCATCTTAACTTTATATTTAGTCTACTACACTACTTGAAAACAGATGTTGAATAAATATGTATACAGCAGCTTATAGAGCCTTTTTAAAAAATTAAGAGAAGACTGAACAGGATAAAATAACCATGTGTCAAAAGTGTCAAGGGAAAGGATTCTTGTGGTTAGAATTCCCTTGTTAAAATTCCAAAATAAATGATTGTCTAAAAAGAAGAAAAAGAAATTTATAGAAAAAGTCAGAGGTTTTCCTTCAGATTTATAATGTGACCTGAGACAAAGCTTTTAGGGCCTGATGCTAGAGAGTATTTATCAACAACATGTAAAAGCATATAACAATTAATGAAATTAAATAATTTAAAATAAATATAAATTAAATGCAGTCCATTTCACAGAATGGATCAATCCAGAAAAATCTATCTTTATCAATTTTCTCCACATATTGTTTCTATTCTCCAGCAGGGACTGATCATGGATTTTGCCTAATGTGGCCTAGTATTACCTTTTATACAAAGATGTATATGTTGAAAAACTTTCCAGCAGATATACTGTACTTTTGATTAACATGAGGAACACTAAATTAGGCTGGACCAAGTATCAATGCCTGCAGAATTTTTCAGAGTATTCTCAGACTCTCATTACTCAGTAACTTTCTACTGAAAACCATTTAAGATAGTCCTCCATCTACTTATCTTTACAGATTGAGAACTAACAGTAAAACAAAGGCCTATACAAAATTAAGGTGTATCTAGATACTTAATATCTAGATACTTCAGTTTAAGAATCAAACATGTTTCCTTAGGAAAGCAGGAAAATAGCTAAATAGGTTTGGTTTGGTTTTCTTTGGTTAGTTTGGTTTTGATTTTGGTTTTTTTTTGGGTGGGTTTTGGTGTTTTCTTGACAGTTACTGACACTTTTTTGACTATGACAACTGGTTAGAACTTACAATACTTTTGATTCTTAATTAAATCACTACTCTGTTATATCTGTTTTCCTGCCCCCCACCACCTGGCAATGTTTATACTGATAATCCAACTGGACTATAGCTGCCGCGCTTGCCTTCTCTGCCCTTTATATTGCTGGCAAAACAGTTCTTCTAGTTTTGCAAAATTCCCTTGAAATCTTCTGGTTTTTAAAAATTCAAAGCATTGGTATGTTGGGTTCAACCAGCTCTTCCAGGACTTTTTAGCTCATATTATTCAGACAATCAGATTAAACATGTATACCTATAGTAGAAGATTTTTCCGATTCCCTGGGGGTTATAATGGCCTGAAAAAGCATTTCATTTTCTTAATCTGATACACATATAGCATTCTGCTTCTTACAAATTAGAGAACATTAACATTTCTTGAACGTTAATTCCTTTTTTCCACCGTTGTTGACATCTTACCATCTGCGGCTGGTTATGAGCTTTTACCACCAAGAGAATTTTATTTTGTCTCCTCGTACTCTTTATTGCCTTTACTGTATAGTTCTGTGCTTTTCTGTGAGTGCACATATGTACTACTTTCAAAGGTATACACTATTTATAAGAGTGCCTACAGAAGTTATCCAACACTGGATCATCAAGTTCACAGTGTGTGAATGTTGTTATTACAGTAACTGCTAAGAAAGATATTGCTTTCACACTGTAACTTCATATGACTTAATTTAGTTTTACTTGTAGTGCCTAGAGAGGTTTCATAAACTAGTAAAGTCATCTAGAAATATTTCATATTCCACCTTTAGATCAGACATTTATGTTATACAAATACCAGAACGTGTGTTGGTCATTTCAATAACACGACAAAAATCTCCTTACAAGTTTCACTTTCTTTGAATTCAGAACCTAATTGCAAGTTCAGACCTCATTATTTATATATAAATTAAATGCCGTCAAAAATAATCTCTTCTCAATAGAAATAATTAAAGTAGTTTAATTTCAGAGACAGGCAGCTTTTTTTTTTTTTAATGTTTAAGTTTGTTCACTTAAATGCAGAGGTTATTTAACAACATTTCAAGTCTTATACTAAAATGGCAAAGCATCTAGCCAAGGAATGCAGATCATCTTTGTTCCCATAGATCAATTTCTGACCTTGCTGCTTGAGACTGAGTCTGTCTTCTTATCTTCTGTAACTGAACTCAAATACTATTGTGTTTTCAGGGACACAACTCCAAGACTTGAGCACACCTCACGTGTTCCTCATAGGACAGCCTTCTCTTCATTATAATTCTAGAGATCATTAAAGAACTAGAACAAATGGGAAGGGAGCCCACTTGATCTCAGGGCTAAGTGCAGACCATCTACAAGCAAGGGGCAGGAAGGCAGGAGCTGAGGATATTGCTGGGGATATTGCTGGGGATATCAGAGCTAGAAAAGGAGAACATGAAAATATGTACATAGGTGTGCTACAGGGGACTTTTTACAGATGATAGTGATGATGATGATGATGAAGACAGGGACAAAAGGCCAGTGTGAACAGTTATTTTTGATGTACTCATCAACCTTGTTGGAAGGAACCAAAACTTTCTACTGAAACATGTGATGTTTCCTGTCCACTGACCCCAGCAAAAATTGTAAGCACCTTTCTGAACTGTGGTGCGTGAAAAAAAATTATGACAATACTTAGGATTTGTAAAAAACTCGTAGTTGCAGTAGGTAAAAATGCAGACTTATTTAGGAGCTTATTTTCTTTGTCAGATTTCCCTCAAAGGAAATAACTAATATTGGCCATTTCAGCTGCCTCCAAAAGCCTGATTCTAAGTGTTCTGTTGTTTGATTAATTTACATATCAAAACAGACATTTCTATTACCTGCTATTTTACAATTGTCTCTTTCATTATTTCAGTCTTAAATAATCAAATTATGCCAGAACTATTCATGCATTGCCAGACCACATTTCTCCCAAAATTGATTGTTTCAGTGCACAGTTGATAAGGAGGTTAAGAGTCACCACAGAATATGCTGAATTTCCTCCCATCATCAGAAAGCATCAAAGTTTTCTCTGCTACACCACAGATCTAGAACACAGATTCTAAAGGTCTGGTGGACTTTACACATTTAAACCAAAAGACTAATGAACCCCCTGCCCCCCAAGCTGGTACCACTTTGTATCCTTAGGACAAAGAGAGAGAAGATGCAGTCTGTCACTGCACAGACACATCTGCAAGGGAACCCTGCAGTATCCTGTGAGCCCAGCAAGGTCTTGGAACTGAATGTGTGGGAAATGGTAAGGGAATGGTGGGAAGATCGTGTGGAAGAAGAGGCTGATAGGCACTCCTGTCTCTGTGTGTGTCATATTGCACAATCTGCCTTGTAAATTTAGGAGTGTAACTGATAGTTCACATTATATATTCTAAATTATATTCTAAAATAGAATTAAGAGTTACCTAAATGTGAAATTTTCACAAAGTTTTTTTTTTTCTTAATTTACTTTTAATTCAGAATCTTGGTCCTGAAAAATTACTTATTTTCCTGCTGTTGTCATTTGCAGAAAGACTTATAGGCCTTTTAAGCTATATCAGATATTTTGGTCAAAAATATATAAAACTTCTCAACTAGCAGCTTCCACTTTATTATTTGACAGACCTACAATACTACTATTTAAAGTGAGTACAAATCATATGGGGTTTTTAAATATTTTTTTAAAATAAATGCAGCAAGTGTTAACAAGAGAGCTGTCTGGAGAGAACACATTAATGCTGCTCCAAGCAAGCTACAATCTAGGGTTTCTGGTAGGGTCTGTCTTCCAATATAATATCCTGGATATACAATATAGTCAGGTCACTGGCAAGATTAACATGGGAAAAGATAAATTTCTCAATTCAACTGCCACAGAGCATGATTGCATTCCATATAACACATACCAAGTTCAGGACAGCTAAGTAAACCAATGTTTGTATTTCAACTGTATGAGAAAGTTGGTTTTGGACATGGTAGCTAAGTGCATGAAATCCCTCATTTTTAAACTAGATTAAGCACCAAGCAAAACAGCATTTACTGTCTGACTGAAACAGCAAGTTCTAGAAAATTTTTGAAGCATTTCAGCTTCAGTAGGTTCAGGGGCCTTGGCATGCATAAAGACATGCTACATAAATTTGATTTATATGGGCTTTTTGGTAAGTCCCAAACTTTTTAAAAAAAGCTTGTGACCTTCTCCACAAATGCATTTCTATTCCTTAAAGGAAAGGCCTCCTGACAATTTTATCACTTTCTTCCTATGGGCATGCAGAAGGAACAGCTTTTGTGAAAACTGATTGTTTTCAGAGTATAAATATTAGAGCCTGGAGAAAGCAGTAACATTTTGGAATGTGAATTTATGAGATATTTCAAAGTCACAAACCTATAGTATAACTTTTGTTGTTTCAATAAAATAAAACAGCTCTAAATAAATAAATATAACAGGCTCCTATAAGAAAAATGCAAATAGTTAATTTATAACTTTTATTTGCCCTAATTTTTTAAATTTGTTTTTGTTTTAATTGTTTTGGGTTTTGTTTGTTTGGTTTTCCTCAGTTAGTCATTTTTTATTCCTTTGGGGCTCAGTGCTTCCATGTGCCTGAGTGAATACTTCTTGACTTCAGATGCATATGCAGTTGTGTATGGGTATAAGTATGTTGGTATCCAGAAAACTGCACCCTTGTCCGTTCCACATAAGTTGAAAAAATCAAATGGGGTATTTCATTTAAGGACGTACAAGTATGTAGACTACAATATGTGAGCTTTCTTCATTTTTTGCTATTGTTGTTGTTGAATTTCTTTAGTAGATTTAATAGAAAGGCATTATTTTATGAAACATTAATTCATCAATGTAGACCTGTATGAAAATTAACAATCAGAGAGAGGTTAAACACAAGATATGATTAAAATTTTTCTCTCAGCCACAAATATCTCACCTTTGATATTTCGAATATCTTTATCTCATAAGTTCTTCAGAAATAAAAAAATACCTCAGTAAATTCTAAATAACCAAAACTAAGAAAATTTCTTCTCCAATTGTTTCATCTTTGCAAAGTCCATAGTCCTTTAAAAGAAATCTCATCAAATACCAAAGGAAATAATTTTTTTAAAAATTCCTTTCTTTTAAGGCTACCTATTGTATTTTCTTTCCTGTTCAAGTATTGATATGAGGCTATAGTAAACTTATCACAGCTTGAAGTTTCTTATAAAGTTTGTTTGAAAAGTTTGACTCATGACTGTAAAATAACTGTTTTGCAACATTGTTCTGATTAGATATATCCTACCACACTTGTAATAGTTTTAGATGGAAGAGGAATAGAATTTTCTTTAATTAAATGCTGAGGATTATAAGAAATGGAATAGAAACTCTGCAGGCTGGTTTATGATGTTTTTATTCATTTTGAACACTGCTTGACTTTAGCAGTAATAACTAAAGTACAGGGCTGGAATGTAATGGGGCTCCTCATGTGCTGGAACAGGGCCAGGATGATAGGATTTGGTAGGATGTAACTCCAAGCTACTGTCCATAGTGTCTTTACAGCTGTTCATTTCAAACAAAGCATTTGGTTAATACATGTCCACCCAAGTTTCCTGCAACTGAGAAACATATTTGGGAAAGGTAATTTTTTTTGCAGACATGAGAATACTAAAACCCTGGCCAAGGAAATGCTGAACTGAAATCACCCTTGTTACCCTCTCTTTCAAATAGTGTCATCTATCCCAATTCAGACTGATCATAGATAATATAAAGTCTAAGAGTGAATCACTTTAAAGTCTAGGTATCCTAAAAATGAACCTACAATTGTCCAATGCCCATGTACACCTTTTAAGCATGCACAGCAATTTTTTTTTTTAACAAGAAAAATTTTACATTATTTCCATCTGTCAAAAAGGATCTATATTGAACAGAACGTGTAGTGATTATTTCTTGGTGTGTATCCCAGTTAAGTCACTAACATAAGTAGGTCCTTGAAATGCCTATAAATAGTTATATTAAATAATTGGATGAAAGTTGTTGTATCTGAATTACCTAAAATTTAAAAGGGCAAACTGAAATATAGACTGCAATATTAGTAAGATACTGAAAAAAATTGGCCACAATGTAATGGCAACGTTAAGTAATTTTATTTTTTTTTTAAAATGCCTTTCAGCTCTTAGTGGAATACATTAAAAGGAGGGAAAGGTTTGAGCCTGATGCATTCAGTGTGCACCTACATGATTTAGAGGAAGATAAAACTATTGCTCTCATTTCTCTGTCTCTAGGTAACAGTAAAGTATTTGGATCAGTCAACAGTACAAAATAAAGTGATCAAAGCTGAAGATATTTAAATGGAAACAATATATAATGAGTTTACACTTATGTAAGTTCTAAAATAAAGATAATACACTTAATAATGGTATTTCATAAGAGACACAATAGAGAATGAGCCAAAACATTACCAGCACAAAGTATGTATCTCATAGAAAAGCAAAATATAAGGGCATGCCAAGATGACAAAAAAGACATTTTTACTTTCAGAAAAGGAGCCAAAAGTTGAAATAAATTTTTCACAAGGCCTTAAGGTGACTATGAAAATACTTCATAAACACCTTAAATGGAATATATAAGCCACAGATCAGAAGGGCTATTCAAAAACACCCCCTCATCCCACTTCTAACTTGCTTAAAACCTCTAGCTGCTTATGTTTCCTGGCAAGAATTCTTTTAAAAACCTACAGTTGTATTTCTGTACTGTATTTTCTGTACATACCCAAGATTGGCACCCCATCTCTGTGTTCCACCTGTGGCTGCTTGTGTTACAGAAGCTTGTCAGTTCTGTGCCTCCCTTCCCAAACACCTTCCTGAGACTCTGTACCTTACACTGTATCCAACTCAAAGAAGAGAGGTCTTGTAAAATCAATTCAGTTCGGCGGGTACTGACCTAGAAGATGGAAAACTTCTTCCTGCTGTAAGAAAGAAGAATGTGCTTTGAATAATAACCTTTATATT
The DNA here is from genome assembly GCF_047830755.1 of Zonotrichia albicollis. Classification (NCBI taxonomy): domain Eukaryota; kingdom Metazoa; phylum Chordata; class Aves; order Passeriformes; family Passerellidae; genus Zonotrichia; species Zonotrichia albicollis. Next base: position 136,276,019 of record NC_133819.1, read on the forward strand.
CAAGGAGAATATCTGTAAATACCAGGCTGAGAGCTTTTCTAAGTGATGAAAAACAATGTCACCCTTGCCTGCTTCTGAAGCATAGACCTGTGCATCCCATAGGCTGCAGAACACTTGAAGAGAAACTGGTGAACAAAATTTCCTTAGTTAATGATAAGCCTAAAGTTTGCATTGTCTGTCTTAGATTTGGAAGTGCCTAAAAGCCCTTGAAATCTCCAACAGCAATTCACTGGATTTCAAACTTCAACTAAGCCTTCAGGTCCCTAAAGTCAATGGCTGATTTATTGTTTAATCTTTTATATTAACTTAATTTTAAATACATAACCAGATTCAAAAGTGCCTTTTCTGGAGAGGTAGGTAGTAATCTCTATTTATTGCTCTTCTGCACTCCAGATTTAGGCTTACAACCATCTAAATTCTGAAGATGTGAAATTTTTAGACTTACTGAGGTCTACAGTCAATATAAAGGCATAATATTGACATAAGGGCAGTGCCCATGACTAGCCAGGACGTGGAAGACAGTGCTAAGAGCCATATGCCTTAGCTGCAGAAGATCTGATTTTAATGTGTTTTTAGTCCAGGAAGGTATGTGTGCCACTGGCAAACAATGATTTTCTATTGAGATGGAAGTTCAAGGGTCTAATGGGGACAGAAAAACATGAAAAAGTTACTTGGAAAGGAAGGAAGCCATTTCTTTGCCCTCTATATGTGGTATGCTGAAGATTTCCAGGACTGGTGTTCAATCCCAGTACCTCCTACATTACTTCATTTACAGGACTGAAGCAGCTCCCCATTTTATTCTTTCAATTGATTCTCAGGTTAGGTTAAGACTGTTGAGGAGAAGTAGAACGGCAAGTCAAGTGTTTTCAAGCAGGAGTCCCTAGATTTTGGTCTACCTGCCTTGACTGTCTATAACTGCCTGATGTGCATACTTGAATGCAGGCTAAAGAGCAGCACTGGAGGGCTTTCAGCACTTAATCAAATGCTGTGACACCTAACGTACACAGACAAATTCAGACAGACCCAGTATTGTTCTACTCAGACTCTGAGCTGGTCAGAACTGGAAACTGCTTAGCCATGCTGGTCTGGTGCTGTGCCAAAGCTAACAAGCTGTGGGCTTACTAGGTCAGGCATAGTGCCACTGAAAATCCTCTGTGTGGCTTACGGATCAGAATAGCTTCTTGTAGCCAGCCTTGGAGCTGACACAGAGAAACTCAAGTCTGCTTCTTCATGTATGTGGAGATAGGTTCAGGACCCGAGCTCCTTGCTGTGCCCTTCCTTTTTTGTCTGAACACAGGAATTTTCTGCTATAGGACACACAGTGGCCCAATTCCAAGGCAGAGATGGTGGATGTTCCTTTCCAAGATACTACAGGGGCAAGTTACAGGGCAATATCCTTCAACCACCAAGAGCCTGGACTTTGCTGAGTTCTCCCACTCCTTGATGGGTCTCAATGACACCTCTTGTGTAGGGGACAGACTTGTTCAGCCAGGAGTCACAGCTGCCTGAGTCAGCCATTTAGGCTGACTCAAGCATTTTAAAGCCATTTAGGAAACCATGTGTGTTGTGGATTTATATTGCATCTTTGAGTTTGAATACAATATATTCTTCTGGATTTAGACTTCATGGTGCTTTTTGAAAACAATTTATAAACTAATTGAAATTATTTCTTATTCAGACTGGTGTTCCACGCTTCTCATTTCTTTTTTTCTGCATTGACAACTGAAGTGAGACAGCTGATGAAGCTTAAACAGCAGACAGGTTTTCACAAAACTAATTTTACATGATTATAGCACCCTGAAATGGTTTGCCAGTTTAATCTATGCTTCAGTGTCAGGGAAGATCAAAAAAGAAAGTGACTGCATTCTGGGGACAAGATTGTATCACAACCAGACCTTAGACTGGTCTATACAACTTGGGAACACTGTAAAAGTTACACTTCTGTATGAAATTCTAGACGTCTAAATTTAATGGCTAAATTATGAATTCACTTTCTTCAGACTAATATATAAACAACATAGAAAAACACACACTTTCACATCATTATCCAAAACAGCAGGCAGATACATAGGCTTTGAATTGTCTTTTGGCAAATCCCAACTCTTCATGAGGTCATGGAAATTAGGACTCCTGATTTCATTGTATAGGTGAAGAGCCCAGAACTGGAGGCAGTGAGCATTTGAATGCTCACACCAAATGTCAACTATCAGTGATTAAAAGTGGGCTATACATAAGACCTCTTCCATGCAGAATACACAAATGGCAGATGACTAAAAAGGAAGAGGCCTACTGTTGTTCCAGTAAATCAGAATCCCCATGCTGTATATCCATCTTTCTTAGTTTCTTCCAGAATCATAGGGTGTGAATTAGAAAAAAAATCTGAAAAGAAAGTACTCCCCCTGGTGAGGAGGAAATCTGAATAGTGAGTCATGTTACTGAGCATACCTATCAACCAGTTAAATTATGTGATAATGAGTATGCAGTTCTGAAGAGCATTTATGCACCTGGATTTTGAATTTGACACTGATGGGCAAAGCAAAGGGGAATATATATGTATGAGATTGCTTTATGGCAAATCTTCACTATTTTCTTGATTGACTGATTGGATGACTCACTACTGAGATTTGTCTCTTACCACTTAAAAGATTCTCTGCCATAAGACTGTCAGTGGGAAGGAGATTGTTTTTTAGCAAAAGCAGTCATTTGCAGCAACCATGGAAAGAAAAGCAGCCATAGTAAACAGAGCTAGGAGATATGACCTCAAATATCCTGTTAGTACTCAAAATGTCCTGAAACAAAATATCTGCAGCATGATGGAGAGGGCAGGTCCAGGTCTTCCAGATTTTTAATGGCAGCTGAAAGGACACCTCTCTGTCTTTATTTTATGTGATTTTTGTGTTCATCCCAGGTTTAGCTGGAAAAATAAATGCTGCTTACAAGATCCTCTACATGGGCAAATAATTGCAATCAGATTATCTAGCCACAAATAAAATGTTTTAACTAGAGCTTTTCTTTAATGTGAGAAGTTTGCATAACCTTGTAACCACTGTGACTGCTATGGTTACCTCTGTGGAACAGTAAATACAAGGCAGGGACTCATCACTGACTCAGAACAGTTCATGTCCCCACAGTTAAACTCTGCAACTGCCCAAACCAGAAAGGCTTTATTCAAATGGCCTGTCAGGAGTGGGTTTTAGCTCTTACTAAACTCCAAACTGTACATGGATACTCCCTGTGCAAGCACTCATTCACATGACTCTGAACTATGCCAGGGACTATCCTAGAAGCTGCATGTCAATCCCTTACTACTTTTTTATAAACAGGGTAACCACAGCCTGTAAAATAAGGAATATGCTTGAGAGAACAAGTTAGAATATACCCTGACATATCCGCATATTCCATATTTTTGTCCATAGTTCAGTTTTTATTTTGTTTAGACAAGGGAAGATATCTGCTGGCAAAAAAAGTGGACCAGACTCACATGCATATCTTGTAAATCATAACAATTTGTATTTACAAGGATGTATTTATCAGCTTAACTTCCATCTCACACACTGAGAGTACAAGAAAATGGGGATAAATTTGCAGTTGAAAGTGGGTTCACACCTGCATTAAATGAAGGCAGAAATAATGCTTAGATTATTCAGCTTGAGAAAACTAGACAGAGATATGGGCACTGATTTCTCTTCTTTCACTAGCTGTGGTGAGAACCAAGAGGGAAAATACCTTTTTTAGCTTTTGGTAGCAGATTTCATTCTAGCAGCGGCCACTTGTCATGTGGGGACTTTTAATGTGTAAGACCAGTAAAGATTTAAATCTATTTGAATCTATCCTCCTGAGGTATAATATTGCTATGTGAACAACCTTCATTATTTACAGGAAATTGCTGGAATACCACATGTGTTTGTCACTAGGGAATTTTCTAATCAAAACTTCTGTAAATGCTATGGAATCTCTTCTGAATTGCAGAATGCCAAACATCAATGCCCGACATCTCTGTCTCCAAAAGCAGAGAGCAGATTTGGATATCACTGAGATTCACAGAGACCCAGGGCATTCACCCTTACCTGCTAGTGTATTCACCCTTACCAGCCTTTCTGACAGGCTGACACAAGCAACCTGCCAAACCAGACTCTTGGAACCTATGTGTTTTTGCTTCTATAGGCCACATACTCTTAAAGTTTTTATGTGGTGATGCTGCTTCTTAGACCCTTGCTGCATCAGTTTAAAAATTGTTGGTTCATGCAGACAGCTGCTGCTTTTGTTTCCCCCCATTTTGTGCTTCTTGCTCTTATCTTTTCAACACCTTTTGTTGCTTTCAGCTCTCCTTTAATCTTCTTGGTTTAATTGCTTTAATCTTGTTTTAATCCATTTGACAATGGATTTTTCTGTTTGCCTTGCCTTTTCTAATACAGGAATTTTAACACATGCCTTTCCTTTCTCCTTGTTCTTTTCTTTGGACTTCTGTTACAAGGTTTCTGTTTCTCTTCTTTTCTGTTTGCCTGCCCTTGTTCCCCAGATAAACTCCTAGATAAATAGATTATAAACAGGATTCTTGTCCCATATTCATCTGCTAGTGTAAGATATTTACCTGAACTAGAAAAGGCTATCTAAGGACTCCTGAAAACTGTCACCGATAAAGGAATAAAAAAGCAGGTTTTGGTATTCTGGTGCCATATTAGTTTTAATCATTTCTAGTAGCAAGATCACTACTCATTTGGGTAGAGCATGGTGTTAATAATGCCAGGGACACAGATCTGATCCCTGTACAGGCCATTTACTCAAGGGCTGGACTTGGTGATCCTTATGGGTCCCCTCCATCTTAGAATGTTCTGTGATTCTGAATGATTAATCACACAACTAGAGTTGAAGACATTTTGCCCTGAACTCTTCCTTTTCTTCCTGCAATGCTCATCAAGATTTCTCTAGTTTTGCAAGGCTATGGCAGAATAGGACCCACAGAAAATATTTCACAGACATGTTTGTGGAAGAACACAAGTATGATTTTGATATAAGATCAACTAATTTAGTTAAATTATTGCATCATGATTGATTTATATGCATGAAATTTTAAAGTCTGTATGGTATGGATATCTAACCTCTAGTACAAGAGACAATATTTTGACAGTATTTATTTTCAGAGAACATTTAATCTATTTTAAACACCCTCATGAGAAGTCTCAAGAGATGATGACAAGAAGGATACATATGTGATTTGCAAAATCACAGAGATGGATTAAAAAGAACCTTGCAGATAAGGTTTAGTTCAACCAATATGTTTCTTTGTGAAATTGATTCACAACTGTTTTGCACTGTCACTTAAAAATACCTTCAAGATTTGAATAGAAAAAGATTCCCTTGTCCAGATGGAGACTTAGCATTGAGACTCCGGGTCTTGGAATTAGAAGATTCTGTTGCTACTGTTTCTGCAAAGTCATTGTACACCATATATCCCTCCAAATAATAACATATTAAAAATAGTATTACAAATAATAATAACATATACATTCCTCCAAATCTCACAATGCTCTGTGTGGCAAATTACAGGTAAACATAACTTTTTACTGAAAGCCACATCCCTACAGTAAGCAGGCCCCAAGTATACTTTCATCAGGGCTCATTACCTCTGAATCAGTTTCCCCCTATGACTTAAAATGTGGACAGAGTGAGTTTGCAGCAACTCAGAGTGCAGGCAAGGAAAGCATGTATTACCTCTGAGCGTGTGTAGCACACCTGCCCACAACAGACACACTGCAGACCTCTGTCCAGTGGGTTAAAATTGTATAGAGATTCCCTAAGAATATATGGGGATTGCAGAAGGAAAAATCCAGGACTGAAACACACCTGCATGATAAACTGAAGGAAAGGACACTCAGGAACATTTTTCCTTTTTCAAGGAAAATGGAGGCAAATGACATCATTCATTTTTTACCATAAATCCTACTTGTAGTCTGAAAGAAGGATTTTAGACCATCTTTCAAGCATCTGATTTCTCACACTGAGCTGAGAAAGCTCAGGAAAAAAAAAAAAAAACAACATTCTGTCCTATTATTTTACCATATCTATCTAATGATCCAAAATTTTGTTCTAAAACAATAACGTTCAGACCACTAACATGATAGCCCCACCATTATTTAAACAAGGTTTCTTAAAACTAGGGAAAATGTAGAATAGTTTGAATCAAGTGAATGGCAATCTCAAGTAAACTCCTAAGTGTTCTGAGACAGGCCTGGACCGAAATATTAAAAAAACTTTGGAAATTTTTATAGGAAAAAAACCCACCAAGAGGACGTGACAATGATAATACAGCAAAAATAACAGCAAACATCCACTAAGAAAAAGGAAACTTGTTGAAGTTAGAATGACTGAACTAAACAAAAGGAAAACTATGAATTTGGAAAAATAAAAAGGAGAATGTTTTTTCACTGATAGACTTAGAACAAGATGCAACTTAGGAAAAAATGACCCAATTTCAGATTCAACAGTGTTATTTACAATGTGATTTGCTCAGTTTTAACATTAAAACATGTGAAAGTAAAGAAGGAAAAACAAAACCAAACCTTGTAACTATACTAATGTGGGATACAGCTATATTGCCATTGATATCAGGGAAAGTTTGTCTGGGGCTAGAGGGGCAGACAAAGAGGTGAAAAAATAACAAAAAGTGAGAGTTTGATCTATTCTGCTTTGGAATTCTGCAGGCTAAGGAGACAAACCCATGTACTTCAGTCCCTCTGCTTGTTTTGGTTTTTTTTCCTATGCTCGTAATTTAACTATCCTGACAAGTCCTAACTAAACAGTGTGTTTTAGCCCACTTAGTGACAAAAGGCTGTTGTCCTAAAATCTATAACTGTTTTTTCAGTCAAGATTTCCTTGATGCAGGAAATGACTCATATCAGATCTACCTTGAATGGTAGAAGAACTAGGACTGACCCCTGCAGCGCTTCTCATGCAATGTTGGGCTCAGGCAAGGGAGCAGCACTGGGGCATCTCAGAGCCCAGGTATCTTCAGATGGCCCAAGCCGTCAGTGGGAGACCTTTACCAGGGTGAGTGGTATCTATCTAGCACACACCTGGCACAAGAACAGTATTGTATAGGACTAATTGCCAGTTTTAAGCACAATCCTGTTTTTACATTTCATCTTCATCAGGCCTGTGATTTGGATGTCGCAATTTTATAGAAAGACAGCTGCTGCAATAAAATCACATGTCAAACAGCATGTACCAAACACAAATCCTATGATGTTACATCTGTTTAATTCTCATTTTTTTCCCATCTTACTCCCTTCCTTTCTTTTCTTTGGGAAAACAGGGCCTGGTTTCAATCCAGTTAATCAAATGTAAGCTTTGATGTGTTTGATAAGTCCAAGCTTTAGTTGCCATGGTAAAAGCTATCCTACTTGGTTTTGGCTTTTTATTAATCTTAGTTGGCAAATAGTATTTCACTGAATAATCTGTTTTCTTTCTGAAGAACTAATTCATTAAAGCACGGAGGGTTTTTATTAGTAAATTGAAACACTGAATTATGTTTGCCTGCTGACGTAAAATGCTAAGGTAAGAGTTCAGTGGCACAAATGAAAATCACACTAGATTTTTCCTGTCTTAAAAACTTTTGTAGGATTTTGCTGATTCCTGAATCATTTGGTATCCCTGTTGGATGCAATTGTTTCTAGAGCAGGAGAATTTCAGGAGTTATTTTCTCTTGAGATATATTATAAGGAGAAATTCAGAAATTGTTTTATCTTGGACTCTTTGTAAGTCAAATTTGAGGGGAGTTAATAGTAAAACAAACCTTTTTGACATTATTATAAAAATAGCTACTAAGCTGAATTTTATTGTTGCATAATTATCTCCATGCAAAGGGAATACCATAGTTGCTTTGCATTATGCTGCAAGATTGTATCCTTGAAAGAAATAAAGAAGACAGGTTCAGTCATGAGCACAAAATTCTTCATGTTATTTAGTTTCTAATGTGGATTCTAACATTAAAAACTAATATTTCTTTTTTATCATTGAAAAGTCATATTCTGTGGTGGTTTTCAACCATATAGACATCAGCACCTATAAATTATAAGTTACTTTTTCCAATGTTAGTTGCTAGTTTTGTAAAAGCAGCACTTTTAAAATTTAGAAATGCTACATACACTTTCAATTCAGCAGATTTTAACATTTGAAGGAATCTATATCTGAAAAATTGCTTTTCAATTGCTGAAATTAATCCTTAAAAACTGTAATATATGTTCTTGATTGTGTGGCACATTCATATCTTCTCTCAGTCATCTTTCAGTGTATCTGGGCAACTGATAAAACTGGTGTAATCAAATTACCCATAGCCAGCAAAACTAGTAAGTAGTGAGTGAAATTAGTCAAGCCTGTGATGTGAAGAGCTTTTAAGATCATGTCATTTCATGACTGAAAATATTTGGTCCTGGTAGAAAATTCTTCCAGTCTCTGTGCACAGAACTCGGAGGCCTTCAGCACAGGGACTCCTATTTCCAGATCTCTTGTCATTTTTTTTCAAAATGCTGAGGTATTTTTCCAGAGGAAGCTCTGTCCTTTTAGAGCTGTCTCTTTAGGAAGACTTGTGAGATGCTGCCACCTCTGCTACAGAAAGCTCAGCAGTGTCCAGACTGACATGCAAATTGGGCTACTAAAGACTCTTTGTCTGAGCCATGTGGACAAAGCCTTTTTCTCAAGAAACATCTACAGATGTGGAAGAATATGACTGCTGATTTTGTAAAAAGAAAGGACTGACAAATTTATCAGAAAAACTCGTCTGTGAGAAGATCCATGCCTGATCAGTTCTGCTTCACTGCTTTAGCAGCTATTGAGCTTCTGCTAAATGCTGTGTGAGTCTAAAAATGAATCCTGGCAACTTGGCTGGTACTGCTTGTAAAAAGGATTGCAATCAAACTCTGAATTTTGCATAAAAAACAAATCATCAAACTGCTTGAAGCTTGGAGCTTTCTTTACTGCCCTGTTGAATAATTAATGATAAAGCCTGAAAGGGCAAGATTGACTCAACAAAATATATTATCTGAAGCACATTTGGAAAAGGTTTTCTTTACTTTTATCCCAAAAAAAGCAAATGCATTTTTGTTGTTCTGATGTCTTTGTTTCCTTTGCCCTTTTTAGCCATTCTTAGATCATAAGTGCATAGCACTTTGCTTTGTTTAAAGAGGTTGCTAATAAAAATATTGATATTTTGTTGAAGTGTATTGAATTTGCTCCTGAGACAGACAAGGTTGTTTGGTAATTAGAGCTGTAGGGTTTAAAGGTACAGTTGGCTGGGTTTTGGGGTTTGTTTTGGTTTTCCATCTTATAGAAAGTTATAACACAGCCTGGAAAAGAAAACAGCATTACAATCTCTTTTCAAATTAATACAGGTGTTTTAAACAGATAGATAAATGTATTATCCTTTAGTTATGGAATAATTATATTATTCCATATTTATATATATATTTATATATATATAGGATATAAATATAGGATATTTTTGTATCCTATATTTAGGTGACAGTGAATCTGCTACTGCTGATTTGTCTATCTCTACCCTGTAAAGAAGTGATCCTGACATTGGAATCTGGTTGGTTACAGTAACCAACTTGTTCTTTGAAGGGAAGATGTGGTTTTTTTTATGCCATGGGAGAATGAGCATAATAAGCCTTAAATAAGGCTTATTATAATCGCCAATTAACAGCCACTCAAAAACCAAGGGACACTAAAAAAAAGTCCTGCACATATACAGTATAAATCAGAACATTCCAACACTGCATTATCATTGCAGGGGTTATAGGAGATGTGTGAGCAATTCAGGTTCATGAGGTCAGAGGTGAGAAAACTGTTATCAAGGAGTGCAGGTGTGAGAGGTAAGGGACAGAGTGTCTCCAGCATGTAGGAAAAGGAGGGTTGCTCCTGCCCAGCTGCAGGTATTTGCTGCAAGGAAACCATGCCCATCATCAGCACCAGGAGTTTTTCAGTGCCTTGGAGGACAATACAGTGAAATAGTTATACTGGGTAAATCTTTTGATCAAGGCTGTTTAAAATAGTATTATGGTTTATTACTCTCAGCCTTGTCATATAGCTGATGTTAATGTGCTCCAAAACAATTTCCATCAGAAGATGAGTTTGGTGCCAGAGAGAGCTATAGTTTTTGCCTAGTTTGTGTTGGCAAAGAATATACAGCAGTTCTGTTTACCTAGTGAGAGCTTTTCCTGGTCTTAAAAAAATTGAGGACCAGATATGCTTATGGCATAAGGGGCTTTTACTTCAGTATTTTAAAAAGGATCCTCCCTTATTGGTGCACGACTTTGCCAAGGTGGAATACACTGCAATGTGCACACACGATAGATTGTGTGTACAATTTATAGACCTTACAAATTAGCATGTCTAAAAAGGATGCCCCAATGGGAGGCCTGGATGAATGGCATGTTATTCCCCCATATGTGGAATCCCCCCCTGAATGGGCCAAATCTTTTGTTTTTAGGTTGTATTCTAGAGAGGACCTTGGTTTCCCAAGATAGCATAGGGTTTTCCAGCTCCCAGCTGCAAGGCCTTTAGGATGTTTGGTCTCCTGACCTAATAAAATACTGGGACTATTCTCAGTTATCAGACTTAAAGAATTAAAACTATGCATGCTAAGAATACTGAGGATACATAAAAGTTTATAAAAAAGGTATATAAATAAAAGGCAAAAAACCACCTTGGCCTTCACTAGAACAATCAGGAAAACAAGAAATACATCTTAAAATATGCTTCTATCCTTTCCTAGTTGGACTAGATTTCCAAGACCTTTTTTTTGAGGTAAAGTTATTTTCCCGGTTTTGTCATCTTTCATATTTTGTTTTGGCAAGTCAGTATTTTGTTTCTGACAAATTCTCATCTTACACCAGTCAGAGTAGTGATATACTGGGCACGCAGGATACACAATTGCTGACTGTCTTAATATGCAGTATAGGCTGCATTTTGATGACTTGAAACCCAGTCTAATTGCTAGTTTCTCTAGTGCCATTTCATCTTGCTGGCCCTGCCTATGCATTCCAGTCTCTTCCTTGTGCTGGCTGCAGCGTCTGCCAGCCCGTGTACAGCACAGAAAGTCAGCACTAAACAGACCTGACAGAAGAGGCAAGCGTTTTCTCATGATTCAGCACTCTGTGTCAGCTCAGCTGGAGCTGGCCCAAGAAGGCCTGATGGAAGGAGAGTGAAACTCTGGCAGGCAGCACTGGAATCAGTTTAGGCTGCCACAGGGCAAACACTTTTGTATCTCTCACAGCTATTTCTCCACAGTATCTGTACCTATCTCACAAAATACTCCTTTCCATTTAACACCCGTTTAACACTGATAGGTAGTGGCTAGTGTGTCATTCAGCTTTTGCAGCACCTACTTCACACACACACTGAGGGCACACCTGAAGGCTATCACTAAGACTAACAATGCAACACTTTTTTTGCTGTTTAACAATATTGTTAACAGCTGGAAATATAATGCATTACTTTGGCTAGAAGTTGTTTTTTATCTGCTTAAGACTATACAAGAAGACCCTTGGGATAACAGACCTGCAATCACAGTGTAATAGGAGAATCTGTATAATGACCTAAACCAACAGGAATGGCTACAATGAAAACAAGACCAGCTGGCTTGTAGTGTTACAAGTTTTCATAAAAGACAATATGGGCTATATTACATGACTAATAAAGCATTTAATGCTTCACTTAGCCATATCCATTTCTGAAGAAGGGTGTTTCTGTCATGAAGTGCATTTGTGACTCACAGGAGAAGGGTGATGATGCCTAAATGTGAGATAGCAAAAGTCCCAAATTAATGGTTCTAGGTGATGTTGTTGTAGGAAAGAAGAGTATGGAACTAGAGAGCTCTAGGGTCACTCATTTAGTAGTGAAAAACAACAGGAAAAGATCTGCAAACTGTGTTGGGGATGCATGTCTTGGGGTGTTGTGGTATTAGATAAAGGGTACTTGATCATTTAAGGACGGATAACAAACAGCACAGGAAATGGGTGATTTAGTACATCTCCCATCTGTTGGGTTTGGATAATTCTGTTATCCACCTTTGCCCTTTACTGGGGATAAATTGGCTGAGCTCCCATAAGGAACCTGTTCTGCTATACTGCCGTCACTTGTAAGAGTAGTTTGAGAATCCCTCAAAGAAAGCAATTAGAATGCTAGTAATTTTGTAATTAGTTCTCTTTTTTAGTTCTCTTTTTTAACTCTCTATCAAGCAGAAATTTATATTTGCTCATCATAGATTTCTTTCGTTTAAAGCAAAAGATACAAAGAGAAAAAGAAAATGTTTTGCTCTTACAAAGTTGCTCTTTGCAGTTGCATAGTAAACAAAATAGCTGTAATATCTAGTTAGTCACCTTTAAATTTGCTATGAAAATGGATTAAATGAAGCTTTTTTACTATGCCTTCTTCAGTCTGTCCAGATACCAAGCACTTCATCCATTGATGTTTTTAATGGATGGGTCAAACTAATATGGTCACAGTAGAGTTTTAAGCAACTCAGGTTTTGGAAGACTCAACAGCTTTAAACACTTGGCTCAGCCATCATTAACTTCTCTGAATTGTATTTAATTGCATTAAGTTTCTCCCAGAAATTGCAGCATTCTTTCATTATTTCCTGAAATTTAGTAATTATGGTTGCAGTGCTGGTATTTTAAGACACACAACAATAACCAGGCTGAAAATGTTTGATGAGTCAAGTACTTCTCCGAGCTTATTCTTCATCAATGATTTGGAAATAGCATTTTGCTTTAGATATAAAATTGCAAGGATTTATTTCTGTATGTGTTGACCAGTAATTGTGAATTAGAGCATTTTCTCTTTACTCTATTCTGGAAGAGTTCTCTGTGTTCCTGGTTTTAGTTTCTCTTTTACTTGCTTTGTTTTGATGAGGTTTTTTCCTTCTGTCATCTGAATACAATATTACACAGCTTTTCAGTATGGTTTTCATAGCTTCTCATGACAATAAAAGAGACATTTCCTTCATTGTGTTTGTTTCCAAATACATTTGAGTTGTTTCTTTTGTATAATGTTCTTGCAGAAGCAGGTTATTAAACTTCCATTGGGAAGAATACAGAAGATTAATTTCTAGCTCTTCTTTTATGGATTTAGACACATGATCTTTCAGGAATGTATTTCCTACAGTTCAGTAATGTGATCTACATAAAATATATATGAGGGTAAATACAGTCACTTTTCCTTTTCTTAGGAATTTTATATTAAAATAAAAAAGAAATCTGGTTGGTTTTCTTCTTGCTTGTGCTTTTTTCCCCCCTGTATTACTCCCACTTTACACTGAAATACGTTTGGAATGAATAATAGTTGTCAATGACTGGCAGGCTTACATTTTACTTAGCAATTAGAAGAATTACAAAGTGTTCAATTTATCAGAAAAGAGAGTGGCTAGAGAATTCTTTCACTCCCTTAGAGGTGGGTTATAATATGGGGTAGTAGTACTCTATGCTCAAAACACTATAAATTATTTTAGAGATATATTACACAAATTCAACGAGAATTGTATGTAAACTTGCCCAACTTTGGCCTAAGGGGCTCACATTTAGCACACCAATGAGGTGGAAAAGACAAGCCAAAAAGAAATGAGAAGGAATGATCTTTCTTTTTCTTCCACCAGGAATTCAGATTCCAGATTGGGAGGTTTTATCAGTGGACATGCCTTTGTTATTTTGTGCATGTATTTTATATGGAACAGAACAGTTTCTTCTGTACTTAACAAAAAGAGCACATTTCTTTGTCTATTCCAAAGGAAAGAATATAAAAAAAATCAATTGCTTCCTTTCACTCTGGCACCTCCTCATTGTGCATTTAAAGGCATACAGCAGAATGGCATTTTGATAGCCTTGCTATGCTGAGCTGTTAATGATATACAGACAATGAAGAGGACTTTTTTCTGTATGGATCAGAAATAGCAGACTAGAGAGAGAAACAGATGGAAGAGTAAAAGAATGCCTGGATCGCTGTCAGCAGAAGTGTTGCAGTTGGCTCCTTTCCTGTCCCCGAGGAAGCCCCAGAGCTGGGAGAGGCTCCTGCTGCCCAGCAGATGACATCAGCACGATGTGTTCCTGCGATGAGCTGTGACTTCTGACTGGCACGCCGGGTCTCTCATGGGACAGCAGTGCTTTACACAGACACCGACGAACTTTGGGCCTGAAAAGCAGCTTCAGACAAACTGTTCTCACTTTTGAGCACAATGACAATTCTTAACTGAAAAAGACAGTAATAATTGCCCTAACAATTACCCCAACAATATCACCCAGGAATCTTTGCTCTTACTCCTCTTCATGTGAACAGTAACCTGCTTTCTGCTCCTGCGCTTTTCACTGATTATAAGCTGGACGTCATCTTTTCTCAGAATCTCTCTCCTTCACTCTCTCTCTCAGACAACTGTGACAAATTACAATCAAATCCTTTCTAAACTCCTGTTAAGTGGATAATTAAGAGAAAACAGTAAGGTTATGCTTTTACCCAAAAAGTTTCAGATGATATATGTATATCATAATCGGATCCATTGAATCTCAACATTAAGAATGAATCACTTATTGCAATGAATATTACCATATTATAAACATAACCTAAATATTTTCATTTAGGTGAATGTGTTGGGGAAATGAAACACCCTACGCATGCTTTAAATTAGTCATTTTTCCTGAGAAGAAATAAAATGGTTTTTTGCCTGAATAGTGTGTTTCTATGATGCAAATTGATCATTATAATCTGAATTTTAAAAATTGCATTTATTCAAATGATTTAAGAACATAGATTCCCATGTCTGAATCTTGTGCATCTTACACAATGAAAAAATTGAAGGCAAATAAAATCCATTTCTGCTTATATTTTCAATTATATGACTTTCAAGTCATTGACATAATATAGATTTACATATTTCTGAAACTGTTAATTATATCATAAATCATGCATTTCAGGAATGTTAAAAAAATTAGTTAGTTTTACTTGTCTGGTTTTTTTTTCTTAGTCCATTCAACATTGCAGTTGGCAAAAGAAATTATAAAATATCTTTTGCTGTGCAAAACCTGCAAAGTTTAGAGAATGCCTTATATTTTATATTACAGCTTGTGTGATTTATCTGCCAAAAATCCAGAATTCCTCCAAAAACTATTCATGTAATAAATGAACACACTTGCTCTGTGAGACTCAGGAAAAAGTGGTCAAGGCCAAGGTTTTTTTTCTCCATTAAAAAAATCAAGTTGATAAAATAAAGAGATAAGTAGGAAGAAGAGAAAAAAAATGAAAGCAAGAAGATAAATAAGGGGAAAATGCACTAAGGAGAAAGAGAAACAAATAAACAGAAATTTTCCTTTTCCAAATGCCATCAGGGAAAATAACACTTTATTTGCTTGGTGTTCTTTGCTATTGCTCGAAAGCTGAAGGGATGATATTATTAAAAATGTAGTAAAGGTCTTAAAGAGGGAGGAAATCCTGGAAAGACTTCCAGGCACATGTACACGCCCTTCCCATAACCCAAAAATAAAACTGTTTGTTTAGCATGATTTAATGCAACATTAACACTTGCAATTTCCCTAAGCAACCTCTTCCCTTCCTGACATCTGGTACCTGTCAGATAAAGATATTTAATTGGTTTCAAACAATTTGTCACTGATAAATTCATACAGTTTGATTCCTTGGGTGCATGTGGGTAGCTCCTGTTAATATAGTCAGCCTTAAATTTTGCCCTGAGGACAAGATGTTAATGTAATACTCCATGCTGGAAACAAAGTTCACCAAGACCAAGGCTTCACTACTAATATTTCAAATTACTTTTTTTTTTTTTCTAAATGTCCCATTGAACTTTGAAATGTATCTCAAGCAGTGCAATCAGAATCAATGTCCATGCAAATGGAATTAATTCAAACACATCCTTCTTGTCCTAGTATTTTTGGAAAGCACAAAACCTCTTCCTTAGTAAATTGGCAAAACAAAGAAATGCAAAAAATAAGTATCCTGTGATGAATTAAGAACTTTGGAGTTGTGTAATATATTTACATTAGCACAGGCCAAATGGAAAGGAAATATACAGGATGTTCATTTTCATGCAACATTAATATTGGAGGTGTCAGTCCAGATGATCTATTTTGTAGAAGTTGTTCACAGTTACTGTGATGACATTGTGTATATTTTCCCATTAGTTCATTCCACATCTTTCTAGTGTGTGTATTGTACACATGATTTAACAAAAAAACAAAACTAAACAAAACAACCTGAGATTTTTGAGTTGAGATTGCTGCTGTTGCAAGTCTTCATAGCTATGTGAAAATTAATGAAGCATTTGGAACTGCTGATGTTAATTCAAATGAGGTTATGCTATGGTTCTTCTCTTCACTTCAGAAACAAGAGCCAAGTAAAACAGATTATGCATTCTGAAGGAAGAGGATATGATCTGACACAGAGGAGATGTACACAGCGTCTGCACTCTGTAAGGATAGATAAGAAACTAAAGAGACTTCATCTGTAATACTTCAGGAAAATGAGCATCAATTCCTAAGAACACTACAGGTTTTTGTTCTGGAATGCTTCTTAAAGACTTAAGACCCCATTTTTTTCAGCTGGTCACTGCAAAACATGCATTTATTAAGAAAGCCCGAAATCACTAAATCAAATAAGAGAGTTATCACAAGCACACTAAATTATCAAGCCATGCTCAGGTGATATTGTCTACAGTTTGACAGTCAACTTGTGAAAATCAATGAGCACTTAAAAATACAGCATGCAAGATAACAGAACCTCTCTATAGCAGGACCAATTGAAATAATCACACTTTCTTAGACTAAGACTATTTTGTCTGGGGTTTTAAAAATAAAATTGCACTAACTTTATGACAAGAGTCTCATCTCTATGCATTTCAAGTGACAACAGCACTTTATTATCTGGTGGGCAAAAAGGGAAATAGTAAAGAGAATCAGAATATGCAAGGATTATGCAAGATAAAGACTGGTTGACTTGGGTATATTTATTTAATATAGAGAAAAAATTATTATCTTCTTCCAATATAACATCTGTTTTTTAAATGTTTCCCTTTGCCTGCCAGTTGATTATTTATTTAAAAGACACTATGAAAGAGGGATCTGTCCCACTGTATGATTCTAATGTTCTGTATATTGAATTTATCCAAAGATTTTGCATACTATCTATCAAAGCTATCACCAAGAATTTATGTCAGTTAAACTATATCTGCAAAGCCATATATAAAAATCATCTTTTAATAAAGAAAGAACCCCTAAACCTAAATGCTTCTACTATGATAAATATGACTGAGTCCTCACTGTGAAATTACTTCTTCAGTTACACGTTCTTCCTTGTAATTTTGACCCCAGCATCACTTAGGAAGACAGAGACTCCATTGAAATTTTTCACTAATAGTTAAGTAACCCTCAGTAAGGAAATAGTTACATTAGGCAAGGCAGCAAAAAGGAAGGAAACTGGGAAGAAACAGGAAAGGGAAAATGTGATAGCTGAACTGAATGTGTAAGATTTGTGACAATGTTGACTTAACAAAATGTTAGCTCTAAAAGTAGGACCTTCAATAAAGGGAAAAATCCATGGAATATCCACGAAGAGGATAGGGATAGGAAAAGAGAAGACATACAGTAGGAATCAAGTAATCTGGTAATGGTATAGAGGATTAGCTGGATGTCTGTCAGGGAACAGTCTTGTCTCTATGCAAATGAGAGAAGTCAGAATTGAGTATGTAGGAAATAAATGAATGGCTGTGGGTCACTGACTGCACATTTTTCTGTCCCCTGAATGTGTGCAAACATTCCTGTGCATCACTAGTGCTCAGGAGCGAGGTACTCTCTGCCACACTGGGGTTATCTCTGTCGCCCAAACCTGCGAGCTGTAACCAGACACATCCCCCTGCTGTCATCTCCCAGTTTTTGTTTACTGATAAATATCATCTCTAGCAATCAAATACCCCTAGCAGAAAAGGACGCAAAAGCTATAAAGTAGAACTGGGACACTATACAAAAATTCTGAGAAGGCAGAAGAAGATAATTTCAGAAAAAAAATCACAGTGATTTTTTCAGCATTAAAAATTACCTTTTGATGAAGATTTTCCTAGAGTTAGATTATTTAGAGACCTTATCTAGCAAATGCCAAGTGAATATTCTAAAAAGGCATATTCAGAACAAAATGATGTTACATTTAGATGGAAATTCATGTATCTAGTTTAACCACTAATGAAACAATGAAAAAGAAGCGTAACACCATAACTAATTCCATGTAGAATGTTTTGAAACTGATCAAATTCAGCTCTTTCAAAAGACTTATTTCAAAGTTAGAAATTACATCAGAAGCACTTTAACGAGATGGAGAGATATTTTAATTCTGTGCTTGGGGTACAGAAGGGAGACTGAAGCATTCTCTAACTTTTTGCAGGAAGTCTGTCACACATGAAAGGACAGTGACTCAGCACACTCATCTCCATCTGCACGAGAAACTCTCCACCTCCAGGCATTCTCTCACCATACAGATAGGGGAAAAAAAAAAAAAAGTCACACTTACCTCAGAAAGTAGATTTTTATCCAGAAAGCAAGGAAGGTGTAGCATTTGGGAAATGGATAATTTTTTCCAAATGAGATCCACCAGCCTAATACCTTGTTAATTCAAAACCCGGAAATCCAAATGGACGTGTTGGTCTTCCACTGCTTCTCTCTAGGGCAGATCTCAGCTAACTGGAGAGTGTGGGGTATATATATTGATATAGAAATTGTTGCGATTGTCATGCAAGTAGCCCAGGCAATTTCAGACTTTATAGGTTCCATTGCTCAAGTTTTAATTCCTTTCTCATTTTACTGTTTTCTTTCTTTCTATGTTAGTCATGTGCATCTTTGCTTTACCTTCCACACTTACCAAAGAAATTAATGTTGTAGAAGAAAAGTTAAATGAATTCTCTGAACACTGTAGAGAAACTGAACGTGTCTTTGTTTTATGGTAAAGACAGTAAGGGATCTGTGTGAAAACCAAATAAAAGATAAGTTCACTGTTTATAAATGTAAATGACCCACACGTGAAAGTGGAAAAATAACTTTCACAAAGTGACAATATGATAACTTTTCAGATTAACTCTTATTACTCCAGATATTCTGGACTTTTTTGCTGATAAATATATCTGCAGATTGCAAAAACATGAGCTGAATGGTCACAGCCATCAGAGAACCAAAATGACTTAGGAAGCACACAAAGAATTAAATAGGAAACGTCCCTCTAAGGACTATTTAAACCTATGCTGTCCTGTGGCTTCAATTGTATGTGCAGTTGCCAATTTTATCTGAAAAATAATTGCATGAGGTGGAAGTGACCAGAGGCATGGAATAACTTTCTTACCACAAAAAAGAGGCAAGTTTACATCCTGGAAAAAAATCCCAAAGTGATAACTGAGGGGAGTTATGGTACATGTGTATAAACCATCAATTACATGAAAAAGGTCATATGTGAAAGTTCTGTTCAGTGCCTCTTACAACATGAAGTGCAGAAATATAAATGAAGGGATCAAATTCTGGAAGAAATATTGTCACAAGCAATATCCTGTACTGGTACTTGCACAATACCAAACCAATGAAAAAAAATAATGTCTGTCAATCTCTGATATGGGAACTCACTGAACCATAACTTGATTCAGGCATGAAGCCAGAACAGAAGGTAAAGGAAAGGGGATGTATTTGGTATATCTTAGTGAACTTTTTCCTCTTTTTGACTCCTGTTGGAAGTATTAGTATAGATACTCTTTTACTGTAGTTCAAAACATAGTTCTTATTCACTTTAGCATGTTTTTTTTTTCCTTTCTACCTCTTATTTTTTCCCTTTTTTACTATATTTTTTCTTCTGTCAGTGAGCCAGCCTCACTTCCTGCTGCATGCCAGCACAACCAGTTTTTCTATGCAGCAGTTTTGATATATTAAAAAGCATTTTATATCTACAATGGAATTAAATAATATTTTGCTCCCATAACTCCAGTTTTTAAAAAGAGAATTACAGAATCACTAAATGAAATAAAGCACCACATATGAAATACTTTAGTAAATCTCTCAATGAAGTGAAAATTTAAGTCTTACCTGAAAAATTAATTCAAATCACTTTGGGTACACAGGCACATATTCTTTTGACTAAAAGCTATGTAGAACATCATAAACGAAGTTCAGTGTAAAAGATGAAAATATTCAATTAGGAAGAAATGTCTCACCTTATATTAAATCTTTCTTATTTTCTTTGCTAATGATTTGAAATAAAGGGAAAAAACAGCTTGTTGATGACATTCAAACACTGGAATAAAAATCAGAAGAACAGAAAACACAGAGGAAGAGAACAGAATAACATCCAGTAAACAACAAGAAAATCTATTTTATAAGCAGACAATTTAACTTCTGTTTGTGGAAATCATAGAAGACAGGTTGTGAAACACATGAAAAGAGATCAATACTACTCCCCCCAAATTGTACAAAAATAGTCCATGAATTAATTGAAGCACTGAATTTTGTTCAATATTCCAGAATTTTGGAGAAGAAGAATACATTTTACCATGGTCAATTATTCCAACAGCTTGAAGAAGCACCCATGATAATTTGAGTGACAATGAAGAGAATGAAGAATGCCAGGTACAGATGTAAACAGGTTCCTCCACACTTGAAATATGCGTGCTTATGACAGGTCAGGCATGCTGGTGAGAGTTTCTTGTGCACCATGGGTGAGACAGAGGTCATGCTCCTCTATGTTGAGTGGGTTTTCCTATGTCAAGCTTATTTTCAAGGCAGACACAGGTGTTTTGAAGCTCATGCAATACACACTCACTTTGGTGTATTTCTTCAAGAGGCAGCCTGAAAATCAGTAACAATAATAGAATGAGAAAAAAATAGATAGCTATGCCTTTGAAGCAAAGGTTTCTGGCTACTCAGAGACTCATGTCATGCATGAGACCTGATAAGATTTGCATTATTTGAGATGAGAATGAGTGGGAAAAGGTCTATTCTGCTCCACATGGATGATTATAAAAGAAACTCTATGGTATGCACACTTAAGGAACTCTGCAGGCAGGGGAACAGTTAGATGAAACTGAAAAAGAACACCAATTCTTATCAGTGCAGAGGTGACAGGTCAGTGATCCTGGATAGTGTGTGCTTTTCTTCAGGATACAGAACATTCTCTTGCCACTACAAGAAAATTTTACTTCAGACAACCATGTAGCATAGCAAACAACTAAGCTTAATTTAATAGAACAGTGGATTGCATGATAATACAAATGGAACATTATCATGCCATATTTCAGTTACCTCACCCTCAGCTTTGTGAGCTTTGTGTCCTGTCTTGCCCTCCATGTCCCATTTTTCATCATTCTTGGCTCTTTATTTTTTTTTTTTTTAATCTGTTCCTTTTCCTTTCCTTATTTCCCACTTTTGGTCATTCTGTATGCATTTGTTAATTTTCCATCCTTTCACCCTTATCAAAAAAGGCATGGGGAAAAAATTTGAAAAAGGAGGGGGTGGGGAAATCCTCTGGTATTGATGGCAGCCAGTGACTTGTCCTTTTGACCTGATAAGCTTAGAAAAGCTGGACAGGAAAATACAGCATTTATCATTTGTCCTAAACTTCTTGCTTTCCAGGAGATAACTTCTGAATTCCTTCTGAGAATGCCACACAGTTATAGATGCTTTCCCTCCATGATATCATTCTAAACCTTAAACATTTTTTCATCTCTTCGGAACAGTCTGTGTAACATTCCTTGAGAAATCCAATTATTTTAGTGGCATAACTAAAACCAGGATTTATTAATAGATTTAATCAGATTCAAATAAGAGAAAATTTGCATATTGTAGCATGTACAGTACTTAGAGAAATTTAAACCAGAAAGTATCAGACTTGTTACATCATCATGTGATTTTAGACTGCTTTTCATCTCTTTGACATTTGTCTAGCCAGTCAGTCAGAGAAATAATCTTCTTGCTTTCAGATACCTGGAATACTATTTTTCTCTTCTTTGACTCAAATCTTGTAAAACCTTTGGGTTAGCCAGCTCATTTTTAAACACCAACAACCTGTTCTATTCAAACAAGGCCTAAGTATTACCCATTATGCTTCTCCCATTGCTTCTACTTACTCTGCTAGTCTGTGCTAAAAAAGGAAAAAAACTTTCCATTTTCTTGTTTCACCTTTATATTTTAACATCACAAGCAAAAATCCCTCTCTCCAATAACATCTGCCCTTGGTGCTGGCCTTAATGACTATGATTTTGCATGTTAATTGTCTTGGCAGGAGGTTACCACATTTTGCATGTTAATTATCTTGGCTTTTAAGGATGCAGAGTTTATGTAATTATTATAATTTATTCTTGGATTTAATTCTTGTCTGTCACATATGACTCATGAATGGATTAACTCTTCTGTCACACTTCTTCCTTTCTGTCAGAGACATAGAGAAGAAAAGATTTTAGAAGACGTGAACTAGGAAACAGGGAATATTTGATAAATTCTGACCTCCTGCAAGAAGGAAAGTTCCATTAAACTACTTAACTCATCAGCTCTTATCCTGTACTATTGCTGAAGTAGACTACCAAATTAATTTTATAGTAGTAAGTAATGGCAATGTTGGTGACATTTGGTCATGCAAGGACATTTTCCTCTAAAATTGTTAAGTTAAATAGAGAAATTTATTGGCACATAAGTGCATTTAGGATTTTATTTCCAGTACTCAAACACATGTAAAAATGCAGTACTTTCCTGTGATCTTGCTGATCAAAGAATATTTTCCCAAATAATATTAATAATCTATTGTAAAAATAGCATATATTATTAATTAGAAAGTTCACGCTGGAAAGGTGGAAGGTAAATGTCCACTGATAACAAAAATTGAGGTGTAATAAATATCTGTGATTGTTGTGATGTGAACAGTGTAGAAGATTAGAAGAAATACAGTTATTACATCTTCAGTAAGGAATTCTCCATCGTATAAAAATGTAGTTGCATGGGGTCACTGCAGTAGCCATGTCAGAGACCTCCAGCCAGACACACGTTCTGATTGCAGATGTTGCTCTTCAGCACTCAGGTGGACAGGAGTCCCTGATGCCTCTCCATGAGACCAGGGCTGACAGTCATTCCTTTTGCAGAAGACAGGTTGCTGTCTATGAGCTGTGTCTGCTGGTGAAGGATATGGGTGGAAGTGGATAATCTGTGAGGTATTCCGGAGAATGAGTGAGATTGATATGTTGTTCCCATAAACAGCTACAATCTCTGGAGTCTTGAACTTCCACTTCAGTGGAGACGCAGTCACTGGTCACAGTCACCATGGCTTTATTAGTGAAACATCATGCTTGTCAAACCTGATTTCCTTTTAGGACAGGGTGACCCACCCTGTTGTTTAAGAGAAGTAAGTTGATGTGATCTTCTTGCTTTTCACTAAAGCTTGTGATACTGTCTCTCACAAAATTCTTCTGGACAAAGTGTCCAGCACACAGCTGGACAAACACATCATGCAATGGGTGCATGATGGCTCACTGGCTGGAAACTGGCTCCCAAGTTGGGTACAAAGGGTTGTAGTGAATGGGTGACATCAGACTGGGGACCCGTCACTAGTGGGGTTTCACAGGGCTCCACCTTAGGCCCTGTGCTCTTCAACATTTTATGAATTACTTGGATACAGAACTTGAAGGGGTACAACTTAAGTCTGCTGATGATACTAAATTGGGATGAGCTGTTGACTCCCTCAAAGGCAGGGAGGCCCTACAGAGACCGCAATAAATCAGAGGGCTGGACAATCACCAACCATATGAGATTAAAGAAGGGAAAAGTGCCGATTCTGCACCTGGGATGGGGCAACCCAGGATGTACAGATGAAGTGGGAAATGAGAAAGTTGGAAAGCAGTGCAGGGTTAAGGGACCTGGGGAACCTGGTCCATGGCCAGTTGAATGTGAGCCAGCAGTGCCCTGAAAGCCAGGAGGACCAGCCCTGTCCTGGGGGGCATCAGGCACAGCATTGCCAGCAGGGCAAGGGAGGGATTGTCCTGCTCTGCTCTGAGCTGGGGCAGCCTCACCTCGAGTGCTGGCAGCAGTTTTGGGCACCACAATATAAGAAATATAAAGCTGTTAATGGGCACCACAAGAGGACAATGGAGATGGTGAAAGGACTTGAGGGGAACTTGAATGAGGAGAGGCTGTGGTCACTTGGTCTGTGCAGCCTGGAGAAGAGGAGACTGAGAGGAGACCTCACTGAAATCTTCAACTTCCTCATGAGGGGAAGAGGAGGGTTAGGCACTGATCTCTTCTCAGGGGTGGCAAATGACAGGACCCAAGAGAATGGCATCAGGCTATGGCAGGAGAAATTTAGGTTGGATATTAGGGAAAGGTTTTAAACCCAGAACTTGGTTGGTCACTGGAACAGACTCCCCAAGGAAGTGGTCACAACACCAAGCCTGAAAGAGCTCAAGGAGCATTTTGATGACACTGTGAGGCACATGGTGTGACTCTTGGTTCTGTTCTGTGCAGGGCCAGGAGCTGGAATTGGAGATGGTTGTGGGTCCTTTCAAACTCAGGATATTCTGTCATTCTGCAATTCTACAAATTTCGAAAAAATGAATAAGAACAGACAGTAGAAAGAAAAATCAATATAGAACTTTTGTCTCAATTGTTGCTAACTGAAGAGAAATATGCATTCGGACAACATTGTCCTCTCTCTCTCGTTGTCACCTGAAAGAAGAGAAACCCCACATTCAATGAACATTCCACTCTTCAATTTCCACCAAATCTTCAAGAATTTCTGCATTTTTATTGGAAAAAAAAATTGAGCTTATATTTTAAAACATTCAAGACTCTGTTTTCGAGAATTTATTTGAAGAGCTTCTCAGCCAGAATGTTAGGAAAATATATTACTTTTAAAAATCAATAGCCTTAAGTAAATATATATTGCAAATTGTGCAAATTTACAATATGCTACATATTGTACTATGTAGCATAATTATTACCTTGTTGAAATATTTTTTTTGAGGAGGCTATTTATCACATATCTAGCAACTATAAATAAAAAAACCCCAAAAAACGGCCGTGAAAAATGTATGAGAGAAATATGGATTGATTCCTGCACATACATGTGGCAAAATATAACTTTTATCAAACTTCAAAGCATTTGCATTTATTCTTTTTAATTGCATGTACATGGCATTCTTTTTATAATGCACATTCTGAATTTACTATCCCAGCAGTCAAACAGGACACGTTTCTCCTTGTTTTAGATGCCTTTGAAAAACAGCCAAAGTGGAGAGTCTACATAGAATTGAGCATCTGCAGACACTGTCAAGGTTAAAGACAGATCAAGAGAGGCAGTTTTATCAGTACATAAATAGCTAAGAGTTATAAATAAGAAATAAACAAATAAATGAAATCTATTCTCACTGGCATAAAATACATAGATTTAATAAATGTGTGTCATGGTGGTATGTTAAAAGACAGAGAGGGAAAGCAGATCAAACAGTTTTCCTGAGCATGATATGTCTTGCAAATTCTGAAAGGTAGTGCGTGTTCCTCTACTGAATTCATACTGCTTTTATGTGTTTGAGTTTTTAAATTTATGTAATAGGAATCCCAAAGGAGATTTAATTTCCAGTTTGTTCCTCACAGATAATTGCACGTACACAGTTAAACTCCTGCATTCACACATAGATACAGAATGGACTCATTACAAACCTGGAAACAAAGCCCCACCACAGATACGGTCTCTGGTCTGATTCCACTGCCACTGAAATTGAAAACAAAACTATAGTTGTTAGTAAAAAAAAGCAGTATTTAGTTCTCAGTGTTGTTCCCTTGCAAATGAGGATTCACTAAAATTCCTCAAGAGAAATGTTTCTTGGCTGAAATTCACCAGAGTGAACTGATCTTGTGAAAGGTATAGGTATTACTTAAACCAAGCTTTCAAATTTTCTTTAGTTTTGCTTTAAAACACCATTCTTTCCTTCTGCTTATTAAAAAACATCTTTTGATTTACTTATGTCAGTCTAGATGCAGATTTATTTATGTACATGACAACTGCACTCCTCTTAATTTCTACAGGTTTTAATCTATATATGTGCTGATATGGCCACAGAGTGGACATGGATGTACTTACCAAATCATCTGTGGCAGGACAAAGACTCTGAGATTAATTATTTCTGCCAAATTCATGAAGGTTTAGATAACTAAGTTTTAATAATTTTAAAGTAGGTTAAAAATAACGAGCACAGCAAGATCTGACTAGATGCTACCGTACATGAAGCTTGAAGAGTATGCCTTAGGTTCTAACGCAAATAAGAGTGTTATCTAGCCAGGAGACTAAACTATTCCTGCTTGATGTATCTGGTGCAACCCACAATACTGAATTAAACTGCTGGTAAAAAAATCCTAAGTTTTATATTTAAGCGGGAATACTGCTATAAATACATTGTTCAATACTGTCTTGCAAAGTCAATAAAAAGGCCAGTTATTTATGCAGAATCTCACATGTGCCTTCACTTACAGAAGGATTTTATCCAGTGTTCTAGTATTCCAAAGAAATTTCTAAATTCATCCATGTCTTTGTTTTTCTCCTTCTGATTAAAGATAGAAATAGCTTTCTCTCTCCCCCTCTATTTAATAATTATACAAATATTTACCCTTTGTTTATCTACTTTTTTCCTTCTATTTTCTTGTGGTTTTATTCTACATCTATTCTTTTCCCTTTACTACATTGTGTCTACTGCATATTTTCCAGTATATCTGTATAACTTCATTGTTTTTATTCTTTCTCACTTTTCCTGCTTTATAGTTTTGAAAATGGCCATTAATGAATATTAACAAGTACAGCAGAGCAGAACAGCTGCATCAATTATTAATTTCTTGATGATGCCCTCAGTTCTGCAAAAATTTCTGTAGCATAGTTCATTAAGAGCCTATAACCACTACAAATTTTCTTCCATTTTATTGGCTGCTTCCTGAAATGAAAAAAATTTTCTCAGATTAATGGTACCTACAGGGGCAATAAAGACAGTAGGGTTTTGGAAGGTGATTTTACCTGTTTTGTTTGTTGAATTGTTTAGTTAGGGGTGTGGTTATTTGTTCCTCTCCTTCTTTTTTTCATGGTGGCTGATGTTTTTCTTTGTGTTCCTCTATAAGTAGTTAAAACTAGATCATGTATCTCAAAACAGAGACAAGTTCAAAAGTAGCTAGGAGGGACAGTTACTGAAGTTTATGTGATGAGAAAAAGGAGCTGAAGGTGTAAGATTTAGAACAGACAACAACATAATTTTAAGCTGAAGATAGATAGATAGCTACAAAACACAAATTAAAAGATATTCTTTTATATTGAGAGAAATGAGAAAGACAAAGATCTCCCTGGAGCACTGGCATGTCTATTCATGTAATGGATTACATTTGCCAAATGTCTTGGCCTGAGATTTTCTTCAGTTTTAAGCACTAGACTATTAATCAGTCTTTTAATACCAGTCTAAACTCGAGATGGTCTTTCACCTTTCATAATGCACATTTCTTATTTTTTGAGAGGTCTGTGCCTTAAGTTCTCTAACAGCAGTTAATTTAAACCTAAAATTATAGAAGAGAAAGCTCAAGGTGGAGACATTCTAGTAAGACCTTTCAGAGTAAAACAAGCTTTCATCTTTCAGAGTGCAGCCTAATGTTCTGGTTCTATTTTTGGGAAGAAACAAAGCACCCTTTCTGTAGATGCCTTTTATGGCCATAGCCAACTCAAAGCTCAATGGCAATGAAAATAAGGCTACTATGCAAGACCCAGGGGTAACACTTCTCAAGTTAGATGAGAGTGAGCAGGCCTACAACAGAAGGGAAGCAGGATAGCTGCCCTTACTCAGCAGCATCACTTTCAGTTCAGTGCATCTGACTTTTCTCTTACAGGAGGACCTTTCCTTACAGAACTGTTGATCTGGCAGATTTTATCAGCCTTAGGTTTGCTATTAAGAAAGTAAAGAATATTTTCAGTACTGGGTAATGTTCAAGTTTCTTTTCATCTTTTGGCTTTGTTTCCAGTCTAAAAAGTACTTACTTTGTAAATTTTGTTTCTGAATACTATATCTCTTAGTAAACAAACTAACAAACACAAGAAACTCCAAGTTTCTTTTTCTAGATACCTTCTTATGAGTTCTATATGAGCTTTTTATATATTATCTGAACTGCAGTTTTAAAGAGTCTAAATACTTCTTAGGGCACACAGAATGCATATCCATTGTCCACAGTACTGTGCAGAATTTAAAGCATTTACCAATACACAAGTTACAGGTATAAAGAGGGAAAATAACTCAGAATCAAAGAGTATAGAGGAAACTTTAAAAAACCAAAACAAATTATTACCTCGTGGACTGCCCATTAGGTATTATTACAGCAAACTACAGCAAGAATCATAAACAATTTCAGTACAATTTAATAGATCTTAACTACAGATGAAGTACCAGTTTTCAAGTAGTCATCTTTGAATGAATTAGTCCACTTGCTGTGTTTAAAAATATTTTTGAAAGGAGAGACCACCCTAGAACTAATTCCAATGTTGTGAATGCTGGCTATTCAAGGTTCAGCTTCATTTATCTGGTTGACATTTTTACTGTGATATCCAACAAAAAAAGATAATTAAGTCAGAAAAGCTCCTCCATTTTGAAAGTGGATTGATGGAAGTAAGTGAAAGTATACCTTGACTATACATGGGTCTTCTGCAACAACTGAGCTGAGTTCCCAAGCATTACTTTCAAATTCTGTAAGAGGTTTTAATGTATACCTACCTACTCAAACTGTTAATTATTGTCTTATCTTGAACTGAATGATTGCATGACTAAGGAAAAAACAGTACGTGCAAAAGAGAGTCTTATTGTGTTATGATTCTTCATGTGAAATTAAATTTTTTGGCAAGATTTATATGCATTTTTGCCAAGATCTAAACACCTGCTTATTTCTCCATTGTGACATTGTGTCACTGGCAATGAGGTCCGCAAGTGAATACTTTTAGAATATTTAGAATATTTAGTATAAAAAGTTATCAAACCATTATTCTTCTGAGATATGATATTTATATTAATATTGATATGATATTTATACTAAAAGAGACTGTAAAGAACAGCAAGCACAGGCTGAGAATATAAAAATAACATTTTAAAGATGAAATGTATATGTCAGATGATCACTAATAAAGTGTTTTTTAATTGGTAAGCAGAAGATACTTCAGAAAAGAGACATTCCAAATCAGTCATGTCTGTGAGGAGAAAACTGAAACTCCTAGCTACACAAAGTCTTAAAAGATTTTAAATTCAAAGGAAAGGTCTAAATAAAATTTAAATAAGAAAATGCAAATTTTAACATTAGTCTCATAGCAACTGAGTAAAACAGAATGGAAATACAAGTTTAAAAAGAAGTTTTATTAGTGACTGCTTATCCTCCTGCTTAATACTATTATTGTTATTCGGTCCTTTCATTCTAGTCACACGTTCATTTACACCCATCTGCACTCCTGTCAGCACAGCATCCTCATCACTAGCAAGAGACCCACACCCCCAGAGCATGGCTGTATTTGCTTCCTGAGTTCCTTCAGCGCTCCTTCAGCTTCTGCTGTTCTTGCCTCTTTCCTTGCAGTGACCTCCAACCTTTATTCTACAGTCATCTGAGCATCTCTGTGCAGTCAGCTAGCTGGTCCCCAAATTGCTCATCCATGCATATGGATACACATGAATCACACACTAATTTTTACAGGACAAGGACATTATAATAAATTACAAGCAGACAGTAAAACCCTCTAAATGATCAGATGTTACTGTCATAACCTCAACAGCACAGTAAATTTGGCTTCAAGAGCTTGTATCTATATAGGAATACCTTCTAAGGCTGTCCCCCCCATCTTGTTAGACTGGATGTTGTCTGCTGCATCTTTTCTTTTTTTTTTTTTTCTTTCAGATTGTAGTTTGCTTCCCTTTTCATAAGCAGGAGAAAGGAATTTTTTATACCCTCTGTTTAATAAGTAATTTTAAGTTACCTTACTTTGTTTTCTGTTTTCAGTATTCCTCAATGCTGAGAGTGATGGGATCTGTAGAATCTGTACCCTGAGGTCTGCCCTTCCTACAGGAGCAATTCATGGAATGCCAGCAATGATCACACGTGGATGAATAGGGTCAAGGAAAGGTTTTGAACCACCTTCATTTTTTAAGGTGCTTGTCATACAAGGATATTTTAGTCTCATCCAAGTATTCATATTATGAAATCCACCCACCCATGAGAATTTTTACTAGCATTTTTCCTGTTTTGATATTAAAATTTGCTCAAATTTGCTGAGTCCACCATTTCAAAAAATATGATCTCCCCAATGCACTTTTAAAATAAGTTTAAATTCTGTCTCCAGGCCTGTAAATTTACCACAATTTTTATTTTTGCTAGAGTAAACAGTATCTATTTTCTCAGAAGCTTTTTATGTTGAAAAGTCTACCTAACAAATGTCCTTTGTCCTTTATTTTATTTTATACAAGATAGCAACACATCTAGTATTTCTCATGGCTTTCTTACAGAAATGAACTGAAATGTGAAAGAGGTAGCATGCTGTAAGTTTTCCATGTGAAATGAATTTGATTTTGTCTTAGTTCTGAAATCTCCTTTTGGTGGTATATGAAGATTTTTTCTTTATGGCAACTTATGTTATGAAAATTAACAGAACTCCTGTGCTGGCAAGTTTTGCAGACGTGTTTTATACCTGCTTTTGTCAGATATCTGCTGTAAGTCAAGAAACTGATAGATCGTGATATTGAGAAAAAAATCTGAAAAAAATTAAGAGATTAAGAAAGCTTTTTCTGTCTTTATTACCCTCTCTTGCTTGTAATCACCAGTTGTTCAGTGGTGGAACTGGCTGCAGTGAGCAGATGACAGCAACACAAGAGGGTTGTTGGCTGTCTAAGACTGAGTAGCTCAACCCACCTGGGCTTTGCAGCAGTTTTCCCTCTCCCATCTGAGAATTACAGCCAGTTTCGTCTCGTAGCCTGCTTCATTTCTCTCAGTTGTCCACTGTTTGCAAGAGGCCCCCGACACCATTTAAATTCTGGTTGAATTCTGTTTTGAGGGCAAGTGGCGTGTTGACAACCAGATGACTCTTAACCAGCAATGATTTTTTTCATCATCTGATATAACATATATCTCTGTCAGAGATCATTGGAGAGTGGACTTCCAATAAAACTGATACCACTGAAAGAGAAAACAATATTATCTGCAGAAATTACATGTTTTATTGTACCAGAAGTTCTTTATTTTCAATCAGTAATATTTCCAGTGACATTTGAGCAATGCATTATACATTCATAGCTATGTGAAGAAACCATGCAAAGCATATTAAACAAGCTTTCCAAGAAAGACAAAGGAATCTAGATGCTAAACTCCCAAAACTTACTGAATGAAAGAACCTAATTAATTTACATTTTTTTCAAAAATTTCAGATCAAATAAAGCATTTCCTAAAAAAATGTTATCTGGAATTGTTCTGCTTTATACTGATTTCTTAGACAAATAAAAATTTTTGAAACAATTGTGATAAATTTTTAATAATATAACTATAACAAGGTTATAGATAGATTTTTTAAAAATTTATATTTTTTCTTAAAAATTTGGCATAGGCCATTGCTGCACTATAAATTTTGGGTTGTATTTACTTCTAAGTAATATGTATCTTATTCACAGATTATTCTGAATTGTGATAGACCTGCAAGGATCATCAAGTCCAACTGCTAACTGGATAGCCATGGGGATTGAGCTCACAGCCCTGGCATTGTTAGCACAATGCCCTAACTAACTGAGCTAAACTCAAAAAATTCACAATAATTTAATAATAAAGTAATGCAGCAACTTCTTACACCTCTTACATATCAAACTCTTAATAAAAAAGAAGTCTCATAAAAGATTTTAA
Organism: Zonotrichia albicollis; assembly: GCF_047830755.1. Classification (NCBI taxonomy): domain Eukaryota; kingdom Metazoa; phylum Chordata; class Aves; order Passeriformes; family Passerellidae; genus Zonotrichia; species Zonotrichia albicollis. Next base: position 136,307,953 of record NC_133819.1, read on the forward strand.
TTTATCATCATTCTAATCCCTCTATTTTACCAGTTACTTGAAGTGTACACTGTGTATTTTAAAAAATTCAAATTACTATTCAGCATTCCCAAAATACAACCCTTCAGAATCTCTTCTGCCTGTGATTTGGCTGATCTTACCAATCTCTATATTCTTTCTTAGCTCCTTCCTCCCATCTTTTGCCAATAGTACACTGAGTGGGCTTGATTTTTGCATTGGCTGCATTATTAGGGAAAATAGTCATTGCTATGAAAACATCTTTTTAGTTACTACAAGGCTCAGATTTGTATATTTTTAGGGACTTTGAGTACTGCAAATAATGTAGAAATTTTCTTGAGCACATATGTACATGTTTAAAGCAAAACATTAACAGACCAAGATATAAGGTAGAATGTTAATTTGGGATCCAGTAAAGGCAAAATAAATTTGAAATAAAATAAAATAAAGTTGAAATTAAAAAAATACATCTCAGCAAAATTCAGGTGCTTCTTAAGGCCTTTCCCTCTTTCCTTCCATCATGGTTTATGTTAATGACATTTATTTCTCAGCTGTCACTCTGAATATGGACTTACCAGAGCTCAGTTACTAGACAGTAGCGACTCATAACAGCAGTAATCTGAGAGCTGCTACCCATCTGTCTGGAATTCCTGCATTTCCATTCTCCCAGATATTTTGATCTTATGGGCCTGATCCATCATTTTATCATTAACTACAAGAAAAAATAGAAGTAGGGACACTGTTATAGAGAATCAGTATTTCAGTGTTGAAGTTTCTTCCATTTGGCTGACTTAAGCCGGGATTTAGATTTAGAACCTAACTGTGGGGTTATTTTCTGCATGATCCAACATCCCTTTGACAATTCTGTAACAGCTGCAGTTCTCATCCTCAAACAGTAAAAGTGAAAAGCAAAGAAAAAATGCTGGTATGAACTTGCACAGTCCCTTATCTCATTGGAAAGAGGAATCACTTTAGTCTTTTCTATTCCTCCAAAGCTCTTAAGGATATACATCAATCCTCCCCACTGGATGCTAGGTCAGTAGCAACTTCACAGTAAAAAATTTTATTGCAAACCTGAAGGAGACAGTTAAGGGAGGAAAAAGGAATGAGGATACTCTAGTTTAATATCAGCTGGAAATGGAACACCACACAGCCAGTCACTCACTTCCCCCAAACCCAGCAAGATGGGAGAGGAGGATTGGAATGGTAGATAAGAGACAACTCATGGGTTAAGATAATATTGATTTAATAACTGAATTATAATAATAATATTATAATAATGTAATGAAAAGGAAAATTAATTTTTAAAAGTGAGAAAAAACCCCAAGAAAAACAATTGCTCACCACCAACCAATGTCTAGCCAGTCTCTGAGCAGCAGCCCCTGGCCAGCCTTCCCTCGTGTTTATCTGCAAGCATTGATGCCATTTGGTCTGGAATATCCCTTTGGCCAGCGGGGGTCAGCTGTCCCAGCTGTGTCCCCACACATCTCCTTGTGCTCCCCCAACCTGTTCATTGTGTGACAAGCAGAAAAGGTCTTGGCTCTGTCTAAGCACCTCTCAGCCATAGTTAAAGTATTGGTGTGCTGTCAACACTGCTTTTATCCCAAATCCAAAACACAGCCCCATACCAGCTGCTAGGAAGAAAATTAAGTTCTACCTCTACCAAAACCAGCACAGAGGACAAGATCTCAAAACAAGTTCATTCCTGTATTAATAAGAAACCTCTGTGAATTTCACAGTCAGAAACACAGCCATTAGGTTATCAAATGTTTTATCTATTTTGAAGGAACATTGCTGAATTGTAGAAATTCATTGACATAATAATATGCCCTGGCTGGTACTGCTCAGGATCTTTAAAAAATCCAAAGTAATGATATTTCATTCTAATTTTCTTCTCAGGCAACTGAATTGGCAGTCCTGACAGAAAGAGAAAATTTACTTCTACTCTCCAAAATTTTCTGAAAATTTTGTGATAAGCTTGGAAAAAGTTAGACATTGTTAAAAATCACTCTGAAATACAGAAGTCAGCTGGTTTATACTTAGCTGTATTTGCACTCCTTTGGTCTAAGACCACAGCTTCCATATACTGGAATACTCTTCTTTTCCTATATAAGGGTTTGGGTTTTTTTTTTGCTATATGTGTTCTCAGAAATTATGAGTATAACCTGTGTAAAAAACGTGTAATTCTGATTTCAATATAGTGATAGAGCAAAGAAATTAGTAAGAACAGAGGTTCCAACTCATGTACAACTATAGTTACTTTGAACAGAGTGTTAATTTCTAAAATTTCAGTTAATTGACAGTAAATTTCTTAACAGTCAATCCTGAATAAGGCATCCAGACACCATCAGAATTAAGCTCCTAGTGTTTTGGTTTGTGAAAGAAGTTAGATTTTTAATGGCTGTGAACAAATATACATATTAAAACTTTGTGCTTTCTCTCTAAAAGGCATTTCCTTGCTCTTAATATTCCTTTGATTTGCATCATATGAGACAATATTTGAATATAGTGCCAAATCACTCAGTTTGACTAGAAAGTATGCTGAACAGCTGATCTTTCAAGACTGTCCCTAAAAAAGAGAGAGAGCTGAGTCAATATCAGAAACAGACATATCTCCCTCCTTTTCACTCTGCTCAGTGTGGGTGTAATTTTTTTCACAAAAATTACATTGTTGAAACACTGACCTGATTTCAGCAATGGCAGAATTTTAAAGATTTCAGTGTCTAGAGTCAGCTAAGCACTTAAACTTATCCATGCCTTTTCAGCCATTTCAAGCTGAAAATTTCCCAAAAATATTAAAGGGGGGGGGGAAATAAAAAGAAGAAGGTAGTTTCATGCTATTCCAATCACTTTTTTGTTTGTGCCTAACTGTATTTTCTGCATAATGAAATTACTTCTTTGTTTTTTTCCATTTCATCTCAGTGTTCTTTCACTGATTTCACTAAGAATATACAGACAGACACAAATTAAACAAGACCAGAGGTGAGTTTATGCTTCTTTCTCTAAAATTCACTGCTGTTCAACATAATGTGCATGTCATGGATTTTCTTTGTTTAGAATCTTCTTCCAAATTAAACTAAGGTAGAAAATTCAAGTAATTGGAGTAACTTTATTATTACAATTTTGCAAACTCTAAACCTTGAAGTATTATATAAATCCAATTTATATGATCATTGGGTGGTGAGGGGCAGGGAGAAAAATTTGAAACCATTATTTATAGTAATTTTTCTTAGGTATCTGATTTCAAAACTTTTTGGTCACATTTTTAAGTTCTACCTGTAAGTGTGAGACACATTTCTGTACATTTCTTCTAACAGTGCAGAAGAATAGCAATATTGAGTTATCTTTGAGATATTAATTAATATTTATACCTCAGAAATTGCATTTTTCAGCAAGAAATATTTTTTCTTAAATTTATAAATTTTTTATAGGTAGTCCATAAGCTGTTCCTCGACTTCTGAATTGTCAGGAGGTCTCTGCACAGTGGATTTAGCATAAAGTCCCTGCTCAGGGGGAACGGAAGGATTTAGTGGGAATCAGGGAGAGGGAGGATCAAAGGATGTCCTGCTAGACACATTATTGCTTTCTCATCCCCTGTTTCTCTTGTGCAATGGCAGCTATCTGCATTAGCAGGAGAAGACCAGGCTAGAGTTGTAACTCTGGGAAGCAGCTGTGGAGCCTCAAGGCTTGTTCACACATCCCCCTCTGACTGCAGCTGTGCAGGCAAAAAAATCCAAAAAGATCTTGCTTTGTTGCAGCCTGCCTCCAGTAGCCAACATTTTAACCTTCCCAACCGCATTTGAGCTGAAGCTCTGCAGGAAGGTTCAGAGGAGCGGTCGATTTCCAGGGGCAGTAACCTGTGTGGAAAAGGACAGTGGCAGAGAGCTGGCAAGGGAGTGGGAACTGAAATTTCTGCAGGCAGAGTAAAATGATGTGTCAACAGCCTTGCCAAACAGGGATTTCTCCATCACTCTGAACTTCACTTCACCACTAAGGCTTGTCTCTATTTCTTCATTTATGTCTTGTGATCCACAACGGGTAAATTAATGTAGCAAAAAAGGTAGTCTTATCAAATGTTTTTTTATTAAGAAATTGACACACAAGTATTTAAGTGTGTGCTTTTGAATGCTAATAGGACAATATCTGGGTCTGATAATCTCCTGTGTCCTATGGAAATTTTCATCTACTTTTGTGAGATCTTTGTTTGGATGGATTTTAGTGAAGTCTTAACTTGCTCCTTTCCAATGTTCCATAAGTACTCAGTGTTTAAATACTTTGAAAACATGAGCCTCTTAAATTTTTTGAGATTGAAGATTCAAAGAAAAAATTGTTATCTGAAGGCATAAAAATCCATTTTTATAAATACTAAAAAATATCTTTTTTTCAAAATGTAAGGGGAGGAATGAATTTCGGAATTAAATACCAAAAATACAATAATCCCAGTCTTTCAAAACCTGAAATAATCCATTCAGCACCAGCAATTTATTAAAGTGGAATGGGTTTGAAAATAATAAGTATCTGCCAGAATCATCTGTGAATTCAGTTCCTTAATGCTTGCACCCTTTGATTTAAATTGAGTTCAGTGGTGAAGAAGCCTTGTCATTCATAAATAGCAGATTAGTATTATATTTTGTCCTTTCCCTCAAAAACCCCAATAATCTATCACAACTGTGTTTAGGAACTGATAAAGGATTTATTCTGACTGTTTTATGAGGCTGTGTCTTCCAACTAATTTGTACAGACATAGCATTTTCTCACAGGACCAATGCACAGGCAGCCAACAATTAACTTTGTCAGGTGGCTAGCAGCCATAAACCAATTATGTTTCAATGCAGATCTCTTCAACCTCTTATAAATAAAAAGGAGAGATGCTATAATAATGGAAAGCTGAAAGAGTAAATAGAAGAATTCTTTGCTAACATGATAAATAACCTATTTGCTATTCAACTGACTCATGTTCAGCAGATTTTGTCTTGCTGATTGCAAGTAGTCAGTACTCTGAAGCAATATAAATGGGACTGAAATGCCTACAAGTCTGTCTGATCTGCTTTTCTGTCACACTGGTTTTGCCAAGTGGCACACACATTCTCTCTGACTCTAAGGTTAAAACTTCCCACAAATGGAAAATAATTAATTTTGGCTACACAGTCTGACCCTGCCCATGCCGCTAATCACTCTGCTACAGACTAAAACACAAAGGCCAGCAGAGCTCATGTAGATTCTCATCACAATTAAAATCATTTGAGTACCAGAGACATACTCTTGCCTGCCTGACTCATATGGTATGACTGTCATCTGAGCTGTCATGTGGCTATGAGCTTCCACAGCTCAAGTAAATAAGATTGTAGCTACTTTGGGGATTCTCTTACTGGGGCATGAGTTCTTAGCTGAAGATATTAACACATGCATTCACACGGTGTAGCAGCCATACTTCTGTGGATGATGACAGACACATGAGAGATGCAATTATTATGTAGTCCCATTTAATTGGTTATGTAACAAAGCTGATGCAGCTGGACTCAGAGGACCATATTAGCAGAGAGCAGTCTTCTGCTGCAGCACTTGCTGTGCATCCGTGTGTGTGTGTGTGTGGTTCTGCTCAGCACAAATGCCAAGAACCACAACCATGCTACAGCTGCTACTCGTGTGCCTGTGTTTTCTCTCGAGAGGAATCGGTCCCCATCCTCACAGAGCTGTCACGATCTGACTCATCTCAGACAGCTATGGCTAGACTGAGCTTGTTTGCTTTTATTTTCTGTTTGTTGATCTGTCCTTTGATATTTCAGCCTCAAATTATCACCATGCTTGTAAATTATAAATGTTTAGCCTCTTTCTTGCCACTGTATTTTATGCTAAGAAGTGAAGACTTTCTGTCCCTAAGGGATGAAATACAAAACTTTAACTTGAGACTAAAATAGACTGTGTATATCATACTTTTTTCTTGACTGACACGGTTGGTCAACAAGAGGTTTCTTCAGTTCCCAGGCTTGATAGATGCCTTTCCTTTTCTAAAAATATGGTACTTTCCACAGAATCAGCCCTAAAGCTATATGGCTTCCAATTTGAATGGGCTTCAAAGCATTCCTTGTAAGCAACAGAGTCATATGAGGTGTGTGGAATTCACCCACATTTTAACATAAAAGGTTCATGGTGAATATGTTGAGTTTTGCTGATTTCTCCCATAAGCACTTCTCATATTGGTGATCTTGGCTGCTCTAGCTATAAAGCTGCTGACACATGACTGTTTTGTCTACTGTTGAGCAGTGCTCCCACACAGATCAAGGCATCATCTCCCAAAATCCCCTCAACACCAGTAGGATGAGGGTGGACAAGAACTTGGGAGGGAACACAACCAGGACAACTGACCCAAATGGACCAAAGGTGTATTTCATACATCTGATCAGCAAAAAGTGTTAAGAGAAGGTGTGGAGCATGGGATGGAGGGAGAGGGTGTGTTTTGGTTTTTTTTGTTATGACATTTGTCTTCCAGACAAATTGCAGTATGTTCTTAAGACCTAATTCCTGCAAAGTAGCTGGACATTGTCTGCTGAGTGGAAATAGAGAATAATTCTTCTGCTTTCCTTTGCTTTTTTTGTGTAGTTTTTGCTTTTTCTTTATTAAACTGTCTTTTTCTTGACCCTTGAGTTTTTTCTGTCTTATTTACTTCCCACCCTCTTGCTGAGAGGACAAATGATAAAAGAGCTTAGTGGGCACCTGGCATCCAGCCATGGTCATCCTACCACAATGTAGAATTCTAGAAGTCTTAAGGAAAAAATAAAATTAAACATCCAGTCAGCCTTGTAATTTTATTCCCAGTCTACTTTTGTCTCTGCTTTTGTAATTCCCATTTCTTTAGTGTGTCAGGATGTAAAATTGTCATATTTTATCTTTCATGATACATACCTAATTTTATTTTCAGATCTTTTATTATGTCTTGTTATTTTTTAAAGGCAACAGGCTAGATGATCTATGGAACACATGGACCTTGTAAGATCAAGGTGCATTTGCTGCCCTACTCAAGGCACAGTCCTACTGAATCCCACTTTTGGAACCATTATTCAAGATGGCCTTGATAAATTAATTCCTCAGTTTTGAATTATAGTTTTGCAGGAGTCACAAGTGATGTTTTATATTTATGTTAAGGAATAATCATTTTAAATTTTAACTTTAGAGATTTTTATTTATCACTTTCCAGAGTCACAGATGCTCAGGAGGCTTCCAGTTTTTTAACTCAAACTTTTTATTATTTTATTCCCTGTTATTACCTTCTGAGAAGACTTAATGTATTCTGATTTTCAGGTGAGCATGAATACATCATGTTCTGTGTGTTTACTTCATTTCATTCGTCTTTCAAAGTGGTTTATTTATGAGTGTAGGCTGCTCTAGTTGTAGGCTGATTAATATTAATCTAGTCATCTGCTGAATTACCATATAGTCAAATGATAACAATATTCATTCTGACTTTATGTTTTGGATGTAAGCATTCATTATTTCACACATTTTTCCCCCTTAACCTCTATATATGTTAGAATTCAAACATACACTTGTAAAAAAAAAAAAGCAACAACAAAAAGAATATCTGATGATGAAGCAAATATCAAAAGCATTAAAGAGGAAAATTTGTCTGAATTTTGCAACACAAAAAAATAAATTAAAGTTGAAACAACATAGATTTAGGCACACCAGAGAATTTAGAAAACAAATAGCAACGGGACTCAATGGGTCAAAATGGAAATGTAAGGAGACACAAACAAAGAGAGATTCAAGTTCATAACAAAAGAAAAGGTCAGTGTTGGAACTACCAGTTAATGCAGTTTTAAACAAGGCTGTTGATACTTATATTGGTATGTGCTTCTACCTAACCTGAGAAACTATGTCCAGTATGATGGCGGAAGAGACGATGTGGGTGTTTTTATCACTCTCCACAACTTCCTGAAAGGCAGCTGTAGTCAGGCGAGGGTTGGTCTCTTTCTCCAAGCAGCAACTGACAGAAACAGAGGACACAGTCTCAAGTTGCATTGAGGGAAATATAGATTGGATATTAAGAAAAAGTGACATAATGGAAAGAGTGATAAAGTTCTGGAATGGCCTGCTCAGGGAGATGGTGGAGTCACCATCCCTGGATGTGTTTAAAAAAATACTGGATGTGGTATTTGGTGCCATGGTTTAGTTGAGGGGTTAGGTATGGGTTGGACTTGATGATCTTGAAGGTCTCTTCCAACCTAGTGATTCTGTGAATTCTGTGAAAAGTATTGAATACTGTAGACTTTGATCTCACCTTAGACTTCACAGAATGACAAAGCCAAACACCAGCAAGGGAATTGCCTCTTTCATCACACAAGCACAGTCAATGCACACATTGAGTCCCATGGGCTGGCACAGCTCTGCTCTGATGGGAAGGCAACCCTGACTGTACAATTGTGTGTAAATATAGCAGTATACCATTTCATGTGACATTGTCATTCTGTGCATGTGCCCAAAGAAAAGGAGTTATTGCATGAGCTATGGGCTCCTGGAGGCTCTCTCAGTTTCCCCACTGGTTCCTCTGGTTTGGGAAACCCTCCTGCACCACACTGGAGAGCTCTGCTGTCAATTGTGCCAGCACCAGAGCTGCTCACCTCAGCGACTGAATTTCTTTGATCCCTGGGAAGCAGTGGACAGCAACCCATTGCAGTGTTTCATGCACTGTTTTGCTCATGGCCTTAGATCCTGCAACACTAATTAACTCAATAAGAGGGAAGAAAATAGCAGAACAAAGAAAAAGCAGACGACCAATATTATCATATCCTGTGAGCGGATGAGTGACTCATCCTGAGGTAAGTCTGTTTTCCTTGTCCAGATGTGAAATAAGGTTGTGAAAGACTTCAGGAGTAACAAACATTCTCAGCCCAGATATTCGAATGCTTAGGTAGCTGGGGCACTCATGGATCCTCATAAATGTAAAGAACTACTGCCAGATCAGGAAGAGTAAGTCCAGCAGCTCTCACTGAAAATCTTACTGTATATTCCAGGTTAAGAGTACAGTGTGCAATGGTATGTTTAAATGGTCAAATAAATACCAAAATTGCTTATATGTTCTTGAGAGCTATTTACATGCACTTGTAGGCACTCGTAATCTTGCCATAGGTCTGTTCTAAAATGAGCTTCTAATAGGCATACAGGCTTTTTTCATGTTATGAAAATCTATTTTTTTAGCTGTGTGTTGAAAAATATTTTGCAGTGCTTGACACTGCCCTAAAAGAAGGTGAAACACTATTCTAGTTTGTTTTTGAGAAAACTTAAGAAAACAAAAAAAAAAAAACCAAAACAAAAAAAAAAAAAAACCAAAAAAAACCAACAACAACAAAAAAAGCCACCAAAAATACCCCAAACTGAAAACAACCTTAATGAATCTGAAGTCATGGAATCAGAACCAGACTACAGAAAACATATGTTCATAGTTCTTTTGTAACATTTCTCTTATATGTTTTCTTATCTGTTTCATTGTCACAGTAAAAATTTAAGCCCTGCCTCAGAAAAATTGTCATGAAATAATTTTGTTTACTGACACTGTGCAATGACATGAAACCTTCACAATTCTGCTGAAGTAAATCATGAGGCTAAATGTTTTTCTGACATAGTAACATGCTTAGTGATGTGACCGGAAAGTCAAAGGAATTTTGCTATATAGTTTATATCCAACTTGATTTCAGCAGTATAAGGCCAGGCTCCTCATTTCAATTTTATGTATATATTTATGATAGGCAATTTGTAGATAATAGATTATTTGGAGGTTCTTTTGTGTCTAATACTGACCTTTATCACAGTGGCAAAAAGAAGATATGAAGTGTTCATGGCACTCACTGAGTTAAGTGTAATGGAAGAGGGAAGTTACTCCCCACTTTTATGAATCACAGTCACAACAGTGTATTTCCAATTTTTAGGTACATTAGTTGTAAGAAAATTAGATTTCCTATTTCACCTAATGGTTTAGGTTTGATGTGCTTGATTTTAAGCAGCTCTGGTTCCACTCCATCAATTCCTCCCATCTTATTAATATTTAAATTCAATAACTGTTTTAATACTATTGATTTGTGAACTTTTTGTATTTTAAATTGGCTCTCTTGTGAAGATTTAAATGACATCTTTTGTCTTCTCCATTTTCATTCCATTATGTCTTCTCCATTTTCATTCCAGACTAATGCTTCCATGGGAACATATGAGAGAGGAAACAGAAGCATCTCAAAGAGCACAGAGATTTCTGTTGATGGAATTTCTCTCCAGCACATGGGTAAAATACAAAATAATTTCCCCTCATTATTTTTATATATTGCTGTCATCATAAAAAAACTATTTTTGCAGATTCCTATATAGGTCAAATTTGCTTCAACTATTTGGGTATATTAAAGTAAATTGAATAAAAACAATAAACAATCATGTAAAAAACCTAGTAACAGAACAGGAACTCCATTATGTCATCTTCTTATCTCCAAGTTCACCAGAAATCCTAAAGCTCATATTATTCAAGAATAATATGATTAACCATAGAAATTTCATGTGTTTTCACTATTATTTTGAGATCTATTTACCCCTCTACAATTATATAAAATTATATTTAGTAGCAGGGAAAATAAACCAGATTAAACAAATACCAACTAAGTATTTATCTCACACTTAAGCCAAACTCTTTTGAAGATTATAAAAGTCATATTTCTATTTGTTTTTATTTCACACACTTAATAACTTAAACAGATCACTGCAAATGATTGTATTTTTGCTGCAGAACAGGCATAATTTAAGAAAAAAACACTGTCATTTGTATTTTTTGTACTGGTGGGCCAAGAAAGCATTAATCACATAGATTACAAATATATAGTTGTTGTCATGACAAATTTGTTTACACAGCTTGCAGAAAATAATATGACACAATAATATTTTTGTATTCTAAACAAAGGAGAATTATTGAAGTTGCAAAAGTCAAGAACCCCGAGATTAGAGAATTCAACCTTAGAAATTCAAAATTATTTTTTCCCATTGGTGCAATCAACTTGTACTAGATGACCTAATTCTACATTTGCATAGTCCTTCTTCCTTGACTCATCCAATGGACCATTATGGCTGTAGCTATAACTGCCAAGCACAAGCAATGATCATTCCAGCACCTCCTGTCTGTGCCTTAGTACCATATTCCAGCACCTTAGATCTCAAGCTGAAATTCTACACACACAGATTTCTGTTAGAAGTGTGAAAAAAGAATCACACATGTGAGCAAAAGCTGAACCATCTCCTCCTGCAAAGGATTGCTCTGGTACAGAGCTTCATGTGGCTGCCTGAAGGAAGCTTTCCTGCACTTTGCTGTGAGATTACTGCCACTGTCTGCTTTTGAAGAGCTAATGATAGCTCAAGCAGAGCTTGGGAGAGTTCAGAAATCCTCTGGCTTGCTCAGGGAGATGACCCAAAATGGACTGCAAGAGCCAGTCCATTACAATGATCTGGTTTGTGACTGATGCCTGATAAAATCCAGGTCTGCACAAGGGCAGGCGCAGCATCTGATGTCCAGCAGCTATACATAAAGGGAAGATTTTCTGTTCCCTCAAATATTTTGTTAGGCCCTCAAGAAGGTTAAAGGTATGGAGATGACCTGAGTCTAAACACCTGATCTGTGCAAGTTTTGATGCCATCTCAGCTGCTGCCTGAAAGAGTCAAGTTACTTTTTCCTTCAATGGCACAGTCACTTTCATCCTAATCGGAGGCAGTGTGAGCGCTGGGTAAATTAAGAAGGCCTGTGCTGTTTAGACAGACTGCTCCAAGCACTTCACTGAGACTGTGCTGAATTAGTTTTGGCTGGCTGTGGTTCTAAAAGAACATTCAGAGACAGAATCAGTTTTTAGCTCCAAGCTACAGCATTTAATTTATGCTTTTAATTTCAAATTCTAAAATCTGGCAGAAGAGGTGGGGGAAGTTGAAGAAAAGAGTCGGCCGGCTTTGAGGGGGGCAATTACTTGTCAAAAGATCTAAAGTAAGGATATTGCTCTGGCATTAATGTTGACTTTTTTTAATATTCTGAAGATGCAAATGTTTGTTAAAATGTCAGCTTTTCATTCAGGTTAGGTGCAAGACATAATTCAGATCAGATCCTTGTGTTTCATTTTGCTACTGAAAGATGAGTGAAAAGAGCATTTTTTCACAAAATGCTACACATCCACATACTAAAACCACATAAGTGACTTTCCATCGAAAGTCTTATTTTTGGTAGTGAATTAGAATTACACACTAAGTTGAAATCCTAACGTCACTGAAGTCAGTTGCAAAGCTCCCAATGGAAGGTGAGTGTTTCCATGTAAAGGGGGAGAACTTCTAAAGGAGAGAAGCCTCAACCTAGTGTACCTGTGAGTCCTAGAGGTTGGAAAGATTATCAGACAGAGTTAATGTTCCCTGAAAGAAGATTCAGCTCCCATTTGTACACAAGGTGTGTGATCTAACCTCTCAAATTTCATAGAAAGTCACTAAAACACATATAGGAAATAATGACAAATATGCTGCACCATTACCTTGCATTAAATTGAATGGATGTACAAGGAGGGGAGCCACTTGTGATGTACTTGTTTTTCATATTATTCATTATTAGTTTTATTATACATTCATGTCTGTATTTTGCAATTAATAAGTGGATGAAACCATCCACCATAATATTCTCTTAAAGTATAAAGTAGTTTAAGTACGTCAGGATGTCTGCATGCACTCATCAAACCCCATGTACCTTCCACATTCCTTCTTTGGCAGTCTGAATCACAGATGATTAGAAAAATAACACACTATTTTAACTCCTAATCTTATGCATTTTATATATTGAAATGAAAAAGCACTAGAGTGCACAGGATTTACAGCTGGGAACACTGATGGAGAGAATTAGAGAAAAAAAAGTTTCAAAACATTGACAGCAATACCTGGATAAGCACAGAAATTCTTAGGTTTCAGAATTAGATTGGTCCATTTTATCATACTGCATTGTGCCTTCTGTTCATGAATATTTCTTCTTTATTCTCTAGGAGGAATTACAAGCATAAATTTTCTATGCACTGGTGAGAGGAATCTTTCTTTCATCTTAGTGAATACACATCTGCTACCTTGTATTCAAACAGACTGATTCTTACTTTAAAGACTCATTATGTTGCATTATACAAGAAAGTGTTGCATGCCTTGAGTTATATTTATGCATGCTAGAGCACGTAACAAATAGTATAAGGATATGAAAGATTAATAATAGGAAAGTTATGACACTTTATCCTTTTCAAAAACATATTTTTCAATTTTTCTCATCACTTGTTTATCTCTTAAAAATTCAGAATTATTCATTTCATGGTGGAAAGGTATAATTCTATGACACAGGGACAGTAATTCATATTCTCTTTAGTTAATTATATTAAATATAAGATCTGATTGGTCCTAGTTTCAATTCAATACCAGTTGTGGTTTGCTAAAGTCTAACTATTTTTAATAGAGTAGTAAATATTTATAAACTTCAAAGGGCCAAATATATGGCACAATATTTAAACCTGAAAGCCATTTTCCCAAAATTGTTAGATTTCTCTTTCTCTCTGTAGTTCTCATACGTATTTTTTTATTATTATTTTATTTATAATGTTTTTGAAAGCTGTCCTACATTCCTTGGCCATTTTATTGGCCCATAGCTGGGTAAGAAATATAAGAGTTGCTCCATAAGAATTCAATTTCAAAGTATAAACTTCCATCAAATTCTCTTGGCCTGAGATCAGACATTACAACCATGTTTTCAAACTGAACACAGAGAAGCAGAAGCCTGTGTTACTGATGTACTCCCCAAAGTCATTTGGGTGCCCAGACAAAATAACTTGCAAAATTCTTAGTGCCTGAGTTTGGTTCACTGGACACAACCTAACAAGATGCTCAGGCATGCTTTAATGCTTTTAAAAATGCTTCGGTGGCTACCCGTGTACTTAAAATTGTGCCTACGTGCATGCCCACGTATGCTTCTCAAACAAGGTCTATCTTTAGTAAGGTAATGACTGTTTCTACATTAGTTGTTCAATTTCCCTTGAGACTCCACTGGAAAGGAAAAAAAGGGCTTTGCCAAAGTGGGATTTAAATCATGCACATCCAGATCCTAATTTATTCAGCTCTGAGGCTGCATTTCTCTGTTCCTCTGTGGAGTACGCATAGGAAGGAAACTTGATGGACTAGCATATTCACTTTGATAGCTAAGTAGATATCTTTTGCAAGTTTTCAATATCCTGTAAGGTTCCTGTTTTAGCAATCTGGCTAAAAAAACGTGTGAGAGTGGAGAACAAGAAATGGCATCACAGGAACTCTGAGTGCCACAACTATGTGTGCCTGCCTCCAGCTGTGGCTCAATTAGATAATTTTCAGAGATCACGCAACAATTGCCCAGTGTGTGTGTGGCCTTTATAATTCAAGTAAATTTCTGCTCCTTTTTTCCCTACATGCAGAAAAATGGTTAATTTTTTTTCCAGAGTGATGTGTTCTTAATATAGTTGTCATTACTTTAAATGCTTTCATAATAATACTGCATTGTGTAGCAGGAAACAAAAAGGAGGCCAGAAAAGAACACTGGATGAAAAGCAGATGAATGAAAGCTTCAGTGCTGCTTTTCAAAAGATGCAACAAACTTTCTTTTCCTCAACAAATTGAACCAGCATCTCAATTAATTCTACTAGAGATTCAGAAAAAAAAAGTCAGCACAAGCACTGAAAAACCCCCACCTGCTCTACCTTTTAAGGCACCTGTGATGGTTAAATGAATGTACAGGAAGGAAATAGTACTGCATTGCTGGGAAGCAAGAATTCCTGTCCTGTGTGTGATGTATAGCACAGTGAGTTGTCACTGCCTGGCTGTTTGCTTCCTGCCACATCCCTCTTCCTAGGGCAGGGCAGCCATTCCATGACATATTTCCATCAGGGATAAAAGCTGTAAAAAGACAGATTCTTTCTCTTTCCCTGTTGCTTGTGTCCAGCCCCTCTGCTGTAATTCACTGATTTCAGCTACGCTGATGCAACTGTCTTTTTTCAGCTGTGCCATAAGCCAAACGAGGAGTCTGACTTGGAAAGCCACTTCCAAACTACTTGTTTAGTTCAGGATGTTTCACTGATCTGATTTACAGTCCATCCTGAAGGCAGCCAGCTAAAAATCACAAATGTAAGTGCACAGCCTCCTCAATGAGAAGGAGAGTATGAGCAGGGACCTCTTCAGCCAGCTTCATTCTTGGGGGAAGCAGTACACAGCTACAGGCTTTATGGAAAAAACAATCAATATTCCTTAAAATGTCCCCGTTTTGTGCTGCAAGTATGTGTCTACTGTTGGACTAGAGGATTATTGTAAGTCCCTTCCAAGTGAAATAACCTATTTTCTTCTATAGTAAGTTAGTGTCGGCAGAAATAGTACTCTTACTGTTTCTTTGACAGTAGCCTACCAAAAATTATTAATCGTGAGATTGTTGGTATGTAATTATCTCTGTGGAATTGTTTCCTTTTTCATATTCCTTTCTCTACGTCTCTAAACCTGTATGAAGAATTTAGCATGTTGGAGACAAGCACAGTCATAACATCAGATTCTTATGTGATTTGGGCAGTCAAAAATTTGAAGGAGCTTTGTAAGAGATAAAATATTAGAAAAACTGCTGTTAAGCAGTATAAACTTACCTTTCCCATATTCTTTTCTGGTTGTCATGTTTTGCCTTGAAAAGACAAAAATGAGGCCACAGGAATCAATAAAAGATTTATACAATTATTTTGATATATAATTTATAAAATATGTTATGAACTTTAAGGTTGGTTCCAATAATCAAGAGAACAACCATGCTAAAAAGTAAATTTTTTTTAAATTTACTGAGAAAATAAGAAAACCACACAAAAGAAACTATTAAAGCACCTTTGCATTATTAGAGTGTCAAGCAGATAACTTTGTGAAGGAGAGAGTTAATAGAAGTGCCTATCTACATATTTATAATATTATATTTCTTTATGAGTACCTTGTATGATTTGCTTGCATTTTATTGAGGTTCAAAATGAAAAACAACATGAGCTCTTAGAAAGATGATGGTGAAGGATAAAAACGTGTGTTGAAAAGTTAATTTTGGCACAATAGCTATTGAATGAAGTTTCAGTCAAGAGGGTAGAAACCAAAAATTGCTTCTTAGAGGAAGAGTCAGAGTGCACCGTTATCTTTGAAGTAAGCCCTCAGCTTTCATAACTGAGGGACATGACCAGTGGAAAAACCCTATATAACAGCTAAAACCAGACTTACTCCACAGGTATACCCTACTGGTAAATTAATTTATCTTCTAATTTTGTTTTCATAGCATTATTGAATAATCTGTGTTGCAAGAGACCTTAAACATTATCTAGTTCCAATTCCCCTGCCATGGACAGGAATGTCTTTCACTTCCTCAAAGTCCTATCCGGCCTGATCTTGAACACTTCCAGAGATGGAGAGATGGGACATCCACACATTAGCTCTTCTTAGGCTTTGCCACCCAAAATGTGTCTTGACTTTTACTGTCTTCCTCAGTCAGCAAGCATGTTATCAGCAGGTCCATCAATGAAGAAGAAGCTCCTGTGACAGGTGGAAATGTGCATTTTATGAATTAGTAAGAAACACTAAGGAGCCAGCCTCTGGCACAGGCACGGTCCTGACAGGCCATGAAGCAGCTGCGGACATGGGGCAGCTCAGAGGGCACAGGTGCTCACAGATCTATGATATATAGGATATACAGTAACCATATTTTCTTACCCTGGGGGCTGCACAAAGCATTATCATCTGTCTACCTGCACACCAAGCTGCTCTCAGAACCAAAGTCTAGCTTAATTTTTAGACATTTTTACCATCTCTTGGGGGTTTTTGTTGTTCTCTTTATAATTACAAAAACATAATTCATTAGTCATGCAGGGACCTCCCCCTTGGAAAATGTAAGCACTTCATAAATAGGTTATCATTTGTTAGGGTTTTTTTCTAAGTGCAACGTGGCATGCGTGTGTATTATGTACTGAATCTTATTGGGTTTTGAGCTTAATTAATAGTTTCACTGTTTTTAAATGTGTTTACAGCTTGCCATCTTTACCCTCACAGAAAGTGAACACAGTAAAAACTCCAATTAGATTTTACCAAGTGTTTTTTCATTTGTCAATATCATAAAATTAATAAACTAGCCACCTATGCCAATAAATAAAATGCATACATCTGGAACTTTCATAATAAAGAGTGCAGTTTCATAATCTTCAGCCCTGCAGTACCTGAACTGATCCTACAAGAAGGATGAAGAGAAATCTTTCACTACAGAATGCAGTTATAGGACAAGGGAGAATGGGTTTGAACTGAAAGACAGAAGATTTATATTAGATAATTGGAAAAAAATCTTTACTGTGTGGGTGGTGAGACACTGAAAGAGGTTGCCCAGAGAAGCTGTGGATGCCTCATCCCTGGAAGTGCTGAAGGCCAAGTTAGATGAGTTTGAGCAACCCTTCCTAGCAGTAAGTGTCACTGCCCTTGCCATAGGGGTTGACCTTTCAGGTTTCTGCCAACACAAGCCATTCTATGATTCTATGATTTTATGATTCTATGAGTCTATGATTCTGTGAGTCTTTGAGTCTGAGTCTCTCACTTTTTTTCATGTTTTCATCAAATTTAATAAATATTTGTTTCTCCAGATGCTAAATGGTTAGAAATTTTTTACTGACTATGATCAGAATGGTCATTAGAATGGTAGCAGGCATTTATCATGAGAACATGGGGTGAATTGGTGTATTGACTTTGTGTTCAAAAAGATGTGGTGCCCAGGGTATACTTCACTTCACATATGGAGATTTACTGGAAATGTAGAAGATTACTGTTTCATGCACATAGAACACAAGTCAGGCAGGTATCCACTGGTTCAGTGGATGAGTGTAAGATTGCAGTGCTATCCTCTGGATGAATGGATGTTGAAAAAAAACCATCAGGTGCCCCACCCTCCTTTAGATTCCCTCCTCATACTCCATTCTAACTCAAAACCCTGCTCAAATTAATCACATTTCTTCTCTAGGATTTGTCTACAGTTATTTCAGAAACATTTCTTCTCTGTTTCCTTTTAAAAATATGTCTGTTACTTGGCTGAGAGAACACCTGAACATACTTTCAGGCAGGAGGTGTCTGTGTATACTTCTTACTGAATAGCTTTTTTCAGCTGATTTCACCTCTCTTTTTATAAGCCCTCTGTGAACAGATTGTGAAGTCTCAACAGCACTTTTTCCATTTAAGTAATGTAGCATTCCTTTTCAGGATCATTTCCATGGCTTACTGATAATGCCACAGCACTTTCTGCCTTGTCAGAACCTGTCACTATCCCTGCACCCAGCACTCTAAACATCAAAATGATTTGCAACCAATTTACTGAAAAGCTCAAAATGTCTTCTAAAGCAATCTCTGCCACTGGAAAAATGCCATTTTTGTAAGAGGCAGCTTCATATTTATCAAGCTTTATAATACTCATATATAATAGATTGGGCATAAGACTCCAATAGCTCACACTCTTAAAGATCAGGTGAGGAACCTAGAAAGCAGTAAACAAGTAAAGCCTTGATGAAATCTGAATTAATTGAAAGATGTAGGTGCCTGTATTTAACTCAGTTGAACAGAGCCCCAAATAGTTAACAAGATTAATACAATTAAAATACAGGTGTGTAGTCTGTGCGATGTTGCATAGATGCTTCCATTAATTGTTCCTGTAGAAATCTGGCATCAGAATATAATTACAGATCCAGCTATTAAAAGAGCTATACAATTTCCTGAGTAAATGGCATTATTTTCTTCCACTCATGCCTGCAAAAGATAACAATTATGTGTAATGGAATAAAATCTTGACATTCATAGGAATTCAAGGAAGAATTGCCACTGTAGTAAGAATGTAAGAATTTTAATGGGTTGGACTGATGATCTGTCTAGCTCAGAATCCTATTTGTGACAACAGGCAAGAGTGAATGCTTAGAAATAGGATGGGAGTAAGACAAAGGTCAAAGCTACAAGAGATGTTTTTTCCTCATATGCTTTTTAAATCTCAGCAATCTACCGAGAGCTACTGTGCAGAAGGTTACAGCTCCTGTCTTCATGTCATGATAATTTGACACCCTGCAAAAGATGAGCTGGTTGAAGCAGTGGTAAAATTGCAAAAATCGTTACAAAAAGAAACCCTCTACCCAAATTCTTTTTCAAAGTTTCCAGGTGTGAAATAACTGCCACTGACTTACAAATGTGTCAGATGCTAGCTAAACTTGCTGTCATAGAAGCCATAGTTCTCAACTGAATTACTGTACCTTCTAGTTTCACTCATTAAACCTTTTTTTAATGGGTTGAGGCATCATATTATCAATTTTAGATCCTATTACTGGTACGTTTAGATTGTAACTGAATTACTGCAATTTTTACCTAATAATTACTCAAGGGGAGCTCTTTAGCTTTCATAATATAGGGCTTTTATTTTTTTCTTTTTGGTGTTTGATTGGACTCTCAGAAGGGTAACCCTTCTTGAAATGTGGTCATCAGGACTGGACACAGAATTCAAGGAAGCATCACACCATTACCAAACATTGTTCATATAAACTCATTGCTACCACCTTATACTGCTATATTGCTTATATTGCTATCCAGAATGGTTAAATTGTTCATCCTATTAACATTAATAAGAAGACTGCCACACCTAAAATTTTTTTAACCTGAAACTTGCTTCTAACCACTAAGCAAAAAAAAAAAAAAAAAAAAATCTGCATCTTTTCAGCATCTGTATTCTCAAAATGTGGTTTCTCTTGTTCCAAAAGCTATTATTTGTACTTGGTCTTTTTATATTCATCTAGTCCTGAACTTATTAAATGGCCCAATCAATTTGTGTTAGTGATCTGTGCTCTGTACAATGCCACACTGCTCAATAACTACTCATTTTAACAGCAACAATTTCATTGTTCTACTTTGCTGGAGTTTAAGATGTTATGACAGGATATTTATTAAAAAGTTTTCACTGAAAAAGTATCCAGGCATTAGAATAAGTTGCCCAGGGAGGTGGTGCAGTCGCCATCTCTGGATGTGTTTAAGAGGCACCTGGATGTGGTACTTGGGGGTATGGTTAAGGGGTGATTATTCTGGTGCTGGGTGGGTGGTTGGACAGATGACCTGGAAGGTCTCTTCCAACCTTCAATTTTCTCTTCCTTGAAGATTCTGTGAATGTGTGATTCTATAATGTCTGATAGCTCTTCCAAAACATTTAAATGCATACTACAAAACATTTGCCAAAAACACTATATCTGGCATTTTCCCCCAGTGATATATTTATTATATATTCACTCAACATTTCTTATTCTGCTGCTTTAATACTTCTAATAGTTCTACCCTTTTTCTACTGACAAATGTACTAGCACCTGTCAGTAGCCTCTCTTTCCCTTGTGCTGTGTTGTGGCTTAGGAATGGTATTCTCCAATTTAGTAATTTAGTACTTCCAGTAGAAAGAAAAGCACAAAACCCTCCCCTTCCCCTCCTCCAGTGGGGAACAAAAAAGGGAGTGATTATGGGTTGAGATAAGAACATTTTGCTGGAAACAGAAATATGATGATAAAGCAAGCAATAACAACACCGGTATTAATTACAGAAGTGTACAAAGAGACTGTGATTAACATGCAAAATGGTCAAAAATGAAAAACAGTGGTGGACAGACCTTTTGGGACTGACAGGAAAAGGAACATCCTTTCTTCACAAAAGGGAAAGGGTCCCTTTTCCCTAGACCCTGGCAATGGTGTAATATGGTACTGAATAACATTAGGATCTTGACTGCTGTAGTGTGTTCTTAAGTTTTTTAGTTTGCTCCCTCATTTTCTGTATTGTATCCTCCTGTTTTCTGTAAATGGTTCCTCCCTTCCCCACTATTTCCCGCCACTGCTACCCTGTCAGCTAAGTTGCTATGGTAACCTCGCTATTCATAGTTGCCGATATGTAATTGCTCCTCCCCTGGTTTCCCTTATAAGTGAAAGTTGTCTCCTCCCTGGGCCCAGTCAATCACCCCCTTCTCCTCCCAGGTTTCGAGAACCTTCTTCTCTCTGGGGGTTATGGTTGGCTGCCGCCCCGGGGCCCCTCCTTTGCTTTATATTAGTTGGTTATTTAGGTATGTAAATTATGTTTAGCACCTCCAAATATGTATTATTATTGGTTAGCTGGGTTTCCCTACCTTTTCCCCCCTTTTCCCTTAAAACCCTGTCTCGCCTCCTGTTCGGGGCCATTTGCTGGTGGCGCCCATCCCCGTTGGTGCTTCTGTAATAAACCGACAGCCTACCTCCAGCAAGTGGTCGCCTCCTTATTCGTCTCACAGCGCGCCGCTCCGAGCTATCACCCAGCCCACCCCGAGGCCAAGACGCCGAGGGGGGCTGCCTTCAGATGCACTGGGGCATTGGCCTTCGGCCCTCACCAGCTAGCCGGACCTAGGGCCGAGTACGCCCTCGCGCACTTGACCACGCCCACTCCTGCTGATCTGGGCAGAAACAGTTAAAAAATCCCTTTATGTTATCCTTAAACTTTGATGGATGCATCTTCTCTACATTTGCTTCCCTTCTCAGTTTTCTATGGTTTTTATTCAGTTTTGCTTTAATCACCTACATCAGCTTCTTTTGTTTTCATCATTGCCCATTCGAAATTAAAAAACCTGGTCAGCTTAGGGGTGTTTTAAATTCATCATTACTGTTCCAATTCTTGACTGTGTGATTCTTGTTTTGGCTCACTTAGTGAAACATTCTTTAAATTCTCTCAGCTATTATTCACATTTTTTTCAATTTATTCTTTCCCCACTGATTTATTATGTAATTATTTACAATTTTTAAAATGTATCCTTACTGATAGCTTGGGAGAAGCTTGTGTCAATGTATATCCTGTAGGTTATAAAAATTGTCATTTTACAAAAATGGCATTCCTAAATTAGCACAAGTTCTTTGATCATTTTCTCTTGTGTATCAATGTGAGTCTAATAAACTCTCAGCTCTATTATGATATGAAAGCAATTTATATTTTTTGCATTTTAACAAGAAGAGAACGAAAGCTTTATCATGTATTACTCAGTTTGAAAAAAAAATACAAATGAAGTCTATTTGTTTCCTGTCCCCTGCCCTACTCCTAGGGCCCCATATTCTTGTTATTAATTTGTTTTAACCTCCAAACAAGGTAACCAAATAAAACCTGTTTATTTGGAATGGTGCCTGTTCAAGGTTAACACTCATAATGGGCCAGGGAATTGTTTGGAAAAATACTGGTTGATGAAGGCCAAAACCATGCCATGGATTTCTCTTAGTTTTTAGCAGTATGGGCAATGAAGTCCAACACACAATAAACTTTCCTAGTGTTGTTGAATTTATTAGTATAGATATAGCCAGAAAGTACCTTTTAAACACGTTGTGCTGCCATCCTCCTTAGATTCTTTGGAACAGGTGATTTCATGTCTCTAATATTTCAAGAAAATGTCAGTGATATAATGTTAATAGAAACTACTCAAGAGCTGACTAATAATTTAATATTCTTAATTGTTGCCAAGATCCTTTATGCTAGTATAGACAGTCCAGGATTTTTTATTTGATTTCATACAGTGCTTCAATTAACTTTCATCTTCGTATCTTAATGCTAAGGAATTATTATATTTTACCTCCTTTCCACACTCTCACCTTACAGATAAGTTAATGCTGTCCTGGTCAGGTCGGGGAGACCTTCTAGATTTCACAGCTGCTTCTTCTTGTTGAAAGTGGTCCAAAAATACTAGTCTTTCTTTTTATCCAGCAGTTCATTCCTAGAATCATCTTATTACTGTTTTTGGTTATTCAGAAAAATCTTGAAATTCCCTCCCCATTCCTTCTTCCTCACATCCTTCAGAACTATCTGATTCCCAAAAAGTAAAAGAACCTTTATGCTGTCTATTTATTATTAAAGAACTTTCTTTCTTTTATTTTCTCACAGAACTGTCTCTTCTTTCAACTGTTTAAATTATCTCCATGAGCATGTATTATAGTAATGGATTTGGCTACAAGTAGATTTTCAGTTGACCACCAAGATTTGAAATATAGATTTTGCAGTTTTCTTTGAGAAATTTCATTGACATTTAAGTACTTTTATATCTTAATTCCAAAATCAAGGTTTCTTTAAGGTAAAGAAACTTTTTTAAAAGGAAACCATGTCCCTGCAGTCAGAATAAGCTTTTTAAACTCTGAAAACAGCATTTTGAAATGAGCACAGTGTACATTATTAAATATTTGGAATTCTGAATTTTAATTGAAGAGATTGGGTATTATTGCATAAAGATTCCATCTTTCTTCATAGCAAGCATCGACACTGTGTTATTTTTTTAATAATATAAAAAAATTCTGGAGTTCATATATCTTCCCTTCAAAAGCCATCAACATTCCAAGTAATTTAGGGGAACTTACCCCATAGTACAGTGCCCTACAGCAAACCCCATAGCAGACCTCATCCTTCCTGAAGCAAGGACAATTGTACACAAGGAAAAGCAAGAGGAATTAGAAACAATTCTCAGCCATTTTATAAAAAGAAAATTCACTTGAAGACATTTATGGAATGTATGAGTTGGGTTTGAAGCTGCAAAATTCGGCTTTGTGAGACACAGTATGGAAATCAGTTCTAGTGGCAAAATACACCCAAGACGCTGGATAAATTTGCAGGTGGTTAATCCCTGCTGAGTTTGCTTCTACCCCCGCTGACAGATTTTTTTCATCTGTAAGCTGCTGATGCAGCAGAGATGGGATCCCTGGAGCCCAGAGCCCCTCAGACACAGCAGGTCTATGCCCAGTTACAGTAGTCCAAGCATAAATAAGAACTTCTATGGAACTTTTAGCAGCCTCTCCAGTTGTAATCAGTATCCAATCTAATCTCTCTAAAAGCTTTTCTTATTAGGGGGCATATTCATTTAAGAGGCCATCATTAAAAAGAGAAACAGGGGGAACAATTATTGTCTGGCATATGAGATCCCTTGTGGATAGCAAGACCATTAGCAAAACAATTTAGGGGCATTAAGCTAAACACTGAGCACTGTCACAGCAATGCTTTTCACTAGCAATCTTCATACAGTTTCATCAGCGGTAATATTAATGTCTAGTTTTTTCTTCTGCTCTGTTAAAAATATGTAAAGTATGCAATGAACAATTTTTCCTTGTATTTAAAAAAGACTCCTATGTAAACAGTGAAATGAGTATGCATGTTATAACAACCTAACCAAAATACCAACAAAAATTAAATAGTAATAAGAGATTTCACCAGCAAATGAGTGTGTAAAATATAGGAAAGAAATGTATAACAGGAAGAATTCTGTAGAAGAGACAGGAAAAGATAAAAGGATAGGCCACATCAGATCTATCTGGCAACCACAAGCCATCATTTAAAGTCAGTTTAGGTTTTTAAATACCATTTGGAGTCATCTGAGAATGAGTAGTCAATTATGCTATTTATAGGGAAAGACAGTGGCAGCTCAGATATCACTGCCTTACTGTCACCCAGTGTGATGTTTTCTTCTCAGTAGCGACCACATACTCAGGCGTCTTAGTGGCCAGGGCTAAACCAGAGCTCACATCAAGACATCAATGGTTTTGCTCCATTTTTGAAATCCGGGACTCCTGCAGGATCTTTCTTATCTGGTTTCTCACAAGATACCCAGAAGGACCTCTGCTCTTCCATATTTTGCCAAAGCCCTTTCTATTAATTTAGGTTTCTTTTTTATTAGAAGAAAGGGGAAGTGGAGCAGAGTAAAAGAGACAGAGAGGGGCAAATAGCTTCTCTGATGCAACCAGCCACAGAACAGCCAATTAAAAGGAAGTTTCTTTTTAAATTTTAAATGCTTTAATGTTCTACTAAGAGATTTTCCTAGTTTCTACGTTTATTGCACATAGAGCTCTCTAAATATCAGTATTTCCCCTGGGAAGAACCAAAGTGCTATTCACCTTTTACTCCTGATCAGGAAATCTTGCAGTATTTTCCATCATCTGTCTCTAATATGCTGTTTAACAAATAAAATAAATAGTTGGAATCATCACCCTCCTCATTAGATATAGCAAGGCTTTCCTGATATCCATAAGCTTGAGATGACAAAAAAAAACAGCCTAAGCAGGGGTGAGACAGAAAAAAAAATATACAAACCCCTTTGCAATGTATGACTAAAATATGAGACAAAAATGTCTCACAGATAAACAGCACTTTAAAGAAAATTAATAAAAAAACCATGACTGCTGAAGAAGTCTAAACTTTAATTTCTCCTAGAAGTTTTCTTTTGTCAAAGAGTATGGTTTCAAGGTAAAAAGACAGTAATACTTTTATGTATAAACCTCCTTGACATCTGAAAGACTAATCTGACCAGCCTAGTTTTTAATACCAGGTACAGCAGGTAAAGGAGATCCCAAAACTTTACCAAATAAAGCAGCATATCAAGAAAAAATGAAAATATTTATTTAGATGTCTGTCTCCCAGACATTCTTTCTTTCTAGAAAAGAATGTCTGTTCTATATAGTGCAATTTATCTAGATATTAACATGCATGATTTCTTCAGTGTTTGTCATACTCTATTTTTAGGCTTTTTATATACATGCTTTGGGGCAGATTAAGAGATATACTTTTTGTTCACCTCTTTTTCCCTTCAGAGTCAGCACATGGAGCTGTTTACAGTAAAAGGGAATAATGTTTCAAGATCATGAGCTTAGTATGCGGTTTCTGTCAGTACCACTTACAAATGTCACGATTACGAGAGATATGAAAACATACAAAGTTAGAGACTAGCATTTTTCTGTGCAGACCCTGTATTTAACTAATAACTTTCATGGCTTGATCTCACTAGTCCTCACAAAAAAAACTTCTAGTTGCTTGCAAAAAGTAAGACAGAAATAGTCAGTCTTTTGACTTTTTTTTTTCTTTTTTATTTTTACTTTTTTTTTTTAACACTGCAATCTTTATATAGAGGGAGGTAGAGCAGAGGTAGTGAAGGAGAGGTGGTGGACTGATGGTAAACCAATTCTGGTTTCCTGTTTTTTAGCATTGGCTTTAATTAAAGTTGTGGGGTTGCAGTATTTTAATTTTGTTCCCTGGAGGAGTTACCTAAGCAATTCTCAACCAATTGAGAGCAACTCTGCAATACCAAACAGCCCCAGGACACTGCCAGAGAGTACTGCTGTACTTAGGAGGCTGCATTACTCACAGATATTCATAAATAACCATTCAAGTTTTTTCAGGCACCAGGACATCATGTGTTTCATAAGGGCATGTATTAAGCATATTTACAGTCTGCATTATGAATGTCTATATCAGGTGTGATTCAGCTGAACTTCTCAACTTGTTTGTGTTAGGACATATTTTGTCCATGTCCTGACTACATGTCAGGATAAGGCCAGGGTACAAATTTTTCTTCAGTGTGCCTTGAACTTCACTGGACCAAACTCAATCACCAAAACAGGAAGGAAGGGAAAATTGTGCCTCCAGTAACCTGGCACCCAAGGGAATAGGGCAGTAGGCTGGACTTGCATAGCTCCCAAGTTCTGTAGTTTTAGGCAAACCCAAAAAGGTGAAAATGGTGCCTAAAGTCAGATTTTCTCTGAAAGCAAGTGAGAAGAAAGAACAGGAAATGTAATTTTGTTCCTAAATTTCACTGATTAGTATCTTAGATAACACATACCATATTTGAAAGTAGCCAACAAGGAAACATAACAGAAGTACGGGCAAAAAGAAATCAACAGGAAATTAGATTTTAAGTTGAACATCAGAAAAGCGTCAATACAATTGCTAATTGAATGAATAATTTGTTTTTCTGCATGAGGGTTTCAGAAATTTTTCTTAGTCAATTCATACTTTGTAGAACAGATCTTTGGCAAAGATTGTGTCAGCAAAACCAGAAAAAAATCCTTCCCCAAATATCTACTGAATGCAAAATAAACAAAGAGAAGCCATCAATCCTGCTTACAATTGGGAAACTTGAGCATACAAAACTGTGTGGTAGAAAAAACATTTTACTTATCTACTTTGTCACATAAGTGGTATCTGTACCTTAGATAGCTTGGGAGGATGTTGATTTCCAAAATAACTGCATTTAATGTACAAAAGTGAATTATTTTGTTTGCACTTTTAGTAGAATACAAGCAGTTTAGAAGGTTTATTCTGCTTCATAATAATGAATTCAGTGCTCTAAGGGAGGTTTTAAACAGTTTAAATGTAATGCTTTCAACAGATGCATTTCCCCAGGGCAGATACTATGTCTCTATGTGCCTGCTGAAGTATTCTCACCTCAAAGTTAGGTGAGGGCTCTTTCAACTCCTCACCCAGATCCCACCTAGCCTACTCCCAACACAGCTGGGAATCAGAGGTCATTCAGACAAAAGCTCTCTACAAACTCTTTTTTCTGAAACTTGCTGGTTGTTTTATAAACTTTTTGGGTTACTGGCTCATGTTTCTTCTGTGATTTATGCCTGGAGTTGCCTGTTAGAGCTTTGAATTTCAACAATCATGTTTGACTTGCTGTTCAGATAACTGCTTCACCTTACCCTCATTTCACATCAATCAGGATTCCCTGACATCTCAAAACCAGCCAGACTTTTAGAAAATAAACCTGAAACTTTATTTGATCTTGGCTTCAAGTGCAAAAAACATGAGGATGCCAACCTCCACTATAAAGTTAAAAGACAGTACAAAAATCAACAATGTTGAAAATTTATTGCCCACTAGTCACAAGACTTTTCCATTAGCACAGGCAAGTGGGAAAGAATATGTAACTGAATGGTCTTAATATATTTTGTTGATTTAGCAAATCAGTGCAGAAGATGGCAAACTGGATATTACCTCTTCTACTCTGGAGTACAGCTAATGCTGGTCATGGCTGGAGCTTGCACTTGCTGAGGAGGCCTGTTAGTTGTGCCTTTAGTTTCAGGTTCTGCAAGGGTTAAGTTCATCAACTCTGCAAGGCTTGGACAGCAGAGATGTAAGTTTAGCAATGACCACAGCCAATACCGCCATCAGCAATGCTAATTTGGAGAGATCTTTCCATCACCTCTGTTGACAGAAACACACCACAGGAAAATTCCTGCAGCTGGAATTTTGTCACCGCTATGTTGAGCGGTGACAATGAGCAGCTGATAATACAGCTCCCTGTTTGTAGGGAACAGTTATGGACTCAAAAATTCAAGAAATTATATTAAAATGCTCTTTCCTTTCTGAGAACCAATCTCTTCCTCTTTGTTTTCTGCCACATACAAACTAACCAACAGTATAAAAATATGTTTCCTGAGGTAGAATATTTACTCTTACACCGGGCCCTTTTCAGAACACTCGTAACTTGTGTAGAAATTTTGAAGTAAATGCTAAAATTAATTAATTTTCAGGCTTTTTCTTCCTGCTATTGTGTTACGTTTTTATTAGAAAATAATGTAAGAAGGCTGCACATCTTAGTGCACTGAAAGCCCTCTTGTTCCTTGCAAGTGAAAAATGAAACTATTCACTTTTTTCCCCCTGGAAAAAAAAGCTAAAACAAACAACACATGTGAGCAGCAGACTCATTTAAACAATTGATTATTCAGTTTCTAGAGTTAATACACAAAAGGCTTATCTCCAAAGCCATGAAAAAGACAATATTTTTTATAAGAGTCCAAGTAGAAAAGGCATTATTTACTATCTGGAAATAATCCAGTTAATTTTTCCTTTCAATGTACATTAAGAAACAAGAAAAGTTACTTAGGTGTAAGAAGAAAACATTCAGATTTATTAGAATGTATCCTGGATCAAAATGGTTTTCACTGTCAGATTTTTAATTATGAGTACCTAATATCAGGTTTCTAAAGGCCTGTTTTGGCAGTTAAATTTGCATGGCATGATTTTCAGTAGCTGTTAAGCAATTGTAAACTCTGGCAAATTTAGAGACAACTGTTAGTGATCACTGCCCCATAGGATATCAACTAGGATTTAGTCACTCTGCCTTAGTTCCTGATCTGAAAACACATGATTTCTTCTCTGTCCTAGTCATCAGCATCCTCTGAGCTCACTGCTGGGGACAGGATGCACACTACTCAGTGATAACAAACATGCCAGAACCCGGCCCTTGAGAGGTCAGGCTGATGCCTCAGCCCAAAGGAAGTTGTTGCAAACCACATACTGAGGTTACTTTTTGCAGACGTAGGGCTGCTTGCTACCAGGGCAGCTGCACACATGATCCAAAACAAAATACTTCCTTCTGTTCTCCACCTAATATGGCATTTTAGCTAAAACCAAAAGTAGGACTTAAAACTGGAGCTGCACTTTTTGTGGATATTTGCAGATAAATCACTGCATAGAATTTCATTATGTGAAAACAGATGAGCTACACATTTCTGTGCAAGTGTTCACTTTAATTTGCCAAGTTTCATGTTATTATGACAATGCTTAAATTTCACATTCAATAAATTTGTGCTATCCAAAAATTCACCTAATTTTTTTTCACAGTATCACATTTTCAGAGGGCTTTCAAAGTGTCCTTGAACCTTCTGATTTGAATCAGCTTTCTATTAAGTGTAAATAATGGGTAATAAATCTTTACTGCTGAAAAGTGCTGCTGCTCCTGAATTGTCATGTATTCAGAAGCATGAGACCTTCAATTAACAGACAGCTAATGCCCAGATGCCTAATACAGTGTACTTGGAAATCTGAAAATATTGAGCTTGAAAGAAATCTCCAGAAGATTTCCCATCAAGAAATTATGTATTAGTTTAGTGACAACTTTAGTAGTTCACCCAAAAGTTTAATGATTCTAATAACAAGAAAACACATATATTAAGAAAGGTTCCAGTCCATCAGGCTATTTGACTAAAGTTGTCTTTTACAACATTTCAAAGAAAATATTAAAAGCTAAAGGGTATCCTTAGAAAATGAGATCTGCTTAAAGTCCATCCAAATGTGGCTTCCAAGGAAGCAAGAAGAGGAAAAGTACTATAAATGAGTCATATTAATTACAGGCACAAGAAAGATTTTGGCCACCAACATCAAAGAAAGACAGATATAAAAGGAAAAGAGAAAAATTAATTTCAGAAGCAAACACATTATTTTGGAATGAGTGAATATTTCACTCTAATGCTGATGTTTTTTACTTGGAAACTGCAGTAGGCATCAGCTTACTGGGATGTGAGCAACTAACAGAACAAGGATGAAATCAGGGCCATCACAGAAAATGTGAGGCAGAACAAGCACAGGGCCTAAGTAACCTTGGTCAATACAAAAATCACCTGTTCAGAAGGAGAAATTTAAAAAATATAAATTCTAGCAAACATTGTGGAATTGAGGCCTGAGAAAGAAATCTGCTGTAGAGTACATCTAAAGTACCTTTTATTTTCATAAGACACAAATTTACACTATATAAGGAAGCTCTCAATCTATCCTAATACCAATTCTTTCAAGACCAGCCTTTTATGCTTTACCACTTGTCACACCAGGTAACATAATGGCCACTATTTTAAGAAGTTCACTTTAATGCAACCTTTTGATCACCTCCTTGACCTTGCTTCATCCAACATTGTTCGAGAAAAGGGGAAGAAAAAGGCTCTAGACAATGTTTTTGAGGTCGGCCCCGAACGGTCAACTTACATTAGGGCTTTCCAGTTACAGACTCTAGGAAATATCTCTTCAATATAAACATCCCTAATGCTTAAAGGATGCATCAGCAGCATCCATGGGTAGGACCAAACTATGTTCCCATCACAGATTAAGAAAGAAGTCACTAATTTCTGGATATAAAATGTAATCTTCAAAGTCTGGCATCAGAATCTGGCACAGTTTCAGATCAGCTGTGCACCAAATCTCCCTTTTATTAGGCCTCCACTGTGAAAATGCTCACAGTGTCAGTCCTTCTCACACACATATCTCCTCCTACTCAGATTTCATTTATTTCTCCACCATTTCTCAGCAGAAAGCAACAATTTTTCCAGGGAGAAAAAAGTCAACAAAAATTAGAGTTCTATGTAGTGGTCACTGTAATGCAAACCAGACGGCTTCCTCACATTTGCAGAACTGAGACTTCTAACACCCTTACCAATCTTGTCACTCCTCCCCTGTCTGGAAAATTTGAACACAGACTTGCTCTAACCACTTTCCTCCAAAGGTCAGGCAACTCAAAACAGATTCATCAGCTTTCTGCTTTTGATGCTGTGAGAAAGGTCCTCAGGAATCCAGGACCTGCTCCTTCA
Organism: Zonotrichia albicollis; assembly: GCF_047830755.1. Classification (NCBI taxonomy): domain Eukaryota; kingdom Metazoa; phylum Chordata; class Aves; order Passeriformes; family Passerellidae; genus Zonotrichia; species Zonotrichia albicollis. Next base: position 136,339,161 of record NC_133819.1, read on the forward strand.
GCAGATCACTAGAAAACAGAAACAAATAAAAATTGTCCCTTTGCAATGCTGATTTCCTGATGCCACATCAAGGAGTCATGAGTGTTATTCACAGTTTGAAAGGACTGTCAGATAAACAGTAGTTGCTAAAATGTTAATGAAGCAATGCACACTTTCATTGCTGGGTGCTGGTGGGTGCTAGCTAGGATGGTGGTTTGGACTTGCCTGGTGTAACAAAAGTTATCTTCTGTTGCATGGATATGCCAAATGTTTTCCCACTGACTTTTCTGTAAATATCTGTGAGAGGCATCCTTTTTGATGACGTCATCTCTGTGAATAATGAGGATGACTGATTCTGATATTTCACCTTTAAACATGATAAATTATAGAAGCATAGGTTATGCTGATTTGGAAGACACCCATCAGCATCACCAAGTTCAGTTCCTGTTCCAGCACAGGAGACCCTCATGTGCCTGAGAGCGCTGTTCAAATGCTTCTTGAGCTCTGTCAGGCTTGGTGCCATGCCCACTTCCCTAGGAAGCTGTTCCAGGGCCTAACCACCCTCTGGGTGAAGAACCTTTTTCCTTATACCCAATGTAAACCTCCCATGACTCAGCCTCATGTCCTCAAGTCCTCAAGTCCCCAGCTTCAAGTCCTGTCACTTGTCACAAGAGATCGGTGCCTGCCCCTCCTCTTCCCCTCATGAGGGAGTTGCAGACTGCAATGAGGTCTCTCTTCAGCCTCCTCTTCTCCAGGCTGAACAGACCAAGGGACCTCAGCCACTCATCACCCAGCTTCCCCTCAAAGCCCTTCACCATCCTCAGGGCCCTGCTTTGGACAATCCCCGATGTCTCTATAGACTCAACTCATTGAGACAGTTTGCCCTTTCATCTGAGATAAACATCTGGTGACACTTGCCTGTGCATCCATCATCATTAGACCAATTCACTTTGTGTTGCTGCCACGGAAGAGGGATTATTCCTCTTCTCAAGGGACATACCAGTGTGAACATCCTACCAGAGGCCTCTCAGTAGATTTAGGGCTTCTGACATGACTTTATTGTCCTTCTACCCAGGCTTCACTTATTCTCTTTCGCTTCCAAAGTGTTCTGAAGTAGTACCATGTTTCTAATTTTAAAATTCACTGGTAAATACGTATCATTTTATATCTATAAAATTTCTATCTACAACTCAACAGATGAAAAAAATTTTGGAAACAAAAGATTTCTGGAGACATTGAAACTAAGAAAGAAGAAGTGTTTCAGGAAAAAGTGAACTGAATTATTTTAAGGTGAAGTAGTTCAGATACCAAAAAAATTATTGTTGAAGACCTTTACTGAAACTGAGTTCTGTTTCCACATATGAAAAATTATTAATATATTTGTGTTCTTCCCTCATACTCAATTTTTGTATGATGTTTACTGGCAAGCGGAGGAACCTGGAACTAGAAAGCAATAATTATTTGAGAAATCTGCTGTATCTGGTCATGCAGATGTTCCTTATTGACTGAAATGGCTATTTAAATAGCCATTCTGTGGGACAGGAGTTCTATCCAGTAATTAGAAGGCACACAGTTTAATCCTCATACTGTCTCGTGGATAAAAATTATTGAATTTATTTACTTCTGATTGAATCCTAGTATTCATTAAACCCTAATGGGATAGCATTCCTGTTTTTTCTTTCTTTGTGATTATTACTGCATTCCCAAGTTTGTTTAGCAGGAGCTATCATCTGGCTTTCAGGCATATTCTTCAACTTAATATGAAAATGCTTTAACATTGAGTGGGTGCTAGAAAGAGACAGGCTGTGGAGCATTAATTATGTAAAAAGACTAGGGTTCCATCTGAAATCCATTTACTCTCAAGTAGAGAAATTGCATCAGAAAGGCCTCTCATTTATTTGCTTTTATCGTTTGATGATCAAAAAATCTATCAACAAAAGCAGGTATTGTTAAAAAGGCTGGAACCCTTAAACTGTATTGGAATTTTTTTCAGTTTTTGTTTTTCAGAAAAGTCATTACTGTGTCGAGTTCTGTTGTGAAATCTTGCCCATGACATTGCTATGCAGGCATAAAATTTCCTTTTTAGATATTCAGTTCTCTTATAATAGATCTCAGTGTTAAGGTTCAGAGCAGCAGTAAAACTAAAAGTGAAATCCTAGTGGAGCTATTGTAAGTATTTCTAAAGAAATATGGAGCAATTCAAAGCACTGTTCAGCATGTTTTAAACCACAAAAATCCTTTTTAGATAGACAGCAAGATATCATATAAAAATGCATATTGTATTTTTTATGTTGAAAAAGGAATCCTTTAAAATGTGGTTTTCTTCTTGATTTAGAATAATTTTATAGTACGAAAATGGCAAAATTTAATTTTAAATTCTGTCCTGTGCAATTAGATATTAAGTTGGGGCCTATAAGTGTATACTTTTTTCACTTTACTGCATTAAAAATTCAGTTTGAAGTATAATTCAAAATTGAAGGTGTGATTGAAAAGACAATTCTTCTTTATAGATCTTGTTATATCAAATTAAATTTTAATCTATGATATTTTCAAAATGTGGGAAGGCATTTGAGTCTGTAGACTAGTGGCAATATGTGAAACTGCATTAAAGGAAATTTGCTTCCTTGTCCTGTCTCTATATTTAATAAAACCCCCTCATTTTACAAGACTTTGCCGGAAAATAAATAATGCAAAAAATTAGACCAAATGTTCAAACAAAACATACGTCCTTTATATGGAGGTAAAACATACTGCCTTTATATGGCAAAACATATAAATTATACAATTTTTTAGTTTTTAGCAAAACCAAAAAAATTCATTTTTGAGTACCTCAGGAGGAAAGCAGGATAGTTATGAGTTATTGATAGAAATTAGTGGTTTTGGGTAAATGCAGAGTCCCAATTGCCTTCTTTTCACTCATAAAATGTCTTCCATTATGATGTCTGAAATATATCTATTCATAAGAAAATAAAACACTTAATGTAATTCAAGGAAAAATGAAGTGAAGAAAACCTTATTCCCTAGTTTTTATCTCCTGTAGAGATAATACATAGGAAATTTTGCCAGGAGTAAGCCAGGAACTATTGCATCATTAGGAACAGGTACTACACATCACTTTTGAAGGTACACTGCTGGGCTAGTTCTTACAAGATATGCTTCATTTTTGGCGGATGATTGCTGTGATAAGAATTTCCTTCGGCAGATGTCAGGATTATTAAAAAATACAGCTGTTCTCTAAAGAAAATAAGAAAACTAGATACATGATAGGAAAATAAAAAACCCCAAACTTGATAAATGATGCAATTCATAAGCAGAAGTAAAAAAAGATTAATTTAAAATAAAAAAAGTTTCCTTTAAGGAAACTTGAAAAAAAAGCTTGGTCTTAAAATTCTTTATCATTGAAAATAGTAGCTGCCAGCCAAGTTGATGAAGTGAGTTATGCAGAAGACAGATAACAATTCTAGCTGTATCTTGAATGAATACCAACTGTAGCAAGTCAAACTTCATAAGCAGCCCTGCTGACCCTTCTTCAATTGATGTAAATATGGATTTATAGCATCAAAAAAATGTAGATGAATTGCCCTGAGACATACACCAGCTCAATATGCTTGTCTTGTAGAAGTATCCCTTACTTGTGAACCACATAAAAAAAATTACATGAGAGAAAGAAAAAACAAGAACCAGGACAATTGAATTTATAAACTTCATGATGCAGTAATAGGTGGAAACAGGATGAAAAGTAGTTTTAAGAGGTAAATATCTGCTGTGAAAACCTATATAACATGCACAGGACTTGATGTTTACTGATTGTGTTTATTGAAGTTGTGGATTTCAGAAGCAGCTTCAGTCCTCAGGAAAAAAAATGGCTGAAATTCAGGTAGGAAAATGAAGTTAGGGGAAATCTCTTACACTGAATATGAATTTGGGGTGAAAAAAAGGATTTAAACACTATGAAAATGATGTAATACCAATAATACCTTTATTTTCCTAAGGCACTATCTATAAAACCTTTAGAAGTCAGAAGAAAAATCAATAAAAATGATTACTGGATGGTAAAGAACTTTCACCACCCTGATGTTATTTTTTCTCTGACGTTCACATTGTGGCAAAAACACCTGAAAAGTTTAAGCTAGTCTTTTAAACCACTTTGCGAAACATGGCACCACTGCTTATTATTTCTTATAATTATTATCTGAGAAATGCTGTCTCAGGAAGACCTTGAAGTAAGATCTCAGCATGGTCAATAGATTAATTGATACAGTAATTCACTCTACTGAAAGATTTGAGAATGAGATTAGATATTTCTCTAGAAGCTATATAAAATCTTACAGACTCAGAACTTGGACTTGATGTTTTTGCTTCCAATAAACATGTAGCCAGGCTAGATGTTCCAAATGGACTCTTCTATTAGTTTTTGATTTAAATACATAAGTCTCCCTGTTGTAGTGTGTTCTGTTAGTTTGTTTAATTACTCCCCTATTTTCTGTATCACTCCCCCACTTTCTGTAATGGTTCTGCCCTCACCAGTTCTTCCCGCCATGGTATTGTCTGTCATTTGGTTACCTTGGTTACTCCCGCCACAGTTTATGTCAATCCTCTCTGTTATATGATTTCCCCTCCCCTGTGTTTCCTTATATGTGAATTTGTTCTCCTCCCTGGGCCCAGTCAATCACTCCCCACTCCTCCTAGTTTGCCAGAACCTTCTGTATTTAGGGAGACTTGATTGGCTGTGGCTCTGGGGCCCCTCCTTTACATTGTTTCTATTGGGTTTTCTCTCATGCCCGTTATCCCAAGTCCACTCCCTTGCCTTCCCCTATTGGTTCCTTGTAAACACCTCCCATGAATTCCTCCTCCCTTTACAATCCTGTTGCACGCTTTGTTTGATGTCACACACTGGCAGACATGTTAGGTTCAACATGTGGGTGTCTGTCACTCCCTGGTTGACACGTCGGGTTCCACAATAAATCTGACAAGTCCCGAGTGTCTGGACTCTTTACTCTCATCAGCCAGCAGCGATTCCGTCTGCTGTGAGCACAGCCCGAAGCCTTCTGATGCCGTGGGGTGCTCACACATTTGCAGTTGGATGTTGGCCGCCCTTCTGCCAGCCAGACACCTGTCCTTAAGGCCGCCCCACGCTGCGTCTCCCTAGGAAGCTTGTAGAAAAAGAATAAGAAGGATAGCATGCTGAACTGGTATTATTACTTATATGGGAGGGGAAAGTAGAGTATGAAATTTGAGCATATGGGAAAATCTACAGAAACACTGGGAGGTAAGCTGTCTTTTCAAATATAAACTTGTTAACTTTTTCTGGTCATAAAAAGAAATTAATGAAAGAAAAATATTACTTGAAGACATGATTTCCTTGCTCTAAGCCAAGAATTCCATCCTTATATTATACTAACTGTATCAGTATTTTTCACACTTTTTTCCCCCCTGAAAAGATTAGGACAGTTTTGGAATATGTGTGTCAACTTGCCTTCTGGGACATGAGAGTTTAAAGTTGAAACAAAATGTGCTATATATAACTCAAAACCAATAGTAACTATACCAAACCTCACTTACAAAAAGTCCTTCATTAATAAACATGAAAATATGTTAGTAAATTCAGAGCAATTTTCAACAGTATTAGAAAGAAGTGCATTTTCTACTAGTCAACTTTACATAAAATTTTGCTAAAAACAGTCATTATAAGGCTTTAAAATTTAACAATAAATTATATCCCTAATAAACTGTATATATTGACTTGAATGAACTTAGATGGATTTCCCTAAGTTCTTCTACATTGATTACACTTTTACCTAGATTATCCATGAACAGATAAAACACATTGGTTTAAATTCAGACCATGGATTTCTAGCTGACGTTAAAAATTTCTTATCAAAGTTGTCAACCAATTAGTTCTGGAATGATCAAACTCAGGAGAGAGATATGTGTTCTACAGCAATGGTTTAGCATCATGAATTGTCTCATACCCTTCTAGCATAAAGAGTGAGCACCTACCACATGTGGTAGCTTACTCTTTATTTTAAGAAATTGATCCTGCTTTCTCAGTCACAAATTTGAGATGAGAGAACAGACAAAAATACTCATTATAAACCCAGTTATGTCTTCATTTAATTAAATTTAGAATATCTGGAGAATAATTTTTTCCTATTTCTTCATCTGCCATATAATCTATTTGCTGAATTTCCTGTTTCAAAAGCCTACAGACTGCTTGCAGAAAAGATATTGTCAAAATTTGGCAGAATTTCTTGCAATTGTACAAGTAAATTACTGAAGTCTCAGGCCTGATATGATGCAACTTTACTCACATTGATGCAAATAACCTCACAGAAGCTATTTGAATTTTAATCATTATACTTAAGGTCAAAAACTCTTAAATGGAAATTATTATGACAGAACAACAAACTGTTTATTATTAATTGCAGATTTTGCCACCTAGTCCTGTGTCAAAACATGAGCTATACAGGTTTATATTGTTATTAATTCCTTTTTATTTTCATGGAAAGAATTCATTCAAATTATTGCTTAATTGTATTTTATCTATGTCAGGAGATTTATCTTCCAGGTTGGCACTGATGCTATTTGAAAGGTGATGCATTATGGAGACCTACTGAAAGAGATGCAAATTTGATAGCTGTCCTCAGAAACTCTGGAAAAGTATGTATACCTTGAAAGAGAGGAGCAATAAAACAAATTTGCTTTTCAAATGAGCAGCTCATCAGTCAAGCAAGGCTCTTATTTAAAAGAGCAATATTTTTCACAGAGATTATATAAATATTAATTAAAGGTCTAATGAGACATATGAGAAATGAGTGAAAAAGTTTCATTATTTATTTCTTTTTATGTTTAAACTGTGGCATATTTTCAAATGAATTCTCTCGTGTAAGTTTTGCAATTTAGTCAAAATAAATATACAAGTAGCTAAACAGAAAAAAAAAAATGATCTGCTTTCCATAAATCTAGTAGTCCTTTATCATCCTCATTTCTAATTGCAACCTGTAGGCAGGCTTGCCAGTACGTTTGGTAGAAAAAAAGGTTTTGGATTGGTGATTTAGAAAAGCTTCACTTTTTCACTTCAAGCAACTTCAAAAAAGACATATCAAGTGGAAAAAAACCCAGAAACTGCAAAGAGAACCAATCAGCCATTTGTGGATAAAAAATTAAGTTCATACTCTTATTTTTTATTAACAAGTACAATAAATACAGAATGGTGACCAACAAGCTAAAAACAAGATGGTTCAGGAGAATGGGACTTGGGAAATATCCTATTCCATATAGATCAAAAATACAAAGAATGTGGAGAGGGGAGAATCCCTCCACCCTGGACCTCTGAAAGGGCAGACAAAGGAAATTCCTTTTCCAGCAGCAAAACTTCTTCAGCAGATATAATAGTTAATTTAAGCTTCTGCAGGCCAATAATTTTAGGTGGTTTTAGCAAAATATAAAGCTTTAGAATACATTGCTGATACCAAGAATAATTTTAAAAGTTGTGTGAACAATAAATGAGATCTGAACCCATGTTAGCTTACAAAAATCAAACAAATTAAGTATCTTCTCTCATATCTGATTTTTTAGAGAAAAAAGCCAAACTATGTAATTAATCATTTTACATAGCAGAAAAGCATTTATTCTACTGCTTTCAGAGAAAGGCGGTTACCTAAGGAAGACAGATGAGAAAGAAAATGAGAGCTTACCAAACAGAAAGTAGTCATATGGAAAGTACTGAAAATGCATGTATCAGAAGCAGGGTGGCTAACTGGCGATGTACTGGAATATATAGTGGTTTTGTTTTTTTTTTTTTTTAATAGCCTTGGCATAAAGAATAGAATATATTGCTGGAATTTTCTAGGGTGACTAAGTCGAAGGCCTCGCACCAGAAAATGATTGGAATATTGCACATTGAGGGCAATATGTTTTGAAAATACAAGTTCTCGAGAACAAAAATAAAAAACTTACCAAAAGCAACTAATTTATTTTGCTGTCAGTGAGAACCAAGTGAGAAGGGATGAACTATGCTGTATTAACTGCTCTCACAAGAACCACACTTTCCCTGAGTGATTTTAGAGTATAAGAAATTCTGAGGAGTTGATAGTCTATCTTATGTGAATAAATTAATTAGATTCATTACTTTTGAAAAGTAAAAGTTGTAAAGAAAAGTAATTCTTGTCTCTTATATACATCAGAGGCACAAACCAAAATGTAGTTAGGTCTTTGTGAGAAATATTGGCACAAAAATAAATTAGCATGTATTGACAATAAATTCATAAAGGAAGGAAATTAGAAAGTGGCAAATAGCCATCAGAACAATAATGTTTTGCAACATAAATTCCAGCTATTTTTAGTATATAAGAGGGTAAGTAGAATTGCAGAGATGCCTCTAATTACAGCCACCTGTCTCAATAGCAGACAATAGTACTGTCAGTGATAGAGAAGGACTTTTCCAGTTCTGGGTGTGAGTTGCTGTTTTCAACGTCTGAACTAATTTGTAAAGCTGTTTTAAAATAAAGGGTATTTGAAGCTTTGCACTGAATCAGATTTCCGCAATACATGCCAACATAAAAACTGCATCTCGGAGCATAGGAGTGTTTTATTTTGCCCTAATTTATTTTTTCAGCATGTCTGCTGAAATGACACATTATCATTTTTATGCTGCTAATATTCAGAAGTACTCTGTCAGTTCTGTCAGCAATGTATGATACATTAAGTAAATTACTTGCAATGTAGGATCACTTAAATGATTTGATTGACTAGCATGGGATTCAAGCAGTAATTTAATTTGAAACAATGACAGAAAAATATTTATAGGATAATAGGACAGAAGATACTAAAATTTAACATATTGATAAAGATTTTTGAAGTGTTAGATAAACAGATGTGAATCTGACTAGCTATAAATAGACAGAGAATTGTGGTCCTGTACTTTTAATGCTAACTCAACAAAAGTTAAGGTCAACAGAACTCACACATATGGTATTTATCAAGTAAATTTATTTTACTTCATGTGATCATATGATGTTACTTTTGCTTAGACTTCCTAAACCTCATATATGCTTCCTTTAAAATTACTAAAGGTAATTTAATAATTCTGCCTTATAAACAAAGAACAGTTTTTGCTCAAATGCCAAAGAATTGCTTTGGCAGCCTTAAAGCAGGGTATAATGGCTGAAGATATTAATCTGAAAATTTTACTGGGGGAATCTGTATAATTTCCTGAACTTTATTTTGTGCCATGGGGGAGAGACCAAAAGGTACACTAAAATTTGTTTTCAATGTGATTGTTAATTCTAGTAAATTTAAAATTTGTGTGCTCAGCAACTTTTGATCTACAGAGTTTCCCCAGTAATGGTTTCTCTACTTTGTGTGCTATGAAGGGGCTGTTCAAATAATTTTTTTAGAATATTCCCTAATATTTTTCTCTTTTTTTCAGATTTTCAGAGTTGAAAGGACTGATGTGAAAAATTAATTAATAAATATTTTGTGTACTAAAATAGTAATAGAAGACTCCTATTTGTTGACAAGCAATTTAGTTTTTCCATCTCATATTAGAAAAATCTTCTAAAGATTATAAAACAACAACAATAATAATAATAATAATAAATATAGACTTTAAATACTTCATAAGGGCTAGGAAATGTGGCCAAAATTATGTGTCATAAATAAGGATTTCCATTGTTGTATATAGTAAGAATTCTTGAGGCATGCAAAATGAATGAAATAATAAAATGTAAACTGGGGCTCCAAAGTTGAATATTTCGTCCACAGAAATTCACTTGTACAGTCATACCTGTGAAATTCACATTCACAGAGAGCTTGTGGTACATGAGCAATCTCCTACAGCAACTGAATGCATGTGTTAGTTCTCAGTTGTTCCTTTTGCTACCAGAAAGTTTCTGATCTTGTTTTTTTCCTGCTGTTTTTAGAAATTGAAACCTTAAAGAAGGTCAGACCTTCATGAAGAGAAACCTGTCAAAGCAGGCCATGTGTGAGACAGACTTGGCAATGCTTCTTAGCAGGATTTTGTCTCCAAAAATTCATAGGAGATTATGCAAAGGCAGTGCAACAGTTTTTAGTGTTTACCTCAAATCTTCTCTGCAGCAGTTTCTTCCCTGTAATTGTAGCAGGTCACCTTCCACATTATTGCTCTGTGACTCCTGCTAGTGACTAACTCCATCTAGAAAATGTTCTCAGTATTCCCCTGGATAGTCACAGTGCCCCTGTTTGGAGATATTTGGCTTCATGATACTGGAAAATTCCAATATCACATACCAGATATAGCTGTGATTTTTATCTTTACAGTAAGAAACAAAATGTTCTCTCTTCTCTATGATGAGTCAGAGGCTGATGGTTGTTATCATTGCTTACCTTTTTTTCTCAAGAGCAAAGAAGCCCATCTTTCTTGACTACCTCATCATTTCTGGCTTTTTTCTGTCAGATATTATCAACTGTTTTTCTTTTTTTTTTTTTTTTTCTGTTATTCCCATGCCATTTAAATACTTTGTATATGATGCAATTCTATAATAATTTAGGCAATACAGTTTCTCTCTTGACTTCTGTGAGAATGGTTCTCAGTTATTTACATGGTTGTCAAACTTGGTTCTTGTTTGTTCATTAAACTATGAATGTTATTATTTTAAATTTTATTCAAGAGTAAAAGATATTGTTTGCCATCCTTATCATCCTAAATGTAACATAGGAACTCCTGAATTTATGAGCAAATCAATCTTTCTAAAAGAGGTTCAGAACCCATGTATAATTCCAGCAGAAGAGAATTTCTGTGTACTAACAGAAGTCTTTGAACATCTAATATCTTGTATATAATGATTGGATCCATATGGGATAATGACAGCAGTAAGAGGAAAGCTTTGAACTAAAGAATAAGCACAAAAAATTGATGCTTCTTAGAATGGAAAAACCACAAGACAAATGCCTTAATAATGAGTTCCCCTTCTTTTGATGATGAGTGGTCCTCTTTAGCTTTTATTGCTGGGCATGACATAATTTGGTATGGAATTTCTCTTTGGTCAGTTTGGGTCAGCTGTCCTGGCTTTGTCCTCTCCCAACCTCTTGCCCACTTCCAGCCCACTGGCCTTTGGGGAACGTGGGATTTGGTGAGACAACCTTGATATGTGGAAGCAGTGCTCAGCAGTGGCCAAAATTGGTGTCTTATCAGCACCATTCTAGCTACAAATACAAAGCCTAGCACCACGAGGTCTGCTATGAGAAAATTGATTCCTTATCAACCAGATCCAATACAATCTCCATACCTCATTTCATACACTTTACATCATATTCAGGTCCCACAGAATTTAATACATTTATACCCCTTCTAGATATAATTTTGGATCTAATCCTCTTTACTGAAACAACTTCTCAGCAACTTAGATTATTTTGTAGATTTGTACCACTTTCATACCAAACATACATACAGTTTTGTACATTCTCATTAACTAGTGTCCCCTGTCCCTTAAAAGATAGTTATTCTCCTGTTCTACTCCTTCTAGTTTTTATAAAAACAGGCATAAACTTGGGCACCATAAGTCAGGATGGGTGCTCCGGACAGGAGAGTAGCACATTTGAGTAGCAATCACTAACATCAGCTTGGCTGAGGTCTTTGTATCAATCACTGGATCACTGTTTGTCAGTTCTGGTCATTGCTCCTATATTGCTTCCGACAAGATACAACTTACATCACAATTCTTCCCCAATGAGAAACAAGGATGAGGGTCTCTCCATCCTTGCACACTACCACAAAGTACATCCAGGTTCCTGAGGGCAGAGAATCCCACTAATATTTGTCTTTTCCCAAGAGAGGAGTAATCAACACTGCCTCCGTCTATTATTTGTGTGGAACAGGGACCTTATCTCCTCCTACACTATGTAGGGGTTTTGTTTGGGCAGGGCACAATTCTGAATTCTGTTGTAATTGTGGGAGTTGTGGCACTTGGCATCTCAAAAATAAGTGTCCTACATATGGCAATGACTGCAGATCCTGAACACAGATGGGCATGCTGCAAAATTATGCAAAGAAATAAAGTGCATATACTCAGAAAAATTGAAATTGGAGCTGTAATTATGGCAGCAAAAGAGCCACCTATTCAAACTATACCCAGTACAAACACTAAGGATAATCAGAAAACCTCTCTTACCAGCAAACTTCAGACAGAAATCCAATGTCAGAACATAGCTACCATAATAAACAGGTATAAACCCAGGAAAAGGTGACCACAGCAACAACAAAAATCCAGAAATATAGTTACCAACAAATTTCTCTTTAGAATAGTCAGCCTAGGTATATGGTGAAAACCTAATTATTTGGAACTGGTAAAAGTCCTAGACATTATAATATTGTAGTGATGTAAAAGAGAAATGGATGATCTAAGACATGCTTCCATCTTAAATTTACATTTCTAACCCCTGTGATTTCATGCCTTCCAAATTGCAGGATCTTTGGTTTTTTTACTTTGTAGTAAAGTATTTGGAATCAAAACACTGTAAAGTTCTGTTATTCCTATTAGAAGAGGAACATAAATAATTTACATTTTTCTCTTTCTATCAGTAAAGGCCTCTGCTGTAAAGTAAGGCTTTATTACTTCACAAGCACAGAGCACAACCACTGTTGGAAAAACTAAGGCATCCGGAAACAAAGTGAGATTATGATGCCTATGTAAGATTTTGGATTCTTGAATACAGAACATTGTTTCTTAATGATGTCTATCTCTTAACATCTATAGTTTTCTCTCACTTACATCACAATTTTTTGGGTTAGTTTTATATTTGTGCTACAAATAAATGGCCTCCATACTTTCTCATTAGACCCTTCCTCTCAACCATGTTCTGCGCTACTGCTGATGCTCTAAACACGAGGTCTTTCTATTCTGCTTTACTGTGCTTATTTCACAAAGGACTAGGAGCACAAATGCTGCCTCAGTCTATGGAGCAGCTACCAAATCTTCTTGGAGATTAGATGTACCTAAAGGATTGAACTAAATCCTTCAAAACATCCAGAGAGGCCTTCTAGGAAAACACAATTAGTATCAATTGTATGTAGAGTGGGAAAAAACCCTGTAAACAGACTAACTCACTGAATGAGTGATGCATAGAAAGGCAGAGGTAGAGAAAGTGTATGTCTCATCAATTTGAATGACACTGAAACATGCATTACAGAGTTGTTCATACAGATTGGTGATGACCATATGACCAGCCTCATTATCCAGAGGAACAGGTTAAATGCATTCCTCCCCTGTGACACTCTACATGAGGGAAAAGAAGCAGTTTTTATTTTTTCTACATTAAAGAAATCAGCAAATAAAATATAGAATGACACCTGTAAATAACCATTCTCCCTTCTTCTGGATCCAGAAAAATTACATTGTCTGTGCAGTGGCATAGCTGCAGTCAGAAGGAAAATAGTAAATAGCACTACTGAACTGATAAGCTGGTAGGACAAAAGATATGGACTGGAACTCTTTCATGCTAGAAAACACTGAACTTTTTTTCTCACATTTTGTGTGAGTGTTTTTATACAAAAAGCACCATTGATACCATAGCATTTTTCCACAATGTTAAATAAGATTAACAATGGAAATATAAGATATGTAGCACCCATAACAACTAAGAGTTTCTATTCAAAAGTACCCATTATATTGAGTGCCTCCACCTCAATATGGAATCCAAATTAGATTCTGATGGGACAAAAGTAGTGAGCACATGCATAGACAAAAACTAAAATCTAGGCTAACAGAAAATTTTAAATTAACTAAATACAGATACCTCTGCTTCTGACAGTAGCTAAGCAGAGAACTTAATAACTCTAGTTTTTATTTTAGTCCTCTCAGTACTGCCTGTGATCCTTAATTATTCCCAACTGTAATTGCAGGCTTTCAGCAGGTGCTTTTCCTGGAATACCTTGGAAAAAACGGCACTATGTATCTGGCAGTGCCACATGCAGACTCAGATGTGGAGTGACAATTTCCATCACATTCAGTTTACTGAAAAAACATGGAAAAGGGTATGTGATATGTAAGTAAAACATATAAAACAATAAAATTAGGCATAAGTGTACTTTAGAGGGTACAAGTGTGTTCCATTTCACTTATCTTCAAATATCTAAAATTGTATGATCAAATTTATCCTGGTTCCCTTTGTAGTCAATGGAAAACAATGAAAACATCCAGAAGGTCCAGCTTGATTCATGTTAGTCATGTATTTTCAGTTAAAATGAATCCCCTCCTGCAATAGACGTTTTCTTGCCTCTGATTTTAAGTGTGTTACCAACCATAATTAAGCAGGCCAAAGTTAAAAATCTCCGTTTGGGCACTAAAATCCAAGCCATGTGTCAGACTGATGAAAGGAAAGGTGTAAAATGTTCCCAAAAGACATTTGCTAATTGCTAAAAAATCTTCAAAATTCTTATTCTTAGCCAGCAGAACTGATTTTCAAATAGTTCACCCAAATATAGTTTCAATTACATGCATATTGCTTATTGTTGGATGTAAATTTGTTTTTTTGCCAAGAGTAACTGAAAAGCTATTTCACCTGTGTCAGTGTGGAACAGCAATGTCATCTGAAATCTAATGACCTATTAAATACAGGTATTTACATGGGGGCTGTCCAGCCCTACCCACATATATACTTTTCTGACTGCATACCTTACTCAAAAAGATTGAATATGATAGTATTTTCTGTTCTGTTTCCTTTTTAAATAAGCCTTGTATCATTAAAAAAGGTTCTGATTGCCTATTTTATAGCCTTTTCTTAGTTCTCTGGTACATTAAACTGCAGAAATGCTTGGGATACTCAGTGTATCCACAAAATGGCAACAAAGGAGGAAATGGAGAATGTTAATGGATATTGTTTCCAAGGAAACAAAGCACCAGAGAATATAAGAAAGCCAAGAAGGATGTAATGTTTTTCTTCAAGAAAACAAGGGAATAGAGGAAATGGAGAGCTAATGAATAAATGACTTAGGTAAATAATCATTCACTTATAACATTATTGTATCAAAATTGTTGAAATGTTATCACAGAGATGGTTTTGCCTTATTTTCAACCACTGCCTGAGCTTCATCATTTTATTCTCCTTTCACAGTGCCTTGTTTTGTGAAAGGAGAAATGGCATTCACTGCTTAAAATATAATAGCTACCAATAAATGGTTTTTTGACAATGTCAAAATATCAAGACAATATCAATTAACATACTTTCTGATTTTTGAAACTGAGACTTTACTGAATAGGAAGGAGTTCCAGTATATTAAACTGGGCATTGGGATAGGGTGGCAGGAGAGAGGTGGGGAGAGTAAAGGAAATAAACTCAGAGCCTGTTAAAATCTCTTGCACTTTTCAGATATGTCTGCCTCAAATAGAAGTCAAAAACATGTTCTCAGCCTAGATAAACTGGTTCATCTCTAGAGATTAACACAGGTTCTGATGTTTTACTATCAAATAGATAAAATATTCTGTCATCCTAATACCCAGAAATTTGGAGCATAACAATTTTAGCAATCAGATTTCTACTTTCCAGAGCAAAAATTTTGAGTGCATTAGTGGACATGTTTAGGCTGCACTCTCAATTTTTATGTGTTGTTTGCAAATACTTTTACTTCAGACAGGCTTGAAATGACTGACTGAACAAGATTAGATATGACCTTTATAAGTATAATTGAATTTTTGATGGAAAGGCAAGTGACAGTTTTTTCATCCAGCCAACTTAAGGTTGACTGAGCAGTAATTTATAAAGTGTTTTTATCACACACACTAAAAAACTCAACTGAACAGCATTACTGGGAGGAAGTTAAAGGGAGAAATAGACTATTACTTAAGAAATTTGAGCTTTCCCTCTCCTTCCTTCCTCCCCAGCCACCTGAAAAGAAATGCTGTGGAAGAAAAGTTAATGATGAAGGCTCTCTGGGATCCTGAACTAAAACTATCCCATGAAAAAGTAAAAAATCTAGCCATGGTATGACTATGAATTCTGACTGTTTCAAGGAAACTTCCATATTAACTTCTACAGGTGCACTTTTGAAGCCAGTGCCCCAACTGGTCACATCTACTGCTTCATTCAAATTGCTGTGTGAAGGCAATTAATAAATTAGCAGTTGATGAAAACATTATCTATCATTTCCCAACCCTACTAAGAAAGAGCCTAAATTTACATCTATTTCCCCATTTATATAGTGCATATGACATAAAGCTACTGGACACAAAACTGCCATTTTTAAATAAAAGTTATGCAGCAGAAGCTGTTAACTGGGCTTCTCTGTATTCATAAACAATTTAAAAAGTAGAGGAGTTATTTCACTTTACCTGTCTTGGATACATGGATGTGGTAAGATACATTCTCCACATTACTGTGTTTTTCACTAAAAAGTTTTAGTAAATATTTCTATTTAAAAAAACAGGTCAATTTCATCCTTTAGGTCATCAATACTTCAGGGTTCCCCATTTTTTTTTTTTAAATCTTTGATAGAAGCAGGCTGGCAAGATGAAGGAAGGTACACTTTGGGACAATAGAGAAGATGAAACATGTATTTATTTTAGATTCTGTTAGACAATTTCTCATGTTTAAGTCATGCTTGTTTATGATGCCTGTGTGTGTGTAAAGTGTCCTAGCAAATTACATATCAGGACTAAACAGAAGAATGGAGGAAAACATTTCATGTTTATCCCAGCAAATATTTATCAGTGATTCTTAAATACTTTTCTTAACTTATTCATTTCAATGGATAAAGTTATCTTAACTCAAAAGTAGACTTTCTCTGAGAAATACATAGAATACTATTGCATTTTGGGGAATTCATTTGGAGGCAATTACCAAAGTGCTGAATGCTCAGTAGTTGAAACCCAATGAAAAGATGAATGTAGATTGTTTTATGAGAGATTCAATAGAGTCAGTATGAATGCTCCAGAAGTTTTATATTAGGAAATAGTATAATGTTCCAGTTTAAAATGGGAACTTTTTCAGTTTCTCAAAATATGTGGAATTTATTATGTCTATGTATAAAGCATAAGTGCAAAGGTGGAGATAATATTTTTCTTCTATAAGTAGACTGATGTATTTTATAAATACTTGAAAAGATTATGTAAAAGGTGACTTTCAAATTAAAATTTAATTAAATCTATAAAAAGTTCTTGTAAGTCTATTTCCATCAAAAAGGCATATTGGAATTTAGTAAAGCCAATAATGAGAATATTTAAATAATGTGTCCAATAGTTGAGGATTTTAGAAAAACTATATTTTATTTTTTAAAAAATGCAAAGAAAGTTTTCCCTGTGAAACATTGCTCTTTCACTGTTCTTTTAATCTTATGCAGCACACTTATTTTCTCTCCAAATTTTTCTTCTCCAATTTTTTTTTATTTCATCAGTGTTTTCTTCTTTTTGTCATAATATCAAAAGATTACTTCTACAAATAATATCAGATACCAGGTTAGTCATCTGACTAAAATATTTATATTTTCCTTTTCTCATAATTTCCCACTTTGCTTATGGTTACTGACTTTTGATTATGTTTCCAGGTTCTTAAATAGCAGTCTGTGGAGCATCAATTACAAAAGAAAAAAAAAGAAATAGTGACTATCCAATATCTAGTCTCAATTTAAAGAACTTGTTATATTTAACAAGTTCTTTAAATTGAGACTAGAGCACCCACTTAACTGTATTTTCATTCTTGAACAAGAATTCAAAATCTGACTTGGAAAACCTGCTAGACATAATCATATATTTTGATGTTATTCTTGAAAAGGAATATTTGATTTTATTCTCTAGTAATGGGAAAATATAATTTAATTCCACTATTATTTCCAAAGGCTGCAGTATTGGACTGTATAGTACATTTTTTAATCTCAAAGGCACAACAGGCAGATTTTAAAAAGCAATGGATTTCAAAATAGCAGTCACAGGTAGAAAGTCACACCTAATGAAGGAAGATTCACAGTTTGCATTTCAGAGTGTATTGATTGCCCTGCACTCTCAAGGAAGTGTGTAAGACAGCTGCTGAGGGCATGGAAAGCATTGTGAGTGTTGCTGGGTCTTCCACAAAAAGAAATATGTGCTCTGCAGCACTTGGTTCTGAAGTTTCTTCACTGTAAATATTTATTGTTTTGTGAGAAAAATGAGAGGAAAGGAACACTGGTGTAGTAGAAGGCAGTACTGCTTCCTGTTTCCCATGGGTATTCTGAAGATTTGGGCTGGTGTATTTGAAGTATGCGGCTTTCATGAGAAAAATTGGGTCAAAGACTTCAGGTTTACTCAAATATTCAGAGTTAACATGCTTGAATTTACCCAGAAAATTGAAATATTTGGGAGGAGAAAAATAGTTTCTTAATTCAAACTGAATATTTTAGATCTATGCTTAAATATTATAATAAGATAGATAAAATAGAGATTGGAAGGCCCTAATGGACATATGTTTTTATACTTAAACCAGCTTCTAAAATCAGTAAATACAGAAATAATTATTTTTTTAAACATAAATTTCTATTAATGGCATTCTGATCTGAATTCACCAGCAGAAACTCAAACTCAGTGGACTTTGAAATAATTTCTCTCAAAAAATTTGCACTGTTAACTAACAAAGGCATAAGACTAAAATATGCTGAAATAAGCAATGTGTGAGGTCAGTCCTTGTCACTAAAGGATTTACATTGGAAGAGCTTTGGTTTAAGCCTTTATAAAACCCAGATAAGAGCATAGCTGGATAACTGGACTTTATCACATTCAGCTGTTTACTGGCCAGCCTTAACAAAACAGTTTCTTGAAACTTCTGTGGAAAGTCAGGCTCAGATATTTGGAGAATTTAAATAGAAGCCAACGTTTCTCTTTTAACACCTTGCTTCTTTGAAGTATTGACATGTATATTGAATTTTAAAAATTCAGTTGTGAATTTCTAGAAAACTTCTGGGACTTCCCTACAGTGCTTTACATGAATGAGCACTTACTAAAAGGAAATGAAGCTTGTTCAAGCAGGACTGATGTTTACAAGAACCACAAAAGCCTGTCAGAGTTTCTAATATAAAATGGTTTCCTCTATGTGAATGCTATGGTAAGTTTCCAAAATATTTACAGAACTTCAAACAGTTCTATTTGCAATAACATACTCATGCTTTCTATGTTCAAGCGGGAATAAAGCAGGTGGAAACAAACAATTTATACATTGTCCATTTTTATAAATTGTAATTTTTTTCCTTCTTTTGAGATTATTTAAACTAATTTTTAAATCTTATATTAAAGTACTAGTATGATTTCTTCCTGTAAAGAGGTATCACAAACATACTGACAAATATTTTGCTTGTTTTCTAATGGTTGAAGGCTGGAAATACTATTTTGACTCTTAATGTTCTGTCAGAAAAGTCTGAGATTGGACAAAATGATGACTTTCAAATGCTATATTAATAATGTTTGTATGTTCTCTTCATCTCTCCTTTGAATGTCTAGGTTGACTTGGGTTTGGTGTTTTCTCTCCCAACTGTTATGGACACTTGCTCATTGTTAAGAAGGTGTTGTTTCAGACTGCAGTTGTATGGTGAATGCAAGTAAAATTGTAATAATTAGGAACTGTGAAAGTTCCCTTCCTAGTGTGTAAAGTTTAGCTGATTTGAGCTATAGCAAATTAGGACCTCTCATTTATTTTAGCATCACTAGAAATGTACCGTCACTTGGGTTAAATTAACCAACCTTCATGAGAGTACCTTGTGCTTCTCTGAATTTATTCTGTGTTGTGTAATGTTCCTTATAATTGCTAGTGTATCATCTTTCTCCATGTTAACACCTTTTCCAAACAGAACATATCAAGGTCAGATATTTTAAATTATGGATTTTCTTAGTTATTGACAGACATTAAACACGGTACCACAGATCCACTGAATGGGTTGGACTGGAAGAGACCTTTAAAGATTGCTAAGTCCAACCACCCTGCCAAGGGCAGGGACACCTGTCAACACATCAGCTTCATTCAAGTAATGACCAATTTGTCCTTGAACTCTTCCAACAAAGGGGCATCCACAACCTCCCTTGGCAACATGGTCCATCTCTCACCAGACTTTCCTAAATAATTTCTTCCTTATGTCAGGTCTAAATCTACCCTTTTTCAGTTTATATTCATTGCTCCTTGCCCTGACACTACAGGCCTTTGTTAAAAATCTCCCTCCATCTCCCTTTCAAGTCCTGCTTAAACCTGGAAAAAACATAATAAGGTCCCTGTGGAGTATTTCCTTCTCCAAGCTAATCTACCCACTCTCTCTTAGCCATTTTCTTAGGAGGTCTCCAGCCCCAACCTTTTTCATAGACCTCCTCTAGACCTGCAACAACAGGTTGAAGATTTTTCTTTGATCTGGGGATGCCACAACTAGGTGCAGTGCTCCTAGTGCAGTCTCGTGATATGTATTTTTGTTTAAAACAACGAGCCAATTATTTTGTTCTGGAAAAAATATAATAAAATACTCTTCAGAAAATCTGGCTTGTGACTGGATTTAACATTATTAATAAGTCAATATGGATTTTTCTCCATTGTCTGACAGAAAGATCCCTATATAAGTGGAAGGCAAGAAAATGTAGGATCTCCTCAAAAAACTGCAATGCGTATAAGTATTCAATCGGAAAAGGTGTTAGCACTATAGGCCCTCTTGCCTCTTTCTCAGAATAAAACTATCTATGGAGCTGGAAAAAAACCCCATTCATCATGTAACTTCAAAATGTCTATATCTGATATACTGACATTTGAAAATATTATTTTTGAATATAGGGGCTAGAGGGAGGTGCTGAGGGATTCTTTATGAGTGATGCTGGCCAGAGCACCTGCTGTCTCTTCATACTGGAAAAACAAAGCACAACTTCCCAAGGCTGTGCAGCAATCATTAGTATGAAATGTAAGCGTAATGTAGAGTGAAAAGCAGAGAGGTGGATGGGGTTTCCTTGCTGTGCTGACTCAGAAAAGGTTTGGTAGGGAGTTCAAAGCCTTCTTGGCAGAAAATAAGGAACAATGTTAACTTCTTTTTATTTATGCTCCTGTGTAAAAGATTTCCTCATCATATTCCTGGCATAAAGTTTTGTGATAACTCTTATGAGAAAAAAGATTTAAACCTTCTGACCTTTCCCCCAATTAGTTTAGACAACATCTTGTAGTACTACTACAAAGAGGACTAAATGGGATATAGAAGAAAGTGACTATTTTAAAAAAATTTCGTATTTTGGTTTGAAAAAAATCCAAGTCCTTTCCCATTAATCATAATAGAGAGGGCCAAAAATGTTTAAAACTTGTGTGTCAAATTTCTGAATTACAGCATTTTTCATAAGATAGGTTTTTATCACTTGTAATGTTTCCCAAAGTTGAGTAGATGCACAAAAATTCCTTCATTTGAATAAGAGAAATCTTGAGGGCTGGTGGAAATGCAAGTGAGGGAGCAAATGACTTAACAAGTTCTGACTTTAATTGTTATAGGATTGCTTGGAAAAATTCTAGAATAGTTTAATAATATCACAAAGATACAGTAATTTCTCCCACATGTCAGGTTTAACAGGACTTCTTATTGAACATTCAATGCTGATACTCAACAGTTAAGGTTGAAAACTTCCATGTCATTTTTTCTTCACAAATACAAGTAGTGACTATCATAGAGCAAATAGCTAGTCAATTGAATAATTTTTTAAGGAAAATAAGAGTAAAATTTTTTAAAATTACATAATTAATGAAGTAAGTCTGTCTGGATACACCAATTAGAATTTCGTGCATCAAAAGATGCTCTGCAAACATGTGGGTATTTGTTTCTTCTATTTCTCATTTGTTTAATTGTGCAGGATTGGTGGTCACATTGATGAATAGTGCAGTGCATAAGGATGAATAGTATCCCTTAATTATCCAGGCCTTTTGTAATTGTGATCCCATCTTATTGGTGCCAAGAGACTTCCTGTGTTTTATAGTAATTTGTCAAAAATGTAACCAAGTAAAACATCAAGATAACAGGTATTATGTTGAATAACACTTACACAATTTATGTAGGATCCAGAAGAATCATCTAAACTACTTTGAGTTTTTAAGAGACAAGCAGACACTTAAAAAAGAGAGGTGTAAATATAATATTATATCTATTTATTAGTTTTGATAACCTTTTAATATTATTATATTATTGATGCTTGGGTATTGATTTATGGGAATCAGTACATATCATTGGATCAATCTGGCAATTCACACTGCATAAACTTTTCTCTAAATTTGCCCCCAGATATATGAAGATTGTCCATGCATTTTAAATGTCAGGGTGGCAGCTAAGGTGCTTCTCCAAAGAGCATATTCTCCAATATTTGTCTCAAAATGCTACGCTAAAGAGAAATTTTGATTAAACATTATGTCTTCTATGATTGTAGAATTTTAATAAGATCTGTTTAATTGACATTAGGTAATTAAATTATTTTTGACCTAGTCTATTTTAAACATGACTTACTAAAACTCAGCCTCAGCCATACCATGAATTTAATTGGCTAGCTGGATGGCAACAGAAAGAAAGGCTCATTCTTCAAGCTTCAACGTTTTGTACTTTTACCCAGAATGGCTACACGGCTCCAACTCAGCAAAAAAAGCCCCTTTCCTGAACACAGTGTGCAGCTAAGCAATAACCAATCTCACTGCTTTTTGGAAAACTGCTGGTTTTATACAGAGTTTTGGTAAGGAGCTCATGGCTTATGGAAGGGGTTGGTTCAGAGGCAGAACTCCTTTCTATATTCTCAAAAAAGGGGAAAAGAGGAGTTCTTACAAGCAGGTTTCAGCACTTCTGAGAGGGATTATCTAAATTCAACCTGTGCATAAATAAACTCAAATAATCTTCAGAAACTATGTGATTTATATTTAGAATATACCTGGAATTAACTGTAGAAATAACATATATCCTTTTAGATATGAGAAACTGCTACATGATATAAGTATTCTCTTTCTCTCCCAAATTCTTACCTTTTCTTTTTTTACAGAAAGCAAATTTTTGGACTACTTGTTTTGGCCAATTTATTTTGCCAATTGATTCATTATTGACACCTGTTTGATGGGCATGGTATCTAATTAACTGCTGTCCTGTGAGAGCTGCCTACAATTTTGTTTGTACGGCACATTTTTTAGTGCTCTTCAGACCTCTGGTCTGATGTCTGACACACTTGAAGTAACTAGAGCAGAAATCTAGTTAAAGTTCAATACAGAGCGGAGCAATTTAAAGCCAGATTGCACTGTAAGCTAAAAGAGTGTAAGCTCTCTTTGTGTGCAACTCAGACTGCCTGCTTTGAAGTGGAATCTTATCAAGAAAAGCCCTCGAGGCCTTGTCAATGGAGGAGATTGACTGTGGTCTGCTAGATTATTTAAAGGTCATTATTTGGGAGAGATTGTTCAACAGATTTCACACTTTCTTTTTGAGATGCATGTTTTTTTTAAAACAATTACTATTGCACATTTTGAAAGAAGACATCTCTTTAGTATTAAAATCTTGCAGGTTATAATTTTCACTGTTAGTTATGTGATTGTGCACAAATTGTGAGAAAAAGGATATTGGACACAACTGTGCAGAATCCCACAAACTGCAGTGGGCAGAACACATCCTGTTTGCAGGACAGATAGGATGGACTGACTGAAATGATAACATCTTCAAATGCAAATCTTCTCAAGACTAAAGAAAAAGAAAATCTTGCAGTGCTGGGGGAAATTAGAAATGCTAAAAAAAGTGTTACTGTAATTTCATAATGCAAAATTATGGGACCTTTTTGCCTTCCTGGAACCAGGCAGTGAGAACGTTTCCTCTTATAAGAAATCTGTGGTGTTTGATGTTTTTTCTCCACAGCTTTTTTAATTGCTAATCAGTGTAAACAGGCTTATTTGTCTTTTCAATTTGAGGAAAGGTGGAACAAATCCCAAGTCAAGAACAAGTTCTATGGTGACTGCTATTAACCAGAGAGCTCTTTCCTTCTTGCAACTGATGACGCGTTCCCCTGCCATCTTTTCTGAGAAAACTCACACCTCAGAGAGACATCCCAACTCTTAAAATTTACACGGTACTTCAAATTAGATAAGGAGTTTTGTGCAGCTATTCTGCAACACATAAAATTTCTTCAGATACTATTATAACTATGGACTACACTGCAGTCTTCTTTGGTGTTCTCCATGAAGAAAATATAAAGTAATTAATTGAAACAATATTGTTAATGACCATCTGCTAAAAGCCAATTCTTCAGTGTCCTCCTGGCAAGGTATCTATGGTTAAGTCCTTCCAGAAAGACTTCATGATGAGTTCTTATATTAATGGTACATGAAATGTTTTTATTGTCCTCTCATAAATTAGCTTACTACTTAGATTACCTCTTTCCACTCAAAATATGATGCTTTCAGTGGCAATTCCTGTAACATCTCCCAAGAAATCAGTCTCGCTTATCAGCACATCACAATTGATCTCTAAGTATGCTACCACAGTTGACTTGTAAATATACCACAATTGAACTACAAATATGCAGCATTTTCCCTTAAAATTAAAAAGGTATATACTACAAGTGTGGATTGTGCATGTAGCAATACATGGCTGAATTAAAGAAGAGTGCAATATTTATATTAGTGCCTCAGTTATACAAGGGTCTCTTGGGATATAGTACTGATCTACCTCTAGAGACTAAACTGTCTCTAAATGAGAAACCTATTTCCAACCAGTCTAAATATGAACAATATTCAGATATTACTAAAAGATCTCAGAGGGAGATTGGCAAATTGATTAAATGTAATTGTAAAGAAACCTGTGGGAACATATGTCATACCTTGAAAACAAAAGATTTTACAGCACTGAACTCAGTGTGAAATACTGAGCGAAGAACAGATTTCTTACTTATTCCTTAATGCTATTCACAACTTCGATCTTTTTAAAGCAAAACTAAGCAAACTGCCTTATTTTATATACCTCATCTTTCCTTTCAAGACTGAAAACTTCTCTAGGGCGTAGTGGGAACATCACCTCAGAATAATAATTTTTTAATGTTAAAATAAAGTTTTCTCCACTGAAGGCAAGATACTGAAATTCTAAGTTATCCAGTGAAATTAATGTATTTTCACAGACTATTTGAATAAGGATTGCAATGAAAAACACTGTTGTGACTAATTGGATTTAAATGGAAAATTGGTAGAAATGTGGATGCATTATTTTGAAGATGCTAGCATTTTTAATTAGATTGAAAAAATATAATTATGCTAACGCAGCAAATGCTAAATCAGCTTTGAATGCTTCTTTTGTCATGTATTCAAATCAGTTATATTACTCAAATCCTATTCCACATGAGGAGAATGTAAAAATGGCACAAACTGGCTGGTAAATAAATCATTGTTCCTTTTAAATTTCAATGTCTGAGGCCTTAAAACACTATTTGTAGCCAAATAGCCTTAATAATTTTATCTCAATATATATATTTTTATTTTATCAGTGAAGTGAATCTTGAGAGCTTTGTCCCTCAAAACCTTTTCTTCTCCAGAAAAAGTTTTATTCTCAGAAAAAGTAAAATTATATGGTATTGCAGTGCAAGTCTACCTCTCAGAGTATTTAACCCACAGCCTTGAAAAGTTCATAATGGGAATGCAACACAGAAAGAAAGACTTGTTTGTCATGGTAACTAGAGACATGTTCCGTGTCTGGGCTTTAAGATTTGAACCAGTGAATTCACTTCCAGGTGAAGCTGAAAATGTTGGTGTTGTTCTCAAAACTCTACATTGTTAAGGATAATCCATTTGATATTCTTAATTTCTAGGACAGGCATATCACAGCTGAGATCATTAAAGGCCCTCTGAAATATGTGCCATCCTTGACCAGAAAGGAGTCTAAACCAAGGACTAATCACCTATCTTTTGATAGGCAGAAGCAAAGGTACCAGATTTGGTTCTTTGAATTAAAGAAAACAAACTCCTTCCAAATCTCCCTACATCCTTTCCCTCTTGTCCTTTCCCTGCTCTGAGCTCAGTAGTTGGCCCTTTCAAATGTGGGCACTGCAATGGGCTGCCCAGGGAGGCAGTGCAGTCACCGTCCCTACAGGTGTTTCAGAAAAGACTGGAGGTGGCACTTGGTTTAGTTGGCAGACTGAAGTTAGGTCATCAGTTCGACTTGATGCTCTCAAAGGTCTTCTCCAACCTAGCTGATCCTATAACAAATTCCTGCTCTTGGAGATAAAAATTTTCATCTTGAAAAATAGAATGAAAACAAAGAAGATTCATAGCAAACAATCTTCTATGCCAATAATAAAACAAAACCCATGCATACTCATAAATATATGTATCTTTATACATGTGTATTATATTCATAATACATGTACATAATTTTCACATACATGCACAATTACGTAAATGTATTTGTATGTATAAATAAATAGATGTAAATCTACACATGTATATGCATGAAATAATTGCTTGCATGTTTCAGGGAAACATGACTTTCCATGGAAGATAAGAACAAAGCAGTAAGAATTTTTCCAGAGTTACAAAAATATTTCTAGTTCTGAGTGACACAGTTTGCTGATGCTAGCTTATAATAAATAACAATATGATGATGCTGTCTGAAAATTAGTCTTATGTAGATTTTAATCCTTTTTTTAAATTAAACCAAACATTTTAAAGGTGCCTGGACCTTTGGATCTAAGCAATGGATAGAAGATTTTCAATTCCATAAGCTTCAGCAAAAGGCAGCAAAACACACCAAAAAGATATCAAGACCTTCAACATAAAGCAGAGTAGTTTCCTGGAAGCGTAGATTAATAGGAGATAACCTGATACATCCAGAAGTGATATACTACAGTACATTTCCATGACCGACAAGAAAAAAATGTGATGTCAATTTTCTGGTTTATTCTCACAGATGTAGAACAACTTGCTAATATTTAACTGCTTTCTTTCAATATATTTATTACATGACAGAAATAAGAAGTAAATTGCAACTGAAATTTTCTATTGTTATATTAAGAATTTTAATAAAAGCAAGGCTTTATTCATAGCAATTTCTCAAAGTCAGCACTTACTAAAGAAGTTATAAAAGGCAACAGAATGACAAGTAGAACTGCTTAGGTAACTGGTAAAAGAAAATCACAATCCATTATATTCATGAAGGTGCATAAAATAAAACCAAAAATCCTCAAAGGAATAACAATTGGAAGTTCATATGCTGCACAAATAAACCACAGCCCACAACAATCCTTCCAGTCACTTTATTTGGAGATATCTTTTTTTATAAGTTTTCAATATCTACTTGAATAGCAAAAATTTGGAGTGTTTTTGTCTCAAAGTCTTCACTGGTGCATAGATTTTTAAGGGCCAGAAGAGTTTCATCTACTAGATTTTCATCTACTGTAACTCCAGCAAACTAGCATTATATATTTCCAGAAGAAAGTCAATGGGACATTTTGGAGCATTTTTAAATATGGCAGCAGAATCCTGCCCTTAAAACACAGAAATTTGGTATGGATGGTGATATATCTCTTGTTTTATATAACAAGGGTAACATACCTGATTAAGTAATATTTTATTCATTTTTTAAGGTTGGATAAGACTTCTAGTATTATCAAAGTAAAACAAGTATCGAGAACATTTGTGTGAATCTGGTTATGTAGTTTTTGTGCCCCATCTTGACTTCCCTTTTGACTCCTCTTGAAAAATTTATATTTGTCCCATGCTTTATCTTCTGTGGGGTCAATACATATGGGTATGCAGCTTTGCAAATGCTGCTTCTTCAGACATGGCATTGACGAAAGCACTTTTATTCTTTTACTGTCACAGCATAATGCATCTTACTGCTATATAAATAGCAAGATATAAAACATAAATGTTGACGTGAAACCCAGGTGTTGCCCCTGTGATAAGGCTTAATTACAAGAGATATTTTAGGTAAGATTCTCTGATTGAGATTGGTGAGATTTTCTAACTGAATCTGTGGGGCTAGGATTAAAAGAGAAACTTGTCACTATTATTGACTTTCTGCTCTCTGGTTCATTTACAGAGCAGATTAATTAGGTGCTTTGAGCTACCAGAAATCAATCAGAGATGTTTTGGCCCCTGAAAAGCTAATAATAATCACATAGAGTATTAATAAGAATTCTAATATGCAACAGTGCATAAATGTGCTAATCAGAAAAGGGAGGTTGCAAAATGTTGTTTTTAAAATTCAGTAAAAGAAATGTGTATGGACAATTAGGAGAGCATCTTTTCAGAATTCTGCAGAGTAACATGTGCTTTTGCTATATACTGCATGCAACTAGCTACTAATAAATTGTTGATCCAACATAGCCTCAAACCTAAATTTTTATCCATTTACTTTAAAGAACAGACTCAGAACCTGCAGGCTGCAGAATGCCTACAGACCTTTTGCATTTTTACAAACTCTTTAATTGATTGCTACAGCTGATTATTTAATTTAAAATAACAGCTTAAATTTTTTTCCAAATTACATATGCTAGTATGATGAAGCACCCTGCCATTCCTTCTCTTTGTGTCCTCTGTTTGCATTTTGTGCTTCCCAACTTGGACAGGCTTTGTCAATAAAACAGGTACATCTAATAGATAGGTATAGATCTGACAGATAGTCCTATAAGACCTAAATCACAAAGCTTGCAGCCTAATTTTACTATATAAATCAGCATATATACTAATTACACTGGCTTATATCTGCTGAGCAACCATATTTATTTACAAACTCCAGAGATGGAAGTGTGCATTTCCAGAATGCTGCAAAATTAATGAAACCAATACAGACTGGATTAGCTCAGCTGTATTTTATGTCTGCATTCTCTGATTAGATATTTACCCTCATCATATTACCATTTACATGGACCTGATTAAAATGTGGTTTCGTAGAGACTGAAGAAGTTTCATTTGTACATTTATAGTTGCAAATCAATTTATAGACTTGCAAAGAAATTATAGACTTGCAATTTCCAATACAAAGAGATGTTTGCAGTTTAATTGGCCAAATTCAGTGACTTTCAAGCAACCAGTGAACAGCTCTGCTGGCATTACACAAAAAAGGGTACCAACATATCCTAAGTATAGTCCTAGAATTGGAGACTAAGACATACTTTACTAAAAATGCATCCCAAAATTTGGCCATTTAATGAACAGGACATTGCAAAGACGGGAAATAATGGTTACATTCCTCTGTAGGGTACCAACTATGAGTTTTGAACTTTGAGTTTTGAGTTTTCCTTTGTATTTTTTTCTTCAATTTGTCTTACCCATTTGCCACATTTGCTATCAGATCTTCCCCAAATGCAAAATGCTAAAATGGATGAGTTGTTAGATGTCTTTGTCAACACTTTTTTGGCTATTTATTGCTGGAGCACAGGAACTGACAAATGGAGCATAGGATAAGTTTACAAGAGCTATTATTATGTTAGCAGTTAGCGAAAGGTTCTGAATGCCAGTTTTGAACACTTCAAATTGTTTTGTTTGGGTAAAATGATGGTATCATTTTCTCTTCATTTATATCACTGTTTTCTATTTACTGTTGTTTAGATGTAGCTGGGACTATTTCTTCAAGCAAATAACTAGAAACAACCCCAAACTGTGCACGATGTACTGACTACTATGTCACCCAAACAATTCTTAAAATCAATGTTTACTCTTTAATTACTTATATCCTAATCATGCTAAAGAATGTTTATATCTCACAGTGAAAAAAAAAAATAAATTACATCTGTTTGATTTATACTTCAGAACTTCTGATTATAAGAAAAAGGCTCTACCTGTTATCTTATAAACAAGGCTCATAACAGCTGATTGTGTATTTTACTGATGATGAAACATTAGGATCCACAAAGATTTATAAGGTTTTTGTCACACTCATGTGACATAACTCATAAAACAACTGTACATATGGCTTTTTAGTGACATTTGAGGAGCATGAGAAATAAAGGGAAGAGGTTTTTTCATCCTGAAAACACACATCTTGTGATTAAGTTGTCTGTAACCAGGCATCCATGCATTTAATTATTGTGCACACCTCCTATTTAAATCATCTTCTTGTCTGACAATTTTTCTCTCAAGAAATTCTTTTCTTGTAGCTTTGGTTCAGCCTGATTAGCTTCAGAATCTCTGTCAAAAGTGGAAAAAGAAAGACTGTCCATTTCCTTTGTCAAAAGTTCAGATAATGTCTATGTACATCTTTATCACATGTTAATGCCTTCTATATGGTGCAAACTGCTGAAAAAAGAATATTGAATTCTTAGCTGAATACTTCTAAATAAAGGGAACACACTAACCAGGGCCACAAGACTTCTTATGATATAAATTAATTCACTATATCATGATGTTTACTGAATGTTCCTATAGAGCAGTAAGAAGTGTTAAGACAAATTGCCCCTACTCAAATTAAAAGAAAAAAATCAGTAAAGAATCTCTTTCATTCCAAAATCCAGCAGCTTTCCAGCATGGTCTAAGCATGCATCACAGTGGGTATACAATTGATTCAAGCTACATTTCTTCAATACCAGTGAGAAACTTGAAGTCAAATGGACAAGGCCCTACATGCTACAAAGCAAGTGAGGCCTGGGAAAATGTTCCTGCTGACTCCAGAAGAAGTTACAGGGGGAAAGCAAGTACTCTGAGGCAGAAAAACCACACAGTGCAAGATAATCCTGAAAGAAAAACATTATCTTCATATAATGATTTTTTTCTTTTACTGAACAGAAAGAACTCCAGCTATAGATTATAGCTAGAAAGATAGGCAGACTGTTGTTTATGCATTTTAAACACACATGGGTACATGTGTCATAACCACTTAGTGTAATCTGGTATACTTAAGAACTGTGCCAGATGTCTAGTTTGTATGGCTAGGACATTCTTTTTAGGAAGAAGAAAAAGAATTCTGAAACTTGTTAAATCGTCTCAAAAATTGCCTGTTACAACACTACACTTTCTACCCATCTAAAGCTGTAGTTTTGGGGTTTTTTTCCTAAGTTCAACAGCTTTCTAGTCTTGAACACTCTGTTTTAAGATCCTTCTTCTTGCCTGCCATTTCCCCAATAACTTTGTTTGCCCCCTCTTCTCTTTTCTGGTCATCAAACTGCCTATGACAAGTGTCATATGCTTCCCTTGAGGTCCCAAACATATAAGGAAAAAACTACTTGTTTATATCTATGTCTACTTGGAGTTAAAGTCATGCATCTCTCTTAATTTCAATATATATCTTCAGACTTAAAGTGAAGGTGAAAGAGAAATCACATCAAAACTTTCAAACTTTTTCCTGTTTCTTATTTTTTTTGTATAAATCCTAACCTCTCCTGTTATTTAAGCTCATATGGAAGGATGGAAAGGCTACTCCTGATTCCTGGAACTTCCATGGAGTAAACACCCAAATTATATCACATTTCAAAAATACAAGAGTTTCTTCACTAAACTTCCATCAGACCTTTTATCTTTTTAATTATTTCTAGCTGTCATTTCCCAGCTGACTATCTTGACCTTCATCATATCCAAGGCCTCCTAGAATGAGAAGACTCAAGTACTGAAATATTTTTGGAATATTTGAGAGTCCATGTCTCTGAATCCCTTTTATTCACAAATTAAACCTATTTGCCTTATATGTATAAAATTCTTTCCCTGTAATTTGATATTTTTCTTTACATTTCAAAAGCAATAAGGAGAAAATCTATGCACATTTATTAATTTACCAGTGTTGAAAATGAAATAGTAGTTAATTTTTAATAGATCCCACAGAATTTCATTGTCAAAATTAAGAGTACCCCCCTCTACCCACAGAAATGCTGGTTCAAAATCTCTTTAAGTGCTTTCAGCCTGAATGTTTGCAATAGAGGAATTATTCAATAGGGTAAATTAGACTTTGGCTTATCATTAATATCAAAATTATAAAGCAGCACCATAGTGCAGAAACCAGTATCCATACTGATCTCACAGTGGAGTAAATCAAAGGAATAAGTCCAGTGTAAAACCAGAAGGAGATATAGTCCTTTAATATTCAAATCGTGTTTTGAATTTAATTTTTATTTAGCCTGAAGGGATGTACTTATTTTAAAAATAGTTATAAACTTTTATTTGTTTTTTTGGTTAGTTGGTTTTGTTTTTAATATGAATATCTAAAGTCCCAATTCAGTGATCCAATTTTTAAACAGATTGTGATTAGATTAATATTCAAATTTGAATTCTTTGAGCGATCCTTTCACAGTTATGGGCCCAAATATTCCAGACTGAACTAATAGGCAGACGTGAGGCTACTTTTATCCACTGTTGGAAGAAGTACTAATGAGCTCAGCTAAATCATGTCACTTACTACTAGCCTGCTTAATGTCTAACTTGCTCTTTTGCAAGGTAGTGTATTTATATATCTATCACACCCACATGCCACCTTCCTGAGCAAACTGCCTATGTATTTAAGGGTGATTTTTTAAACTCGTTTTTTTGTAACTGAGGTTGATGACTTGAATATCTGTTTCAGCTTTAGATTCTGAGTGAAATGGAAGAAAACTTTTCATTTACCCTAAGTATTTATAATTTCTCAAAGGCATTACTATGGCTATAATGAATTGTACTTTTGTTTTCACATTCTAGAGAACGCTGAAAATACAAAAATTTCCAGCTGGATATATTCAGACTAATGACACATGAGCCATCCCATTTGTACCTGAGACTGAGCTTGTGCTATCTGTTCATAGCAAGAGTATACAGATTCCATAGACTGGAAAACAATCAATTGAGCCACTAATTTTTATTCAGTTTTGTAAATTAATCTCTGCATTGCTATTTGCACATTAATCTCTTCAGCTATGGAAAAATGCACTTCACTTAATGAAGAAAAATATTCCCCCAAAGTTTTGTACACTATAAAGACAAATAGCAAGATAGGAGAGAATAATGCAGCCAGTGGTCTAACCAGTTCACTGCAAGGATTAGGTTGTGTCATCTGCCTGTGTCCAGAGAACAGTGTGACTCAGTAATTATCCAGAGGCTGAATTATTATAGCTGGAAGGTCATGAGTTCATACAAACAATCCTAACATTTCAACAGGGCCAAGATTTGGATGTACAGAAGACTTTCAAGATGGTTTTATAGAAGTTTTTCCTAGTGCTTCTCATGGCTCTCAGAAGGTTCAGTGAAGAGATTTGTCCCAAAATTAACTTTATATTTTTCACTAAGAGTTAGTTTCCACTTGAATCCAATTCCTGAACTACCTTCATTGAACAAATACTGACCCCCCCAACTTATTAACTTTAATCTACAGTAAAATATTTTTATCTTTATAAACAACATAAAATTCAAACTCTCAACCGATGTAATTCACAAATTTCTTATATTTCTCATTCTGTCTTTCTCTTCTAGTCTAATGGTAGAGTCAGCAGTGAAGTTATTCAGAATAAAGTACTATTTCAAAAGACAAAGACAGGCAGTTTCTGGCCATCTAATTTGCAGAATATCGTCTTTGGTTTATTTCAGGGCATGATCCTTCCCTCTGCCTTAGAATTAATAGCTTCTCTCCCCCATGATTAGACTGACTGAAATAAATACTGTGAGTGGGTCTCTATCATGTGTCACTGTATGTGGTTAGTATGCACCAGGAGTCTACATCAAAAGTGGTATATTTTTGACAAGTACTAAGAAAGTTACCTAAATTCAAGCCTGTGACTTGATGCTGTTTAACAGATGCTTGATAATGCTCCAGACTGACTATTACACTGCAATAGCTTAGGGGATATTACCATATATCACACAGAACATCTCCATAATAAGATCTTCATGTCATAATGTAGCATTCAAAATTCACATGCAATATTCTCAGGATATACAAATGGCTCATCAAAGTTCATCAATATTTTATCATATTCTGTTAAGTGTGTTACTAAACAAAATTTTACACCATGGAACTGGTGTATATTCATATTCAAATAGAAAATTATTTTTAAAATTACACAAAAAGATCCATCAGAGATGTCTTTAAGAATTTAAGGGTCAGCAGGTAACTGAAATGTAATGAAATAACTCAAAAAAGGTGCATAATAGTGGAAATTAAATTTAAAAAAAAGATATGTGAAGACATTTCAAGCTGACATATAAAGACGAGGGGCTTTAAATCAAACCAATAAATGAAAATCAATAATTAAAAACTTGGTAAATACCATATGGCCACTGCCTAAACTATCAAAAGTACTAATTTGGTCCTATATTAATCAAATCCCTCATAGTATGAAAAGTGAAATTATCCAGAATACATAGACATTCTAATAGCAACGTGGTGGATAGTATTGATCTAAATATCCATCTTCAGTACTGAGCAATTTGTTTCATTTTCTAATAAAGAGCAATGATAATAGCAAAAACATATATACAAATTTTAAAAAACGGAATTATTGCTTTATATATACTGAAGAAGGAGGTGTGGTTTCACCCCAGCCAGCAACTGCATACGACACGAGCACTTGCTCACTCCCCTCCCTCCAACAGGAAGATGTGGAGAATTAGAAAAAGTAAACCCTCTGAGATAAGAATAACTTCATAACTGAAATAGAGAAGAAGAAGAAGAAGAAGAAGAAGAAGAAGAAGAAGAAGAAGAAGAAGAAGAAGAAGAAGAAGAAGAAGAAGAATGTTCTGTTGCTATTGTTGTTGCAATGAAAAGGTAGAAAACAAAAAGAAAGGTGAGTAAAACCTGAAAAAGACAAGTGATGCTCAATCAATTGTATGTTACCACTGACCAATGCCTGGCCAGTGCCCCAGCAGTGATTAGCATCTCCCAGACAACTCTCCTCCAGTTTACATACCAGGCATGATATTCTATGTTATGGAATATCTCTTTGTCCAGGTCAGCTCAGCTCTCCTGGCTCTTCTCCCTCAAAACTTCTTGAGAACCTGTTCACTGGAAGAACATGGCAAATTGAAAATCTTGGACTCAGAAAAAGCACTGTTTGGCAAAAACTAAAACATCACAGAATGGCAGAATCACATAGTTTACTAGGTTGGATAATTCCTTTGAGATCATCAAGTTCAGCCCATCACTGTATGTTAGCAATATTACGCTCAAACTAAATTTAAGAATAAACCAAAACCAAACAACAAAAAACCAGCATTGTACCACCTACAAGGAAAAAAATTGACTGTATACTAGCTGAAACTTGAACAGAGGGAAAAATCCTTACACATCTCTAAGGGCTATTTGGAGCAAAAAGTGAGCATGTGACTAAGAATACTTTGATTAACATAGCATACTTGGATTTCCATGTTGATAAATAATCCACCCTGGATGGGGCTGGTTACTAAGATCAGTTTTAGTGTCTAACCACTACATCACAGAAAAGCAGACTCATTCAATTTGTAAGTGTAAAAGTACAGGAGAGCATGAAAGGAAAACTCTACATAATATCTAATTACTATAGAGGTAAATGCATATGTGGACCTAAATGTATAACAGCTATACATAGCTACAATGGTTTACAGTAAGTACCTTCAAAATATATGTTTGGCACTGAAAAGCTAAACTCTGAATCTTGAATATATATTTTTGCTTATGAATATTATCAAAGCCCAATTTTGTGAAAGAAATGTTATTTTTAGTGAAGCATTTCCATTCATTACATAATGATTTTTTTTATGTATCCTTTAAGCGTTTTCTGAAGTGCTTGAAACAAGCACAGCATTTAATTTGAATTACTATTACACAATTCAAATAATAAGATAAATGAATTATAATTTATTTATGCCTTACTGTATGCTTGTATGCATTAAATTCAATTTCATATGTCGACCAGCAGCACATCTAATCAGTTTCAGAGCATCTGGTTCCATTGATAAATGTACAAGATAGGATGGTGTTGGGTGACTAATTTTGTTTGTTGTTTTATATTCATTATGACTATTCCAAATGTTTGATGTGCTTTTCAGTTACACACAAGTGCAAGACCTTAGGATATAATAATAATAATCATGCTATCAATGAAAAAAGAGTCTCTTTTCATCCAAACATAGAATTCCCCATGGGAATTCTGGTCCAACAGTTAAACTGTGCGGTATCCTGTACTGATCTGTGCAATTTAAGCACTAAATATACAGAAATAGATGCACATATGTGATATTCGAATATGGCTTGCTATACATGCATATATTTCAGAATAAATTACTGAGATCATATGAAAACAGGAATTCCTTCAAAACACTCATTTTATCCTCTCTTTATCACTATTTAGTGATGTTCTAGACAACTTATATACTGTATTGGGAGGAATGAGATAAAAGCTTCTGCCAGTTATTTCAGGGTAGGGGGGACTTGGAATATAGATAGGAGCACTTGCCTCCACTCTCATGAAATTGCATAGGCAGAAAGAGGGAAAAGCTGAGCATGATAATATTAAATTGTAGTTGCCCATTAAGAATTTAGCACATTTTTAAATAAGGAAAAATTAGATCAAGGAAGAAATTCTTTGGTAGTGCTGATTAGATCAGAAATAGAAAGTACATAGAGCACTTACGAAATTAACAGTAAAAGAACATGAAAATATGCAGAAGAAATTGACTGGACAATTAACATCAGAACAAAAATTGTTGGAAAATGGTTTCACTTAAAGGAGATTCTTAAATATATAAAACTCCCCTCGAATGTAGCATTTGACTTATCTAAAAGCTTTTGAATCTTTTAGCATATTTCAGCTCTTTTGTCACTTGCTGCTCAAATAAATTACCTATGAATAAAACAGCAGAAAGTATTTTAAAGCAGGTTTGAGGTTCACTGGAAGAATTATTTGGTCAGAAACATACCAACTGTGCCTACAGAGAGTCAAAGAAAATTTAGTCCACATGCAGAGATGTCAGTCTCTTATTTCTTCTCCTGAGCAATGAAATATGCCTGACACTGCGATATATATGAATGGAACACTTTTTATACTTCTGTATGTGTAACAAATGGCAACCATAAATTTCTGTATTAATTAAATTATTCTAATCTTTATCCAAAAATGCCATTTACTTCTGGGATCAGCCA
This sequence comes from Zonotrichia albicollis, assembly GCF_047830755.1. Classification (NCBI taxonomy): domain Eukaryota; kingdom Metazoa; phylum Chordata; class Aves; order Passeriformes; family Passerellidae; genus Zonotrichia; species Zonotrichia albicollis. The sequence continues at coordinate 136,376,092 of NC_133819.1, forward strand.
GTTTCAGTGCTCTCATTCATCTAGAAAAATTAAGAGAAAACTTTAGTAATTGCCTAAGAGTTTACTCATTTTATCATCATTAAGAAACACTCGCTGCAGCAAGGAACCCTAATGGTTCTAACAACCTCCCATGGGGAGGATCAAAGCCAGTTTAAACAGGGTAGATTGCACAAAAAGAGGCAGACAAAGAGTCCAGGGGGGCATATATATGACTAGGAGAGTAGAAGTTGTTTTATATTAAATTGGAAGGAAACAAACCTAAAGTACAAGTACATTTTGTGCGGTTATGCCAATTGTTCCCTAAGCCTCATAAAAGCTACAGAGCCACTGTCAAGATATTGCTGGATTAAAGGTAAAACCCCTTCTCAGAGGCAAGACACATTAGCTCAGAACCAGAACCATGCTAATGTTGCTACAGAAACATGCCCCGGAAAAATCACCGTGGACAGAACAAACTCATATTTACCATCAATGCACAATCCAAGCAAGGTGCCACATCTGCTTGCACTGAAATCTGAGTTTATAAGAGATTAAATGCACATATATAGGAGGTATTAAAAAATCCTTTCCTCATCCCCCATCATAAATTGAAATGCCTGATTCAAACTGCTAAATGAAAAGACTGATGGACAGCCTCTCAGGTCCCTCAAAGTGAAGCACAGATGCACAGAAGGCTGCGGGGCTGTATGTCATTGGCATACATAGAGAAATACACTCGAGTCTGCTCTGGGAATCACAGGATGACAAGATATTCCCTTGAGGTGTGTAATGGTGAGATGGCTCTTGCTGGGACTGCTGTCTCAGAAATTGTAAAGAATACAGCAGTGCAGCTGTTACCGAACAGTGGCGGTGGCTTTCTGGGCAGGAGGAACACAGCTTCTGCAATTTATTTTTGTCAGCCAAATTACAATAGAGTGTTGAGCTGCTGGAGTCTACCCAGGCTGAGCAAATATGAATGAAAGGTGCGAGCATGGCAGTCACCAAAGATTTTAAAATAGTGTGATATAGCATCACAGTGTCCTAAGTCCTGCAGTTTCAAGGGTGACATCCCAAGAAGTCAAAGTAGTCACAGTTCTTTATGCATGCACATAGATTAATCTTAAGATAGGGATCCATATAAAACAGATTGTTAATGGAAAACTTGCATAAATCTGTTAGCGTGAAAAGAGAAATTAAAGGGCAAGGCCCAAGTCTCCCTTTCCCTCAAAGTAGGGTTGAAGTCGACTGAGGTATTGTGGGTTGGAAGTAAGCATTTTTTTCTACTTGTAGTTGTCTGCAAAAAAAGCTTCTTCTAGAGCTTGGCAGGTATAAATCATGCCCTCCTCCTAAACTACTGCAGTAAGAAAAGACTGCTACATATAGACAGGTTAATACTTGCTTCCCCTGGCACGTCATCTCTTCTGGCCTGCTAGGACTGCAGATGACATAGAGTACCTATACCCACAGCTCTCAATTGTAGGTGAGTGCTCTGATCACAGGACAGTCTCACACGGTATTCTGCTTCTTGTTGTTATTGAAACTATTTCACTATACAGAAAAATTCAATATTCATTAAGCCAGAGAGAAGTAAAAAATAAAAGGAAGAGATATGTATCTGCAAGAGGGAAGTTTATATTCCAGTCCCCACTTTGGTTTAAAAATCTCATTCCAAATGAAATAGTCTCACTAGAAGAATTGGAAAGAGCTACCTTAAAATGCCCTATATTTTCGATACTCTCCAAGAAGGTAAGTGGAGAATCAAGTTCTTCTAGGCAGAATGAAAATTAAAATTGGATCTCATATATTCAAGGTGATGGCTTTAACTGAAAAGCATCTGCTTAGACATGGTGAATCATTTTACTTACCATTCTGGTGCTTTCTGTCAGCCCCAGAAAGGCTATGTGAAATTTGAAAAGTACTTTTAGGGAGAACAGAAAATTGGAAACCAGATGTGGTGAAAGTTGGAGCAAACTCACCTTAAACATCAGTGGTAGTATGTACTTGATGACATGGAAGGTTTCAGCATAGCTGATGCATTGTTTCAGAAATACTTGATGGAATACTACTTCTGTTTGGACTCTGGATATTCAATATAAGCCAGAGAGGGACTTTTCTTGGAGTTTTTTTCCTATTTGAATTATGTCTTGAAAAAAAACCAAAACAGATGACACGATTTTGGTCAAAGATTATCAAGAACTGAGAACACAAATATTTGCTGGATGGTTTTGGTACCTAAAGTCTAGATGTTTGGTATTATAAATAATTTTAAACTCTTTCTAAAGAGATGCCAAAGAAAACTTAAGAGTAGCATTGTCAGTTGCAAGAAACTGTAAAATAAGACACTGAACAAATACTCTGTATGTGTCATACCAGAAGAAATTAAGGGAATGAATGCACATGTCTATTAGAACATTTTATGTAAGTCAAAGTTCATCTCCATACAATTAAAAAATCCAGGATGAAGACTTGTGATTCTGTTTGCTGTAATCATTTATTCATATTTTTATTGCTTATTGTTCCTCACAGCATTCATTTCTCCATGTACAATTGTTATTCTTTCTACTATGTAATCACGGGAGAGCTCTGGACATCAGCCATGACAGAATAGAGTGGATCATTCAGGCCTTCATTTTTAGTCTTGTTTCTCTTCCCCATGACACTTCACACCACTAAATATTGCTGCTTCATCAGTTGCTTGCATGTGGAAACACCCGTGTACACTCAAGTATATTCCATATATCTCTCCAACTACTAATTCTGTCACAGAAAATACTCAACCTAGAGGGCTGTTTCAAAATAATTGGGAAAAGCTAGAAGAAAGAATTATAAGCAAACAGCAAAATATACCACACCAAAAGATTCATGTCTTAGGTTGGGAAATGTTTACAAGTTTTGTCTATACAACTAAGCCAAGAAAAATGTCTTAGCAGAAATATGGTTTAGACAAGGAAGATAAATTACTACAACCACAAAAAAAGTCACAATTTTTTGTTAAAAAAAAAAATCTGAAATGTAGCATGAATATTTTCATTTGTACACAATTCTTACTAAAAGGAAGCAGGACCCTTGTGAAGGACAGTAGTCATGGTCCCACCATGGTCTCCTGTAGATGATGGGCACAAGACAGGGCCTGAGCGTTAAGGGCAATTTTCCCTTCAGGGAGTGAATGCTTTCAGGAAAATCAACATCAGAATTTAACTCATGAAACACTTTAATATTTAGTGCAGGTTTACCAAGATATTAGCCTTATTGAATGAGGCTACCTAAACACTCATAAAATTCAGCCTGTACATTGCAAGGATTACTGACTAATACTGTTCAAGGCAGAGCTTCCCCAGAGACATGTGCTCTGAGGAAATCCAAGTGACATGCAAAGCTGAAAAGCACTTGATTTCTAGATTTTATGTGCTGTTCTAACATTCTAATGTATTTTAAACATTTTATTGTTTACATTAAAATAAGACTAACCTAAAGTGTTTACAAATATGAAAATAGGGCAAGATTTTTTCCCATTTTAAGATTTGAAAAAACAAATCTAGGACTTACAGCTAGGGCCCAAAGACTACCACCAGCCCTGCCTGTCCCTGCCCAGTCCCCTGGGCTCCCCTGCTCTGCTCGAACTCCAGGAGGACCCCACGTCAGCCCCAGGGCCATCAGTTCCCACTCCAGTGATGCATCAAGGCTGGGCTCTGGTTCCCCACAGTCTGGCCTGCCTCTGAGCCAGGACCACATCCCATCCCTGCCTAGGCTTCTCCCCATCTCCAGGGAAGTGCCCAAAGCACAGGCACAGGTTATATGTCTGCCCTGATCCTGACTGGGGTGGCAGGAAGGGACAAGCTGCCAGTCCCTTACCTGCCCTTCCACAGGAAGCTCCCCCTGCTCCTGGATTCCTTGGCAGTCACAGTCCCGTGTGTCGCCCTGACTCCACCATCTCAATCAAAATGTCCCTAGTCTAATTAAACACCAAAACGAAAACCTTCCAAAAATTCTTTGCAATCCTCTACTACTACCTCCTTTATATCAGCTGTAGTCAGCGCAGCTGCACACGGTTCAAGGTCATAGTGAAATGAGGCAATCGTTCATAGTGAAATGAGGCAATTATCTAAGAACAGTTTTTTGGGGTAAAAATGAGACAAAGGAACCACTTAATATATTAACAAAACTGGCAGTCACACAGAGAAAACTGCACTCTTCTCTGGCTGGCTATGGAGCTACCTTAAATTTCCACATAGACAGGTTCTAAGAGCAAGAAGCTTCCTAAGACAGACTCTGACTTTACCTTTAGGTAAACATTTCATTTATACAAATTAAAGTTCAGGACTTTTAGACAGTCCAGGATTGGGACATTTGCTGCAAAGGTTCATGTTTCAACATTGCTGTCAATTGTTTCTCTGGAAGGTTTCACTCTCCTGACTTCAATCGAGATATAGGTCCATATATTAAAACCATATACAGAAATCCATCTCCACTCCCACATATCACCAAGAGTGCCAAGACATTCCCAGAGCCCAGAGGCTGCAGTCTTACCCTCTCCCACCCACCCTACAGCTGCTCTAGTGAGCCAGGGCCCTTATCTGAATTTTGCAGATGGTCCCTTTAGGTGTCAGCCTGGCCCTGTGAAGAGTAATTGCAAGAGCTGGAGGAGTACAGCAGAATAATTACAGCAAGATATGAAGGAGCGAGATTTTAATAATTTATGAGATATACTTAAATTGACAGATTTTAATTACATCTTTATCAGTTCTTTATTTAAACTTCCACTGAAGCACAGCTAGAGAGTAAGTTAAGATTTACTGCTGTGGTGTACTATGGGTAAACTTTTGCAAAATATAATTCCTGTGTTGACTGTTAAAATCGCTTTGAATTTCTGTTAGTACATCAGAAATACTGTATAGGTGCATATTTACTTAAAAAGCTATAATGTAAATCTCTGAGCTTTTAGAAAAAAAAAATCTTGCTGAAATAGTAATGATTATATTTCTATCAAACTATATAATTAATATACTAAAAAAATTACTTAAAGGTGAATTGCAGGTTTACTTTTTCTAAACCAATCAGTAGACTTCAGATAAATTCTTAATCATTAACTCAACAAATTAATACTGTCCATGAAATTGACTTTTCTGCATATTTTGAAGCATCTTGTACATTAGTTTTTCATTTACTATTAGGAACTGTTGGATCCTACAGTCAGGATTCACTTCCCACACCAACCCAGACTTGACCTCACAGATGGTATGCATAATCTTTCCCACACCCTGCATTTACATTTTCCAACCAACACAAACCACTGTATGACTTGTGGCAATTAATGGTGACTCACTATTATACTTTAAAAAGAACTATAATTTAATTTCTGCAATAATCAGTCCCATTTTTAAATGGCCCATGTAACATTCTTTTCCAAATCACCTGTATTAGCATGTATTATACCTCAAGTGGGTTGCCTATGGTCATACTACTTAAACAACAAAAAGTCTTCATACAGGTGCTAAAGCAAGCAGTATGTCATAGGTAAAACTAAAATCTTGTAACACTAAGGATTGGAGACGGATTTCCTTGGGAGGCAGTAAGATTCACTGTAGGTCTTTTTCAGGATGTTATCCAAACTTCTGTCAAGAATGACATATGCACTCTTGATCCTGCCTTCAGGCAGGAGATTGGACCAGATAATACACTGAAGTCCCTTCTAGTCATATTTTTTCTATGATTCTGGGCTTTTGTGCTTGTGGCTGGTAATTTATTGTTTGATATTCCTTTGTTCCAGTTTTGCCAGCTTAAACTTATTCAGATTTGAAACAAAGGGATGAAATTTTCTCCTTCAAGCCAGTGCAACTTGCCCAAGGTTGGTTCACCAATTTGAATTTTTATTTAATTCCCTTCCAAAAGCCTTAGCAGAAACAGATTTTTTATAGGGTGCACACAAATCTGGAGGAATTAAGAAGTTTAATAAAAAATCTTTATATGCCTACCTAAATTGCCCCTTTTTTTTCCTTTCTCCTGTCTTTTATTTCCTCTGTCCCCATTCTCTATTCCAGGAAGCACACAACTGGCCACCTCCAGGAATTACATTTTTCTTTTGTACAGGTAAAGCATATTTAACTGCAACTGAGACTAGCTTGCACTCTTGGCTCCTCTGTGGTCAGTGCTGCCAGCTCCAGATCCTTAGCAGACTCTTTAAAGTTACTGCAGGACTTAAATGGTGAGGAATAACAGTCCCAGAGGCATTTTGGGGATTTTCTGTTTGGTTGGTTTTGGTGGGAGCTTTTTGGGTTTGTTTTTGCATTGTTTTGTTTTGTTTGTTCTGCTTTGGTTTTCCCCAAAGAAGAAATAGGGGTAGGTTAATTGAAAAAGAATATGAAAAGTAAGCGAATGAAGCATTTCAAACATGGAACAAGCTGTACAACCAAGTGTTCAATATCAGGCACTAAAAGCCAATAAAATAAATAGGTTATTGAAAAGACCAATCAAGAGTAACATAAAAGCCAGAGTTTCTTGATGAGAATTTGAAAGGTTTCTCATTTGAGTAGGTGAAATCCTTGAAAGGTTCAAGGCCTATCTCTTTTCTAGCTGCCACAGCAATGGGGGCCATAGCTCAATCCTTCAAGTCTGGAGATAATGCAGAGAGAACTAACTAAAGCAGCAAAATCTTCCTACCCATGTGGTCCTGTTTTGTTAACCCTAATTCTCTAAATATTCCTTAATTATAGGCATTCCATTTAGTCTTTATTAAAGGGTTTTGATGCAATTATGCATGTTGTTGCAGGCCTAGATGTTTTGCTTTTTAACATTTATGTTCATGGTCTAGCTTCCAAAAGCTGTGCAAACAACAGTTCCAGTCTCCATTTCTAACAGCACAGCAGAACTGTACATAAGTCCAGACATACTTGGAGGAGCTTTTATCTGGTAAAAAGTGTGTTCCTGATTAAAGGTCTAAGGCTAAGATCTCCTCATTTGAATAAATGTGCATTTTCTTTAAAAAAGTATTTTCTGAGTCATCTGCAACTGGGCAGCCAGAATCATGAAGGAACCATGAAGATGATGAGCAGAGACTTAAGAGAAAGAACAGCACCCTTCACACACATGCAAATTTAGAAAAATATGTTCTGAGAAAGAGTTTGATCACTTTTTTCAGACTGCTGTCATTCTACTCTTGAAAGTAACTCACACACATAATGAGAGCTGAACAGCTCAGGCCTCCTGAATATTATTTGTGTCATATGGCAGAGTCATAGCTGTGCTGCCTGCTCCTCATCCCTCTTAGCTGGAGGTTGTGACAACTCCAGCATTTAAGATGTGGACGTATAGCAGTTTTTCCCAGACTGTATGTACACTGACAGCCTCACTGGCTATGGTTTCTGTTTAAAAAAGAAAATTAGAGAAGTTTTGAGCTTGTCCCCTACCTTTTTGTCCTCATATAGTTCTATGCTCCCTGTTTTTGTCAGCTAAGCAGTCCAGCTGTAGGCTTTTGCAATACTAATTACTACCCACACATTACCCAAAGAACAACATCCCTGTTCCCACCCCTTCCCTGAAATAACAGGCTAAGGAAAAACATTGCAGACAACCAGGCAATTTTTTTCAAAATAGGCTTCCTTATGAGGTTTCCATCATTATGTGGTTTTGGCTGGTTCAGAAAGACCATGCAAAGGGAAGTGCCTCTCTTGCAATTTTAGGTCCAATGGAAGAGACAGCTAAAATACAAGAAAAATAATAATTTTTTTTAAAAGTACAGGTTGTTTTTTTTTTCCAAGACTCAAATGCAATTTTAAAAAGTAGAACTATATTTTAACTTTATAGATTTGTTTTTGATTCATTGAATCATAAACTGTAGATAGAACAGAAAAGATGGTGGCAGGGGATCGATAATATGTACAATTAAGGGAAGGTGTCAGGGAATTGCTAATACAGAGTTTAAAATATATACCTGCATTTGTGTTTAAACATTATATTCCAGTTGACAAGGAAATTTATTTTTATATTTACACATATTATTTGTATTACTATAATTTATTTTCAGTATGTGTGGCTTACCATGAAAACCAGCAAGACTTGTCCAGTAAATCTGATGTTACCTCTGTCCCCTGCAGATCTGTATCTTGCCCTTTTTGCTGATGGGTCATATCTAATAACCATGGTCAGTTATGTGCAACCATGAGCTCAGGCTCCCCGCCAAGGATCCTGCCTCCAGCCCTCACATATCGGGAAAGTGGACTTACACTCATTAGTTTGTCCCACCTGTTCCCAGAGTATACCGTAATCTGACTGGTCCCTTTAATGGTTTATGGGCAAATCATACCTTTTACAATGTGAATTATTTTTGACACTGGCTTTAACATTCAGGTAAATTGTTGTGATAATAAGATCTCTAGGAATTTTATGATTGAGGTTAATTGTTAGAGCCAGCAGCTGAGGTATGTGACACAGGAGACTTCAATTTTATTTGTTACAGTGAAGTTGCACAATAGTGATCAGCTCCAGTTTTGAGTTCTCATTTATCATCATTGAAGAATGTTGTAATTGCTTTGACCTTACACTAGGACCCAGTGTTCTCAGTATTTTTGGTAGGACTTAAACAACAAACATAAATTGTTCTTCCCACTCAAACCTTACAAAAAGTTGGTGTTCTACAAATTTTAGAAGGCATAAACAACCAACCCAAGGAAAAGCAGGCCCTTATGTTTCGCTGACAATTTTATTTTTTGAGTAATTGCTTGGGAAACAAGGTCTTGCACATATGTTCCTGTGAAGCTTTTCCACAGTAGTAAGCAGGCAAATGAACATATAGTGGCTTTGTACTATATAATACTTTTTAAAGAATTAAGAAAAATACCTTCAAACTGACTTCTAAGCTCAGTGGTCAAGAAAATATTACCTTAGTTTTAAGGATTAAAACCAACTTCTAATTAAAAATGTCCATCACTGCTTACTTTGATCAGCAAATAAATTTTCAAGACACTAGTTAAATCTGGTTTAATAAATAAAAGTTTTCATCTGCATGTACACTGCATGGAGCACTCTTTGTAGAGAAATTAAATATCGGGACTTTAAGGGAGGAAAATATTATATTCTCAGAAGATCTATAGTTAGCAAATCATAAAATGAAACTTTTTTTCTAAATGAAGGATTAGCCCCAGTTAAAATGGAGCTTATATGAGAACCCGTACCATTGTTGTACCATACCATATATACAAAATGTAATTAAATCTCAGGTAATAATCTAAAAAGTTATCTTTTCTCAACTTTTGGAACAGTACTGCCAATGCTCAAAAATTTAAAGTAATCTCTTCAAGAAAACATTTTAATTTTTTTTTTTTTAAGTCCATGGAAACATGTGACAGAATTTATTTCTGTGTATTATTTTACATTTCTACGCATGGAGAAAATGGCTAAAATATAACATTAAATAGTTAAGGATTGAAGACAGGAGGCAAAGACAACCTAAGTAGGTTTTTTTTAAAAGCTGTAATGCATAAGTCCTTATTTTTATTATGATGCCATATTTCTATAAAATGTCATCGTGACAATTTTTTTCAGTATTGTGAGAGTTATAATTTGCTGATTCTGTTCAGAAGCTACCAAAAAATTCAAACCCTTTCTGATATTTTTTTATGTTCAAGTCAAAGAAGAAAATACTTTGGAAATAGTTTTAATCTAGTAAGTTCCCTGCTAACTTGTAGTTCAGTTCTCTAATGTTTATTTAATACTTATATATTCACACTTTCAACTTTACTTTTCCTTTATAGAAAAATGTGCATTATTTCCTGTTGAGTGGTTCACTTATGACCAAAATACTGTAGATGGCACTGCAGAGCATATGAGCAATTTATTTTTTTTCATACTGAAGTCACTCTATTGCCAATGTTACTGCACAGTGGGTAAAGGCATGAATACAAAACCTTCACTGAAATTTCAAGATCTTTTAAAAGATCACTTCAGAATGTGGCTACTTAGATCAAATCAGGGGAAATTTACTATGAAACAAAAGTGGATAAAAGTTTTGTAAAGTCAAAGGTGGTCTTGTCTCTTTTCTCTCATGTGTGGGTCACTGTGGCTTTCACAGCTATTCAAGCCCCACCTACTCAACCTTTGCACATTTTTTGTCACTTTTCAGCATTAACACTGTTTATATAATGATTTTTTGTTGTTGATGTAAATAAAACAATACCAATTCTTGGAGTGCAAGTCAAAAGGGGTTACTGTGAGTCAGTGAGTGGTTCTGTCCAGATTTAAAAAAAAAAAAAGATCCAGTCTGTACAGTCATTTCCAAACAATAATTCCAGAAATTCCATTGTAAGTTCAATATTTTCTAGATATCCTAGTTTCTGAATGTGTAAAATACAGGAAAATGTGATTTTGAAATAGTTATGGATGCTTGTGCTTCTCTGAAATGCGAGATGAGCAGTGTACCAGGTCTGTGTGAAAAGCTTGGCTGATGTCTAAGGGGAGGGCTCAGACTCATGTAATTAACATGCTCAGGTGTCAGGACCAGGATTTCATCACTGGTCATTTAAACTTCTTTGTTTTTTCTTCACACTAAAGTGGCCAAGGACTTCATACACATACTCCCTGTATATGTACACAGTCATGACTTGTCCCAAATTCTTTACCTTCGGTCCTGCTGGACATCTTCCCAGCAGTGAGCTGTGTAAGAATTGGCTACATTCAAGAGTACCGTCTTTCTCTCAACAAGCTTTAAGCACTAATAATATTGACAAAGCAAATATGAGTCTTGTGCCTGAGATGATGCACTAATATACCCATTTTTTAATGTGATAGCCAAAAGAGACAGTAGCAGTATTTTAGATCCTTAGAAGATCAGCACAAAGTAATGTCATAACTTCTACAGGGTACAACACTGAGTCCAGTTTTGAAAAATACCATCGAATTAAAATTATGTTATATGCATGGACATCATTCAAAACCCAGCCACAGAGTACTTCTTCATCTTGTAAGCCAGCATCACATTAATTACATAAGCTCAATTTGTTTGGCTTTTCAAAGAGAAATTGTGAGGTAGGTTTGATCATTTTTTTAAGTACATGCAAGGGAGAAGGTTTCTGAAGGTAGGATTTTTAAGAAAAAAAGGATAATGAACTACATCAGCAAATGAAGCAAGAACTAGGCAAATTAAAACCAGCTACCAAGTGATAATTTAAAAAGAAGCCTGCCTAGGATGTTGGAGGGAGTTAGAAAACTGATCACTGAAGTGACCTGCAAATAGGGGAGCTGATCATCTATAAATTTGAAACTTTAGGATTAGATATTTTTAAGGGCTATGTTCTCAATCACAAAGTCCACATTTAAGGAAAAAATTTTGAATGAAATACCATGTCTTCTGTTGTAGAGACCAACTAGATGATCAAAAAGATCCTCTGCTGTCATAAAAAATATTTTTCTAGTGCTGATAAAAAACCTGTACAGTATTTTTACTAAAAAGAAAATTTAAGACCTTTGAGTTCAAGACACTAAGAATATAGATTCTGTATAAAGCTACAACTATAATTTGTAGTTGAAGAGTAGTTTTTCTTTTCTACTTTTCGCTCTCTCTCAAATGAAACCTTCTACATGTTTTACTAGAAAGATTCGAGAGGGAGACAATTAGAAAAATGCAAAAGGCCCAAACAGGTCCAATTTATGTCAAGAAATCAACTGGTTAGAAACATTTCTGAACAACTCTTTTATGCAAATCCAAGAGAAAAAAATCTGCCTCCAAAATATTATGGTCCTCCTGCCATTTATAATGTTCTATGAAGTTAATTTTTTGCTATTCACCTCTACTCAGTGTAACATTCTAGTCCATCAGGATTTTGGACAGTTAAATGTTTCTGGCCAGGATGGTGCATCATGCCTTCTAGCCTGGCTGCTCAGCTGGCATTTTGAGAAATGTATAAAGCAGTTTTGAGAAATAAGGACACTTCTGTTTGTGCACAGATGGTATGATCAAAGCACCCGTGTTATTTTTAGCCTTTTTTGCAATTACTGTACTCTGACCTCAACACTGTGACCCAGAGAGCCACTGTTTTACATTTATGTCTCAAGATGAAAGCAGTGTAGAAAATTTTACATAATTTTGATATTCTACTCCAAACCACAGACAAGATCAGAACCTCTTTTGTCGCCAGGAAGTTTTCATTTCATAAGTCAGCTAATTTCTGGTCTCATATACCTACTTGATTTCCTGTATTAAAAAAAGATGTTACAAAAATTTTTTATAAACTGTAAGAATATGGGAGAATTGCTTTTCAGCATAGTCCAAAATATAGTATTGAATGTTGTCCTGCATTGTATGGCTTTGTAGAATTATTCCTCATTTCATTCCTTTTAATCAAATTATAAAGTTCTTTTCCAAAAAGACCAGGGAAAGCAAATATCCATTTCCAAATCAAAAGATAGTCACAGACAATGAATCACTGAGCTTATGTGTCAAAATGCTTGCTAAAAACTAAAGAAAACTTAAGTGAAAGTATACCATTTGATACACTGTATTTGATTACTTCCATGAAGTTATCTGTTTCTGACAATTTAATTTCAGAAAAAAAAACATAATAGTTTAAAGCAGTCAACAGGCTGATGGTTGACATTTTCCCTCTCTGCTCTGGTGGGAACCTCTCTGAAGTAATGCATCCAGTTTGGAATCCCCAGTACAAGAAAGACATGGACCTGCCAGAGTGGGTCCAGACAAGAGCCACATAAATGATCAGAGGTCTGAGAACCTCTGAGGAAAGGCTGACACTGTTGGTGTACTTCAGCCTGGAGAAGAGAAGGCTCTGAAATCTTCTTGTGGCTTTTCAAATATATAAAGGGAGCTTAAAAGTAAGATGGAGACAGAGTTTTTACTTGTAGTGACAGAACAAGGGGTAGCAGTTTTTAACTGAATTGAACATAAGGAAGAAATAAGGATAGGATAAGGAAGGCATTTTTAATGATGAGGGTGGGGAGACACTGGTGTAAGAAGTTGTTGCCTGGAGAAGTTTTGCACACCCCATCTCTGGAAGTGTCCAAGGACAGGTTAGCTGGGGCTCTGAGCAACCTGATCCAGTTAAAGGAGTCCCTACTTATTGCAGGGGGTGGGAAAAATGGACAAGATGATCTTTAAAGGTCCCTTCTAATCCAAATCATTCTAAAATTCTATGATTTTATGATTCCATTTTTACTGTGTTAGAGTAAAATCAATCTAGTCTTTTCTGCAGTAAAAAAATGCTTTTCTTTCTGGGAAAATGTTTTTTTGCAGTTTGTTGATATTTTCTAAGTATGTTGGTGTAAAAAAAAAATCCTGTACAAACAGTATTTAGTATCAAGACCCTACTAAGGTGACAGGTCCTGTGTTATGAGCCCTTACAGCTCAAAATCTTAGGAAACACAGATAGTGTACACAGTACTGGATAAGCATCTATCTAACAGAGGATGACTGAAAAAATACATTTTGAACTACTGCTATATGAGTTAGGCCTTCCTTCCTCCTCTCTGTTCTTTGTGTCAGAATGGGAATTGATTAACCTTCATTTACTGTTTTACTGTTTTTCCTGGAGGCAAAATACCCACACCCTGCTGAGCTATTAAGCTGGCAAAGAAAATATTTTAATTTTTTTACTTCAATCTCTAAATCTTAGGTAAAAAAAAAAAAAATAAATAGAGGGAAAGGGAAAATAGAAAGGCACTGGAAGAAGAATAAGGAAAATAGAACTTATTAAAAGAATGTTTACTAAAATATTGAGAGGATATTCTTGTAAAAAAAACAGAAAATACATACTGGAAAAAAATTTATTCAGCAGAGGAAAGAAAACTAATAGCTCAGAGAAGGGATGAAGCAAGATTCAAAATTACTCTGGCAGAAACATTTTGAAAGAGAGTCATTTGTGTGATGTTACAAGAAGAAAAAATAAACTGCAGCATGTGAGGCATGAAAGGAGAGGTGATCTGAGGATCCTTAGATTTTGAAAGAAGCTGAAAGGGTATAAGGCTAAATGTGATAAACACAGATATAATCTGGGTGTGCAGGTCATGAAGGACAAAAATGGTTAAGTCAAAAGGGTCCAGACTCCATATCTCTAGTGTTGCGATCCAACATGACAGAATCTAGGGGGAAAACACTTCAGGAATTTAACTTTAGCTTTGCTGATCTTAAACCAAACTTATAATTCCATTCATAACTTCTCAAAGTTACATACAAACACTTTAGCAGAACAGAACTCTCACTTAGAAAATCCAGGGTACATAAAAACATGCATTAGTAGCACAGGATCCTAGACAGAAGATATTTTTGGCTCCTTCCTGACCTTTTCAACCAGAAATTATGTGAGCAATGCCAGTGTTTTAACCATTCCAACACTAGTTTGTCTAGAAACATGAAAATAATCTATCTGTATTTTGTCTGAAGTGCAAAATACCATTCTATGCAAAAGCAACCGGCAGCATGTGGCAGACATTATAGAAAACAATCATGTGACACATTTCCCAAAATAAAAACACATGTAATAGCCATGTGTCAGTTGAATCAGAAATATAGTTATATTTAAAGGCAATTATTCCCCTCTTTTTTCACTTTTTTTTTTAATATCTTAGCATTACAAGACACTGCAATAATTTTTTTACAGATTAATTTTGGCATTAACAATTTTTCTCTCTTTTTTTTTTAGCATTGCAAAAGTAATGTCACAAAAATTGTAATGATCAGTATACGTAAATATTGGTCCACTAAGAAAATTGCACAGAACCAAAGGACAAGCAGTGGGATATGGAAGCAAAGAGACAAAAGGCCCTGAAAGATTGGTGTGGGCCTACCAAAATTTAGAAAAAAATCCCCCCAAAAAATCATCCAACAGATTTATACATGATTCCACGTGATCAGTTGTAAAATAAATTTATTTCAATTCTATTTGATCTTTCATCTATGAAACAAGGTATAGTGTCAAGGCAAAATAACCTTTCCTGTTCTAGTGGTTGTTCAATATATCCACCTCCTAGTGGAATTGAGTCTTTATGCAAAAGGGAAGTATTGCAAATTTGGATGGGCTTCTCTTAACTACATAGGTGCCACACATTGTTCTAGGAAATTATGAAGAGTTGTATATCTTCATACACAGAAAAACAATACATCTTTTGTAAGTGACTTCTTTTAGAGTAAAAGGGGAGAAAACAGAAACTACTGAGAATGAAAACCCATAATTCTTTGAAGTCTGTCTCTCTGTAATTATCTCCATCTTAATAAGAAAGACCACAGCAAGACCACTTCCCACTGCTAGGCAGGATGATTGTTTGCAGTTAAAAGGGAGGTGGTTTGTTTCCAAATCGAGAAAAACTGACAGACACCAGTCATCTCCACACAGTGACGTGCTCCACACAAGCACACACATGTAATGCAAGCAGAAATTAAAGTCAGTAATTTCCACTCCTGCTACTTACATGGGAAAGAGCTGAGTTTTGGAAAAGTTTAAGCAGTGGGCACAGATACAGAGGAACAATAGGAGTAACAGGGTGGATTTCAGCCCAGAGCAGTTTAGCACATTTACCAAAAAGTCATCCAAAGAACACAGTGGTTCATGTGGTGGGATTACTGCCCACCAACCACAACTATTTTGGTTCAAACTTTAGTTGTGGTCATACACAGAGTACTCTGACAGAATTCAAGAAGGCATTTATAAATTCAAAGCTAAGCACATATTCATTTGCCTTCCCAGAGTAGACCGAATGTTTTGTGCCTCTCACACTTGAGTCCAGAATGAAATCAGATGCTGAACAGAAGTCTGCACCAAGTGTGCTCTCCTTCACTGACAGTTCCCACCTGCATAAGGAATTAAATCAGGAACATTCCCCATAGCAGATGCCAGAACTCCTCTACTATATAGCCAAAACATCATGGTGAAGTCCTTACTAAACACATTTTCTAAAACATCAGCACAGTGTCAAATGGTTACCTGTTCCCTTTACCAAATTATTTCTGTTACTAAAATCTAAAAATTTTTAAGTTCCTGGGTTTTACTTACATTTTTAATTCTTACATGGTTTCTTTGTCATGCTTACAAGAATTATGCACACCACAGAGTTAAGACAAAAAGGTAATAAAGCATTTTGAAAGATGAGAACTGTGGAAACAGCTTATAGTACACATAGCAATTATTTTGTCCACTTTTGCTTCTTGCAGTTTAACAGATAATTGTGCAATATTCAAATTTTCATCCCTAAACTCACCAGCTTCCTCTATTAAAGTCTTATGTCGGTATCACTATCTCATAGATGCAGCTGTTCTTTCTAGGCCAACGATTCCTGTCTTATTATAAAAATTTTTCCATTCAAAACAAATTATTAAGAGTCTCTTAAAAATTATTTAAAATTGTTTTTAAAAGCTAGGTAGCTGAAATATCAGGTAATGATTTAAAACCTGCATAATACACCCACAGTGTGTCTTTGTTGGTTCCTTTCACTGAAGCTAAAAATGCCAGTCAAAGCCATGCTATGCAAAGACTTAACTTCAGCTAGTAAGGCAGCCCTTACTGAATTTTCCATGTTTATGGAGGGGACAAAGATACAATGAAAAAAATGTACCAGAGAAACAGTAGGTAATTGTCAGTATTGAATTGACATTGGATACATACATATGCCATTATGGATTTTTTCTTTCCTGTTACAGTCTACTTATGTTCCATAATTTGATCTATGAAAAGGCAGAGAAAATGTTTGTCCATAGCTTTTCTATTATTTGTGTGATTTCTTTCTGTTCTTTCTGTTCTTTCTTCTGTGCTAAGGCCCTCTTGATTTTGATCTTGCTCATCTGCAAACAAAACACATTATGAAGACCTAGAACTAAGTGCTTTTTTTTTACTGAAATTTCAGATATTTGTTTATTTTCATCAAAGTGTTCCAGGATATGAGGGTTCTGCAAACCTATTCTGTATACATGAGAAAACTTTTTTGCCTTCCTTGCTAAGTATACAAAAAACCCCATGTTTTAAAATAATAATTATTTATTGACAAGTGACTTAATAGTTGCAATGTTGAATGTTATTTTTAGGGAGTTCGGCTGATTTTTCTTTTTTTTTTTTTTTCCTTTTTTTTTTTTTTTTTTTGTATATACAATATTTACATAAAGTTTGAAAAAAAAAGTGGGGAAAATATTTGGTGTATTTTTCCTGGTTAGTCCAAAATGTTACATTATCCAACCTTTAAACATTGCCTGGGTACACTTCTGTGACTTTATTAGTAGCCAGAATTTAGTCTCCAGCCACAGTTATTACAGAGTTAGTATTTTCATTTTCAAAAAAAAATTCAAACCTAGGAACAAATTTCTGATGTAATATGAGCCTGCTTCATTGAAGCAAATACTGTGGTGAAATCTCAGTATGAATTCAGAGTCAAGAGGACAGTCAAGGAGAAATACACAAACTGAAGGTTCTTATCTGTTAAAAAAGGTCAGTGTGGAAGGCTTGTGGCAAATGAGCCACCAGAAGTTTGGATGTGATGCCAGTGCCAGGCTGTCCCCCATGGCTGTCAGAAGGTATCTGCTGTTTTTCTAGGCAATTGAAAACCTCAGCTACAACAGAAATAAGATAGAAAAGGGTACTGAGGATATTATGAGCAGATTTCTCAGGAGACCAGCTGCATATCATTCCAGTACTCCTGAGAAAATTTTGTCATCACTCACAGAAGGAATAATTGCTAAGGAACTCCATTTCTTAACTCTCCAAGTTAAGAGATGTTCTGTATTCAGCAGATGTTGCTTCTAGGGTTAAGAAAGTTGACTGCTTGTAAGTTATTAGATAATATTCTAGGTACTGGACAAATTCTAAGTGTCCCTAAGAACTAAGACACCAGAAGTAGTAAGGAAATATCATTGCAGCAGAAAAGATTCTTGAAAACTCAAAACAGTGCCAAAATTTCTGTGAGTAAAGTCTTAGGTACCAAGGAAATGATACCTGAAACGGATCTCTGAACAGAAGAATTCCCTCACTGGGTGGGTGAGTGAGTTTGTGTGTATGGGTGTAGATATAATTTGGTGACATCATTAGAAAATTTTTAAATTATATTCTTACAGTACAGTTTTTATCAAAGAAAGAGTATAAATGCCTTTACATTTTCTTAAATAGTGCCCTAAAGAAGAACGATTTTGCAAAAATTTTTTTTTCTTAAGATGTGGCATAGTCATTATATGCTAAGACATGAAACTTCAGAAGCATATTTAAATACTTAAATCAGATCTGCTAGAAAAATTCCCAAGTCAAACACTTTACTTCTGATAAAGGCTACACCTTGTTCAGCTGATGTGTAACTAAATTGAGCTCTGACACTCTCTAAAGTGTTATCTCAGGGTAGATCAGAATTTTGAGATGAACACCTCCATTATTCTGGCTTTAATATGCTTCCTGTTAATATGATAAATTAAGTGTATTTGGGAAAACAAGACCAATGTCATTAACATTTGTGCCCAACAGAAAACAAAAGTTTAGAATCAGGGAATGGAAGAGCAGATTATAAGATAAAAAACATATCTCAGATATTTTAAGAATAAATATTTTG
Source organism: Zonotrichia albicollis (assembly GCF_047830755.1). Classification (NCBI taxonomy): domain Eukaryota; kingdom Metazoa; phylum Chordata; class Aves; order Passeriformes; family Passerellidae; genus Zonotrichia; species Zonotrichia albicollis. Next base: position 136,394,584 of record NC_133819.1, read on the forward strand.
TCAGAACTGCTGTTATGCCACGGAGGGAGCTGTGTGAATGTGACCTCAGACTGTCTCAGATGACCATGGAAAGGCCAGGTTGTTCCCTGGAAGCCCATGGGGGTCCCCAGTGGAGCACAGAGCCACCGACAGCCCATAGGAAAGAGCAGTCCTGAAGGGGGCTCAGGACACCTGGAAAGTCTTTCTCACTCATTGTCTTTGAATGAAGGCATAGGAACCTCATACAAGGCAAAATATATCCTTTGTGGGATACCTCTAAAAGTTTCTTTGGTGGTAGAAGAAAAACTCAATGAAACAGCCAAACAAAAAGCAATAAAAGGCAAAGGCCTTCAAACTGGTACAGATTCATCTATAAGAAAGGTATTAAGAGTCAGCTAAATGGTTAGAAGTATTTATAAATTATGGATATATTAATTTCATAGTTTAAAAGAATTTGAATAATTTGAAAAAACCAGCAGTTTAAATGATGGAGTTAGAAAGTCTGTATTACTCTTTTGATGACACCAATTATTAATTCAACTGAATGAGTTTCCTCCTAAAAGGACAGCTTCCCTAAATAACAGCTCATACTCACTGGTTTTTCCTGGTGATATAACCTAGCATCTGCTGTCAAGTAAAAAAATAATAAAATCTGCCAACTAACAAACCTTGAACTATCAACTATACTGTGCCCACACCTGTGGAGAATTCCATATGCAGACTGGAGCTCTTCCTATTTTTTCAAGCAACTCATCAATCTCTTTCTCCCTGACAAAAATATTTAACCTGTTTTTTTTCTAAAATAAGATAGGCAATTAGATGACACAATGTTTTTTCCTCAGGCTGATGCATTATATACTAAGACACAATTGACCTTCAGATATGAGAAATATCAGAAAACAGTAACTGTTTTTAGGCTGTTAAAATGTTTGGATGAACTCAAATGCCAGAAAGGATCCTTTTGACCATCTATTTGTCTCCATATGTAGATGACTGTTATCCTTCCTTTCTACAAGCTGTGAACTGCAAGAAGTTATTTTGCATAATAAATAAAGCAGGCACAAGTTCAGGGACAGCATAAAATTTTTTTTTGCCTCTGACAGTCTTTGAGGTGAGAACTGGACTTCTGTTTTTCTACTGTAAGGTTTTTAAATTGTATGTACAAAAAAGTTACATGATAGAGGAAATGGCTAGGTTTTTTTACCAGTGCTATTATCTATTTTTAACTGCTTTGTGGACACTTAGAACACAAATATATTGGTCTCTATAAGGAATAACCCCTAGAGGAGGGAATCTGGTTGGGCACATTTCATTACAGTGGTCCTCTTAATAGAGTATTGGTTTCAGGAAATATAATTTTAGGTTTTGTTCTAGGCAATATGTGTGTCCTACCATTAAAAGACACACAAAGTGGCTGAGTTTTGTCTCCAGATTTCCTAATCTCTTCCTTCCCCTTGTGAGGGGAGGGCAGATTGCAGTTTATCCCATACCTCTGAACCTTTGCTTGAGAGATGTGGGGGCACAAGTTAAATTTGTTACTCCAAGCCTGTGTCTGTCTGTGGGGCGTCTCTCACCAGCATTGCAGCTTAGGACATGTTTTGTCTCTTCTTCCCCTGATGACACATTATGTGTTGATATCATTGAAATGTGTATTTGCCAAGTAATGGCAGAGGTGTTTTTCCTCCTCCTTTGTAAATTATTCAATCTCCTTTTGGTGTGTGGCGAGGGGAATGCAGGCTTGTCACAAACATAATGCCCATATTGAAGGATTGTTTTCCTATCCAATTGTTCTTCCTTGAAATTCATATAGACAAATAGTGGTTAATTGAACTCACTTGGGAAAAAAGTCATCCTTCTAGGTCCTCTAAAATGCTATGTGGATTTCAATGCATTTGAGACCTTGGATTTTCTGGTATTTATAAGATTGTCCAATTTAATATTCATACCTGTATGGATAAGTAACTTCTAGAGATAGCTCTTGGGAGCCCTTTGTAGAAATTAGGCATTAGGTTTAAGGGTTGACATAATCATTATAAAATGGCACTCCTACTGCATCTCATTAGTATAGGCATATCTTGGATGTTGTATCATGCTTAGACAAAGGACATAAAATACAATCTGTCTCTTAAAATCTATTCCATATAGTTTCAGTCATTTATTACGAAGTTAAAACCAGTTAATTGAATTGTACCAGGAGAAATGAAGTTATCTTTTGTCTAGTTCCCAAATCAGGAAAAAAAAATCTGATCTGAAATTAAAATTTGACTGTATGTCACTTATCTAGATTGTCATATCCCTGGGAAAATGCATCTTATCCTCACAGGCATTAAATAAGAAGCTGAAAACCTCTGTCTTTTACCCTCATATACCTATATATTGGACAAGTAGAAATATTTTGCAAAAAATACCTACAATGAATAACTATAAGCAATCTTCTTCACAAGTCTGTTTCTATAGCCTGTTTTTCTGGTCAGATAACATTATTTAAAACTTTACTGCAAGCCAAGAATTACACTGAGATCCTACAGTTGTTTTATGTTCTTGTTTTTATTATCTGACAAAGAAAGAAACATCCTGTTTCTTATTCAGAGTTACAGCAAAGAACTGACATCAACAAAATGAAGTGCACAGACACTTAGTCAGAGTTTAAAGCAGAAAAATTCTTGGATTAAGGCTTTGATTTCAGTTTAAAGAAGTTTAAGTTATAAAATTAAGGGTACAGCTGTTGTTATGAATTTAGAAACATTTTTTCAAATTTAGAAGTTGTTTAATGGATAATTTCATTCAAAATCAGAGACCTGGCAAGGAAATAAGCTGTGTGAATCTTTTTGCAAATGAAATTATGTAGTGGCAGTTGTGTTACATATGGCTGGAATTTTTGCCAAATGTTTAGAAAATGACGTACCTACATTTTTATTTCAAGGTAGAAAACAAGTATTTTTATCTGCATAGATTCTAGACATGTCATTTGAAAAACATGTTTATTATCATAAAGCTACTCTGATTCAATTGCATTGACACTCTAGTGACAGTCAGTACAGGTATTATATCCTGTTACTTTTTCAAGAAATAAGAAAAGCAAAATGTATTACATAATATTGTAATGAATGCTTCATTATTTTTAGGTGTAATAAAAATAACTGTTTTGTTCTTAGTGTATGTTCTCTCGTCTCTGTTTGAAGGCACAGTGAAGAAAAGTGTTTTATTTTCACACCAGGGGTTGCAGAGTTAAAGCTGTAACTAGTTTTACATACCTCTCAGCAAGGCAGGGCAGGGCCAGGGCAGGATATGAACAAGATTTTATGGATAGGTGTTTGTAATTGAAAACCAGTAAAATTCAACAATGCACAAAATGTGGTACAAAATGTACAAAATAGGTGTTATCTATTAAGCAGTATGAAGAAATACTGGATGTGCACAGAACCATCTATTTTGAGCCACAAATATAGGCAGGAGTTCCATCAACTGCCAAGTTATCAATTTGGACGTAAACCCTGATTTTGAGTACTGACTTCTAGTTTTACCTATTGCTTTGTAGATGCATTTGATTTTGAATTCAGTTTGGAGTTTTCAGAGGTCTTTTTTATCAGATGTCCAGAAGGAACCTTCATGATACAAAACAGAAGTGTGATTTGTGGGCTGGACTTGGATTCTTAAGATAGCTCAAGAGACTTCACATAAACATAATAGTCAAAGCATATCCTAGAAACAAGTACCTCAGGTCTGAAAATGACCCCAATTTCACATTAAGTTCATGCTGAATTTAATGCGAATTAATTGTAACATTGTGGAAAATACAAATAAAAGAAATTTCATATTCAGGAGGTTTTTTTTTTTTGTTTGGTTTGGTTTGCTGCTTAATTTTGGTTTTTGTTTTGTTTTGGTTTTTCTCCAATAGTGGCTTGTCTCAAAGCTTGCATAAGCACTTTTATTGTCATAGCTTATGTGTTAAAAAATTAAACTGTGGAAAATCCATTCAAATGTTAGTCTAGTTTCTTTAAAGCCAGCTGCATAGGTGAAGAAAAGAGGGGAAAAACATGAAACAAAGGAAATCACTCACTGTCTCCAACAGACAGATGGATGGCCAGCAATTCTCCTAACCTTGGAAGCCAACCTATAATGCCACCCATCATATTCTCTTTTATTTTTAACCATGAAAACCCCATGGTATGGAATTTCCCTTTGGCCAGTTTGTGTCAACTGTCCCAGCAGTCACCCCTCTGCAGTGCACTGCCCACTCCCATTCTACCTACTGGGGTGAGAAAAAGAGAAAGCTTTGATGGTGTGTGAACTCAGTTCTATGATAGCCAAAACATTGGAGTTTTTTAGCAGTTCTTTAGGCACAAATGAAGAGCAATACTGTATGGGCTATGTTAACACCATGTTCAATGTTAACAGCATCCCAGCCATCCTCAGGACAAGATTGCAGTTTCACATTATGCTCACATCATTGAATGTATCCAACCATATGAGAGGACCATAACTTATCATATTCCCTTCTTTATCTTTCTCCGGCCTAACAACATTTATTCCCAACCTCTTGCTCATATCAGATCTTCTGTCTGTACAAACTTGTTCAGAGTGTGTCTCTGTGTGTGCGTGTGTGCGCCTGCGTGCGTATGAGTGTGCGAATAAATACATATTTGGGTTCTTTTCTTTTTGATTGATTAGCTGACCTGTATGGGAGACCCAGAGGAAAAAAGATCACCTCTTTCATTGACAACTAATAGTTTTACTGGATAAAGTAAAATGTGAAGCCGCACCTTTTGATTTGGCTATCAAAGAGGCGGGATCTGGTTAAGAGGACTGAGGGGAGTAAGGGAATAAGCTGAAGAAAAATTCTTGAATAATCAGAACTAGAAGGCAGGTAAAAACTAAAACAAGAAAAACAAAACTGAATGATCAAAATTATTTTATTCACAGGAAATTGCTGACAAGGCTGTAATTTGCAGCCTCTAAGGAACCTGTTGTGTGTGGTACACAGAACAGTCTCCGACTGAAAAGATACTAAGCCTCTTTCCTTTACCATTGTATTTAACAAAAGAATGTCTTGGCTAATTCAAGTGTTTTATAAGGAACTCAGAAAATTATTATTCCTGCTTTTAATAATGTATTAAAATTGTTCTCAAGGTATCTAATGTTCAGAAAAGAAATGATGCAACCTGATGGGTTTTTTTCTCCTATGGGGAAAAAATTGTTAGTAGGTCATAGCACAGGAAATAGAAGGAGTAGAAAAAAAAAAAGAAGATTGCCAAGTAGAAATAATTAACTGCTGCATGCTGGTCTGCAGAAAAAAATGACTGGGTGAGATGGTTAGTCTTTGAGGGCTACTGTGAGAAAAAAGAGAACAACACAATGAGATAAGTGCTGGCTTTCACTGCAGTCCCAAGCTTCTTGTGGAAAAATTTAATTTCTTCTTCTTGTAGTTTAAGCAGTGGTATGATGTATTTTCTGTTGGCATTTGCCTTTCCACCCTGCTGGACTCTATGTCTCTGTTTCACCAAACCAGGTGTAATTTCCCTGTAAAACAGTACTGCTTACACTATCCTGTTTTAGAAGAAATGTCAAAAAATGAAATAATTATGAAAAATTAAATATTTAACTTTGTTTAAACACAGAGCAAAATCTGTGTTGTGAGCTCCATTAGGTTATATGGAAACTTGTCTCCTTTCCCCCTACTCACACTGAAGTATATTGGAACAAAAGTCTATTGCAAATGGTGTAGATATTGTGCTTTAAAACTTGCACACCTGGGGAGAGGGAGACCTCAGAATTACTGATTTCATTAAGGATGCACACTGCAAGGACCTTCTGAATTTTAAAAAAATATTTCATGTAATTTTCATTTATTCTAAAATTATTACTGTTTCAAATCTTCTACATTTAGGGACCCACTGGTTGATTCCTCTTCAGAAGAAATTTAGAACAAGCTGTTTTAATTTGCCATATGGACTTGGACTCATGGCAGAAGGTCTTATGGGTTTCCTTTCTTTTCAGAAATGAATGCCTGAGAAATCCAATTTAGCTTTTCTGACCAATTCCGTCCCATTTGACAGCCATAATATGATTTACTGACTTAAACTGAAACTGCTGTCATTTAGGTTAGCAGTGAGATAAATAAAAGCTTTTTTTTCCCCTAATTTTTTCAGTATCCTCAGTTTTGTTGCATAAAGGAATTCCTTTGGGTTGAGGACTCACTACATCTCAGCATGCCCAGGTGAGAGAGCCTTCAGACTTCACCATTTTGCACTGAATGTACCAGCTGGCATCCAGGAGCTTTTGGTATCTCTCAGCAAGGTTTTTAAACAGATGATGACCTTCTGGTGCAGGAAACTCTCCACCATGCAAGTTTCTGACCTTCCAAATGGGGAACACATTTATGCTAAAGACAGGTTTTTTCCACCAGTTTTCATCTCACCACAAAATGTGCTGTTTGACAGAAGAATGACTTCTGTTAAGCAAGTTGAAATTCACTGTTGTAGCTACTTGAATGCAATCAAATCAGTCAGTACATTTTATGTTAGGCACTGCAAGCTAATTGTTACCAGAACAAGAACTTTCACATTTGGGTCTTGTAACCTTTAGAGATTTGGGATATTTTAGTTTTTTGGGATGGAGAGGGGGGGTGTTAACCTGTTTATTTTTCTATCCATTTTCATCCCTAGGGCATGCTTTCTCCCTTCATTGTTTATTATTAATTCAAATTTTCTTCTAAAATGCCTTCAATCCCTGTCTTATGCACGGAGAAGGCTTTGCAGGACTGATTGAGAGTGGAAAAGTGAGAACTAATATATGTTAGTTTTGAGGAAGTTTTCTTGCTCCTGTGTTTTTTACTGGTTTGGTTACAACTTTCATAAATAAAACAGAAGTTTGAAGATGTTTCTGGGAAAAGGAAAAAGCATTCTGATGATGTAAACAATAATGAGACTTGATTTTTACGTTCAAGAGGGATATGGCAGTAGGACAATACTGCCCTTATGTCTGGAGGACTGTAATGTGGCAGCCACACTTTATAGTTTAATACAAATACCTATGCAAATGTCAGCAACTGACCTAATTACTGCAGAAACAAAATGATGCTTCTTTTCTTCTATTATCAAAGCTACCTAAGCCACACCCACATAGTGATTTTTAATCACAGAGATGTTAATATTCTCAGTATTGGCCACTGTGCATTGTCCTGACTGATGGGTTACTCATTGTATAATTAACATTATTACTGGTAAAGAAACTGATAGCATATTAGAAGTTTTTTTTCCTCTAGAAACAAGGAGTATCTTGATAATACTTAGCCTCAGATAAAAAAAATTACTCAAAATAGCTAAACATCTATATTTACAAAACTTCATAATATGTATTTTAAGATATTCCACAGTAATGGTAAGATGCTATTAAACAATGCTCTAATAACATTTTGTAGTATCTCAATACTCTGCCATTGTCTTTGTCTTTTTCCTTTCAGGATGTCCTGCTTGAACTCTTCTTGAATGTAAATGTTTCTAATTATTCAATCTTTTCTTCAACCATTTACTTTTTCATGCTGACATCTTAGTTGTTACATTATTTCATAATCCCTTCAAGTTTATGTGATTTAATTTATCTACTCCTGCACAAAATATATAACCAGAAACCATGGGCAATAAATCTTTACAGGATAAAGAAACCATGTTAAATAGCTAGTTTTGAGGAATAACTAATTTTTTTACCAGGAGAGGCCACAATCAAAATCAGAAACATTTTCCTCTAAGAAAGTCATTTTTATATTTTTGTTCAAAAATCTTTTTGTAACTGCTGATACTCGTAAAGAATCACTTTAAAATGCCTCAGCTGTGCTTCTAAAACCAGTTGAGAGCAGACAGCATTTAAAAATCCCACTACACATATTAAATGAACTCATTAATTTAGTATTAGCTCAAAAAATTCATCTTGGTAACTCTCTTCCTATTTTGGATTTCTAATGATGTAATTATTTCAGGCTTTGGGTAAATGTTACTATAAAAAGAATGAAATCTATGTCCAAAATCTCATTAAAAAGTTGAAAAAATCAGTCAGATATCACTGTCAGAGAATCAAAAAAGGAGACTTCCTTGGGACCATTAGAGCACCAAAATCTCCAATCCAAGTAATCCTTGCTTCTTACATGGGAGGACAAGAACAGTCAGGACAGTAATGTGGTGAACCTGACCCCCCCAATGTTCACAGAGCTGAAAGATGCAGAAAATATGTGAGTGGGAAATAAAAGAATAAGAAGAGGGGTTTCAGCAAACGTGGAGTCCTAGGAATTGCTCTCTTTGCTCCACTGCAGGGAAAATTAGAGCTTGTGTTCAAAAATTTTGTTTTGTGGGCTTAGCAATGACAATAGGGGAGTCAAAGTAGAAATCAAGACTGTGAAAGCTTCTGGCTTTGGGCCCAACCTGCTGTCCCCTTTCTCCTGCTCTGATGTAGCTTCCTGCAGTGTGTCTCTGTGTGGAAGTAATTTCTGATGGTAATTCTGCTGAGCTTTTACCCTTGAGAATAATGGTCACAGAGTTCAGAAAAGACAGCAGAGTCTTGGCACTAAGCTCAGTAATTGTGTCCTGTCTGACTCACCAGAGGTCTGATAAGAAGGCACTGAACACAGTGTGGCTTTGTGCCAGGCTATAAATATGTTTTAGAATAATTTAAAACCATACAGGAACCACCAATAAGTTTTACAAAGATGGATAGCAGAACAGCCCTTATTATAACATTATTTTCTCCTTGTCATATGGAGTCTAAGAAAGAATATTCTTATACTTGCCTCTCAAAAGTATTAAAACACTAAACTCTCGAAGTGGGTAAAATTGCTTTCTCTACATACGTTGCTGCCTGAGATAAAATGCTTATGATTATTGACTACTACTTTTCTTCTGATAAAAAAAAAAATAGAATTATGAGAGAAAAGCCCAGAGAAAGAAATATCAATTTCAATTTTAAAAAGTACTTTCAGGTAGAAGTTTTGTAAGGCATAGAAATGGAAGAATTTTGGATCCATTGAGTATCTGCCATGTTAAGCACCAAAATTCTAAAGGTGATTGCCAAATTAAATTAAATTGTTATGAGCAGTTGCTTTTAACAATTACTGCAGAAAATAAACAAAAAAACCACAAAAAATACCCTTAAAAAATTGAAGTGTGAGCATCTAGGAAGAATATAAATTGTGTTAATTCTTGAAAAGATGAAACGGAGGAGGAATATCCTATCCAACACAGGATATTTTAAAAAGTAAAGGCATTGATATACAAATGTTTAAATGAAAAATAAAAATAAATTTCTACATGTAAATGGCACAGAAGTACTAAGAATACCATCAACAATGTTCCAGAGAAGGTCACATTGCTTCAAAAACAATAACAAAGACCTATTGTATTCTTGCTAATGAACAAAATGTTCACATTTTCCACTAGAAAACAGTATTAAAACTGTTTTTAGCTTATGGTGATTTTTACATCCTGTACTTTTTGTTGGTTATTTGTTTGTTTGTTTGTTTGGGGGGTAAACTGCTGTGTCCATTCCCACATTTATTGCCTGAATCTTTTTATTCCTTATGTCCTCAGCCTGTTTCCAAATAGTAACTCCCAGTCATTTCCATTACCTCGTTGTCAACATCTAAAGTCCTTTCTCCTTGAGGTGTCTTTGCCAGAGGATGCTCTTGGGCTGTCATAATATTTATTAATAAGCCACTGCTATCTCATTCTTTCCTCTAAAAGACAAGAAATATGTCAAGGCCTATAAAGAAGTTTCTAGGTTTCACCATGGTAAGTTTAAATGAAACAGGAAAGATTGCCTCTAACTAATATATGATGACACCTATTTATTTTTACTTAAAAATACACTTTTTTTTTTTTTTAATAGTTTAGTCAAATAACAGGCAGAAACCTATTTGTAGAGATTCAGAGCCACAAAATAAAGAAAATTGGCTTGGAATTTAAAATTTAGATTAGCTATCAGGAAGAGGTATTTTTACAGTGAACACAGCTGAATAATAGAATACATTACCCAGAGAGGTGCTGCAGTCTAATGACTTCACTGAGCAGGTGAGATTGAGCATGCTTGTGGGAATAGAGAACAGGAAAACTGTGTGTAAATGATTTCCTGGATGAAATGCCCAGATTGTTTTTAACCCAAACAATTGAGGCTGTGGTTAAGATAAACTCACTGAAGGTAATGAAAGCTTTTCAGAAAATTTAAAAAGAAGTGAGACAAAGCTTATATTTTCTTCATGGATTTTTCATCTTTTACTACTTTTGCACTTCTTACTAAAAAATGATTTTTTTTTAATTAGAATTGCATGAAAGAAAAATAAAAATGCATTGACTTAACAGAAACTACATAAAGATTTCCATACTCTAAATGCTATAAAACATTACCACTAACCACTTTTGAAAATATTTTGCCAAGTCAATCTATTGCTCAGGATTCACTACTAAGTGAAACAAGATGCAAAATTTTAGATTTTAAACTCTGTCAGAAAATCACTTTATTTCCTTAGTTTCTAATATTTAGTCTGACAGTTGCAAGGTCTTACAGGGAGCTTCAGCCAGCTATATCAGTATATTATCTCTTCAAAAGTACTAAAATGATCTGCTGTAAAGGAAAAGTTACCCACTAGCTCACAGTCTCCATCTAAAATGATTTTTCATATTTCAGTAGTCAGTGGCAGTTAATGGCACTTCTATTAGTTGTTTATTCACATTTTAATGGATAACTAAACAAATCTCAATTTTATTAAATTCCCTCAAACCTTGCCATTGCACTGCATTTTTCTGTCCATTAACTTAAATTAGATTAATCAATAATTGAAGAAAGTAAATTCACGCCTTCCTGTGTACTTATGCATCACAGAATACAATCTGGTTTTTACCCTTATGTGCTCTTACTTGATAATGCATTAACATCAGGAGGGTGTTCAAAAAATTTAGTATATTATTTTCAGGTTGGGAGATTTGTTTCTGTCCCTGTTACTTAACTGAAAACTGCAAATTTTCTCTTGAGGTCAGAGTCAGGCAGGTTCTTTTTAGATCTATCCAGGCTTTAAAAGTAAGATGATCTACATTTTCCTAGAAAACTTCTCAGCTCAACACATGTCTTTCCAGGAAATATCTGAACTGCTAGAAAACTTGTTCTATTTTTCTTAGCCTAATTGTGTCAGTTTGGAGCCAAAATAAACATAACCCAGTCATAAACCGTCTTATGATGTCCATTCACACAGCACTCCTGATAACCAACTTGAAAATCTCTAGAGTAAAATGCAGAAAAAAATTCAAATCATTTTACAGATCCATAGCCAGAAAGATCCCTGTTGGCTCCACATCTGAAAAATATCAAACAAGCATGCTTTTCTTCCAAAGTTAATGTTAATAAGTGCATGCAGAAAATGAGCCAAGTTTTAACTTTTTTTTCAAAAAGAGAACAGTATACAAAGAATTCCCTGTTTCTGGTGAATCCCTTCACCTCCACAGTGAGAAATCTGCAGTCATAACACTGGAATACAAATTGATAATTCCTTGAATTTCAGAGGAAGACTGAATTTCAAGAGACATGAGAAAGAATGGGAGGCTACTGCCAGCTCTTTAACTCCTTTATATGAAACCTGGAAACTCTGTGTTGATCTCTGGGCCATTCAGTTATACAAATGCTAATAGCTGACATTTTTCTTTTCCATTTATGTGATATCAGTGAAAGGGTATCTTTGCTCTCAAGAGTGTTGATAAAATATTTCTTGTGAAGAAATACATAAATAGTTAAGTACCATTATCAGCTAAATCTGGTATTCCAGTAAAATAGTTGTTGGGCTCCAGAGGGGGACAAATGTGAAAGGTTACCCTTGGTTTTTTCTCTTATCAGAACATACTGCACATTTTCAGAGTGTTATCTCGTGTCATCAGGGTAGGGCAACATCAGCTGAACCTTTTCCTCTTTTTCAATTGAGCATTATCAGTCCAGTCCAGTTGATATCATACACAACTAAAAGATAACAGCAGCAACACTGAAATATGATTTTGCACTCCCAGGTGACTCTCAGTGGAACTAACCTCTTGGCACTTAGTTTTTTACCCTTGAGAAACTCTTCAGTACTGCTAGCAGAAAATAATTCTCTTTTAACCCCTTGCAATACCTCCAAGTGGGAAAAAACACAAGTCTAACAAAGAATCATGTAAAAGAGAAATAACTGATATTCTGGTAAATACAACACAAGTATAATTAAAAAAAAAAAAAAAAAAAAAAGCTTGTGTCACATAAAGAAATGTTGAGTGTATAAAGAAAGTTCTCTCACAGTACATTGGGAAAAAACAGGTACTCAGAGGACACCGTACTATGGCAAAGAAATGTTATTTTCTGTACTTACATAGGATTCTCCTTCCTTCCTTCCTTCCTTCCTTCCTTCCTTCCTTCCTTCCTTCCTTCCTTCCTTCCGCCACTTCCTTCCTTCCTTCCTTCCTTCCGCCACTTCCTTCCTTCCGCCACTTCCTTCCTTCCTTCCTTCCTTCCTTCCTTCCTTCCTTCCTTCCGCCACTTCCTTCCGCCACTTCCTTCCGCCACTTCCTTCCGCCACTTCCTTCCGCCACTTCCTTCCGCCACTTCCTTCCGCCACTTCCTTCCTTCCGCCACTTCCTTCCTTCCTTCCTTCCTTCCGCCACTTCCTTCCTTCCGCCACTTCCTTCCGCCACTTCCTTCCGCCACTTCCTTCCGCCACTTCCTTCCTTCCGCCACTTCCTTCCGCCACTTCCTTCCGCCACTTCCTTCCGCCACTTCCTTCCTTCCGCCACTTCCTTCCGCCACTTCCTTCCTTCCGCCACTTCCTTCCTTCCTTCCGCCACTTCCTTCCTTCCGCCACTTCCTTCCTTCCTTCCTTCCACCACTTCCTTCCTTCCTTCTCTCAGATACAGTCTACTTTTTTGGTTGGATTGGTTTTTTTGTTGCTGGTGTTCATGTTCTCTATTTTCTCTTGTATCTTTTGAGAGAGCACAAACTTTAGGTCTTCATACCCCTTTTGGATTTTCTGTCCGTAGCTGCAGCAACTATGTAACAACTTATTCACAATCCATGGACCTTAGAGAAAGACCCATAATTCCCCCATATGGAATAATCTTAAACATGAATAATTCCTTAGGAAATGGTATTGAAACTGATACAGAAAATTATATCTAAACTTTGTTTCTCTTATTTTATTTCTAATTTCAAAAAAGCAGGAAAAAAGGTTTTATAAAAATATTTACAAAGTCTAGGTACTAAACAGGTAGAAAATATATTGGATGTCCTTGAAAAAATACGAGTAGTGAGCCAGAAGAGGGAGATCCTTTTTGACATAGGAGAACTGAAGTATATGTGGCTGCTGAAGCAAAACTGGATTTACTTCAGACATTAATTCTATGATCAGTCAATTGGATTGAAATTCTCATAGAGTGAATAAGAACCAAAGTTTGTATTTCTAGCATGTTCCTACAGGTCCAAAGCTGAAAACAGCACCCAGGATTTTTTTTCAACAGAGAAGGCTTAGGGCACACAAGGGTTGAAGAGCTGAACCTCATCATAGCAACTGGATTAGTGTCTCACAGGGAACTGCCTCATATCTCTAATGGGGAGAAACACCACTTCTCACCTCACTTGGTACTTCAATGCAGCCAGTCACATTATAAAAAATATTGTATTGTCCTTCTGTGAATGTGTACAATAAATGCAATGATTTACATACTCATACAAGAGGACAGGGGAAAGAAACCAATAAAAATGCTCAAAAAGCAAGGTGGAATTTCTGTGATACAGATCCTTACAAACCTATTACTAAATGTCTGTCATTTCCAACATAATCAAGCAGTCAAGTACAAAATCTTAAGTGTAGAATATATAAGGTGTTCACCAAGAAACCTGAATGTAAATCTATGTGGTCAAAACAGACTTAGGGAAATTAATTTATTTTCATGGTGTAGTGTCCTGGGGCTCTGCTTTATGGGTAAAAATAACCACAAGGCAAAACAACTTATAGTAGAAGCTAAGGCGAATTATAGTGGCCTATATTCAAGAAAATATTGCTGATTTCTGCAGAAATATTAACTCAAACTTTATCTGGTCAATTATAATAAGCCTGCAAAATGAGACTGAATACAGTAAAAGATAACTGGACATACAGTGTGAGGTATCTAAAAAAAGTTTCTGTTCAGTCACAAATACACAGAATAAAATAAATTGGTGTATAGTCTTACCTCTCCTCTTGTCATGTTAAGTCCTGAAACCTGTGGAATTTAATACTGGTAGGAACTCCTGCCTTTGCTGACATTCATTTTTGGTAATTGCAATACTAATGAATTAAGCTTTTAAACATGTCCTCTACTCCCCAGAGCAATTATTTTATCCTTCCACATACCCAGACTCAGTACAGTACACAAGCACAGCTTTCTGTCTGCTTTACTTCTGATGTAGGATGCAATCATTTATGGATGCATAACATGCATTTTTTATTGACAAACTGAGCCTGAATTTTTGCATTACATGTTTCACTTTACCTTCACAAAATGCAGCATCCTATAAGGTGTCAGATATCTGAGCATATTGGTAATGTCAAACCATAAGCACTTTGAACAAAAGTTGGGAGGATATTTATTAGTTGAAAGTACAGTGGAATAGGAAGTTACTAAGGAGACATAAGGAAATTATGCTTTTCAAAAGCATTAACAGAGTGTAATTTCTGTACATCAATGGTATTGTTGAGAATGTAGTTTTTAAGCCTAGCAAACCATACCTGAAAAAGCCATGAGTTCACCAGGTTAGCACAGAAAAGTGAAATTATTGGTACATGATATTGTGTAAGCAACATTCCATCCAAGGCCAGTAGTTTGAAGACAGGTACTGAAGGTTCATTTCTGCAATACCTAAAAACCTAAGGTCTTCCCAGCACTGCTAATATTCAGCCTTGTGCACAAATGGACTTTGGACTGGAAGTCTTTTCACAGACAAGCTGATGGGCAGTCACCTGCCCAAGAAGTGAAAAAGAAGATAGTGAAAAAATACATAGGTAGCTAAGGAAAATATCTAGCTTGCCATCTGTCATGTAATTTTTCAGATTCAGATACCCTCAGTTACAATACCCAGCTACTTATCATTACTCACTTCTTGGTTTTTCAGAATTGTTCTTGTGGTCAGTTAATCAAGGACTCTGACAGTAACTAGCTGTAGAGAATTCAGTCAGGCTTATTAGCCTAAATTCTTTAAAATATTAGGTCTTTGTGAACATAGGTAATTCTGATTAACTGGACTCAACCACAAAAACACAGAGATGGGAAGTCCTGTGTGTCCAATCTAGCCAACCAGCTGGATTTGGAGCAGCTGTGAGAAACAAGCAGGTAACAGCCTCGTTCTTGAGAGCAGTTTTTTTTTGCAGATGATGCACTGAAGAACAAATAGCTGTGCTTGCCACCAGACCATCACTGAATTTGATCTGATGTTGTAACAGCTAATTTCCCTTCTAAGGTGGGTGTGGTATTCAAAGAACCTGGAAAAGATGCCCAAAGCTTATCTTCAAATCTGATCTTAAAAACCTCTCTGTGTTAGTGGAGAAAAAGAGGTACTTTGCAACACAGTTCTTCCTCATCATGCAATCTAACATGGGTCAGATTAATCTCATTCTAAAAGTTTTTTTCAATTCTTACGGAGAAGGCCTGACTTGTAAAAACAGATGTAGATATCTATGTTGGACATCTCTAAAGATAGAAGGACTGATCCTAACCTGTGGGTTGTTAGGTATTAGCCCCATGAAAAGCTGGATTTACAGTACTTCTGTAAGACCGGTCAACCCTAACACATTAATTCAGCTACCATGGTTTTTTTTTTTTTTCTCTTTCTCTTTCTCTTTCTCTTTCTCTTTCTCTTTCTCTTTCTCTTTCTCTTTCTCTTTCTCTTTCTCTTTCTCTTTCTCTTTCTCTTTCTCTTTCTCTTCTTCTCTTTCTCTTTTTTAATAATTTCATTTTTCTATAATGTAGAAGTCATAAGGAGTTCTGGGAATGGAGATTTGGACCTCAAAGGTACTTGTATACAAACAAGTCTACCTGAGACCATAGCCAGGCAAGTCCCAATTCCTCGCATGTATGTAGCCTAAGAGTCTTCTTGCCAGTTGATGATTCCAAACTCATAGTTAAGGTTCTAGGACTTCTCACTTGCCTCTGAATGAAACTATATTCCTTATGCCGTGCTAACTGTCATCAGGAAGAGAGAAACCAAGCACTTTTTATAAAGAATATTTTTTTTTCTTGATGCCCAGTAGCTGACTTGCTATGCAGTTACAGTTATGTAGAACAATGAAACATGAATGTTTTTTTTTTCTGAAGCTCTGAATCTCATTTTATTGAGGCACTGAACTGAAATAGCTTCTCAGGTTCAGAAGAAAGCTAGAATTTAGCTTTTTTAATTTCAATTCTGTCAGTTGATTTACATTTCCCATGAGCCAGCATGCTAACACTTTTTAATTCTCTCTATATGAGATTAAGGCACCAAGCTCCCTGTAATGAAACCCACTCAGCATAATTTGGGAACTTTGTGGTGGCTCAAACATCACAATAACCATGTGCTTTTTTTAACTACTTTCAATGCTAAATGAGGTTTATAGATTCATCTCTAACGGATAAGAGATCAAGACCAAAAAAATATCACATGGTGTGTCAAAGTGTATATTTATTGATTTCTAAGCAAGACGGAGGATTGATCTATCCTTTGAATCCCAGCTTCACTGATTTTTCACAGGCAGGCTTTGAAGAACACCCTTTCAGACATATTAGATGCTTAGAACATTATCAGGCACCTAACTGTATTTAAAGCCAACTGCCAAATTCTAAAAGAGGAAGGACATAAACAGATGCTCATGAATATCCTCTAAAATGTGTATTGAAGTGTCTTCATTTATGTACATATCAGTTATTATCTTCTCTAAATCACTCTTGAAGGAGGGATTCATATGATTTTATAATTTTATTCACACCACTCCTATGACCTGTGTTTGATCATTACACAACTTTAAAAAGGTATAGGTACTACAGCACTAGAATTAGAAAATTCCATAGATCTGTTTTATATCAGAATAGATCATAATTGTAGGATCCCAGATGAGAGTATTTTTGATTCCATGGTGACCATATTGTGATACCATCCATTATTTGAAAATGTTTTAAATTTCTAAGAGGCACATTGAGCTAAGTGTGCTATTCCAAGAGTTCATTTCTATGCAATAGAATAATAAACACATTTTGACTTTTAAATCTAAAAACAGAGAGGAAGAAACTGTGCCACATTTATTCATTCAAAGCAGAACTTTAATCTTCCTTCAAAAATATTCATAATGGTATCAATAAGGCCACTAATATAGGAATCTCTCGCAAAATTATATAACATGCAAGTCCACCAATCTGGGAAAAGCACTAATATTTGTTGCTGTGAGATTTTGAACCTGAAAAGGCACTGTGGATAGTTACTATTGTAACACAAATCTATACTCTAACTTTAAAATGTCTTTTTAATTGATCGCCAGTATTAAACCCATGCAGAATCATGAAAATATAAATAACTGGAAAGCAAGTTTAAAAATCAGTCTTTGCTTTGCATTTGTGACTGCCAAGAGCAGTATGAATGACTTGGCCAGTTTTAGAATTTCTTCCCAGCTGTGCAACACTCTTAAACTTCTAAATTAGGCCATTTTTGGCAAATCAATAACCATTTACATTTGGAAAACAGTAGTCCTCATCAAAAGAGGCCAGGTTGTGGGAAAGTAATTACTCTTAATGTGGAAGAGAACAAGAAACCAAATCAGCAAAAGAAAGACACATTAATGAATCTTTTTTCCAAAACTTCAAACAGGAGGGGAAAATAACTTGGCTCAAGTTAACATCCTAATAACCATTTGTATCATGAAACAGACAGGAACTTAGTTCTTCTAACTTGAACCAAGCACAGGGTTTGACATTATTCTTTAAAAATAAAGATAAACACTTCAGGGCTGTAGTCCCTGGAAACAGTGAAAGCATTTGGCTCCATTGCTGTCTCTAGAGTCTGGAAAGATCCCTTTTGAATCACTGTCAAATGGGAACAGTAAATGTTTACTGATTTCCAGCTATGGTAAAATATTTTGCTTCCAAGTTTTTTCTGTCCAAAATGTTGAATTATCTAACACTTACAATCAGTCCTTCAAAACACATATTTTTTTTTTGACTAACATTTCAAGACTACAAAGTATGGGAGCAACACCTAAAAAAGTCACCAAAGTAAAACTTTCCCATTACAGAGAGTTCTTTTTTCTTTAATAAATGTACACAGTTATTCACATTTCTGTGTCAAAAAATATAGCAATGGGAGCACTTTCAAACAGAGAGCATTTTGCTGACTACCTACAGAAAGGAAGTTTTGATTTGGTAGCAGAAGTGATTTTAATCACTTAAGTTTTATTCTAGAAATAGTGACAGCAGTATATTTTCATCTTGAAACTTCAGACAAGCTTACATGGACAAAACTGCCACAGTCCCACTGATGAATGGTACTTTTAGAGATATTTTATCCCCTTTTCTTAATTTGAAAATTAATGAAAAACAAAAATGGCTTTTAGGGAGAGGAGTTCCACTTTCTTTTCTTCCTATCTTCTGCAGACATCAGAAGGCAGTCAAAAACCGGTGGTATTTGTTATACTACAGAATAAGTAACTAGTGTACACAATGAAAAGAAAAATGGGTTTATCTAACCTAATTATTCCCATAAAATGTCTTCCAGCTATATTTTTGTGTATTTCAAATCATGTTTAAAACTACATATAAGTATCTTCAGAAGAGACACTGATTGGGAAATAAATTCAATAAACTTTGCCAGAAGTTTAGATTTACATGTCCTCTTAGATGATTTACAAAAATATCTCCAAGGAAAGAGCATTTTATATAAAATAATTACAGAAAAATGTAATGGACTTTGATGTTCTGTTCTGCATGGTAAACTTCCATATGTCATTTTAGTAATGTCTGGTAGCAACCAAAATCCTCTAATAAGGCATTCAAATGCCATGACTGGGACATTTTAGGTTATCCATATTTAATGATTTTAATATAGAACTACTATGACTTTTATTTATTCACTATTTAATATAAAATTCCTTAACCTTATGACACTTTGAATCAAGCAGTAGATCCAAAAATACAAGTCCTGTGATTTCATAAATCATTGAGGGCAATTATAAAGATCATGGAAGATGTTTTCACATCTTATAAACCAACATATATTGTCTTTTCCAGCTGTAATTGATTAATGTGGAAAAAAATAGCTTTTTGTTAACACAGACTTACACAAGATGGCAAATTATTTCCATTCATCATCTCTATAATGTATGCATAGGAGTGGGAATGGTTATGAATAGCTTTTTTTTTTAAATTTGTTTAATATATAAAGTAACTACTGATTAAATTTTCAGTTCATGAAGGAACAGGTGGTTCTTTGAACAAAATAAGAAACCACAGAGCATCCAAAGAGAATGTCCCATCCCAGTGCTCTGACCTGTGCAAACAAAATACAAAAGTCAGTTTGAGTGACAAAACAAAAAAGGTAAATCAAATTTTTCAAATGAGGAAAAATGTAAGATGTGCAAAACTCTTAAGAAAAGCCTTGCAAAGTTTGCACTTTCAAACAGAATTCTCTCAATTGTTTCTCTGGTAAATTGAAATATAATTCTCTAAAGCTGAATTCCTCTCTTACAATAGCTTCCTGTTCTGCTGGTCCACATGCAGATATTGTGTTGCTATGACTTATCCAATTTTTACATTGATATCTTTAGATCAGTAGTGACATCTAAAATCTACTATACTGGCCTGAGACTACAAAATATAATGTAATTTGCTTTGTTATACAGTTAAGCTATACCTGTTTAATTTATTGTTATTTCTGAGCTATTGAAGTTGTACCAGGTCACAGTCTGACTTGTCAGGCATTTCCATGTAGTGTATTTCAGGCATAACTTTTCCTGTTCACTTTTCCTATCTGCGTTTCCTGCTAATTATTGTAGTGAGCAGAAACTGACCCTGGTGAAGACTCAGTGTGCTTAAATCACCATTTAAAACCTTGCTGCCAAGTAGTTTCTGAGGTGAATGACTTATTTTTACCTACAATGCAGTGTAGTGAAAAAGCAAGATTTTTTTCACCCCTAAGTATAGAAGTTTAGTTTCACCAGAAATATCTGCATATTTCTGGTTTTTTGTTTTTTAACACTGGAGTACAAAAGTGGTACAAGTGGAGTACAAAACTGGTAATGGTCAAGTGAATTCTCCCAGCTGAAGACTTCAGCCTCTAAGGATGTCAATCAGGAATCTTTCATGAGCTCTGTACTCTCCTGTACACAAAATTTTCTGCTGACAAAAATCCTATGTTGACAAGCTTTGGCAACTGCATTGCTGCAGCTTAGTAACTTTCCTGTGTTATACTAATTTTAAAGTTAAATAATTTCTATTTCAGAATGGAACTAAATCTCTATACCCTGTTCTTCCCTATAGCAGGTATGATATTTTTCAAGTAGTATTGTCTATCACAAAAAAATCTTAAGATATATTATTTATAGCTTAAAACAATGCTGCTGCCAAATGGTGCATTCTAACACTAGGAGAGGTTTTTTTTTTTTGGCCATCAAACATGTACAGTTAATATATGGTTGTCCTCATTAAACACTATTGCTCTTAAAAATTTTTGCTAGTATTAATATAATGTGGTTGAAAATTCCTCTAACACCTTTCACTGATTCAGTGTTTCAGATAAGTGAATTTATACAAACAATAGTTGAATGGAAGAATTCTGAAATCTCTTATTCTAAGACCTGTTATTTGAAGGACTATAATAGTCACCTATTTTGTACTGCACTCTGTATAAACACTAGCATATGCTACCAAAAAGAATCCTGTTTTAGGGCCCATTCTGGGACAATATTTTGGTCTCGGTTGAAACATATGCTTTTAAAGATACATTTTAAATAACAGACTATCTTTAACACACCGACTGAAGTCAGCTAAATTGTAGTACATTTAATAAAACTTCTCTATTAAGTGACCAAAACAGCAGAAACATTTCTAATTGCTTGACACTACCTTAACATTTTTGCTGACATTTTTTATTTGCACATTACTGAAATTTCTAATTCAGCAGCTTTTCTGGAAGCATAAAACAGCAAATTCATGCATAGAAAAGAAAATAATTAAAAGGTAAATGGGATAGAACAAGAAAAATAAAGCTGTTTTCAGATTTTTGAGGTTCTGTGTCCTTGAGTACTTCAGATTGCTTCACCAAAAGCTGTTGTATTAACTAGTTTCATGCTGCTCATAATACTCAGTAAAACACAGTAACAGCAGTTAGAAGAGTTGCAGTTCAGTCATGAATCAGCATATATATATATATATATATATATATATATAAGTATGCAGCTGCCCTAGTCATTGATAAGACACAGAATTATGATCTTAACTCAAGATTAAGTGCCATTATGAAACATGCCAGGTAAATGGACATTCAGATTAGGTCTCTCTCATTCTGTTTGAATCTATTGTGTTTCTGAGAGTTTCTGTTTTGTTCATCAGCATGCTTTGTGATGGAAATGGATAGGATATTTAAACCCCATCACGGTCGTGTAAATACAGCAATGATGTTAATTTAGTTGAATCTAACATATCCCTTATCTAGGAGCAGCACTAAAACCAGTGATGTAACCTTTTCTGGTGGGTAAAGCAATTCAGACCATCCTTTACTGTGACACAACATGTTCAAGGGATATGTATCCAAACATATTTTCCAGTTTTTCCTTTTTCTACGAAGGTAATAATAAATATCATGACCAAATACGAGAATTTATATCACAAATCTGCAAAGAAAAATGATACAAGAAATGGAAAATGTTATCTACAACTGTAGTTCAATGTAACTGATTTTAGGAATTAATTTGATATACATTTCTCTTCCATCAGCTCCGATAATGTGGGGGCTTTTGGATGACATCTATTGTTTTGATAGAAGCTGCTTTGATTGTGCTCTTGTTTCTTTCAGAAACATCAGATGGGAGAATTTCCTTCTATTAAACCTCATGATCTGGTTCAGTATCATAAAATTATTTAACACATAAGCAGGCACATGATAACACTCCGTATTTTACTATTTACACTACTATTTATTCTTTGTTCAAAGTAATTTTAAACCATATTTACTAGTTCATTGTTAACTACAGAATAAATGTAATCAACTTTATTTAATAGATAGGTATACTGAGGCAGCAGAGCATTGACTTTTTGTAAAAGAGGACAATGAGCTAGTGTACAGGTTTTAGTGGGAATGGACTTCCTTTTTTTATAGCAGATGGTATGGGGCTGCATTTTGGTATTGCTGAAACAGTGTTGATAAGTCAGAGATGTTTTGGCTGAGCAGTGCTGACACAGCAGCAAGGCCTTCTCATCCCACTACGCTGCTGAGGAGACTGCACAAGAATTTGGGAGGGGACACAGTTAGGACAGCTACCCCAACTGACCCAAGGGATATTCCAGATCCTGTAGTGTCATGCTCATCATGTAATGCTGGGGAACAAGAAGGAAGGGTGGGCAAGGGAAGTTCAGAGTGAAGAAACATTTCTTCCCAAGTAACCAATAGACATGATGGAGCCCTTCTTTGCTGTGTTTGGACACTTACCTGCCCATGGGAAGTGGTGAAAGAACTCTGGAGCTTCTTTGCTTGCTGACAAAGCAGAAGTGAGTGGCTCTGTGGGCTTGGCTGCCCACTGGAATTAAACCACTACTCCACATCTCTCAACTTCAGATGATTGAATCAACTGGAGAATACATTTACTGCCTTTCTAAGTGCCCTTATTACTTTCTACTTTCAATATATTTCATAAAGCAATTTTGAAAAAAAATAATTGGTTCTTTAAGTTTCAGACCAGGAAAAAACTAAAATGTCCAACTTTGACAGTGTAGGTTGTCATCAAAATATTATTGGATATATTGCTCTAGTTATTCCAAGGTCTTGAACAGAAAAAAAAGTGTTCTTTCCCAAATGTGTTTTTTTATAATTGACAATCATAGAACAACACTTAATAATATGAAACATAGGGTAAATTTAGGCTAAATGGCAGAATCACATGTAGAACATGGATTTTAAGTGTTTTGATAATCTGCATTCAACAGAAACACTGTAGTGCTGGAGGCAGGAGGTATACAGAAAGTGAGATTACATGAGGGGAGAAATCCTACATTATGCAGATGATCTGTAGTGACTGTCTTTTATCAAGGAGTTGTTGATATTGGTCCCCTAAGCACTCATCAGTCCAGCTACATGTGTCAGCTGGGTGACATTTGCTCTTCATTGGCCTCTTCAGTACCTTTGGGCCTGGCTTGGGGAATGAAAGAATGGAAAATACTCTTGTTTTTTTGAGAACTGACTTCCTTAGAGCTTACAGATGTCCATGAGCCACCACTTGTACTTACTAATAAAACTTTGGTACTGTATTGCATGAGTCACTTCAGTGCAGTCAGCAAATGTCTCTGTCTTTGAAAGTGGTTTCAGAAAATGTCCTACACTGAATGTAGAACAAGGACTGAATAACCAATTCTATGTAGTAAAACTTCTTTTTTTTTATTTCTAGAACTTCATTAAAATTTAGATGATGCAAAAGATAGTCCTTTCCTTGCACAGCTAACTTTTCCATGACAACTTGAATTACTTTTCCAGCAGATTAATCTAATCTGGAGTTTTTAACTGAAATATAAAATTGCAAATCCTCCTTGCTCTAGGTTGCCTCTATATTGACTTCATGGCACTCTGATTTGGAGAGAGGAAACACTGAATCTCTGCTCAACAATGAACAGACTGGTCTGACCTCTCGAAGTGCAGCTACATGACCCTTGTCACTTCATGAAGGGGCAACCTGGCTGCCCAAACCTCTGCATTGCCTGCAGCACACCAGACAATGTCACTGAACTGGGAACCCCCACCCACTTCCTATGGGAGGATGCAAATCCTGCTTAAAAACATGTTAGAGAACTGAGGCTTTCATCACCCATGGATTTTGGAAGCTAACAGATATGCATTTTCCTTCTAGTCTTCACCTATCTTCTCGCCCCTAAATTTGGCTTCTTCAGGGACTTTTCTTCAGGATTTACACAATGAGGTAACATCTATAAATTGATAGAATTAGAAACTTTGAGCTCTGAAAAAAGAGTTGCCTTGTTAAGACTGGCACTGCAGTTTCTTGATATGAAAACAACAGCACTGATTCAAGGTGCTCCATTATTATCTTTACTAAATGATAGAAGAAAATTTTTTAATTGATTTGTCAAAGTTATAGGTGCTATTACCACAATAGACAGTACAAATCCCGCCCTGTACTCAATATCCAGAGGGAGTCCATGAAGTACCAGAGACAATGAATGAATCAAAACAGGGAAGTCACTGGATTAGGCCAGGAGGTGAGAACATTGACTGCATGTAGATCATGGCTACTCTTGTCAAGGGAAAAAAAGCCTAAAAGAATGAAAAAGTTGTAGTTGCAAAATTAGTTTAAATCATATCAGTGAGGAATAAATTGAATTTTGTTCAAGTAACTAGCAATCATATTTAAATTTAATATTGTAAGACAAATTTAAAATAAATATAATCTCTGCTTTAGTGAATGGTGACATAAGATTTAATTTATCATATAAATAATTCTGAACAACTTTTCTTGCTCGCTTGGCACTTTTTTTTACTTTATTTCTCCCTAAAATACTCTTCCTTCCAATCTTTTAAATGCTGCTCACGAAATTCCCAAAAAAATGAATGCCGTAATGATGGAGGGGGAAGGAAATAATTTTCAAAAACCTAAGTTCATTTTTTTATTACTCCAAATCCAAGGAGACAGGTAAACATTTGTTAAAATTTTGGAGTTGCCAAAGTTTTTAATGTTAAACACATGCTTGAATTGTTTGTTGGATCCCATGCCTACAACAGAACTGTCTTCATGAGTAGTTTGGTAACAAAACAAATGCAGCAATTTGAAGAGAAAATTATTATATCTTCATGCACTTAGGTACTATTTACAAATATTTTATTCATAAATTTGCAGAATATCTCTTGTCTTACAATGTATTGGACTAATAGTACTTGAGATTTGAATTTCCTTTCTTCTGCTTTTAGATAAGTTTGGTCAGGACGGGAAATTTCTTTTTTCACACTTTTTTCCAAAATTTAGCCAGAATTTTGTTTATTCCTCGCTCTTCATTTGTCCTGTGGTTTTGGTTCAAGTCTTCTCATTCCTAAAGGCTCCGTGCACACAATGGCAAATCAACCCAATTCTTGTGCCTGTGAGACATTTCAGGTGAAAAAACCTCACAGAAGTCACGATCAATCCCACTGCCCAACACTTGCTTGTGTTTCCTGTCTGCTATCAAATCAAAAATTCTTTGTTTTTTTTTTTTTTTTTTTTTTTCCTTTATTTGTTTTGCAGGTCTCTTGGGTCAGTGACTGTATTTCAGCATTACTTTGTTATAACAGTGTAATAGGGTTCCAGAAAGTTCAAATTAAATATAAAGAAATTTTTTTTCCTGATCTCTCCTCTCTGGTCAGTACCTTTGATGCAGTAATTTCTGAGAGCTATTCCAAGATTCAATTGAGTTTCTTAAATTCAATTTACAGATTAACTCAAAGAGCATATAAGGGAAATAGCCCATATGCACCAGAGTGAAAGAAAGAAATGCAATTTTTAGTAATTTAATATGGGGGTTTTTTTAGCAAGCCTCTTCTGATAATGCGTACAATGTTTTAAAATACTAAACTGAGTATTTTTGTTGTGACTAGCTTGTGACAGCTCTGAATCTATTGTAAATACTTGTGCTGTCATAAAGCACAGCTGCAAGCAATCCCCATATATATTCATTAGTAGGTGAATGAATTGACATAATAGCTTTCACTCACTTTCTGCTTCACTTTGCATTATTTTTCCCAGACAAATGTAAAAATATTGATTGCTACAGTCATTTTTAGAGTACGATACTACTTTGTATTCTTAGTTAATGTGTTAGTATGCAATGAGCCATGCAGCAAAATGAATACTGTCATCATAATCTTGTTCAAATCTAATTTCCTCTTGAACAGTTTGAGGAAAATCCTTAGCTGGTGTAACTACTGTAAGTGCACTGAGTTCAGCATATGTCCTTTCATTTGTAACTACATGGAATTTCCAGATTCACTTGCATGTGTGATATTACTGAATATTTTCTTAGCTGTTTGAAGATGAAGCATCTGAGTGACCCAATACAAACCGAAGAGTAAAATAAAAAAATTTTAAAAAATAAACACAGTCAAATAGTTTCCACGGCTAGTGTTTCTTAATGTGTATTTTACCCACTCTGAAGTACAAATGCTGCAATTTACTGTGACTCATTGAAATGGTTTCCTGTAAAAAATGCCTTTAATTTGTTTTATTTTTGCACAAAGATATAATTTATTTTTAAAATAATTTTCAGACTGACATATTTTCAGTTTATTGTGATGCCATAACAAAGTTTATCTAAGGTGCAACCTAAAGGTCTCTTCTGAAGTTTGCAACTAGCAGATACAGTTTGCCTATTACATCAGCAAATTAATGGTCCTGAATTTTCAGCTTGCTGACAGGAACTCTTTGACACACCTCAATTATTTCCCTCAAGATCCAGGGAAAATAAGTAGTGGAATGTGTGCACAGCCAAATTCATCTCCTTTTCCAAAGCTGGAGAGAGGTTGAATTCTTTCTTACACAGTGGCTATATCTACCCCTAAAACTGTTTTGGAATTATATAAACCTCACTTGTTTTTTAACTCTCTTTAATACTTCTCATAAAACTCTTAATATAGCTTCTGACATGTCCACATAGGAATGCAACCCCAGGATAAAAGGTAGGTAAAGTGAAAAAGCTAAGAAAACATCCTATTACCATATCCTCTCTATGCTTTTAAAGGAGTGTGATGGAAAAATGGAGTTTTGCCCAAGATTTCTTCCATACCAGACTCGATGTTAAATCAGACTTACAGCTCAAAGTGCATTAAGTACATTAAGTGGACAGTAAAGTAACTGTAGAATACTGTCAAGTTGCTCAGGGCTTAATCCTGCAAACACAAACAGGTACACAGAGTTTTATGAGACCTAATTTTCCAATGAAAGTAAATAAAATTATGTAGAAAATTAATTTACTCCTGTGTGTGACTGCAGGACTGGATCTTTCATTTTGTTACTTCTACAATCATGAAGCAATAAAACCAAAACCACTGAAACAGAGTGGTTTGCCCTATAATGCAGGAGAAAGTAGCTAATAATAGAGATTGCCATAGTGGATGCAAAATATAGAATTTAGGTCTGTTAAATGGATCAATTGGCTTCTGGCTTTCAAGAGTACTGGCAGGGGTCATTTCCTGGGTGACACAGAATCTGCCCCTGGCAAGGAGAATTTCAAACAGTTGTGTAGAGGATGTTCTATGACTCTGTTGTATAACTGTAGGTTACCAGAAGTCACACTTTTGAGCAGAGCTAAATGTGTGTTATTGGATAACCTTTGTTTTCCCCTGGCCATGGGAATGCACTGCCCACTTTGATCTGCTGACTGGCAGAATATAACAGATGGAGCAGAGGCTGAACAGGCTAAGCAATATCAATGGAGAGCTACAGCCAGCATCTTCTCAATCTTTCTCTGTGATGTTGACCTAGAAACACCAGTGTAGGCAGATTGGCATCAAGAACACACAACATGAGCCACTTCATTTCTCAGAGGGAAAGACTTCAAAAACATACTTATCTCAAGGCAGATCAGGCCAAAGGGCTTTCACCCTTTCTTTTGCAAGCACTGTATTTCCTCTGTAGCTCCCTGCCTTGTCCTACATGTGCCAGCCCAAGATCAAAGTCTGTCTCTTCTGAGGCTGTAACACCACTCTAACCCCACTGTTAGGAGTGCTTGAGAATGCACACTACCAGCAATTTCATGACAATTTCAGTACCTGCAGAAGCAGACTAAATTAGGAGCTCTGGTTAAGCTCAAGTTCTTGCATTTTGCACTTACTGTATTATTTTTTTATCTGTTGGTAATAGTGCTTGAGTGTACTCTTTCCATTAACTACAAGTTTTGACAAGATGATTTGCTGTTGTCAATAAATTATGATTGACAAGTAAGATCTCCGCTTTCCTTTCCCAGTCAGTTATAAATTGAACAGAATTTAATGAATAAGTATTCTACCTCACAGGCCAAAATATCATGCCATTAAAAAATCAAAAGTAAAAGCTTTACTAAAGAGTGGCAAATAAGGCTTATTTTAAGTAGTGAAGACAGCCGGTAGAAAGTTTAATAATTTCATAAGTGAAAATGCCTTGTAAAAATGACTAATATTTAACAGCATGGAGAACAACTTTCTGCTAAATCTAGAAACTACTGCAGATTTCAACAATTTTTCTTCAATCAGCAGAATAAACTACATATAACTAGCTCTTAGTCATGAAATAACACAACATGAAGAAGAAAACTAAAATCAGAACAGACAAATATAGTTTCCTTTATAAAAAGGGGTCAAAAGAAACCATCACAAAATTAAGTTCATTTATTTTAAGACTAGAAAATAACCTAAACAAGAAAGAGTGGCAACTGAAATATTTATTAATTACTGAGCAACAATCCATTGAAAAATAAGAAATTATTGTTTGCAAATCCATCTATAAGCAAAAGTAAACAATAATCCTTAAAATATATAATATGTGTTTTTCAAATGGTGAGATACTAGTTATGATCAGTGTAAACACTTCCATACTAAAAAAAATCCTGATGTCATTGAAAATTATTTTTTCACTGCGTAGATATTTAGCTGTTAAAAGAAAAAAGCCACTCTACCAGAGCCTATTCATCAAGGCTAATTTTAATGAAAATGCAGAAAGATGAAAGACTGCTTTAAGTCTTTAGAAGTCAACTAGATGCAACTTTTGAATTGAACAAGAGCAACACATAAGATAATCAAGTAGGGTACACCACAAAAATATCATAGCCGCAGAAAAAAGAAATTACACGAGAATGAAATATTATCTTGTGAAGTTAATGCATCTATTTTTCTTTAACTTGAACTTGTGGTAGATATCATCTCAGTACAAAAATATCAGTAGTTTATAGCACTTAGAACATAATGAACTTAGTTACAAGGAGAAAAAATAATAATCTATTCGAACACTTCTGCTTGGCATGTTATATCATAGTATCACTTATGCTGTGGCATGTTATATTGGAGAAAATAAAAATTAACAGCAACAATAGAGCAATTATGTCAAGGGTAAAAAAAAGTAAAAATTCACAGTTTTATAACTTCACAAATGGTTCTGTATATTTCTTATAATGAAACTTGCTTCTGCCTGTGATTTCAAAGATACATATGCTGCTACAGTGATGTTTTAAAAGCATGCCTTTTCATACTGTTTTTTATGTTATCTTCAAGTTCCTTGATAATCTTATCCTACAGTCTTCCTCAGTGGCTTTGACTTTCAACATTTAATTCACCAGGAATTTCTCTCTGTGTATCATCACTGCATATGAGTGATAAAATACTATGAGCAAAAAGAATTTATCTCACACTCTTTGATCCTTCTTACTCACTGTGTGTCATGAAAGATTTATTACAGTAATACAAACTGGTTACTTGTAATCACCCTTAAAAACACACAACTGGTAACTAGGACACTTTCTCCATTTAAGTATGTAATTTCTTCTTCTTCAGAAAGCATCTGCTAATGCCCACTGATGGAAGGATGTCATACAGCCACTCTCCATTTCAAAAATTGTTGCACTGCTGCTCTGAAAAGCCATGGAGAGAACATTATATTATTAAGAAAGATAGCAGCTTGCATTAGTCAGCAGTCTTCCACCTTAAGATGCAGAGGTTTAACAAATGAGAGATTTTACAAGTAAGAGCTGAAATTACAGGTTCTCTTGCAGAAGGATTATCTACAAGACCCTTCATAAGATTAGGGTCTGACGTTAACTCTGTTGCTACATTCAGTAGAAAATATCTGCAAAAGAATAAAAATATATTTATTATCTATCTCAATATTAGAAAACTGGGAAATGTTGACCTGATATATTCACTGACAAATCAGTCCTTCCCAATTAAATAGTCACATGGCAAAGTATTCTCCTCTGAAATGTCAGTACTCTCAATGAGGTCAGAAGACACACAAATTCATCAGCATCCCATGTACATATACATGGGTGATTGTGACTTAACTTCAGAATTTCCCTTTTGTATACTAATCTTTGCCTGATATAATTTTTTAAAAATCGTGTCTTGGAGGCTGAAATTAATTTTTGGGATTGATTTCTGTGTTTTTTTATTATGTATATAATATTTATAATTGCACTTCTTTCAAATAGTGCAAATATTTGAATGTGTAGAGTATGAAAGCTTTTTTTAATACATGTCCATTTAAAAAATACCTTGCTTAGCTATGTTTTTTTTTAAAGGATAACTTTCATGTTCAGATATCCCTGTTTAGTCACTGGTTTACCTAGCTCTGAATTTATTTCATTTTTATCAAAAATGCTCAGCCCAATTTTCTGCCTAGGATGGCCTAAAGATGAATTTGAATCTGTTTAATATTTTCTGACATATTCTATGGAACTATAAAATTCAGACTGCCTTAAAGTTGTGTAATTCCTGAAATACATGTCTGTTTTCTTTGCAGCATAATAGTTGTTCATAATGTACTTGGTTTTCCCCAGTGTTATTTCATGTATAGCAGCATCCCCTCGGCTGGTCTATTAATCTGATCATCTGCAGTGCCTAAGGAAAGAAAAGAGCAAAGAAAAATATTTGCTGGATCACCAGGAACATTTGGCTGCACTTTTCAATTTGCTATCACGAGCACTCTCAGCTGCATCCTGCCAAAGACTATCAGCCAAGGAATCTAACGTCATTTTGGAGTATGATGTGCATGATTGCAAAGGAGGGAGGAAAGGCAGCCTCTTAAGGAGTTTTTCTTGGAAGACTGTGTCTTGTTATGCTTGTTGGTGTAGTGGGTCACTGCAGAAGGTACTGGAAGAGCATGGTGTCTTTGAGCAGAATTTTCTCAGCGTATAACCAAAGACATTGATTGTCAAGACTTGTGTGTTAGCAATGAAGAACCACATATATCCTGTGTTTTAGCTGTCCTAGACTTGCTCCTATGTCAGAGTGTGATAACATGCTCAAAGCAACACTCAGGGACTCATGGATGAATCTGGCTGAGTACCTGTAATGGCAAAGCCTATCCATGTGGATGGCACCACCTACAAATCTTATTTAGTGCTGAGATTAAGCAACATACCCTTACACTTAACAGTCCTTTTACCTGACAGCAGAAATTATTCATAGATTTCCTAACATCTAATAAAACCCTGCTAAATTGTAAAGACTACAATGACAATGCACCTCACTATGGATGAGATCTGTTTAGTGTGAAAAGTTCAACCAGACATTGAAAAATACCATGAAGATCACTGAGTCCAGCCAGAAACGTAACATGCAAGGACTGGCCTGATGCTGCGCCACCTGTTTCCCCAGCATCACCAGGAATGTCAGATTGCTATTACCTCTTATATTGCTTCTGCTAACATCAGAAAGGTCATTAGATTATTTTCACCTTTTCTACCATTTTATTGATATTTTCTACTATTTCCATGCTTTACTCAATAAACTATTCGAGATATGCCTTCTTGAGATCCAAAAAGCAACAGTTTATCCTCAGTGCAAAGAAAGGAGTGTCTTACAAGCAAATCATATAAGGAAAGTCCTATATTTCTATGTCAGTAAAATCAGTATTAAATCATAATTTTTTTCTGTGTGAAACTAAAACTTTCTTACCTTTAGATTTGAAGCTAATTATTTTTCTTTTCTGTGTAGACAAACTGTCATATACCAATTGTGTGAGTTTTCTAAACAGCACAAATGAGCATTACCAAATAATGATGGATTAAAAAAAAAACAAACAGTGAAGGAAAACTGCATTTTCAAGCAACACTAAGACTATTTGACTATGTTCTCTGTGATGCTGACAAAATAGATCAGATTAATTATGAGCTAATTGCTAAGAGGGCATCAGGCAAACACTGTATCAAAAAGACACTTTACCATGTCAAGCTTCTACATATAAATTAAAGGGGAAATAGGAATACACGTGAACAAGATGTAGATTAACCATGGATCTTTTTACTTTTTTCCCTCTTACAGTTGTAAACACATCAATAAAACAGTTTCTGACTTTTACTCATGATAGTTATTTTGTAGCATAGTTGTTATAAACTAGGAACTGATTACAGTGCTAGCATAGAGAGCAAGTTTAACAATTTTACCACAACAGAGGTTTTGAGAGAAGTTTACTTAATCTAAAATTATCAATTCTGCTCAATCTGCAATATTTCATTGTCTGGAAAATACAGGTAGCTAAAAATGCTAAAAAGATTTTCTTCATAAATCATTCTGCCCATTTCAAGAATTATTACAAATATTCTGAAGTAACCTGAAAGAAGAAAATTGAGATTTGGGTTATTGGTCTAGAAAACACTTTAGCTGAACATGGATTCTCTTTTTTTTTTTTTTTTTTTAATTTTTTGATCAATGATATTAAATTGCAAGGCTGCACAATATAGATTACATGAAAAATTAAATCCAAAGTCTTATTTAAAAAAAAATTAAATAGCAATATTTACAGTTTTGTTCTATTTTGGATGTCTAGATATATGTGTAAGTTATGAAGTACCATCAGTGCAGTTGCTGTCCATGGGTCTAAAAATATCAGACGTGGTCATTGATGTTATAAAGTCAGTTATCACCAGGAGAAATCTCAGTTTCTGTAGCTTTCATTTTTCCCCTGTCCAGCATATGTACAAATATAGTTGCTATAGAGCAGGAGACATGGAGTAAGTCACCCTGGAGCAATAACTTAATGCACTGGAGCCCTAAGGAGTGCTTATAAAATAGGTAGATTTGTAAATAGCTGTTGTTTTCTGACTAAGCCTACGAAGCCCTGAATCTTGGAAGGTATGAGTTGGGTTTCATTGTTTAATAAATTTGAATCCATTACCACCAACTCAATCTTATTACCTTCCAGTGTGTTAAGGCTTCTCTATGTGAGAGATCACTCTGGTACAGCTGTTTTTCAGCTGATTTTTCTGATTGACCCCTTATGTGAAACCTTCAGTTTTTTGAATAAGAGAGACAACTGGAATGAGACATTTTCTGGAATTAGAGACATGGCAGATGAACCTAATCAAGATTTCTTCAGTCAGTTGAAATTGACAGCTTACCTTATTGCAAATAAGTTTTCATGCATAGGAATTATGAACCTTAAGTGTCAATTTGAAAGCAATGGATTTACACTGAATTTGGGTGAAAAATTTTCCTCCCTCATAACAATGTTCAAGAATTTTTGCTTCTTTTTATTAATATTTTTCTCTACCATAATTATTCAGTCTTCTCCCAAAAGGAAAAAGAAAACCCAAAAATCTTCAACAAGAAAATAGAACAATAAAATACTGGCAGTGAAAATTTATACTAAAAGGTGATGGCCTATAAAAGAGAATAATTTCCAATTAATTGTTTCTACTAAAATTTCCCATCTGTGTCAAAGGTTAATTATACTACAGCAGAAGTTCATTATCTGAGAGGAAACTTATTATTATGCTTATCTCCAATATTTAGTATTCCAAACTACTCTCAGAGAATATTCAGGGTTTTTATATGTATAACCAAATCAGAGATGTTAAACAAATTACAAAACCTTTATTCCAAAATGGACTACTTATTTCAGCTACATCCACTATATCTAAAGTTTTGGTATTGGAATGGGCTGCCCAGGTAGGTGCTGGAGTCACCATCCCTGGAAGAGTTGACGAGTCAACTGGACGTGGCACTGAGTGCTATGGTTGAATTGACACGATGGTTTTTGATCAGCAGTTGGGCTCGATGTTCTTGGAGGTCTTTTTCAAGCTTAGTGAGTCTATGATTCTATTATCTATAGAATGCTTTGTTCTATATTCACAGAATCACAGGAGGGATTATGTTGGCAGGGGCATCCATGGGTCATCTGATCCAACCTCCCTGCAGTCTCCCACTTTTAAATACCAAACAACTTTTGAATACTTCCAGTGAAGGAGACTATAGAGCTTCTCTGGGCAATCTATTCCAGTGCTCTGTCACCTGCACAGTTAAAAAGTTCATATTCAAGTAGAACTTCCTGTGCATCCGTTTGTACCCACTTCCTTTTTTTCTTATTTCTCTGCACCCCTGAGAAGAGCCATCCTCTTGACACTGTTCCTTTAGATATTTATAGACTTTGATGAGGACCCCTCTGCCATCCCTTCTCCAGATTACAGAGGCCCAGCTAACCCGGCCTTTCCTCCTAAGTGAGGTGCTCCAGTCCCTTAATCACATTCATAGCTCTCTTCTGATCTCATTGCAGTAGTTTCAGGTATCTCTTGTACTGAAGAAGCCAGAACTGGACACAACTCCTGGTGAGGCACCATAAGGGCTGAACAGAGGAGCAGGATCAGCTTCCTTGCCTGTTGGCAATGCTCTTCCTAATGCCGTCCAGAATTAGATGCCTTATTCCAGTTTAAACTACCTTCATGATATATTTATAGGTATTAAACTTTCTAAATGCTCAGCCTGTTGTAGAAGAACTAGAACTTGCCCTTTCATAACATTGGTTATGTTTTCCATCATTAGTTAATTCATAACCTTGTACAATCTCCTCAATTTAACCTGTATTTACCTCTGGGTGTTACTGACTAAAGATACTGTTTAAAATATTACTTTCCTGTGAAAATTTTATTTTACCCAAATCGAGTGTATTTTACCCAAATAAATTGGATGGATTGTGAAATGAGGACTCAGCCTAGTTCCCAGAATGTTTTTTACTGATGTCCATGGCTTTTGGAACCTCCTTTATAAATGTCTTTCTGTATGAGGTAGAATTCTTGTAGATCCATCTCTTCACATTTATGAAGACACAATTCCTGGCCTTCCTCCCCCAATTCTTCTTGAAAAAGATGCAAGCTGATAGTCAGGATGTTTCTGACTTTGTCTTATATGTGAAAGCAGTTGTCGAAGTGTGGATCTCTGCTACTCCCTATCTTATTTATTTAAGGGGAAGAAGAAAGAAAAGAGGAAGGGGAAGGGAGAAGAGACAAAAAGTCAATGAGTGTTAAGTCTTAAATGAAGCAAAAACACAGCAGTTTTTACAAATTATTAAAAAGCTGTTAGGATGAGAAAAGTAAAGAATGCAATGTCCATCCTGTTACCTATCTTTGATCTACTTTTACAGTCAATTTAGCTGAGCTTGTGCTGACCACAATATAACAGTAAAATTGGTAATAACAATCCATGGTCAGCAGGCATTCTATTGTTGGAGATTAATTCCAGACCTGTTCACATAAACTGGTTTCTGAAGTCTGCTTGCTGAAATAGTGAATTTCAAGTGTGCTTGTAAATCTTGTCTGATATTTAACAGTAGATTTTCAGAGCAGCTCAACTATCATATGGTATCCTCAAAGGAATTTTTGAGAAATGCTGAGCATTATGAAGGATTGAAATCTTCATAATAAGCATCAAAGCAGAAAACTTCTTTAAAGGAAAGGTTCCTTCACCTTTTAAAAAAAAAAGGAATTTTAAACTTAACATTAATTCATTACTCATATTTGACTCAATATTTGAAATTGAAAGCTAAAAAGATGCAAGAAAAAATAATTTGTTTATTTTCTGTTTGATAATTTATGTAGTCATTTACTTTGCTCAAAGTGGAACAAAACATGCTGTCTCTGAGTGTTAGCATTCTTATAGGCTTTAATGAATAATAAACATATATCCTAACTCCAAATCACTAGAAAATTACAACTCAAACCTCTGATATTGATAAAATAGAGGAATTAGAGGAAAATATCAGTAAAGGACACTGAACAACTCTAGGGAGGAGCTTGACAAATAAAGTGTAACAAGTGCGCTGAAACCAGAAATTTCTAGGAATTATATAGTAAATGTAACTTAATGCTCCTGAAATAATGAATGAAAATTCTAGAAACCTGAAAATGCTTAGAAGCACAACTCCAGCTAAAAATAGCACAACACTGATTCCAGTTTTCTTCTTCAAAATAAATGCCATTTGTACAATTATCAGTTTTATAGTGAATTTTAGAACCAATTTTGAGGCATTCTTTGCATGCTCCATTCCATGTACATTGTAGGGGAAAATCTGACTTTTTTCTGCCCACAGTTAAGAAAAAAAAACTACTAAAGGACATTTTGAAATATCTTTTCTTCATAAACACATTGTCTCCCAGTTGTCTGCTCATTGAAACTTTGAGAGACTTGTGACATTTGCTGTGGCAAAAGGTTATCCAGGAACCTTAGCAAAGATGCAAACATTTTTTCATTTTTCAGTAACTACATTCAGGCACACAATTTTCTATCACAACAAATAATGCTCCTCTATTTGTCACTGGACAAGGCAGCTATATTTAATCATAATCTGTTTTCCCAAAGACCTCCTGAAATTCTGAGAAAAGGAAAGCCTTTTCCTCATGGAAATGTACACAATTATCTCTTAAGTGTCTCTTTTGAAAATGGCCTGAAATTACAAAAGGTATGGGATTTTTTCCACTCATATTTGTATTTCATATAGGTAGAGGGTACCTGCACAGCTAGGAAGCAGTAAAACCACATCATGTTATAGCAGCTTTATGCAGTCAATATAATTATCCAGCTTAATAGTGCTGGCAGTTGGGATAGCAGTAAAAAAAAAAAAAAAGTTCTGTATCTTTGTGCAACAGAACCATTAAAGCACACATTTATTTCAGTCAATAACTTTTAGGGAGTTACATTGGCAAGGAATATTGCTTTTTCTTTTTCCTTTGTAAACCAGTTCACTTTTATTTCTTTGGCTAAAACTGACATTGGATTTTATGTAGATGGCAACATTTTGCACTTATCTCCAAGGTGGGTTTCCAGCTGTTGCAGCTCCTAGAGAGAATTAAGTGTCCATAGGAAGCTACAGTACTTTGCTCCTCCTTTACCAGAATAATATGCAAATCATAAGCCTTTTTGCAGGTGCAGAAAAGTCAGTCTTACATAAAACTTTGCCTGTTTTACACTGTCTCCCTTGTGCTGTTTTAAATGCTACAAAAATATGTACCAAATGCTATTAGCTCTGCAGTACAACATTTGAAATAAATAAGAATGTAGCGGCATAAGAAAAAAAAGTCTGAAATTATGCCACATATCTTTTCAAACAATTAAAATGCCATTTTAAAATGCTAATTAAGGGTTTTATGGAAGTCTAATTTTTTCTTCAGAGGCAATGCAAGGAAACTCTAAAATAAAATGTTAATCCAGGGCTTTCAATAAAGTAATAAAAATAAGGCCATTTATTAGTAAGTAGTCCAAGGCTGTAAACTGTAGTTTGGTCAACTGCAAATGCTCAGTTGTAATGACTGGTAACTAAAGATTATGACTCTGTGATAAATATGTAAAAAACAGATTTCATTTTGTCACATTCATGCAATCATAATTTTCTGCTTATTTTCCTAAGGAGAGACTCTGAAAAGAGGTTTGTTATTTTTTACATGCTGAAAAAGGTTGACCTTTTAGATCTTAGAGAAAAAAAAGAAACAGATTAAATTGTACTAAATGATGGTTCATTCCATTTATTGTAAAGGAAGTAACAGTTTTTATGTGGGTCCCACCACTTTAGATGGAAAGCCAATACAAGAATATAATGAATCATTACAAGCTGTTTATGACAACTTGGTGTTTTCATTACAAGACAACATTTAGTTGTTAGTTTAGTTTTCCATTATCATGGAAATGTAAAACAAATTTTAAAATAAATTACTCTATTGCAGTATAACAATTTCCTGATTCTCTCATATTACTATCTTAATTTTTTCATATTCAGTATTTTCCCCAAACAGTAGTAACTAAATATTGAAATAAAATTATACAGTTTTGGGAACATTCTCAGTACATAAATTAGCATGAATCAAAGATTCTTTTACATCAGAAGTATTATTATTATTAATGAATCAACAAATTTTACTTATAGAAATGCCTGTTATATCCATATAAGAGCAGACTGTTCCATAACTACTTTTGGAA
Organism: Zonotrichia albicollis; assembly: GCF_047830755.1. Classification (NCBI taxonomy): domain Eukaryota; kingdom Metazoa; phylum Chordata; class Aves; order Passeriformes; family Passerellidae; genus Zonotrichia; species Zonotrichia albicollis. The sequence goes on from NC_133819.1 coordinate 136,432,720, forward strand.
GCATCTCCTTCCTTGTTAATTTGGGAATATAAGGTCATATAGAAAGCTTAGTCCATTAAATTTTATTCAGTCTACAAGCAGATTTTGTCCTTAAAATGTCCTTGTTGGTGATCCTAGACTTTAAAAGGTGATGACTAAAATATAACACTTGCAAGTGCAAATATTGTAAGTAACACATATACAATCCAGAGGTGCATAGAGCTCCTGACAGACATGACTGCATCAAGAGCCTTGAACCACTCTTTATATATTTTCCTAGATATTTAGTGTAAAAAGTATTTAATCCAATTCAACATATTAGGTATTGCTATGAAATCTAAGAAGCTGGAATAAGAAACTGAAATCAGTTGTTTGTAACCATGTATAAATGGACTTTTTATTTCAGTGCACAAACAAGCCAAAACAAAACATCCCCCTTTACTCTCAATTGTGAGATATAAACTGCTTTTATTTATAAATCTTTTGCCAAAAGTAACAAACCTTCATTTCACTGCAATTTCCCCCCACAATTAAACAAATATAAGTAAACTGAAACAGTCAACCCTTTCACATACAAAACACTATGTGTCATTTCAAGTTTTTGAGAAATTTAGAGAAAAATATAAGGTTGTATTCACAAAACAGCCAGAAGAGGATGAAAAGAAATTTTATACTTCTATTTTATCAACTGCTTACAAGTAAGAGTATCCCAATTGAATTTTCTTTCTCTTTGAACTCTAGCTCTCACTTCCCAGGAGGCCCAACAGGTTAAAAACACATTGGTAATCCAAGGGAGAAAGTCTCCCTAATGTCCTATGTCTAGTCTGTTTTGTCTTGTATATATAATTTAATATTCATTATGCTTAGGAACAGAGGCCTCTTCTTTCCAAAGATAATCAGCCGGGACTCATTCTCACTTTCTTATTCTGTATTACAGTGACTATTTATTTCATCTGAAAGACAAAACATTCAAAAAGAGCAAAATAGGAGATTTACTGGTTAGCATAATTTATATAAGACGTGGACAAGAAATTGATAGATTTAAGAGCTAATAAAACATAATTAAAGTATTTTCTATGACAAAAAGAAGAATTGAAGTATATGTATTCCATAGGCCTTGTAGAAGTCAGTACTCTATATAAACCCATTTTTTTATCTGAAGGTAGTAACTCTATAAATTACAGGTAAAAACTGAGTTTTTTCAAAAGAAAGAACATATTTATTTAGTGAAGAAATACAGGAACCCATAGTAAGGAGAAATGTGAGACAATTCAAAATAAGTTATTTAAGAATTTTGGAATCAGATTAGCCTCATATCTATAGTTTATTGCATAAAATAAGAAGGAAAATAACAATATAATTAATCTATCAGACATATGGCAAAACATCTGATAGATTATTTATGGGAATTAACAAGTGGAGGAACATCAGAGCAAGAATTGCACCATAGATTGTAAAAGCAGCTGGTAACTGAAAAACCTGAGAAGGGATTAATCAATTTAAAGAGTTTGTCAAGGATTAGCCATGGTAGAGATCTTGTTTCATATTTTCATTACATTTCATGCAGACACAAACGTAAATGCTAGCTGATAAATATTAGTAAAACAATATCAAGCAAACCACAGCACTGTACAGAAGTGGATAATAGGGGATTGTATAGCACTAAAGGAGGAACAAACACTAAAGAAGGAACAAAAGTAGGTTCTAATCTCAACAGCTGGAAGAGAAAAAACAGTGTGGAGCAGCTGGGTGATTTTTAACAACGTCACATCCATCAAACAGCAAATGCAATTCTAAGTTTCATGTGATGAGGTCTCCAGAGCATCCAAAGCAATATGAAATGAGACAAAAATGTCTTGTCTTGTTTAATTTAGTAAAATGAACTGGGATGTGATAAGATTGCTCTGCATATATAAAGTGGTTAGGCATGAACACAAAGGAAAAGGTATTTAAAATAAACAACTATGTTGATATAATAAAAAATATTTCTAGATGGGTAATAAATACATTTGGGTTGGAAATTTGAGTTTGTAATCATCAGAGCCAGAGTACTCAGTAACAAGTTTCCAAATGGAGTAGCAAGGGCAATAAACCAAACTAGTTTTAAGATGAAGCATGCTTCAGAAATAAAAATGTTATATATAAACATCTGTTTCAACTAATACTTGCCAAAACACAGACAAGTATCCAATAAAACCTTGCCTAGTGTTCTTGCCAAATTTTCCAGTGAGTTGCAGGAGAACAGGGATTTTTAGGATCTTTGAATAAGATGACTCATTTCTGATAGCTATTTTGTAACTAGGCTCTTCAGAAGCATTGAGCTACAGATTTATCTGCTTTTCAAAATTCAAGAGTAACCTGGTATTTCAGGCAGTTTGATGCTGCAGGAAAAATAAAAAAGGCATTTTCTAGTAGTCAATTATGAAAATGAAGATCATAATTATTTGTTTTAAGCATCATACCCTGAAAGTTACCCTCTTCTACCTGTCTTAACAGAAGCTGAGTTTCTGCTATCACGGAGATAAGATTTCTGTTATCATGGAGATAAGATTCCTCCACTTGACTGCCACTCAAAGTGTAATAGAACAGGCTGCAGCAGTTTAGATTTGGCAACTAAAGGAAAGCCCTACACAGAGCAATAACATTTGGCCAAATTTTTTGTCTGTGACAGAAATTAACATCAGTTGATAGGTCTAAAAAAGTTTTCAGGTAGTAAAAATATACAGACATTGAGCAAACCTTTAAACTCTTTTCAGTAAAGCCCATTGCAGAACTGACCACGGTCCCAAGGGACAACAGGAATAAAATACATGTAGAATCAGATCTGAATATTTTGACAGTCTAGAAATCCTCTAAAGGAAAAGCAGCAGAATATTTTTCATTGGAATTAGGTCTTCACTGACATAAGACACTGATCAGACTTAGCTTTGTTATTACTTGACACAACCTGGTTTTCCAAAAACTGGACAATGTGGTTTTGTCAATCATAAAGTCAACATTAATTCTGCAATGAAGATCATACTATTCAGCAATGGTTGTAACACATGTTAGTACAAAGTGTTTCAAGAGCAACTTTGAGAGAGACAAAGGATTGCTGAGAAGTCCATCCAGATTAACAATGTGCATCCAGAACAGCACCTTGTCCTCTGCTCAAGTTTAAGATGCAGTGGCAGGAACTGGACCATGTTTCAAGTATGCTTCCAAACCCTACTTGTGATGCACATCATTGTGAAAAGAGTGCCCAGATTAATCTATTCAGCTTCAGGTACCAACAAAGCTCCCTTCTTTTGAATACATCTGTCTTTCCCAGATGTATCTCCATCCCTGGAAGTGTTCAAGGACACTTGGATGGGGCCCAGAGCAACCTGATTGAGTGAAGGGTGTCCCTTCCCATGGCAGAGAGCTTGGAACTGGATGATGTCTAAATGTTTAAGGTCCCACCCAGCCCTAACCACTCCACGATTCATAGTCATAGTCATTATAAGTCATAGTCATAGTCATTCAAAGTCATAACTTTTTTGGCTTCTCATATGGTTATTCTAGATGGCAACTTTCTAACTTGGCTTTATTAGCAAAGGTACAGCTCTGTGTTCTCATGACATTAAAGAACAAGCCCCAAAATATGTTGTCTGAATTTAAAAGCTAATGAAATATTCAGGTAAAATCTCTTGAACCGTAGCATACCATGGTCCTTCTTTTCCTAACATAAAAATGCGTTGTTAAGATTGTTCATATTGAAGGAATTATTGACCTTTTTTTTTTACTTACACTCATTGGGGTTAGCAAAAATTAGGGCTAATTTTACCTGACAAATTCAGTGATGACAAAGTACTTGCACAATCTTCATTAAAGGATGGTTTGAAAATGATTATTATAATAAGACATTAAATATGAGATTAGTTAAAACAGGTTAGAAGCATTTGGGTCATGGTAATAAAAATTTACTACTGAACATTTTGTCCCTTAAATCAAAGATGAACTAAAGGACAGTTTGATGATTTTTTTGTTATTAGTAAATTTCAGTGCCTTAAGAAGATTAGTTTTAGCTGTCATATACAAGCAGAAGAGATCATATGGTCAGCTGCTGCATTTCAGCTGTCTAGTAACTTTAAAAAAGAATCATGGACAGTTTTTGGGCTCTGCCTATAGTAAAACACATCTTCAGAAAAAAAATAGAGATGAAAAAAATTAAGTAATAATCAACAACCTATTGCAAATGTCATATCAGAAGCAGATTGCCAGTGTACTTTGCTATGAATTCTGATTTTTTAATCCAAACCAGAGAAAAAAGTGATTAAAAAAAGTTCAGGTGAAATTATAATATTTCTAATAGTAAAATTAAATAACTATGCTATATACAAAGTGACTAATAAAGCCTAAAGAATGAAATCTAGACATGGTCAAAAACAAACTTTGATTTCAGCACCCAATTCTAAAAAAGTTAGTACATAAAGATTGAACTCCGTAGAGCATGTAAAGCATCACAATTTGCAAAAAGATATAGAGAGCAAGCAACAAATGTAATATAAAATCAGGTAAAACATAATGTATGATCAGCAGCCATAATATGCTAACTACTCACCTATGAAAAACTCAGCACATTTTAGAGGGAAAAAAATGTGTCTTTATGCAAGAGAACTTGATCAGCATTTTAGCATTTTGTGGGTTACCACTGGCCAGCAGCCAGATGCCCAGTCAGCAGCCCTCTCACTCTCCTTTGTGAACTGGAAGATGGAAATAAAATGAAAAAGCTTGTGGTCAGTGACAAAGACAGTGAGATCACTTACCTGTTACCTGCACGGGAAATACAGGGTTAAGTGAATTCCTTCATTCCTAGTTCCTCTACCCACCGCCCTTCATCCTGAGTGGCACAAAGGGGTGGGGAATGGGGTTTCCAGACTGTCTGTAAAAGCTCCTTCTCTGTCGCTCCTTTCTTCTCACATTTCCTCTGTGCCAGTGTGGGCAACCTCCACAGGCTGCAGTCCTTAAGATGAATCCGCTCCGGTGTGTGTCTGTCCTGGGTTGACTATATGATGCCAGGACAGTGTCATACACAGGTCATCATTTCTTAAAGAAATATCCACCTGCTCTGATATAATCTGCTCCATAAACTGCAGGGAATGACCTGCTTCCCTGTGGCTGGCTCCAGGGGCTGCAGGGGAATCTGCTCCAGAGCTTGGATCACCTCATCCTCTTCATTCTGCTCTGACCCTTATAATTATACAGGGCATAATTACACTGAGAGAAACTGTATCTATATGTTGGTATGATAAAACACAAAATGAAGTCCAGCAATTATTCCTTTTTCAGGATCGGTTTTAGTAACTATATAATGTGCAATAGCATATTAGAGAAAAGGATGAGCCTAATAAGACTTGAAATTTGAAATCTGAACAGGTTTAATATTCTGATCATACCTATTAGGCCGATGAATCTGCCAGATGGTCTAGAAGATGGTAACATACATTTAGAAAAAGAATCTTCATGTGTGAAATGTTAGTTTTATATAAAACAGCCAAATATGCATTTGTCTTGCTTCAGTTTATCTAATTAGTATGGAGAAAAAAAATTTATGTTAGAAAGCATTATCAGTGCAATGGTAAATAAAAGTCAATAATCTCAAAATTGCAGAGATATTCAAATATTCTTCTCTTTCTGTGAATTAACAAGAAAATTTTTTTAGGTGACTTACCATTTTTTCATAATGAACCTTCATCATTGTTGTCTGATGTTGATGTTGATGATGATGAGAATATGAAGTTAGGGATATGAATAATATTATGAATCATAAAATAAATGTAGGTTGTTTTTTACAGTGGACAGAAACACAGAAAGGCTAATTTTGTATACTTTCTGTAAGTGCAATTAACCATGTATCAAGCACTTTTAGATACTGTTTACATTCTTCAAATTCAGAGGTAGATGAAAACCTCAACAGAGTGAGGAATATCAGAGCACCATACACCTTAATCCATGTCACATGAGATGGTGTGTGTATATCAGCCAGTACAGAGACAGAAGAGAGTGTTGTCCCTACTTTTATTTTTTCTCTCCAGCAAATATTCATCCGAAAATATTTAAAGTAAAGCCTCTGTCCCACAGGCTTTGAGATAACCTCCAGCACAGTGACAGGTCAATGTGACGTTTCATGAGGAAAGTATGCATGGAATTATTTGATATGAGAAAAGCTTGCAATGTTTAACCATTCATTATTAGGCCTTAACATCTTTGAGAAAACTGGCCTAATATTCCGCCTCCACTGCTGCTTTGAGGTCTCTTTCCGGGACTCCATAAATCTGAAATTTCCTACATTGCAGAGAAAACACTCTGTGGCATAAAACTCAGAAAAACACCAAAACAGGACAATTTATATTAAAGACAGGCAGAATGTAAAGGATAATTTGTCTTTTTTTGTCTTTTCTTCTTGTCTTCCATAACTTTGGGAAGAGGAAGAACTAGGTTAAACTGTTTGATTAAAGTCAGCTGTGTGGACTGAGAAAAGTCACCTCTTTTAAGCTTCTCCCATCTGTGTGAATGGCCATGCCAAGAAGGAAAGCCTCACTGCATACCAGGAGTGTCATCAGCGTCAGGATCTTCATTTTGACAGCTGTTGCAGTGACAGCTGAGTCTGTGGAAGGAACCTGAAGGAAGACACTGGTTTTGCCAGAAGGTACAATCCCATGAAGCTGGCCTATAGCAATGCTCCTCATGCTACAAACCTGGTTGATAAATAAAGATTTTTATGTTTAACACAACACAGTAGCTGCAGAAAGCATTACACTACAAAATAAAAGGTTAATGTATGTATTCATGTGCACACATATGTATTCACACACAAAATGTATATTCAGGGCATTTAGATGTTTCACTTGAGATGATTGCACTGCTCCAAATGTTTCTGTTCCACAAGAAAATGAATTTCTGGTTTAGTGCCTGAGGATATTCAAATGTTAATTTACTTCCAAATTATGAGCTATAAGTACGAGGGATCCATTAATCTTATAAATCTTATTCTTTTTCTTGAAAATTTAATTCCATGTGTTCAAAAAAGGGCACCAACCATGCATTAAATCTATAGAGTTTTATTTTTAATTCAGATTTTTATAAATTTTACTATATTTTCCAACTTTTCTTGATGGTAAATCCTATGAATAATATTATAATAACAGAACAAATTACTTTGAGAAAAAATTATGTATTTTGGCCTTCTGAATATTGCAGGATATTGCTACAGTACTTTTTTTCTGGAGAGGGACAAATTAACTTCATTTGCACTACATAGTGATATGTGGATGCACCTCTGATATAATGAAACCAGAGGACAGAAATCAACTTATCAAAAATCATACCTTCTGTTAAGAAACATACCTTGTCTGACTATCAGTTCATACATGTGCAACAAAGCACAATTTTTTAGAAATACTAAGTTTTGTTTAACAAAGTGTCATATTGCAGTCTTGTGTCCCATCTTTATTCATTGAAAATTCCCCCCATGTGCTGATTCACACACTATTTGTGAGAATGGAATAGAAAAGCAAGAGTTTAAAAGAAAAGAAGTACCTGCATTCAAGGCAACATGGCACTACCCCTCAAGCAGAGTACTATTCCCACTCTGCAATTACTGTCATCAAATCTGATCTGGGCACTGCATAGAGCATTATGAAATTTAAATTCCACATCTATGTTACAGAGCAGAAGTGGCCTACAGGCTTAGTTTGAAATTAAATTTACCAACTGTCGACTTTGCTTAGGGGCAGTGTATCCTAAAAGCTGGCTCTGGATAACCTATACTGAACGACCCTATAAGAAGAAGGAAAAGGGGGATTGTAGGGCTTATATTTCAGGATACTCTCAGGAATACCTACACATCTAGAATACACAGGAACCCCAGAATTCCAACTGACTGTGCTGTTTCATGGGCCATACACCTTGTACTATTTGTTTGTAACGAGGTTGTGTAGCTGCCAACAAAGAACCCTGGAGTGTTCCCTCAAAAGTGAAAGACAATCAGGACATTAAGATAGTTAGACATTTGCATATTAAATATTTTAAGTTTTTCAAAATATTTAAAAACATGGTTTGATTTCCTATAGAAATTTTCTTTTTTTTTTTTTTTCTTTTATTTTGGTCCAAACCAGAACTACTTCTTCACAGAAATGATGAAATTTGCTTAGCTGTGATAATGGCCCCTAAAACATATCATGCTTCAGAAGGAAGCTGTTCCTCCTACTCACCTCTATCATTCATGCCTAAGTGTTTCCAGATGAGCTTACACTTTGGAGGAATTCAGCTGTCACAGACTGCCTCCAGCTCAGACAGGCTCTTCAATTACTGCGTTTGTGTGGCATTTCTGGTCTCAACAAGATTTTCTTAGTATCCCAGCCACTGTGGAGTAAACAGCATTCAGCTTCAGCACCCAGCTCGCCCTCCCAGCTCCATGTTGTATCCATCTACAGAGACGTGCCTGTTTCTTTGGAGATGTCTTTTGTTTTCTTTTCAGTTTTTTCTTTCTGTTGGTGGGACTCCTTTGGTTGCCATTTTCACTGCTGTGTTCTCAGGCCGCAATTGTTTTATGAGAAGTGGTGTGGGTGCCAAACACTATGGTTGTTTGTATGGGCCACGCTTATTTTGCAAATAGCAAAATTCTAGCAAATTCCAGACCTAGAATTTCAAATACTGGAAACAGATACGAGCATAACTTGCATGCAAAAGATTAATGAGCCTTACCATATCAAGTCCTAAGCTTCTGCTTGGTCTGTAGCACAGCTTTCATAAAACCATACAGTCCTGATATGAACAGCCCAGTTCCTATATATTATGCAATTCACCAGTTCTCTGAAAAAAAACGCTCCAATTTACTTATCTTTGCAATTAAAACCTGTTTAATTTTGTCCTTACATTTTAGATTTAATTTTCAATACTTGAATCAAGTCTTCCCTGAATGATGTTTGTGTGACCTGTTAAGGTATTACCTTCAGTCACAAATTTTTCATGCAAATTTGTAATTTGTCCAGTGGTTTGATGTTTGAATAAACTCACTATTTCAAAATTCCTAACACCCAGTATAAGGCGTACAGGAGGTTACATTGGGGTTTGGGTTGTTGGCAGCTTTGGGGCTTTTTAGGGGTGTGGGCATAGGGGAGGCTCCTTACAGTTTATTGACAACCTTTTGAAACTATTAATTCCCCAAATGAAAAAAAAAAGTGAACCATCAATAATTTTTTACAATTGCAATGTATTTTAGGTATTTCTGTGACTGTGCTTTTGTTCATTTAGTCAAGGACCCCCCGCTATTCCTGCTAGGACCTGATACCAAACTGAACGTCTGGAGTTGCCATATCATTCTAGCATTTCTATTTACTAGAAATATCCTTCATTTCATGTTCAATGCTCTTTACAGCAGACACATTGGCTTTCACTCAGGGCTTATAAAACATGTATACTCACTTCAACGCACAATACAGACTGGTTTTTATTATTGACTTATGTCCCGTACAGTTAATTATTTATTCTACATATGGTATCTTAAAGTTGAAGCAAGAATATATATCTTTTTTCTTTTTGATAGACAATAAGTGCCTGGATAAACTCACCTGGAAATTTTTGCAAAAGGAAATCAAAAAACCCCCACAAGTAAACTGCTGATTTTCCAAAATTTTATTAAACTTATCCTTTTCCTCAGTGGTAGTGCCACAGCTGCTTTGACTTCTCAGTAAATATTATGCAATCCAGAATTAATAAATCCTACAATGCTCTTATTTCACCTAGTTTACTTAATGTATAACAAGAAAAACAAAACACACAAAAACATATTGAAAGGAGTTTTCTGAAAGAAAAAAGTTATAGAAGAATGTATATGCATTATAAAAATGCATTTCATTTATATACTTCAGTTAAATAATTAATTCACTATTAAGCCTTTTTCAGCTACATTGCCAACTATCATAAGCTACAGTATCTATGGGGATACTGTAGTTAAGTCATAACAATAGTAAACAGCAATATTAACTAGCTACTGGGAAATTATGATGTGTTTAAGCCTTTTCTAAACAAAGTAAATGGATGCTCCTAATGAAAAAATAAAAAGAAAAAATGAAGAAACATTTTTCAACAGTACTGAGAATTTTTCTCTTGGAGGCAGGACCATTTTATTAACAATACACAAATCTTGAGTTCTAAAGCTTTCCAAATTCTTTCCCTGCTTACCACCACAACTGTTAATGTCCACAGTGACAAAGACTGTTAAACCTATTGTAACCCACAAACAAGCCTCTAAACTGGCACAAACTTGTTAAATTCATTTGAGGTTAATTTCAACTTGTGACATAAAAGACCTAGTCCAATACTTTTGAGACATTTTAGGTACCCTTTTTATGAACAGTGATTATAAATATTTGCCTATCAATATAATTCTGGTTTATTCCATCACATTTTTATGTCATTGGAAAAATAGTCACTGAATAATTCTGCTGGAAATACTTGCAACTCCTTATTTTTTTACTTATTTTACTGATCAAACAAGGCTATCACTACTACTACTACTACTACTAATTTTTATTAGATCACTACTTATATAACTCATAAAAAGACATAAAAAAAAGATGGGAATATATTATGTCATTCCAGCCTCTCTAATTCAAACTCTAAAGTTGTGAAAATAGATGACATTCTAATGAACCTAAGCTAACCAACAGTAGCTGTATCCTAAATTTCACAATAAAATAATTTTTTCCCATAGAAGGAAGAAATAGAATCTAACAAAAATAGTTGACACAGATCAAAATGAATTGTTAGTCTAGTTTTCCTATACAGTGGGGTACAGCAGCCATAAAACCAGTTCAAATAACTACCTAACCCAGGTTTAGTACACTTTCTGTACAGCAAAAAGAGCTTTGTCTTTTTGGCTACCACAAAATAAGAAAATAAGAATAATAAGAAAAGTTTATCTAAGTCCTCAGGTTTCAGAGGATAGGAATGTTTTGGATGATACCATTTCTAAAATATCTTGGAAGAATAGAGAGGAAAAAGACAAAATTGTAATTGCCTTTCACAGAATGAAAGCCTTTAGCTTACCACTATTTCTGTTCCTCTAAAATTAGGGAGTGTTTCTCATTGTCTTTAATGGGAGAAGAGATGAGACAAGTCTGAAAACTCAACCTATAATCTTCCTTGATGGTCTAAATTACATTCTAACAGCTGGTACAGAGAGAAAAAATTCAGGCTGAACTAAATGTGATGATGCCAATAAAGAGGAATAATTTTGAAAATCGATAGAGAAAACCCTCCCAAGAGCCAGGGAAACCATCAATGTTGGGATATAAATAGGAGGGAAAGATATAAAAGTTATGAAAAAAACCATTCAATAAAATATAAACTGTCAGAAAAAAGAACAAAAAAAACCATGTTAAAGTACAACATGTTTGTGAAAACAATACAGTATACAAATTAAAGCAAAAGTTGATAGAATGGACACCTAAATAAAGCACTTTATGCTTTTGTTTCATAAGTCTTGAGTGAATAAGCTAAAAACATACTGAAGTAAAGTAGAAAGCGACATCTGATACTACAGTCAGAATTTATTTTTTCAGAGAAATACAATTATATTTTGATCTCTTTCTGAGAAAGTGTCTCAAACCAAAACCAGAATTTTCTAAACAAGTATAATCCTTCTTATCTAATGTGATAGTGTAGCTAGTTGATGCTCATTGTTTCAGCTCTTCTTATTGTCAATATCTAGAAGTGAGCATTGTGAGGAAGTGATTCATTCATCCCATCCATAAACCAGCTCAGAGGTATTTTTTGGACTAAGGGGGTTCTTAGCTCTACCCCCCAGTCTGATGCCTTTGAGCAATAAAGATGGTGTAGACAACAATGCTATTATTCAAAATGTACTTTAACTAAGTGAAGGGTAGATAAGGTGAGCGTAATTTCTTTCAAATTTCTACTTTCAAGAAATTAAGATCAGATCTCCTGACATGACATTTTAGAAATCAAACTATTAGACAACTTAAAAGAAGGAGTAGAAAATGCATGGTCAGAGCTGAAATTCAAAACCACATTTAAATTACTCTGGATGTGAAGCAGATACTAGCTCTGTTATTTTTAATCAGCAAAGATATTTTATATAAGAATTCACAGTTTAACTTGTGTTAGATTTTGTCCAATTAAGAACAGAGCTGAGTTTAATCTCAAGTGAAGATTTCAAAAACAAAAAGTAACTGGTCATCCCAGATATAAAGTCTGGAAAAAAAACAGAAAAAAAAATTTAATTTCCTTATTGACTTACAGAAATTTTGCCAGTATCTCCATGCAAATCTATTTCATCAACAAATTATCACTTCTGTTCATTGTATTTACAGGTGGTTTATCTTCCAGGTATAAAAATAAAAGTATTATAATTTGTAACTCCTTATGGTTAATTTTACATGCGTCTATACCTCTATTTGCCTGGTTGTTTTTTCAGTTATAATAAAGGAGTTTTCACTGACTTTTAAAGGATATCTTAAGACAATAATAGACTACATGTATTTAACACATTATTCAATTCAAATATGTGAAAATTATGAGCTATCCTCAACTCATCAAAAAATAACTTTAAGCCATATAAAAATGGTACAAAATGTCTTCTGCCTTTCCATGTCATAGATTTTCCCATAGTAAAGAGTGTTTTTTTCATTCTACTTAGTGTGTAGCTCTAGCGTCGTGGAAGGAATGAGTAGTGTGAAGAACAGTGTCCAAGGGATTTGCTATTCTAAATGCACTAAAAAATTACTAAAAAAGACAATATGGGAAATGAGATATATATAAATATTACTGTGTATTTCTACATAGTAAATATATGTAAAATATACATATCCTGTATATTTTAACACAACCCTAAAATACCACCAAAAATAATTTACTTCAAAAGTTATGACATCAAAAATATAAGATATGGTCATAAAACAAATCACAGAATCATTGAATGTGCTGAGTTGGAAGGTACCCACATAGCTCCTGGTCCTGTGCAAGACAGGCCAAGAATCACACGAGAGGCCCCAGAGTGTTGTCTAAATACTTTTAAAATACTTTTACCAGAGTTTTTCTTATGACATCTTATATAATTTACCCTCCTTTCAGGCCTTCATGGATAAAAAGCTGTATAATTCAGCTTTGTGAATTATACATATGTATTTATGTACATGCAGATATATGAACAACCACAAATATTGTAAAAATCTTTATTAGTCCCCAAACATTTATATAAATGTTCTGCTAATATATAAGCCCATTTTATTCTGCCCATGTGGCTATGACTAAGCTTGACTCATGACAATGACAAATATTTCCATAAAAACCATCACAGTCTGAAATGGGAAGATGATAAAACCATGAAAAAAGTTTATCCAATCCAACAACTTGACAAAATAAGCAACAATGTGACAGAATGTTCATTTGCTTCATATAATTCACTGAGTTCTGATTTGGCAGCTCTTGTCAACCTAGCAGAAATGGCATACAACCATTCCCAAGCTCCTTTATCAGTGAGATTTAAGTAGTCATAGTGGGATTTTTTTCACTGTTTTCTGGACATCCATTGGTGTTTCTCACACTGCATCATATTCTGGGGTAAAACAGGCTGAATGTTGAAATTCAAACAATGGAGCACGCTGACAAAGTCGTTTTCAAATCTTTTAGACCTAGCAGTGGGCTCATAAAACAAAACAAAACCAGTAAACATAACCTGAATTAGTACGTGGTTTGGAGGATGAAATAAGCATCAGGATAACACTTCTGAACACAGAAATTTTTCTGTGCTTACAGCAGAGACTTTTCAAGGTCTCAGTCAAAGACAAACAGATATCCCAGAGCTCAGTCTCTCAATGCCTCACTCCAAGATCCTGGTGCCATATTCCTTCAGATGAGATTTGAGTCCACAGTGCAGTAAAATATCTTCTTCTACCATTGTCTTTGTTTCCTTCTCTCTCAAGAAGAGAGAAGAAGATAATGCACATCTAGAGTAAATCATGTCCCATACAGACCACAGATCCATCCTAAACCACTAGTTCCGGTACAGCCGTACAGATCCTTCTTCCTCTTGTCAGTTTTCCAAGCGAAGCAAGACCTAATTCATTTGGGAATGCAGTGACCTCTGAGCAGTTGTGTGCAGTGGGAAAGAAAGCAGATCACTGGTGAGAACTTTTTATTTGTGCTTATGAATTGAGATGCTTCTGAACAGTCTGCACTCTCCTTCCATTTGGAGGAAAAGGTGGCTGTATTACCAAGTTCTCATTTTGGAAAAGGATACACCATGGCCATTGCCTTTATTTTATACTCAGATATTTTCAGTGAAAATGTTCCTCACAAAGTAAAGGCTGTCTGACATTTCCTCCAGTAATCCTTTTTAAGCCTGTCCAAATATCAAGATCTGGTGTCTGTTCAGGGAAAATTTTGTGGACATGGGAAGGGGGAGTTGAAACATTTCAGACTGAATGAAATTACAATTACTGAACAAAACCCTTCAACATCATATATTTCACTGCCACTTTCTAAAAACATCTAGCACAGAATTAGCTGTATCTAGGAAGTTGAAATTTGGCAGAGACAAGCCTCTTATAGGGGTGCTTTTCATCATGCTAGTAAAGAAGGTCTGATTTAGTCATAAAGAACTATCTAAATAGAAACTGGCTTATGCAAAATAGATTTAAATCTGGAATTCTTTATAATAACTACTTCTCTTGGATATCAAAGTGAAGATTTTACCCAATAAATGTCAAAAAACAGCAGGAGCTTATACATGAGAAGTGTCAGACCGACTGTTGCATGAAACTGTACATAAAGTGTCTTTGTTAAATCTCCCACATTTTATTTAATAATTTGTATTGCAGTCTTGTATATATATAACAGAAGATAACACTGACTAATATTTTAAGATCTTAGCATATGCTGTGGTAAAATAGCAGTGCTTTCAAATAATATAGCAATTCTTATCTCTAGTGACAGTAAAGATTTCATGAAGTGTAAGCACTGACGCTGGTGTGGATGTTGCCAGCAGCTGGTGTGTACCCAGATCCTTTCTCCTCACCATCTACAGCTGTGCATTTGTTGCCATTGCCCAGTGAGCAACACATATGTTCCTGAGTATTTTGAGAGGAAATAGGAAGCTGATTCCAACAACAAATGCAATTTGTCGTTTAATCACAGAATGATTTAGGTTGGAAGGGGCCTCTGGATGTCATCTTGTGTTGCAGTGTGTTGCAGCATCCTGTTTTAAACTTCCCAGTCCCTTGCCAGGTGTGGCAATACCCCTCTCCCTTCCCCCTCGCCCCCTT
The DNA here is from genome assembly GCF_047830755.1 of Zonotrichia albicollis. Classification (NCBI taxonomy): domain Eukaryota; kingdom Metazoa; phylum Chordata; class Aves; order Passeriformes; family Passerellidae; genus Zonotrichia; species Zonotrichia albicollis. Next base: position 136,448,010 of record NC_133819.1, read on the forward strand.
GTTGAGTGAGTTCTGTCAATCAGGCTTAACATTTCAGCAAGGCCTCGTGTGGTTGGTCAGGTTCAAAGGACACCTTTCAGGCCTGGGGTCATCGGCCTGTCTGGGTGTCATCGTCCCCTGAGACCCTGCCCCTCCCACCTGGTTGGTGCTCACCTGTCCCTTCCTCTCCCCCTGTCCCTGGGCTTAAATTGAGCAAGGACCATGTGCTTGGCATTCTGTTGGAGCTGTTACCAAGATTCAGACCATGGAATAAACTCTGGATATTAACCCTCTGACAGAATCCGTCTCCTTTCTCTTCACTTTGCCTAAGGACCTTCACCAGAGGTAAAACTGAGCCTTCCACAAGCCTGGGCTTGGTTTCTAGTGCCTAGCTGTGATTCCCAGCCAGCCAGAGGTGTCTCTGTGTAAAATATCACAGCAGTCACCTCCGGCCAAGAAGCTAAGGCCCAGAGCAGCCCAGGCACATTCCACCCGGAAATATTGGGATTCATATTGCTATAATCTTGTCCATCCCATCTGCTGAAACAGAATCATTTGGAGCAAGAGTGCCCACAGCATTGTCTAGACCTCTTGGAAATCTCCAAGATGAAAACTACACAGCCTAGGCAATATGTGTCTGTGCTCAGTCGCCCTCACAGAAAAAAACACATTAAACACATTTAATATACATTTAGTTTGAAGAAGAGGGAGGCTTACTTCTTTATGTTGAAGTGTTTTATCTCTATGAGAGCTAAAGGATTGGTTGCTTTTGGAAAGGGATCAAGGACTATCTCTAGTTTCAGAGACTGACTCAACAGATGACACTTTAAAACACCAGTTTAAGAATTGTTTCTGGAATTTTTTTGGAATTTATTTTAGTGGTAAAATGTACTCAATTAGTTTTCGTACACATATAATGAATATAGTGTTTCAGTTATAGTTTAGCCTAAATTTAATGCATTGTTATTTTACTTCCACTGATAATTATATAACAATAAACTGAATTAACATATGCTGCCTATCACTGCATTTGTTAGTAGCCTTCTCTGGGTATTAGATCCCAGAGAGGAATCTCCAAGGAAGATGCTTTCCATCTCCAAGGAAGATAAAGAAACCCAGGTTTCCCACTGTGATCTATCTGTATTCTGCTCTTCTTACAGATGTTCCCAGACAATGGCTCATACTTGCTGAAACACAGTTCTTGTGCCATATAATGATACTCAGCCTAAATCTGTACACAAATTACACGCTCAACCATTACAGAGATGTTAATCATTAAAATACCTACATTAGATGTGAACTTCTTTTATCCCTCATGCTTAAGAATGGCATGGGGGATGAATGCATGACAAAATGAAAAAAAAAGACATGATCTCCTGTTGATTTTATTATGTCTTAAATAATGATAACACAATTTTTAGGTCTGCATCATAATGCGTACAGTGACATCTTCATAAAAGGATGACATGATATTAATTTTCTAATGAAATGTATATAACACAGAAACATTTCATTATTCACAACACCGCATCAAGTAAAATCCTACAATGAAATTCCTCTGCCTTTCAGTGGAATTACGTCCACACTCTTAGTGAATTATTGGATGCTGGACTCTTATCAAATTTAGTTTGTATCTAACCTGCTTAGTTACCCTGCCCATGTTCTGTGACACAAAATACAGCTCCAGAATAATGCCTAGCAGATAAATATCAGGTTAACTTTTACCACTGAAAGGTCTTGAGGATGTAATTTGTTATCTTGTTGGTACTGAAATTATACTTTCAAATATAAGTATCAATTATATATGCAGTTATAAACAGGTCTTAGAATGGAATAAAAAATTCTTGCTCTAGGCCATATCTGTAAGACCATAAATGTTAGTTTTTGGATAAGTAATTTGTAATAAGTAACTTAGCAGATTTCTGCTGCCTATATGACAGTCTCATCTTCAAGGCTAATTTAAACCTATAGACATATAAAGTAAGCATGTATGAAACACAGACTACAGTATATTTAATTCAAGCTGACAACAAGTATTATTGTGGATAATAACTGAATTTAAACCAAGGAGCAGCATAGCACAGAGCTCCAGTATGTTTGGTATTTTTCTTGAGGAAATATAGGGGATTTCTTTCTAAAAGGGCTCTGAACTAAAATAAATGAAACACAGGAAGGCAGAAGGAAAAAGCAGACACAACAAATTATATGATGACTGGCAACGGTGCTTTAATTCACATTTCTAATAGGGTAAAGGGTACCTAGAGCCAGTTGAAGATAGATTGAAAGAAAGGAAAAAGGAAATGCAGGAAAATTAAAGCAATGAGAAAGGGTAAAAAGGCAAATGTGGAAAACAAATTCTGAATGACATTGAAGATTAGAGCAAACAGCCAAATCAGAGTAAATAAAAATCTAGTCAGAGCTATGCAAGGCTTTGAATGAATAAAAGCCCAAGCTTTGTCTGAGTCTGCACCTAATATTAATAAAATTCCTTAGTGATCTTCTCAGCTGTCATTGAGATCAGTGATAATACACTCTTTTGGTAAATTAAGACCCGGACAATTTTCAAGATTCATCTTTATTTAGCAGGTGTTCTCTAAACAATTATTAGATGTTTGTGCTTTCATTTAGTTTAAAGCTGTCATGAATTCCAATATAACAGGGTATTGAAAAATTAAATTAAGATGCCCATAGCTACATTGTACTACATGGCACATTTTTATTAACAGTAATAGCCTTTCACAGATGAACAATCAGAAATTTACCAGGTAAGCATTACATGAGAAGTTGTCTTAATTATCTTTTTTTTTCCACTCCAGAATACATAATAGAATATTTTCAATTTTTATATATATAATATATATTTATATATAATTAACATTGCAACAGGTCAAGTTATCAGTTGCGAAAAATTTGTCACTGCATTTTCACATCCTTGAATTTTGCATATTGTGTTAGGAATAATCCTTTACTTGAAGCAGAATGTCTTTTTACTTTTATTGTTGTTTTTATTATTATCATTATTACTATTTTTGTTCTTAAAATACAAGAAACTAAATATTATCAGGACAAACAGCAATGTTTGAAATGCTGTAGGCTGAAACACGTACACATATTTGTCAGAAGGAAAAAATGTGTTTCATGGAATCCCTATAACTTCTGAGAGCTGGTGAACAGAAGCTGGTAGCTCTTTGTTTTTCCCAGGCAGAAGGTTTAGGCCATGATTCAATTTGTACTTAGACAAACAGCATCCTTTAGATCCCATGGTAGAATTGAATACTGGAGTGCAGAATGCCCTGTACCCTAGTGCTGGTATTTGCAAGGATTACCTTGTATTCATTGCAGCACAAACAAGTCTTCCTCTTAAATGATCCTCTCAGCTGTGAAAGATGAGGAGCATGAATCCTCTCCCCCCTAACATATCTTTTTGCTCTTGTGGAATGTTTTAAAAGACTTTTTCCTTTAAATTGCCTCACTATTTATTAATATATACACCGGTAGTACTAAAAGTTTATCCCTTTTTTTCAAACTGCATAATTGTTTCAAGCCACCCCAAGCTCTTTGGATTCAATCACTGGTTTCAAATAGTCTAAAAATAATATTTTAAAATATTTTCTTCAGCTTCTTTAAAAAATAATCTTATGCTCTGCCAGAAGTTTTAGAATAGTACTGTTAAAGAACATATACAGCGGCAGGAGAGTACAGTTGCTTTCTCAGATTGAAATTGGTTCTGAAAGTTTTCAGTCAAAGTATTTATATAAGCTGTATTATGCTGGGAATTTTTTCAAATTCCTGTAATTTGCTATATATCAAGTGCTAGGGAGTTTCTAAAATACTGCTTCAGCTGCACCTTCTGTGTAGCTGCCAGATAAAAACTCAAGCCTCTGTGCTTCAGTGTTCCCAACAATGTTGATGAATGAGAGCTTTTCTGCAAGCAGACTGATGGGGTGCTGCTGGGAATTCAGGAAGGAGTCTGGGAGGGAAAAATGTTACCTATTTTTTCTTTTTATAGGCCATCGAAATAAATTGGAACACTAATAGATGTGTACAATAAGCAGCCACCAAACAGATGAGTATGTTGAAGGAGAATATTAATTTTTTAATTTTTGGGGTTTTTTTGCTTCTGTTTTCTCAGGAGAGACTGGAGCCTTGAAGAATATATTTTATTTTGATTAACGAGAAACTGAATTAAGCTTTGAGTCTATCTCCTTAAATTGATCTGTTTCTATTATTTTTTTTTATTTTTATATACTGAAAATGTATATTACTAGTTTTATTCCTCAAAAATGTATTCCAGACATAAATGTATCATTCCGAGACTTACCTTAGTCAATTTTAGTATTCTATATACAGAATAAACTTAATCTTTCTAGTGATTTTCAGTTCCTTATTTTTAAATACTAATCAAAAATGTGTACAATTTTCAATGTATTCAACCTTTGTTCTCACTATTGTTCCTGTTAGTCCTAACTAGAGAGTATTTTATGTGGCACTAACAAAAAATTACAAAGAAAATGAAAACTAGTATTCAAGTCATGAATATGTAAATATTTTAAAAACTCATTTAACAATCACAGAGAAGAGCCCACTGAAAATTAGGTCTCTTTCCTGAGAAATTTTGGGACTTCAGTAAGGTTTCTTTCTGTTAAAAATCAAAAATTAAAAGCAAAATAAACAGGTGAATTAATTGCAAGTATCTCATTTCTCTAGCTGAAAAAGTTTCATTATGTTATTTTAAAATTTTATCTATAACTAGACAGTACTTAAAAGTTTTACTGTGACAGGAGAATTTTTCATTGAAATAAGTCTGAAAAATATAGCCTAACTGGGACATTTTGAAAGAGGATCTGCCACTTGCCAAGGACAAGACCATCAGCAACAGCCATAGTGCTCTGGAGTAACAGATTTAAGAAAGGGAAGAAGTTGCTGCATTTCAATTTCCACAGCATTTGCAGGTGAAGAAAGGAGTGGGAATATGTGAGCAACAATTTTGCTGACACTGAGATCAATTAAGGAAGGAGAGAAGTTCCTCCAGATGCCCCAGCTGAGATTCCCCTGCAGCCCAGGCACAGTCCATGGTGAGGCAGCTGCACCCTGCAGCCCATGGAAGCTCATACTGGAGGAGAGATCCACCAACAGCCTGTGGAGAACCCCACTCCAGAGTGGGTGGCTGTCCAAATGAGGCTGTGACCCGATGGAAAGTCTGCACTGGAGCAGCTTCCTGACAGGAATTGTGTCCCACTGGAAGGAGGAGCTCACACTGGAGCAGGTTTGCTGGCAGGACTCGTGACCCCACGGGGAACTCGCACAGAGGCAGCCTGTTCCTGAAGGAGTGCACCTTGTGGAAGGGAACCCACAATGGAACTGCAGTCTGCAGGAAGGACTCACCTTGGAGAAATTCACGGATCACTGTTTCCCATGGTGGGGACTCGGCAGTGGAGCAGGGGCAGAGTGTGAGAAGTTCCCTCCCAGAAGAGAAAGAGAAGCAGAGACAACTTGTGGATGACCTGACTGCATCCTCCATTCCCCATACTCCTGTGTCACTGTCAGGGAGAAGGTAGTGGAGTTAAACCCCAGAAGAAGGAGAGTGGAGTTGAGAGAGGGAGAATGGTGCTTTTAAGATTTGGTTTGTTTTTTTCATTATCCTTCTCTGATTTGATTGGTAATAAATTAAAATAATTTCCCCAAGTAGAGTTTTTGTTGTTCTGTTTTTCCCATGATGACAACTGATGCGTGAACTCTCCTTGCTCTTAGCTCAATCCAGGAGCCTTTTGTTCTATTTTTTTTTTCCCTGTCCAGTTAAGGAAGGCAGTGATAGCAGCCTCAGTGGGCCTTTAGCCCCTGGGCTTCCAGCCAGGGTCAACTTAACAAAATATGTTATCAAAAACATATGAGTAACTTTATCAAATATTACAACTCTAGTGATAAGAACCAGAATTCCTGATAAAAGATCCAAAATTAATATGCTGAGCATCACGAAAATCAAAGTCCTTTCCTTGCTGTTTAAGGTCAGAAACATGACATCAATATCTTCCCGATATAAAAACAAAAGGACAAACCTTACTTTTTACCAAGCACCTTTACTTCTGAGACATTGGCACCAATCCAGTATTCACTGGTCTAATTTTCCTTACTGCAGACCCATTCATTTTGTTCAATGTTCACTTCATCTAATCTGACAATCAAACTTCTCTCCAAGGGACAGCAGAGAATTAACTTTCTAACTCAGTAAGGGTGCACATTCTGAGCTGTAAGGGAAACAATAAGTGCTAGTTAGAGGATGTGTCATAAAAACTTTCCAAATAAACCAGATAGTCAATATTCCCATGGCCTGCTATCTGAGGAAGACTAAGAGCAGTGTTTTGTCAAAAAAAAAAGCATCAAGTGTAATAAAATATCACAGAATCAGAGAACTAGCTGAATTGAAAAGGACCCATAATGATCACCAAGTCCTGGTCCTGCACAGCGCCATTCCCAAGAGTCACACCATGTGCCTGAGAGTATTGTCCAAATACCACTTTAAATTCTGTCAGACTTGATTCTGTGATCACTTCCCTGGGGAACCTGTTCCAGCATCCAGCCACCCTCTGGCTGAAGAACCTTTTTCTAATACCCAAACTAAACCTCACCTGACACAGCTTAAGGTTTTTCCCTCATGTCCTGTCCCTGGTGACCACAAAGAAGAGATCAGTGTCTGCCCCTCCTCTTCCCCTAACAAGGAAGTTGGAGACTGCAATGTGTCCCCTCAGTCTCCTCCAGGTTGAACAGACCAAATGACCTCAGCTGCTCCTCATTCAGCCTCCTGTCAAGGCCCTTCATCTTCTTTATTGCCTTCTTTTGGAAAGTCTCTAATTGCTTAATGTCTTTCTTATATTGTAGCACCCAGAGCTGCCCACAGGACTTGAGCTGAGGCCACCACAGTGCAGACCAGAGTGGGACAATTCCCTCCCTTGCCTGGTTGGTGATACTGTGCCTGATGCCCCCAGAACAGGGTTGCCCCCCCTGGCTTCCAAGACACTGCTGATTCACATTCAACTTGCCATCAACCAGGACCCCCAGGTCCCTTTCCCCTGCGCTGCTTTTCAGCATCTCATTCCCCAGTCTGTGTGTACATCCTGGGTTGCCCCATCCCGGTGCAGAATCCGGCACTTTTCCCTTATTTGACTTCATATGGTTGGTGATTGCCCAGCCCTCTGATTTATCGAGATCTCTCTGCAGGGCCTCCCTGCCTTCGAGGGCGTCAACAGCTCCTCCCTGTTTTGTATCTCTAAACCTGCTCAGTGCTCAGTGTTCCTTCCAGCCCTGCATCCAGGTCATTCATGAAGTTGTTAAAGAGCACAGGGCCTCAGATGGAGCCCTGTGGAACCCCACTTATGACAGGTTCCCAGTCTGAGGTCACCCCATTCCCTGTCTTTGTGCCTGACCTGCGAGCCAGTTGATCACCCATCACAGGATGTGTTTATCCAGCTGTGAGCTGGATATTTTGTCCAGAAGGACTCTGTGGGAAACAGCATTGAAAGCTTTACTGAAATCCAAAAAGATCACCTGGCTTCCCTTGATCACCCACGTGTGTTACCTTCTCATAAAAGGAAATTAAGTTTGACAAGCAGTATTGTCCTCTAATGAATCTGTGCTGGTTGTGGCCAATGACTGCATTCTCTTTCAGGTGAATTTCAATACCTCCCAGAATAATCTTCTCCATAACTTCACCAGGCACTGAAGGGAGATTGATAAGCCTGTAGTGTCCAGGGTCCTCCTTCTTGCTGTTCTTGAAAATCAGTACAACATTTGTCAGTTTCTAATCAGCTAGGACCTTTCTGGATTTCTAAGACTCAAAAATCATCAAGAGAGGTTTCGTGATGATATCAGCCAGCTCTTTGGGGATTCTTGGATGAATGCCATCAGACCCTATAGATTTGTAGCAATTCAGATGGAGCAGAAGATCCTGCATAATTTTGGGTTTACTGTTGGTTGATCATATGCTACAAGATGTACACAAAAAGATGTAGTCAGTGCTTCTATCACCCCTTCTTCAAACACAACTAGCATGTCTGTGATGATAGATTTATTTTCTAGAATAAATATCACATTTTGAAACCCCTGTCCTGGGTTTATTTTTCCTTTCAGTATTTTAACACATGGCACACACCTCTCAGTGCTTCAAAGGAGATTATTATTAGCAATGATTTTCACCTTTCTCTTCTCTACAGAGAAAATCAGCTGAATCTAACCATGAAGAGACAGGCAAATGTAAATATAATCTGTGGCCTCTTAAGGAGTTTTTTTATTTCTCATCTGTTAGTATTGCTTAAGTAGGCATCCATCAGAAACAGGCTGTGTTAGTGGTAGTGCTCTGAGTAGGTCCAGCATAAAAACCAAGATCAGAAGCTCTGGGAAGACTATTTTCACCATCTGCCATCAGCTTCTGTCCAAAGAAAACCACTACTCTTAATCTGTGATCCCTCTGTGGACATCAGTGTGCATGTCAGGCTTCTCTATCTCTTTCCATTCCTGGTTTGTGACACAAAGGTGAGGAGGGAATGCACAGCACTACACAAACCCTACCGTCCAGTGCTGGACAATTATAGAAAGCAGCAGCTGCTGGAGCCCACAGAATCACAGTGGGAATGGGTATCTGACTCCTCTGAAGCAGCTTGAGCTGGAATAGGAAAGGGGTCATTTAAGCTGTTACAGAATCAAAGAAATGTTCTCACACAATTAGAAACTGCCTCAATTACCCAATACCAGCTAGCAGCTGAGAAGCAGTAAGATTCCTCTTAGCTCTAAGTGACTGTTTCAAAGGTAAGTAAAGCACATTGTCTCAAAGTACCTACAGTGATGGTTTGAACTAATGTTTAATTTTGCCATGAAATGGACTGTGAGTGCTCGAAGAGCCAGGAAACAGCTGAGAAGCAGTTCAAAGAGCTGTTCAGGCCATTTATCCTCTGTACCTCCCAGCCGTCAGTTACTGTCTGCTAATTCAGAAGTGGTGAGTGCTACTCATATAAATGAATTTAATATGGGTAAACATGTCAAGTCTATGACAAGTTTGGGATTAAGCTAATTATATAAGCACTGGAGATCAAGCCAAATTTTCACTGGAAAAATCCAGTTCACTCAACTTTTAATAATCAGTCTTAAATAATTTACATTCAGGAAACTTTCACAAAAAAAAAAAAAACAAACAGGTGAATGTAGCAGAACACAGCCTAGTAGTAAGGCCTAGAATGCTAGAATGTTATATTTCATAAAAGTTTTTAACAGCATAGAAAAAAATCACCATATCCATCTCCCCAGATTCATTTTTTTAAGCAGTTATGTCTGTCCCATTCAGCAAAGAGAAATGCCAAAAAGAAAAAGCAAATAAATAAATACATTCCAAAAGGAACAATCAACTTCATATAAGTGCTTTTTAGAGCAGTAAATGAAACCTTTTTCAGTAATGACATAATATTGAGTGATGTGTTTACCCAGGCTGGCTGCCAAAAGTTCACCTACCTGCTCTCTCTCTCTATCTTCTCAAAAGGAAATAGGGAGGAATTAAGATGGAAAAGGTCAAAGGTTGAGATGAAGACAACAAGATAATTTACTACTGGCTACCAACATGAACAAATCAGCCTTTTTTTGGGGAGAACTTAATTTGATTTATTGCCAATTAAAAATGTGTGTGTGAACCAAAATAGTGTGAACCAAACCTTAAAACAGCATTCCTTCAGCCCCTCTCTCTTTCCTTTCCAGGCTCAACTTAATTTCTTCATTTCTGATTTCATCTACCCTACTTGAAGGGAGATGGGAAACGGAATCTGTCCATAACAGCTCTCCCTTGCCCCTTCCCCTGCTCTAGCATGGGCTGCAATCCTTTAGGACAAATCAAGACCAGCATGGGCTTTCCAGGGGCCTCAGCCTCTGCATTCCAGCACAGTATCCACTACAGGCTGCAGTGTAAATATCTGCTCTGCTATGCCATCTCTATGGGCTGCTGGGCAACCTTTGTTCTGCTGCCTGGAGAAATTCCTTCCCATTATTTTTTTCTGGCCTTGGTGCTCACTTTATTATTTTTCACTTTTTTCCTTATTCCTCATTGCTTACTCTGCATTTTACTCTTAAGTACATTTTCCTGGAGAAGCCCATGATGTCCCAGTTGGATCTGGCTGGGTGCAGCCCAGGGCAGCCCTGCCTTGCCCTCACAGAGGCTGCCTCTCAGCCCCCCTGCCAGTACCAGGGCACCAGCACCACACCACATTCTGTGATGACAGAATACCTATGGTTTCACCCCTACTCTTCACACCTCACAAAATTGTAATCAGCATTCAAGTATGCCATCAAACGTGGGTAATTTACAGAGAAATGCTGGCCAACTCCACCTCACAAAACACCCAAGTGGTTGATGGGTTAAGGTACTTACATGGCCTCATGGAGTTAATTTGCAGTTTGAGGGAAAAGAAGGGATTGAATCTGGAACTGCTCCATGTTTTACTTGCTCTGCTGATCAACTGTCCCATTAAGAACATAGAGAGATCACCTCCTGCAGTGACTGTGCCTTCACAAAGGGGCTTCTTTTCAAGTGTGTACAGGATAATCTGTGTTATTCTGCTGAAAGTTCAGGTGATCTAAGACTTAAATGGAGGGGGTTTCTAAGCCAGAAATCAGACATCCATTGCTAAGTCGATGACCAAAACAAGTGGTCCAAATAAATACAAGAAGAGAACAAAATTTTAAGTAATTCTTGACTTAATTAATCACTAAATAAATTAATAATTGCATCTAGACTATGGTGAAAATGAAAAGTGTAAACATTGTTGCAGTGTGATGCTGGTTTGGGTTTTGCCTTTTTTCTTCTATATGTTCTCTGTATTCTTTGCACATACATTTGTATCTTTGTAGCCTATCATAAAAGAGGCTAGCTTTCCCAGTACTTTTTCATTGTCTTTCCCTAGACAGAAAGCCAAAAGATGTTCCAAGCCCCAGGGAATACAAGGCCCCAGGGCTATCTTGGTTATTTTTGGGACCCAAGGCTGAGAACAACTCTTTGAGATTTTCATGAGCAAACTACAGCCAGTGCTGGGGGAAGGACTCCAGAGAAGGGGCTTGACCTGGGGAGTGAATTGCATCACCATTTTTCCTCCTAATTGGTGTGTTTAATCAGTTATGCTAATTTCCTAAAATCTATAAATATGTACTCATCGCTGGAGGGAGTGGGCTTTTATGGACATTTTTTCATAACTGTCTCTGAAGGCTGTCAAACAAAATTGCCTTTTACCTCCTCACTAAAATTATCTTGAGTTTCATTTCCTGGTCAGGAAAAAGGCAATAGTGCCTATGAAAGATGACAGTCACCTTAGTAATGATTTGTTTAATCTCAACACCTCTGTTTTTTCACGTTTTTTCAAGAAAAGTAGAACCTAGCTTCAGGAGACTTTCATTAATGATAAGACCACTGGTCTCACTTGTACTATAAATATTATATTAGACAATGAGACAAATTATTTACTTATATGTCATGCACTAAAGGTACTCTCTGTAGACCTAGGTGTATTTGGTGCTTGAACTTTTCTGACTCTCAATAGGTTGATTGCATTAGACCCCCACCACTGACTCTCTTAAGTGTTCATTAAAAAAAAAAAAAGCTCCAAAAAACCCACAAACCTACACAAGTTAACAAAAAACCAGAAAACAAACAATAAAATCTAAAACAAAAAGCCCCCAAACAATACATTTTTATCAATTGAATTGAAGTTTAAAAATAGAAAGTTTTTAGGCTGGAATGTACCATGTTGATGTAAGTGAGACATTTGTACTTCCATTATATATACAGTCTCTAGACTGTGATAGCCTGCCATGCAAAATAATTTGTTTCTAAAAGCAACAGGACAAAGGCTTTAATGTTTCCAGATAATTTATGAGAATCTAGCAAGAAGATATAACAAGAGAACAACAACTACAACAAAAATAATAATAGTGTGAATGCCAGCTATTTCACAGAAAAGAAATGATAGCTTTACTTGAAATTTACCTAGTTTTCAATAAATATAAACATAATCAATCCAAAAGCAAGAAAGTAGATATTCTGCATATGCAATACATGTTTTATGTGTGAGAAAAGAAATAATCATTTGTTGGCTATAGCTGTTATTTTCTAAAATTCATTGTGTTACACATATTTAGAAGATGAAACACACTTTTTTACTTGGATCAACACCAAATGTCAGGATCAAAATATTAAAGGGGAAGAATGAGTTTTTAATGGTTGCTTGCTATTTCATGGAAAGATTGCTAATCAGATTAATAATGTCTTTAACAGGAAGCAGCAATGCACTACATCATTACTGACAGGAGTTCTTTTAAAATCTTAGAACAGTGAGAATGAAAAAATCTAATATTGGTCGTTTTTCAGTTTTGTGACAACCAGCTGAAATCTATGTTGCCATTTGTTTGATTTCTCTGGCAACCACAATCTGATATACTATTACAACTAAACTCCTACACTTTATTACTTCCAGTTGCATTACACTAATATTCTCTTTCAAAGTAATGGAAATTCTTTGAATATGGATCTAGCAGGCTATGGCTTAGCTGAAAGTAAAGGAAGCTGAAATTAAATACGTGAATTTTAAAATTTAATTAAAATAGAGAGACCAATCTGACACTGAAACAAATTTGTTAAAGGGTATGGTAAGTGACTTAGCACTTTAGAGGAATCTCTTTAATAGAAAATATGTTTGGTGCAACCACCTCATCTTGGCCTTGACGCTGAAATAGTAATAAAAAAATACTGAGACTGTTTTGCATAGGAAGCTAGCCAAACATATTTAGGTTTAAGTTGCTCTCAAACCAAAATTACTCATCCTTGCAGTTTCCATGGGATTAATATTGCCCACAAATATTCTATCAGAAAAATAGATCACCACATTTAACTTAGGATTTCTGACATTATTCACAGAACAAACTATTGTGGCTTTTACTTCCATGAATGGGTCTGCATATGAGAGCAATTGTGCTGTATGCTCTCATGGAAACCAGGATACTCCAGGTAAATTTACAAGATACAATTTACATAATAAATGTGCAGGATCAGGTCTTGATGAGGAGGTTTTTTTTGCTCTTTTTCTTTTCCATTTAATCACAACGATGTGAACTAAGCAGATGAGATTAATTCTAAATTAAATCAATGGATTTTATGAGGCATAAGATATTGACAAATTCTCTAAGATATCCTCTATGGTCCAGAATGCCCATTCTCTTCACAATATTGACCAAAGTAAAAACAGGTTCCCCATACATAAAAATATGTATTTAATCCTGTTACGGATTAGGGAAGACAAAATTTTCAAAATGTCCAGCAAAAATTTGCAACCATTTCTAAATGATCACCAAATTCAGCAGAATAGTTGTATTTAGGCAGTTGTCTAATTTGTCAAGATTGTCCTTTTTTAATACCAAACCTTTTATGTTACAATGTGTTACACATACACTTTCTATATAGTTAATTATTAGTCAAAAAAACCAACAGAAAATGAAGTATTATTGTAATGAGAACATTTATATGATAAAAATGGTGCTAGGGACAATTCTAGTTTTTTATATATTTGGATGGCAGGGATTCTGTGTCTGTTGCTACATATCTCAGTGGTTCTTTTTTTAAAAGAGGAGAGGACCCCTTCCACAGTCCTTAACATAACAAGGTGACCTAACACAGTATCAAAGGTAGAAAAGCTATTGAAGGAAAAATCTGATCGGAAAAGAATAGAAATGAAAGATGAACATTGGAACTGATAGGAAAACCTTTTTTCCCCTCAAAGTGATAGAGTCCCATTAAATTCTAGTTTCCAACCATTACAGAGATGAAACAGGAGAAAAAAAACAACCTGAAATTTCAAATGATTGCCCATAGGAAAACTCAAAAAATTTCAACTGAAATACAATGGCACTAGTAGTGCCCTTGCCACATCTACCTTACCAAGAATTCAGGGGTACTGAGTCACATAAATAATGATCTAGAAAATAGAAAAATTAAGGAAAGAGATTCCACTCTGCTTTACCTGTGAGTTTATAACCTGAGCAAAAATTAAGACAAATGTTTCTTACTGAATATCCAAGACAGATGAAAGCACCTCAGCTCAAAACACAGAGACTTAAAAACCTTTAAATACTTAAGAATGAAGTTATCAACAATCAAGCCTTCAGTCTTTAAATTTATGTTCCTAGGCATCTACAGCTGTTTTTTTAGCTTTAATATCACAGCGCAAACAAATGTAAGTTTGAGCCATAAACGCCTTCACAATTTGCAAATTATCATTACCTTCCATCTACACTGAGAAGCGTAAATCCAGTAGGTAACCTCAAACCACAGTGACTTGACTCCATTCCACACAAAATACCACTTCAGTTGCTTTCTTCAGCCATTGCTGTCATTGCCCAGTTGATTGCCAGTTATAAAAAATTCCTTTAATTCCATCCAGTAAATCCTGAACAGGACAAAATACATCAAATTACAATATATCTCCAGAATAAAACTCTCCAGACTTGAATAAGAAAAGAATAAGTGAGAAGATCTTTCCTTTAATATGGTGTCTTTTCATTTATTCTTTGCATCCGAAAAGAAAAAAAGAAAATATCTTATTCATCAATTTGTCTAGCTTCCTCTTCTGGCTCTTTTGCTTTCTTCACTTGATTAATGCATCTTTTTTATTCAATTCTTGTATGGGGACATGAAAATATAAAAATTCATACACTTCTGGTCCTTTCTAAAATCAAGGATAAAGAAAGTTACAGGAAAACGTATTCTGCCAATAAGCAGAGTGACAATAATTACTTCCTCAATTCCTAGTTGTCAGTTTGAATTGATCAGAAACTCCATCTTGTTTCATTTCCTAAATGTTGGTACAAAAGCCTGAAAGAAGACACAAAGAGTCACATTATTGATGTCTCCCTAGGGATCACCTCCATTGACACGGAGACTGGTAAAATTACCTGAGAGAAAAAGAAGTAAAAAAGAGAACAAAGAATGGAATGGAAAAAAATTCAGAAAAAATACAGAGACAAACATGCAGAAATTAATTAATTTTATAAAGAGTATGATTTGAAATACTGACAAAAAGGCCAATCATGTTCTTTACATTAGAAAAAATATTACTGCTATCACAGTATAATTCATCTACAGTAAAACAGACAAGTGAGGGAAAACAAAGTCTCAGTCTGGGTAAAATGGAGATGATATTCAAATGAAATCTATAGATTTTTCATTGTCCTACAATGTCCTTGTCCTACAAGGTCCTACAAAATTCAACTTATTCCACAATACTTTTAAGAGGTATTTAATTAAATACGTGTCCTAAAAATCTGTATGCACGGATAACTAGACTATCTTAAGACCTTGAGAGATATTAATAATTGCTTAAAAAAATAAAGCAAGGAAAATCACCAGATTGATAAGATTCAAATTCACCTGTATTGTACGTGAAAGTGTGGGGGCTTATGATTTCTGAAAAGAGTTTGGAATCAAGTAACTTCCTAACCTGGAAATTCTTGCTTCCTGATCAAAAAAGAATGAAACTTAATAACAAGAGTAGGCTATGGCTCTTCTGTGTGCTCAGCTGGTTCAATATCCAGAGAAATATGTCTACAATAAAAATAATGTGGTGATAAAACTGCCCCCAGAGTAATGAAAACAATAAACTTTTGACTTGAGGATTTTCCTTGGTTATCTTAGTCTGTAATATGAATCCCAATCATCAAAGGAAACCAGAACATGCCTGAAGACGTATATGTATTTGTAAATAGAATTTGATAAGAAAATCTTGTTTATAGTGCATGATTTACCATGTTAATTAGAAGAAACATTATGTCATTACACATTTTCATCCAAACTAGCATAACAGAAAGAGGACCAAATAAATATTATCTGTGTATGGATCAGACTGTTTTTTTAAAGAGCTCAGTTCTGATAACTGTCATTTAACTGCCAAATATGTGACCATCTTTTCAGATAAGCCTGTCTCCAACACTTCCTTCTGCACTTTCCCAGTTAGAAGCTCCCTGGGGGAGCCACTAAGGAGCTGTGATTTTTGCAAAACACTCCACTCTCCGTTGCTCACAGCAATAGCCACAATGTGCTCATTTTTCCACACAAAGGGGTGGTCCTCATCCAGAAAATGTCACATGTTCAGAGCAGATGCATATCAAAAGTACACAGAAATTGGGGAAAAGACAAAATATGGAAGAATTTTACACCATCTAAATGTAATTTATTTGGACACTGGAACTGACAATCTAGGGTTCAGCTTATGCTTTGCTCAGTCTGGGTTTACACCTAAAACTTTACTCTTCTAGACTTCTAACTTGCCAGTCTTGCAACCATTCAAGCAGGTCTCACACAACACAGAGTAGATAACAACCTCAAAGGTAGATCTTCCTTCCTACCAGAGACTTTGCTGAGCCAGGAAAAATTTGTTTTCAGTGGAAAATATACACTGTTAACTTTCTCTTAGATGGAACTGGAGAAGAAAGCTTCATCTAGTCCTGCTCTAAGCTCCTGCTTCCCAGCTGAATCCAGAGCCCAAATTACAGCAGCGTGAGTTGGTTATTTTGCCTTTCCCAAAAGGCAGAACCCATCAGTAGTCACCATAGCAATTCCATGTGTCTCCATTTAATAATTCAGTCTCATCTCATCCATAAATGGATAACTAGCATCAAGGAATGCTCAGAAGCAGTTTACTCATTAGTCCTTCAGTCCACTGATTTTGAGAGCAAAGCCTTCTAAAAGTGCACATGCCTGAACTGGTACTCATCATCAGACCAGCTGTATCAGTACACAATACTTATGAGACTCTAGAGATGGTGACTAGCCATAATCCTTTATTATGAGCTATTCCTTTTGCAGATTTTAACTTCAATAATTTCAGTTACCTTGCTTACAATGGGATCCATACACAATTATACTAGCACAACTGAGTGAACAATGAAATGCAGCATGTGGCAAGAGCTTCTTAAATCAGCTTTTTTATCCAGCTAGCACACTGAGAAATTCAGCTGTGACTCATCTTCTTTCTGAAAAGCTTACTAATGCTCAGCATCTTAACACTTCTGATTGCAGGTCCTCCCCTAGAGATCTGAAGTTCTACCTGAAGAGGCATTGTTAAAGATGGAAGTGTCACTACAGTGAGTGAACCTAGAGTGCCTGATGAATTTCAACCAGGAAAAAACACCCAACTTCTTCATCTTATACCAATGAGTAAGCCTGAAATTACAAGTGTGTAAATATTCATGATATTTAGTTGGACTTTTCCAGAAAACAGAATCCCATACACCTATAAAAGACCTTTGCATCTTAATGTGAGAAAGAGATGCTCAGAAATTATGGATACAATATTGATCATCACAGCATGATTCATCACTTGTTTAAAGGGTACAGGATTCCACCCTATCTCCTTAAAGTTAATTTTTTGTCAAAGTACTACTTAACTACTTGGCATCAGCTATATATGTACATGTAGTTGTCCTGCAGAATATATGCTAATATCAACCAATTGAAAAGTAGTCATTACAGTCTACTGTCAGTAGGTTAAATTAATTACTAGTGAGGAATTCAATAAAAAACTTACTCCAATTAAGTAGAGTATACTGTAATAATATTTTAGGTTTATACAGCACTTTACATTTGGCGTTTGACCAATTAGGCTGAGAGAGCCATGCTAAATCACAGCAGGCCCCTTGGAAAAAGGGCAGCAGCTAACTGTCAAATTATTCTACCTCACAGTGGGGAATTTCTCACAACAACAGTGGGCAAAGTCCTATTCTCACATCATGCAACAGACATTTTTCAGGTTTTGAAGAAAAACAACATGACTCCAGAATTATATTGATCTCAATTCTCTTCAGTAGCCTCAGTATTTGATCCATTATGGTGTTTCTGTCTGTCATACCACCTAGAATGCCTATAATGGGGCTAAAATCGAAATGGTATGGCTCAAATTTGAAGGGACCCTAAATACTTCAAACCTGTTACTTCAAACCTGTTTTATAAACTAGTTACGTCACAAAAGAATACAAAGGTTTTTGTGGCTGCGCTCTGTCACAGGTTTTTTTAATCCCTCAAAAAAAAACATGTCTTAAAAAAATATGCCCCCTCCCACTTTTTTTTTATTAAATCTTTGAGGCTTTTCCTATGCATTCAGCAAAAAGTAGCAAAGTTTAGCATCTAGATATCAAAAAAAAATTCATCCCTCAATCTCAGTCTGTAGATATGTGTGCTCATTTTGTGTCCATTTAACTGAGAAATGACAGTCATGGTTTTAAGATCTGTCATTGCACAAAAAAAATGTGTTTTATCCTGTTATGAAATTGTTAAATGGTAAAGTAATTTGAGAAATTGTTTTGTCAACAAAGCATATTGTCTATCAGGAATATATGGAAGAAAATAAAAGAACCACCCCATTTCATTTTCCTTTCTTTCTTTTTTCTTTTTTTTATTTCTAAGTCACAGAAGTACTCAATGAACTCAGCTAAATTGGAAAGAACTAATTGCTATGGTTAGTAGACTGAAGCCACTGCAGGTGTGAGGTTTAATTGAAAGGCAGATGCCCAAAGACAGCAGGTAGAGATGGAAATTAGGTTAGGAAAAGAACAGGACAAGGTGAATGCAGAAATCTGAAACCTAAATAAAACCATACACATTTAAAGTGTTTTTCTGTGGTCCATTCTGTGGTAAATTATGTCTGGTGGTTTGCATTTTGGAAGAGGTAATGATTTTGCAGTACCTGTTCTCTAATAAGCACAATTATTCTTCTCCTGATATTCCCTTTTCAGAAAAAAAAATACTTTTTCTTGTTGTAATCTTTGCTGCAGTCCCAGCTCTCAGGCTCTTCTCCTTTCTCTGCAGCACAGTCCTCTCTCTCTTCTCAGGGGCTCCTCTTGGGCTCTTGACCCACCCCTATTTATCTCAGTTGCCTTCACGAGCTACAGCTGTTGCCCAACTAAGGACCCTGCAGCTGCAGCTCATTTGGAGCAACTCAGAACCACAAGGTCTTACAATACAACATATATTCAGGCCCCCACATTTCCCCCTTTTCTTTTAACAATTATACAATTATAATATACACACAGTTCCAGCTCTCAGGCTCTCTGGCTGCCATACACGTACAGTCCCAGCTCTCAGGCTGCCACAGCTCTCGGCTGTCCGGGGGATTCCATACCTTCTCCAGCTCTCAGGCTGCCTCTTCTATAGTCCCAGCTCTCTGGCTGCCATACACGTAAAGTCCCAGCTCTCAGGCTGATATTCCAAAGTCCCAGCTCTCAGGCTGCCACAGCTCTCGGCTGTCTGGGGGATTCCATACCTTCCTTTGATGTTTGGCTGCATGTTCTTCTTCACACGGGGCCACCAGTTGTCGCAATCTTTGCTGCAGTCCCAGCTCTCAGGCTCTTCTCCTTTCTCTGCAGCACAGTCCTCTCTCTCTTCTCAGGGGCTCCTCTTGGGCTCTTGACCCACCCCTATTTATCTCAGTTGCCTTCACGAGCTACAGCTGTTGCCCAACTAAGGACCCTGCAGCTGCAGCTCGTTTGGAGCAACTCAGAACCACAAGGTCTTACAATACAACATATATTCAGGCCCCCACATTTTCTTATGAATATATTATCATTTAAAGCTGCTGTTTGGCATACATAAGGGGGTATTTTTATTTGCCCCCTATATGAATTAATGATGTTATATGTTACTAGCTAACCTTCCATCAGGAAATATATCCTATTGCTCACATATTGTTAAAATTAATCATCTAAAAGGAAAGGCTAAGTGCTTCAATCACAACTACTTCTAAAAGCAATTTAACAGCGTTTGTTTTCAGGGGGGAAAAAGTTATTATGTTAATAGGAAGATCTGCAATCATAACATAATGAGGTGCGTCGGGTTCAAATTGTTGTTGCAGCACTGCTGAGCACTAGTGGTAGGACACAGCTTGTACTGGGAGCCAAAAAACAACATTTGGCCAAGATTATCACAGAACATGCTAAGTTGGAAAGGACTCACAAGGATCACACCCTGCCCTGCACAGGAGACCCCAAGAGTCACACCATTAGGGCTGGGATTACTGTCCAAACACTCTTTAAACTCAGTCAGGCTTGCACAGCATCAAAAAAGTTTGGTTTAAATCAATGTCCTCTCCGTTTAGCTGGAAAATTTAATTGAATGCTAATGTGGATCACTAAAAGTATTCATACCAAATTAAAAGCAAAAATATTTCTTAAAATACAAATAAACTATTTTGTCTGCTTGACTAGTTTATTAAATCTCTGTTTCAGCTGATCTTCAGTTTGGGGTAGAAATCTGTAGATAATCTTTTCCTACATTGTCAAAGCTGAAAAAGCATGGAGATAAAAAATTCCTGAAATGCTGCTCACTGTAGCATGATGTTACACGTTTTTTTGACCCCGAAAATATTGTTAGATTATGTGATAAAAGTCTTGCACTGCACATGTTAAGGGTTCCAAAACAGCAGAACAGAATGTGGGGAAAACCCCAGTTACCCAGTCAGAGAAATAACACTTTACTTCAGCTGCTCCCAGATCTGTCAAAGGAGAGTCATCAGCTCTGTGGGGTGGAAGTCATACCCTCAGTGAGAAGATTTCTGTTGTGTGAACGTTTGTGTGTGTGTCTGAGTACTGCAGTCATGCGTCACAGGGGCCATGTGTGAATATCTCTCTGCAGGGCCAGAAACCAAAGCATGGTGTAACATCCACGCAAACTAGCTACTGAGTGGGACAAGCATCATGGAAGCCAAGTGTCCAAGTGGCCTTAAGTCTGGGAATAATACATCTGTGAGTGTCTGTGCCTGTGTGGGATGTATCATTGAACTGCACTGCATCATGCGTCATCCTCGGGTAGAGAAGACAACACGATCTTTAAGGAAGCTTGAAAATGCTTTGAGAGCCAGGAGAAAAAATGGAGAGTGTTGTAGTAATGTGCTTTCCTCCAGCTACCCTGCAAATTAAAATTTTATTCTCCTATTTCACCATGATTATTAATAATTTATAACTGATTGTAATCACAAACTAAAATTAATGACTTACCTTCCCACTACAAAAAAAGTACCTGATGGATAGGACTAACACAGGAATACTATTATGAACACTTTTCATTCCTAAAAGTTATATGCAGCTGAGAGCCTGAAAAATAACCACAGGGATCCTTTGCAGAGCTTACTTCTCTGTAATATAAAACGTGTGTGTGAAAATCCTATAAAAGTAATACAAAAAAGTCCTCTTTGATCAAGGATGCTGATCATGAACACCTACATCTAACTCGGTTTCTCTGACACATTTGAGGAATTGCATGTCTCAAAACTACAGAAGCCTTTCTAAAACATTACAATTAATTTACCCAATACAATAATTGTAGAGATCAAATTAGGGGGGGAAAGGATGATGATTTCTAATACGGTTATATTTCATATCCTATATAGAAATTATAAGACATTTATCAAAAATTATTTTCTTACCTAATCATTCAGACTCTGAATGTACACACATGTGGGGAATTTGAAAACCATCATGAGCAGCATTTAAAACTGTGCAGAGGAGAATAGGCATTTTTAATTGCAAATTTATCAAAATCTTCTGATAAGGTTGCCGCTTTTTCATTTTGGTGCAGATTATAAAGATAATTCATTGTGCACTAGCTAGCTGATTAAAAGCTTCTTTCAATTTTCATATGAACTTAATAGATTCCAATCTTACCTAATTACGTCTATATTGCACTCTTAAACAGAGTAAGAATAAGAAATATTTGAAAAATAGTGTAAGGGAACAAACATTAATCCTTCACCAATTATGTATATTCTATTATTTTTCTCTAGATGTTCACAAAACTGACTTTGTTTTTAGAATTTACAGCCTAACCAAAAAATAAAATGAGACTAACTAACCATGGCTTGCAGGAAACTGTCTCCATTGCAAATGAGGTGCTAACTGGAGTATATACAGCTGTGCTTGGCCCTGATAACATGAGCAATTCTGAATGAATTCTTCCTTAGCAACTCCGGAACTCTCAAAAACTTCCAGAAAAATGTTCAAACAGCAACATTAGACAACATAAAAAATACATAAAGGCAACATGGAAAAGAAACAGAAAAGAGCTAGGATATCAAAGAAAAAAGAAAATGCATTTGCTTTTTAAAACTTCTATGTAGCAAAGAAAGTTTTCATAAGCATTATTGTATTTTTTAAAAAGTTTACTACAGCATAGTTTGATCTACTAAGAGTTAGTAAATACAACCTGAGGAATGCCTATTTAATATTAATATTCCTTATTGTGAAATTCTTTGGGGCCATTTTTCTTGGTGAATAAAAGAATATTCTCAAATCCTGTTTCTGCTACAGAAATTAAATACAAAAGCCAATTTTTGTAATTTTCAACACAGAGCTACTGATCCTTTGAAGCATTAAGCTTTTCTTTAACAAATAAAGTACAGCTGACCAGCTACATGATGATAGTTCAAGGTATCAACAAAATGTCCTTCTGTGCTCTTTAAATAATATCTCACCACAGCATAAAATGTCTGAATACTGAGATCTTTTAAAAATGACAGTACAATCCATGATGCCCCAGAATCACCTGGTATTTCCTTCACTCATTTCCTTACCTTTTAGTGCACAATAACTTACCTTACACAAGAGAGAAAACCTATCCAAATATTTACCAATTCCAAACTTTCTTTTACAGGAGAATATGGCTGTTCCAAGTCTACTAACAAAAATTTTAACCTATTCAATCACTGTTAAAATCTGCACTGGGCAGATTTTATTGAATAGTTCCACTGAATAATAGCCATCATTGGGAAACTTATGGTGTCTCTTCTAGGTTTCTGAGCAGTTTCAGAAGATCATAGTCACCCTCTGTACATAGAGAATTACAAAATGGTATGGGAAATCCAAGCCCTGGAAAATTTCCTGGTGCAAACTTGACAAGTCAGCCTGTGCACTTCCCTGGGACTGACCAGAAAAACACCTGCTGGTGGAATGTGCTCAGAACAGAGCAGCTCATCTGAGTGTCAGCAGCAGCTGCAGCTACAAGATTCTCAGCAGTTGTGTTTCCATGAGCATTTAGGTACATGACTTGCACAGCCACTTAATCTTAGTCATATCTCTTATAACTAATCAGAAACTGAGACTAAAGTTTCTCTTTTTCTGAGCTGTCACATTTTCAGGTGTTCTAGTGGAGACGTAGAGCCTAGTGGAAAATAACATATTTTTGCACAAAAACCAAAGATATATAATACGTACTTGAACACAATTTCCCATGTTTGCAATTGGTACTTTCTGGTTATTGGTCTCATATTTGAACATGATGAACATTTGGACTGTGCAATAATTCCTCTTATTGCTAAGATGACTATATTCCTGTTAACAATTTAAAGGGATACAAGGACACATAGATTTTTTTGCAGTTTTAGTGGCTTTTATATTTTATTTTCCAAAGGCCTTTCATCTGTGAGGATTCTGAAGGGCTTTGAACCTTGATCTGAAAGCCTGGAATTTATGTTCTGTATTGTGGTACACCAGGTTAAATCCCAAATATAATGTCACTGTAAACATATTTCAAATTCCTAGACACAATTTTTCCTGATTGCTTTTTCTCTAGCACCCCATTTCAAAAATTCCTGCTTTCTTCTAGCTCTTCCTGCTCGACTGCAAGTTTATGCCAGGTGCACCTTCTTCTGACACTAGTGGCAGCACAAATGCTTTATGGGATCTTACTGATACACAGTTAATTAACTGAGAAAAAACGAAAGAGGAAGAAAAAAAGAGGAAAGGGGAAAGGGGAAAGAGGTAGACATGAGAGGAAAGAAGGGGAAGGGTCTCTAACCTTGCTGCCAAGGTTCATGGAACTATATTCTAAATCAGAAAGTTCACAAGTTCAAATTTAGCTGGGAAATGAAGAACTAGCAAAGCCTTTCAGCCAGCCCTTTTTAGCACTCAATAAAAATTAATTTTTCATGTCATTTGATTAGCTACAGGTAGGCACATTACAACTAATTTTCAGTTTAAGTTAAAACTCCACAGAGACCTCTGGTTTTCAGTGCCTGAACTGGCATCTGACAATTTGTGAGGTGTCAGGTGAGTACTGATGAGGTCGAGAACTAGGTGTTGTCTTGTTAATGTGCTTGGCAGGGAAGCAGAACAAATTCACAGCAGGAAAAGCCTGTAGTAACTCTTGATTGAAGATACACCTCGGACTGGATGATGTATTTCAGAGATCTGAATGCAGCAGTTTAAAACTGGACTTGGACTTTTAACATTACGAGGAAGGAAATTTATGATTGCAATTTCAGATTTTGAACTGGGTTTAAACAGTACACATTGTAATGTAATTAAAAGCTACTTTTTTACACACTTAAAATGGATGGCTTAAGTCTGAGACTATAACTGGAAATATTAAAAAAATTAACTTTAATTTAAATTACAGATATTTCAGGAAACAAAAGGACTATTAAAAGGAAAAAAATTACAAAGAGGCTCTGAACTCATAGTATTACTAGCGTTTACATGTTTCACTCTCAGATAATCTGAGCAGGCAATTTAAAGAATTTTACAGTTCTTTGTAGTGGTTGATAACTGGATACTATGCACTTTTGACAGGAACATTCCAAAACAGCTTCCTTACACAATTCACCAGAAATCAACAAATAAAACTATAAATATAACAGAGGTAAATTCTCTACTTCCCTAATTAATGAATTAATTGATTTTTTTTTTTTGTGCCACCACTTGCATGGATTATTTTGCATGCAGCCAAATATTTTAATGCAGTTGTCTGTGCTGATTCTTGATGTATTTTGACTTTGCAAAACACAGACAAATTGTGGTCTTTCTCAATGACTGATATTTTATGCATTAAACATGTAATCATGTGGCAATTAAGGATAGTGAAATTAGAATAGTATGATAATGAAGTTCACTTTGAAACGGCATTTGATAAACAACCTCTGTGCAGGATCCCGTAGCAAATATTTTTGATTGCCTCTTTTGTTTAAAAGAATTTCATTGCTTGAAGATCATAGGAAAGTGTTTGTGAAAGACAGACATTATTAAAGACACCAGAGAGGATGTGCCCAAACCAAGGATGGTGTACATCACAGAATTTTGTTCATTTATATAGAACCATAGAATCATTTATTTTGTAAAGGACCCTTAAGATCATCAGGCCCAACCATCAAACCTAACACTGACAAATCCACCATCAAACCACACCCTAAATGCCACATGTACATAAAATCTTAATACCTTTAGGGATACTGACTACACCACTTATATGGGCAGTCGGTTACAATTCTATAGTACAGTTTTGATGAAAAAATTTCTTCTAATATCCAATCTAAACCTGCTCTGAAATAACCTGAGGCCCTTTTCTCTTATCCCTTCATTTGGTGTATGGCAGAAGAGATAAGCATCACCTCACTCCATTTCCTTGTCGGGTAGTTGGTGAGAGTGATGAGGTCCTCTCTGAGCATCCTTTTCTCCAGTCTAAACACGTCCAGCTCTCTCAGTGACTCTTCATAGAACTTGTCCTCCATATCCTTTACCAGTTCCATTGCCCTTCCCTGGGCAATGCTCCAGCACCTCAATGTCCTTCTTAAATTGACAGTCCCAAAACTAAGCACAGGATTCAAGGTGCTGCCTCACTAGTGCGGGGTGCAGAGGGGCAATCACTGCCCTGCTCCTGCTGGGCACAGTATTTCTGGTCCAGGCCAGCATGTCATTGGTCACCCTTCCCCTTGGGCACATGCTGGCTCATGTCCAGCTGCTTCTGACCAGCACACCCAGCTGCTTTCCAGCCACTCTTCCCCCAGCCTGTAATGCTGCCTGGGATTATTGTGACCAAAGTGCAGGGCCTGGTTTGTAGTCTTGTGAATCTTGTACAGCTGGCCTCAGTCCATCAATCCAGCCTGTCCAGATCCCTCTGCAGAGTCTTTCTACCTTCCAGCTGTTCAACACTCCAACCCAACCTGGTGTCATACGCAAACTGACTGAGGGGGCACTAAATCCCTTTGTCCAGATCATAGATGAAGGGGTTAAACATGATGGCCCCAACACTGAGCCCTGTGAAACAACATTCATGAACAGGTTTCTGTTGGATGTAACTCCATTCCTCACCAATCTCTGGGCCTGGATCTTCATCCAGATTTTATCCAAGGAACTGTACACTTGTTTAAGCCATGAGCAGCTCATTTCTCCAGAGGATACAGTGGGAAATGTTGTTAAAGGCTTTACCTTTATCCAGGTAGACAACATCCACAGCTTTTCCCTCATCCACTAGGTTGGTCACCTTGCCATGGAAAGGAATAAGGTTGGTCAAGCAGGACCTGCCTTTCTTCAACCCATGTTGGGTGGATTTGGTCGTCTGGTTGTTCTGCACATTCTCATGATGGCACTCAAGATGATCTGCTCCATGATCTTCCATGACATTGAAGTCAGACTAACAGGCCCACAGTTCCTTGAATCCTCCTCTGACCCTTTTTGTTGCTGTGTGTCACATTTGCTAATTTCCAGATAACTGGGACCTCCATAGTTAACCAGGATTACTGATAAATGATTGAATGTGTCTTTGTGAGCGCTATCATTTGAATTTATCTGCAATTAAGTAATAAAAGTAACTGGATGATTTTTAAGGTCTCTTCAAACCCAAACTATTTTATGATTCTATGATTCTGTGATTCTGTGATTCCATTATTTCTGTTTAAATAACAAATAAACAACTATACACTAAGAAGGGGCAGCAAATGTTCAAAAACAAATATTCTGATTTCTCTTCTGTTGAATTCTTGTGATTCTTCTTTGAATGATATTCATAGGGTGTGTCTCCTCTCCAGATTTCATGCAGGTGAGAAACATGCTGTTGAAGATATTCTCCTGGAGATAGATCCCACATACCACAATTCAGTTTGCATAGTACAGTAGTCTTGAAGAAGTAAACTTTTGCCCTTTTAGATGAAGTTAATCTGGTCACCAGCTCATCAGATTTAACAGAACTATTCCACAATACCCTAAAATCCTCATAGTGTAGGTGCTGAGTTTTCACTTCATTCACTCTACTGATGGTGTTGCGTTGTGTGCTCTTACATAGCTGGCCATAAGATAAAATAAATTGTATCTGGAAATTTATGAGAGGCAAAAAGTACTGATTAACTCCACTCTACAAATTTTATCAAATTTTATAGCTTTCAAAACTTTTTAGAAAAGCTCAGCACTGGCAAGGATAGGAATCTCCATTTATCTTTGTTAGACTTGCCAGATTCTTTTGATGCCAAGATTCTCCTATACATAATCCTTTTAAGCTTAACCTTTACAAGCAGTTGCAACATTAAATCATAACATAGAAAACTTCTCTAAAAATCTTTGTTCAATTGTTTCTAACAGCATTCTTCGTAGTGCCAACTCAGAGAGACAGCACCTTATCATATATTCATGATTCCAGAAATCAGGATTGCCAGTGCTGTGAATGTTCTTGTACTGCTGTGACGTAGGAGGAACAAGCTGGTTGTGAGTTACTGATCTCATTCTTCCCTTATTCCATTTTCTCTCTTATCAAAACATTATGTGTTCAATTCACACATAATTTCAGCAAGCAATATTCAAAGTATTCTCTGAAACTGAAGGTTTTGTTTCCAATTTTGCTTTCAAAAGAACCTGCCACTATTGCATCTTCCCCTAAGTATGAAGATATTTACATCTATTGAGTTAAAGATGAGGAGTATTAAAAACTAAAACTGAATAACAACTTTTTTCTCATTTTTATTTTCCCTTATATTTTAAAACCAGATCAAATTCAAAACAACAACAAAATAAAACCACTTGCCAAATCTTTATTTGAACCATTTTCTTTTTAAAATGCCTGTTCTCTTCATATTTCCCAATTTATTTTACAATTTCTGTTAAAAATACAAAAGATTATATTGAGAATTTAAAAAATAGTTTCAAATAATATTGTGGAAATTCATCCTAATTATAAGTTATGCTTTTAACATATCTATGTTCAGAAAACCAATTTTTTTCTCAGAAATTCAAAATGCATACTTTAAAAATATAAATTTTTTCAAAAAATATACTTCTTTCCTTTCTACAAAAAGACTTACTATAGAAAAATAACTTACGAAGATGCAGAAGTAACTTCCTTTTCCTATTAATTAAGTTCTAAATACTGATATTATTAATTTATAATTATGTAAGCAAGGTGTTTAGTTTTGTTTTGCTTCCTATTTCTCATCTATTGACCCAATAATAATGCAGTAAAATATGAAGGGAGCAATTCCAAACTCATCTATTTTGATATTTGTCTAAGATAGGTAAATTTCAGATATGACAGGACATGGCTTACAAATTTAGCAGGTGGCCACAACAGTTCACAAACTGTTCTTCAGATGTCCAGTGTAAAAATAATAAAGGCTGAAATGCTTCTGCTGTTAGTGCCAATAGGAAATCTCCACATTGTGAATCAGACTGAGCATGCATGGAAAACGATCTGACCACAAAACCTGCAGCCAGAAATAGAACTGAGCATGTGTAAACTACATGTGAGAGTCAGAGGAAATTAAAATTTGAATTATATGTTTGTTTTAAGAATTTCTCAGGAAATTAATGGAACTAATGTTCTATGTTTACTGATTCAGAGAAACAAAACTAAAATCATTATCTAAAAAATGCTTCTCTCATCCCTCTTTCTCTTTATTAACAAAGTGGGTTTTCCCCACCAAAAAAAAAAAGAGAATTGGTATTTTCTTCAATTGTTTCTAACTATAAGTGAATCAAAATAAGAAAAATAACACTAATGACACATCTAATAACATCATCAGTTCAGCATAACTTTTGTGTGAAATCCCAAACATCAAATATTTACTGTAAATAGCATACAACAAAGCCAAAATCAGAAACACTTTAAAAATATGCATGGAAAATCACTCTCACAAGAAAAAGGCTTTCTCCCTGCTCACACTGCGAGGGTCATTATTACTGCTTACAATTACTTCACCACATTCTCTGATATGTCCTCAGGAGGGAATGTAGCTGGGAATAGGCTGTATGAATTTTTTGTGTTGTGGGAGTGTGCACTATTTTCTGTGACAAGCCAGGGAAGTCGTTATGTCACACAATTAATGCCACATGCAGTGCCATCAATTCAGGCATGTGCAGCAAGTCTGTCACTTCCCTGAAGCACCAGTCCCACTGTGTCTTTGCAGATGGATTGTAAAAAATCTGGCCAAGATGGCCAGAAATGTTACAGTAGATACAGTAGATAGCACATTATTACAGAAATAAATAGAATTTACATCTCCAGCTAAACTTAACTGTTCTCTTTATAGATCTTTATGTTCTGTTTCAGAATTTTGGCCCAGTACTCGGAAAACATAATTTGCTGTGCAGAGATATATATTTAGGGTTTTACGAATGGGAATTTATGTAAAAAGTTTTTGCATCAACCACTAAAGGTGTTTTGTTATCCAGTATTTGCTTGGTTATTTTTGCCTGAAGTGACCCTTAATTTAGTAATATTTTTCTTTCACTTTGGAGTTTTCAAGGATTCAAAGGCCTTTTCTTAATACCAAAATCTTCTGAGGGGCCCTTCTCTAAAACACGAAGCTATGTTGTCTCCAAGAGGATGTCTTAAAAATTACCTACTATTCTCCGAAACAAAAACATAAATATGTATATATTTGAGTGTACCTTTCAGGAAAAGGAATGAAATCTTGTGATTTCAATGAGGATCTGGTGGGCAAGCTTCAATCCATTTCCCTGCACTTCTTGTCATCCCCGTTGCTTTTATTGCTTTCACTGTATTTCAGAATTTTCTATTTTTTTTTTTTCTCATTTCATTTCTTCCATATGTTCTCCTGTCTCTTTGCTTAGCTTTCTTCCCTGATTTGGGGATTTTGATGGGAATAATTTTGGCAAGTTTCAATGTTTTTCATTGCCCCTCATTTCATCTCAGTAGATTTGGTTGTACTCTGGCCACTTGCAAATTTTCTGGATTTTGATCATATCTCCTTGCCATAATGTTTGCCACTTTCTTGTCCGATTTCAATATTTCATTCCCTTTTCTGAAATAAATATATATATAAATATAAATATAAATATAAATATAAATATAAATATAAATATAAATATAAATATAAATATGTAGATACCTATATATGTGGAATTAGAAGCTGGAATAAAGAAAACTAATATTTTAGTATCAAAGTTTATTTAGAAAGTAAATGCAAAACTAATTGTAAAAGCATTTGTTTTGTGAACCTGGACATGGGACAACTGTATTGGGGCAGAAAACACCCACATTTGGTCGAAGCAGAATCTTTCACATTCCAGATGCCACATTCTTTCTTAGAATGAAGTATTATTCATCCACATAAACAGAAAATCAAATGTGCATTTTAAAATGTTCAATATCCTCATGTCTGCTGCCTTCAGGTGGACTGCAAAAGCTCTTGACCTCAGCCTCTGCTTCAAGAGATGTTAAAGAAGGGTTGGAAGCCGCTCCCCCAACATCTCAGATGAGTCAAAGGACACAAATGACTGAACTACCTGCAGCAAATATGTGAGCATGCTTCCCACACCTCTCTCTCCGTCTCAACTACCTGCTAAAAGAATCTTAGGGTGTCCTGTGTGATTGGCTCAAGGTTCCAGATTGGCAACAATGAAATTCCAAGATTGATTGTTTTTTACAGATTCTTCATTCTCAAATAACCTCTTTCCTGACACCAGTAACTTGCAATAAACTCAACCAAAATATCTGCTTTCCAAACTTGAACCTTGTTTCAGAAAAAGTTCTGTTGGTTGATCTGACCCTTTCTGAGATACCATACCACTGCAGACCTTGTTTTTCAAGATCTGGGATGCTGTTTTGAATGGTAAAATGGGATATAGGATGTTTCCAGCCAGCTGATGGCCAGCTTTGCTATGATGCACTTGATGCTTGCCTTGGTGAGCTTGCAGCAGTGTGACATATTTATGTCCAACAGCAGCTATCCCCTGTACCATGTTGGCTTTAGTCATCTGACTTACTTGATTATGGCATGTTTTGCATTCATGTATAATGCCTGCAATGGTTTCAGCTGGCAGGTTCACTCTCAACCATAGCCCACATCCATGTTGCATTCCTCTCTAGAGCCCACTGAGCTATGTATAGCTCACCCTTGTGTTTCCAGTCTGGGTTTCCCTGAGACACTTTCATTCTTATGCTCAGTCATATTTATGATGCCTTATTCTTCAAGCAGTGTTGTTAATTTCACCAAGGCTGTTGGAGGAACTGGACAATATTCAGTAAAATTAAAGAATTAGATACCATAAGAATTTATGGCAAGAAAATGACAGTTTAATTTACCTAGCTGCTTCAGATCAGATATAAATTGTTTATATACTATAACACTTTTTAAAATATTTTCCTATCCTTGTGTCCCTGAATTTACTAAAACTGAAATGGAATTCTTTCACTATCAAACACAGGTTCTGTACCTGAAGAACGAAACAGGTGAAAATAGAAACATGATTTCCATGCACAGAAGTTGAGTTGCCATTTGTGTTAATGCCTTCTACTGATATTAAAGGGAAATGTTCCTTAATTTTCCTGATCACAGACATAGGAAGACTGAAGAAATAACGTAAGGAGGCATGATTAAAATATACCAGCAATTTTGAAATTCTGCCCTACATATTTGTTGCAACATGGGTCAGTAAACTCAAGAAAACTTCCCCTTAAAAATACCACAAAAACACCATATAAAATACTAAAAGCAAGGCCTAGGAATAAGATTAACAACCCAGACCTTGCAAACTTACTTCTGTTTGTAAGATTTTGCTTCCAAGGCTATCCTAGACCAATTATCCTTTTTTTTTGCTGCTAGTATTTAACCAAATGAGAAGGAAGCTATGGCACACACAGCTACATAATTTGCAATAGCATAGCATACATTTAAACCCACTACCAAGAAAAAACATAGAAAGCATATACTCATGAGTATTTCACAACAAAACCCTTTTACCATGTCTTAGACATTAGATTTTAATTTTTTTTAATCTAATAATCTGAGTGTATAATTAAATAATGAGCAAGTTTTTATCATACAACTATGGAAATTAGTACAGTCCCAAGCCACAAGGCACAAAGTATAGTTGGTGAATTGCAGCAAGTTCATATAACTATACCAAAGGCAAAATACATTACTGTTTTGGGAAGAACCACACATTTCATACAGCAATATATTAAGGCTGCTAAGTACATAATTGCAAGTATAATTTGACTTCATCAGGGGTTTAAGAGTTTAGATAGAAATAGTAAAAGTAAGACACTCTCACAGGCTGCAGGAAAAGTGTTATTTGAGCAGAGTTCTTAATAATTAATTAAATAATTAACTTGCCTCCTTATCCTCAAGTTTCTCACTGAATGGGACTGCTACAGATGCAACATTTCTTGAATGGCAGTACCTTCCTTGAAAGTCTAAACCACAGGGAGCAGGTACATATCACTCCATGACAGCATCAGCTTGCTAAGAAGGAGTGGTTATGAGAATGAAACAGTTGTCATACTTGTTATCAAGTACATTCATTTATTATTTAAGAAGACATAGTTTAAAAATTATTTAATAAAACTCTTCAAATAGAATAATCAAACATCTGCTGTA
Organism: Zonotrichia albicollis; assembly: GCF_047830755.1. Lineage (NCBI taxonomy): Eukaryota > Metazoa > Chordata > Aves > Passeriformes > Passerellidae > Zonotrichia > Zonotrichia albicollis. The sequence goes on from NC_133819.1 coordinate 136,480,646, forward strand.
AGGTAATTTGATTCAGAATTTTCAAATTATTTTTTGCCTCAGTCTTCACTGACAAGCGCTCCAGTAAAACTGCTCCAGTCACGGAGGCAAAGGCAGAGATGGGGCAATGAAGATCCACCCACCACAGGGGAAAGTCTGGTTCACAAACATCTAAGGAACCTGAAGTTGCACAAGACTAGGCATGAGACTTGACAAGATGCATCTGCAGGTCCCAAGGGAATTGGCAAAAGTGTCAAAGCCTCCATGCATCCTATTTGAAAACTCATGGCAGTCCAGTGAAACTCCTTCTGACTGGAAAAGGGGGAACGTAACCCCTGCAGGAGAACTGCAGACCTGTCAGTCTCACTTCTGGGCTTGTTGAGAGCATGGAGTGGATTCCCCTGGAAATTCTGTTAAGATACATGGAAAATAAGGAGGTGACTGATACCAGCCACCTGGCTTCACTAAGAGTAAATTGTACCTGGAAAATTTAGTGGCTTCCTTCTACAAGGAGGTTACAGCATTGATCTATGAAGAAGGAGCAACTGACATCTTCTTTCCAAAGTTGGGCAAAGCATTTGACATTGTTCCATATGACATTCTTGCTCTAAACTGGAGAGAGACATGAATTTGATGACTGACCATTCAGTGGATAAGGAACTGGATGGATGGTCACACTCAAAGATTTGCAGCCAACAGCCTGATATCCAAATAGAGATCAGCGGCATGTGGCATTCCTCAGGGCTTTGTAGTGGGACTGACACTTTTTAATGTCTTTTTCATCAGCATGGACAGTGGGATTGAGCTCACCCTCAGCAAGTTTGCTGACAGCACCAAGCTGTGTGGTGCGATCACCATGCTGGAGGGAAGAGAAGCCATCCACCAGGACCTTAATAGCCTTGAAAGGTGGGACTGTGCAAACCCCATGAAGTTCAACAGGGCAAAGGGCAAGGTGCTGCACCTGTGTCAGGGCAATTTGAAGCACAAAAACAAGATGGATGGAGAATGGATTGAGAGCAGTCCTGATAGAATGGATTGGGGGTGTAAAAACTCAACATGACCTGCCAATGTGCTCTCTCAGCCCAGAAAACCAAATGTATCCTGGCTGCATCAAAAGAAACTCGACCAACAAGTTGAGAGAGGTGATTCTTTCTCTCTACTTAGATCTTGTGCAACTCCACCTAGAATATTGTGTACAGCTCTGGGGTTCCTCATGGATTTCTTGTACTGAGTCCAGAGAATAGTCACAAAGATGATCAGAGGGCTAGAGCACCTCTCCTATGAGGAAGGGCTAAAAGAATTGTGATTGTTCAGCCTAGAGAAGAGAAGGCTCTAGGAGACCTTCTAGCAGTCTTCCAGTACCTAAAAAGATGAAGAGGGACTTTTTACAAGGACAGGTAGTTATGGCTTTAGTCTCAAAGAAGGTAAGTTTAGTTTAGATATTAGGATTAAATTCTTTACTGTGAGGGACGTGAGACACTGGAACAGGTTGCCCAGAGAAGTGGTGGGCTGTCATCCCTGGAAGTGTTCAAGGCCAGGCTGGATGGGGCTCTGAGCAGTCTGGTCTAGTAAAAAGTGTCCCTGTCCAAGTCAGGGGAACTGGATCTGTACATTCTTTTAGGTCCCTTTCAACCCAAACCATTTTATGACTCTATGATTTAAGAGAATATGTTGGAAGAAAATGAAGTACACATTATGTACCACTGAGAACATAATAAAAAATTGATGGCATTACTCTTTAGCAAACATGAGCTTCTGTTTTAAATCTTGTCTAGTTTTATTATCTGTAGATAGGAAAATAAGTGAATTATACATGATTTTTTTTTCTTTTTGCAATGTAAACTATCACAAAAACATGGTGTAACAGGAGAAACAAGAGAAATTCCCACAAGGAAAAGAATCCATTAGAGATAGAATAATAGAAGATCCTCTTTTAGTAGGATAGGATATAAACAAGACATTTGAAAAAGTCTTTCAGCTGAAATTACTTAGTGATCACAGGCTTTGGTTCCTGCATTGGCTCTTCACTGACATAGTAGTAACAAAATAGAGTTGATGGATTATGTACAAAGGAAATTCTTCCTTTGTTGTTTTATTACAGAACATCAGGAAACAGGTTAAATACATGCTAATAAAATTTAACATTTTCATGTATTTAATACTAGCATGAATGAGTAGATTCAATACACACTAATGCTTTCATCCTCCCATAAAAAATATATGTGAACAGTTCCATGGTTATGTTTACTTTATAATGGAGGAAAATAGCAAAGACTTTCAGAATATTTGGCAACACATGCTCACACTTTATAGGCTATAGAGGAGTTTGAAACCATATGGATCCAGGTGGTTATTGTGTTTCCTCCATCCTGTAGGAATACAGAAACTGGACATGGTAAATATGCCTGGAAGAGTCATCCTCACAACAGGTAATAGGTGTTGTGCAGCTACTACCAGGCTGACTGAAATAGTCATTCTTCTGTAGCTACCTTTCTCTTGTGCATGGAGAGTAAGAAAATATATCTATATAATTATCTACCTAGATCTCAGACATTTATTACTTAAACTAATAATTTCTGTTGAACATTTCTATTCAACTTTTCTGTGGGGAAGAAACAATGAATTCCATTCCCTGGGACTTGGGGAAGTGTCTGGAAAGCTGCTTGGCAGAGCATGACCTGGGAGTGCAGCTCGACAGCAGCTGACCATGAGCCAGGGTGAGCCCAGGTGGCCAAGAAGGCCAATGGCATCCTGGCCTGGATCAGCAGAAGTGTGGCCAGCAGGAGCAGGGCAGGGATTGTCACCTGTACTCAGCAAGGGTGAGGCCTCAGTCAAATCCTCTGACCAGTTTTGGACCCCTCACAACAAGACAGACATTGAAGGGCTGGAGCAGGTCGAGAGGAGGACAATGGAAGTGAAAAACGGTCTGGAGCAAAGTTCTTATGAGGAGTGGTTGAATGAGCTGCAGTTGTCTGAAAGTTGTTACAACTTCCTCATCTAGGCCAGCCATAGTTCTGGGGACCTCAGCCTCAGCCCAGAAATGTTTTTCAGGTTAGGATTCAGATGGCCCTTCTTTATACATACTCATGTAAACTAAAAGAAAATCTATCTTTACAAGCTTGCAATATAGCAGCAGAAATAAAAGTTTTTCCTCCTGAAAAAGAGCAAAGGTATCACTTTCCTATCTTTTGACAGATTTAAAAAGTTGGGGGAAAATAAAACCCCAAACATGGCAATGTTACCACCCCTTTTCTTTTGAATAAAGAGTTTACAAAGTATACCTTATTTTCAAATTCAGTAATTTCTAAGTGTGTTTGTTTTACACAGCTTTGAAATATAGTGACAAAGATAAACTTGGGATTATCAGAATTCACCCAATGGCAGAACCACTTATATGTAGTGCTTTAAGATCTGCTCTCCTAGAGCTAATGAATTTATTGTTTAATTTAAAAAAAAAATTTCCAGCAGACTTAGAGTACTTGACAAAAATGCTTTTCTGTTCCTTTCTTCCTGATTTCTTTACCTTATCGAACACACGTTTAGGCACTATGTGGCAGGTGAACTTGTGCCACCATATAATTAATGTGCATATTAGATTAAAGAGTGCCAACAGAGGAAAAGGGCAGTTCTTAATAATGTAATAATGATTTTTTATCCTCTCTCCTCCAACACTGAGAACTAAAATTGACTCTGTATAATGCTGCCTTCATTTCTATATAAAAATCCTAGTTACTTAAACACATGTACCCTCAAAGTCATCTAGAAGGGAATGTATCCCCATTTTAAATCTGAAGTACACTGCACTTTACAGATAGGAATTAATACAGCCCCGGGAAATGGAATTCAGTTACCTCCTCTAAGCTATTGTTGTAGAGTTAATTTTGTTTCTCCACAAAGGCTTTCTTGAAGGCTAGAGCAGATGTCAAATCTAACATCCCGGCTCTCTGGGTCCTCTGGCCTCGTGCTGCTGACCCTGCCCAGACCCAGCACATCAGGAGAGTCTGCGGTGCCACACCTGTGTGCCATGCGGCGCAAGGCAACTGAACCACTGAGGTTTTGATGCTCCAGAAATCTCTGAAGCCTTGAGGCTAGAATACATTTCTCCTTCTTATGTGGAAATAGTTTTCCAACTGCTCAGCAGGTGTATAAATTTTATTATGGCGTTCAGCCCACTGCCATAACACAGACACAGCTTCAATTTACTGTTTATCTAGGCTGATGCATTAAAATTATATTGTTAATCACCTTTCATGCACTTCAGATTCATTCAAGTACATAAGCTTATAGTATGGCATTGAATTTATAAATTTATCCACAATATATTCAAGTGTTGCCAATGCTGAGTGTGCAGACATCAGAAAGAAGAAATTCATGCTTGGATTTCTCAATAATTTACTCGCAGCATGCAACCTGCTCAAACTGAAGAGCTCTAAAGAGATACAAAGTTTATTAAACACACATACTGCTTGTGTTGAATCATTGCTTAAATTTATGAAATAGAACAAGCCAAGTGTCTATCTGCACTTCATATTATAAGAAATAGAAAACCAAAATATTAGCAGTTAAATAGCTTGAACTTCATCCATGTGATTTCATAAATATGAAATTTATTTCATTGCATATCCTGAATTTAAAGTACTCACAGCTGGAAATAGCATCAATAACATCCATTTCCAGCCAGAAAAATCCGATTAGTTGTATGTGGCTAAATCCTTTAAACCCAAAATATGATGGAAAGTCCCTAAAAGAACGAATATTTAGGAATTGGACTCAATGATCTTTTGGATCCCTTCCAACTCAGAATATCCTGCTATTCTGTGAATGATTCTTCCTGATTGTTAGATTTGAGATGCATACAAGTTCTAAGAGATTTGTATTAATTTTATATTTCCCATATAATTTATCTCCAAGTACTGGCATATAAATTTAAATAATTTTTAGAACAATCAATATTTCTGCAGCATGAGATTTTCTGCAGATTCAAAAACAAATTTTTTCCTTGGTTTTTTGGCATTCCCCTGTAGAGAAGATCTTTTGTCTAATCACTATGTTTGTTTGGAAGGTATTCCTAAAAATAGGAGCTAATTAAATGATTTGTCTTCACAGCTCATCAGCTTTTATCTAATCAGAACGCCTTTGATATTGATTTCCATTTTAGTTCATCTATTTATATTTCATTTGCTTTTTTTTTTTCCTTTTTTCCTTTTTTTCCCCGTTGGCCACATGCTTGCTATTATAAGTGACAGTTTTATTTAAGCAGAAATTGTGCTTTTCTCTCTCATGGCACTTCTTGATAGATGAGACAAATATACCATAGAACTAAGAGCCATACACTACAGAAAAGCAGAAATACAGCCCCCATTGAATTCCTGAAGATGACTGAAGCTAAGACATCTAGGAATTGATCAGATTAATACCTAGACCTACGAAAAGAGATAATGCTAGATTATGAATCCTCACAATTTTTATTTTTTTAAAACAACTTACAACACAGAGCTCCCCTTTTTGCCCTTGTCTGGCTTCCAGGTATCCATCAAGCCTCCCGTTTCTCAACAGGACAGAAGGAATCATTAGGAAAATCTTGTAGGCCAAAATAAGGATCAGGGAAAGATCACTTATCAATCAATTACTGTCCTGAACAACATGAACTCAGGAATATTAACTGAATTTAGTGCCAATAAATAATGTAGTGGTATAGTGAGAAATCAACACAAAATTTAAACCACCTTCCCCACACATATTCCCCCTGCCTCTTCCTCCCAAACTCAGCTCATTCCTAACTCTTCTGCCTCCTCCCCTCAAGTGGAGCAAAGGATGAGAAATATGGGCTGTGATCAGTCCAATAACCTTAATCTCTGATGATTTTTCTTCTTCACACTCCTCCCTGGTTCCTGCCTGGGGTCCTTCACACAGGAGACCTGTATGATGTGGTTCTGTGTGGCCTGGCTTTCACGAACTGTCCAGCATTTTCCATGGGGTGTAGTCCTTCAGGAAGAGATTTCTTCAGTGTCAGATTTCTTAGTCAACTAAGAACTGAAAAAGATAAGGACATTTTTACTTTTATTCTCTACAACCCAATGTTCATTCTAGCAGGAAATTAGCACATTTCTATATTGCAATTTCTTTTAAGGTTCATTGTTGACTAAGTAACATACAACTAATGTTTGCTGGATGGAGTGGATTGCACAAGATTTCACACTGTGTGAATCAAAAAGCAAAAATATCAAAATTATCATCAAACAAAGAAAGGGTTTACAAAAAATCCTAAGAGAGAATTTCAATAGTGGCTCTAATCTGCAAAAATAATCTACTTTTGAATGGACCGAGTAAAAAGTAAAAGATAATTGATCCTGTCTCCTTGTCATTCTCCTCCAGGTGAACTCTTTTATTTTGATGAGAAGGCATCAAGGAATTTGAATGTACCCTTTTGTGAAGTCTCAGTCCAGGAGACATTTACAATTCATTTATTGTTTGTTTCAATGAGACAAGATATGTTAGGGACAATAATGCTTAACATGGTTGAAGGAAAGCTTAACAGCATCAATTCCAGCAGGCTGATGTAAGCTCACTGTAAGTGACAAAACCATTCACACAAAATCGAATGACTTCTCAAACTTCCAAATGCCAGTAAGAGCTATTCAGAATACACAACAGCAGGGACAGGCAATTCCAGTTTTCACAAATCATCTTATATTATCCAGTCAGTAGTTGCTGGGTGTTCAATTAATCATCCATGCTAGTGCCTATAAGCAGCCTACAACCCCTTGTTTAGTGGGAAGCAGATTATTTCCCAGAATGAACAGGCTAAAATATAATTGTAGTCTTTCCTAAATGATAAAAAGAGGTTAAGGTTAAATATGCAGCCACATGCTTTATGTAATACATTATAATAAGTAACTACAGAACTAAATATCGTTGGACTTCTGTTTTGAAAATTAAATAGAAAATGCAGAAAAAGAAAACTTGAAATTATTGGATTGTGTCTAATTATCCAGAAATTAGACCAAATAATCTTGATCCTTTAATTAAAATGGTAAAAAAAAAAAAATTTGTGAATAGAATTAAAAAATTTTAAAAAGTATTTTTTTTTCTTTCTGTCTAGGAAGGGTTAACACAAGACTTTTTTGCTATTGCCAAGGTATGGCAGCTAGATATTTAAGGATTAATTTTAAAGGGAAATGAAAAGCTTTTATATTGAAATTTGTGCTCAGAGATTTAAAAGTCAGCAATATTGTGTTCAGTTTTACAGATGGAAAAATTCTTTAAACATGACTGAACAAAACAGAAGTTTAAAGTACCTTTCTTATATAAAGCTTTACTTTTTTTCCACTTTGCAAGGGCTGATAAGAAGCATTAACAAATCTCCACCTTGCTTTTATAAGTAGTCCATATTAAGTAAATAGGGAATAAGATTTCCAAACAACTGAAGCAAGTATTTTTATGTTGCAGACAATGGGACGCATACATCTTTTCATAATTCTCATTAAAACAACAGTTATTATGCAATTGTGATTATATAGCTGTATATCACCATATACCTTAAATGAAAAGAAGGTTCTCAACATCTAAGTGGATCACTTGATATCCTACTAACAAGTTAAATATCAACCTGATGTAGTGCTGTTACTTTTTAACAAAGATTTGAAGGTAAAATATTTCCATACTCTTGCATTGGACAATTGGACATAAGATTTTAACAAGAGCAATAACTGATCTTCAATGTATTAGGTTTTGATGTAACTTGTACCTAACTAGATAAACCCTTTACTGAGCCCTTAGCAGACTGAGGAGATGTCTCCACAGGAACCAAAGTTTTATCTCAAATTATTCTTCTATAAAGTCTTCTTTAATATTTATGGGAGGGTTCAAATATTTCATAAAAACATTCGTTTTCAACTACTGGAATAAAAAAGAGTTTAGCTCCACAAGGTTTTGTGGATAGACTTATTAGGTACTTTCTTAAATCATTTAACATCAATTATTAGTTCTGCAGTGTAATCACTGGAAGAATTTATACATAAATGAATGTGATTTTTTTATGGTTTAAATGCTTATAGATGAAAATTCAAGCAAAAAACTGATGTTACAAGCTTAGCACTTAATGTGATAAATATGCCTCTTTTGATTTATTTTTAGAAAATCTGATTTCAGGTAATGTTTTATAGCTGGTAAATCATATGAAGAGCATCTATAAATAATTTGGGTGTGGTAAAATTTAGGAACATTTTAAAAAGTACTTTAAAACAGTTTGTACTTGTATCTAGATCACACAGACTAGTGTTACTTGAATACGCACATGGTGAATTGAGGTAATTTCAAAAGTGCATGATCAAGCAGTAAGTACTCCAGGATTTCAGAAAACTTTTGGTAATGTCTTTTCTACCACAGATGTTTGAAAGTCCTTGCTTTTCATTTATTCTGAATTATTCAAGGCAGAACGACATTCCAAAATCTTTGCAATCCGTGTCTTTACAAAATGGTGTAATAAATAGTATTTTAGGTTATCCCTCAGATGATCTTCAAAGGATCTTTTAGATTACGTTGCCCATTCACAGTTTAAAGAACTACAACTTGCCTCAGCAACAGAAAGAATTTTTGCAATCTCATGGCCTGATAGGCTGACAACGACATCTGGGAATATATATAAAATACTCATCCTCACTTCTATCTTCTTGACTCTATTAATGTGTCCAGGAGTTATTTCTCCTTCAGGTTTTCATTGCACCAAGTCCTACAAGACCATAGACATTGGATCGTGTACGTGGACCATACGTAAGGCCATAAACTTTGAGGTTTTAACCACCTGTCCTTATTAAAAAGCATTTACCACTGAGTGTGATGATAGAAAAGATGATTTGTGAACAAAAACAAGCCAGAATTGTTCATTTTTATAAAAGTAACTGTTCCTCTTGGCAGTGTAAATCTCAGGTATAGTTATGGCACGGGTTAGTGCCAGTAGCATTTTAGCTCTTCACTGTGAGTTTTATCTCCGTTCTGCTTGGTTCAGTAGTTTCAATCCCGTATTTCTTTGTCCTCTTTATCACTCTAGTTTATAAAAAAGATTCTATGCATTAATCTTTGCTCAGGAAAAAGATTTTTCACACAAACTAGTCCCATGAGAATCTGGATTAATTCATTTTTTCTCCAAAATTTCCAAGGTTTTCTGAGCATTCTTGACAGTGAAATCACCCAACTGGAATTACCTAAGGATTTCTGGTGGGGTTCCTGGACTTTGAATCAAGAATTACATAATAATTTATATAAAATTAATAACATATGTTCCAAAGCTACAGCCCATAATCAGCCCTGACAGACATAATTTACTGGCTGCTTCATCATAGATAATTCTAGGTATTTTTACAGCACTGTATTTGCACAGGTCTTTTGGGACCTTATCACTTTATCTATTGAAATTGAGGAAAGATCTGTGTTTCATTTAGTGCTCACAAAAATAATCCCCTGAATTTAAAATATCAGATATACTTGTCTCAAAAGTAGATGGAGGTAAATGAATGTTGAAACCCCTGTTACAGATTATATTGTGGTATACAAGACAAATAATATGCCACTTTCTTAATCTGTCCTCTGAAAGACAATCTTTAGAGACTAAAAACTTACTTGACCTTATTTGAAAAAGTATATTTTACTTACTATGCAATGAATTTATTATTTATTTCCAGGTCATAGCATCACTTTTGACTAAAACTGAAAATTGCATTTGTGTGTGAGAAAGCCTAATCTGCAAGGCATAAAGTAGCAGTGAGTTGTAAAAATCAACTTTTTTCTGTCTCATTTCTTCATGATCAGCAGTTTTTGCTTCTGTGTTGCACCATTTCATAATTCTGAATTAAGTATTATAAAAATCAATGAAGCACCCTGTCTAACGTAGTACGGATGTCCTAGTGACCAAGATATATAGTGTAATTCCCAGCTAAGTTTTTCATTCTTTCTCAAATGTGAAAGTCGCATAAAGAAGCTGATTTTCATGATTATCACTTGAGTTATGAGCTATGACTTTACATCTGTGCTTCTCATTATCACTGTAACATTATGCAAATGTAGTCCCTGCAGGCTCACATCTTAGTTCAGTCTGCCTGATAATTACATTGCAATGCTGGAATGTAAGCACCTACACATCAAGTTTCACATTTTGATTTGTCTAATAACTTTAAACATGTTATTGCAAACATTTGGCAAAATATTCCATATGAAAGCTAAATGCATATATATACAAAGTAACAAGGTCCCATGGCTGAAACTATAAATCCTTCATGCCATCACTGACATTTAGCCCCCATGGCCCATATTTAATTCATGGGTTAGTAGAGTCATGAGCAACAAAAACCTGCTACATTCTACATATTGTCACAGTGAAATATGTTCTGTAATTAGACCTGCAGTGTCAGAAGTATCATTTTGTCTACAGAAATCATGATTAATTTGCATATTCTAGACAATGCTTCATTTTGAAGTCACAGGAAGCACATTTATTACCAATTGTATCTATTTTTTTACAGATCTATAGTTTCAAGGAGGCTTGCTTTCAAAACTAGAACAAAACCAAGAAACATGGTTTAACTTTTCTCATTCCAACCTTATTTTATGTAGTAAAATAGTATAGTGACCACATCTGTAAAGAGATTCTATTTCATCCTATGTCCTGTCAGACCAATGCTACCAATGGAGAACACAGCATTGGCTATTATTGCTGTGATGATAAATAACCCCAAGAAACTTGCTCTTATTATATATTTTACATAAAAACTGTCCCCTTACTAGAATACATCATCAGAGCAATAGCTCTTTATGTCATCCATCATTTCAGCAATACTGCCTGGTGTTATTCATCATAGGAAAGAGACCCTTATAAGGCATACATCATCAGAATGATGGTCCTCCATGTACAAGGCAAAATAGCCTTTCTTGATATTGCAGGTGTGGTAGAGAATTTATGGGAAACCTTCTCATGATTTTTAAAGAAAATAATTTGTTAAAAATAACCGCACTGCCTAATGATATGTAATATGCAGAGACTTGATAGCACAGTATTAATTTATGAAATAAACCAAAATGGCTCTTCCAAGTTTCTTTGTAGCTAACAGGACACTTCTAAGGGTAAAAAACAAAAAAATATTTTTATAGCATAGTTGGGAGAGGAAACCATGTCACAAGATAGAACAGGAAAGAAAACTACAAAGCTAAGGCTCCATCAGTGAGTCAACCAACTTCACTTGTCAGAATCCAGAACTCTGAGCAGTGTTTCCTATTGTTAGTCTTTAACTGAGCCTCTGAATTAGCTCTGAATTAGCAGCTATTCTGAAAGAACAATTCTTGAACAAGGACTGTGCAAATATCTTTCATTCAGTCTAACAGAAGCACCTTGCACTGCAAAGACATGCCTTTCCAGAATTCTTATCTATGATGAACCTCTTAAGAATATGAATACGAAATTTTTCCTCCTAAAGAGCATGAAATTTACCTTTGATAGTATCTTCAGCTCCATTTTTGGAGAGAAGAATACTTTTTTTTTTCACAATGTAACTAACAAAAGACATCATACACAAATGAGATGGAGAAGAACTGTTTCAGCACCTGCAAAATCTTAATATTGTGCTGCTACCTCGGTGACAGATATGCTGCTACCTTTGCTTCCCTTTCCTGGTATTAGTTGATGGTATGCATGCTGAGGTATTTCCCTTCTTTATTAGAAAATTGAGCAATTATGTCAGGAATACATTTCATTATCATGTACATTATCTTATGCCTTTTGGATGCTATTTGAATAGATTTGCAAAATAAGTTATTAACACCTTTGAATACATGCACCAGTTGGGAAGTTCAGATTTATTTTATCTTGTCCCTATCAGTGGCAGTGATTTCTAATAAGTTCATTTATTCTTCTGGAGCCAAATTCAACTTTGAAGAACCATTACTTCAATCTTAGGGGTTTATGCCATTTTAACTAGCTTTTTCCAATTAACAACAGCACATTTTGTACTAAGCCTAGCAAGTACAATTTACATGAGCTCTACCTTTCAGGTTTATGGCCATGAACCATTCAATTTACACAATCCTACAAAGGTAGTATTGAGTCCCCATATGTTACACAAGCCACACAGCTTACTTCCTTAGCATGGTAATTAAAGTGACTGAAAGTTGTTCTGTCAAATCTAGTGTTTAAATCGTGGGTCATTCTTGGAACATTACCTGTGCATTTGCAATCACTACATTCACTATTGGCTTTGCCACCTTTAGCCTTCTTGAAACACTCAGCTGAGGCAGTTCCACATTGATAATAAGCACTGCAGAACTGATCAGTTTTACCTTGGGCAGTTCCCAGATACTTAAAAGAACAGTGCTCTTCTTTAACAGATGATCCAAATAAAGTTTAATGCTTTTAAGCCACAAATATTTAATGTCCTGGGAAGTAAAATAATTTCAGATACTTAAACTGAAAAGCTATTTCAGATGTTTTTAATGCTATTGAGCAGGAACTCAGCCATTTTCTTGAGAGAAGGTTGTATAAAACAGGTTATAGAATTTGAAGTGTGCACTATACATGAAGTGTATAGAATTTTAAGTGTCTACCAAGTGTACATTTAAGTGTCTACCACGAGAGACATTATCAAGGCTCTTTACAGAAAAAGGAACCCATTTGTTTTCATTATTATTTAACTCCCAGCACAGCAAGAGAGCAGCAGACTATTGCAATAATATTTAGTTACATCATCTTTATTATGGAATTTGAGCATAAACTTGTGGTTATGCATGTACTGGCACTTAGCGACCAGTGTCTGCTATGAATATTAAATAGAAATTTTCCTCATGATTTTTTTTTTTTTTTTTTTTTTTTTTTTTTTTTTTTAATAAAAATCTAGTTTTAGAGAATAAGAATCATAGACACAGAGAATGGTTGGGGTGGGAAGGAATCCCTGGAGATTATCTAGTCCAACCTTCCTGCTAAAGCACATTCACCAGGAACGGGTTGCACAGGATTGCATCCAGGAGGGTTTTGCACATCCTTCAAAAGGGGGATTCAGGGGAGATCCTATCACTCTCTACAGCAGCCTGAAAGGAAATTGTGGTAAGGCAGGAGTCAATCTGACTTCTCACAGGTGACAACTGGTAGAACAAGGTAAAATAGCCTCTCCTCACCAGGGGAGATTTAGATCTGATATTAGGAGGAATTTCTGAAAGGATGTTCAGACTGCCTGGGAAAGGGGTGAAATCATCACCTCTGGAAGTGTTCAAAAGGAGTGTGGGTGCAGCTCTTGGGGATATGGTTTTGTTGTGAACAGAGTGTGGCTGGGTTAATAATTAAATTCAATGATCTTAGAGGTCTTTTTCCAAACTGAATGATTCTATGATTCTGCAAGCGTCATTTGCCCAACCCAAACCTCCTTCTCAAGGGAATGTCTTTTTCTGCAGACTTGCCTCCATGTCTGGGGTTCCTAGGGATGGCCTTAGCAGCAAAGACTAAAGCAAAGAAGAAATTCAGTAACTCTTCCTTAAGCAAAGAAGAAATTCAGTAACTCTTCCTTTTCTGTGTTCTTCACCACCAGGTACCCATCTGATTCATCATCAGGCCCATATTTTCTTTAATCTTCCTTTTGATACTAATATACTTGACATCCCTTGCAACACTGAATTCCACATTGACCTTAGCCTTCCTCATCATATCTCTGCACACAGACAATGTTCCCATACTCATTCTAAGTGGCCCATCACCTTTTCCACATTCTTTACACTTCCTTCTCTTGATTTTTGTAAGAAGCTCCTTATACATGCAGTTCTCTTGGCTCCTTTTCTGGATTTCCGACTCATGGGGATACATTGCTATTGAGCCTGGAGGAGAAAATCCTTGCACATTAATCATCTTTCTTGGCCCCTCTTCCCTCCAAGCCTTATTTTCATTATATTCTCCCAAGCAGATCACTGAAAAGGATAAACCCTGGTCTCCTGAAGTCCAGGAGAGTGAGCTCCTATCTGCCCTAAAGATCTTTTCAAGGTCCCTGCAGTCCAGGCTGCCCTTGAGCTTCACATTCCCACCAGAGCTTCTTTGCTGATGAGAGCAAGGTCCAGCATAGCTCCTCACTTTGTTGGCTCCTCTATCACTTGGAGAAGGAATTTAGCAGCAATGCATTCCAGGAACCTCATGGATTCCTTATACCCTTCTGTATTGTTCCTCCAGCAGATATTGAAGTGGTTGAAGGGGGTGTGAGGCTGCCCCTATCCACAAAGGGCCTCCTCCCCCAGCCCACTTGGTCAGGCAGCGTTTAACAGACTCCATCTTAGTGTCAGCTGTCCCTGCTCTCTTTACATTAAGCATTATTTTGTAAGTATGAAGAGTGTAACATGAAAAGGATGTCCATCACTGGTCTAAGGTATACTACTTGTTCATTAATTGTGAAAAAATCAATAATAAAATACAAGAAAATACTTGGCTGCAGCTTGTTTTCAGCTATACACAACTTGGAATGTCAAGATAAAAGTTCAAGTACATTTCCTCTGATATTCCATTAGGCGCCAGAAGTAGCTCCATGCAATGTATGAAATACAAATAAAATGTTTCATTAAACGCTCTTATGCTTTAATGCAATACCTATGTAATATCACTTAGAACATTCAGGAAGTGGAATTTCATTTGAAGCAGACAGGGAATATAAAATAGTTACATTCTAAAGTAGAACTACTATATTAATGAGGGAATATCTACTCACTTAAAACAATATTCTTAAATGATGTGAGGGGAGGAAACAGTGTTTTGAAAGTTATATTCATGCCACTATATCTGTAGTAGGCCTAGAAGAATTATCCTTTATTTTCTGGTTTCTAATCAAAATTGTGGGAAAATTCAGGTATAGTTGTAATCAGTATTCAGCCATTGTTCCAATTTCCCCATGTACAACACTTTTTTAGATATCAAAAGAACTTTTCTGGCTAGTAACCAGGCAATTATTCATGTTTAAAAAACAGTTCTACTGCCACTAAGATAAGACTATTGTGTCAATGTCTAGCCCACATGAAACAAATTACAAATCTTAGTTCTGGCTTGAGCATTTCTTATCTGAGTATAATTAAAGATTTAAGAATGAAAGGTCTAAGGTAAACCAGGTAGCTAAAATTTATTTAGACATTTTTAAAGTTCTTAATAGAAGTTCCTTGCTATATATGAGACACTGAAAAATAACTGATTAATACTGCAAACTGTTATAATTAATAAATCAAAGACTAGGAATTGAGGAAATGGAAATAAATAAGGAAAAAATATGCTACTTTCTCTTAGAGTGAAGAGTATCCTACTTCAAGAACATTTTATCAAGGTTTATAATGTGTAACTCAGAATGAAAGCAATTTAATTGTGCATTGATTTTAGGGATCAGGACTGTTAAGTTTAAACAGCCATTTGAAAGAAGTACATAAAGAAAGTTGCAAAAGAAACTGTTGGTGATTACCTATTCCTGCTGTTGAATGCTGCAGGCCCTGAGATTACAAAGAATTAACAAAATTTTCCAGTATTATAACAAAATCATGTATTAACAAAAGCAAGGAAAATTACATGGAAATGATTATTTTGGTCTCCTTATACTCCCTGATAGCTTCTCAGTGGCTGAAAACACTGTGGAAAGAAATCTAAACAATTTTAGGTAGAAACCAATTAATAATCTGATGAAACATGGAACAGTTGTAACCCTAAATAGCACACTATGATAAATGAAATTAGAAAGAGACTAATAGACATTGTATGTAATTGCTTTCACTGCAGTTGTGGATGACTGTGAGTGATGATGATATTAAGGCTAAAAGACTTCTTTTCACAATTCACAATCAAATATTTTCTCTTCCAATATGTCTGTGGATCTACTTTAATCTCAGAACCTTCCTTGTGCAAGTGATGTTCAAGCAATGTACTGGAATAGTAGAGCCATTTAGGTGATATTAGTTCCCTGCCTTTGAGAAAACATCTGCAGCTGAGTAAGAAATCCAGCAACCTAGCTGTCCTGAAGGGCCCTCAGTACGGTGACCAGCAAAGCTGATGAGTTCCAAGAAATTTATGATGCTTTTGGGAAAAGCATCTTGGCCCTTATGCACATTGGGAGGAGTAAAACAGCGTCATATCTGTTCTCTGGGTTACCTGGCAGCAGAGGTAAAAATATTTTTTCTTTGGTCTGTTGGTTTTAACTGGCATTAAAAAAATGCTTAAGGATTGAAATGAACTTTACAGTCTGGCTCTGAATAATGTTTTCCTTCAACAGAAACTAGTAATGAAATTTTGACAACATTTCCAGCTATATTTTCCTGAACAGCTTTTTTCAACCCAGGCAATCTTAGGATAATAACAATAAATCAAATTGTAGACATACAGAGTTATGGTATGCTGAATTAAGGGTGGTGTGGGTGGTATCTTGCATTGAAATAAGTAGCAAACAATATAATGAAAGCTAATGGCAAAAAAAAAAAACCAGTAAAAAAAATAGCTTCTTTGTAGTAAACCATGTATTAATTTTATTTATAATTCTTTTCCATGACTAAAAGCTAGATTAAATATCTTTCAAGTCTGGACTCCCGTTTCTTGTTTTCTTTGACCAGATTGTGTCCTGCGCACCTTCATTTATTTCATATATTTGCTAAATTAATTTTGGCAATAAAACAAAAGTCTAAGACATCGTTCAGAGAAGTTGTCACTGCTGACAAGGATGCCTTACAAGTTCTTATTAGGAAAAGCCCTTATTTTCAGACAAATTGCTTGTAAGGCTGTAGATTAGTACACATAGTACACACCATCAGTGCTGGGTATTGTATCACAAGGCAGTGCTTCCCTTTGCATAATGTCTGCATGTTTACCTGAAGGAATGTCAATCATTCTATATTCATAATGCCTGTTAGTTAGAGAGCTGCAATGAAAGACTGTTTAAATACTTCCCAGCAATTATTGCAGATGTAAAATGTTGCTCTTTTTTTTAACATACTCCCCTTCACAAAAACTAAAAAGTAAATGATGCTCCCTTCTTCATAAAGAACTGCCAATCTCATTGACTTTAGTGGAAAAGTCAGATTTCCGAATTGTTGGCAGTGCAGGTTAAAATAACCAAACTTCACACTTGAAGTCTATGCAAGCACACCTATCTCCTATATCCTGACCATGCCAAGGAGAGCCATGCAAGCAATGCAAAGATGATTCACTTGCATGCAGTAGCACTGTTCTGGGGTCCTGTCTGCCAAGCTGTGTGTGCACAGTTCAGTTTTGTTAGCTTTTGTTTCCCTGTCTTGCTGAGTACCCTGCAAAGATTCAGAACAATAGGATTACAGCCTCAAAGTATGTCTGACAGCAAGCTTGGCTATATTCACTGGTGGTTTATGGCTTATAACTCACATCAAATAACCCATAATATTTCTTTACTTCTATCAAAAACTACACAGAAGTTGCATTTATACTTTAGAAACTTCCCTGTATATGAGCTAGGCTCTGCTTCAATGTCTTTTTTATTTCCACTGCCCAACAGAAGATATTTTCTCTCCTAAGTCTCTGTGGCTTTACTGAGATTGCTACAATTGTTTTCCTGAATCCATTCCCTCTTGCTCCCTGGAAGTAAGTACTGTAAACTGTGTGCTGTGGCAATCATGAACACCTGCAAGCCGGCAGTTTGTGAACCTGCTTGTGTGACCCACGGTTGCCTTTTCAGCCTTTCTTTACACATAGTTACTTTGTTTACTGGTTTCCTAGAGTTCTCTAAACTTTTCCCTTAGTCCTACAGTTAAGACAGGCTTTTCTTATCTACTTCCTTTTCAACATTTAGAATTTTTGGAACAAGCCGTTTTTTTCTATATTCACAGCAATTGTGTATTGCCCTAATCCTAATACTACAGCTGCCTGAACATATCCTGTTCTATTCTTAGGAGGCGCCTCAACAATCGGATACAAAAATGATACATAGCATAAAGTACTTTTCTATCAGCAGAACACTGTTTCATGCATTAAAGACCAGTGCACAGCAATGCGAGATACACCCCATATAAAAGGCACCACTAAGCTTTCCGAATCTCTAAAACTAGAGAGTATTTTCACTCTGCAGCCTGTGTTCAAGAAAAAGTCAGCCAAAGCTTCACACTTAGCACATTCTAAGTATTGTGCATTGCTGTAACCACAGGACATAAAGTACAGATTCAACACCTATTCAAGAGAATCAGATTTTCTCTCCAGGTTAATCTTACCATGGCCATTTAGCTATGCAGAAATACAGGAATTCATTTAAGGAATTCGTTTGAATAACATTAAGAGTACGTTGATACATGTGAGCTATCCTGTTACCTGGCTACTGGGTTGTTCATAAAGTGAATTGAGATATTTTCACTGAATTAGAATGTTCAAATCAATTGCTAAAATTGCTTTTTGTTAGTGGGTAAATAAAGGTTATTCTGTAATAATAATGCATCTATAGTAATATGATAATAAGTAAGGATGTAATTTTGCTAATAGTGATCTGTGCTGCCAATAATAATTACATTCTCCAGTGTTAACCCCCGTGATTAAGAAATGATTAGAAAATGAGTATTTAAAGTACAGTGTAAAACTCATGTACACAGAATATTTCCTTGGAACTTCCCTTGTTAGTTTTGGACATCATGCTAAGCTGCTTCTGCTAAACAATCATAAGCTAAACAATATAAATAGCATAAACAATTTTGATTTTATTCACAAAGACATTTCATGCCAGACTTATTCCATATGTCTGGCATGAAATGAACCTAGAAAACATTTTTTCTTAATGTATAGGCCATGAGTGATTTTAGATTTTTCAAATGTGATTCACAGATCCTGGCAGATCTGTGCCACTGACAAATCTGGTCCTCAAAGCATCTGTCCTCTCCCATAACATTAATGTCTTCATACCTTGATGAGCCAGTGCCTGTTACTCTGAAGCAGATCTCCTGTAGTGATGTCTTCACATTTGTATTCCAAAGAATTTTTCATTAAATTAAAATGATAGCATTTTACAATATTTATGGTATAAGACTGAAAATTTGTCCAACCTTACATGTTTCTCCACCTGTGAGACAAACTCCTTCCTTATGTGAAATGATAAATCCTAGAAATGCTGACGATTTGTACAGCTACAAGACACACAGACTCAAATCTTGCTCTGTTTCCATAGTAAGTCACTATGGGCCACAGGCTGAACTGGTTTATACAGGACAGAGATCAAAGGGCTGTCCAGAAACAGCCAGCACTGGAAGCACTGAAGTACAACCTGCTGTGAAATCAGACACTAGCTGTTCCTAATCCCTTTCCAATAAACAAGACCAGTGATTCGGGAAAGACGTATAATAATTTTACTTTCAAAGTGGGGCTTAGGTAATTCACAGGTTGTTAAAGTATCATAACAAACTAAGGAATAAAATATAAATGCTGTGTATCCATTTCTAGACAGTGCTGGAAACCCATTAATAGCTTGGTCCTGTCAGCAGATCTGTCAGACCATGCAATTTGAATATGCAAATGACTCACAGCTTTCTCTCATTTCTCTCCCAGGGCTGAGACTCCATAGATGGTTTTGCATTAAATGTGATGCCAACTGTACATCAAAGAATTAAATCTGCCTCCTAGATTACTTTGTATTTTATATGGCTTCACACAGAGCTGCCTTGCTCTCAGCTGCAAGATTTACAAGGTACAGGATTTACAGGTTATCGAGGACTGCATACCTCACCTGATTTATAAACTGCCCATTCTTGGAGGAGACGAGGGATTTAAGAATGACCCAGGGGACTGTGAGGACACACGAAACACAGACATCTATCCTCAGGAACACAAGGCCACCTTGAAATCATTCAAATCTCGCTGGATTACAGTGAACAGAGAACTAGCTTTTGGTTCATATACTCCAGACCATGAGACAAATTGACAAGGAATTGCATGTGACAGGGGACAAAAATAGAAGAATGTTGCTGGGCTTTCAGGGCCAGGAGTTTATCAACATATAGCCAGGCAAAACTAAGCCCTAAATATTATAAAGAAGAATGAAAAAATAACAAATTCACACTAATCATAGATCTCTCCTTAATCACTGAGTTATGGGTTTCCTCAAACCCTCAAGATTCCTTTCACAGACTGGACTTTAAAAGGCCACTTGGGTTAAGCAGAGAGACAAAAACAATTAAAAAGTCTGCCCATCATTTTTTTTTGTCTAGCACTGAGACTCCAGGTCACTGTTATGACCATTAAGAAATACATTCTCAGACATTTCACTTCTTCACTGAACAACTAAAGGCAAAAAATTTTCTCTACAATGGAATATAGTAATGTGTTTTAGCCTTTTACCATTTTATCTTTCAGCTAGCTGTTACTCTTTCTCCACCAAATTAACAAGGTCGTGAACAATTAAAGAACAAAAGAACTAGTCAATCACCTGTAAAATGTGGAAATGTGAAAGCAGAATGCCACACTACTGCATTTTTGGAAATAGTTGGGATACTAATATTGTGAAACATTGTTTTGGTGGCAAAACTTGTAGACACCATGTTAATGTTATTCTTTATTTTATTTAAGGGATCTATTTTTGGCACAACTGCTTTCTATGGGGCTGTTGATGTGGTAAAGGGCCCTTTTGGAGGTAATAGTCCCAAAATTTTATTTCAGTACAAGGCCCTGCAAATAGTGTGTTTTTATGAGGAAAAAATGTCTAGTTTATAATGCAAACCTTCAAAGACTCAGAAAATTTAAAAATTGGGATTTCTTTTTACAGAAGGATGATATGTACAAAGATATATCTAACACCAAACTTGTATAATATGGGGAGAACTTATCCCAGATGTGCCCGAAAACAAAATGGTTTTGGTCCCTCAGTTTGCTGAATACTCCAAGCACCAATTTTTATTGGGTTGGGGTCTTTTGGTAGTAGCAAATTTTGGAATTTCAGTTCTCTGCTACTGTAGTGAAAATGCTCCTTTAGTGAAAACAAAACTAAACAACAATCCCAAACTTCACTTATAACAAGCCGATGAAGAAAAAGTATGACAGTACAATGTGTAAATTTTAGTTGTAAGTGCATGGGAGAAAACTAATATTTGTAGACCCTTTTAGTGTTCATCTTTAAATGCTATTCAAAAGCCATATTAATGTATAATCACATTTAAAAAAATTATCATAATTTATGTACTTGCAAGAAAAAATCAAAAACTTCTTCCTAAAAACTGATAGAAAATAATCATGTCAATCAGTCAAATTTAATCAGTCATTAGAAAAGAAAAATGCAACACAGAGTTTTTTTAGTAAATAAGAATAAAATCATTGCCAAATATATGTTCCATTTTTTCAGGGGAGAATTTATAAACTGTTTGAACAATACAAAGGTAAAGGATTTGGACTCTTCTGTGACTCACCCATGATCTCAACCAGAAAATGAGTGTCTGTTTCTTAGCAGTTTTTGCTGCAAAAGGGCTGTCATGCCTCTAAGAATGTGCTTTTTCCAATTTAAAGTGATCTTCAAAGCTTGGAATATTTTCAATGACATTTAAACAAGAATAAAAAACTTGTCATCTTAGTGCTATGTTAGTTGCTACTGCATTCTCTGAATGCCTAGGTAAAAATGGCAAAAAATTATTTGAGTTGTAGCAGTGAAAAATATACGTTCAAGTGCTTTAGGTTCTGAGATGGACAATTCACAACCAATTTTTAGATATCAGAGGCCTACCTATTATGTCTTAATAGACAGAAGAAAAAAGAGACCTTTTTTTGTTTTCAGTAAGAATGAATTATGTAGCCTGAATGAAGAAAAGTGAATATCCTATGTCCTGTGAAGCAAAGTTAACCTGAAAGCATTTCTAGAAAGAAATTGCAAATAGGAACTTGTTTTCAGGAATCTCAGAGCACAAATGGGGTGCAAACCTTATCAATTTATCTCGAGTACCATAACTCCTTATTCCAAATGCAGTTCATGTCTGGATGCTTCTCTGATAGTGAAATTCAGTTGCAGTAAAACCCTAAGCTATCCATTTACCCAATTAAAGCTTTTTACAGTGATTGAAGAGGCACAGATGCAGATACAGGGAATGCTTATGAGTTTAAACCTTCCCTATAATCTGATGAAACTGTGCAGTGAAAATGCCTCACAGTCCTGGGTTTGAGATTAAAGCTACATATCTTTCTTTTGCATATAGAATTTTCACCAGTTACTCAGAAATAACACCTGCCAACATAAATGCATACATGTTTTTACTGTCCACTTTCAGATGCCATTAGTGTGCAAAAATATGAATCAAAAAGCTCAGCAGAAATCAAATGGCATTGCACAAGTCCTTTTTGGAGCTCATGGTATCACTCAGATTTCATGGCCTGTCTGGTTGTTTCTT
Source organism: Zonotrichia albicollis (assembly GCF_047830755.1). Classification (NCBI taxonomy): domain Eukaryota; kingdom Metazoa; phylum Chordata; class Aves; order Passeriformes; family Passerellidae; genus Zonotrichia; species Zonotrichia albicollis. The sequence goes on from NC_133819.1 coordinate 136,502,975, forward strand.
GTTGAACTCCTCTGCAGTACCTCCCAAACTCTAAAGGCTAACATTATGGTCTGAAGTTTTTGCAGCTCATCAGTCTTAAAGTTCTAGACATTATTTCAAGTTTCTTTCATAATATATACTGTGTTGCTTTATTTTTGAAAAGTAGTTTCATAAAGAGGTAACTTGATCCTAAGAAATGAAGTACCTCAGACTCTCAATTCAAATTCAAATTGAGGGAAAGCCTTTCTGAAAGCTTTAAAGAGACTGACTCACAAATTATTCCCCAACACACATATACTTCTCTGCCTTTCCCAGCTTATTCTCTTTTGATGACCTTCAAAAGGAAAGAAAATCTATTATCACAGAATGTCTGTCCAATGGTAGAAATGCTGAAAATCCTAACAGTTTCCTCTTGTGACACTTGCCACAACACTCACAGTGTAAAAAGACTGTGAATAAGAGAATATAGACTACATCACTCTCTGAAGGTCACTCTTAAGACAGACTATGTAGAATATTCGTTTATTTCCTTAATGCTACATTTCTCTTGCTGATGATGCCATGCTAACTATATGTCCTACATTTGCAAAGAGATTTGCAATCATCCTTAATGTTAAGAGACTCACCTCAGTTTGAATAAATATAGCATTCTCAGTTTCCATCAATTTTAATTTACTTGAAGCTTGTTCAGTTGCTACTGGTAACTGGACAACTCAAAGTAGTAAAAACTGCAAAATAATACTGGGATATGGCACATGCTGCACCATCCAGTGAACAAAAGAATTAGAAAGAAATAATAATTATTCATTACATATATTTTGCCACTGGAATTCTTTAAGTATTTTTTAACAGAAAGAATTTTAATACATAACAGGATTTACTGACTTTCCTGTTTTAGTTCTGGTGCCCTACTCAACTACCATTTTGCCTAGGATAATTAGAACCATCACTAAGAAATATTTAGGTAGCTCTCCAGGCCAAATGTAGCAAAACTGAATAGGGTGAATAGGTGAAGTGGGAGAATTGGCAATTCGGAAAATAAGAATTTCTTTTTCTCAACGATGAAAACTGATATATTTCAGCAGAGTTATGTTCATATTTTGATGGTGTTCTACATGAAAATAATTCTTTTCACTCCTCAGATAAATGAAATACCAATCTAATACCTACTTGCCTTCATCTTTTAATAAAGTGCTAGTGGCCAAAATGCATTTAAAAGGTCAAGGAACTTTAAGCATCTGGGGAACAGAGACAGAGCCTTGCTATCTCTGCTATGCTGGAATACACCAACAAAGTCACCTCCATTCCCTCTGTGCACAACTGTATCACACTATTCAATCACTTAGCCAAAATAAAAAGCATTCAGGGACACATGTCACTTTTTAGTTTGGGTCAGAACATGTGTGCTGCCTTCATTGTTTGCTCCTATCTCTGTAATTTGAAAAGTTAATAATCAATTAAAGATCATGATTGTCTAACTGAAAAAGGAAAAAAGGAAGAAAAGGCAGATTTATAACTTTCGTTATGTTTGTTAGCAAGTCTGTACACCATATAGTAGAAATTAAGATTGTTACTCACTTTCTTACTTACCTTACTTACCAGTCTGAAATAGAAGACAAGTGAGGCAGAAATAAATGTATGATGCAGAAATTGCATCAAGCAGAGAAAAATGCATTATTTATATTTTGTTTCCTATCACTCTTCCAAAGAAATAAGTCATACTGATTTATTGTCTTTTCACCAAAATTATTTAAAGAACATCACTGTACCTCCTTGGTGTCTCCATTAGCAGTAAGTAATTCCAGCTGGTGATCAGTGTACCAAGAACTGTGTTCCCTAATGTCAGAACACCCGAGGGAGATACCAAGAAAGATGAATATGTCAGATATGCAATACCCAAAACTGTTTTATGAGCTCAGAAACAGAGAGTACCACATTTTAGAACCTTTCAAGTATGAAATGGCTTTTTTATTTGGATTCTCATGAGTTAGTTTTCGTTTCAAAAATTATAGAAATATAATTAAAATTTTAAAAACTTTTCCCTCTGAGCAAGTTTTTCAAGTGTACAATGTATCATAACCAATGATTAAAGAAAAGGAAGAGCTTTGGTATGCTTCACAACTTGTGTGTCATGCTGCTTAAAGACAAAGCAGGTGATCCTCAAAGCTGGGGCAGATATGGAGGGGACTGGGCAGATGTAGGGCTGGAAGCAATCAGCTATCATTGACTTTCAAATGGGAGTTGGAATCTAATTGTACCTCTCTGTATGTCTTCCTGACTACAATTCACTACTAAACCATATGCTGCCTCATACTATATGCATTCCAATTAAATTTTCTTATAAAATGGAGAAACCTGGGACAGCAATGCATCTTCAGCTTCTAAAAGAGAAAATGTAGAAAGACAGAAACTTAATGAAAAAAAAATTAAAATATGGGGTGAAAAGGAAAAATATTTATATACAAAAGTATGACTGATAAAAATAGAAGTAAATAGATTTCAGAAATAAAGTTATACAAATTATTTTGCATTCCAAATAGCACAAAGCAAAATTAATAATTAGAAAACTAAAAGGAAAAAATGAGTAGAAAGACAACCCTTAAAACAAATAGCTGCTAAGTGGACAAAATAAACATTCTGCTCTCTTGCCATCTTTATATAGCAAGGTAAAAAATTATAGTATCTTGTTTCAATTCTTTTTTTATTCTTGCAATTCTTTTTCAGAAACAACATGGTCAGGATCTTGCCCCCAGGCAGGGATGCTGGACATGCACTGGTAGGCTGCAGTTGGGATCAAGAGTGCAGCTTCTCTGTGCAATCCCTGCTCTCAGTGGGCACCGTGCCTTTGTACTGCTCGTGGCCTTCTGCTTCAGCTCAGTAGCTTGCCTTTCCCCTGCATCTATCCCTTTGCTCTTCCAGTCAAGCTGTTGTGGAACTGTTTTCCAGAGCTTCTGGGCTGTACTTTTCCCCATGGAGCTCATGCTGTTGTTTTTATGGCCTTTAACTCTTAAATCCCAATATTATTCCTTCAGCTAGTTCTCAGGGCACTCACATAAGAATCACTCCTTTCTTCTCTTTTCTGCCCTTGGATTTTATCCTTTGCAGTAGGGTTTACATTTATTTTACTCTACCCAATAAAACACAAAGAAAAAATTTAAAACCCAATCATCATGTAACTGCCCCTAATAAAATGTGCTCTTATCAGTGTTGACAAGACTATAAATAGCCCCTCCCCCCCAAAAAAAACCTCCCATCCCCAAAATCTAAACAAAACTAAATCAAACATAGCAAAACAAAACAAAACAAAACAAATGGACAAAATCTGCACAACACCCCCCCCTCCCCCACCCCAAAAAAAAAATCCCAAAAACTAATAGCATCAAAAAATCTATGGTTACCATGGCCAAAGAATTATTGGATGACTTTGCTGCATTGGAGAGGGCATCCAGGGAACATGTTTGCCTTGGGAGCCCTCCACCACTTTCCTAGACGGAGAGATTATCTCTTTCCTCCTTCTCTCCCTCTGTCACTCTGTCTCCTTTTTCAATTGATCTCCAGAAGTAACTTTCTCTGTTTGAATCAATGTGTGACATCAGCTATGTACCCCATGGAGGAATCTCAATGAACATGAACATTTTCCACCATCCCTTGCTGCAGGCTGAGTGCAATCTTGGAGTGCATGAACTAGATTACTTTAAAAAAACCTAATCTGGAAGGAGAGTGCAACTAATGCAAGCAAGGTAGTTGTTCAGTCCATGGGATTAAATTAGAATTAGATCTATAAATATATTGTTTTTCTTTACAAAAACATGGGTACTGAAAAATGGGCAGTGGAGTAACAGGGCCTCAGCAACAGCTCCATCACTGCACGGACTGGTCTGAACTTCTTGCCAGTCCAGATATTACCACTGAATATAATTGCCAGCAATAAAATAAAGGAAGGGGTCAAGGAAGGCAAGGACTCATGAAGCCTAGAACTGAGGTTTCCAACTGAGTCATTTTTTATAAAAGGGGAGACTGAGGAATTGTCTACAACTGGTTTGCCACTGTAAGAGGATTTAGACCAAGCTGAATAGTGAAAAACTGCCAGGAGCAGATGGTATTCACTCCAAAGCTCTAAAAGAACTCAGATGTGAAATTGCTGCAGTGTACAGCTTATCATTTAAGTCATTCTACATACCAAGAGTTAGCAAATGGGACACAATATGACAAAAATTTTCTAGGAGTTATCAAAGAAAGATAGCCCAGAAAGGCTAAACTTTATACCATGCAGATCAATGTCTAAAGAATAAAATAAGGAGATATGTGTATAAACAAAGTATTCTGGGAAATAGAGAATAAAGAAAAGAATAGTCTTGCCTCATATATCTTTACTCTGAGAATAGGTGTATGGAGATGTTATGATCTGTGAAATGTATTTGGGTTTCAAAGACCTTTGAAAAATTTGATTCACTAGAAGCTCACAAGAAATTAAACTATGGTGAGATAAGAATAAAGTCCTTTTGAATTAATGGCACTGAGGAAAAAAGGAAAATTGTGCTTTGAAATTAGACAAGCAAGAGGTGTGCCCAAAGGGACACACACAGTCTGGGTACAGTCTGTGGAGTGAGTGATCTTTGAGAAGGGGTCAAAAGTGAAATAACAAAGTTTGCTGGTGATGTGAATGTATATTCCATATCTCTAAATAGAAAATAATGCAGACAAAAAATAAATCTGACTATTCAATCACAAAAACATGGAATAAATTAAAAACTAACTCTTAGGAAAGATATTTTTAGAACTGTTTACCAGAAGCATAACTGCTGATGATAAGACTTTTTCAAAACCAAGCGAGATATGAAACTGCTTAGAACTCTGGAAGTATTAGTAAAGAATCGTAGAGAAAATAGCTTCTCTTCAAGCCACATGGAACCTAGACAGTGGTTAAAACACAAATAAGAAACTAACAGTTGTTAGAATAGCCATTGAAAGCAAGGCAGGAAATATTACAGTGCCACTGTACAAAGTCATGGTTTATCCACATCCTGAATTCAGTGAACAGTTTTATCAGGAAGACAAAAAAAGATAAAGCAATAAATATAACATAAAGGAGACAAAGCAAATAGAGCTATAAATGGGTTTCTGATCTGTATTTAGCAGGCTAGGTATTTAATTTGAGCAAATATTTACATATATATAAAAGAAAGCACTATTAGAGTGTATTTGTTGGCAATCACTTATCTACTATTACCCACTAGTCCATATATAGCAAGACTAGAAGGGGAATAAAAAAAAGATGTATTTTGTTTTTTAAAATCTTGGTAATTTCTACAGAAAAGAATGGAGAGCAAAAATACAAGTTCCAAGGAGAATTAGATTAAGTAATGTGGGGTAGGTCCCTAGGTTTCTTTTCAAAAATTACATTGACAAGCAAACAGGAATGAGACCTACAAAACTTTCAGTTCTCTTTCAAGAATAAGATACCGGACTGAACTAGCCAAGCTACACCCATTGACAAATACTTTCTGAATCTGCCATTTCTTCAGAACAGTGAGAGGTTTTATTGTTTAATATTATTTATTTTTTCATGTTTGTAAGTACTTTCCGTGTTAAATAAACAGTTTTTACCACTGTTTTTTCAAAAAAATCTTTCCTAAACTAGTGGGGGGGAGGGGCCACTTGAATTTGATTTCTACAAGAACCCCAGTCAGAAGTTTGCTCCCAAATTTGCCCTAAACCAGGACAGACATCTAAATTGCACAAAGCATCACCGTGTAGAAGAGGCATTTGCTCTCTAAGGACCATCTTGAAGAAAACATTTCCTCAGTGAAAATGTCACCAGATATCCAACTCTTCTATTACAAAAATAAACAAAAAAAACAGCAACAGCCTCATATTAAATATGCATTGAACTGTGTTTGCAAAACAACCAACTTTTTCTAAGGTTGTACCTTTAATTTTAAATATAGTATATGGTTGTCTTCTCTACCCATTTGTTCTCTATACTGACATGAATCCAAAAGAGAGCAATTCTTATACCTTGAGAATAATTAACAGTGGAAAAATCACTAAATTTTTATGATCTTTCAATCAGCTGGAGCTCCCTAAGGTAAATAATTTGCTTTATAGTTTTTCAAGTCTATAAAGGAGGTAACTGAGCAGTCCCACATCATCTGGTGTGGGACGGTAATTACACAACACAGCTGAGCAATGAAACCTTAAATTAAGTAGCTGAAAATAGCAAGTGACAAGCTTCTCAATAGACATACAAGAAACTTAGAAAAGAGAGTGGAAAGATATAAATATACAAATATTTGCACCAAGATTTAAAAAATTTTGAGAAAAAGTGGCAGACCCCTGGATTGTACAAGGGATTGTGAAGATCAAAGCACGCTGAGAAGTGCATGGAAATCAGAAAATTGAAGGGGTTTTTTAATTAATTTTTCCTAGTTCTGCAAATGTCTTGTACTGGCCAAAATAACAAGTGATTACAAAACCTTTATGTAATCTTTGTGTTTCTTAGCTACTGCCTGAAGAGATGAACTTCTACCTAAGTTGAAATTTCTACAAAGGGATTAAAGACAGAGCGCACAATCAGTTGAAACAGCTGAAAATTTCAGGGCTCTAAAATAAAAACTGAGACCTGGTAAAGCAAATGATTGGACATCTGAAATGGAGATTGGACAATTCAGATGGAGATATGCCACAGCTCTAGGAGACAGCAAGAGTATATTTGATCACAAGTCATCAGGTAACTAAAAAGTATAAATTTTGATGGGTAAAGGCCTTCTAAAATTGCCTTGATGCAGAACAGACACTAAACCCTTGTCAACAGACATTAAACATAAGCTCTCTTAAAAAAATATATTATCTTTAAATACTAACATATAATATAGTCTACAGGGGAAAAGGAAGTCCCCTATGTCCCCTATGAAAGAGGGATTCAAAATACCAGATTCCTCTCTTGGAAATTCCTTATGAAAATTGCAGACAGCTATCATAAAAGATATTTGATTCAGTTTATTGGTTTACCTTGATGTTATTACTAAAGGCAGTGACATGAAAGCACAACCTTTTATTAATGAAGCATATCTATCTCAGTTGTCACTTGTGACATCATCTGCATTCACAAAACAAAGATTTCCAATGTCACAGGAAAGGTGATTTTCCATTAGAATTGAGTTTTCAAGGGTAAATATAAGCCCTGCCCTGTATCTTAGTTTCTTGGTAATGTCTTACACATCCACAAGTTCTTCTGAAACTAATTCTTGAAGCATTGTGTGAACCAGTGATGTGTTGACCCTGGCTGGATGTCAAGTGCCCACCAAAGCTGCTCTATCATTTCCCTCCTAAGCTGGACAGGGGAGAGAGTGAAAGGCCAAGGGGTCAAGGATAAGGAGAGATCACTCACCATTTCCTGCCACAGGCAAAACAAACTCCTCTCAGGGAACAGAAATTTTATTTATTACCAAACCAATCAGAGTAGGATAAAGACAAATAAAACCAAATCTTAAAAAAAACTTCCTCTCACCCCTCCCTCTTCACTACATCATGTTTCAACGTCACTCCCAATTTTTCTGCCTCCTCCCCCCAACAGTGGCCCAGAGGCATGGGAGGTGTTCATCACATTACCTCTGCTGCTCCTTCCTCTTCAGAGGGAGAGCTCTGCTCCACCATGGAGTCTCTTCCAAGATAAACAATCCTCCATGAACTTCTTCAATGTGAGTCTGTCTCATGGGCTGCAGTTTTCATGAGCTGCTCCTTGTGGGATCAGCTCATGTCACAGGTGCTGCCAGCAAACCTGCACCAGAATGGGGTCCTCTCTCTCGGGGGGCACAGGTCCTGCCAGGAACCTGCTCCAGCTTGGGCTTCTCACATGGTGGTCACAGCCACCTTCAGTCATCCACCTGCTCTGGCATGGACTCCTCCAGGGTCTGCAGTGGTGATCTGCTCTATCTTGACTTCAGTGGACTGCAGGCTTACAGACTGCATGGAAATCTCTGCTCTGGTGCCTGGAGCAGGTCATCCCCCTTCTTCTTCAATGATCTTGATCTGCAGAAGTGTTTCACATATCATCACTCAGCTCTCAGCCTGAAACTGTAGAGGGTTTTTTTTTCCCTTAAATCTGTTAAGCCAGATTTGTCCCTGTTTCCACCATTCCTGATTAGTGTGGCCTTGGCAAGCAGCAGGTCTGTCCTGGAGCTGGCTGATGCTGGATTTCTCAGACATGGGAGAAGCTTCTGGCAGCTTTCACAGAAGCCACCCCTGTAGACAGGCCCCGCTGCTGCAAAACCTTGTCATGCAAACTCAATAGACATATTAGTCAAATGGAAAAAAGGGTAGCTTAAATCAGCTGATATAGAAATGCAAAATAAAAATTTCAAAATGGTGCAGTTAGGTAACAATTCAGACATCTTATTTCAACTAAAAGATTCTCATGCCACAATGAAAGTTTTATTCTATATAGTTATACAGGAAGCATCTCCAAGAATGGAGACTACGGTCTCTTGAAACAACCTGTGCCACTGCTTGGTCACCCTCACAGTGAAAATGTGTTTACCTAAATGTTTACCTTTACTCAGATGGAGTCTTGTCTCTTGTTTCATGCCATTGCTTTTTGCTGAGCATTACTGAAAATAACTTGGTTCCATCCTCTTTGCACTCTCCTTTAGGTATTGATATACTCTCAAGTCTTCTCTTCTCCAGGTTAAACAGTCCTACCTCAGCCTTTCCTCACAGCAGAGATGTTCCTGTCTGGGTGATCCACAGTAACACCAGAGACCATAAAGCAATAACAAAGGCATATTTGTTTCATCAGACAATGTCTGCTCAAGCTAGGGAAAATTGTAAAAATCACAAGCAGCAGATTCATGCAAACCCTTAGGTATTTTTGGAAATGTTAGTAACTGAGAATTATATCTCTCCAGTATTACTAGAGGAAAGATCAAACAAAACATTTGCAGCATCAAAAATTCATATATTACAGTGTTCATTCAAGGTCCAGTTTTGTTTTATCTGGGGCTTAAAATGTTATGAGTCTTCAGCAGAGTCACTACTACCACTAAAAAGGGGGACAGAAATGTCCCAGTTCTACAGACACACCCCTGAGCTATAAGTTTATAGAAACCTCTCCTTTTGGAGACCAAGTCTGAAATGAATGCAATACTTATAAGCCCCTGCATACAGATGCCATGATTTCATTCAGTCATGGAGGGAAGATGTTAATAGTAATTTCAGCACACTCCTGAGATCTGAATTTTAAAAAGAAAAAAAAATTAATGACAGCACTTCCATAGGGCATAGAAATACTCTGGAATCATTAAACATTTTTCACAGAATAATGGACTAAATGTCAGTCTCTGTGTGAACTACAGAAAATATCTCCTTGCCCCAAAATTTTCAGCAAATGTGTGGAAGAGGAGGGAACTGTAACTACAAATGCCAAAATTTCTGCACAGACAAAATTATATAAGGAGTGTGTGTAAAAAGTATGGAATTTATACAGTCAGACCACATCCAAGAATACTTAAAGCCTAATAGCATGTTTGAAAAATAGTTTTGCAGCTTAAAATGAACATAAAAATAGGTCAATCCATTTTTGAGATTTCAAAAGCCACATATTATAACAGAGTGGCAAGAAAAGGCCTGATGAAGTATATTTCAATCAGACTATTAATTTCACATTAATTTCTGAGCCCCTGCTGTGACATGAGTCAACTAAAACAAAAATAAAATAAAGACAGCTTACAATTTAGATCAGAGCAGAACTTACCAATTTGCAATAATACTATCTCAGTTAATATATAGCCTATTTCATCAATCAATCTCTAAGCCCTTTACCAAGGGGTAGTTCTCTTGCTGTTTATATTTAAAACAAAGACCAGTGGTATAATCCCAATTTTATGGGTCCTGCTGAGCTGGTTTGATACTTAAAGGCTTCCTTACTTTTCTATAGGAAAAATATTCCATATGAAACTCAGGATGCAAACCAATGAAAACTACACAAAGCTGCTGAACAGTAATAGCTTGCTTTTTTTTTTTTTTTCCTGGAATTAGAAAAGCTAAGCTTTGCTTATGCATACACAGATGATCCTGTTCCATCTTCAGATAGATAATTGCTATTAACTATTAATTATTTTCAGTGGCAAACTGATCCTTGTCCCAATCTTCCCCTGTGCTCAATAGGGATCTTCTATAGAACAATCAAAACATGATGAGTCCTGGACTATGGGCAACACAATTTTTTGTAGCAATATCTACTCAGGCCTTTAAAAAGTATAAATAAACAGGTAAAAGGTGGATAACCACTGCTTCCTGCTTCTATAAATTAAAGTTATCACTGTGACTGCTTTATGCAATGAGCAAATACTTCCCTCTCTGTTTTGAGAGTGTTCAGGTAAAGACATTGAAGTCCATGAGATTTTATTCTGGAAGGTAGTTTGCAACAATGTGGATGTGTACACATACATACATACACAGAGATAGATTGATAGATTAACATAAAATAAAAATTAAGGAAAAGGTCAGAAAATTTTAAGTGGAAAAACAGAAATGGGTATATAAAAATGGGAATCAGCTGAGGCCAGAACTGAGATTCAAAAAAACCCATCAATACAGTATGTTGGAGTTTTTTTTCCTTTCAAATACTGGAATGTAAGAAAACTGCATAACAAGTATTAAAATATAAGTGCCCTTGGTTGGTGAAATAAATTGCATTTCAGGTTCATGTTTGATAGAGCTAGACCTTTCAAGTAGTGCAGAGTGATAATATGCCAACTTTGCAGCAAGATTATATGAAAACTAGGATGGCTTCACTTGGACGTATTTAAGCCAGTAGTAATGAGCCAAAAAAAAAGGAACTTAAATTTCATTACTGTATTTTAAGAAGTAGCATGAGGGCAATATGAAGATATTTCTATGTACTTCTGTAGGTATTGATAATTAATTTTTATTATTACACGATATCATATATAGCACATAATTAATTCCCTTTTTTCTGTTCACACTTTTTGAATTGGAAAAAAGTTAGAATATATCATAAAGTCCTAAGATTACTAACATCTAGATCATTCATTGAGTTGAAGTCTTTTTGTGGAAACTTAACACATCTGCTTTGAGGACAAGCACACATGAGAGCAGCTGAGTAGTGTCTGACCTCTGAGACTTAAATGGAGAATTCTCTGGGTGCTACAAAGGCTGCCTTATCATACTGTGCCCACCTTGAGCCCACCATGAGCTCAGTGTCAGGATCTATATACCAGTTATTTTCAGGCTGAAAATATTCATCATATAAATCTCATTGATTGATGGGAACTTATCTTTTGATTCAGTCCACAAACATCGAGGAAAGTAGATTATCTTCCATGGCTTAATCATGTTATCTGAAACCTGTATTTGCTACAGTAGAGAACTCTTCCTCTTTTTGTGTATTTATTGGAAAAGAAAAAAAAAATTAATTCTAATCTCACCTTGCACATAGTCAGCAAAGGCTCGCTAGGGATTCACTGCTCTTGATTGCTGAAACATAAATGTGACCTGCTCACACTGCAAATCAATCTAAATTGCACCTGATAATAGAAGACTATTTTCCAACACTGTTTGGAATTAAGACAGAAAGCTACAGTCAGCAACATTTTGACTCCTTCTGAATCCAAGTCTTGGATTCATTAACTTTAAGGCCATCCTTTGACAGCTACAGAGTGGAAGAGGGAGCCTGGGAAATAGCAGCAAACCTCCCACTATTCCAAAGGGAGGAACAATCTGCATTAAACAATTAAGCTGAGGGATAAGTTACATCCAGCTGTAAGAAAAGATGAGAAAATAGAGTGGGTTTAGTGACTGAAACAAAGTTGAGTTGGAGTAAGTTTAGCTTTGCTAAGGAAGAACAAAAGAGAGCAGACAAGTATAGAAACTAAATTTAAGAAAGTTGAGTACTCATATGGTATGGCCACACTTTATCAGGAATTACATAAATAGTGACAGCTGAACACCTGTTTAAGAAATCAAGTCTCTACAAGAAATAAAGGCCTGAATAAAAGTCCACTGGGATCCATGGAAATAGTCCATTGGCATTACAGGTCCAGAGTGCAATCCTGCTTGATATAGGTGGGGAATTATAGAATCATATAAGAAAAATAATACAATATATCATATAATTTATCATATAATATCATAGCATTAAATACTTCATACCATATAACATCAAAATATGCTGAGTTGAAAGGTACGCACAGGGATCATCAAAGTCCAACTCCTGTCCCTGCTCAGGACACCCTGAGTCACACCATGTCCCCAAAGAGTGTTGTTGAGAAACTTGCTGAACTCTGCCAGCCTTGGGGCTGTGACCACTTCCTGGAGAGCCTGTTCCAGCTACCTACAACGCTTTGGGTGAGGATTCTTTTCTTTACATCCAACCTCTATTTCCCCTGACTCAGCCTCATGGCTCAGATCCTGCCCCTGGTCACCAGAGAGAAGAGATCAGTGCTGCCTCTCCACTTACCCTCATAAGGAAGTTCCAGACTTCTGTAAGGTCTCCCCATATCCTCTTCTGAGTAATACTATATTCTGTCCAAAAAATTAAAGCTACATACAATTTCTTCTCAGAAGAGAGACAGAAATATTCAGGGATTCATCCTTTTGCTATATCTATTTTAAAAACATATCTATTTCATAAACGTTTTTGGAAAATGAGATTTACAGTACTATTCCTCACACCCCAGAAGTTTAGAGTTTTTTCTTTTTTTCCTTGCACTTAAATTGTTCTTGGAATCATCACCTTTCCCTTCTGCCTTACCAATGTGAGGCATTCCAAATTAAAAGCATTTCCCAAAAATCTTCTCAGCATGAAAAATTTATAATCAATCAAGCAATTTTCAGACCCTCAGATACTCAAAAGTACTCAGCACATCTCATTAGAAATTTTAACGATCGTCATTAGGGCAGACACTTAGTCTAGTACATGCGCTGCAGTCTGGGAACTGTTGAATGAGGAGTTTATGATCCTTGTTAGACTTCAACACATTTTTCTTCTTGTGATTTCCAAAACCTTAGAAAAGGCCTGAAAACTAGCCCAGCAGGCCCATGGTTAACCTAGTAAAAGATGGAACCTGTGTTTGGACTTAATTCTCCTCAGGTATTCTTACTTTTTATACAGATTTTACATCTGCTTAATATGTATTTCTTAAGGGAAGACACTGTCTTCAAATAATCTGAAGTAATTGATTGTACTGCATGACATTAAAGTTTTCTTTCTCAAAAAACATTTCCATATTGTAAATGTATGGTATCTACAAGTAGATACCCTATTATTATCAGAAAATATTTTATCTTACTCTATGTTCAATTATGCTGTAATAATGTGCTTTTACACATATGCTTTGGCTTTGATAGCTGGTTTTTATATTTTGCCCAGTAAAATCCTGTATTTAGCACTCTATTTAACACTGCACAATAAACATCACCTTTTCTTTCAGATTCTAATTTCATCAACCCGAAGTTCTTTTCAGAGGGATTAAGGAAAGCAGTTCCTTACAAACCATGTAAGCAATAATTATCAAATAGCTAGAAAGATACAACTTTTTTTTTTCATAATGATTAACAAATATTTTCTAAGGAGAATTTTCATCATTAAGGGAGCTAATCAAGAACTGTAGATTACTATGGTTTTCTTTAATATGATTAGCAAAGGTTCCTAGTTCTTCTGCTCTTCTAGGACTTGATTTTTCAGTAATTTTTCATCACAAATTTCTAACTAATGAAATACTTAAGCTAATTCACTTTTGAATCCTCACCCATGTTCATGAAATGAATTTAGGCTATGTGCATAAACATCTGCTACACCAGACTTTTACACTCTTTCGCACACGTTATTGTCTTCCTTGAGAGGTTGTTGATATTCCAAGCCTGACAGTGTTTAAGAAATGTTTGAACAATCCCCCTAATAACATGCTTTAATTTTTGGTCAGCCCTGAAAATTGGTCAGTCTGTTGGATTAGATGATCACTGTAGGTCCCTTCCAACTGCAACTTTCTGTTCTAATTTAGCACTAACTGAAAGTCTTCCAGAGTACCACTATGGTGTCTCATTAAGACAAAAAATAGGAAGGAGCAAACTATAACTGTTTGCTCTTGTTAAATGAAGTATCAGATAGGTATTTTATTTACAGAAAAGAGTATCTTGTACAAAAACTAGTGATTGAGATTTTTTTAATCAACATAAACTGAAAATCATATTTGACAGAACAGAACAGGTGTGCATATACACAGCTTGCTATGTTAGTGTAACCTTGCAAAAGCCTTTTTCTGATATCCAAAACCAAGGCAAAATTTAAGCCTACCTCCAGAGATCTAGAAAGCTTTCAGTATAAGAGCTTTTCAGCCCCGAAGATGTCTTTTTATGGGACACTGCTTCAATCTATATAACACACAATATTATCTGTATTTTTCTCACAGATACCAGAATCATCTAGACTTGTCCATGTGCTGTAAAGAAACATCTGCATGAATTTAATTTCTCCAAGTCGTCCCAACAATGTCAAAGAACTTGTCTATAAGGGTAACCCCTAAAGGGTTTTATGGTCTGCCCCTTCAAATTCACATCTGAAAAACCTGACATTTGATTTATATTTAATTTTGATTCACAAGATTTACTGGGGTATGTGGTGGGGTATTTTCTGGGATTTTTTCCCTGTCCACTGCAGCACTTGTATGTAGGATCTGCCCTATACAAGCACTGATATTTCAATAACACATTTGTGCTATCACTACTGTCATCTGGCAACAGGTTAAAGTGTTTGATCTTCTTTGACTAAAAATTTTGAGATACTTTAAAAATGTGGCTTTCATTTGCCTAGCTCTAAGCCAAGACCTGGAAAAATAATGAGACCCACAATCTTGCAAATCATTGGGCCTCCTGCTCTTGGATGCTGATCCACAGCTACAGGATATGATTTTGAGCACTGAACTTCCATGTCGGTGCTTTTATATTTCTAGATCAGATTAATTTAGTGTTGCACTCAGCAACATAACAAGCCAAAGGAAAGGGTCTCCAGAAATATATGTTACAACTGGAGTACAGGTAATTTTTTTTTCAGTGGTTCTTGTCCATGGCTGTGCTGTGGAGTCTTTCTGGCAGGGCCCAAAGGCTTATGCTTTTCACTACACAAAGAGTCTGGATGCACAAAGACCCAGTTCAGGTCTGCCAGTGCCCTGGTAGGTTCCTGCCAGAGCTATGCTTACTTGAGAACAGCACAGTGACCAAACTACAGTGCCTGGCTAAAGCCAAGTGGCTCGGATTGTCTGTGCATCCCTGTTGAGCACATAATGATTACTGGGGTGTTGCCCTTCCTGTCCTTTTGTTTTTAGATCACTCTGACTCTTATCTCATTTACAATAAAAGGTTTGGTCAGCTCACCCATGTTAGAGCTGGTATAAATGCTGGCAGTCAATTATGATAATCAAAAACTTGGAATTCAGCTGTCTCTTACTTGAAAAGTATAAAATTAAGTAAAGACAAATATGTGAAGATAGGAGATAACTTGCCACTTATGTTTTGGTAGGATCTTCTGAAACCCATTTCCACCTCCAGAACAAGTTTTCTGGAGCAGAATTGTGGAGAAGGGGCACTAAATAATCTCTACTGGAACATTTATATAACAATTTTAAGAGAAAAGAGTGAAGGTTCGTTACATCATATGTGTACAATGGTGGTCAAATCAGGCCTCACTTAAGTAATCACTGGTTTACCAAGATTAAAGAGAAAAACTTTAGGATTATATTGATTAAAAAATTAAAAATATATTATATAAATAGGAAAAATATTCTATATAAAACAGTGACATAGAAAATAAATAGCAGAAAGGATTGCACTTTCAATAATTTACATCTGCAAAACAGAAAATCCTTTTTTTTTTTTAATAGAAGAATTTTTATAATTTCATCGATTATACCAAAAAAACTCATAAAAGCAAGCAGATACCAATCTATCTAGAGAAAATATTAATTTCAGGACTAAATTTCCTTAGATTAAAGAAATAATAGAGACTGGAAGGACTTTAAATTCACCTGGTAAAATTTTATGAAGGGACTCCATTTTCACGTGGCTTTAGATCCCAGACATACCTGTTAATGAATGGCAGGCACTCAGAATTGTTTAGCATCCAGTGGCATTAATCTCCAGATTTTCAACAACTCACTGGCTAATGCAGAGAGCTCTCTGAGAATTTAAGCACTTATCTGTCACCAAAATGGGAATAGAACATGTTAAAAAACCTGGCCTTTGCTGAGTGCATTGAATGCTTCTGCAGTCTTGTCATTAGTGCTTTTACTAGGATCAGGGCTTTGAACTCTGCTTTGAAGTGAGTGCAAAGCCAACACAACCTCAAAGTTCACATCGGTCTTTTTTGCTAATGAGGTGTGTTTTGTATGCTAAAACAGATTGAGATTTTTTTTTGTAGCTATTGCCTCCAAACACAGGTAGATTAAATTAAAGAAGTGGAGGCTGAAACTGATATCTGACATATACAAAACCAACAACAACAAAGCCCCCAGTTAAACCATTAAAAGAATCAAAACAAAACAAACAAAAAACTCAAACAAAACAAATAAAAAACCCCAACTAAATGAAAAACCTAACCAACCAAACAAAACCTTCAATGATTAAAACCAAGCAGGAGAATGATAGTCACACTTGCTGAAAATAGCTGTCTCCAATGCAGTGTTAGTACTGGGCAATTGTTCTCACGGAGCAGAATTTTGTACATTGACTCAAAAAATCAGTTATTTTGGAAAATTCTGTAGAAGCAGGTTTTGTTATACCTAGAAGAAGATTCCTCTAAATCTTACTCCTTCTCTCTTACACTAGGGAGGAGATACATGAAACAATTTTACCTCTTAAAGTGGTCTATACCCAGTAGAGGGAGGAAATATTCTATTTTGTTCTGAACTGAAATTGTCCCTGTAGAACCCTAGGCAGCAAGCAGTAGTCATATATAGTTATCTTGAAAAACAAAACTGCTTGAAGCTTTTTAATGTGGCTAAGTGTAGGAAAACATTTGGAAAAGGAAAACACTGTTTTCCCAACTATTGACAATGCCTGTTATTGAACAAAACTATTATTAAATTAGAGCAAACAAAATTTTTGAATATTTCATCTAAGAGCTGCAGTAGACAAAGCATACTTTCTGAAAGATAAAGAGTAAATTTATCATCCTGACACAAACAATCCTGAGTTTAATTGTCACCATTGACAAATGTTTTGACATCTCTAAGAAAATGTTGAGGTATTTCTGTTATTAACAAACCACAAATCCAGCAGGGAGAAAATTGACAAAGTACTTCACATCTTGGGGTACCAAGTCGCATATTTTTCCAGAAGAAGATGTGTAAAATATAAGGAATTACTAGTTTTGTATTACAAGATGATAATAATTAAAATTGTTTTCATTTATATAGGATCTTACTGATCATTTTTATTCCATTTGCAAATTTTACTTTTGGCAATAATGTTGAGCCCTACAGCAATTAAGCATAGAATTGTAATATTTTAGAGGTGCAGAGGGTTTTTTCATATAAATTATGTAAAGTATAATTTATATTTCATGATATTCCATCCTGGTTGAAAAGCTGAGAAACAATACAACTCTGGTTTTTTCCAAGTTACACAAGCAAAGAAATTTTCATTCTGAAATTTCAGCAATGACACAAATAAAGCATTATTAATACAGAGAAAAAGAAACACATGGAGAACACAAGAGAAAGAGCACAATGAAGGTCCGAGTATGGGCTCTGTAATTATCATATCATCATATTTATATATCATAAAATTATCATCATTTGTACATAACCTGTCATGTTTTCTATGTATATGTATAACTGCATACCAATGCAGGTGATATGCAAATAAATTCTATTTTTGGAATAATATACAGTCAATGATAATCAATGACTAAACAAAACAGTTTTTGGATTGAAATACAAGTAATCTTAAAGTTAATATGTTGAGTTGACATGGCTTTCCTGTTTTAAGTGTGACAATAATCCCCACTGTGGTGTCACAATTCTCATAGAATCATAAAGGAGTAGAGGGAAAAAATTAATTAATCCAAGTCTCCACCAAATCCCTTTTTCGTCAAAATCTAAACTTTCTCTGTTAGATTGTCTCTACTTGTTGCTTGAAAAATTCAGGGGTGGAATTTCTTTCTTTAGTCTACACAGAAAAATAAGAGCATCCTCTTCTGTCAGTTGAAAGCTTTTCCGTAATGTACAAATTAAATCATTCTTTCTACAGTTAAAGTTTACTATGTATTATTCTAAGAACTGTAGCCATGAATAATGAACTATTTTCTCCATTTATGAAGTTCTGTTTTACATGTTTGAAGACGCATCATGTGTCTTCCCACATTTCTTTTCTAAAGGGTAAGCAAAACCTCTTCACTTGGTCGTTTTGTTTAAATTCAATTCCATTGGACCATTCTCAATCTAGTTTATATGGCACCCAAACCAAGTATCTCCAGCCTGCTGAAGGAGAGGGTCAGTCTTTGTTCTGAGGGTACAAACATGCCTGGCAGAACTCATCAAGTTAACTCTGTGTAAAGGCCTGTGAACTAGCAGCAATGGAATCCCACCCCCCCCAGCTGATTTCCAGACACTTAAAGGACTAGTCTGACCTCAGCAACCGGGTCACAACCATATCAATGGAACTATTTCCAGTAGGAAATGACAAATGTATTTACTATGAGATAATTTTTAATGTGTTATGTAGTAAAATTCTTTTAGAGAAAACAGAAAATTAAGTTCATTGAGAAAAAAACTCAAAAAAATGTTGGATTTATACTTCAAAGTCAAGTGCATAAAGAAATCCAGATAATACCTTTCATTACTATGAGCTGTTAATGCTGTAGCAAGAAATAGTTCTGAAACTGGAAACATTCACTTCAAACAGCATATAGACTATCCAGAATATCAGCTCTAGAGTGGGTCTGTTCCTGAGGCTGGTGCTTGATAGTGATATTCCCTATTTATTGGAAAACCAGTGGGGTTTAGGATATATTATGAGATTATAAACCCATCAGAACAAATATCTTCCATCAGTAAATATTGTGTACCACAGATAAAAGAGACAGTATTGCTCAGCACCAGGAAATGAATCCTTGAAATTGAGTTTGGTACTTAAATGAGAAAAGTTAATTTAAATGTACTGCCATTAAATTAAGGTTCCATTTCACAAGAAACTACTGTTTCTCTCCTCTAATATCTTAGGTTAAATTGATGTCACAGGTGAATTCTAGCTCATGGCTAGGAATCATTGAGTAAAACACTACTACCCTAAGGTTGATCTATTAGCTTCTGTGCCTGGCCTTTATCTCCAGTTAGAAGAGATATCTCTATTTATTGTTCTGCTGTGGAGGGTATAAAGCAGTGCAGAAATTCTGTGTTATAAAGCACTTAAATCCATATTGAGCAAAGGAACCCTTGCGTCCAAATGTGCTGGGACAGGGTGCTTTTCTATTATACGCATGTGTTCACACACAGTCTGGAAGGGTTTCTGAGTCCATTAGGGAGATAATACCATTCCCAGGGCATTCATTCAACAGAGATCCTAAAAAAACAAATGTAGGTTCAACAGAAACTGCACTGAGACAGGCTGCTGTAAAAGGATAGCTCACTTAAGCAAGGCAATTCAACATAACTGCCTTCAGTCTTGACTCAGATCTTGGGAAGTTCATCCTTGCAAAAACACTTGTTACAGTACCTGTCATAGAATTAACTGCCTCACTTTGCCAATATAACCATTTGGGAAGTGGTGCTGTAAACTAAACTTTGGGTTTAAACTTTGACTTTGGGTTAAAACTGTCTACAAATGGTTTATCCATGACCAAGAATAATCCAACACTTCGTATTTGATAAGATTCTTGATATAAAGATTCTTTAAACTATTTTTCTTCTTTTAAAAGTTCACTAGATAGGCCCTCTCAGTGTTCTGATATATATGGTATGATATTTGACCTAAGTTTTTGAAGTGTCTGGATGAAGAAAAATTCTGCATCTATATGAAATAATCAATTATCTAGTATTATTGACTTCAGATTCTACTGAGATAAATTAAGAAGTCTTTGTCATATCTTAGAGTTTCCTATTAAAATCTGTTTTAATGATACGTAAAACTAAATTGCTCCCTTTCAGTCTTTGACCCCAGCTCTATACACCCATGGAAGACCCACTAAAGGATGATTCCATTAATTATAAATTTGGTTGATTTACTTATTTTTTGTATATTTCAGAGGGCAAAATTCTATTCCAAAATTGTCTGGGTGTAAAGTTGCTTTTCTTGGCTGTGGGACTTCTGTCATTGTAGAGTTTTGTCAGGTTTCAGCTTGCCACATTCTTCAATCTCGTCAAAGTCCTTTGAATAGTAGCCCGGGCTTCAAGTGTATTGACTGCATCCTCCTCATGTGGCTTCCCCTGCATTTTGACAGTATGCTTTCTTTCTCCTTCTCCAGGATGATTAATTAGGCTAAACAGAGAATAAGGAACTGATTTCTCTCAAGAGATTCTGACTTTTTCTTCTTCCACCTCTGGTAATTCCTCACTTTCTTGAACCCTGACTCTGGGCATAAAAGGATAAAAATCTTGGCTGGTGAAGAGTCAAGTTAAAGGACATCTGCTATTTCAACCACTATTGTGATTGTGACTAATACACCTCATCCAATAGTACCCCTCAATTCCCTGATGTTGTTTTTGATAATATTGTGCCCCATGATTTTCTTTGCTAGTTTTATCTCCAGCTGGTGTTTGATTTTCCAGAATTTTTCCAATATGACAGTTTCTTTATTCTTCATTCATAGCCCATTCTCACTCACATCTCATCTATGTATATATATTTGCACATATATTCATACATATAGATATATATATACACACATACACAAACATATATATGTACATATATACATGTATAATATATATAACCTTTCTGAATGGAATCTCCCTTGAGGTTTGCCTGCTTAGGTAAGTTTTTTCCTTACATCATCTTGTTTTCATCTTTTTCAGACAAGTGGGATTTAGCATCGGAAAAAAGCTGATGGGTACCTAAAGTTCCACCAGAACCAATGAAAATCAAAGCTGTCATCAGGTGTGCTCTGCGGAGTCCTTCAGATGACTATCCAATTAGTGCCTGTCTTAGAATGACCTGCAATCATCATCTTGGCCCTGACAAAGACTGCTAAAAGCTAAGCTATATGCAAATGCCTGAACTGAATGTTTTAATTGCAGAGTGAATACCACAGAAGTAAATATACTTCGTAAAAGTACTTACTAAGGAAATGGACACTAGTTGTGTAAAAAAAATGTAGGGAAATGTCTTCTGTTGCAAAGTGCACATCAGTGCACTTCCCCCTTGCATATGTCAATAGACCTTCAATTCTCTCTTCTCAGAGAAAAAACAAAGAAAAACCTCCAAACCAAACAAAAAACCACCCCCCCCCCCAAACCCCACAAATATAGCCCACTCCAAGCAAATTAGTGAGATGCCTTTGTTAATTCTAAATAAATTACTTCAGTTATCGACACAAAGGAATGAGAACCAATGCAACAAAAAAACATCTGCACTCAAGGCAATCAAGAGTAAAGGGAGCAAGTAACACTTGTGTTTCACTTCCTACTACACAGACAATCAGTCAGGATGATACACACATAACTGCTGAGGCTGGTAGGGATTTCTGGCAGTTGTCTAGTCCACCTCGTGCTGCTCAAAGCAGGGACAACTATATAACACAGAGCTATATCCAATCAAGTTTGGAAAGCCTGCAAGGACAGGGACTCAACAAAATCTCCTGGCAAAAGCTCAGGTGTTTGGCCATCCTCATTTACTTAAATTTAAATGTCATTTCCTGGTTTCAGTTTGTGCTCATTGCCACTTGCCCTGTACCTAGATACCACTGAGAGACATATGACTCCAATCTTCTTTACTTCCTCACATGAAGTACTTGTACAAATTGATAAAATCCCTGCCTGAGCCTTCTCTTCTCCAAACTGGATGCAGCTGGGATCCAGAGAGATCTCAGTTCTCTCATCCTCTTCTCACAGAAAAGATGCTTCAGTCAATTAATCACTTTTGTGCCCTACACTGGACTTGCTTCAATAAGTCCATGGCTTTCTTGCAGTGGGCAGCCCAGAACGGGACACAGTGCTTCACATAGGATCTCCCCAGTGCGGAGGAGAGATGAGATATCACCTCCAATGACCTGCTGCTCTTCCTAACACAGCCCAGGATGTTGTTGGACTTTTTCATCTCAAGGGCATCTTCCTGGTTCACATTTAACTTTTTGTCCCCTCATATTCCCTGGTCCACTTCTGCAAAGTTGCTTTGCAGCCATTTGGCTCCAGCCTGTACTGTTGCATGGGGATATTTCTTGACATTTCCTATATTAAACCTCATGCAGTTCCCATTTCTCCAGTCTGTCAAAATCCCTCCAAATGGCAATGCAGACATTTGGTAAATCAGTCACTTCTCCAGGTTTTGTATCGTCTGCAAATTTGCTGAGGATGCACTCTGCCTGACCATCCAGGTCATTAATGAAGATGTTAAAAAGTGTTGATACAATATTGATCCTTGAGGTACACCATTAGCAATTGGCCTCCATCTGGATTGCACTCTGCTGATCACAGCAGTTCAGTCAGTTTGCATTCCACATCACTGTTGATTTGTTTAGCCCATACTTCACCAGATTGCCAAGGAGGATGTTATAGGAGACAGGATCAAGAGCCTTACTCATTTTGAATTACTGTTTGAAAAATCTATTTAAATTGAAAAAAAAATGCAGTTAAAAATTCAAGAAGTTCAAGGATTTTTTTTAGTTTCACTTGCTCATCAGGGTGTACTTCTAAATTCTGAAGGAAAATATCTGAGAGTAACTTGCTCATTACAGTGCACATGTACACAATATTTTTGTTTTCTATCCATCACATAGTGCAAAAAATTCCCTGAATTAGTAAAGATCAATTTCATTAATGGGCAATACAAAGAAAGAAATTCAACAATGCCCATAGATTTGTCTTGGAAAAAAAGCCTACAGTAAAATGTGTATATTTTTATTACCCTAGGAATAACTAAATTTTTTTAACAAGTAAGCAAAATTATGTATATAAAGAGAAAAGACATTTGTGACAATATAAAAAATTCAACATGAAATATCAATATAAAGAAACTATCTCACCTAGGACTTCTTTTCAGGTTGACACACAAGAATGCAATATCTCAGTTCTATTGATGGAAGACATGCAGTAAAAAGAGAAATTCTCAAACAGAAAAGATAAATGAAATTATAATATTGAAAAAATCTGAATACTGTGATTTTAAGTAATATTTTCAAACAATTGCTCAAGGAAATCATCGTAAAAAGTCCAAAAGTAGATTTTCACCAAGAGAAAAGTAGTTAATGCAGCATCAACAGAGTAACTATAGTCAGGATATAAGACTCAAGGGTTTTTGTCTAAGACATCCGAATATCTAAGATTTACCAATACCCTATCTGTCCATTACTAGTGCAAAGAAGAGCTTTTTGTATGTATCCAGAATCAAATACATTAGGGTTGGCATCAATAACTCTAAACAACAAAGAATCAGATTATTAAACCTGACTATATGCAGATAAATGAGGAAAACTGCTATTAAACATTATTTAAGTACATTCATTCATATCAAGGAAGATAACACCCTTTTCCAAGCTTATGTCCTTTCCAGTTGTGGGTGGTAAGACGTCTTATGATCACACTAACTTATTATGACATGCATACGATGTTGATAACTAACATGCAAATCCCATTCAAAAATCACTGCATTTACAGTCATCTTAATCACAGAATCACAGAACAGGTTGAGTTGGATGGGATCCACAAGGATCACCATGTCCAGCTGCTGTTCTGCACAGGAAGATCCCCAAGAGTCTCACCATGTGCTCGAGAGTATTGTCCAAATATTTGAACACCCTTCAGGCTTGGAGATGTGACCACCTCCTTTGTGTCTGTGAGACAGCTGCTCATCATCACAGGATGTGCTTATCCAGCTGTGTGCTGGATATTTTGTCCAGAAGGATTCTGTGAGACACAGTATTGAAAGCTTTGCTGAAATCCAAAAACATTCCATCCACAAGCTTCCTTTGATAACTGGGTGGGACACCTTGACACAAAAGGAAATGAGGTGTGACAAGCAGGACATTTTCTCTTATGAAGCCACGCTGGCTGTGACCAGTGACTGAATTGTCTTTCAGGTGTTTTTCAGTACTTCACAGAATAATCTTCCCCATAACTTTGCCAAGTGCAAGAGTGAAACTCACAGGCCCTGTAGTTTCCAGTGTCCTCCTTCTTGTTCTTTTTGAAAACCAGGACATTATCTAGTTTCCAGTCAGCTGGGACCTTTCTGGATTCCCAACACCACTCAAAAATTGAGAGATATTTTTTGATGACATTAGATATGTCCTTGAGAATTCTTGGATGAATCCCATGAAGTCCCATATATTTGTGAACATACAGCTGAAGCAGATCCTTCACAATTTCGGTGTCAGCTAGGAGCCTTGTACATATCTATTCTGTCTTACATAAATTACATAAAGTCTCTTGACTTTATCCAGAATTAATATATTGATAATTTGGTATTTTCCTCCCTCCCATGCATCTGTAGCAACACTGGAACTGATTATTATACATACTATTCTGTACAAACCCAACTTGGGCAAATCAAACAATGGCCCCTAGTTTCACTGCCTCCATCTGCATGAGTTTCACCAGTGTTTTCCAGTATTACCAAGGATTCCTCAGCACAGCAACAGCCCTCCAGCAGAGGGGCACTTACCTGATAGTTACCTTGATTTTATGAGTGGTCTGTCATAGACCTAGAAAAAGATCTCAGACAAGGCCAAAAAAAGGTTGATTTTCTTATATTTGCAGAAGTAGCTATAGAAAAATTAACCACATATTTAAAACATGACCAATTAGATTACAGTAAAATTACCTCTAATTAACTCTCTTGGAATGTGTGAGTTATTTACCTGGCATTCAAAATAAATGGCATTCAAAATAAATCCCTCTCTGCTTTCAAAAAAAATGAAACAAGCATCTTCTCTTTAGATAAAAAAATGTGTCCTTAAATGTCAAATGAGATCTCAAGTCCTGACCAAAGCTACCAAGAACTTAACACATCTGGTACAAATATATACATAAAGTGAATTTCGCCCATGCAGTATACACGTGGTTTTAAACATTCATTAGTCCTTTTTTTTTTCCCTCATGACCTAGTCAATTTTCTAAGTTGCAAATCAGCCAACATTCCAATTCAAAATTCCTCCAAGCTACATTCCATGTGTGACTGACAGCAATTGAAGGGACCCAGAAGCTCCTGCAGGCCAATCAAGCACAACAAATTGATCATCTCCCTGGCATATTCCACTGCAAGTTGAGCTCTTTTCAAGAAAGTGTAATGGAAAACAAAAAACCTGTTCTTCACAGTAATTGAGAAAGCATATTTAATTAACTCAACTTTTATTTAATGCCTTTTCCTGAAGAAAAGTTAGTTGTGTTGGTTAGCAGCCTGTTGCAGCAACATGGCACTACAAAAAATAATTGCATAAGCACTAATAGAAGCTTGGACAGTACCCAGGGTTTATTAAATTGCCTATCCCTTCCCTCTTTCACTTAAGCAAGCCATCCTTTCAGTTTTTCTTGTTTAGTCTTTGCACATCTTTTCCTTTCTTTAGTGGTCCAGTACCAAACAACAGAGAAAATGGAGAAACTTTTCCTCTTAGCATCTCTCCCAAGCTGGTGGTTTCTGATTGTGCTGGGAATCTGGAAACTGTGGTCCAGACTTCCTCAGCCTAAATGCAATAAATTTGTGTTTCTCGTTTCCTCAATTGAGTGTTCAAGTCACAAGGCAACCCCTAATCACAGCTCTGTCTCTTCTCACATTCCAAATGAGGAATAATCAGAGTCCATACACTAGAGGGACAGTTTGGGCACTCAAATCTAGGACTGGCATTTCAGTCAAGAATCCAGAAAAAAGATTTTATTGCCAAATGTTGGTCAGAGCTTACTTTAGCAGAGATGCTTTTGTGTTACTTGTTGGCTGATGTGAGCAACCCAACTTCATGTGCTTCAGTC
Source organism: Zonotrichia albicollis (assembly GCF_047830755.1). Lineage (NCBI taxonomy): Eukaryota > Metazoa > Chordata > Aves > Passeriformes > Passerellidae > Zonotrichia > Zonotrichia albicollis. Next base: position 136,529,080 of record NC_133819.1, read on the forward strand.
ATACATCTGATTTGAAAAGTTAAAGTAACAATTGCTACTATTCTAAATTGATTTTTTCATATTTCATGCATTCCAATGTTGATATATTCTACAAAATGGAAAAACAAAGGGTGTGAATAAATCTATAGTTCATCTTTATAACAGTGTGGCTGATTATATAAAGCACAAAAAAATATCTTAGTCCCAAACCAACTTTTTTCACTGAGTTGCATCATGATCCTGCACATATCACTTAACACCTGAGACTGAATTTCTTTACTGATGAAGTGGAAGTTGCTATATTTGCACGCTAAACCACAAACACTGTGAGTAATGTTGGTTGGAACACCCTTGTACAATATAGCATTTCAAAAAATGAACCTTTTTTCAAGAGACAATTACTTGCCAAAAAAAAAAAAAAGCAAGTTTGATGAAAGAGAAGGGAAGAACAGACTGATTATTAAAGGAACTAAGGTAAAATCCTTAGCCTGCCTGATTCAACATGCTCTAGCAGGAGAAAATCTGTTTTGGTTCACATAGAACAATGTAATGGAAGCTGGATTTCCCCTGTGCCAGGCCGGTTCCTTAATCACATCCACATGTTTTGATACATAAACATTTATTTTGATAATTCCATTTCGGCTGAAGTGTTCCAAAAGGTTTTGGTCTTGTTCCAAGGTGGAATGAAAACAAATGTTATAGTTTCTGTGGAATGGAATTGCTCTAACTGTGACACACAGCATAATACATGTTAACCAAGTACATTATGTATAAACATTAGTTAAGGGTGCTTGTGTACTACAGTGTTTGGGTGCTCTACACAGCTGTAAAAGACAATTTAGACCCAAATATAAGTTGTAGATACTAGCTTGATGTGATGTCTATGACAAAAAACCAAAACCAAACAAATAGTCAATCAAAAAAAACAAAAAGACTGCTTTGATACCTCCAAAGTTTTGTTAAAATCTGCTTTGCATTCTACTTAGCAGACATACCACTGGTGTTCTCTGGTAAATATAATGACAACCAGGATTCAAAGAATCTTGTTCACTAATTAGATCATTAGTGTACTAAACAAACATCAGCTTGGTACATCTGTACCTGGATATATCTGAATAGGAAATTTTTCCAGAATATTAAAATATTGTTATGGTTAAGTCTGGTAATGGATGATGGCATTGGAAAAGGGCAAAACAGGAAGAAGTAGGAAGATGTGGTTTATGTCCCATCTTTGTCACAACATAAGCCTCCACCTAAAAGAGCAGTCCAGGAAAAGTGGGAAAATTTCCAAATATTTTGGAGGAATAGTTAAGATGTTCACACAGTTAAACAGAAATACATGGCAATGTGTCCTGGTTTTAGGTCCAAGAGATGTTTTTTTCTAGTGCCTGCTGCCTCAAATTGTGCTGTTCTGTTCAATGCCATTTTTCCTCATTTAGCAGTTTTTTCAACCTGGATGCATTCTCTTTCAGGTTTTCTGCAGAAAATCTTGGTCGCAACTCATACCCATACAGGATTGTGTGTAATCTCAGTACAAAGAGTGCACTGAGAACTGGGACTTAGCAAGGGCAGATAGAGCATTTCTGGATGTCTCTGTGATGAACTGTAATATTTTGGTATAATGAGAGCTCTTGTAAAAGCTTGCAGTAAAGCAGGTCTCATTCAATTATCTCCACGAGGCCCTGTGAGGTCTGGTGCAAAAAAAAAAGCACCTTTTAAGGAAGTTAAATGAGTTGTAACGTTTGTCCATATGAAATATCTAATGACAGAATAAGAAAAATTATGACATATATACAAGATTCATTACTATTTAAAGAATAAGAGAACTACCTAGCCATTTATAAGTACAGGTGTGGGCACAGGAACTTGCTTTCTCTTGTGGAGATATACCTAAAATAAGAAAGCCCTTTTACTTTTAGGGCTTTGTGTAAAACCATAGTTTAAACAGTCTTTAAATTTGTCTTTGAATGAATAAAATCTTTTCTTTTGTGTCACATCTGTTTTTGTTGTTCTTAAAGTTGCTTTCTTCTAGAGAAAAACCATAATTATTGAGAAGTAATGTTCTTGTACATTAAACTATATATCACACACTCAACAGCTCAGTGCATAAAATCCTAATCTTGGTAAAGACAGTTAAACAAATATCTATTTTGCCTACTTATGCCGTAATTTTTACTGTAGTCTAACATAGAAACTGAACCTTCTTGAAAGCAGAGAGGAGAGAATGGAAAGTGGAAAATGAGAAATGGTAAAGAGAGGAAGTTTTGTATTTTTGTAATAAGTACCCTGAATTAGTTTTGAATTTGAAAAACAAATTTAAAATCCAGTTTATAAGGACATATTTGATTTTAGCAAAAGAATTTTTTATAAGTTTCTACATTCTTCTTGAAATAAAAAAAATGTATGATGTTATGAATATAACAAATTATTGTCCAGGAAATGATCTGGGTTTTTCTGTAGACTCTTCAGTTCTTAGTAAGCCACCACCCTAAATTTCTAAATGTGCATGAGAAACAGATCAGAATCATTGAAAATTGGACTGAAATACATTCATATCTATTTTTTCCATTGACCTAAACATGATTAAGACACAAGCTTCTACATTTATTTTCCCTTCCCATCTGTTACCATTAATATCCTATATGTTCTGAAAAGATGATCAGTAACTGAAGTGGAACATCTACATCTGTCACTGAAAGTTGGCACCTGTAATTACAGAAAAAAACTTCCAAAATAGATATTATTCTCTTCATATTTTAACTAAAAACTTAGCAGTCAGGAAACGGTTCGTTCACTTCAGAATGATGTAGCATTACTTCCTTTTTATAGGTGGCAATGATAGAAGACTCAGATCTTCATAGAGTCACCAAGTAGAACAGAATTAGAGCTGGTGACAGAAAGTGATTATCCTCAATGTGAATGGTCAAGTGCTGTACCCATAAAGTCACACTGAATTTAAACAAGAACAGTGTGGTGTTTGTAAACTGTGACAATCAGATCAAGTTTGGAGGGTTTGTGTTTGTCACCCCTGACAGAAGAAAGTTCAGAGGCAGCCTAGAAGATGTGGGAGGGCTTGTCTTTTTGAATTAGCACATTTATATAAATTCAAATGAATCTCAGATTAACTTTTTACTATAGTAGGTAGGAAAGTTGACTTCTACAGGAATCTCACAAGAAAGAACATTCCTGCTATCCTGTTTCCATTATGTCTTGATCAGGAAATACTTTGTCATTGCTGGAGTAACTGCACTGAAGACAATATACCCTTCAAGAACTAGAAAGGAAGTGGTTGAAGGTTCAGATATTGCCTTAATTTTGGAAAATATTCTTAAAGAATATCATCAGGTCTTCTATGCAAAAATACTTTGGAAAGTGATAGTAAACATTATTGCTGTGTTATCTTGAGATTGGTAAAAATTCCTTCGGCTAAACATTTATACCCAAGTCAGTCTCAAGCCATAAGAAAACTTTCATTGACCACAGCAGGCTTTCAATCAAATCTGTACTGGAGGTATCAAAGCAGCACTTGCCAGATCATCAAACATGCATAGTAACATTTTTTTCTAAAGCAAGCTGCAACTAATTTAACTAAGTTTTGTTCTAGGAATGGCATATTTGTATAAGTAGGCTCCTAAATTTCAAATTTGGTCCACTTTGTATACTCATAAAAAATATTAAAATACATAATATTACTCAGAGTTAAAATTGCAAATGCTATTAACTCTTACTCTTTTGTTAACAGTCTAACACTATTTGCCATAAATAGAAGCTCAGCATTCACCTTGCCTTCTGAGAAGCTTGCTCTCAGAAGGCAAGGTGAATGAGTATTTTCTTTCTGCCCTATGATGGACACTCAAAAAACCCTAGTTCACCAGTTTTGGCAAAAAGTTTAAAAATGCAACATAAATTACAAAATGTGTTGTGATAGGAATAAAATAAAAATGTGGAAATAGAGAATTCAAAATTATATTTTAGATGTCACCAATAAGAGTTTTAAAAATCTGGGACTGACAAATCAGAGCATTCCAAAATTCCTGGTGGTTCTATTTTTGCAGCTTCATTGGAAATCTGTGTTAGAATTGACCATAATTGCATTATTATGAGTATGTTTTATATCTATACTTGAAGCAGTAATTCCACTTTTAGAGCTGAGAGAGAAAGAATTTCTCTTATCTGAATAATAAGATTTTATAAGTTTTATCTTTTCCATATGCTCATGGAGAGGAAAAACATGAAGTCATTTGTGAAAAGATTTTTTAATCCTTTGCCTTTCTGCTTTTTTAAAATTAAATTTTGATCTTTTAATACTGTTGAGCTTATAATCTAATTTAATATTCTAATTACATCATTAAGTTTCTTATAGTGTAATGTATTCCCATGAAGGTTTAGGGCTAATATATAGTGCAGAAGTTGTTGATCACCCTTTGTCAACACCCAGAGAATTCTCATAGGAAGGTCCATAGATGCAGACTTCAGCCATACAGCTAAGAAGTGTTTTATTCAAACTGAATTTGTATCCAGAGGCATCTTTGTTGCCAAATATTTGCCAAGTGAAAATCAAACAAAAACCAGACTGTTTCTGCCACAAAATGAGTAGTTGGTGACATAAAAATTACTCATCTTTTGAATTCACAGTATAGTAGCACATAAGTTTTTAAAAATGTACTAGTTAGGAAACATTTTCAAAATTTTTCATTGAAAAAATATCCACTTTTAAATGTAAAATCTTTAAGTGCATTCTACTCACATAAACTAATTTCTATCTAAAAGCAAAGAGAGAAGAGAATATGTAATAACTTCCTGGTTACCTGAATCTGGCTTTTGATTTTAAAAGTGCAAAAAATTAAGAAAATCAGAAGAAAATTAACAACATCAACAAAAAAGCATCCATCAGTATGTACAAATCAAGTCAGGTTCAGGTATCCCTGTCAATCTCCTCTGACAGCATCCAAATGCAAACCTACTCTTCTAGATAAAAGATCAAGGAGGAAGATCAGACACTGAGGCCCTAACCACTCATGTGGCCAGGAAATTAACCCAACCTTCACCCTCATCTAGACTACTGCAGGCAACAATTTCCAATAAAATTTTTCTACAGGTACCAGTTATCAGGCTAAGAGTTAATCAGTGCAGATATTAGGTCATGGTCCTCATTTTCTGTTCAGTAATATGGACGTAGGCAGGGTATTCTCCTGCAGGCCACTTACAGTTCTTAGCAGGAACACATACTCTGTGTGCATACTGGCTGAAGGACCAATTTTCTGGTCATAAAATATTTGAGTACTACAATAATAAGCACAAGAAGACACAAAGAGGCGCTAAAATCAACACTATTACTCAAAAAGTCCGGGCCATACACTCCACTCTAGAATTCACATTTGTGAAATGTAGTCCTTGAAAGCCAGCATTTGAAGAGTGCCTCAGTCATTGAGATATAATGAGGTTTTTATCCATTATAAATTACCAGAAAAGGGGAAATATTTTGTTATTTGATGTGTGTACAGAATGAAAAGCAGTTATGAGCAGTGATGAATGAGATGAAGTTCCTCAACCACTGGAGATGGCAGTTCTTTGCACTACCATGCCATTCAGAGCTCCACTTACACTGATTAAACCCACATTATGTCCATTATCACAGCTGTAGCTACTGCTCACTCCCGATTTTGTGTCAGACCATAATCCTACAAGTGCAAAGAAAGATACAGGCTACCTAAGCCATATTTGCAAGTGCACTTTTAAGCCCAGTGTTGCAGACATTTTTTCATACAAATCCTTTCTTTGGGATTTGTGCATCTTCTGGGAAACAGAGGCCCCAGAAGAAGAACGTAAACAATTGTTATCGGCTGCTGTGAAATGTAGCAGGTGCCCCTGTGATTGGCTCATGCTCCATGTTTACAATTGGGGGCCAATCACAGGACCAAGCTCGGGGACAGATTCCCTGGACACAGAACTTTGTTATTCATTCTTTTCTATTCTATTCTTAGATTAGCAGCCTCTGCAACTTCTCTCTCCGTATTCTTTTTAGTATAGTAATAATGTATTATATATCATATATCAATAAATCCAGCCTTCTGATCATCAAACAAGATTCTCATCCTTCTCTCACCTGAAGACCTCATCAGGTCGCTGTAATAGCCCAGTTTCTGGGTTGCAGATGAAACTGAAAACTCTGGTACAATTTAATATATAGTATTCTGCTGCTAATTTTGTAATGCATCTAACTAGTCACATCAGCAAGTCCTTGTGTGTTAAAAACTGCAGATCATCTATACCCTCCAGCATTCATCTGCTTGCAACTTTGGGTGACAGAACATTTGTATCTAGAGACCTGTCAGATGAAGAGCATCCTCTCATCTGACTGAGTCTCTACCTGGAAAATGTAAAGTCTTTTTACTCTTGTCTTTTAAGCAGAAAGTATTGTCAAGTATTTTCATGACACTAATACATGCATACCAGTCAAATATCTTCGTATGATGTAAGCTCCTCCTTTCATGCATTAAAATATTCTTTCCCATCAGTGCAATTCAATTGCGTCAAAACTTGGTGGCATGCTAAAGACTAGAACAAGAGATATTTCTTTTTGTAAATCAAGTACAATATGAAACCAAAAATTGCATAAGTTATTGCGTCAATTTTATTGCTTATTCTCTATGCACTAAGTATAAAAGGAACAGTCTAAATACAAACTAGACCACATTCATGTTTCTACCCATAGTTTGATAAATGGATTATGTAGCACAAGTCACCAAGACATCCACCTCTCTTTCTGAAACTGTTTTTGTTCGTAAAAATTTTTTTTTTATTGTTGTCACTTTTTAAAAAAATGTCCTGATATCATCAAATTGTCCCTCTTTCCTTAGAAGCACTGATAGTAATGAGGATCTTATGAAGAGTAATTGCCAGAATCCAGTAAAATACACAGTATATGAATAGGAATGATTTCATATGTTTATATATAAATTAACAAAATTTCCTGCTATGTATGCAGAACTGGAAGATTATTATAAAGAGACATGGGTTTTATCTGAAGCTGTGTGTTGCCAGTCTCTACATGCAGAGTGATGGGGACAATAAATCTTCCTGCTCTATAAGGCACTCATAGCCCTATCCCAAGGAGAATCTCAAGTTCTCTTCTCTATAAAATAATAGGCTTATTCTGTATATATTTATAGTGGACCACTTTTATGGTTTTTTCCACTGAATCTTTTTAGATGCATTCTGCCAAATAGTCACATACAGAGTATTTGTAAAGTGAGGAGAGAGGGAGAAGGGAGAGTGGAAAAGAGAAAGGGACACCTCAGGGCTTCTTTCCATTACAGAAAAAAGGTGTCATGTGCACATGGAAACAACAGATGTAGAAATATTTAATATTCCAGCACTAAGCAAATGAGTTAATCTAATAGCCTTATTATAGGAACCTATGAAGCTGTGAAAGTGCTTTATCTGCAAGCACATAGAATCCTAAACAATATAAGATTCTGACTGTGCCAAAACCTATGATAAAATGGAAGAGATGTTAAATCTCTTGAGAGGAGATATGCTGAAGAGATTTTAGGCCTTCTGTGGCTAGTGATTAAAACACCCATGATATTCCATAATGAAGTTGAACTGTCAAAATCTTCAGAATAAATTTAAAAAATTGAAATATTTACAGTTTACTGCAAGTCCGCCTGTACACAAAGGGATTGCAAGCCTTTTGTCTGCTATAGCCTCAAATAGGCAATAAGATTTTCTCCAGTGAAGCTTTAAAATCCAACAGAGTTAGAAATTTTCTCAAGGGTCCATGCTTATGAATCCAATTGTAGTGTCAGGAGTTATTCTTGCTCTCACATTACGCACCCCAACAAATTGTGCTGCTAAGCAAGAGGTTAATCACAGCTTTTTATCAAAGATAGACTTGAGTTGCATCAGACAATATTATAGTGATTATAGTATGTCTGACTAATTTTTATATGCTGGCAAGGGTCAGTATTATATTATATATAATCAAGATACTTCATTTAAAAAAATGTTTACAAGAGGTAATTGATAAAATTTGAGAAAATGCTTGGTTCTCAATCCAATGAATTTTGATTTTACAATGCAGTATTGATTCTGTATTAAGACCCCAGTCCCACTTGCTGCTATAATCTCTTTATCTCTCCAGTGAACAAGTCACAACTTTAGTAGAATCTTCAGTAAAAAAAAAAAAAAAAAATAGAAAAAAAAGCACCAAATATTTCTTCTGTAAACCAATTCAAGAGGAGACCATAACTACAGATTAAAATTACAACCAATTTTAGCTGCTTTTCTTCTCTTCCTGTTCCTTTTCATACATAAGCAGTAAATATTCTAGGAATTATTAGAAGGCTTACTGGTTTCATATAAACTTAAACCCCAAAGCATTATTTAATTAATATGAAATCAGAAAACTTAGATGGGCAGTTCTTACACAGGAGCACTGAGTTAAGAATAATTTGGGAAATACTTTTGTTTTTATACATTCTTCACTGAAGAACACCTTTATAAGAGAGGTAGCATTTTCCAATGTTGGCAGCTTTAACTCTGGTTTTAGCATAAATACAGATTAAACTTTCAAGTATAATAAAGCATCTTCATGTCCTGCAACATAAGGCAATTCAAGCATCAAGACGTTAGAAAACAAAAAAATTAGGTGGCCTTGATTCAAGGAATTCTATGCAAAATCTAGTTTAAGGGTAACTAATGTCATGAAGATTTTCAATTTTGATATAACATTATTTTCACAGAACCTTTTGTTTCATTCAGTATTTAGTAGGCAGGCTGCTTAAAATGCCTTGTTCTATGACCTCTCAGTGATTGCCCACCCATGTGTTGCTTGCAACACGTGCACATTCTGCAATGGCATACAGGATTGCAATTTCTTTATAAGAATTGCAATCATAATACATTTATTATGTATTTACTTCACAAATATTAAATGTCTTCTGAAACCTGGTTTATAATTTTCTGTCTCTGTAGCTGTTTAGGGTATTCTCTATTTAGGTATTTAGCCGAAACTTATGGTATGGTATGGTCTTCATTAATCCCCAGTAGTTCTTCACTCTGCCTCATCACTCACTATTTCATATTCTACAGTCATGAATTTGACTCTTTTAAAAGGCAGACACCAGAACAATACATTGAATTTGTTAATTTATTATTAATTATTTACACTTCTTTTGCAGCTGCAGTTCATTATAAAATACCATTGCCTATTAATCAGTGTCCATGGGTAGGTATATAAATTAATCAAGGAACGTATTTTCTTACTTGAGCTTATACAGTCAAACATCTGTCTTGTGTTTATGGGTGACATAGGTCAAAGATGGAAAATTGAAATATACACATGCTGAAGTTCAACATCAGCTTCAAAACAAATACACCCATAACTTATATTCCTCCTCCTTATTCCTTGCTCTTTTTCCTTTCCAATGAAGATTTTTTTTTTTTCTGCTTCTTCCCCTTCCATGTCCAGGAATTATAATTGAAAGCGTGGGACCAGGAGGGAGTGAGGCTTTCAGGGAGATAAGACAGAAGGGAAAAAACAACTCCCTTTTCTCTGACTGCTCTCCCAAATGAGATGGTGACATGCACTGTTTAGTTTGAAAAGAAAATTGAGAATTTTACTTAATGAATATCAGAATTTTTACTCAGTCACACCTTTTTTAGTTATAATTGGATATGTAACCCTTTCTAAACTATCTTCCACCTGGAAAGAAAATCATGTTGCATGCATTTGTAAGTAATCCAGCAGTCATAATTTCCTTCCCTGTTTGAACGAGCAGAAAGCCATTTCTAAATTCCCAAACAGCTTTTCGCCATGAAAACTGCATGACTTTCAAAAAATAAAATTAAATTTAAAAATAAAATTAAATTAAATACAATTTGATTTAATTAAATTAAATTTTTTAAAAATTATGTTGATCTAGACTAGCTATTAGGAAGAAATTCTTTACTGTGAGGGTGATGAGACACTGGCACATGGATGCCCAGAGAAGTCGTGGGTGCCAAACCCCAAAAGGGTTCAAGGTAAGGTTGGATGGGTTTAGAGCAGCCTTGTCTAGTGAAAGATGGTCCTGCCCAAAGCAGGAGGTTAGACTAAGTGATCTTTAAGGCTCCTCCCAACACAAACCATTCTTTGATTTTATTTCTGTATTGATACCTTAAATTCAGTAAGAAAAAAGCAGAGAAAATCAAATGACTGATCACTGGATACAACCAATCAATAAAAAAGAAGACAGGTTTCCATAAAATGGCAGAATTATTTAAATAATGAACCAAGAGTAACAAATTTTTCAAATAAGAGAGAAAGGAAGACTTATCTTTCATTATTTCATAAGCTCATAAAGGCTTGCTTTTATTAGAGTGGAAGAGCATGAATATATATACATATGCATATATATATATACATGGATACATATATATATATATATATATATAAAATCCTTTCCTATTTTCTTTTCTTTAAGATACCAATAAAAAGCCATGCATAGTATAGCAAAAATATATAATTTCTGGTTGTTGGCCTATGTCTTCTACATGTGAAAGCACTAAAATATATTATTTTCTGCCTCTTAGAATACCAACAGCTTTCCCTCTGAATGGAGATATGTGTCACTGGACATGAGAAAAAGAAGCTTCATAAACAGAGAAGCAAAACTTAAAAAATTCTAGAAAAACATCATATGGCATTGAAAAAGAAGAGGACAAATCTGTATCTAATATTTGCTTGCTTTCCTCCTTGATATATTGTCATGCTGCTGGAGAAGAGATGAAATACAGTAGAGCTGATTGACTCAGACAGGCTAAACGTGAGTCTACTACTCACTTTTGAGAGACTTATGGAAAAAAGGTGCATGTCAGGTCAATCTGTGCTGACTGCTAGCAAGAATAATCACACCTGAATATTCTTTTATTTACCACCTCTGAAATTCTGGTTCTGAATGTGATGTTATGACATTCCCTGCTGAACTGTTTGATCTGAGGCAGAGCATTGTGATTGTTTGCTCTCTCAGGAAGAGGGATGCTCACCAAGGAGCAGAACAATGACGGTAAACAAACCTAATTTCCTTATATATAGGAATGGAACAGTTATCACATATCTTGCCTTTGAAAACCATTTTTCTTGCGTTGAATACAAGCTGGGAAAAATTTTCTCTATGATATGTGTATACAAAATTACTTGAATAACATACACAGAAACTATCATCAGCATTAGTCAGCACTCCTTTAAAGCACTACAGATAATTTGGGGTTAAACAGGGATATACAGGGAGAAATTTGATTAATCAGTACAAGTCCAAATTTGGATATTTGCTTCACTGAAGAGGACAGCATCAAAATGAAAATCATGTAAAGGAGAGTTCCTTCTCTTTGACAGACATAGTGAGAATCCTTGTCTGATCTAGCTTTTAGGATATGGCTTGCTCTTTCTTCCCTTATAATGATAAATCATGCATACACTGTTAAGTTACTAGGCGAAATGACGTGACTTCCACCAGTTTCAATTTAATAAAGTTAATAGAACTGACACACTCCCATTTCTTCTTTCACAAATATACATAGGCTGGTGGAAATTATGTATAAAAATTATGAGCCACTCAGTTACAATTCCAGTTTCACTAAAGTCAAGAAAATACTAAACAAAAAGAAATAGAACACTGTGAAAAGCAAGTTTAGATTCTGTAAGAATGCTGATTGAATGCTGCTGATATTTTAGAATATTAAATTCACAATTTTGAATTAAGTTATTCCATTTATTCAAAACTGAAGAAGAAATAAAAAGGACAAAACTAAAACTAAACAAAATTAAGAAAACTGGTAGTAAATTAATAAGGCCATAGTTTTTAATGGATAGGGTTTTTAATCAACTTTATGACTTTAAAACTGAAAAGAAGCAAAGATTCCGTGATAGAGGTTACAAGAATAATTAGGAGTTTAGAAGAATAACCTCTTAAGGAAGTGGAAGGACTTTGTTTAGTCTAGAAAAGAGAAGACTAAGGAAGGAAGGACATTGATAACAATCTTCTAACAACTAAGCTGTCATTAAGAGAGAGACAATCAATTGTTTTCCAGGTGTCTGGAAGCAGAATGTGAAAGAATCAGCATAATTTGTAGTAAAAATTATTTATGTTAGATAGCTTGGATATTTTTTCCCTCCCTGAAAAATACCAATAGGAATTCTAGAGACACTGTAGCATCTCACTTTTGAGGTTTTAGGAGAAGTCTACCACCTACTATAAGTATACTTAATCCTGCAATTTGCAATAAACTGCATCATCTCTTGAGGTTTTTCACTGGCTTTTCATACTTTTTCATCATTCTTCAAAAAGCTAGCACAGAAAATGAACAGAAACTACATACTTACCCCCACCTTTCAAGTGCTTAGGGACAAGACTAGGTAATTGTCACAACATAAGATCATTGATTTAGCTTACAAATAACAACATAGAATCTCCTGCTAGTGGTGAATACACTGTCAATTGGAAATAGAAACAGAAACCTACCTCCTTCTGTTTCAGAAAACACTCAGAGGAAAACAAAAGTGGGATTTAAGTATGTAAGTAGGCCTTCTAGCTCTTCTATACTAAAAATAAATTTACTTCAGTTCATAAAATCATAGCATTCTTTCTTAATTAGAAAATGTATTGAAAACAATCAAATAAATAAACAAAACCCAAAAAAAAAAAAAGAGAAAGATGATAGCTAGAAATATTGTCACTTACCTTGACTTAGATAAATAAATCCTTGCTGGAAGCAACCTTTATGCTTAGATCTTCCCAGAAGCTTTTACTGGGAAGTCATTAGTACACAGTTGCCTTCAACTTCATTATGGCTTTGCTTTTGCAAGAAATTATTTTGAGAGTGACCACAAATATGCAACAAAGCCATTGAGTCCTTGTGTTTTAAATCTTTTATGTAGTAATTACTTTGACTAAGTTTAAGAATAGAGCCAACAAACTAAGAGCAGAAGCAAAAAACTAAAAAATAATAAAATCAAACAGATTTGCTTCCATGTTTTTTGAGGAGTATCAGACAACAAGTAAATCTAACAAAGCATCTTCACTAATTAAGGCAGTAGCTAAGTATTCCAACTTACTGTGTTTACTAAAACTACTTGCCAATCATGACTGTAACAAATAATTGTTTAAATGTTAATGTGATTCTTGAACTAATATTTGAATAAGAAAATTTAGGTTTTGACTAAGATATTTGCATAAATACATACAAGAGCTTTTAAGGACAGAATTTGTGAATTCATCTAAGTGAAATACAGTATTTTAATATATGAAGGTCAACTAAAAAGTTAAACTAAATTAACATATAAATACTCAGCTGACATTAGTCACAAAATTATCATCAGCTTATTTGAAAATGCATGTTTATCAACTCATCCAAAACCAAAAACAATCTTCCCAGTGCATAACCCTGTGAGTTGGTCAGTGTTGTATGGGGACCCAACAAGTACTTGTACTTTTTCTTCTCACTAAACCCCTGAATTCAGTATTCCCTTTAATTGTCTTTAACAGATTAGAAAAAAACTGTTGAGTAGAGCAAGACCCCAGTCAGCACCTAGTCTAGGTTGGTGCATAACAAAATATAGGACATGAGGACATGTGAAAAGTCATCACTCATAGAAGGAGAAAGGCACATGAGAATTCCGCTGAACTAGGGACCCTGGCACGGGGAGATTGTGCTGGAAGATGTCTGTTAGTTTTTCTAATTAGGAAAGGACTAAGGTGTGAGGACTAAAATGTGTTTGAATATGCTTTCAATAGTTTACACTAAGCAATGTATCAGCATGATTTATTTAGAAAAATGAATCAAAGGATTGATTATGATTTTGATTTTTTTTTTTTTTTTTTTACAAAACACATTCTTCTGTGTCATTTTAGTAGAGTATTTGAAAATATGAGTCAAACAAGCATTATTCAACACTGAAGTTCATTATAAAAATTGTTCAAGAGGCATCTGGATTTGGCACTTGCAGATATGATTTAGGAGTGATAATGATGGTGCTGGGTTGATTATCAAACTAGATGATCTTGAAAAACATCCAGTCTTGATGATTCTATAGTTTTGTGAAGTGCAAAAATGTCATGCATTGAGAAATAAGTGAACAGCAGACCATGGATACCAAGAAAAAAGCATCCAGCCCTGAGTGGGCAGTGACGATAAAGATATTCCCCAAGCTATGAAGAAGTACACAGCTGGGGAACATGACTAGGAAAAAACACAAAAAATGCTCATGCTTGGACAAAACAACCTTCAAACTACAGACTTGGATATGCCTTCCAAAGAGAGCAAGTGCTGCGGATCAAAGCATCAAACTCCTGGGCTGTTGTTAGCATAAATTTAAGAAAAATTCAAATTTCTGCATAGGAAGGAAAATTTTTATTGCTATAAGTACATTTTAAGCATATATATATCAAATGGCAAAATCCAGCCTTCTTTAGCTCTCAAAATGAAACAGTTATACTTAGATAGCTGTGAGATTTATCAGGCTGCATCTCCAAGACACCACTGTTTCTTTCTCCATGTTTCATTGCTGTTTTCATATTCTCTTGTTTTGTGTCCCTTAAAGACTAAATCCCCAAACCACCATGAACTTGTGAGATCATAAACTTAGATCTGTTCTGCCTTTTATGAATTTCATTTATCTAAGTGACGCTATTCAGTTTCCAAGGTCATTTTGTGAGAACATCAGATAAATTATCAAGATGTTAGCTAGGTGTCCTCTGCTAGCCTTCATTCTTATTAAGAACCAACTCCTCCATCAAATATTATTAATTCTGTTCACTGCCCAAGCCATTCCTCCAATATAACTTAGCTTATTAGTGTTCACTGGAGAATAAATAGCATATTTATTCTTTTACTGGACCAGACAAGACTACTATTGAGCATTACACTACACAGGGTTGTTTTTTCCTTCTTTTATCGTTTTGATTACAAAACTTGTTCAAAGACACTTTTGAAATTGAAAACTACAATATGAATGAGATTTCAATTAATTTCTTTAGATGGTACTAATCTAGAAAATAGGATCTGGGAAAAGCTTCTAAATGCAACGGATATAAAAATAATTCAAAAAACTTTAATAAGGAAGGTATTTTTCAAGCTTCTAAAAAATATCTGCAACAAGAAGAGTAGTTGCATTAAAAAGACATGGCTTAGAACTAATTTCACAAATACAGAGTAAAATTATGGGTACTGATCAGATATAAAAAAAACAACAAATTTATTTAGGAGGCTAAAAGAGGGTATTTAAGGACTATAATAGAGGATATTAAGGGAGGTATCATTGAATAATTCCTCAGAATTTCCTATCACTAAGTAGTAAGAATCAAGTGTTTGTAGAATCCCATTGCTTTTATTTGCATTTCCTAAACTATTCATGAAATATAGTAATGACAAAATAGACCCATAAACATAAAAATCTCACCTACCCTGGACTTTTGCAATTCCTATCTCATGGGACCAGGAACTTAACAGTGCAAACAGGAAAGGAAAAACAAGAGACTGGGAGAACTCATGCCCGGTAACAGCTCCAACAGCAGAAAAATTGAAGACTTGCCTCACAGAAATGTTTTTGAAAATGTTACAAGGATCAATTCTATACATTTCTATGGAAACATATTTTTACAAATGCTGACTGAGAAGTTTTGATTGTTTCTGCTCATTCCAAATGTTGCATTTATTGAAGACTGGCTTCCAGAAGATTGTTGCTCCAGTCTTTCTGAACATCATCATTTTCAAAATTCTATTTCAGTTCAAATACCCCAAAATAACCAGCTATTTGCTGCAAATCTCAACTTGGGTAGGCTGTGGTCATAACAGAATATTGTCGTCATTATTTCTCTGTCCACCAAGCTAATGATCAGAAAAAATATCACGTAAATTAATTTTTTTTTAAAGAAAAGGTCACATTTTTCTGACTTGGGTATGACACCCAAAGGGAATACAAGAGGAGAGAAAGAGCAGTGCAGTCATGTCTGTCAGTCATGTCTGACTACCTGTGTAATATATTAAACTGAGATTGGTCAACAGATTTAAAACTTATCAGGAGAAACAAAAAGCACAGAATTCATTGCCACATGCATTGTTTTTTTCTTGAGAATTCAGCTGAAAATAAAATCATACATTTCAGTTACAGTACAGTGTGATGGTTACAAAAGGAAAAATAATATTTAGTTAGGAGATGTAATAATTTGATGCTTACTGGTACATTTTTCTTCTGATTTTAATAAAATGAGTGGTTCCATACTGTTATGGCAACCCATCCTATTTAGAAATAAATGAGAAAGGCCTTTTGTTCAAATTGTCTTGCCAAAGCATCATGATTTTCACTGCGGTACATTTTTTTTAAACTCAGTGTTGTTGAAAAAAACAGATGCAGATACTTTGTCAAAATTATTTGTGCTTTTTGTATCCAGTGATAAGTATTGTGACACTAGCTAATCTCTAAAAGCTAATCTCCAGGAAACTCATTAGCGTTCTTACTTTACCATGTAGAGCAGAAAAAAAACATAATGGAGAGAAAAAGTTTCCCTTACACACATTTAAGAAACACTATCAAAGAGCATAATCTGAATGGAAAGAAATATTGCAAACAACCCTTTGAGGCCTAGCTGAGAGACCAGACACAATACAAGGAAGCAAATGCAAGTACCACATATTCTACACTGGATGTCTCAACATGACATGGCTGGGAAGCCTTGGAAAAGAAGTTCACTTGTTGAGAGTTAACTCTTCACACAAGAATAAGAGATAAGTCTTCTAATGAAGAGGCAACTAATAAAGTGTTCACTCTCAATAAGAGTTAACTCTCCAATTTCTGAACCACTGAATTGCTTTTTAATCAAATCAGAACCAGAAAAATTAGGAAAGCAACTCTTACAACTTAGATAGCTGTGTTGTTAAAGACCAAGGTTAACTACACCATTTGAGCAATAGGAATATACTCCAAAAAGGACTAAAATAGTGTCTTTGCACATAGGGAATTGTCAAAGCTGGAAGTATATCGAAAATAACATACCCTGTACAATAAAAACATAATGACAGCCAAAATCTTCCAACTTCACAGGAGCTGCAGGAAATTAAATACCAAATTAAATGCATTTAGGAATGTTGCCAGAACATATCTGAGAAACAAAGCCAGTTCACCCTGCTTAGATATGGTCTTGAAATAAAGGCCCCTTATCCACAGTATACATACACAAATCTAACAACACACTGAAACATGGGGGAAAACAGTACAACACAGATGAAAAAGTAAAATTCTCAAGCATAGAAGCAGTGTAATTTAATGACAGAGCTTTTGTTGGGTTTTTTGGGGGGAATTGTTTGTTCTGTAGAGTGGGAATTTCTTATCCAAACTAGAAGTGATTTTTATAATAAAAATATTTGAGGAAGTACAGATTAAAGCAAATCTCTGCTATATAGAAGCCACATTATTCCTTTAATAAAGGTCATGAAGACCTAAAATGCTGTATTGTATTAGATGAACAGAAAAAGAAAAAGTGGAAGTAATTGAAAATATATTCATACACAGAATAAATTGTTATCCTTGATGGAGCTGAATATGAAGTGTGTTGTATTTGCTTTCTTCCACTCAGATGCAGGATAAAAATGACCACCACAAGAACCTCCTTCAATGCACTATGCATTGAGGACTGTTTTCCTCCCACCAAAATATTTCCTTTAAATCATAAGTACTTGCTCTTCATTAAGAATTTTTGATACAGTTTTTTAAATTATATTAAGAAATTTCTCCTCCATTTCATATCATTTTCTCAGAGAATCACACACCTACAGCTATTTCTGTCACTTCTGGTTGACACCAGAAACTGAGTGTCAAACAGATGCTGACAGCATAATCAAATGTACAGACATAATCAAAAAATGCAAGTGAGAATAAAGTTGTCTGTCACACTTCCAATTGGTTTATCATCCAGCACAGAAACAGAAACTAAAACATGCAGAGCTTTTCCTTTTTTCATCGTCCATTTATTTCTATTTTTCTGTATGTCTTCACCAAACAACTGCAAAATGTTTGTTTAATACTCAAAAGCCAAGTTTTGTATGGCTATGATAGTTTTTGTGGCTTCTGCTGGATTCCCTGCAACCAGTCTCCCTTTCTTCAATAGCAGCACTCAAAAATGAGCACAATATCTCAGCTTAGAAGGGTGGGAAAATCACTCATAAGTAATTTTTCCACTTAAGCTTTCTGTTCTCTAGCATCTTTCAAAATCACAATTTGCTGAGTCCTGCTTACTCTATAGATGTCTATATCTTTAACCACCTTCAGAAAAGCTGTTACTCATACCTGTCTCATTCTGTAATTCCATAATAGTTTGTGAGAGCAATTCATTCTGTCATTTTCCAGACAAGCAATTAAACATGAATAAAACACCTATTAGCCAGAAAATGTTGCTCTAGTGGTTACAGCTAGAAGCACTAGGCTAAGCTGCTAGAGGGTGACAGGTATTCCATGGGTAAAAAAATAATATTAACAAAACAAATTTTTGCATGCTATTAATGAGTCAACTACAGGGGAAAAGAGCACTATTTATACTTGCCTCTTGTTTCCCTGGAGGGAAGCAAACACAAAGTGCTGCAAACTGAGTCATCTGTGTTTGCTACTGCTGCTGACAGTACAAGCCTGAAGACATGTGAACTGACCCAAAGAACAGAGAAAAAGTTTCTGAGAACTATGATTCCCATAATTTTTTTCTTTTAAGCTGGGTTTTTATCTTCTAACAAGAACACTGAAGCACAACCAATCCACTCAGACTTTACCAACTTCAGCTAGCTTGAAAATGAAAGGACACAGCTTCCTTTTGCTTGACCTTCACAGATCCCCTGATCTTTGGTGTTCCATTTGTTCCTCCTGTATAGGAGGCAGGAAGCCCTCTATCTGGTTTCCTGCAGAGTATACCTCGATTATCATTCCTGAGCAAATAGACTGCAAGTTGTTTTGATGGGGCCCCAGGGACAACAAAATCTCACTGGATTGTGCACACCCAGACAGGCCCAGAGTTCTGCTGGGAAAATAATTTAGAAATATTGGCATTGGAATCAACCTCCATGAGTTGCCAGAAGCATGCTAAGTAAAATATCAAAACAAGAAAAAAATCAAATATTTCATCCTATGCTTTAGAAAACACAAAGAAGAAAAAATGCCTGAAATTGCTGACAAGATGAATAAATTAAAAGAGATCAAGATATTGGTGCATAAATGAATGGCAGGCATAAATGACCTCTTGAGAAAAGTTTTTACAAAACCATAAAGATTACTTTCTGGAGTCTTGTTAGGGTTTTTGTGTTGGCCATTTTTCTGAAAAACAAAAACACACATGGCAAGGGACATGCAGTCACTAAATAGAATTTAGTGATTACACAACAGTGCCATCATATGTTCAAAGTTCATGAATTTCAAATGTCATTTGAGAATCAAAGTGAGACAAACTAACATCAAATCAAATCAAATCAAATCAAAAAAATACCATGTTTTACGTACATGGATGGTGTAATACGAAGCAATTTTGTGTAATCAAAAGTTATACATTTGATGATGGAAACAGTTCTGCTGGGTCAGTAATAAAACCCAATTGCTATTTAGCTCAAAAAGCTCATAGGAGACTGAGAATTGAAGATCTGTGTGCACAAAAACCTGATGAGCACAGCCTCTGGAGAGAAATCTCCTGTGCATGCAACCTAGAAATAACAGAAACCAACCAGCCAAGGAACAAACAATCCCTCCACACATAGTTTGTATTCTTCTCTTTGTTCTCTATGTTATTACTAGAGCTGAGAAATTTGGTAGGTGTTCTGATTCCACGAATTCCTGAAGCCTGGAAACAACCCCACATTGGGCTCTATTGCTGCTTTCCTTAAAGAGAAAAATTTATCCTCAAACCTGTGGCCACAAATAAAAGCACCCCCAATGAAACTGAGACTTCTCAATTCTACCAACTTTGGAAAAACTTCACAGCAGTCTAAGATCTGTTAAGGAAAAGAGGATTCTCTTAAATGAGTTTGAACATGAATAATCAAATCAGCAGATAAACCTTAAGCTTTTATTTGGTTGGTTTTAGGCTCTTCCAGGCATATTCAACCTTAGATCTTCCATAAGGTTTTTATAATTGATAAAGTTTGCTGTTTCATAAAAGCTGCCAGGGGAAACTGAAGATTTTCTCAGTAGGATATTGGGCAGCTGGACTTTTTGGCACCTGAAAAAGCAAGGAAAGCAGCTTGCAATTGAGAGATAAGCATGCTAGTTGGAGTCTTCTGCTAAAACATTTGGAATAGAAATTGTAAGCAAGAGTGACATTTCTCTTGTCACTATGAAGTTCCAGAACAGCTACACAATACAGCAACAGACATCACTCACAAGTTTAATGTTTCAGAGTTGAGGTGAGTTTGGGTTTTTTCCAAATTCAAGAAGTCATTACTGGTACAGTAATGGTGGTTCAGTTTTTGTTTTGACTTTTTGAAATTTTCAAAATTATAATTCTTGATAAGTTGTTCTGGAACAGCAGCATTTAAAACTAAAGGAGTCCACTGCATATACCAGGGAATACTTAAATCTTTAGGTTTCATTCAAAGCTAACATATCCAACTCAAAGTCTGCTGAATTCTCAGTTCCCTATATTTATTGATACTCAAATGTAAAACTAGCAACTGTAAAAAAAAAAAAAATTGGCATAAGGCATCACAAGTAACAAATTGACAAAATTTTCCCCACAACTTGTGATAAAAGAATGGAAACTTATTTACAAAGAAGGACATGTACATGTATTGTTCTGGAGTATATATAGTCTAGAAGTGCATATAAGTTTTATTTAATAGTTGCATTATTATTATTATTATTATTATTATTACTACTATTAATCTGAGCACCCAGTGCCCATATATATTTTCTACAGGACTACAAAGAGCCTTCAGCATGACAGAACTTTCATTTTATGTGGTGGATTTACTATGACTTACATTAGATAAAAAAGTAACATGCAGCATAATTTAACTGTGTATAAGTTCTGATAAATTAATAAATTTAAACATGCAATTTTCTCAGTTAAACAATGTCAGAAAGTTTATCCATCAACAGATTTGACACATGCTTTGCTATGATGATGTTAGAGCAACAATATTAATGACAACTTGTAACTAGTTCAGTAATGAAGGAATCAAAAATTTCAAAGACTAATCTTAACCTTCAAAAGAAGGTGAAATAAAACATAGGTCAATGTAAATTTTCTAAATTGTAAAGATAATTCAAAATTACTGCTCACAGCTTCATGAGGTAAGGCGTCTTGTCCACCAGTATCTAACTTGCTAAAGTCAGAATCCTGACTAAGAGTTCAAACATTGTGTCAGAGAAACAAAAAGGAAAAAAAAAAGCATTTGTACAAGTGTCTCAGCAGAATTTCATGTTGTCTGTTGAGTTAAAAAAAAAAAAGAAGAAGTGGTGATGGTGAGGAAATAATAATTATAGTTCTGCTATAAGCTGTCTGTTTTCCAATGATTCTCATTAAAATATTTATGCTTCCCAGTGCAAAGACAGGACTTTTATATGTGGGATTGCACATTAGTTGCTTTGTGATGTGTTTTCTAGACAGATTAGGTGTTTCCAGAAGAGTAAGGGATCCACAGTATTTCAGAGAGCAGGAAACACAGCTGGATTTGGCTAGTCAACTCAGTTGTCACTCCTATTCGTCCCACTATCCAAAGAGGAATGGTTATTATCATGGAATAAGGGAATGCAAAATCTTAATATTTGGGAGAAGAATGCTTTAAATTGGTGAACTTCATAAACTTTATAAATATTTTTCTTACTCTCTACCATATACTGAACCAACCAAATTGCCCAAGGTTATTTTAATAAGAAACCTGATTTATATTACAAGGCCAGATACATACATCAATATACTGCTATGATATTTTGATTTTCATTTTCTGATTAAACTGTGTTTTAGGATCAATCTATATGGCAACAATTTAATAGGCATGGTTATCCATCATCTCAAAGCCACAACTCCAGTACAATTCTGTAATAGCATCAAGCCTGTATTATAATTTCACACAGTATGAATCATCCAGATTTGTATGACTCATGGTATCAATAATTATTACTTTCAAGAATGCAAAATATAAGCTTTTACTTCAGCAAATAAGAAAGAGTTTTTAGGGGTAAAAGATCATGGCAAACCAAACTTGTGTTATGGGAAAAAAGCTTTGAGTGAAACACATCGAATTAGTAGTGACCAGAAACAGACTTTGAACAAAAGATATCTAAGCAATCAAAGTAGATTACAAAATTAGCAAAGGGTCGCCTTTCATCTCAGTTCAGAAATTAGCATGTAATTGTCTATTTCCAGAACTTTTTTTCTCAGATAACACTAATGCCTTCATCCTATCCCTGCTCATGTGAGGCAGCAAATGCTCATCTCATGAGAATTGTACCTACCAAAGGCCTGGATTCTCACCTAAGCTACAAAACTTAGTATGAGCAGCTAAGAATTAGTCTGCCTTTGACAGAGGAAAACCACAGAAAGATGTTTTCCTTCCAAATACTTTTATTTGTTCATCAGGCTTTTAGTTTTGTGCATTGAGGGTTTACGTATTTTCATAAAGACTCGAATTACAGCCCTGTAAGTCTGAATTCACTCTCAATTATATAAGATTTTTTTTCAGCAAAGCTGTTAGATAACTTTTGAAGAGGTGAAATTTGATCTAAAGGCTTTGCTGATGTGGAAAGGTTTTGCTAATACACCCTGTGGGAACATCTGACTACTGCCTGAGCTGTGGGAATGACTGTGATTTTTGGATGGCACTCTTCAGAATTACTCCATCCTGAACATTCTGGTGTCTCAAGCTATTAAACTGATCCAGAAAAACAATTCAGAAATGTTTAAGATGTTTTTTACCTCTTCTCATATAGCAGATGACCTATGTCCCCCAGGTTTTCCACAAGCTATGGTGTGATTGTTTGCTGGCTTGTTTTGCAGTTTTTTTTCCGGGGGTAAGGGCTAGAGGTTAATATCGTTTGGGACTTTTTTTTTTTTTTTTGAGAAGAAGTTAAGTTTTCTAACATTTGGAAAACTACATATTAATAGCTAAGGGACTATACACACAGATTCAAGCATGTAAATTCTTAGGTATATAATCGTGCTGGTAGAAAGTTTTAGTCAAAAATAAAAATCCTCTAGAAAATCACATCCATTTCAGAAAAAAGAGGATAAAAATATCAATATTGATGTATTGAAGAGCCATTCTGAACACTGGAGTGCATAAGACAGGATTTTTACAGGAAATTAAGCACCTGACAGTGACTGAGAAAAAGCTTCATAGGAGAAACAAACACAGATTAACTCTAAAGAAGACAAAAGAATGAAGAAGTTATTAACCACTGAAAAGACTTTCATTACTTCTTTTTCCTTACATTACTTAGAAACTTACTGAATTTATTGGGCCACTGGCAATGTTACAAAATTTTCGCTTCAGTATCACCAACAGTGGCAGCCACAATAAATTCCTAATAACAATCTTTATGTTTAACCATAATCAGATATTTAATATATTGTACAAGTAAAGGTCAAAAAGCCAACTTATACTTTTTTATCATGGTTGGAAAAGGTGAATTTAGAAGACTAAGACATCACTTCAGAAAAAAATATTGAAAAAGCATTTTCAAACACAGTTCTATAAAAAGGTTTTGAAATAGACAATTTTTATAAGGCCTTCAGAAAAATTAATTCTCATATTAGCTCTGCAAATGTCTGCACTATTCCCAAAACGATTGTTACTAAAATAGGATGCTAAGGAAAGTAATGTAATTTAATAGAGCCATGGAAATAAAAGACATGAATTTCAATAATTATCACATAACACCAATAAACTCAACCCATCTTTAAACACAATAGGGTTCAAGAGAAACAAAAAAATAATATTATAATTTATACTGCACTAGGTGAGGAAATACCTTTTCACAGGAACACCAAAATTATTGTATTAGCCATGCAAAGGTGGTTGGCCTCAATATTAGGAGAAATGGGCTGATAAGAACATCATGAAGTTCATCAAAGTGCACAGTCCTTTTCCTGGGGAGGAACAGCTCCAAGCACCAACATGTGCTCAGGGCAATCCAGCTGGAAAGCAGCTTGGCAGAACAGGGCCTGGGTCTCCTGGTGTGCACCAAGCTGAACGTGAGCCAGCAACCTGCCCTTGCACCAGAGAAGGTGAGTGCTGCCCAGAGCTGCTTTAGACAAAGAACTGCCTATAAAAGTGATCCTGCCCCCTGCTCAGCACTGGTGAAGCCACACCTGGAGTACTGTGCGCACATCTGGGCTTTCCAATATGGAGACATGGAGATACCAGAGGGAGCCTTACAAAGGGCTACAGAGGTGATTAATGATCTGGAACTTCTGTCCTGTGAGAAAAGGCTGAGAGAACTGAGCCTCTTTAGCCTGGATAGGAGAAGGGTCTCATCAATGATTACAAATACTCAGGCGTGGACTGCAGAGACAGGCTCTGTTGAGTGCTATTTTCAGTCAGTTTAGGAAAGTTTAAATTCTGTTCTTACAGGTTTAGAAGAAAAGAAAATAGTGGGGGTGGGTGAACGGAATTCTTTCTGTCACTATGGAACTGCCCCAAACACAATATCAGCAATAAAATATTTTTTTTCTTTCCATATAATAATGAGGAATATGCTCGAAAATTCCATAATTTAATCCTTTACTCAGACTAGCCAATTTACAAAAAGATCTAGCCTCTGTTTTGAGGTGATTTTTTAGTCTGGGATGTTTTGCGGCTTTTATATGGACCTAATTATCTGTTGTGTAACTAGTAGATTTGCAGCTGAGGAACATGAAACTATAACAAGAAAGAGACTTTTCAGAGAGATCAAGAAGTCTTTTGACACTGCATTTCCACTAAAAGTTTTACTTGGGAGGTCAGAAACTGAGACAGTCTAGAACCGTGGGAGTTCAGAAAAGTCTTAGTGTTGGGATGCCCACAAACATGAAAATAATTAGCTGTTTCAAGGGGATTGTTTTGCAGGGAGAGAATGGGTTTGTGTAATCCCCTTTTTACTAGTTCCATTGAAGCAATTTTTAGAAGCTCCACATATATTCATTTACCAAAGGAAGCCTGAAGAAAAAAGGATAAATATCACCCAAAAGTAATACTGTAAGATCAAAGAATAATATACACAGGGAGAAATCCTGAAGTTGCCATTCATCCTTCTGTTCAGGGAAATCAAAAAACCACATGTTGAGCAGAATTTGCAAATGGCAATTTTTTTTTTTTAAATAATGAGTGCAATTTTATGAAAACATTACTGTCTCAAGCTATTCTTCTAATTCCTCTGAAAGGAAAGATTTCCAGAAGCACTTAACATAATTTCTCTTTGCTTCAGCTGAAATTAGTAAAAAAGCAGAGGCAGGTCAAGAGGAAAGAACTCTGAAAATTTCCTTGCCATAACTTCAATGGATTCTACTTCACATGCTGTAGTCAGGAATACTAACCAAAGCTGGGTGAGAAAATGTCCGAGATCCTACAGTAAAACTAATATGCAATTCCTTTGGGTAACTAAAAGAGCACCAAAAAGGCACTGGAGAATTTTGATTCTTTGTTTGGTTTAGATTTTAACAGAAGAGAACAAAAGACTATAGGTATCCGTAAGACAATTTTATGAATTTACAAGATTAATCAAAGCAATCCATTTTAGTTGCACATTATACTGATTGCGACTCAATTGTGGAACTTTATTTTTTTGTTGTTTTGTTATTTTAAAAGTGCACATACAAAACCTGGTTTTACCACTCCATAAAAAAGATCTGTGGCAAGACCACTAGGGAAAGAAACTGGGGTAGAAATTACATTCCCACAAATGCTTACACAAATATTTCTGCTGGGAACAAGGATAAACAGGGTGGAGACCAGCATGCTTTTTTAGAGTTACATATCTGTGCCCTGTGAATCTTCTAAAGAAAGCAAAGAGTACTGAAGAAAAAATTGAATTTTCTGGGTAAAAAAGGGAGCTTCAGAGATCCCAAATTAATCATCAGTTTGGGTTTAATTTAGGTAATAATTTCAGTGGTGGAAAAAATTAAATGCACGTATAATGTTATTACCATTAGAGTTTTCGGAGCAAGAGAAATTTTTAGTTGAAAATATTTTCTTGCATGTTTTGCGCCAAAGCAGGTTTTTTTTAAATTTAAAATAGGAAATAAATGTAAAATAAATTTTTATCTAATAATCAAAAAATATATCCTTTTTGGTCAATGGAAGAATTTCAAGTGACATTTCTTAAATACAACTTTTTTTTTTTTAATGTTTATCTCAGAAAAAATGTCCAAATTCTCTAACACCAGATTTTAAAAAATTGCCCAGGTTTACTAGAGGGCAGCCGGACCAGCACAGTATATGTTCTGGAGAAACTGATCCATGCCAGGGTCCCCTAGGACCATTAAAATAACTTTGCAGTGCAGTTTCAGGGATAAATGGAATTTTCTTACATAGGAAGTTCTTTCCTATCCTTGATTTGCATTTGAACCTGAGTCTGGTCTGCAATATTGGCTCAGGTTCAAATTGCACATGCATATGGTCCATCCTCACCAAGCTAGGTTGTCTGTTTCTCCCTTCTGCACAAATAAGGCAAGAAAATTTCAGAAGCATCTTTGAAAGAGACAAAGAAAGGCAATAAAATGCATCAGCTTACAGATACCAAAACAATGATCTGCTGGCTAAAGGGAAGCCTCCCTCAGTCCCTGGGACTGTCAGCAGCATCTACAGCCACAGGCACATACACCACCAAAGACATCTTGCCTTCTCCCAGCCGCTAGGAATTTCTGAACCAGTGTCATCCATCCTTTCTGCATCCATCATGACCAGAGTCTGAACTCTCAACTCTTGGTATTCCTGGCACTCAGTCTTTGGAGGAGTTCCTTGAAAAAGACTTGTGTCATCATGCTACAGGAAGATAATGATCTTTGGATCTGTTATCCTTATACAGAAAGTCTTAAACTGGTTAGAGTAAAAGGGAATTTTTTTCCTCTTTCCCTCAAAGGGTCTGAAACTTCCTGACATATTGAAAAGGCAAGAGAATTTATAACCTCATGGTATGCAGAAAGCTCAAACTGAATATTTTCACAACAAATTCATGAATTCATATTCCCTCCAAAATGGTTTACAGAAATTTACCAGAAACAATTAAGAAAAAAGTGCCTCTTTTTCGTAATAGCAAAATAGCTTTTCACAGTAACAAATGTTATAGAGCCATGCTTTGATCATCTTCATTATCAGGAAACTCATTTTTATACACTGTGGTTTTGGCTGCAAAAAGAAATTATACCAGGAAAATTATTACTTTCACTAATGTAGACTCTGATCACTGATTTCTTCCACTTTGTTAAGACTTAGAAATGGCACATTGTGTCAATTTTATTATCACTTACTTGCAATGCAGGGCTAGAATTCTAGGTGTCATAAAAGAGAGACACAAAACATGAAAAAAACAGTCAAATAGTTTTTTCTCTCCAAAACAAATATACTAAAATCATGTGGCTGTTTGTGCTTGGGACACCAGAGAAGCTCCAGAGAAGTGTTTTTTCTTACTTGCATCAACCCACGGTAGATACATTTAAGGATGAAATTCGCTGGCTGCCTGAACAGATTTAAATTCAGGACTACCACAGTCAGAGTTCCTACTCTTTCCCTTGTTAGTCACCTGATAAAGCAATGAGGTAATTTTAGAAGTCATATGGTCAAAAAAACATTTTTAGAATAGATTTTTTTAAACAAATTACTTCTCTGAACTTGGTTGCCATGATCATCCCACAGGAATACTGACTCAGGTATAAGGGAAGAAGCAGCATGTGTGCTGAAGTTGTGTTTTGGATTAGATTAAGATGCTTTACAGCTATATCTTAAATCCAGAGTTTTGCATGTGCTTTAAACAAGCAACCCTGTTGAGAAAAACAGCCTCACTTTAGTCCTGGCTGTTAAATCCTGCTTTGTACTATTCTTTCCCTTACAGCAAGGCATGAGTTTGCATCAGTTTGGTAAATTTGATCCAGACTAGAAATACCACAGGTCAGCTCTTTAGCTCCACATCATTGCCACACAGATGTTCATGCTGACAGGAAGGGAGGGAAGTGGGCTGAGGGTGAGATTGTGTCTTCCAGAACATGACAGCATGTTTGGAGAAACTGTGAGCTGTCACTGAGCAGGGTGGTCTCTTCCCCAGCCCCAGCTGCTGTTTCATTTCCGTGCATGAGATGTAACTAATCCACAGCTGCAGGATGAGTCACTTTAGCAACCTAATCTAATGGAAAACTAATTTTTGTTTGCTTTGGGTTTATTCTTTTAGTGGTAGGCTAAATTTCTGTCATTGGATCTGGCTCAAGGGAAATGCATGCAGCCAAAAGCAGGAGCAAAGATGGGAAGGAGTTTCTTTTAACACAGCTCACATCTACACCACATTAGGGATAATGTACTATCTGATACTGAAAGGCAGAAAGTATCTGTTGACTGCTCCATGCTGTCCAGTCAATTTCAGACAAGCTGAACTAATGATAATTAGCTATTTAACTTGTTATAAATATGGAATTCTGGTGGTTTTGGGTATAGGCATCATCTCCAATAATTTCCATTTTCACTTTTTTTGGAATGTAACAATCTGTTTATATCAAAGATATAAGATATTTCAAAAATATATCAAAGATATTTCTCAGCAACAAAGAGGTTTACATCATTATCACCTCTCACCCATTGTCAGCTGTTTGCTCCTATACTTCTCTCCTGCCAGTTATGAAGACACAACTGTTTAACCCTTCCCTAAAGCAGATCTGTGAAATTATCTAGGTTAAGGAAAACAAACACTGCTTTAAAACACCTCAAAAGTAAGTAAATACTTGTTTCCTTCTAGACAGATTATTTGTATATTCATTTGAATAAGCAATTCAATATGTACTTGTGTCAGCAAAAGTGGGGGGATAGAAATCTCCAGCAGAGTTACAGAAATATTGAGAGGAAGAAGGCAAAGGACATCTTTGATCCCATTTGTTTTTGGTTCCAATAGAATCATTCATATGTCCTGAATGTGACTTTTATTACTAAAGCTGTACAAATAAAAACCACCTTTCTAACCACTTATAAAGTGACTGAGGGTTTATACCACTTATTTTTTAGTGACAAAAAGTTGAGAAATATGACTTCTGAGGCAATCCTGTCTAACCCACAGGACTCTGACAGCTGTGTTGAAGTTAAAAGAAAGCAGAAAATTCTATTTGCCTTGTACTTTGTTCTCCTCATTAACTGTCAAGTCAAATCTACTTGTGATATATTAAAATATATTAAATACTAAAATATTAAATATTTAATCATATATTATAAATTCAAAGTTGTATTCACAATATCACTAACACAATGTCCTCCATGATTCCCACCTCCTTACAAAATCACACACACAAAGCTCAGCACAGACACGGACTGGTAAACAACAGTGGCAACAGCACTGTTTGACATCTCTGGAGGACAGATTAATCATCATCTTGGAATAAACAGTACATCATGACTATGAGCATGAAAATAAGAACAATTTAGCTATTTAAATGAAAAATATTTTGAAAGTAAAAATAGCTACTTAAAGTGATAGAACTGTCAGTTACATCAAACACTTGGCTCATACTGTGTATAATACAGTAGGATGTCTTAGGACTCCATAGACAGAAAAAAATGGGCCAACCAGAATGGGGAAAGCAAACAGCCAAATTAAGGCTCACTCTGTTTCTAGTACAAGAACAGTATAGTCAAAATGTTAAATTTCATTTGAGTCAGTAGAATTGCTGTTACAAGAGATGGATGTTGTCCTAACAATAGTGGTTAATGGATCAGTTCTTCAGCACAGAGAAATTCAATAAAGTTAAGTTTAAAAAAAAAAAAATTATTTAATGTTCAGTTCCTCCAATAATGTGCTTTTTCAAAAAGTAGAAATCACTTAGAATAATAAAATATGCACTTCTAGTGCAGTCTAAGTATCAGCTTTTCCTTTTTTATTTATATTGTTGACACTAAGAGAGTATGTACTGCACTGATAGGTGTGAACCCAAGATAGTTCTTTCTAAATAATTTTCAGCCTAAGGACATAATCAGAGCAAGAAGAGGAATTGATTAAAAAAAGAGGGCAGTTGCTGAAGATTGCAGATCATGTTCTACATTACTATTATGCTTTTCTTATGTTTGGAATTTCCCCTTAGATCCATTTAAAAATCTTTTTCTCCCTTAAAAATTAGTGGCAAAAGTTATTTTTGATCCTAATACTTACAGTTTCTCAAATATTCTTATTAAGATCTCTATGTGGCCCTTTTCCTAAAAGGACTCATACTCAGCTTTTAAACATTTCCAATCCTATTAAGGTAAGTATCTGTATCATAAATGTTCATCTACACATTGACCAGATGATTCTGGTGTGCTAAAACATAAAAGGAAGCTTTAGAAATGAGTCTCCTGCACCTAAGAAAACACAGCTGTACATCATTTAGGCCACTAAAGGCCTTCTGTTTTAAACTTCTATTTCTTTAACTCTTTAAATTCTTTTTTAAAACTTTAATTTAAAGTGTATGAGTAACTGTAATACTATATAAAAAAGGAAAGGAAAATATCATTAGTGAAAGAAAAAGATTTATATTTAGAAAGGGTTGTCTGCATTTTGGTAAGAAATCTAATTTATTTAGCTAGCCAGCAATTTGAAACACAAGAAAAGGTCATCTCTCCAGTGTGTACAACAGTGGAACAAAACTGTCCAACTTTTGCCCAAATTTACTTTTTCTATTCCAGAAGTAGCTCACAGGTAAGCTTTTTTGCTTACAATGTCATGGAGCTCATGTTGGGACTTAAAAATTAAGTTCAGCAATTTGAATTGAAAGTATTAATACTTTGTTCGTTAACTACATTCTTTTGGAAATTAAATCGACTACCTTATAAAAAAAGATTATACTATTGATTCTTATTCAGAGCTTGCCTCATTGGTATTCTTCTCCAGCCACTGCAACAAAATGACACATCTGTTTTAATTTTTATATGACTACAATTATGTTCATTGTGGGTTGTTTTTTGGTTTTTTTTTCCTGTTGACACTGTGTGGCAAAAGAAAAGATTTGGCTCTCAGCTATATTTGGATCACATGGCTTGCTTCACAGTGGACCTCACAGATCCTCGGCTATTCAGGGCACCATCATACCTTCAGGCATCCTGCATAAAAAGACACCAATCATTTTCCATACCAGAACAACCCACCACTCAGGCAGCCTGAAAGAAGTTCTTAGTGGAGAGCAGTACATCAATTTTATGTTTGTAGATTCTAAAATGCTTCTTTGTGGAAGTCTGTGGAAGATCACTTATAGCAACTTTTTATTCCTTGTATGTGCTCCTTTAAGATGAGTCTTGGAGAGCTTATAAAAATATTACTCACATATTGTGTGCTGGGAAGAAATTTTCAGAGCTTCTAGAACTTAAAATGTAGGTGAATTTCACAGCATAAAGGTTCATTACAGCAAAGCCAACTAGTCAAAGTGACCAGTTCTGCATTGTTCATAAGATTGATGAGGACTGAGAACCTTGTGATATATGAACTACAGGTAACAGTAACTGTAAAATTCAAGTCTGAACTTAAGTTTCACTAACAGTTTTTGAGGTGTGAGTACACATATCTAATTTAGCCTATTACTGAAAACAGAAAAATTTTGCAATTTTACACAGTATATGCCAAAATTGATTAATCTTTAGATTTAGGCACTGGTCATCAAGGTACACAGCTCCAAATCTACATTGAATCTACATCACCCTGCATCCTGAGCTGAAAAAACCCAGTGCAATGTGTCCCCAAGCCATCATGGAGCACCCAGGTTGTACTGTATAATTGATGGCAATGGCCTCTAGGAAACAGAGTCAGCCTTAGCACCCACTCACGCATTTTGCATAAATTGACTTTAAATTGAGTCTTTTCCTTGTGGTTAGAATTTTCATCTTTCTGTATGTCAGCGGCTACTGAATAAACCCCTCCCACAGGAACTTCTCAAGCACATCAGATTCTTCAGGCAACAAAGTTTGATTCCTCAGATATTTGTTCTTTTTCCATTTGCATTCAAATATTGACAATAACTCCCTGCAAATCAAAGTGTCAAAGTTCCTCAATTTTATGTTTTAGCACTGCAAATTAATACCCATTATTAATCAAGGCCTAAGGGTCTCATCCAGGATCCATCTGCAATGTGCTATCAAAACACGTTGCAAATGTTACTGTTACTTAAAGAGCTGATTGCACTACATTTGCCAGAACTGTGAAGAGAATACATGATACACAGAAACTTCCTACTTGGAATGGAGTGAGTTTTCTGCATAATAGCTAGCATGGTGCTTTGTTTTGGGTTTGCAGCCAGAACAGTGTTGAGACTGCACGGAAGTTTTGGTTACTGCTGAGCAGCGCTTACATAGCACCAGGGTGAGGAGGATATGGGTGCACAAGGGCAGGGGACACAGCCCTGACAGCTGGCCCAACTGACCAAAGGGATGTTTCACACCATATAGCATGATACTTCTTAATAAAGCCTACAGGAAAGAAGGGTGAACACAAGGAATTCTAGTGTTTATCTTCACAAGTAAAAGCTACACATGATGAAGACCTGCTTTCCTGGAAATTACTATGAACTTACCTGCTAATGGGAAGTAGTGAATAAATTCCCCATTTTACATGGCTTGTGCACACAGTTTTCTTTCCCTATTAAACTGGGGTTTTTTCAGGCTGCAAATTTTCACACTTTTACCATACAAATTCACCCCTGAGGAGGTGTGAGTGAGCAGCTGGATGAGGCCTGACTCCTCACCAGAGGTAACCCACAAGGGTATTTTCTGTTGTCATTGAAATCTGTTAGGTGACATAATGACTTGTGCATCTGATTCTTTTCATCTATCGCCACCACATTTTACCGTTCCTTCATTTATGAAATATATAATTCTGAAATGCTTCCTTTTTATTTAAAACAAACACTCATTTCATCTTTTAAGTGACTGTATAACCTTTACAATATATTAACATATGTATTTTGCGATAAAAAGGTTAAAAAAATTGAGCATTATTTTATGAGCTGAACATCATCACTTATAGTTTTGCAGTATTAATAATATGTGCTTCATTAAGTCCTAAATTTAACAAAGGGCTGTTAAAACCATGTGTTTCATCACTTGCCCATAGAAAGAAGCAAATTAGTGCAAGAGAAGGAAGTTGTAAAAAAATGTAGACTCCTGAATAAATTTAAAAAAGTAAAGAAGACAGTCTAAATTTATCAAATGGAATTTTACAAGGATGCTCCTTCCTGTAAGGGCTTATAGTAGATTTAAATGATACATTTCTGGCTCGCAGAATGCCAAACAAACAAGACATTATAACACCAAAATGATGGATTTTGATACAAGCCCTAAAGTGAACATGATGCAAGTTTATCTATTGTTTTTCTCCTTACTGTTTTCCAGAGGTTTCTAAGGCAATAGGCCAATGAAAAGGAGACCTAAAGTTTCTCTTTGGTAAATTTAGCTGCCACAGATCTTAAAGTTCCTCTCCATTCTGCTTTTTTTCTACTGGCATTGTATAACTGTCACTTCTGTATTCTGTATAACCTGAAGATGGATCTAAAAAGAGGCACTGACTAGACAGAAATAAAGAAATTCAATTAGATAATTATATACCCAATCTGGCTTATCTATTATACCCCCTCTCCCTCATTTTTATTTTGACCATGACCATTATCTTGCCAGGTTTTACAAACCACAGACCAAACTAGCTCCTCCCTTAGAGAGGCAGTCTGTTTGCTCTCACTTGGGAAATAAATCTGTTCTCCATTTATTTCTTATATTACTGCTCTTCATCTTCTTTAAAAGAGAGAAAAAAGAAGATTAATTAAGCCCAGGGGTGCCAATACAATTTGTGTTTCACTTGATATAGATACACCAGAGGAACCTATTTGCACATACATGAAAAATGAAATAACTACACAGGAAAAAAAAGTGGCAGCATGCTGAACAGAAGTTATAGATGCCTCAGAAAGAGGCAGCAGTATTTTTAAGATATCAGTTAAATTAAACATTGACACAAAGTCATTGATGGTAGGGAAATTATCATCTATTGACACTATAGCCATGTCAAGATTTAATTTAGCCTTCAATATAGTGTATTCATCAGAGTTTTGCAATTCTTAATAATAAAATATTTGCCAATAGTTCTGATATAAGTATAGTGGTAAAGCTCCCAAGTCAATGTTTATTTTGGTTCTAAAATATTTCTTCCTTGAATCTAGTTTGAATTTACTTCCTATTTATTTAAAACTTTTGCCTCTTCCCTTACAACAATAGGCCCTATTAAAAAGGTTTTCTCTATCTTTCTTATAGCCCCCTTTAAGTACTCAAAGACCACCCAGACACTTCTCCAGGCTGAACTCCAAATCTCAGCCTTTCCTCATAGGAGAGGTGCTCCATCCTTCGGATCATCTTTTTGTCCTCCTCTGGTCATGCTAAAACAGATCCTTATCTTTCCCATGCTGAGGACCTCAGAGGTGGATGTGGTATTCCAAAAGGGATCTAAGAACACAATGGAGGGGCAGAATCACTTCCCTTGAACTGCTGGTCAAGGGAAGTGATTGCAGCCCAGGATGCAGCTGGCTTTTCAGATGTCGGTGCACATTGTTGCCTTAGACACAGATTGTCATTTAGAAAAATTAAACTCAAAAGGTTTTTAATTCCCTCCCCTTACCCACATACGAGGATCCTAGATTTCAAAAATGGCCTTTTGTTTCTTCCTCAGTAGTCAGATTTGTGCAGCATGGTTTTCAATTCCCCTTCCGAAACACCTCAAGTTAAACATGACAGTCACTGTGTGCTTTAAAAGTTGTGAACTATCACCAACTACAAATGGTTGAAAACAGTTTTGCATGGATAGCCAAGAGACAGTCTGTTATGGAAATTTTGTCTGTCAAAACAGTGCACTGTCAACTCCCAAGTGTCCAAAGCCATATTACACCTCTTTTCTTTTCAATGCTGTTTGCTCCAAGTGGCTTGGAGAAATAATTATGAATCTGAGAAAACTGGAGAACATTGCTACTAGTAACAGGGACAAAAATCAGAGCAGAAGTTTAACAAGGAAGAAGCCAGAGAATTAACAGTGAGCCTCTACACAGTAACTGTACATTCCATTCACTAAATAAATACATAAGGTGCTTGGTAATGATCTTATCTCTGTATTGCAATAGTTTTGTGTCCTTTTTGCTAGAAAGTGAAATATTTGGTATGTGAAAGATAAGAAAGGTGGGAAAGTGGGTAAACAAGGATAAGTGAGTGATCATAAACATCAACATTTGGAAGTTGTCACTAACATGCATACAAGAAAAGCTGCTAGCAGCAGTTAGAGTCTGGATGTCAGAAATGTTTGTTTTTCACTCTTGTAAAGGGCTCTTTCTGTGAAATTTAATTACACAATTAAAGTCATAAGTGTTTTCTGCACATGTAAGATCCACAATCTGCTGAGCAGAGTAGCTCTGTTTTGCAGCTTTATACTCAACAAACTCTGCTGTAGATATTGTCTCAAGCTAAGCTGAATGAAATACTTATATCTGACTGGGGTTCTCTAA
This sequence comes from Zonotrichia albicollis, assembly GCF_047830755.1. Taxonomy (NCBI): domain Eukaryota; kingdom Metazoa; phylum Chordata; class Aves; order Passeriformes; family Passerellidae; genus Zonotrichia; species Zonotrichia albicollis. The sequence continues at coordinate 136,564,737 of NC_133819.1, forward strand.
TGGCTAGTAAACAAAGAGCCTCCTTTTACAAATACCACAACATAAATGGGGGAATATATGCACATTCCCTGATACATCCACAACAAATGTATTAAGTTTTCATAACAAAATCACATTAACACATCTGCTAAGGCAAGATTCCCTTGGGAGGAAAGCAAGCTGTGGCACTAGCATATGAGACGAGGACAATTCTCCAAATGCTATCAGAAAGAATGAGAATTTAATTTATGAAATATAAATTAAACTCTATTTAACTCTATGCCATTCTAGTAAAAGGAGTTTTCCTGCACAATTGCATCAAGTGTGACGCTGTGTCCATGAGAAATGGAGCAGTAACAACATGAGTAAAGATCTGCAATTCAATATATAGATCTGAAGACTTTGCTGCCTATCATATTACATCATCATAGTTTACATACAAGTACAAATGTCAGCTGCACTTAACAAAAATTTATTAAAGACACAGATCACAGTAGGAAAATGGCACAAAGGGCTGCACATGCAGGGAGTATGGGAACAAAAAGACAAAGTAGTTTCTAAGCAGTTTGCAAAAGTGGCAAAGGTTTAATATAAATTGCTATATAGATTCACATTTAAATTTAGAGTTGGTTATGTGTCTTAAATCTGGACTGACATTCAAGTCCACTTTAACCAGCCCAAGATAACTTTCTGTCTTCCACTCGACAGTAAGCATTATTTTTTTAAAAGTCTCAAGACAAAGCTTCTAACAGCTTGCATATTGTTCTATGACAAGCATATCTTTTTTCTCAAAGTTTAATTTAACTTTCCAACATTTGGGAAGCATCATTGTAGACAAGGAGATCGTTTGACTACATCTCTTTCATTTTGATTAAACAGATAGCAATATAGATATTTGTTTAAAGGAAGCAATTTCTACAGCTGTGCACAGACTTACACAGTACAAAACCATGATTTTCCAGCTAACAAAAAAGACTTAAACCAGTTCAAAAACCTTTATCTGAACAAAAGTTGATTTTGTTGACATAGCACTCAACTAGTGTCCATAAATTGCAGTGATGAATATTAACCAGCTGTTAGTGTCCTACTCTCGGGAACACTGTTTAATAAAGCTGTCATCCTTATGAAACTGTTTTACTGGTACCTTTGACACTGCTTTTGAGAAAATGTGTCAAGAGTTTAAAAACTGGCAAAACACAAGAGGCAACTTGAAAAAAAAGACATACAGTCAATTTCCCAAACCCTTTCTTTCTAGTCTTTCAGATTCATTAAATTTCCTATATCTTTAATTCCTAAAATTCTAGTGGTTTTAATTGAATTGTGATTTTTCCTTTTTGGGCTTCTTTTTTTTTTTTAATGTAGGACATTTGAAAAACAACAACTAAACATTTTTCTTTTTTTTATGAAAAAAGACTGTTTAAACATTTTCCCTGTAATGTGGAAACCTCTCTTCCATTCTTGCAAAATATGTGACTGGTTTCTGCTTTCATCTCCAATAAGCTGCCCTCCCTTTCTCAGTTTGAGAAACTTTATTAAAGCATTGCCTTTATGTTTATTCTTTGGAGTGTAAAACTTTGAATTTGGTTTGATTAAGAAGACTGGTGTAGATTTTTTTCAGTATTTGAGCATTGTCATTAGGATCATTTATATTCCTCAGAGAAAGTTAGAAGAAAAAAATAACATTGCTACTTCCCCAATTCTCCTGTCATCCAACAGGATAGTCCACCAAACAGTAAACAAATCACGTATATCTTAATTTATCCATTATACCCTGTTTTTAATATGCCTATAAACTTACTAGCTTATTTATCTTCTGTTCACTTGTAAACTCAACCACGCAGGATGTACAACAATGATTTAATATATTATGCAGAATATATTTCAAAGAGATCTTTCAGTGCATCAGGAAGAGTCAAGGCTTCTGCTTCAAAACATATGCATATATATTTCTTCTTTCTGATTCTTGGACAAAATCATCATTTCTGATACTCTTTTTATCTTGTAAGGAAATAAGTAACAGTGCCTGGAGTGCTGTCATTTATTGACTATCTTCCTGAAAGGAAAGGGATTGACTGACTATAACTGCTGCAAAATTTCATAACTGTAAATACTAGAATAGATTATATTCCAAATAATAAATTTCCATAAAGGAATTAATTATGTCAGACATTCATCTCCCTCCGAGATATGTTAGCTCAAGGCTATTGACTGGGCTGATTACTGCTAAATATATAATACATGACAAATGCTCTTTAAGAATAAAAATTGAGAACAGTTTTGTTGTGTTCTCTGTATCTGCCAATATATTTTATCATATTAAAGGGCCAAAGTAACACTGGATTTAAAACTTTCTTTGTAGGAGGCAGAACTTGCAAGTTTGAAGCAACTTATCTACCTTTACATTCCTACCTTAGGGTCTTCCCATATCAATAATCAACTCCACTTAATTGTAAAAAAACTAGTAAATTCATAGGGGTAAGTTTGATTTTTCTTGGTCAACCTACAAGGCATGAGCTTAACTGGGACCTTAGATAGCATATAAATGAAGATTTTTTCACTGGATGAAAAACAGTGTGGCTAGAAGTACTGGGGCAGAGATCATCCCCATGTACTCAGCACAGCTACAGCCTGCACCTCAAATCCTGTGCTCAGTTTTGGGACCCTCACTACAAGAAGGACATTGAGGTGTTGGAGTGTGTCCCGAGAAGAGCAACAAATGATAGGACAAGAAGAAATCAACTCAAGTTATCACAGGGGAGGTTTAAATTGGATCTAGGGAAAAATTTCTTCAGTTGTCAAGCATTGGAACGGACTGGTCTGGAAAAGGATTGGATCACTAACTCTTGAGGTACTTAAAAGATGTGTAGATGTGGCACTAAAGGACATGGCTTATGGATTAATAATCAGATACAATGATCTTATAGGTCTATCTCAGCCTAAATGATGCTTTAATTCTATGATTTATTGTTGTCTCTTGCATTTGGACTACTTAAACACCCTCAGATATAAACTTATGTAAACAGATCTTGAGATATATTGGTGTAATTGGGAATATAATTGAAGATGATGGAATTCCAAAAGACTTGGGAGGAGAATACTCACATCTTCTTTTATTTATTTATTTATTTATTTATTATTTATTTATTTTAAACTTGTAAACCATAACTATCATAGGCCATATGCCCATTCCCCAACATTCAAATCTTCTTTCTTACTTCAGACTGGAGACCAAGTCATTGAACCATTGACCCATGTTGTACTGATGGCTGTGGCTTGCTCTTTGTGGAAGTTGCAATGATAAAAATTTCCAGTTCTATCTTCATTACATGCTGCAGTACTACTTAAGTAGCCCCAGGGTAACAAATCTTTTTATTGCTCTCACATGGCATATTTGTATGAGAATCTGTATGGCTCAGCCCAAAGAAACATGGCTAATTATTAGTAGCAGAAAGAACACAAAGAGGTCAGAAAAATATGCTGTGTCATCTAATGTGCATTCCAGGCTGCAAGCATAGGAAGTAATAAGAATTTAACAATGATAACTGTGCACAGTTCCATGATGAATGGTCCAGTGTGTCAAGTCTTTCCCCATCCTACATGGTGATGGCTGAGTCTGCTTTCCAAGTCTTCATTCAGCAGACTTAAAACACACATCCACTGGGCTGATGTGGCACTATCAGTGAGACACCAAAGACATTAATCTGAAATTAGCTAGAAAGCCCTGGTGAAAGGAGGGGGTGAGGGAGAGAAAACTCACAAGTATGGGAGCTCTCAAGACACTGGACTACTGGTGCTGGCTCAGGGTCAGCTGAACATAATTGTGTTAAAAAACTTCATTCATTGCAGTCAAAAGACTTAGATGCTGTGAAACAGCAGTTCCAAAGACACAATCAAAAGTACTACCTCCCAAAATACCATGTAAACTACAGGACGGAAGAAAGACAGAAAATCATTTCAGAAATCCCGCTTTGCAGATGCATGCCATAATCACAAGAACACTACATAAGCAAAATTACTTATTTTTTTCTATCTTTAAGTCATCTCCAGAAAGAAAGGATTGATGGATGTATCTCTATTTAAGAGAAGTCTTCAGATTCACAGCCTTGAAATCTTTCCTGGAATTAAGTCCCTAAGTACCTACTAGAGCAAAACCTCTAAACTCTTTGAAAGTATAAAATGATGACACTTGCAGCTCTTCAGGCCTTCTGGTGGACTATTTATTTGACATATTAAGTGTGACTTCTCAACTTCCTATTTATTCTGGGTTTTCAAATTAGTCATGCCAGCATTTCCTGGCTCCATCTAAGTACCTTGGTGGTTTTTTGTTCCCTTTCCTCATGCTGCTGTAGGCTGTTGCAGCATCCCACACCAGGTTAACTGTGGGATCTAGTTCACTGGTTTTCCTTTAATCTTGACCTGTCTTGTGACAGAGTTTTTCACAACAAAGGGACCAAAAGAGACCTTTAACAAGTCTGTTGTAGAGAACTGAATTATGTATTAAAAAATAACAGTATCATGTTGGCCACTGACATTCAAACTGCTTTTTGGTATATCTGAAGTGCAGCTTTCAAAGAATGCCCCTCTTAGAATTCCAGGGTTGATCTCCATCCTTTCTCATGTGTCATATAGTGATTTGTTAAGCGATATACTGTATTGGTCATGTTTTTATTGCAGTAATTCCACATGCTGCACATAGACATCAAAGGCAGAAATCAAAGGCAGAACACAACAGTACTTAAAAAAAAAAGTTCATATGATCATATAGAGATTTTACAGGAGGAGAAAATGTTTGGGTCAGGAAATCTTCTGGACGTTTTGCTTCCATAAGGCAGGGAAGAGACCTTCCCAAAATAAGCAATAGCACATTATTCTAAGTTGGGTGCAGTTTGCACATAATTAAGATCTTGCATTCTAACTTCAACAGCCCCAAAGAAAACAATCACACATTGCCTCAAAGCCTGAATTCAGTAGCAGGAAAATCTAAATATGCAAATTCAAGATTGCTTTGTTCAGTGTGATTGCTGCAAGGCTCTTGTCTATAATCTAGCAATTGCAATATTTGCCTACTACTATAAGCAGTTCCCTGTACAGCACTCTGCAGCTCAGACTGGTGCAAACAAATTTAAGTCTCTAGGCCAGATTTTGAGATTTTGTCTTCAGATGCACATGCAATAGTCCCTTTGATACATGTAAGGCAAACTCCTTCCAGAGGAAAAATGAGAATTTTTTCAGAGGCTTGAATCTCAGTTTCTGTCAGCATTAACAAGAGTAAGGCAGAGAAAGAGATATAGAAAGTAACCTCACTAACTGTCTGTAATTAAAATTATAAAATATAAAATAAATAAAAAAATAAAATTAAATATATTTGAGAGAGCTAATACTGTGAGAATGAAAGTTACAGTGCTTAATTTAAAATGTGTTAACACAGCTATTTCACACCTTGAAGTTTTATAAAAGAATCACACTCAGCAAGATTTGTAGCTCTCCTTGGAAGGCTGTGAATCTGTAAATCAGAGTATAATTTGATCAATGGCTTAAAAACGTAGGGGTTTTCTTTCCACCCGAACTGTAGCTGTAAAATACCAACAACTTCTTTTCATTTGTGTTTTATAGAGTGCTGTTTCTGTGAGAAAACATGAAAGGACATCAATAAAAAAAAAAAAAAAAGTGAGCAGAGCTAAAAACAATTCATCATTAAGGTATCAAAAGCAATACTTCTACAAAATGTACTTTTTAATTAAAAAAATGAGGAATCAAGGTTGACATTTAAGACAGAATAATCAGCATCTATGAACAGTGATTCATCAAAACAGATCTTATACAGAAGTCTTGAGAATAATTGAAATAAAAATTAAAAGGATACCTTCATTTGAAGTTTTATACCATATTTTCTAAACAAAAGTGAAAATTTTGGCAAAAAAAATTCTAGAAGTATCTTACAGAAGACAATTAGATATTTGCCTGAGGTTCCGTTACTCAAAAGCATACTACATTTTTGATTAGCAACTGATGGAAATATTTATTAAAAATAAGTCTTAATTGTAAATAATATTTTCAGAATTCATCTTCTACACATATTTACAGCAGACACACTTGTAGACTAAGGGCTGAGCATAACATATTCCTGAGGCATCTTTTCTTCACTGTTATTTTAATAGCAATTTAAATGTCCATTTTAGTCCAGACTTCTTACTAAATTTCAGGAATAAACTCCCAAGTATCCATTTTTTTTCTGCATGTGAAAAATGCAAGAAGATTCACTTTCATCACTTGGTTTAAAAATTCATAAAATTCTTCTTTGAAAAATCTGACTTTAAAGAAAAACTACTAATCATTCTAATGTACAAGATAGTAGTGCACTGTGTAGGAAAGAAAGTAAAAAAAAAATCAAACCAGAGGTAGAGGTTAACACCACTTAGTAGACCACATGTGAAGTGATGCTTTTCAAGGGGTACAACACAGGTGCAAAATATGATGTGACTAGACTGACGTACGTGTACTTTCTCATCTGCTATGTTCTTTCTGTACAGCTCACATTTTTTTTAAAAAATTCAATAAATAAAAGCAGCCACACTTTAATCTTTCCCTCCAACACAGAAATTCAGCTTCATGCTGAGAAGTGGGTATGTATAACCAAAGTTTTTGAAAGGTTGGACAAATGAACATCTCAGCAATGAACAGATGTTTCTGCTCATGCAGAAAATGAATTTACCACTAGCTACTCATCTTTGTCTCCTCCAGCTGCTCAGTAGTAAAGCTTGACCTGATAATATCTTATGTTCTTCCTTTGTAATATCCCTCAAGAAATTCAAGAAAAGAAAGAAAAAGAACATTCCACTAAAAAAAAAAAAAGAAAGAAAAAGATCAAAGGTTTTTATTGCCTTTTGAGATGTGCTTCAGTAATTCTTGGCAAGACATTACTTTCTTGCTAGAACACTTTGGGATAAAGTTGAGTAAACTTTTGCTTAGCTCCTTGCATGTACTGCTTTTAAAAGTCTGTTTCTCCATAGGAAATAAAACTACTATCTCAAGACTAGAGTTCCCATAAGAATATTTAGTTGACAAAAGTCATAAGTAGCCTTTACAAGGCACTAAAAAGTTCAGGACAAACAGTATTCATGTCTCATTCAAGTGTGTACAAAAAGTGTTGGTCTCATATGTGGACATCTATAAACCATGAAAAAATGGTGGTGCCCTGCTAGGGTACAAACACACAGAAGACTGTCAGCTGTCAGCAGTACAATTCCACAGCTGTTCTATGCCATGTATTCCCAGCAGGTGTGCAGTGAAATAACCTTGAGAAAGTAATGAAAAAACCTGGAAAGCAGGCATGGATGCTACAAAGAAACTACTAGATGGCAGTTCTAAGCCTAAAAAGGAGGAAAAATTGTACCATTACAATTGATTCTGAAAGGAATTTTTGAGTTTTCCAGAAACATTGTCTTTTTCCTCATTTCTCCAGTTAGCCTAACAAAAGACACTGAGAAATTTCCTCTGTTATGTTTCACAGATATCTTTTTTGCAATTCTCTCTCAGAAGAGGTAGCTTTATAATAAAACAAACAAGCACAATTTGCATGCATTATTAATATAATAGGTAAGTATATTCAACTACCAAGATAAATAAAAAAGTTATGCTTATAAGAAAAAAATCATAACACAGTATTGAATCCTGTTAAAATTAATAAAGACTTCAAGTTGTAAAATCAGTCTGGTATAGTTTTAGGACATTCATTGCTGTAGTGTGTTCTTAAGTTTTTCAGTTTGCTCCCCCATTTTCTGTATTGTATCCTCCTGTTTTCTGTAAATGGTTTCTCCCTTCCCCAGTTTTTCCCGCCACTGCTACCCTGTCAGCTAAGTTGCTATAGTAACCTCGCTATTTTTAGTTGCCGATATGTAACTGCTTCTCCCCTATTTTCCCTTATAAGTGAAAGTTGTCTCCTCCCTGGGCCCAGTCAATCACCCCCTTCTCCTCCCAGGTTTCGAGAACCTTCTTCTCTCTGGGGGTTATGGTTGGCTGCCGTCCCAGGGCCCCTCCTTTGCTTTATATTAGTTGGTTACTTAGGTATGTCAATTATGTTTAGCACCTCCAAATATGTATTACTATTGGTTAGCTGGGCTTCCCTACCTTTTCCCCCCTTTTTCCCTTAAAACCCTGTCTCGCCCCCTGTTCGGGGCCATTTGCTGGTGGTGCCCATCCTCGTTGGTGCTTCTGTAATAAACCGACAGCCTACCTCCAGCAAGTGGTCGCCTCCTGATTCGTCTCGCACCGCACCGCTCCGAGCTATCACCCAGCCCAGCCCGAGGCCAAGACGCCGAGGGGGGCTGGCTTCAGATGCGCTGGGGCGTTGGCCTTCGCCCCTCACCAGCTAGCCAGACCTAGGGCCGAGTATGCCCTCGCGCAATTCATCCTTTGTGGGGAGGCTTACGTGGCCCGAAGCTCGAAGTCCGGCTAGCTGAGGGCAAATGGCCAACGCCTCTCTGCAATTACTGGCCAGCCCCCCTCGGTCTGAGGGCCTCGGGCTGCACTGGCTGTGGACTGGCTCACACCGCTGGTATTGGCGAGGAACGGAGCTGACCACTTCACCGGGGGTTAACGTTGGTTTATTGATGGTATCGGGTAATGCAACATGGAGAAACCAGCCAGGAAAGTGGCCCCGAATAGGGGGTGAAACAGGATTATAAAGGAGGGGGGGTGTGTATAGGTGGAAGCAATCAGGAAAGGTGAGGGGATGAAGTTCACAGAACTGACACTCCATGGAAACCAATAATCAAAAGGTAAGGGAGGGGTCCCGGGACCCCAGCCAACCACCACCTCCAGGGGAACGAAGGTTCTGGAAAACCAGGAGGAGTGGGGGGTGATTGACTGAGCCCAGGGAGGAGAAAAGATTTACTAAAAAAGGGAAAAAGGGGCAGGAGAAATTATACATCTTGGGTGACAGGCACAGGGGTAACCATAGTAACATAACAGACATCAGGGCTGGCGGGAAAACTTGGGGGGACAAAACCATTTTACACATAATAGGGGGAAACAATACATAAATTGGGGGAATAACACAAGAAACTTAACAACACACTACAACAATCCTTCCTTTTTTACATGCTATGATCCTTCTGGACTATAGAAATAGTCCAGAAAAGAGTATATTTTCTTGAAAGAGAAAAGGGAAATTAAAATCTATAACTTCCACTTCAAGAAAAACAATCCAAAACAAAACAATAAAAAAACCAAACTAACTAACAAACAAGAATTTCATATACTTTCAACTGATTTCAAAATAGCTGAATTATTTCATCTAGATCCTATCTTGAACAAACTTTTATTGGAATTATTGAAAAAAAAAGGGCCTAAGATGTTCCAAATTAAAAGGTTATCGCCATCAATAACTTATTCACACACAGTTTAAAATTCATACTGTTTCCAAAGCATTTACTTTCGGATATATGTGGTACTACATATTTTCTCAGTTTGTGGTAGAAAAGCAGAGTTTCTATGGTTACCAAGAGACACTTATTTTTCTCACTTTATAAAATTAAAACTCTGCTAGTCAGAGTAGTTGCAGGAATTTAGCTCAAGTATCGATCTACTCTCCAATACAGTTACATTTGTGAGGAATTCACAAGAAAGTAGTTTTAAGGTACCAGGCACAGTGGTGGATTTTAGTTTTCTTTGCTGTACAAATATTTGAAAACTATATTCTTCAATAATGATCATAAACACAACAATGAATTATACCTTTTTCCCCATCTGAGAAGCTCATTAATAAGGAAAATTCAAAATTTTGTTGTCAAGACCAAGCAATTACTCTCATAAACATCACCAGTTTGATGTTTCCCCTGGCAAACCATCAAATAGCCTTTTTTCTTTCAAGAAAAGCAGAATCAAATAGGAAAGCTCTGCATGAAATATGTGAATGAGAATTAGTTTATGAACTAACTCAGTCTAGACTGCAAATTTCATAAATATACTGTACAATTCTCTTCAATCTCTCTGATTTTTGTACTGACAGACCTATCACACACACCCTGTACAATGACCAGTAAATATCTGTTGCTGCTCTGGCTCTCTATATGAGAGATTCCTCAAAGGCAGTGAAAATAACAAGTGTGTTGAACCAAAATAAAAATGTCTGTGCCATAAGAAGCATGCATTACTGAGTAAAAATAATTTTGTTCTTACAGTTTCCATTGGGAACCTTTTTCTGATTGGCTGGTTTGTTGGTTTGATGGGGCTTTTTTGTGGATTAATATTTTCCTTTTTTTCTTTTTTACTTAAGGGAAAGAAAACAGCTTATCACCATGCAAATGGTAAAAGAATAAAACTGGTGAAGATGTATGCTTGTTGTGTAGCTGTTAGTCGCTTCTTATCCCCAATTCCCCCCACTAATTATCTAAAAGACCATGGGACTACTTTATGAAAAGTAAGTTGTTTGGAGAGCAGTTGTCATGCCTCTAAACATGGCATTAATTAATGTATGGCGTGTTTTTTATTCTCTCATATGAAGCAAAAAAAGTTATTTAGAATTCCAGACTTTTGCTAGCATCAGACTAAATTGCAGAGCTACTTTCATGCCATCTTTTGTGCCATGTACTCTGTGGTAATTGTAACCTTGGGTCACATTAGGCAGACTACATTCTGTATCTTTTAAGCTGAAAAATAATGAATAGAAAGAAAGTCTCATAGATGTCTATATTAAAAATTTTCCAACAGAGTAATTACCACAGATTTTTGTGGGCAGATCTGTCATATTTAAAATTAAAAAAGATTAAGGCAAGATTTCATATTTAAATTTACAAAAAAATCAAACAGGAATGCCACTGCAGCAGAGAGAATATTTGCTTTTCTGCTGGACAGCATACTTGTATATTGCAGTTATAGCTAAACATTGCCAGCACTGACGAGGCCATTTCCTAGCAAAATTCACTTTCCCATTCCCAGTCTTTTGTTGCCTAGATTTCCTGATGCCAGGAGGACTGAGAGAATTTAGCAGAAAGAGTAATTCACACATATCTTTAGTATGAGTGTTCAGGGTAAACTCTACACAACGTGGTAGCAATAACTGAAGCATGATCCATAGGAGAGTTATGCATATCATGCTGGACCTGTGGTGTGGGTGACCAGAGTTTCCTTGGAACTGACACAGCATGTGGAAAGGATTGATATTTTTATGATGTACTGGTTCCAGTAATTTTTGCACTGGCCAGGTGAATAATAAATAATGTCTGCAGAGAAGGGTTTCCTTCCAGTTGAGTAAGGGTTGGGGAGGGAGAGATTGGGTAACACCAAGTATGAGCAGCCACATTTGAAGCCTTTGTCTCTCTTGTACACTTTGTTATTGATATTGTAGCTGTTAATTTTCTTATCTCATTGTCGTTTCCAGTAAACTCTTCATATCCCGATCTGTGATTTTTACCTTTTGCATCTCCAATTCTCCTCTCCAGCTCACCACAGGGAAGGGAGAGGGAGACCAAGGGAACAGCACATGGTTTCAGTGTCAGCAATAATTTGGGGAATAACATTCCTAAACCACAACATGTGGACACCTAAAAAAGAAATTTAAGTTAGAAATAAAATTGCATTTCTTAGTACAAGACATCCTTCCAAGCAAACTGCTCACAATTCTTCCTAATGAAGTAAAGTGAAAATTTTCCAGGATAGAAATCCATTTTAATTTAGGTGAAATGTACATTTTTGAGTTGAGTCTGAGGTTAGAAATTGTAGTTATTTAGCCAGACTGCAAGGCCTAAGCTCAGTGAAGATACTTCAGTGAAGGACAGAGATAAAGGGGACGAGACAGAAGATGATAGAGAGAGACAGGGACTGCTGTAAGTGCAAGTCAGCCTGACCTCGGAATTCTTTCTGATAAAAATGAACTAGTGGTAAAAGTCACACAAAACCCATAAAAATGAATATGTATGAACCTATTGTGAAACTGTATGCATATGTATTTGAGAGGGGGATAAAAGGAGATCTGAGGTTCTCAAAGGCAGGCATGCTTTTTGAGGAGAGTTTTCTCCGCGTGTGTCCGGCGCCGTAAATAAACATATCGAGCTTTACAACTTTTATGAAGTTGTGAGGTTTCTTCTTTTCTCCGCAAAGCACTAAGTATCTTAACAAATGGTCAGAGAGAGGATTGACATTAGCAATCACTTTAGCCTGTATGTGCCTGGACAGCTGTTCTAACACATTTTTAATATATCTACACGTAGGGAAAAAACCAAAATTAGTCTCACTTACAAAGAATTTACAGAGTGTGAACAGGATGAATGCACATGTGTATCTAATTTCCTTGTTGCTGCTGTTTTAATCTGCATTTCGCTATTTATGGGAGTCTGGGAAAAAGTGCATTTAATTCCTGAGACTCAGAAAGTGACTATCCCTGTTTGGATTCCTGAAGGAAGAAATACTGTCAGAACACAAACCAGTAAGCATTACTACTTGAAGAAAAAAAAAAAATTACATCTGTTCTATTGTGTACTGTCCATTTTAATTGATCTTATATAAAATAAAAATCTATTCCTGCAATACTACTTGCTTGATCTAAGGATTTATGCAGCATATTTGTAGCAAGTAACAAACCCATCAAGTTAAAAATGAGGCACCTTTTCTTTGAGTAGATGATTCTACTAATGGATTGCTGATTTTCAGAGTGGAAAAGCCATCCTGTATGTTAATGTAATATAACATATTCATAGAAAAGTTCAGGTAGGAAGGGATGTTTAAAGATCATCTAGTTCCAACCTTCATGCCATAGACAGGGACACCATGCAGCGATTAGGTTGCTCAAAGCCCCATCTAGCCTCTAGACTTTGCAAATGGGGCATCTACAACTTCTCTGGGCAACCTGTACCAGTGTCTCACTACCTTCATTATAAAAAATTTCTTCCTGATGTCTACAGGCCCTGGATATAAAAAAAAAAGTCTCTCTCCATCTTTATTTTAAATCTCCTTTAAATAGTGAAAGGCCATAATAATATGTTTCTAGAATGTTCTCTTCAGGCTGAATGATTCTTCCAGTCCTCTCAGGTGCTCTTCTCAAGCAAAAAGACAGGTCCATGTCTTTCTTATGCTGGACACCCTGAGCTAGATGCAGCATTGCAGGTGGGGTCTCACCACAGCAAATGAATGGGTAGCATGACCTCCCCTGACCTGTTGGCGATGATGCTTTGGCTGGACCCTCAGATACAATTGGACTGAAAGCACATCTTGATGGCTCAGGTCCAGTTTTCCATGTACCAGTATTTCCAAGTCCTTCTCTGCAGGGCTTCTCTCAATGCCTTAATTCCTCATCATTTACTGATATTGGGGATTTTCTTATCCCAGCTGCAGCACTTTATATTTGGTTTTGCTGAAATTCATGAGACTATGAGATTAATATGAGGCCACACCTTAATCTTGTCAAGGTTCCTCTGGAAGGCATCCCTTCCTTCTAGTGAATCAACTGCACTACTTGCCTGATGTCATCTGCAAAACTTGCTAAGGGAACACTCAGTGACATCATCCATATCCGAGAGAGCTACCAGCATTAAGTAGTGTTGGTCCCAGTATGGCTCTCTGACAGACACCACTTTTAAATTATTTCCACTTGGACCTGGAGCCACTGACTCCTTGGATGTGAGGATCCAGCCAATTCCTTATCCATCTAACAGTCCATCTGTCAAACCTTTCTCTCTCCAGTTTAGTAGCCAAAATGCTATGTGGGACTAAAGAAAAGGCTTTACAAAAGTCTAGGTAGATTACATGGAAGTTATTACGTTGTTTACTGATGCAGTCAGTCCATTGAAGATGCTACTTTACTAGAGATAAAATAAAAATGTGGACGATATTCCAGTTCCTAACACTCTTGTACCACTGGGGTTCTATTAAAGGCATAATAATGTTGAAGATAGAGAGAACACAAGTGTGCTGGTTTTGCACTGGAACCAACCACGGAAATTATTTTTTCTGAGAGAAGCTGTTTAGAGCGTCCTTTGTGCCTAGTAAAACCAATAGCTGGCTATCTCTGAGAATTGACAACTGATTAAACCATTAAGAAAACTAGATCTGCCTCTGTGAGATTCACATTTTAAAGCCTGGGAAAAGCTCGTTTTCTTCCAGCCTGGGAACAGGTAAGAGGACATGGGCCCTGCTAGGCCCCACTCTGCTGTGGCCTACGCAGCATGATGGGACTGGGCCAGGCCCCGGAGCCTGCCGGGCAGGGGAAGGGGAGACCATTGGCCCCAGCGTGCTGCAGCTGAGCCCTAGCCTGGCTGATAAGATCCTAGCTGCTCCCGCCCCCCACTTCCTCCCAGTGCAGCCACTGAAGGAACCTCCACTGCAAACAGCTCTGAGGCTGGCTGGGCAGCACTGCAGGCTGCTGGGTCGTCTTGCCAAGGGGCTGTCCCAGTGTGGAAGGAGATCATGCAGCTGAAACCAGATGAACACATCAGGGCCCCGGCCCCTTCTCAGGGGGCCCACAAGGCCCTGGGAGCAGTCCCGGGCCTCCTGAGGTGACTGATACAGCCCCCTAGTGCGGCCTGAAAATCCATCACCATGAGTGCTCCAACCACCACCTTGTCGCAGACATCTTTTGTGAAAAATCTTTTCCTTGAGATTTTTCTCCTTCTGAGAAGATATAGCCTCAGAGACAAATGTAAACAATAGTTATCTGCAGCTGTGGAATGTAACAGGTAGATCCGTGATTGGTCTCCTGTAGATGTTTAGATTTACTGACCAGTCATGGTAGAGCTAGCTCTCGCTCTCTGTCCGAGCCAGCTGCCTTTGTTATCATTCTTTCTATTCTATTCTTAGCTTAGCAGCCTTCTGAATAAACCTTTTCCTTTCTACTTCTTTTTAGTATAGTTATAATGTAATATATATATAATAAAATAATAAATCAAGCCTTCTGATCATAGAGTCAACATTCTCGTCTCTCTCTTCACCTGAAAACCCCTGTGACCATGGTCACACAACCTGGCAAAAATCATATGAACATAAGCAGGCCTAGGCAAGATTAATTGTTTTACAGCTCTTTCAGCACAATAGAACTCCCCAAAACAGATGAGACTTGCAGACACCAATCCGCTCTTGAGTGAGAGAAAAGGACAAAGTGAAGACACATAGAGAAACAACATGAAGACACCAAGATCAGCAGAGGAGTCGAGTCCCATATGGGAGGAGAATGAGGAGATGCCTTAATCTTAGGCCGAAATTCTTTTGGTAAAGCCATGGTGGCAGACTGTGATACACTAGAATATCCCTTTAAATCATGAAAAAGCATGGGGAGGTGGAGTGTTCAAACTGTAGACACGAGCAAAAACATCCATACTGAGGCAAGAAGATGTTGAAGTAGTTGTGATCCAAATGAGAAGCTTGAATGGAGAGAGATAAGAGTGATGAAGATCCTTTTTCCCCAGGGAAAGAAAAAGACCTCTGTTCCCAGAGATGAAGATGACCTCAGAAATAGATAAAGAGAACATTTGCTTTTAATAGCTCATCCTTAAAATAGTACACACTTTTTGCATAATGCAATCTCTCTGCTTAATATGCCTTAAGTCCTATTTTTAATTAGAAAATCAAAATCTTCAATTTAAAATTTTTGGATTACTTCATATCTATAGAAAAAAAAAGTGATTTGCATGATATTTATCTCATCCAGAAATCAGAAAAGCAACTCATTGCACATGCAAACAAGCAAGCTTTGGCATAATAAATGAAATCACTGCACTAATGAAGTGCTGTGGCTGAGGTTCTTCATGTTTACAAATCTTGACAATCTAAGACTTCTATTTTTCTTTGAAGGACAGAATTCTGTGTATTCATGTTGTTTTACAAGACCATATCACATTAAAGCATTTCATAAAAAACACATCTATATGTGTGCAGGACTTAAGACATGATGTCTTAACTTTATTAATATAGCCAGCTATATATTTTGTTAACACTAGATTCATAAGTAACACAGATTTC
This sequence comes from Zonotrichia albicollis, assembly GCF_047830755.1. Taxonomy (NCBI): domain Eukaryota; kingdom Metazoa; phylum Chordata; class Aves; order Passeriformes; family Passerellidae; genus Zonotrichia; species Zonotrichia albicollis. The sequence goes on from NC_133819.1 coordinate 136,580,664, forward strand.
ATTATCATGGGAGTTTATTTCTCAATAAAATATTGTCAAGTGTTTGAATCTGTAAAAATATTTATTGATGTGACACATCCTGACTTGCACACTCTATTTTTATCAGGGCTGCCATTTTAAGCTACTTGCAATGTGTATTGGAAGAGATTATCTTTTCCTAAATATCATTGAAGGCTTTTATGAGTATTAGAGAAGTGAAGAAATATATATGTGTGCTTTTCAAAACATGTCAGTTTTGAAAAGCTGTCCTATTTCTTTAGTGTTTCTCAGTAAAAATACTCCCAGCCTCAAAGTGAAAATTTTGCACAATAGCACAGGTGGATTAAGAAACTGAACACAGAGTTAGCCCAAATATGTGCTCCACAGTCAAGCAAATCTCCTGGAAGCTCAGGTGTGGGTTGATGTCCAGCCCTGAAAAGGCACCTGCAAAATATGTCCTGGTTTGGTGGCTTTGCATATCTGATTTCCCTGTGACTTAGCTCACAACAGACTAGACTGGAACCATACAGTCTCAACATGCTACTCTTGGCAAAGAAACAGATCAAAAATTCCCATCTTTCTTGATCTCATCTCTCTTTCTGCCCATATGTTATTTTCTGTGCTTTTTTTCAGAAGGTTGTCTTTTAGCTTAGATCAGCCTAGTGATTCAGTTTTTACTGAAGACAGAAAAAACCTACCAGCACAGCCAAGGAGATTGTGAAATCTTACAGAGGGATAAGAAGAAGAAGTAGGAGAAACTGCTTCATAAATTACTTCATAAACTACCTTGCTGTTAAATCCAGCACATCCTGAAGTACAGTCCAAGTAGAGAACACAAGAGAAGTAATGCAGCAGCTAAGACAAACCTATCCAGGTCATCAATCAAAAGCATTTATAGTTCTGCTAAAGTATATTGCATGTGGCTGCAAAAAATAAGGAAGCATGACATTCTGGCATCTCAGGAGCTGAGTGAACAGACCCGGGACATAATAGCTTTCATTCACTTCTGGCTCAATGCTTTTCAAGACTACAGCCAAACAAGCAAACACAGGTAAAATAAAAGTAAATCCTCATACAACTGAAGCCAAACTCAAGTTTTTATAGAACACAGCAGGAGCATCAGAGGTATTTAAATCTTTTGCTATTTAGATGATACCATCATTTTCACAGCCTGGTAACATAAAGCTCTTCTCTTCCTACCATTAGAACAGCTTTTCATGGACTGCTGAGCCCAAAGTGTGCAAGACTATAGTGAAAGGCTTTTAAGAAACCAAAAGCTGTTGTTTTCTAAGCCCAAAAGAGCTGCTTTGTCTCTTTCCTCCTAGTGCTGCTCACAGAGTACAGACCCCACTGGGATGTTTTCGATTCCAAAATGATAAAATGAAAAAGCCAATATCCCCAAACAGCTAACACTTTTTATTTTGTATTTTTAGAAAATATAATTTTGCCTTGGTACACATTAAAAATCTTAATGGGAAGATTGAGTTGTCTACAAATTAATCAGCAATGACAGATGCCACAGTCTAATTATAGCACTGAAATGTGCAAAGGACTGTAATGAAAACTGATTACTATCCACATAATTTCTACAATTTTAATTATAATAAATACTTTAAATTACTAATTATATAAGTAAGTCACATTTGCCTACTCCATTTCTCATTATAAAATTTCTACAGCAATGGAGTTGCTATGGTATATTTTTGTTGCATTAGTTCACTTATTCCATTATGACCTATTTGAAATGTTTTTTCTGAATCAGAAAATTAAATTTGCATGGTTTTTCTGTAGGAAGATGCTTAAAGAAGTAACACACTATATTTAATTAGTATTTAAGCCACAAATAATATAGAAGAAGAAATGTATCTTTGGCTTAACATTGAATGGATAAAAGGAAATGGCTTCAAGTTGCAGATTTAAATAAGGTAGTAGGACAAATTTCTTCACCAAAGGATGGTCAGACACTGACAAAGCTTGTCCAGAAAAGGGGTCAAGCAGTTCCAGAGACCATTTCTAGTTGTGTCTGGAAATGTTCAAAAAATGTGAAGATGTGGCACTTGGGGGCATGGTTTGGTTGTGAATATAGTGGTGTTAACAGTTGGGCTTGACAATCTTAAAGGCCTTGTCCAACCACATTCTATGATTCTATCTTCTCACTTTACATGTAGAAACAGTGAGTAAACCACCCAAGATAAACACCCTGCAAAAAATTCACTCTTTTTATAAGCCTAAGGATATCTGGCAAGTCCTGATATATGTCTGCCATGAAGGGCTGATTTCAAGCTATGTCAGAGAAAATGTGTGAGAAAGGGAATTGCAGAACTCAGGAACTCTTCATGAAAGTGGTAAGAAGCATCTTCTATGCTCTCTTCAGTTAAAACACTTAAGGATGATGATAGATAAAGGAAGTGGGGCTAAGAAGGCCTAGAAAAGCTATGAAAAAAGCAAAATGTGTACCAAAAAAAAAAAAAACCTCAAAAGAACAAAACCTCCAAAAGTATAGAATTTCCCTCCAAAAGAGGAATATTATCTTCTGCAAAGATAGAGTTGAAAGGACTACACTCACATGGGCACTGAAGTTCTAATCTGAGTTCAGAACTCCCATTACCACCTTAAAGTAGGACACTCAAGCAAACAAACCAATTTCTGTTGAAAAGAGTGGTATATAAAAACTCTCTAGTGCAACTTAGCATCTTATTATAGTGCCTTGAGAGTTAAAGTTTCATGGTAATTGTGGAGAAAACGGCTGGATAGAATCCCAAGATGACACTGAGTCCCTTATGAGATACCAAATCAATTTTAACAAAACCAAATTTAAATAGAAGCAGAACTCCTAATACACAAAGGGCAAGGCATGCAAGCAATACCTATGCAAACATGTGGTAGTGTGTTGTTAAGTTTCTTGTGTTATTCCCCCAATTTATGTATTGTTCTCCCCTATTATGTGTAAAATGGGTTCGTTCCCCCAGTTTTTCCCGCCAGTGCTAGCCTGTCAGCTAAGTTGCTATAGTAACCGCTATTCATAGTTGCCGATATGTAATTGCTTCTCCCCTGGTTTCCCTTATAAGTGAAAGCTGTTTCCTCCCTGTCCAGTCAATCACTCCCTTCCTCCTCCCAGGTTTCGAGAACCTTCTCCTCTCTGGAGATGGTGGTTGGCTGGGGTCCCAGGACACCTCCTTTACCTTTTGATTATTGGTCTCCATGGAGTGTCAGTTCTGTGAAGTTCATCCCCTCACCTTTCCCGATTGGCTCCGCCTGTACCCACCCCCCCTCCTTTATAATCCTGTTTTCACCCCCTATGAAAAAAAACTTTTTCCCGGTTGGTTTCCCGGTGTTTGGATCCGGCATCACCTTCAATAAACCGATATTTAACCCCCGGGAAATGGTCAGCTCCGTTCCTCTCCTATACCAGCGATGTACGCCAGTCCGCAGCCAGCACAGCCCGAGGCCATCAGACGCCGAAGGGTGCTGGCCAGGAATTTCAGAGGGGCGTCGGCCTTTCGCCCTCAGCTAGTCGGACTCTAAACTTCGGGCCACATATGTTCTCCTCTGCACAAACACACACACACACACACACACACACACACACACAGAGCTCATTTTTGTCAAATGTCACATTTTCCCCGCGTGCTTTTGGACATAGCATGTAGGAATATCAATCTCTTCTGCAGCCCTCCTCTAAGTGCAGTTGCACCCTCACACTGCATATACACACCCTCACATGCAAGGAATTTGTGTGCACATGCTAATTCAAGCCTATACAGAAATAGCATTACAGTGGTGATGCCTCCAGCTTTCAGGGGCTGGGCCACAATTCTTTATTGCTTGATAAAACATGCACTTCACCAAGACAGGCTTTGCACATAGCTGAATATGTGTCTCCTTTGAAAACAACCCTGAATATCCTCCAGTGTTCAAGTGACTTTTTTGAGATCCAGTCCCATTGAACTATATTCTGCATATGCTAACACCTGTCCTGGAACTGAAAGACAGAAGAATGTTCTGATGAGACAGGGAGAACAGTGGGGAGAGATGCTAAATATTTAAGGCAAAAGTTCTGAAAACATAAAAATCGAAATTGGCACAGATGCTTAACTGCCTTGAGCATCCCTGGGTATGCAGCTTGTGCCTAATGAAGCAGCATTAGTTTAGCCTTTGGATGTAAGCAACACATTCAGTCGCCCCTGACACATCACTGAAAATAATTGGACCATGCTAAAGGATATCATATGAATGCCAGAGATATATATCATTCAACATGTAAATGTCATAATTATTTCAACTAGGATAAGAAATGCTCAAAATAGAACATTTATAAAGGCTGGTAAAATAAAGTGCTTTCTCATTTTGAATAGAAATTAATTGAAAAATAAAACTGTTTATTTGCTTCTTAGTTTTGCAGTGCCCCCTGTTTTTATCCATACTTCACTGTCATTCATTACTTAATTTACTTTAATTCTGGTAAATTAGTTTCATTTTCTAAGCCTTCTTAGCTAGTCAATTAAACAGAGGGAAAACTATCAGCATTAGAAATATTTTTTACTGTTCAGGGATTTTCATGTGTTTTCCAAACAAGAATAGGTGGAATAATGTCCTTCTTGCACAAGATGACATGGAAAGAAGCTGTAGGCACTTGACAGCATTAAAAATAAAATGTTGAGGGCAAAATCTCATCTCTTGAACTGGTGGTGAACTGGATGCAAGTTTTGTCACAAACACAAAGATGTTTTAATCCGATTATTTCAAAGCAACCATGGAATTTCAGCTTATAAAAATTTTGCTTCATCAGCATTCTTCACTGCAGTCAGATTTACTCTACCTGGTGCTCCATCTAAGGACAGCAAGGAGCCTACTACAGCCTCGAAAAAAGTGGGTGCAACAGTTTAACAGGTGCAACACCTTAGCACAAGCACTAGCTGTTGATTATTCTAGTGTAAACTTTTCAGATATGATCCTCCCAGCCACTGAGATTCCTGTGCAAACACTTCACCTCATCGGGGCACATAGACGGAGCATGAGAGACAACAGGCATAACTTGAAACAAGGACTGGAGATAAGCGGTGTATTTTTCCCTCTGACACTGCCTGGAGTAGGAGGTTGGATAGACTAGAGAATTCTTGAGGTCCCTTCCAACCTGAAATGTGGTTATGAACATGCCAAAGGAATAGGAATATGGTTATTGCTAGGTATTGCTTAGTATTTGAATGAATCAATACAGCAATAGCTACTGTTTCTCCATCTGAAACCAGTGACTACATCCCTTTTTGCAAAACATTCTGATAAAAGCACACATGGATTTTTAAAAAAGTTTATGTAAATTTTTAGACTTTTTAAAAATTAAGATCATCACACCAAGTAAAACATATGTACACCTTGCACAAACCTGAATTGCCACTATTTCTTCAATAGACATAAAAGTATTTCAGGCTATTTGAAGGAATACTACGTCAGGGAAATCAGACCTTGAAATATCTTTGGCTGTAAAGGAAACGAATTCAATTAAAGTCAAGCATCATATTAGGTACCGTATATTGTTTGAGTCACAAGCCAAGGCATTGTTAAGATGGCGTTTTTGTGGTTTGGTTTGGTTTTCTTCCAAATGTTCCTTTCTCTTTCCCTCTTCTATTTCAATGATTTGAACAAATATAGAGAAAAACTAGCTATAGAGAACAGTCAATGTGCCACAAATATATAATGAATTTGGAACAGGTAAAGGATAATTATTTTCTTGCTCACTCGATTATTATTTAAAAAATTCATGCTGTTATTTTTTAAAAAACAAGGAACAGCATAAGAAGGAATGTGATTTTAAAGTTAACAAATCAGCAAATGGTTTGATAGCATCACTACATATATGTTACAAATAATTTGACAAGAGACAGAAGTTTTATCAAAAGGATCTGTTGACTCAGATTTCTAGAAGTATTTCTTTTGGAGCAAGCATGTATCTTCAATCCTATCTAACACGTAGAAGTCAGGTTTGGCTAGGATATTAAATGCTTACTTTGAGTGCATAGATTTTTAGCTTATGTTAGGAAAGAATCAATCTAGTGTTTTATGCTACATTCCTCAAAGCTGAACTGGGGTGTAAGAGGCCACAGTGCCAGCAATGGGGCCTTTATATCCTACTCATTGCTCAGTGTGACATCAATGGATGTGTAGTGAGGGGAATGAGCAGGAAGAAGATCCAAGCTCTGACCTCAGCCTGAGATGTCAGAACTTGCAGCAAAAAACATACAACAGGTAGTAGGATTTTAGGCTGGGGGAGTGCAGGGTGATGAGGGGTTGAAATGTAAATGTATGTCTTTTCTTAGCCTAGAAGGCATGGGCTGTTTTGTTGCATAGTGACACACATCCAAAGAATAGCATGTGTTCCAGGGTATTCTTCAAGTAAGGGCAAATATGGGTGGAAATATCACAAGCAGAAGCAAGCTTCAGACTGGGTCTGTCACATATAAATCAGATTTTAACATCCTGGTGATTCATGATGACACTCTGCTAAGTCACTAGAACTGAACCCTAGACAGAGTCATCAGAAGGTTGTGAGGTAGGGTAGAACTGCCTCCAAACTAGTCGAAGGCCTCAAAATAAAGATTTAAAGACTAAAGACTAACAGTGATATTGGGACAAAATAATTTTAAAAGGATCCATTATTAAACTGTAAAAAAAAGAAATCCAAGCAGGCATTTTGCTGCCATACAAGATTTAAAATCTTCACATGATGAACAGTTCATGAGTAAAAAAAACCAAGTTGTGACAGCCATTGCCTGTTTAAATCTTCAGAAGGATGAAAGACCTCTTTGTCTTTTGCTTTATGCTCCTGGAATTGGTTTCAGACATTGTCAACACAAATAAAGATGATGAATTTATTGTTTCCAATCCATAGTAGTGATCAAAACATTTCTATTCTTGACAAAGATTTCTCAGGAAACAAGACTAAACCACTTACATATTCTATTAGAGGAAGACAGTCAAAGAGAAGGCCAAGGTCTCAGCAGAGTATTCTGAGGATGGGGGTGAATGAAAGCACATGCTTCCAATTACAAATGCAGAAACAAGTAAGTGAAATACTAGAAGTTTTATTAACTGATGTTATTCTAAAGCATTTTCTTTTCACAGATTGAACATATCATAGTTACAAACTGGTAGCTAATGGGAATCAGTGCCTTGACATGCAGTTTCTGCTTTGGAACTGCAATAGGCAGGGCCCCCTGAGGTTCCCCCTAAAACTACAGGAATAGAGGGGAGGGATTGTTATTCAGAACAACCTATTCCCAGTTTTACCATCTGCTGTCTCATGTTTAATATTTACATAAAGCTTAGAGAAAAAACTAATTATGCATCCAGTAAGAAAACTATGCATAAACATTTCTCATAACATTATTTTACCAGTTTTTTCTCAGAAGTCAGTAACAGAAGAAAGAAGCTTGAAGCCAGGAATATGCTAATTGGGTGCACAGATATTAATCAAGAGACTTAAGAAGAGGAGGGAAAGGAAAGGATCTGGTTTCCTGCACTGGAAGATGATATCCTTGTGCTAATTCACAGGAAATTACAGGAAATAAACAAGAAAGAGAAATGTAGATAATATCACCTGGGACTGAAGAAGAAAAGACTTGCCCCAAACCTTAACATGAATGACTTCAATAAACGCCTTCCAAAACAGAAGTCAGGCAACTGCAGTTTCAAGAGCTCCCGAAGATATACCAATCCTTAAATTGTTTTTTTGGCCTGTTTGAAGGCTGGCATAGATACAGAAACTACTAGGGAGAATCTTATTGTTAAATATATTTAATAATTTATTTATAATATTTTTAATGAATTTTATTACGTTTTCTACATCTAAATCTATTTCATTTTAAATCCTGTTATGCCAACATGACTGAATAAACAAGGGATTCCTTCATACTGAGTAGATAATTTTGGAAAACATCCTGCATGACCTTCTTCTGTCTCTCCCGCATACCAAGCTGTAACAAGATTTCCTATCTCCCAGATGCGCAGTCAGGCTCTGTACAGGTCCAACCACTTCAAGGGCTGAAAGATCAGCAAGGAAAGCCACTGCTTGTAACAAAGCACAACAGGGAAGATGGAGATGTCCTAGATTTCATTTTGCAGAAGTTCAATGTAGAAAGTAGTACCTCTGGGAAAAACTGAGGGAAGAAGTGTCCCTTCATTACCACATAAAAGCACCTAATATATAAATACTCAAATAATAAATGTTTAATAAATACAATGCTGCAGATCTGCTGTCCTTTGCTACAGACAGCTGTGGGAGTGGGGAAGGAACCACATTACAGTTGACACTGAGCAGCACCAAGATTTCCAGGTTTGCTAGCAAAACTTCCTCAACTTTCTAAACTTCCAGGTGCAACTCAGCTAATAAAATTCTTGTCTGGTCTTTTAATCTTTACACATCATTAATCCCTACTCACACAAGAGTCTTAGCTCTTATCTCTCTTGTTTCTGAACAAAGAGTAGTTCTGGAAAAGTAAACAAAGAGAGCAGAGAAGCTGAGATCATAGTTGGGCCAATTAACGTGAAGTTTTAATTTCCATCAAAGTGCCAATCACATGTTGCTAACTGAATTTTTCCTCTCTCTCTCTCCTACCTTTGTCTTTATTATGTGCAATACACAAAGCTTCCCCAAGATTTCTCCACCATAATGTATTTCTTAATTGGACTTCATCCTAAAAAATCATATTCTTCTGTGACATCTAGGAATACAGTGCTAAAATATTTGTGATGAAGACAAATACTTAACTCACATTGTTGCAGGATGGATTCAGGGTCTGAACATTTCACTTGAAAGGGCTTACAGAGTCTCATTGCTACCATGGAACACCTGCTCCCAGTCCACAGCCCAGAATCCTTCACTGGACATCTTGTATGATATCAGGAGCAGAAAAGATTTTACTTTTAAAGCTTAAAGAAAACAGTTCCCCTTTTTTGGGGACAGGCTTAAAACCAGTGGGTTTTGGCACAGGCTTAAAAACAGTGGTTTTATACATAGACTTAGAAAAGTGTACCTTTTTTCATAGTATTTTCCTGGTAAAGGACATAAATGTCTAAACAAACATTGAAGAATGTACTTACATATGTAAGCTCTGCACCTTAACCAGAAATTAAATTAAACCGATGTTTATTGAAAAATAAAGTATTTGTGTGCATTTTCTGAGTCTTTATTAAATCTCAGTGCACATTGGAATTTAAGTGTCAGAATTTTAGTAAAAATATCAAGAATTTTTCAGTCTTAACATTTTGAATTCAGATTTAAGCCACAGGAATCTCAGTTTATGGGAAGAATTGAAGAATGACATAATTAAAATCTAATTAGCTCCACAAAGGAGGCTGCTATGGAAGAACAAAAGAGACTCCTTGATGCCAGGGCCAATAAAATACAGATTAGTTTGGAAAGTTTAGGTATTTTTTTTAGCTATTTTGAATTATAAGATATCTTACATATGAAAGATAAACATTAATTTGTAGAAAACAGTTTGAGCAGAAGGTGAATAACAATGCAATTATAGAGCTACAGAAATCTAAATTCTCTTTATATATTGCTCTAGAAGGTATGCACTATTAAATTGTACCAGTTATGTTTAATAGAAGCCCAAAGGTATTACAATCAGAGGGCAACTTAGTCTTTTCCAAAGCAGGCTATTATAAGGGAAATTATGAGAAGAGTGGAAAAAAATATATGCTTGCTTTGTGGGGGAGGGCATTATGGTATGTGTGTGTCTTTTGCTTGGAGATTTGGAAAGGAGTGTTGCATGAAAGTCAGGATAATTAAATTGATCCAATAAAAGGCATTTTTGAAGAGATTTTGATTCATTAAGCATGTTTTCATTCTGTGTTTATTCATAAGTCCAACATTCACAGTCATCAAAATAGCCTCAAGCCAGAAATGTTCACTTTTTAATTTTCCATAGTATCTCATGATCAGAAAGGCAGAGCTCCTGCATGGGTAAAGATGATAATGCTGGAGAAATTATCCTATGAAGGAGAAATGTATAGGAGGCATACACTGCCTAAGAAGAAGCTATAAATCTCACTAATTATTGCAAGAGGAATAGAGGAGAAATCTGGAGAAAATAGAATTAGGTACTGTCTTTTCAACCCGTGCAGCTTCAGGCTTCCAATACCTTTTTTACTGTGTCAGCCACAAAAAAGTATTATCCTGGACATTTACTAATATTTCAGAAGGTTAAACTGAAGAATGATCACACACACCCTATCACTGAATACCAAAACACTTTGGTATAATCTAAAAGCGCCTTCTGAAATATACAAATATATCTCAAGAATGTACCAATAGCTCTGTGACTCATGTTGCATTTTGACAGAATAAATATTCTACAGATACTCTTAAGAATAGTTATTAAAATTTTGAAAGCAAGTGAACTTAAGCAAGCATGTTACTATGCTAATTATCTTAGTAAAGTAACTCCCTGAAAGATAGCCTACAGTTTTAAAGTAAGGTCACAAGGAAGACTACATTCGTAGGTCCATAAATAAATTTGTCAGATAATCAAGCTAAATGTTGAGTTTTGTGCAACAAGACAAGGGATCCTGCATGCTCCTTTGCCTTTATATTGTTCAGTTTTCCATCTACTCTGCCTCAGGGGCCACCATTTTACCTTTGGATTAATCAAGCAAATGTAAATGTTGGGGGGAAAAAAGCAACCAACCAAATAAAAAAAACCTGCTGCAAATCCAAATCCTTCTATGGTTTTTGTTCCACTGATTAATTATAAGAAGTTTCATCACTTGAAAAAAAACTCAAGCCACTATAGATTATGAAAGAATTAGAGACTATTCAATTTGAAACATAGCTAGAATATATTCTTAGAAAACACACCTTCACCTTCTAGTTGACTTTAGCAATCAGTTGACAGTAGTACTAATTTGATTTAAAAACATGATACTCTAATGAATGCATTTTCTCTGCAAGTTTTGGGTTTGACTTTGAACACATTCTCAGAATTTCCCAATATGATCTGGTCTTCTGACTGATAAACCAAGGGAAATAACAGCACCAAATTCATTACTTCTCAGAGTGGCATGTGTTCTGAAAATATAAGCTGCCTTTTATATTTTATCAAAGCAAAGTCTATGTAAAAACAATCAAAGTTCTCCCAGGTTTAGATCATATTGGATTCAAATCTCACAAGGGTGTACATTAGCATTAGAGTGACATATGGAATACTATCAGCAACTGGAGAATTTCAGAAGGAGAAAAACTGTGGAAAAGTGTCCCTTGGATAATAGAAATAGAGATGACATTCTCATTATAAGCTGAAACAAGCTGAACAGCTGTCTACCCCTGAGAACAAACTTTGAGAGTCAGAGAAACCAGGACACAGTTTAAAGAACATGTATTTCAAGAGTCAAAAAAATGGTATGTCAGCTACAGATAAATAGAAAATTTATCAGAAACAAAATTACAACAAAAGAAAAATCCTCAATACTGCAAAAAACACCTAAGTCATGATTTATTTATTTATCTTTAACTATTTTATTTTTTTCAAGTGTTTCAGGTTATTTACAAGCCTTTGTAAATAACCAAGGTCCTGAGAAGAATGTCTTTAAAATATAAAAATTGAGAGAGCTTGCTTAAAAAGTATCTGTTTATTTGGCAAGATAAAAATTAAACCTATATTTAATTCTTTTTATGTCAGATGAAGACTTGTCCCATAGCACAAAAGTTAGTACAAATTTAACTGCTTTCAGGCCAGAGAGCAAGAATGAACAAAATTACTTTTGCTGTGCTGAAAAAAAGTTGTGTAAGTATTATCATTTATATATATATTTATATTTTCATATATATAAATATATATATGAGACTTTTATATGACACATTAGACATACAACATGACTTTGGTACTATTCATTCATGAGAAGACACTAGTAGCCAAGGGAGCTGTCCAGATACACCTTGGGGTCAATTAAAATGTCTAAATAGCATTATTATATCCCTCTTCTACTGGACAGACTTTCTGTGACCAACAGGTATCAGAATTAATTTTTTTAAGGAGCTTCCAAGAGAAGCTGTTGTTTTAACAACAATGTACTCTGAAAGTGTGCAAGCAAGATGATCTTCACGGTCCCTTCTAACCCTAATAATTCTATGGTTTTATGATTTTTTCCCCCCTGTCCTAGTGGCACATACCCCATCAAATTCAACAGAGGCTAATAGCTATCTAAAGAGCTAAAACTCTTAGTTTCACAGCTAAAATTCTAGATTTCTGATAGAAAACATAAGGTTCATCAGGTTTCTCAGGGGGAGTTTCTCACCCAACAGCTCCTTTCTGGACACCAGCAAGGTGGTGATCCCCGGGGTCAGCCTTTGCACAGCGGTTTCTCATTGCTGAATTTGCTTAGTGCCTTACAGCTTAAAGCTACTTCTCACCTGTGTCTTTCATGATACAAAATGAGATCTTTGAGGCATTATTGGGATAGGAGCTGTTTTATACCTCCTTGCTGAAAATGGGGGACTAATCTAGAAGACAAATTTGAGATTTACATAGTTAGGTACAACTAGTAAGAGCTTGATAGACTCTATAGCTTTCAAAAACTATCTTAGACTCCAGTTCATGCTTGCTTTTTGCTCATTAACTGAAAAAACAAACTTCTCATGGAATATCTTGTAATCTGTGTATTTCAATCAGATACTTCAAAGTATAACCTTGTCTCTTTATGCGAAGAAAAAGTATTATGAAACAACAGAATTTTTTTATGCAGACCTTTTAGATTGTCTGCAGGAATTAACAGAGAAGTTCAATACAAAACATAATTATGCACATCTTGAACATCCTGATCATGGAAAATGTCAAACTCCTATGCAGTTAGGAAACAGACCAATTACTTATCTGCTCACCTATCTATAAACACTGAATTTTCTTCATTAAAAGCAAGAAAACATAACTGGAATGAAGATGTGTCAGGAGTTTTAGGGTAGAAATTAAGACAATATTGGGCAGTAGAACAGGCTCTTTAGGGAAGTGGTCACAACACCAAGTCTGGCAGAGTTGAAGTGTTTGGATAACACTCTCAGGTATGTGGTGAGATTCTTGGGGATGATGTTGTGCAGGGCCAGGAGCTGGACTTTGATGGTCCCTGTGAGTCCCTTCCAACTCCAGTATTCTATAATTCTATGATGCTTAATCCATATCAAACTTTGCTTTAATTCTCTATGGACACAAAAAGATTACTGCCTAAATACATTGCACTTTTGCTCATAATCTTTTTAAAGGGATAATTTCTTAGGGTTTCAAATTCCAGGTTTTTATTGGACTAATTAGATCCAGTTGGAAAAAGTTCTCTTCTCATAATGATACTCTGGTCCAGTGAATAAAAAATGAAAAGTAAAATTTGATCTTGAGGAGATAGAAAACTTGACAAACATGTTTTTATAGAAAAATAGAATTCATCTTTTAAAATTGGTTGCGACTCTGCTGTGTATAGCGGTAGAGATCAAGAGGGCATTTACAAATTATGGAAAGCAGAATGCCAGTGGATAGTGAATTTTTATAGATGTGCTTGACTAGAAAGAAAGATGAATTTATAATTCATAATTTATAAGAAGGATACTTTTCCTGGATTTATTCTTCAAAGATAGCTGTGGGGTATAACATACAGGAATAGTTTTCAGTGGAGCAGTGAAGCTGTCTAAGCATCATTTTAAGAGCAAAACTGAAATGTTTCATAGCAAAAGACTCTAAATGTTTTATGCTCCTTTAGAAGCTTTTCCAACATTATAAAAAAATATATAGACATTTTTCTATCAGAAAAAGTACTAAAGCATAAAGTCTCATTCAAAAGATTTCTGAAGGTGCTTCATTTAAAGTCTAATCATTTAGTCTAAATAGAAAAGCTATTTAAAAAACTGTAAGGAAAATCTGGGTTACCTTTTAGTCTTACTACTTTGTAATAGAATGAACAGTCAAATGTCATGTAGATGAAGATATGTTGAAAAATACATTTCTTCATGAAAAAGCTCTTTAATGAATATAATATTTTATGCATATGGTAATCCTGTAGTTTAAGCATAGTAACAAATACTTGGGGCACAAAATTTTATTTCACATTTGAAAATTTTAGTTATTTTAATTTATAAATTATTCATTGTGAATATTTTACTGCTTCATTAAGCTAGTGGAATTTGGAAAGAATATTTTTTCATCATAGAACTTTCTACCACATACTCAGTACCACCTTAAATAACTTTATGTTAGATTCCATTATTTTTTAAGTCATGGCCAGACCTTGCTTCAGTGTCTCCAAACTGATAATGAAACTACTCTCCATTGCTTTTATGTTGTTTTGATTTTTAAGTCAGAGTACAGAGTGATAATGTGGAAAAAATAATCTAAAAATGTAGGGGCAAAAAAGGTAGAGAATTTAAAATATCTAGCAGATGTAGTGAATGTACATAAGAAATAATATATCCTTTCTTGCTCTGGATTCCATGAAATGTTATTATCCAGCTGTGGTACTCTATTCTCAGAAAATCTTAGAAATTTTCACTGGACCTGAGACTATGAGAGTTATACTCACATGAACCAGGGCCAGACTTTCATTAAAAGTTAAGCTTATTCAGTATTACTTACCTGTGAAGAGCTGTGGAGGTGACAATTTTAAATACACACACACACACTTTTTTTGTTTTTCTCAATATTATAATATGTCACTAATAAAATGCAATGATTCTTGACAACTAAAAATACTTAGAGGCTGACATCAAGCAGGGAAGCAGCATTAGTTTTGAAATTTCATTATACAGGACTTTGCTAGACTCTCTACATTCAAATCCTATATCCAATGGGAAGTTCATTTTGATATTTCCGGGACAGAATTTTTAAAATAATTTTGAAGCAGTTGTAATTTCCTTCAGAAGCACAATAAAAATGAAACAAAAATGCCCTGGGTACCAAAGATCCCTATCTGGCTATTTCTTACCTTGTGCATAGATAAATTTCCTTGAAAATTGGAGCAGCAGAAGGAGAATTCAAACGCCCATCAAAGGGCATTTGGGATAGATTGTCTGCTTTTACTGAATAATATTCCCCATTGCTTTATATGAGATCCTCCTATTACATTTCAATTGTCACCAGCCAAAAAAATAAATATAATGTGGGGTTTGTGTAATTACCTTGATTTTATCCGATTTCTATTATTGGACATTTTTATGGTCTCAAAGAATTCCTGTTCACTTATTGGTTTTCATCATTAGGAACGAAATAGCAATGAGGGCTCTGTTGCATTTTGGGGTATTTTTTTCCCCTTTTTTTATGTGCAACGAATACATTTCCACAAATAAGTATCTCAGAAGCACCATTCACAATTGGCTTTCAGCATGAAACAGCACAACACACAAAACATGTTGGAACATTAGTCTGGTTTCACACAGTGCTTTTCAAATACTGTGATAAGAGTACTTTTCCTAACCAAAGACTGAATGATAGAAGCATATTGACTTGAAGGAAAGATCTGCCTTTTTTGTTATTCCATGTGTCATTACAAGCTTTAGACATTAGAACAAGTTTTATATAAATGATGCACTCTGCAAGAACTGCCTTTACTCTAAGAAAAATAGGAGAAGTCAGATAAGATAGCTAGGCAAAAAGCAGTCTAATTTAAAATCTGTCAGAAATAAAGAGTCTCCTGGTGAGATACTCTGTGGCAAGGTCTTAGACATGCAATCACATCCAAATGACAACTTCTGTATGCGAGTAACAGCTTCAACTCAATTGCTTTTATAGCACCTTATTTACACCAGAATTGAATTATATCTACTAAAGAGGAAACTTTATCACTCTCTGTGGCTGAAGAAGCAAGTGCTGCTGAGATGTACAGAGACTTAACCAAGACAGTAACCAGAACAATTTACCTTAGTGTTCACCTGGCAAAGGCTGCAGAATACTATAATCAAAACCAACAGGATTACACCAGCAATCAGAACTACAGAGTTAGATTCTCTGCTATGCTATACCCAGCAGATTTGTTCATCTATATCTACATGGGGAATTTTAAATAAGATTTGAATGGTGGCATTATATTTTGGGGTGTAAGCATAAGAAGCATATCACCTGTAGAAATGGTATTCCCTTTTTTACAGCCTTCCTGAATGACAAATCTGGTCTCCTGATTGAACATTTTCCATCACAAAGTCCAGTTCCCTGTTAGTGGTAGGCATCTATCACTCTCTCACTCCTGTGCAGCACCATCTGTAAAGCAGCTCATCTCTTTTCTCCAGTGCTGTGATCAAATACAGTTCCAGAACCTCCCTGCCGTTGCAAATACAAACTTTTTTGTGGCCAGTCTACACCTAACACAAAGTAAGGTAATGCGAAAAAGCAAAGACCTTCATGATGATTATTATTATTATACTTAACAAATATTTATTATAAACAAAAATATTTTTGAAGCAATCACACAAAAGTCCAAGTTTTATTTCTTACATAACCTCCAAAATATTTGAGGTTCATTAATGTCTGGTAAAAGTCCTTCTGCTCTTTCATGTTGGTATGTTATCAAGTGGACACCAGAGCCCAGAAGCTTCCTCTTCTATTCTCTTGTAGAACAGAAGTATTTTTCCTCTGTCGTGGAGAAAGGCAATCATTTCAATGATAGACTAGAGAACACAGGCTGAAACAGCAGCAAAGATAAGGTGAGTTCTCCAGTATTCACAGCCATTCCTGTTTGACTGTAAGCTCTGAAAACCCCCACCAGAGTGCAAAGTCCTCATAATCTCTAACCTATGGGAAGTACTAGGGTGCTGGAAAAGGACACCTTGTTCTTTCAAAATCACCAGAATTCTCTCACAAAATCTTAGTGTACCTTTAATCATAAAACTTGTCCTACCTCAAATTTCTCATCCATCATCAGATTTCTCATCTAATTTTCTGCTGAACTCAGAAATGGTATGAACATTATTTGTATAGATTCCCAATAAGAACAGTTGCCTGAGACCTGAGAATTTTTCTTACACAAAGAGCAACACCTCAAAGTATAACACTATATTTTAAAACTGAACAAAGCCTATAAGTACAGGAAAATTAAAATCTTCTTCACTTGTGAAGACAAAACAGAAGTTTTAATGACTTTCCATGCTGATCTTATCTTTCAAGGAAGATAAAATTTTATATATAAAATGAAAATTATGATTCACAACAATTTAATTCATACACTTAGGCTGGTATGTGTTCAAAGTCATCTGATCTGTTTTAGGAGTTGAAATGGCCTGTAAATACACTTTTTTTTTCTTTCTTTTTATTTCCACCAGAAGGAGCTGATACAGGAATCTAAGACTTAGACATTCAGGTTATAGATGTCTAAGCTCTAAGATATAACTCATGGTCAAGAAGCTGTCATTCAGAGGAAGAGAATGGTAGAATTCAGCTTATCCTTATCCATTTACCTTCTTCTCAGATGCCACTCTGAAGCTAACAGAACAGTGCCTCAAATGTTACACATTTGAAGCCAACTATCAAAAAGACATATAACTGAAGGCTTGTGAAAACAATCAAATCCACCATAAAACCAGATTTATTTCTTCCTTCAGTTGATTTATTTCTTACTTCAGTTAATTCTGTGCAACTCCAACTGCAATTCTGCTGTCCCCAAGACCTTTTACAGATCTGAGGACTTAAGTTCAGATGTTTCTCCCAAATTTCACCAGTATACAAGTGACAAAAATCCATGTTAATCCTGGGCCTGAAATTCAAGTATCTGGAGACCACAGAATTCTGTGCTAAGTTTTGCAGCAATCCCACATTTTCAACACTGTCAAGGTTGGGAGAGTGGGGAAAACAAGACCCTACTGTCTTTAATATTGTGATTCTGTCCTCAAACCTAATAGCATTAGTACTGTCATTCTCATATTTTAAGACAGAGAATAAGCCATAAACCAGGATCATGGCACTGGAAATTGGAGTGAAAGGAGACCACAGATCTTAAGATCTCCTTCTTTCCTGTTCTGGACAAGAATGTGCTATGTCCCTGTACTGTTCTGACAGAAATTACAGAATTTATTCCAGCAGAGCAAAGGAAAACAAGGAAGGAGAAGTCTAACCCCACTGTAATGAGAAAACACCTTTTTACATTTTTTTTTACCAAATTTCTAAGACAATCTAGATCCCAGCATCCAAATCCAAGAAATTCCATAGATGTTGAGAAGGATCAAGCAACATGTATAGCCATGTAATATTCCCAGTGCACTTTGAATTAATTATAAACCCAGCAGGAACTCATAAAGCACTGCACAAAACAGCAACAACAATTATTCTTAACTGTAGGCCCAGCTGGCTCCCAATCTTAAACCAGCATGAGTTTTGCTAATAACCATGGCAATACCAGAAAAAGAAATACCTTTGCTTAACACAATCATTATTTACTTGCATCCACCCCACTGATGTAATTTAACTTGCACTCCTTATTCTATCTGCTCTCCTCATGTCTCCCAACCAGGGTATCCAGGACATATGACACTAAAGTATACGCTGAGTAACTGCATTGTTCCCACACTGCAGAAAATCCACCAGCTAGAGCTGGGAGCACTGAATTGAAAAGTAACATGCAAAAGTCTGTATAAGTCTCTCTTATTTAATTAGTTTACCTCACAGACTGCATATAAACTTGTGTATAATGTAAGGAATATCATCAGTCATGACAGCATTGGGAACTATGATTTGTATCAGGAAAGATGATCTCATAGCAGGTAACTAGCATTTAATTTTTATAAAATGAATAAAAAATACATTTTGCCATTCATAATCCTAAAGTTTTCAAGGAATAGGAGAAAAAAAATACAAAAATCTGAGTGCAACTGAGTCAGAATATGAAATTTCCATGTCTCCAGGCTGTAAATTCAAGAGAAGGTAATTGCTAGAAATCAAATGGAAAGTAAGTTGTGACATTCTGTCAAACTCCACCTGCACATGCAAAATACTGATAAAAATAAACTCAGCTCAACCCTTCTGTGTCCACAATGCATCAAAAATAGAAGATTGAGGTTACTTTCTCAATGTAATAAAAATGAATCTCTTTAATAGATTCAAACCAAAAAATGTGTTTTGCAATTCTAACTACAGTATTAATCACACTTCCTACATTCAGGAATGCAGAGTAACATTTTCAAAAGTGTCCAAGATTTTTCACTCACCAGACTTCAAGTTCTCTTAAAAAAATTTGTTTTAGATCAAAGGAGATGTGCAGAACAGCAGTTCCCAGCCATCACTGGTCCTTAAGTAATTATTCTGTGAAAGCAGCATTTTTGTAGCAGCTCCACATTGTGTCCTTCCCTGATCAATTTTAAGTTTTCAGTTGCTCCTGAATGCGAGCCATATCACAGGATCATAGACAGCATTTCCCTCAATCTATAAAATGGCTTTGAATCTACTTCAAGAGAAATAAATTAAGTTAGATATACCAGTTTTACTAAAGGCATCTTAGACTACTAGAGCTTTACTTTTAGTGTGTGTATCCATTGTTCACACCCAGTCATCCAAGGTGATACACAAAGATGGGTTCTAATTCTTCCATGGAACCCCACCAATTTCTGTGCAGCTTTTCTCAAACATCTAGTCGTATGGCTAACACAAACTTACAGCTCTTTGCACCTCATTCTTTCTGAAACAAAAACAGATAGGAAAGTACAATTTTTCTCTAAATTTCCATTTTATTGGCTCTAATATAGCAACGTTTCTCTTAAGATTCATAGTAATACAGTCTGTTTGTTTACATGTTTAATATGATGTAATTTTTTAAGATAAACACCAACATGCTTCTCTTCATATAACACTTCTTTAACTCCCTCTTGATCATCCTTTGTGCTTTTTCTTTAAAGTTTTGCCATAACATATTTAAAAGTTTTTGCATAATTATTTGGCAGAATGTCGTTTTAGTGACTTCTGTGATCTGTGCAAGATCTTTGGAAAGTATTATTTGTTCTGGAAAACAGGACATTTTGTGACCCAGAGGAGTGAAGATCTCTAGCTTGTTTAAAAGTAAAAAAAGATTTTTTGAGAAAAAATCGTTACACTTTTTTTCCCACTCAGACAAAAGGGAAAGGGGGCAAACAGAAAGGAGGTTTTTGAGGTTTCCATCAGATGGTATACCCTTTGCTGCCATTTCTGGTGAGATGGTAGTACACAAATCAGTTCTTCTCAGATAAGTTATGACTGTCCCCTCTCTGAGATTACTGCTGAGATTACTTACCTGAGATTTACTTTTGTAATCTTTCTGTTGTAAGTATAATGCTTTACTGGACAGAATATGGGCAGATGTCATTGCATGTATCTCACATGTTATTTTATGCTTATAATAGGGGAAGAGGAGTTGAGAGGAGGGAGTGGATTAGTTTACTTACTGCACCAACTTTAAATCAATACAAATTTCCAGTGTCAGCAATACCTTACCTGGCTTCAGCAATCACACTGATGGTGTCTAGGAGGAGCTTTTCACACAGAAGTAAGAGCCAGACTGCTCTCAACTCTTGCAAGCTCTGAGAAGGCATTGTAAAAATTGGGACTGAGAAAACACAATGAGCAACTTTTGAGCTTTGTGAGCAGCCAGCAAACTCCTGAGTGCAGAACTGCAGAACACCAGTTAGAGGAAGTAGACTACCCAGCTAAAATGCCTAGAAGGACTTTGGTTTTGTGTGCAAGAAGAGTAAAATCTATTTTCATATACTTAAAAAAAAAAGTAAATGCATTAAAGTGGCTTATATCCAAAACCAGAGAGTTTTTCATTTACAAACCAAGATCAGTGCTGCAGCTGACCTATATTCCTAAACGGTGATTAGATCAAATGTCAGATTTAAGTGACCTACATTTCCATGGATGATGCAGACAGTCAGAACTGCACGATTGAACAAGGAACATACCCTGATAATGCTAAATGGATGTGAAATAATGCTAAATTTGTGCTGGCAAACATTCACTGCTATTCCATTCCTTTCAGATAGTCCATTAAATCGCTTGTAAATAGCAAACCACCTACCTTCAGAAGGAAAATAGAGAATTAAAAAGTACATTGAAACACTCCAAAATAAGGAAATGATAGAATTAAGATTGCCCATAAAATCTTGATAGGCTTCCCTGTGTATGCTGATAAGACCCCTAAGGTCCTCAGGACATCTGTCTCATTCATTCCTAAAAGGAGACTACTAATTAATTGAAAGAGCATATATACCATGCCTTGTTTTTTCAAAACTGAAATTTTTTTTCTAGTTATTTTTAATTTGGTAACTGTAAGGACTTGAAAATCACAGTTGCCTGTCTCATACACTGTTAAAACCACAGAAGGACTTTGCAGAATGGAGCAGCAGGGTGGCACTGGTTGCAGGCAAGGGTTCCCTCTATGGCAAGCTGGGTGGAACAGCAGCTGCTTGTACTCATATCACTGGTATCACCCCAAGTTATGGGACTAATGGCATCCGTGACCACCAAAGCTCCCCTCCCCACACATACTCCTGCTCCCAAATATGCCTCCATGGATTTGTGAAACCTGAACTATAAATTAAGCCACCTGACAGGAACATAAGATAGGATAAAGGTGGCACTATTGACCAAAACTTTTGTTGTTTAAGCCCAGCCAGCAGCCAAGCCCCAGGCAGCAACCTGTGGGGAGCTGTTGCCTGTGGGATGGACTCACATTGGAGAAGCTCATGGAGAACTATCTTCTGTGGAAGGTCCCCCCAGTGGAGCAGGGCAAAGACTCTTCTCTCTGAGTAGGAGCAGAAAAACATGTGATGAACTGACCAAGACATCAATTCCCTGTGTCCCTGCGCTGCTGTTGGGGAGTAGGTAGAGTTGAGAAGGAAGGAGAAGTGAGGGAGAGGTGGGGATTTTAAAGGCTAATTTTAGTTGTCATTATCCAGCTCTGATTTTGTTAGCAAAAAACTCAAGCAATATCTCTAATTCTAGCCTCTCATACCTGTGCTGGCATTTGGTGAGTGATCTCTGCCAGTCCTTATCTAAACTCATGAACTCTTTGCTATATTTTCTCTCCCCTTTTCAGCCATGGAGGGCAGTGAGAGAGCGGCTTTGTAGGATGCTGGGCTGCCAGCCGGGATCCACCCACTACATGATTTTGGCATATGGTCTTGTCTGTACCTAAATTCAGATAGAGGCAACTCTCAATAACTGGATCGTCACACTAACCTTAAAACTGTTCTCTGAAGGGGATGATTAAATTCTTCTGCTCATCCTATGATGCTCTTCCTTCTAACAGGTGTCTGAGAACTGACACTTTTTTCCCTTAAATTTTCCCTATCTGACAATGACTGAGGATAATCCCCATTTAACAAATAGAGAAGGCAATGAGCAAAATCTCACCAATTCTGTACACTTGGTGATGTCCTAAACACTTGACTCCTCTCCTAGGGGTTCCAGGAGCACTTTCCCACACAATTCATGTCTCAGAGGGTGACAAGCATCTGCAAACTACAGTTCAAGGCCTTCAGTCAGGCCCCAGGATGCAAAATTTGGGGATCAAAATAAGACTGGCCTTAGTGGTTTGCCTACTATCAAAAGAATCTCTGTGAACCAGGCAGAATCAGCAGTCACTTCTTCCAGGTGAATGCATATCATTTGGAAGAAGGCTTGGCTTGCAATGCCATCTTACTCCATACTTTGCTTATAACTTAGGTGGTGAAACCATAAACTGCAGTGTCTTTCACACACACTGCAAACCTGAATCATGATTACTCTGGTCACAACTAAACACTACATACTGGATAATTAATCCTAACCTATCTAAATCCTAATCAATTAAGTCTAACCAATCTTAATCCTAACCTATTCTAATTTAGAGCTGTGTAGCATTATAATTTCCAAATATAAGAGTTCAAGCATGAATTTAAAAAAAGCCAGAACAGACAAATCTCACTGGCACCTCACACAGCCTTTTGGCAGTGTTTTGGAGAGGCATTAGGACATTCAAAAAGTCCTGCATTAAATCACTGCTTGTTTCAAATCAGCCTATTATATAATTCAGAATCTCTTACTGTACAGTATCTGATTTTCTAAAATATATGTAGAGATACTGTATGTAAGTTTTTAATTTATATAGAATTGCCAAATTGAGGAAATGTGAGCATTTTTAGTTGCTCTTAGCAGGCTTGGATTTAAGACTAAGGATTCATAGTCTTAAGAAACAAGTCTCCCAAACTTTCTGGTCATTTCTAAGATCTATTTAGAGACAAGTCACAGTGAGAATCATTTGAAATGGTCTCACCACAACCTCAAGTTACTCTCCTAAAATATCCCTCAAGTATTTTCTTTAAAGCTGGCCTCTAAGCCTCTGACCATAAGAATGCCTTTGAAGCTCCATAGCAGGAACTGTGGAGTCTCTTGCTGGTGTTACTCAGAAATCCAGTAATTTGAGGAGCAGATCTTGAAAACAACTCAGTAAAGCTCCAGACAGCTGCTTTGTTTTTTTCCCAGTGCAGCTTTATCAGGCTTGTTTGTTGCTCATGGCTTTTGCATGCTCTGTCTGGTTTTAGGACTAGATGAAAGAGCTTGGGACAATTAACTATTTCAGGTGGTCCACAGAGATGCAGGAATACTTTCTTTCACACAGTAGACCAGTTGTCATTATAGACATTTCCCAGATCCCCTGCACAATACTGGATGACAGATAAGTTGCACCCACACAGCCTTCTGCCTAAAGATGCCAACACATAGTAGAGATGGTTTAATTTCTTTTCAGAATGTTTGTCATCAACCAAGATCTGATAGAACTGCTAGAAAGCTACATAGACATGCAAAAGAGCAGGTATCTTGCCCAAAAGGCAAATTAATATGAGTCTCTGAGTCAAGAGTAACTCTATACCAATAAATGGAATTTGTTTGCTTTATGTATTGGTACATGGAGTAGGTTTGGTACCATGCAGGATCATGTATATTGTATAGTTTACAGATGTCTGTCCTGCTCATCATGGTTTCCCTAGACAAAAAACATGTCCTGGAACAGGCTGACAAATATCTGAAGAAGTGGCAATAGAAAATGAATTGATAAAATGTTGTTTCTGATTCTTTTTGGGGAATTAAATCTGTCTCAAATGATGTTAATGTAAATTACTGTGGCAAATGTGACATCTCTGTCTGAGAGCATGTTAATGTAATTTACTGTAGTGAATATCACATCTCCATCTGCTAAAGCAATCTGTTAAAATTCACTAAGATTATTATCTTCAAGAGGAAGAGGTTTTTAATCTTTCAGGTTGTTGTTTTTAAGTTTCTTCCGATGGAAGTATTATCTAACATGTGATGCTGACAGACAGCCTTTGATTAAATTAAAAATGAAGTATGTAAATTCCTAGCTCTTACCAGATCACTGTAAAATAGCAGCTGGTAGAAAGTTAAGGCCAGAATTTCAATAGCCCAAGACATTTTAATTTCAGACAGGACTTCTTCATGAGTGGTAGATAGACACCAGTGCTATGAGAGTAATATGATAAATTTTACATTTGCCTAAATTGCATCAATTTTCACAAGTCTTTGCTTGGTATCAGAGACCAGAAAAATTCCAAAGTTAAATGTTCTACCTCAATAGGCTACACGAAAATAAAATAAAAAAAAATTACTGAAACATTGCAATGGATATGACTATTTCATTATTAGAGTTATGCAGTGTTTAAACCATAAGGATAAATCTTGCAGGCTCTACCACTGTGGAAATCAGGAATAAAAATTCTGAAATATGTCAAGGAACCACATTTCTTTCCTAAGAGCTACCCAATCTGTGCTCATTATGCCTAATCTATAATAATATGGAAAGAAAGATGTTTGTACTACTAACTGAAGATACTTCAAAGTTAAGGTTAAAAGGACATAATGTAACTAAAAAAAATTATAAAATTTTATTTCAAAAAGGCATATTTTAACTACATAAAATATTATAAAATTCTATTTCAAAAAGGCCTAAAATGGGTTAAAAACACAGCAAATACCTAAGTTCTGAAATTTTTTGTTGAAAGTAAATTTCGCTTCAGATTTTTTTTATGTCAGCAACTAACAGGTATCACAGATTAGAATGAGATTTTCAGGGGAAAAATATATAGAATGAAATAGCACATCAACAGTTTTGCTTAAAATAGATTGCACTGATCAAAATTGACAAGTATCCCACTTTTAGATGCTTTTCCACTGTTTGGCTCTGGATTTGGCTAGGATGAATAGAGAGCACAGAGGGTCTTGAAGACTGAAGTCAGAGACTGCAAAGCTTTGCAGTTCTGGGGATGGAGAATGAAAATGCTAAGATCAGTAGGAAAAGAAACTAAGAGGTACCTACTATGGAAATGGAAGTTTTGCTTAATTTCCCTCTCCTCTTTCCCCTCAAAAGATGGCTTCCTTTACAGTAGTGACAGAGCGCCTCACAAAATGAACTTTCAAAGTGAGATATCCGAAATACTTACACTCCCTCTTCCAGCTTCCTTCTAACTGGATCCGGCTCTGGGCAGCATCTTCACTTTGGGGTATGGACACCTGCTGGCCGACATAAAAATAGCAAACTGGTTTTTTCTCAGGAACACCGTCCCAGTGATGGGTGCATATGGTTTCATGTTCTCTCTCTGCCATATGTTAGAAACTTTCTGATTCAAACTGGTTGCAAGTAAAAATCATAATTTTAAAAATATCTTTAAAAAATATCTGGCTTGGATTTTGTTTTACTACAAATGCCAAGACACTATGAACAAGGGAAACATTATCAAGTTCTCTCAAAATTCTCCAGAATGACATAAACAACAAAATTAATCCTTAGTTTCTGATTTTCACTTATTCCAATAAATCCAAAAAACCACATACTCCAAATTTTGCAGGAAGATAATCTGAAATGAAAGAAAAGGTCCGTATACTGACTTTTATATTTCTGCTCTTCGTATGCTTATGAAAACGTTCACCTCTTCTTCAAATGTTTTATATTTATTTAGTTTTAGAATCTAAATGAATTACAACTTCCTTTTAAACACAAGTTAAATGTTTTCAGTGAAAGGCTGGAGAGATTCATGAGAGAAAAAACACCAAGGGTCAGTAATTGCACAGGAATTACATTTGGCTAAATTTTGAAAAGTTTAGAATCTGAGATATCATCAGAGGAAATATTGATGTTATTTTGCTCTCACGCTTTGTACAAGTTTTCCTGGGCGTCCTCTTGTGGTTATTCTCAATGGCAGGATTTGAGTTAAATTGCCTTTTTGTATGGCCTCATATGAATATTCTTGACTACTGAAAAATATCTATTAACAAATACAAGATAAATGCCATTACCAGTATCCTACATTTTGCAACTTTAGGCTTAAGAACATATTGATTTATATTCCTCTATAATCCCACCAAAATCTGTAGCTCACAAGAATTTTCTCCTTAACTCTATGTCAAAAAATCTCCCAGTAAGTGTTATTCCAAATTCTAAAAATAAAGCTTTACACTAGATATCCTACTATTGATAGTCACTTGCTTCTGTTTTGCAGACTGAATATTAAATATTCAAAACAGTAAGACAAACATCAAGGATGTAAATTCTGTTCTCATCTTTAATGTACATTAAATCCCTATACAAACATCTCCATTTAAGAAACTGAAGAGTAAAATGGTTTAAATTAAATGCAGAATAATCCTTAGAGCATTGACACTGCTTTCATGATATTCATAAATTTTCTTCAACGTTTCTAAGTGTTCCTTTTAACCAAAAAAAAACAAAAACAAAAACAAAACCCTTTAGAATGTTACCTTTGTTTTTCTTTGTTTTTATTTTGGATAAACTATTGTATTCAGAGAATATAAAAGTTAATTAGCCATGTTGCTGAGGAAGACTGTAAGATGATTTTCATCATATTTTCACTGCAGGCAAGATGGAACTACTCATTTTCACCATTTCAGCTCACTTTATCTCATCCAAACATTCTGAGCTACTGCAAACTGAAATGTCATGATGTATGACTGAAGGGACATTGCAGCGCAGTAAATTTTTAATGCCAGCTTTTTTACATTTAAATTTATACAGAATTTTCTCCTCCTCCTCTAGCATTAGCAGACTAGTTCTGTACTCTCTTCCATGAGAAGAAAGAGAAGGAATTATAGACATTCCTAGACAATGAGAGGCAAGAATTGAAACATAGATCAGAATGATGTAAAAGAGGAGATAAAAGACAAAGAAAATTTATTTTAAACCTTCATAAGTGATAATAAAATGTTTAAATAATCAAACAATGTAAATCCAGACTGTGTAAAAAATATAAGTGCCCTGTTTTTCATTGTTAAAAACTCATAGTCTTAAATAGGACAGGACAAGCAACAATCAACAGCATATATGGAATATTAACAAGGTGAGGGACAGAAGAATCATAAGGAAGAGTAGAGTGGTCAGGAGTGGTACACTGGCCATCAACAACCCGAACAATCAAAACCACTGTGTATTTTAGCAGACTTTTGTAGGTGGAAGAAACATCATTTTAAGTACTCACAGGGATTGAATAAGTTTCTCCATCATCATCAAGAGGATCTGACCATAAAAATAAATGAACAAATAAAGCCCAGAAACAAACTGATTCCTTGTAGTACAAAACACTGGCTAGTGGCTTAGCAAAACTAAAGACATGAAGGGATGGCTGACTTTGAAAAATAAGCTCAAACATGGCATGTAATAAAAATTACTGCAAACCACTGTGACTTGAAAGATAAGCAGTAACTGATATGAATGATTCTGATTATCACTATGCTCTTCTCACTTAATTTAATTTGTAATTCTTTTACCACATGATTCAGAATATAGCACTGTTTCAACCCCTCAATGGCTTCAGGTTCCAGGTCTTGCTGAAACCGACCAGAATTGTCAGAAGGGAGCTAAGGGGAAGAAAATGCATAACCATGACATCTGGGGAGTTAGCTGAATTTTCAGTCTGGTGTTAGAAATTCTCTGAACAGCCAAATGCTCTCAGTTATCTTTCCCTGCTTCTTAGCTGAACTGTTCTTGCAATAAATGGAAAGGAATGGCATTTGGTTGTGTGTCATAGCTGGAACAATCCCAGATGATACTTAAATATTCATTGCTTAGAATAAAAGAGTTCTGGTAACACTGTTATTTTGCTAATATTTTTGTCATCCCTGTTACCCCTTCTGAGACAAAGAAACAAGGAGTGAGAAGACATGAATTTCATACACTTATCTAATTCAAACTTGACATACCACTTGAAAGATGGTAGTTTTCCATCTCAGTTTGCAACATGTATTTCCACAACACTTTTTCAAAAATAAGGAGAATACTATTCCTTACATTATTCTGCATATTCCTAAGGATGATAGCAGGCAGATGCACTGTTTGTAACTAAAAATCCTCAACATATTAAGTACTGAGTGAAAATTCACTGGTATAGAAGCAACTACATGAGAAAATGCAAACTACTAACATTATACCTTAGGAAAATTCTGAATATATCAAGTTTTGCTAATGCTTATGGTCCACACTTTTGATTTCCTATCTCCTGACACATGTGCCCCCTCTTTCACATGCAGGCTTTTTTGATGTTCAAGGGCTAGGTATCCCAGCCCTGTAGAAATGCTAAATTTCAGCTGTCCCCAATAAATACATGGATTTATGAGAAAAAAAGTGCTGCCAACATGATATTCTGGCCCAGAACTTTCCTCTAGAGAGCAGAACACCTGAGATTTCGAGATAGCAGAGACTTGTCACCAGACAAGTGAGGCTAGGCTACTCCAAAAGCCCCCAAAAGAATGATGTGGTCACAAGTACATGGAACTTTGTTCAGTAACTGCTTGGTTTAAAATTCATAAAATATCCTTAGGAGCAAGGAATTTGGAGTGGTTACAGACTTTTCCCCCTTATGCACCCTAACATTAATGCAAAGGCATGCTTCCTCATGCACGTCTTATATTGTATTTTGAATCTTGTATTCCCAATGGCATAATGGTTCAGACTTTACAAAAGAGGGGAAAAACTACCATTTCTGCCTACCCTGTCTGTCCTGGTGCTCTTCCATAACACAGTAGATGTGTCTAGAACACACAGTACCAAGGAGGGCACAGACCTTAAAATGACTGTTTTACTGAGTTTCAATGACTCTTACGTGCCAAGAATAATATCACTTTAGTTTGGATTAAAGGAGCCAGGGATGATCCAGACAGTCTTGCCCAAATACATTTCCTCTGTAATGAAATTCAAGTAAGGCAGAATTTCAGCAAGGTCCTAGAGTGTGACACAAGCTGTTGGCCTATTTAGGCACCTGGCCCTTGGCATGTGCTTGTGAGTCTCAGCATAGATCCTGTGAAGGCATGTGCATCACAGTACCTAAATATCCTTTTATATCCAGAACTTTTGAAACATTAACCAATATCTACTTACCTGTATTATCAAGGTGATTTAAAAATATTAATTTTTAACTGTTCTGTCCCATAATATACTCTGAAATATCTTGTTTCAGTAGTTCCATATTTTGCAACTTGGTTTTAATTACTCTTGGATTATAATTTTCATATCTCCTCTAATGTTAATAATTTGAGGAGACACAAGACTGCCAGAGGGGAGAAAAGAAAATAATGCATTTACAAATGCAATAATAAGAGATCTCATAAATCAAGAAGGGTCCTGTGTTTAATTTGTATTTTGTGTTTGATTGCTCACCTGTCTGCATGCAGGCTTTGCTTTTTACCTTTCTGAATTTCCAGGAGGATTTTGTTAATACACACATTGACCTTTTGTAAGTTATACAGGAGAAAAGGGGGAAACACCTAATCAGTTCAATATAAATTTCCATCACTTAAAATGTCTCATGCATCCCACAAAACATATATATTAAAATGAAGGTTGCTAATCTATACTGATGATGTGAGATGTGATACAACAACCATCTATAAGCCAAATTTGCAGAATATGGGTTTAAAGCAGTATTTAAGTTTTCCTTGATAAAATACACCACTTTGTGAAAGAGAAGATTTTTGAAGAATTTTGCATGTTGTAAGGTAGTGAAGAGGAACGTAAAGTTTACTTCTGATGTTTTGCTGGGTTAAGACAACTAAACTATTTTGCAAAACAGTATAAAGAGATTCCTGATGGCCTTTGCCATGTAGCTCTAGGCTTTGAGAGTGTCACAGGAGACAAAGTTCAGTATTCACAATATGGCTGCATGTACCTCTAGCTATAAGTCACTAAAAAATTGTACAAAATCCGTGTGTGAAGATTTGGGATAATTTTTTCTACTACAAGGAAGTTTTACTTACAGTGGAACTTGACCTTTTTTGTGTTCTGACACCACACAAAACCTTATACCCCTAGCTGTAACATTTTAGTTGTTTTGAACTCTGGTTAAATTAAGCAGTTTAACGAGTATATTTGATCTTTCTTTGCAAATGATGTAGGGCAGAATTATGATTATGTAATTTTCTTGGATAAGTATTTCATACTTTTACACAGCTGGATCTAAATTCGTTCCTCCCTCTGAACTCCCTGGATAAACAACATTTGGCTTCCTAGCAACCTCATTTGCCCTCATTCATTCACACAAATCACTGCAATTCAGCTTTAAAACAGTATGGTTTGAAATTATAAAAAATACCTCTGTTGTAGATGTACAATTTCTGTTACTGCAAAATTCTTTCACTATGCAGTAAAAACAGGCAGGAAGAGACACTATATGTAACCTACTCCATAAATTTCTCTCCTGCTCCTTACCTTCAGTAAGAGGAAGTTGGAAGCATACCCAGAAAAAAAGAAAGCAACATCCCTTGCACTTTGGGCATAACAGAAACTTTAGGAGGGATACAGAGAAGTGACAGTGAAATGAGCTCAGCAGAGGCCAGACAAATGGGCAGTGGGCAGAAGTCCATGGCATGCAGAGTGAAGCTGAGAGCCAGGTTTATTCAGTTTTCAGGAGAAGGCAAATGGTGTCCTAGCTGGAGATGCTGCCCAACAAGACAGCAGGACAAGAGAGTGTGGCAGTCCTTGGTGGTGCACAGCAATAAGGTGGTGGGTGATAGACACAGGTATTGGGAAAAAATCACAGTGTAGGTGATCAGCTTACCTAGCTGATTAATGTTCCTCTTTGAAGGCATTCAAAACTTGACTGGACAAGGACATGAGCAAATGCCTTAGGGTATCCTGTATTTGAGCAGGGACTGAGTGAGACAACCTATAGAAGCTCCATAGCTATTCTATAATTCCAGCTTTTGAACATGCTACCCTATCTGAAACAGCTGTGTTTTGACTACATGGATGTGCTGGACAACTCTTACTGGATAGAGCAGGTCGCTCACCCTGAACTTTAGAGTCAGTTTAGCGTTCTGCACATGACTTCAGCAAAAGCAGACCCTAGTTTCTGTTTCAAATAGTTGCATTTATTCGTTGATGCAAATTTACAACTTCTGATGCTCATAAAGAAAGGCTTGAAGTTGTTTACTAACTGTTCTACTTGATTTAAGGCATATGCAAGAGCAAAGTAATCCAAATTCAAGAGACTTGAAATTGCTGTTAATCTCTCTCCATGACGAAATAGTTTTTTTCATCTCAAAACTAATTTAATAGCTTTGCTTTTCTGTCCTGCATTTGCCTCCATCCCTACACTTCATTTTTTTTCCATGATTTTTCTCTGAGACTTCGAAGAAGGAAAATAGAGCATGAAGTAGAAATCAGAATAATTTTTGCTTTGGTACCTACATTTTAGAAAAATAAATAGCACAGAATTTCATTGTTTCCATGCTTGCTACTATCCTACTGAGATCAATACCTCAAGTGAACTCATAGAAACTCCAAGAAATAGTCAAGCACAGGAGTCTGTGTACTTCTAAGTCAGAGTTTACAACATTTTCTATGGCATTACTTGGGTTATGTGTTGCCATTATTTTATACAGATATGCCTCAAACCTCACTCAGACTTAAAATGACTCTGGAAAGATGCACAGAATTTATAAGCTGAAGTTTTTATGTCACTCTTTTACATCTTTTTGAAGTCCTTCACTCCACTGAGATATAAAAAAGAGCAAAAAATTTCTATTGTAATGACACAAAAAGATCAGAATTCCTCCCAACAAATATACACCAGGCAGAGAAGGAGAACAAAAATATGTGCATAACCAGCACAGAAGCATTTCCCAGACATGTTGCCTGATGATCAGAAACAGCATCAGTTTAGATAGAGACAGTTGTTGCAGCACCTGTACATCGATGAAGCTTTAGGAAGAGGGGAAAAGTGACATGGTTACACTGTGGCATTGCACCCCCGTGTAAGGAGCATCCATTTGTTTCAACAGATTTCCAAAGTAATGTGTACATAAAGGTCATCCCTCTCCAGGGCAGGCTGCCCCTCTGAAAGACTAAGGAAAATCTGTATTCTCCCTGCTTCTCAGTGTAAAATATGAACACATTAAGTCTGCTAGAATTTATAAAATCAAGCAATATTTCATGCATGTATTTGGACAGTGTAATTCAAAGTCAGCTTTTGTTTCAGCCTAGTACTATTTTCTGTCTGAAGATGTTAATAAATAAGGCATCTCTGAATGTGTTAATGACATTTTAAAGAGGCAGCTAATTTGTTTCTGGTTCACTGAATCATATTTGTTTGAAATTTGCATTTCACAATTTCACATTAGTTCCCTAAAAATGATACTTTAAGAATATCTTTGTAAACATTTTCTCACTACTGCTAAACATCATAACTTCTTGGCATTTACACACAAACACAGGTGTAACAAAGAGTAGAGCTCTGACTAGGCAATTACTGTACTGCTGCCCAGGACAAGGACATAGTAGAAACCAGATGAGATGGAGCTTTTTGACACCAAGTGAACAAGTGTCCCTGATGGGTGCACATCCAAAGGAACATCCAAGGCAGAAGATTGCAGTTGTCTCTGCATTCCTGTTTCCTGCTGCAAGACCTGCTAAATTTTACTGCTTTCAGGAACCTATCTAGCCTAATTCCACCATAGATATTCTGAGTATTGCTATATTGCTGTGGACAGACCTCAGCTTATTTGGTTTTCTGCAGCTGGACGATGTGTTACTGGGGTAGGAACAAGATAATTCAGTTGTAAGGGTGAAAGTTTTACTACTGTTTCTATGCACCCAAACCTATTTCTGTACCATGCAGAGCTTAGGCAGAGGAAAGAACCTGACAGCAAATAGAACATTAAATACTTTTCTAGTGATAACTGAATTTTTTACAGTGACAAACCAGAA
This sequence comes from Zonotrichia albicollis, assembly GCF_047830755.1. Classification (NCBI taxonomy): domain Eukaryota; kingdom Metazoa; phylum Chordata; class Aves; order Passeriformes; family Passerellidae; genus Zonotrichia; species Zonotrichia albicollis. Next base: position 136,613,835 of record NC_133819.1, read on the forward strand.
ATATACAGATTTTTTCAGATGAGAAGAAGAGCAATTACCCAATTCACATAACACAAGGAACACTGAAAAACCCATCTGAAACTCTGAATGATGAGGTAAACAATTTAAATGCAAGACTACTACTCTTCTCACATTAAAAAATGGTGATAATCATCATTCAAAGAGACTTACTGGAGAGACCAAGGGAAAGTTGTCTTCAATCTTAGCAGGACTATTTTTTTCCTGATCTTATATTTATTCACTAAAATAAATGAGAAAACTTTTTATGTCTATTTGCCATCCTTTGAATCTCAGTACACAGGGCTGCACATCTCACCTTTAAATGCTCTGAACACTAGAAACTCAAACCATTAATAACTGCCTTTTGTAAGTGTCATTTTCAGAATGTGACCAAGGTATTTATTCTATTGACTGCGTTCTTTGAAGTGCATAGAGAGATATCCTGCAGAGACTAAAGTAAATATATATACTTCCCATGGGTAAAACTTCTGTCATCTTTCTTGTATTGCCGCTAAATGGCCTGATTACCCTCACAATGGAGTCAATTTTGCACTGGAACTATTCCACTATCTTCAAAGAAGATGGTCTGCATTTAAATTTAATCTGAGAAGAAGTGTCAGGCTCTAAATATGATTTAATCCACAGAAAATCATAAGAAAGTTGAAGTGAGTCTGTTTAAATCTTTAACTATTTGATTCAATCTCTTTTAAAATAAAAAAAAAAAATCTTCTAGCACGGAAGAAGCAAAGTCAAGAGTTTTACCCATCATAACCATTTGAGTTGTATATGCTGATTTCCCCACCCTATACTTCAATGTTACTAAGTTCCTGCAGTTTTCTCCTTTTTTACTTTATTTCAAGGGAAATGAAGTTAGCACTGAAAAAAAATCTGTATTTTTCAGGCTCGAGGTCTCAAACACAAAGCATTTTGAACATTCAGCAGAAATTCTCCAGAATTATAACAGTATTCCAGAAGTTCATCAAGGCAGAACTGAAAAACAACTGGCGAGGATCACTCAAAATGAATTGATGAAACATGAACTCTAGTACTGGGATGTACCTTATATTAGATGTATTTATTAGTTTTTCAGGGCTTTCTTTTCTCTTTCCAACATGTTGATGCAAGTTTGTAAGTAGAATCAGTATGGTTCTGAGCACTGATGACACAGCACTTGCTTCAAAGACCAAATTACTACAAAATTATATTAGACATGAAATGAAAGTCCTAAAGATAAAGTCTGGATAGAATTTATTTTGGGGAGGGGTTGGGGGGCATGAGGGAGGTATTAAAGAAGAGTGTAGCTATCATTTGCATCCCAAATTATTTTCTAAGGAGAAGAGCAAACCTTGGTGATCACAGTGTGCAATATATCATCTCTCCCAAGGAACGACAACATCATATTTTGCTTTCATCCTCTGGATTCCAGACCAGTCTGCCTCCTTCCCAACCACTTTGGTGAAGCACAATCCACCATGCAATTGGTTGATTCAGAGCTATGGGCATAAAAATAACTGTTCATAGATATCTTGGCTGGCTGATTTCCATTTGATCAGCTCACAGTTAACATCTACCTGCACCATCAGCAGGAACACAAATTCAAACCTCTCTCTAATATCCTTAGAGGTTTGTACCTTTAAGATTTTTTCAGATTTGTCCACACAAATTTGTCAACACAAAAAAATTACAGTGGTGAACTAAAGACAGGCAACATGTCTGTGTAAGCCTGATATTATTTAAAAAGTTAGGCTAAAAGCATTATCCCTTTATTATTGCAATCAATGCTGTTCTGTTACACTTTGTCTCATTTGTATTGGGGAGCTGAAAAACTGCAAAATTACAGAAATTCTGAATGAGTATATCCTGTAAATCCCAATAAAACATTGTTTTTCCTCCCCTTAAAGTACTTCTTCTGATTCCAGGAAAACTTTTCATGATGTTCTAACAGCTTAATGCAATGGTCCATATAACCTAAGCCTTAAATTAAAGCAGAACAATGGAAATGCTATGTTTGCAGTATTATTTATTTGACCTGAGATTGCCTTGGGGTTTTATTGTAAGTTTGGAGGCAGCAGAGCTCTGAAAGAAGCTTTTAGCAATTAGCTAATTTACTGTCTTTGGACATATCCTGAAAGGTAGAGATATACAATTCATTTTTATTTCTTAGCTCAGACTTGGACTCTTTTATGCTTACATTGGCAAACACAAAATTATTTATAAGCAGAATAAATAACAACTTTCCAAGAAAGTAGTGAGGACTACTACAATGAAAGGACTACAGCAGTTAGCTAGAAAAGATTGTATGTAGGACTATTATTACTTAATTTCACAGTGTGCAATACCTTCAGAAAGAAAACCATAACAATTTTTTTCAGTATTAGAAAATAGAATAGAACACATCAAGAATTGTTATACCTGTGGAGAGAGGAGCACTAAAAAACTATTCTTACATAAAGTATTATCCACCTTATCCATGAGCAGTTCTAATGGTCACCTGGCATGTATTTCCTACTTCCATCATCTCTTAATAAATTCAAGTTCTATGGTTGAAGATACTTTTCTTAAAATTCCATATCATAACTCAGGGAGATTAACCTACTTGAAAGAAAATATTAAATTGATCTTGACATAGCCTCTTTGACATTCAGGTCTCTCTCCTACTATTTTTTTTTTTATTTAAAAAATCATCCCTTGATTAAATAACGTTTCCTGTCAGATTCTCCATGTGTTATTCCAGAAAAAGTTCCATTTTGTTGAAGCAACATATTCTCATGTAAAAAGCCTTTCCTGTGGAAAATTCCACACTAACACTAATCCAATTTTCTTTCTTGAAGTCCCAACAAGATTCATTCTTGCTATGCTTTCACCATAATTTTAATCTGCTCATGCTGCTGTCCTAGAAGTTCTGAGTTCCTTAAATATCTGCTCCAGAGGTATTTTGCCCATCTAAAAGCCAGCTAAAGCTGAAGCTTTCACCCTCCCTGTGTTAAAATTCCTGTTATTGAAGCTGATGTGAGCAGCAGCCACATGGCAGGGGTTTTAAAGCACTCACAATTCTCAGGTGTCCTTCGTGCCACCTCCTGCCCTGCAGCACATGTAGAACCGTGCAGACCTGCACAGGGGCTCCCAGCAGGTCCCCCTGCTCTCCCCAGCCCTGGGACTGCAGGAGAGCACCAGTAGGGCTCATCAGATCAGGCACAGCTTCTTGCCATCTGTCCTCAGCTGTGGTGCCTCTTCCAATCTAGCTCAGCCATCCTATGGATTCGGGAATTCTTCCTCACCAATACTTGCAAGGCAGGTATTCTTATATCAGAAGCAAGGCGCAGGTAAAATTCTTCTAAAAGGCACAGGTTTTTTTCTTCAGAGCCTTTTTTCCCTCCTGCACTGTTCCATTACAGCCTAATTCTGATTTTTTTGTGATTGCAAGTTCCAACAGGTTTGTGCTACCCATAAACTAGGAAGTCTACAAGCCCATTGAGAGGCAACCAAGATGGAAGATGACCAGGCTTGTCTCTTCAAATTTGTAGCATAGTTATAAGGAAGAGTTCTCCAAAATATTTGTTCAAATTAATATCTTTTCATTGTTTCTTATTGAAAAAAATAGCCAAAAAGTCTATTTTGAAATTGAATTGAGACATACCACCATTCAAGTTCAATCAAAAAGGAAAGAAATTCAGCACTCAATGAGTAGCATTCCAACAATTTGCTTTGTTGGCAGATAAAAACCACTGAAAAATAAAGTACTCAATATATATGGCATGTGCAATACAATGCCATGTGAAAGCTTATGTATCTGACAGTGGCCTTAACAATAAATAGAATGGACTTGACAAGGACAGACTTAATGATGTGGCTCTTCATTCAAACGACTCTTCAGTCTCAGGACAATGGATAAGAACTCATCCATTCCTAAATGGGTCCTTTTACTAAGAACTATTAACCTCTTGTGAACCTTTTTTAAACTGAAGAGTATTGAAAATGTTCTAAACCAGTAAATGGTGAAAATGTGCAAGAAATGTTGCAGAAACGCAAATCCACTAAGATTTGTGTTTTGAAATATTTCACTTTTCACAGATTTGAAGAACATTTTTTCCTTCACAATAGGTGTCATTTGAGTGATTGGTTGCATAGTTGAACATTAAATTATTTTTGACATTGCTTAAGACCCTAATATATTTGAGCCTACTTCTGTTTATAGCTCAGTAACTGCTCCACTATCTTGCTTTCAAAAAAAACAATTTTTCCCTCTCTTTATTGTCAGTTTCTCTAGAAAACTATGTATCTTGTTTAATGATTTTCTTCTCAAAATATCTTTCAAGTAATTTAAAAGTTTTTCTCTTGAATAAAAAAGTTCATGAAGAAATGCTATAAAAATTCTTATCCCAAGGGATTGCAAGGCTTATGTTCCTATCCAAACACAAATTCTCATCACGGATACAGTAGTCCTTGATTCACAAATCCTAAGGGATTATTGGAAAGCATTAAAAATATATACACACAGTTATACTTCTAGACAGTAAAAATACCAAGAGAAAAATTATATAGAACAGAGAAGAGCCACAACTCCTGAGTTTATGGCTTCATAGAATGAAACTTAATCCACAGACAAATAAAGTGTTCTATACGTTTAATTTGTTTTTATTCCAAGGAAGATGCTTACTGAGCAATTAAACAAACTCCAAAAAAGTGTGAGGGCCCACTCACCCTGGGTCTAAACCACAGCAGAAATGGAGGGATGGTTTTTAAATTTAAGATATATTCCAGGATTAAGATGCCATTGTAAGCAAGTGAGAAGATCAAAAAAGTTATTCCTCTTTTTCTCACCAGCAGACTTCATAGCATCTGGATCTATCATGACTCTGACATCGAGTCACATTTACCTTTGTCCTAAAGTGCAGCAATGTTGGCTATGGAACTTCTCTATAGAAAATTGTCTCTTCACAATATATAAATGTCTCATTATTTTTGCCTTCAAAATTCTGTGAAAATTGCTCTCTTGTCTTGGATTGTTTTTTATACTGAACATCCAAATAGCCTCTTGGCTCTTCCAGTCTTTGCAATCTCATTTCCAATAGCTTATTTAATTGCTACTTCCATTCCCCTTTTAATCATTCATACTGTGATCAACTCAGGCATGGAACATAACATATTCTCTTCAGCTAAGTCTCTGTTAAATTTAAGGGAGAACATTTCATTAATTTTTTCACATGTGCATATTTCTTGAATTTATAAAAATACCCTGCCCCTTTGACTACTTTTTATACCATTAACTCTTTTTAGCAGACACCATGTCCAATTTGTCTATTCAGAAGCCTAATAAATATTTGTACATCCTGTTAAAGCATAATGTCCTTTATATATGTTGGATCATAAACTGAGCTCTGCACTTTCTGATCACAAGGATTTCAGGTAATTTTCAGTTTCCAGCACATATTTGGCATATTGGTGTTAGGAGGTGTGGGTCTGTTAAGAGATATGGTGGTTTTTGAGTAGCTGGTCAAATAAGAAGATAAGTTACATACCATTCACAACCTGCATTATGGGGATGTTTTTAACTCATGTCAGAGACAATCATATTTTGGGAGTCTAAGGCAGGCAGCCAATTGAGAGCCACATAAGCAAAAGAGGCAGCCATCTAAGATGGCATAGCACTGTGAGTTACCCTTCCACACCAAGCTGTCCTGACTTCTGCACCTGAGAAAGCAAAAGGATGTATGTCAGCTCCTAATAGGAGCAAGGAGAGAGAATGTCCCAGAAATAGTCTTAACCCTTCCATATGTCCACAATGCAAGACCAGCAAACTCGATCATGTAATGGGATCCCAATCCTAACCCACGGACTTGCCATGACAACATGGAATAGACACACCTCCTTGAAGCACTAAAATTTAATTTTAACCACTTTTCTGATAGATCACAATCCAACATTTCCACCCATTTGTATTGCATATACCAAGTAAACATGCCTGGTATCCAGAGTATAATAATTCTTTAGATCAATCTAGCATCCAAAGTTAGCAGCCATTTTTGGATTTTTTCTGTCTACATTAGGAAAGGAAGACCCAGGGAACTACAGGCTGGTCAGTCTGACCTCCATGTCCACGAAGTTTATGGAGCAGACTGTCCTGGAAACTATGCTGAGGCAGATGGGAAATAAGGAGGTGACTGGTGACAGCATCTCTAAGGGAAAATTGTTCCTGACAAATTTAGTGGCATTTTATGATGGGACTGTAGATTTGATGGATAAGGGAAAAGAAATGGATGTCATCCACCTGGACTTTGTAAAGAATTTGACATTGTCCTACAGTGTAAAATTTTCTTTTCTCTAAACTGGAAAAACTTGAATTTGCATTTGATGGATTGACCAACTGGTGGATAAGGAACTGACTGGATGGTCATTTTCAAAGGGTTGTCCTCAACAGCTTAATGTCCAAGCAAAGACTGGTGATGAATGGCTGTGTGAGTTGAAAAGCAGAAAGCCACAAAAACCACACCTGAAATGTAAACAGTACATTTATTTCCTTTCCTCTTTAACCAGAGGATCCTTAAGAAGCACCCAGGCAGAGACACACAAGGGGAATGCAGGAGCCACCAGGCTTAGTCCACCCTAGCAAAAGAAGGGGCTGCTCTTTGCGCCAGTTTATCAAGGGCCCATGTGCTCGCAATTTGCACACATGCTGTGACCTCCTCTGTGCTCTTTATGATCTCTGAGCTGTGATCTTCTTCCTCCTTCTTCCTCCCAGAATAGAGAGCTCAAGCATGTCCACGAGAGTGCCTCCAAGTCTCTCAGAACACCTACATTATCTCTACACAGAAATTCCACTTCTCAAAACAGAGGAGAAACAGCAATAGGCATAAAATATGGGCTTTCCCTCACCCTTATTTTCCATGCTTTGGCATTCCCAGCTGCAAGGCCATTCAAGCAAATCTAGCATCCTCTTCACTATTCTTCCACTTTTAACCCTTTTGTCCCAAGAGTGGCATTCCTCAAGGGACCTACAACATCTATGTCAGGAACACCGTCAGTGGGATTGAATGCACCCTCAGCAAGTTTGCCAAAAACACCAAGTTGAGAGATGTGAGATCAAAACTCTGGAAGGAAGGGATGCATCCAGAGGACTTTGACAGGACTTTGAAATGCAGGCCTGTGAGAATCCAATGAAGTTCAACAAGACCAAATGCAAGGGCTTGCACCTGGATTGGGGAAATCCCAATCGCAAATACAGGCTGGATGAAGAATGGATTGAGATCAGACCTTGGCAAAAGGATTGGGAGATATTGTCTGAATAGAAGCTTGACATGCCTTGGCATCACATGCTTGAGCCCAGAAAGCCAGCTGTACCCTGCACCAAAAGAAATGTGACCAGCAGGATGGGAATTGACTGCAACAAGTCCAGATGAGAGCCATGAAGAGGTCAGAGGGATGGAACATTGGAACAAGTTGACCAGAGATGCTGTGGGTGCCCCGTTCCTGGAAGTGTTTAAGACCAAGCTGGAGGGGACTTAGAGCAAGCAGGCCTAGTAGAAGATGTTCCTGTCCCCCTGGCAGGGGATTGGAATTATGTGATCATTACCTTCCCTTCCAACCCAGGCCATTCTGTGATTCTGTGATTAATAGTCCATCTTTTAACAAATGAAAGTACAGGAAAAACACAGACACCTCACCCCAATGCCCCTCCAAGCTATTCTTTGAATTATCTTTGGAAAAATAGCAAAATGTTGAACAGCAGCTGTGGGTCTCCATTTCACAGAGAGGAAAAGAAATAAAAAGATGATCAGGAGAACTCTACAATTCAAATTGTGCTAAGAGCAGGATTTGGTGACTCAGTCCAGAACACAGAAAAGCTGTGCATCTTCCAAGATGAGACAGAAATAGAGAAGGACACTGTCATCCTTCAGTGCTACTGCAGTATCATGCCTTCTGTGCTATGACATTATAGAGTTAATATGCATCACTGAGCAAAATTGCCCATCTGTTAGAGAAGAAATCTCTATATTTAAATCCTTGTGGCTTTGCTACAAGACCTCTAAGAGACCATGTCAGACACTCATCTGCATTGTCCAACTCAAGAATTCATTTGTCCTGATGCCTTTCATAATGCTGTGAGAAGAAAAGCACAAACAAGACTAATCTCCCTTCAGGAGGCCTACTGCTCCCCCTTCAGATAGTTGGGATGAATCTCAGAATCTCAGAGTCTCTACACTTTAAGTCTAAGCAAAGACGCGAGAACAAGCATGTTACATTTAGATGACCATACAGAGGATTTCTTAATAGTGTTTATTTTCAAATAAAATTATTTTGCATGTCTTCATTTTTAAACTCATTGGACAGGTGTGTGAAAAAGAGAAAATAAATACAAATAGAGCAAATAGAATATAAAATCAGATTAAGAAACAATTAATAAAATGAAAACAGTTGGCAAGAAAGTGACAGATTATTTGGAGCTTGATATTTACAAAAGGCTAAAGCATAGTAGGTGGCTGAGGTTATTGTATTTTCTATTAAGAAAAAACATATTCTGCAGGCAGTAAGCATCTCAAAGCCATTTTTAGCTTTGCATGCAATTAGGCTGCTGAATTTAATGGGGATGCATAAACTCCCCTGTGTAGCTCGTCTTGTAGGACGTATTTATCTCATGTTTTTTTGTTACATAGCAGTACAGCAAAACCTGCTTTCTCCTACTAAAAAAAAACTTAAGAAACATCTATATTGAAATGTTTACATATTCTGTATGAAATACTTTTTTCCATACAGAAACCACAAAATGTAATTTTCAGTCTGTGTTAAAAGCAACTGTAAAGACATTACATTATCTTAACAAACAGGCTGTTTCTCCAGTGAGTCCAGGATCATATTTGCACACAGAAAATGTTTGGGATGTTTTTACCTCTTTTTGCCTATCAAAATACAAACAGCTGAGAGTATATGAAAAAAGTACATTCTTGTCCAGTTGACAGTGGTGCAATTATCTGACAACTTTCCCATCACTTGTGCTTGAGGACACCTCGGAAGAGGAGCAGTGCTGAAAGCAGAGATTGGCTATTTGTAAAAAATAGTAGGACAAATCTGTAATTTAACTACACAGGCTACACAGCTTTTTAGAAAAACCCTGACATGGGAGAATGTAAACGTAATGTTTTACTAATGCCTAAGATGAAATTTGATTAATTTCCAGACGACTTTAATAACGAAGCAAGACCTTGAGACACAAGAGGTGCCTTCTCATGTAACATTACATACTAGAATAAATTAATACAAGAACAGTTTTATGTAGTACTGAGCAGGAGAGTAGAGGCTGCAGCAGGAAGCTCTAAATCTGTAGCATTTGGTTGTAAATTCAGAAGATCTGGTCCCTAAGCATTCAGGATTACTATCATGAAAGGTATTTCTGTGTGCCTTATACTGTAATAGCCATTCAGTATTTATTGACCTAAAAGGGAGGTAAGCAATGAAACCTCTTTGCAGAGGTCTAACTTAGCTCTTAATCAAAGAATAGAGCACTCTCAATTACTGGCATGGAAAGGATGCACTCAGTCTCTTGCTGGGGCTGTAGCACTACCTTCAAAACTGCTCAATGTGTGTATTATTAAATAGCAGGACTTTTCAACTCATGGTCTACAAACCAGTTTTTCTCAATTATCAGAAAAAACCACATCCATCCACAAGACCATTGTCATCACTGGCATGGTCTCAATAAACTTCTTATCCAAAAACCTAGCTGAAGAGCTTTGACTGTGATTTGCTTTGTGTACCAGTGATAAAAGAAGCTCCACTTAGAAATTGCTGCTGCTCTTGCTAAGAGACCACCAGTTGAAATCCCAAAAAAGCGCAACCATCAGCTTGTACAGGCTGCTTTGTCTCTGACAGAAAATAAATTAGAGTGAGGAAGTTGGTGAAGGACACCTGCTGTACCACCTGATGTGATTTTTCAGCAGGACACAACATTGGAGCTCTGACAGGAGGAGCAGGTCTAGTGGCCTCAGAACAAAGTGATCCTGGATCTCAGGATTCTCTGGCACTGGCATGGTAGGAACCAACATGAAATATCCGAAGATGAATGTAATGTTTATTGATTTTCAACAAGTTGAAGAGGGAAATCAGAAGATTTAAGAGACATTTTGCAAAATGGAAAATGAGAAAGGAAAGAAAAAAGGAAAGAAAAAAGGAAAGAAAGAAGGAAAGAAGGAGAGAAGGAGAGGAGAGAAAGAGAGAAAGAGAGAAAGAGAGAAAGAGAGAAAGAGAGAAAGAGAGAAAGAGAGAAAGAAGAGAGAGAGAAAGAGAGAAAGAGAGAAAGAGAGAAAGAAAGAGAGAAAGAAAGAGAGAAAGAAAGAAAGAGAGAAAGAAAGAGAGAAAGAGAGAAAGAGAGAAAGAGAGAAAGAAGAGAAAGAGAGAAGAGAAAGAGAGAAAAGAAAGAGAGAAAGAAAGAAAGAGAGAAAGAAAGAGAGAAAGAGAGAAAGAGAGAAAGAGAGAAAGAGAGAAGAGAGAAGAGAGAGAGAGAGAAGAGAGAAAGAGAGAAAGAGAGAAAGAGAGAGAGAAAGAGAGAGAGAGAGAGAGAGAGAGAGAGAGAGAGAGAGAGAGAGAGAGAAGAGAGAAAGAGAGAAAGAGAGAAAGAGAGAAAGAGAGAAGAGAGAAAGAAAGAAAGAAAGAAAGAAAGAAAGAAAGAAAGAAAGAAAGAAAGAAAGAAAGAAAGAAAGAAAGAAAGAAAGAAAGAAAGAAAGAAGAAAAAAAAGAAAGAAAGAATTCAGATCATTATGCAAGTAAAAATTAGTAACTGTGTGGCTGATAGCATGACTCATGGGTTTTCTGGGTTGACACCAATTTGGCAGTGAAAAGGGGAGAAGTTTTTTAATCTAGTGAAGAAACATGTTTCTCACAATACAAATGTGTTGAGGATGCAAAAATATGGGTAACTGGAGTAGATGCCATCCTCCATGTTCTTCTTACACACACACAAGAGAGAAGTAGAAGAATGAGATTACCCTGGAGCTCACAGCTTCTAGTCCCTCTCTATCAATCAGGTGTCCTTAAAAATATGAGGTCTTTGTTAAAGACCAAACAGAGATTTATAAACAATCAGGAAAGTTATAACTTAGAACTTGTGTAGGATTTCAACTGAAGGAAAAGCATCTACTGCTCTGCTGTTTTATAACTGGAAAAACTATAATTTTAAAGAGAAATATAAATCTTCTCTCTCCCTGATAAAATTTACTGCTGTTCATAAACTCCTTAATCATGAACTTACTAGTGCTTTTGATTAATGGCTGGGGAGAGAAAAAAAAGTCATATTTTATCTGAATAAGAAATGGCAGGTTTGTGGCAGTGAGAACCATAACAAAGCTAAATCTATAACAGAAAGGAAATGACTTCTTTCCAGCTTGTACAGCACTGATTGAGCTTTTAAATACTAAATAAATCTATTTGCCTAAACTGCAAGAACTTTCATTTTTCCAAAACCAATCTTAAACGTGATATCAAATATATTAGCAAAGTCTAATGCCGAAGGGGGGAAAAGATGTGCTCTGTTTTATTCCTTTAAATTCTTCAGGTGTTCTTTAAAAGTTTTTTTGTCCTTAAATAGAAGTACTAGTGACTTAGAAAAGCAAATATTTTGCTGTGTTTTACCACCAAACATGCTATATCACCTTTAGAATCTCTTTACCTAGGTTTCTGTCCAGCACACACTACTGCAGTGTAAAAACATTCACGTATAACTCCAAACATTTAAGACACATTTTTTTCAAAGACTTATGGACATGGTGAACTTTAAAGAGAAAACTAATTACATCACTTTTTTCCACTTACAACTTCAGTGGAGGAATTCACCTTTTATAGATATATCGATATGCACATTTCCCAGGAGAACAGAACAAAAAGTATGACAGATAATGGCAAGTAGAAAAATCACTCGGGCAAATAACTGCCTTTCACAACTGTTATATTCCCACAAGAACCATTCCAGTGGTACATAGGAACACAGGAGACGGACTGATGTTTCACATGGGTGCAAGCTTACTTCAGCACACTGAGTTAAAGAAAGTTAAGCTACCCTTTTCCTTAAATTATCTGACAGCTGTTAGAGGTAACCTTAAAACTAATGAAAGATGCTTTTGGGGAGAGGTGGGAATATTGAGGTTAAAGAGATAATGAACTAAAATGAAGAGAAATCAGGTAAGTTTTAAAATATTGTTGTGGTTAGCAGGCCCCAATAGATGTAGAATTTTCTTATCTGTGGGATGGAAATGTCAAATATTGATGAATTATATTTCATTAGGAGAGGATGTGCAAGTGACAACTTATCAATTTAAAATTTTCAAGTAAAGAACATCTTTTCATTCACATTGTCCCCAAAATATATTAGTAAAATGGGAATGTGTATTCTTCATAGCACTACCTAAACATAAGTAAACCCCTTCCTGCAAACATAAAGTGAATAGAATAGGTCAACCAAGCCAATAAAGGACTTTTTTTTGGCCATGCAATACCCTTTTCAAATCTATCTCACTGTATTATGGGAGTGTCTCTAGAAACACTAGCCCTTACTACTTCCCTTGGAGCTGATCACATTTTATCAGAAGTAAAATCATTGTTATACTTGCAAAAGAGAGGTGCAGGAGAAACTAGAAATGGAGCCTGGCTTGCTTATGGAGTCATTGCTCTTCTGCCTTTTATTACTGAATCAAATGAGTTGCTAAATCCAGTCCATCATTAACAACAGACCCTCTTGAACTGGAGGCCGGTCAGGTCATGATTACTCTAGAGTCCAGGCTTGTTAAAAGATATTTCCATTTGATTTTTCACTCCTACAAGTTTTTTGTATTTTATCCAATAAGTGGAAATAAAATAGTTTATACAAAATTTCCCATCTTTACAGGGGAAGTTACCAGTCTGCTCTATGCTTCCCAAATGATGGAAATGCAGGGCTGACACTTGCTCTGGCTCTCCTTCTAATCTTTGTGTTATAAGAGAAACAGCTATACTGATTCAATAGCAGATGTTGAAGATAGTTATTTTCATCTTTACTGAAGGTCAGCCTAGTATTATGAAAGAGTGGGAACTGTGAATATGAATCCCTTTTTGTCAGAGGTCAGAACCAAAGATAACTCCTGGATTTAAGGTTATGATAGAATTCACAAGATAATTGCACTAAAATATTCTCACTTCTCCCTTTAAAAAGAAGATGATGAGAGAAAGCAGAAGCTAGTACAGAACTTGGAACTGTTTAATTACGTTAGACACTACTTTTCTGAGCCAAGCTACTTACACAAAGACTTAATATTTCCTAATGCGAATGTTTCCATAATGCACTATCTCATTAGAGGAAACTGGAGCGTTAACCAGTTACCATTAACAATGAATTAAAAATTAGAATTCCTATTCCTTCCACCAGAGGTTTCCCCATCCAAACAATTTATTTCTCAATCATGACAACTCTAAAAGTTGACAAAACAGGGCTAGAATTTTAAAAAATATACATTAGTCTTGATTTGTGCATGACAGGGAAAGCCTCCTGAGGCAGTAATTACTTTTAAGGAGAGGAAAGTACACAAAGGAAAAATGCAAATATTTGATGGGCTGACTGAAACTAAGTCCCAGTTCAATGCTTAATCAATTATACCAAACTATCTCCATGTTTAAGGTGCTGGGGTTTTTTCTCTGCTAAGGCACTGTTTTTTCAGTACTCAGTTTGCAGTTTGTTACCATGTTGTTGACTAGATGAGGTAGTTTGTGTTGGTGGCATGCTTTAAATATTTATGTTAGCAGAAACAGAAGGCTTAGCACAACTGCAGAGGGAATAGGATGCTCTGAGGGTACATAGAAAATATGATGCTTTTAGAGGAATACATTACACACTTCTGAGAGTTTTTCTTCTTTTGATAGCGTGATGAATTTCAGCTTTCCAGAAGATATGCAATTTATAATCAAATTTCTATTTCCATTTCCCTCAGATAGAAATGTTAATATACACAAGTGTTAATATTGCTGGCATGAAAGACCCTAAGTGTATTACCCTCTATTCCTCCCCTCGCCACAGTGATCATTTGCTTGCAAGACAGTACAGTGGCCACAGATGCTCTTCCCCACAGGTACCTGTCTTGCACCTCTGGGTCCTTTTTCATCTAAATCAAGCCCTATCATCAGCTCCACAGTCCCTCCTCAAGAATGTATGTCGAGCTCTTATAAGTAAAGTAATTGAGAAGTACTCTTAAGAAAAAAAAATAGGGGGAACCACATCACTTAATCATTTGCTTAATCATTAATCATTTGCTTCTGTTTCTTAAAGCTCTCATTTTTATTAGAAAAGGAATTTTCAAAAGGCCAGAGATATTGAACATGAAATTACAGTTCTATCCTGATCAGCTTCAGATATTTTTCAGTGTAAGGAACAGTTTCCTTCTCTCTTTTTCCCCACCCCCACTTTACTCCTATAAGAGATTATGATTGCAAAATGTTGAGATGATATTGGACAGAAACCTGGCATCAAGAATGAGATTATGTACTGCAAGTATTCTGAGCACAATTCTTTTTTATTTCATTGGTTTGATTTGTTTTTTGTGCTCTGTTGGTTGGTTTGTTGGCTGTGGATTTTTGATTTTGTGTTACGATTTTTCAAAGAAAAAACGCCTTTTTTTAATAGGGGCTCCTTTTTACCTCATATTAGATGGTTCTGAATTCCAAGATGAAGGATTTAGACTTAAATCTTATCAAAATTTGAGATCCGGATGTTCAAGAATATCTGTTCTTCTCATGTACAATGAAGTTTCGTTTTCCTGATGCACTCACACATGTGAAAGACAAACTCACCCAATGTTTTGTTTGAGTTTTATTTAAGGGAATTAAATTCTTTTCTACCACTCTACCATCCTTGTTATCCATGGATAAGAGAAGCACTGATCTACATAAGAGAAGTGATGATCAGTGGTTAAATAAGTAAATTATAACCTACTAGACTGGTGTGAAATCATAGTTTAATACATAAATATAGTTACTATAGAATAACCCTTGCATTTTTCTTTTGAGTATAAAATACATGTGAAACAGTGGTTCTGAACCCAACATCACAATATCAATTTTTTTAACAATAAGAAGCCTTCCAGATTAATGCTATTTTATAAGGCTTGAAAACAAAGCAGCAGAAACACATTTTTGGAAGTCTTGACATTTTTCTGAAATTTTTGACAGCCTATTATTTTAGTGTGTGCTTGCACAGTTCAGAGACCTTACTGCTCTTATTAGCATTTGAGGGAAAATAATTTTACCAAAGTGACTCAGTTTTCTAACTCTTGGTGTAAATACCCTTCAGCAGAAAAAACTACTTGTCCAGTAGTTTTCCGTAAAAGTTTTTTAATTTGGTGCAAAGGCAGTCCATGCAGCTCCACACTGAAATGCAGGCTCCAGCCCAGGAGTCAGAGCTTTCAAAGGAAAAGCTTGTCTTCCCTCCCTGCTTTCCTCCTGGGGCTTCCTACTGAAGACATTCAGCAAAGGAGCCCTTGTCAGCTTTCCTACTGTAAACAGGTGCACCGTGTACTCACCAAAAAAATTTAGCAGTACAGAACGATGTTTGAGCTCATCTCACATTGTCGTTGTTAGAGAGACAAGGGTTTCTTGCACAGTTTCTAACACTGTTTAATTCTGTACCTGTAACCTCATGGCATGGTTTCAGCAGAGGCCAGTCTTCATTTTTCCTTTGGGAAAACCGCACCAGGCACTGTTTTCAGCAGGCATTTTTGTTTGTTCCATGGTAAATACCCTTTTGTGGGTAAAATACTCTCCTTTGTACACTTTTATTCATGTTGTTGTGGTTATTAGTAAATTGTGATTCCATCTTCTACTCTCTCATAGTGTTTCATCCACTATTGGATGAGAAGAAATGGAGACAGCTTGAGTGGGTCTGAAGTTCCCACTAGGTTTTAAACCAGCATAAGCATATTTTTAAAAGCTCTAGCACTTGAACTTCATATTTTGAACTACTTCAGTTTCCCTTGAAGTGCCTTACACACAGAGGTTTTCCCCTGGGAAATATCCAGCAGACCACATACAGGCAATTTCCCATCCAAATGTTGTGACAGAGAATTTTTTTTTTCCCTTTTATAGCAATCTATTGTTCTTCATAGAGATGAAAAATAGGAAAAGAAAGGGGACTATGATCCCAGCAGAATAAGGTTACTAAATGGCTGAATACGGCATGAGACCACTCTATCTAAGGTTTTGTTTGCTTCTGACGTGAGAGTGACCTCTCTCACATCCCAAACAAGTACTGTGTACCCATGAAGGTACTTGAGGAGACCCTAACATGCTGGTTTGAGATTATGTGGTCTTCATGGAGGGTCTGCAGGACTCTTCGGTCTTCCAGTGATGTAGCCCAGGCTGAGAATCCTCCAAGCAGTTTTTGCAGCTACCTTTCTGGAGGGTCTGTTCCTTTTTGGCTTTAGGTTCAGAGACTAGTTTTGAATACTCATTTAACTGAGACACTTTTGAGCTCTAGCTTAGCAGATAAAGCTTTCTCATGTGATGAGTCACATTTTAGGCAGTGACAATGATGTTACTAAAGAAATTCTACCCATAAGGACATGTAAGAAATACAGACATAAACATCTATTTATGGTGCCTGGGTTTTTTTTTCTTTTGCTCTGAGGGAAAAAAGAGATGCCAAAAAAGACAGGAAAAAATAAGAAAAAAAGCTAGACATGCTAGGGAAAGTGTACCTTCTACTAGGAGACAAGAACCTTTCCTCAGCTTTTATTATGCCTGCAGATGAATGTCATAACTAAACATAAAGAGGTTTGCATTTTTCTTCTATCTTAAATCCCACTCCTTTAACTCACGTGTCACTTTCATCAAAGGAGGTCACTAGCAAAAAGAGGCATCGGCCATTATAATTTTGGCAGGCTGACAATCCATTTTGTCACCTCCTACAACCCACACATCACATTACAGCATGATTCTATCATCATACTCAAAGCTGGCCAGGATCTGGTGCAGCCTCTAGAAAATGAGCGTTTAGGATATGACTCTCAACTTTACTAAGTAATTTTATATAGAGGACTGTGAAAAGGAATAGGAAATAACAACATTTTGTCTCCTCTCAGAATATTGTCAAAGAAGTGTTTCGATCTCCTCTTTGCTGTAAGCTGAATAAATCCTTTGATCAGAATTTAAAAATAAAACTGAATTTAAAATGAAAATCTGCATTCATTGAAGTCCAAACAATCAAGTTATTACAAATTTTCAGATTCCTCCTGACCATAGGACTTATTATTGCCTCAAACTTAGGGTGAAGAAGATTTGTGGCAGCATATAAACTGCAACTTATGAAAAGCCTTATGAATCAGTGCAAAATTAGATATATTAAAATCGTGAAGGAATCATCCTGTAAGAAATCTTTGAAATTTCTTTAAATACCTCACTGAATACCAAAGTTGTAATAAATACATCTGGCCATGACTGTGATAATATTCCTAAGGAAATAGATTTCCATTGAAAGCATGAATTCATTTTCTTTATTGAGGTAGAGTTAGTTAGAAGATATTATCACCTCTGTTTAAAAAAGAAGACAATAAGTAGATATGAACAATCTGAGCTCCAAAAGCAATTTTAATCTGAGAAAAAAATAAGCAAAGTCTTTTAACAAAAACCCTAGCATTAAGGAAGACAGATAAATTACTGTTATAATTTTCAATAACTCACAGAAATAGTGAAAATTTTCAAATATTACGCTCAGAAAAAGCAAAAATTATGAAAAATCTGAGATTCAGCTTTTTTCTGACTATTATTACAGAGCTCTAAAGAAAGATGTAGTACTCTTAGCTGTCAAGATCCTTAAATCACAAAGATAAACTGAAGAAAGATACCTATGAAAAACATCTGCACACTTCATTTTGCATGTAGAGACTATCTGAGCAGAAATGAAACTCAGGCATTGGTCTTTTTAAAACATAACACATGACAATACAAAATAAAGATTCCAAGTGATATCTATTGATCTGTACAAACAAATGGAGCAAATGACACTACCTTTGGAGGAATGAAAATCAATCCTTGGAATTCAATCTATGCCTATTAACTACACTGGGAGTTAAATCTGTGCTCACGGTGCTTTCAAGCATTTTATTACAAGTTCCAGGCAAGAAAAGACCAATATAAACCAAACCACCTCAAGAAATAGTCCTGAAAAAAGGAATCTCTTCCAATTACCAACTCTCCTAATTATTCAGAAAAAAAAGTCACGTTTCCTTTTGTATATTTCTATGATTTAAGTACTGCTCCCTTTAAGATTGAAAATAAAATCCTTTGAATAAGCATCTTATCAGAAGTTTGAAATGCCAATGCATGTGTCACATTTTTTACTGTAAAAAAATATGTCCTTAAAGAAAAAAAAAAAAAAAAAAGGGATGGGAGGAAAATCAATAATAGATATAGTACGTAGTCATCCTGTAGCTAAAGAATATCTGAGGGAGGCTTGAAATCTCTGTACCCTCTGGGGTTTACCATAAATACAGCACCCAGTAAGCCCTGGCCAAAGCCAATGTAGCTAAGAAGCTAACTGCACACAGTCTATCTTCTTTTCTGCTGCACTCCTAATCTTCTTACTTAACAGTGCATCACAGTGCTCAATTAACTGATGCGCTTTTAGTATGTTCAAAATGTGGTAAGAATACCTAAATAGCCAGTGCACATAGAAAAAAATGGATACATTGAAGCAGATCAGTCATTTTACCCAGGTCAGACATGAATTTGTACCTCTATTGGTATCAAAATACAAGTTTTGTTGTAATCTGCTTATTCTTTACAAAATCAGATCATATGAAGGGGTTTTGAACATTTGTTTAATAAGTCATAGACTAAGCAAATCTAATAGTCATTGACCGTGGATGTCCATAGTATGCACATATTCCCAATGGCACTTTCCTTTTAATGTCTGCTACATCCCTTTTTCATGCCTCTTAATTATAGAATATAAATTATATGACAGCATAAACACTATATTTACAAAAAGTATTTTAAAATATTACTTCATGTATTTAAAAAGATGACTGATCATAATTTTGCAGAAATTCTTGAGAGATACATATTTTCTTATGAGAGATTACATATGAATGCTTCATATTTTCATTGCATTATGGTTTTTATGCAGAGCTTTACCATTTTTAATAAACAAGGAGCAAAACTACCTGTTCTAAAAGATTTTAGAAATTAAGAATTTTTTTTAATGAAAAAATGGTTACTCCCAAAAATGCTCAGTATTCAAATATGGTTTGGATGTGGCTATTGTTTAAAGTTACCTGAGTTGGTCAATTTAATTCACTGAAATTTCACAAAAGAAATTTCAAAAACTAACTTGTTGTCTAAGCTTCTTCTGTTATGGCGCAATGTAAAAATTCACATCCAGAAGAAAAGAAGCTACCTATTGTCCAGACCTGCATAAATAAGTGAAAATACTTTAGATATTAATTTATAATTTACTCACTGAAACACTAAATTTAAAAACAACGTGAAAGCTTAGCAAGAATTGCATAGCTTTTAAAGTAAATGAGGTCATAGAGGCAAATAAAAAGGGGAGGTTCTGAGATCTTGCTGTATCTAACAACTATGAATTAATCATGCCCAGGGGAGGTTCCCAGTTACAAAACTGAAATCTGGCCAACTATTACAAGGTTTGCTTCATAAGTTTCATTGGAAGGAAAAAACTTGTAATCTAATAAACATTGTTGGTTCATTCTTGCAGTTACTACTATGTTAGAATAAGGATTAAAAACCATCCTTGCCAGATGATAAACACCAAGGAGGGACATTTTCAATGTTTCGATGTAATTGCTAAATATGTCATTTAAAGGATAAATCAGAGGAGTAGGTTTCTGTACTTCTTGAAGCCTTGATGATCAGCATAAATCATTAGCTGTTAGCTCAAATTCAAAGCTCAAAGTGAAGGCCTAGACTAGTAATACATAAAGTGAAATTAACTAGTAATACATAAAGTGAAATTAAGGATAAAAAGGGACAATTAATTTGTAAGGATCCTTGCCAACAGGAGCTTAATCTGGCATTAGAGATACTTGAAAATGAATTTACCAATAAACTAAACCATACCTGAATTATATAGGATGTTCCAAAGCCTATAGAATCTCAATACCATGTCCCAGTTATAAACTATGTTTTACTAATTTATAGGATATTCACTCACCTAACACTTATTCTCATCAAAATTCTAAGACACCAAAAATCGTACTGCCTGTAAACACATTAGAAAATGAAGAACGATTTTTTTTTCCATGTTTTCAAATAAGAAGAATGAGACAAGGTATAAAGTTGCCAAAACAATCCCCAAGAGAAGACCTTTTATTGTCATGCACTTAAAAGGACTGCAAAGAAATTGAATCTTTTGAGGCATCAGGTATTGTATTTTTGGTTATTTATTAATTAATTATTTTCATTTCCTGGCTAAACTGCAGATATGTTAACAACTCAAAACCTATCTCTAAACATAAATTAAGTGGTTAATACCCAATACATAAAAGATTAGACACTGGTTTATTCTAAAAAGAAAAGAAAATCACTCTCCTCTGACTTCTTGCATGAAAAGTAAAACTGTATATGGTTTAACTGTTAAGATTAAAAATAATTTACAAATAACTTATTCTACAAGATAAAAAGAAAAAGTGCTAATGTTGACCAAAAAACTGCCAGTGAAATAGACTGTGCAAGAAATTTCTCTAAGGCACTAATCAGACCTAAACCTGATTAACTGTCTAATTGGCTTGATTACTGATGGCAAGAAAACATGCGCTATAAACCTGTTCATGGCAAAAGAGTCATAGAGGCTTCAGGGGAGCTGAAGAGGCAAGATGTTTAGAAAACTAAAATCAGTATTTTCTAGACCAAAATTAGCACCTGAGATAGCAGATTGCAAGGATGAAGGTGCCCCTCCACCACCAAAGGCACCCACAGGCCAGGTATGGTTTTTCTTGTCTGTTACAGACTCATTAATAGAATCTTTTTGTTTAGAATGTATTTATGTAAGTAAATACCAAAGGTTAGAATTTCAAATATACTTACTGAATATAGTATCAATCTTTATTTAGAAAAATTAAATAAATTTCTTTATTCTCCTTTACCCTACCATCTTTTCTTTATGAAGAAAATACAGTTTTCTCCTTTTGAAAGCTGCTTTCCAAATAGGGATAACCTGAAATAGTACAGGCTTATGAGAGGTCGTGATCAACATTGCAAATGGAGAATGAGAGATACAGGTACTGCTGCTTTACATATGATGCTATATTTTATGCATCTTGTTTCCTTCTGGCAGGAAATGTCAGTGTGTCCTTTCTGAATATTAGAATGTCATGCAGGTATATATCAGCCTGCTTCCTGATAAACACTGGAAAGACAAAGTAATTTAGTAGCTTTTTAAAGAAATCCTTTTTTCAGCTTGTTTTTGATAATGTAAATCCTCTAGGAAAAATAAAGTCTGTCATTTTAGTCTACAGTCTATATTTTTATAAACTATTTCTCCACCATAAAAGTTAATTCATTGTTTTCTATTTAATTATGAAACATTTTAAACAGGAGCAAAATGATAAGTACTTTTTCTTTCATTGCCTTTGAACTTTATCTTTTCCCTATAGTTTCCAAAAAACATTTTTGCTTTTTCCAACTTGACATAATCAAAACTTTGCAAGACAAAATGACAACAATTTATGGCTTCACCAAATAATTATGGAAGTGACAAAGGTTCTTTAATATCAGTCTGATATTAATAATTCATGCTATTAATCATTCACGCCTATTGAAACAGTAAAAACCTCTCCATTATAAAGTTAATTTTAAGTAAGCTGGCATATCCATACTGTCATCCACAAAAAAATGTCAAAAATGTCTATATTCAATAACCTTTATATACTGCAGATCTACAGGCATTGTTCATGCTTTTACAGTTCAGTATTCTTGTGTCAATAAAATAATGTTTTGAAAGAAGAAAACTCCTGTATGTCAACAGGTTAGTCCTGTGCAGACTGATACCTCACTTGGCAAAGTACTCCAGTAAAACAGATCGATTTAGGTTTCACTGGAGACAAGGATTAGTTTTTTGGTGAGAATAATTTCATACATCAGCACAACATTCAGATTGTACCACCATCAGCCTACACTCTTCAAAACTCTGCTAAAATGGAGGCACATGAATGGATTAGGGGATTAAGACATTTCTTGCCTGCATGGAGATACTATCTAAAGAGTAAAGAAAGAGAAGAAAGCACATAATGTCTGGTAAATGGTTACTATACTGATTAATGCACTAATTTATGTACTTATACTATTAGGAGTGAGCCTGAAACAAAGAAAACAACCTTTACAACAAAACATCATGCAAAAGCCTTGAGTATGCACAGATTTTGCATACTCAAGGATTGGAATGATAATATACTTACCTATAAATATGTATATAAAGTTTATAATTTAGTTCTCTATACATATGTATATTAGAACTTCAGTGCCTGATTCTTTGAATAAAAACAGGCAGGAAAACACAAATATTTTCATAGGAAAAAAACCCCACAAAAAATCAAACCAATTTATTCTCAGAAACACAAACAAAAAGAAGGTCACTGATCTAGGAAAAGAAAAGAACTAAAAGTGTATGAAGATCTGAAAGATCCTAATGTCAAATAATTTTTCCATATGCTGATACAACCCAATGCCCTTTTCTATTAATAAGCCTGCTGCAAACCAGGAAAAATCATTCTACGTGGGATAACAAATGCTGATTGATTAACACAATGTTGTTACATAGTATTGTGGAGGCCTAGGACTCCCCATGCACATCTCACTCCTTCCTCCAAAGGCCACTCTGTTAAAACTGAGATGAGTCAAGGTACAGGTACACAAGGATTTGGTCAATGGATCTAAGTCAGCAAGTGTGGGAGGAAGTTAATATTTTGCAGTGAAAGTTGATATCATCTCAGTATTTTGTAGAGATTGACATGTGTCATTGTGTTAAGGTAGCTCAAAATATGCTGGGTGTGTAAGCCCAGCAGGAGGTTCAGGCAGAATCATGACACACTCAGAGATGCACATTGGCTTGTGAGAGGCAGCACTGAACAAGACAACTCTGCATCTCTAAGCTAAGCAGCTGGGTTTGCACCAAGGATGTGAAGATTCCAGTGTTTGATTTCAACACCCATCACAAGCCCTTCGTCAAATCCATATGGAAACACACAGAACACCCAGGAACAATGGTCCGTGTGTGGCAGCTTAATCAAATTCCTACAGAAATGTTGCAGACATCAAACTACCCTTATCATTCTCAACAATGATAATCTACAGTTTCTAATCTTGTGGGTTTTTTTTTTAAAGGATGAAAATAAAACAACAAATGAACCACAGAAAGCAGAGGCCAATAATAAAGCAGAGCCTAACCCAAAGCAACAAGGTCAGTAATTTATGAGTTTTCAAAGATTATGTGGACATAGTATATGTATTCTCTATAGGATTGTAAATTAAACTGTTGTTTTCCTAGTGCTCTGGCAGGAGCTCTTATTTTTTCTTTGCGGAAGAAATTAAGATCTCTGAATTGTCATTGACCCCAGGCCAATGATTTGTTACAAATATAGGAACAGTATCCAATAATAACAAAAGGCAACAAGCTTTTAAGCACACAGTGCCTTCACGAGCCTGCCCCCTCTGATCAGCTAGTCTAGGAAGCTTTATGTGCTCTTACTGCAATTTGGCTCCTTAGAAATCTTAAAATAAAGGTATTTAGTGGCTTAAGAAAAACAAAACCAACATATTTTTAATGTCTCTTTTACTCACTCTTCTCACCAGAAGAGATAAGAGGTACAAGAAAAAATAAGTCAGACCTTTAACTATCTGACATTGAAATATTTCACTGAACAGCCATTCCAAACTTAAAAAAAAATTAAAAAAAATGCAAAATACGTCCAAAAATCTAATTAAAAAAAAAAAAAAAAAAAGCAATGTTGTTAGAAATATTTGCATCCCTGTTCAGAAGCTATTCAGGACTGGTACTCAGAAACATAGAACTCAGGGCAGTAATGAGGTAATTTTCTGCCTAAGCAGTTGGTTTCTGGGGACAGAGGCCACTGGCCATGGCTGTCCTGCCCCCCTCTTCCCCCACCTCCAGTAGCCAAGCGTGTTTTGTGCATACCAGAGCCTGAATAACTGCTTACACCTGCTCCCAAAATAAAGGCTCAGGATGGGTGAAGCACCAAACACTGCTGGGCCACATCCCCTCCTCCCTCCCTCCCTCAGAGCACGAGTGGTGCAGCCCTTTCCTTTTCCATCCTCCACTCCTGGAGAAAAACAGAGCCCAGTCTTCCTGTCACCTCATGCTTTTCCTTTAGGAGGGCAGTTCATGCTCATGTTCATTTCACTGAAGCAGCAAAGAAAAGACTGAGGAATCTCCAGTTTTTTGTGATAAAAAAATAACTAAGAGTGAAGCAACTGGAAAGAGATTATAAGGAAACTTCCACAAACCTGACTTGTGTAATCATAGCAAGTGTCACAATTTGTTTCCTCATGTAATGAAATTTTAAACAAAGTCCATTTAATGCAATTGTCTTGTTATATAATGGCTGTAGCATGAAATTAAGATAAAAAAAAGGTCTGTCCTGAATTTACTGTAGCAGCTATGGAAAAAACCAAATTTGATATTTGGCTTTTTTAGCAACACTAAGTCACAGATACTACCTCATGACAGAATGGAGTATAAGTACAGAAATTCTCTTTGTTTCCCGTAAAAACTTAATCTAATTTTACAGATAAATATAACTAATTAAGATATATTTTGGCATAATCAACTACTTTTTTTCCTTCTAAAATATAAGTGGTGGTATAGTAGCAACTACACAATTGGTTACTTCAGGAAATTTTAATAACTGAGTTAGGGTCCATGTGTTTTGAGGATATTTTTAAATCTACCATTCTTTTGGAAGGTACTTCAAATCTCATTTTCAAACAGCTGCGACAAGACATGAAGAGTATTAATTAATTAGATAGACAATGGCTTTACAAGCCAGAAAATTTACAGGGACCACACTCAGGAGAAGCTTATGATTTTCACCACTCTGAATGTAAGTCCCTTTCATCTGAGCCAAATAAGGAACTTCTTTATCTCTGGACAGAAAGTGGAAGCTAATTTAAAGCAGTTCACAGGACTGTCCAGATAAATTTCTGCAAAATTTTGTGAACTTTGTGTCAGACTCAAAATTGTGTGATAATCTTCTGGAAGAAGAAAATGAGAATTTGTGTGGGTAAGCAGAGGATGAGAGGTTAGAGAAAGCATTTATGTTGTATGTACAAATTTGGAGTACAGCCAGAGCCCAAACAACATTAGTTAAGGCTGATCAGCTAAATTGAGAACTTCAAATGTGTTAGAGAAAAGCCTTTCCAAGGCCTCTTGTTTTATTATACTTTCTCTGGTATAATCAAAACAAAATAGACCAGGAAAACCCATAATCATAGTATCAGTTTGCAATTCCATAGCGCTAAATACAAATCAACAGACTGAGTAGAGCTTATCTTCACCCCCTTCTTTTCTCATCACCAAAACCAGCCATTACCTTTTCCCTTTCTCTACATACTTCACAAAGCACCACAATGTTTCCAGCACACATGAGAATCCAACAGGAGGTACCATTGGAACCTGCTTGATTAAAACTTGGCCACTTAGGTCAGCCAGGAACCCCTGGTACTTTTGGCTTCTTTGTTGGACACTCATTGCCCTATTTCTGCCTCCTCAGTTGCCCTCTCTATCACTAACTTGCTTTATGATTAATTCTTTGCATAATTACTTCACTCTGTAATTAATTCTCTCTGCTTAGTCAGTTTGTTCCATAATGGATTCATTTTTTTAATTTGTTCCCTGAATTTTTTTGGTGTACTTAACAAGGTGTGATTCACCTAATTACAGGTTCTCCGTGATATTGAATCCAATTGCTATAATTTCTTTGCATATTTATCATGTCCCATAATTGACTGGCTATACAAATGCTTTCCTTGTTTTACCCACTGCTGTTCAATAGCTCTGTTGGTGCTCTCTTTAGAAGGACATATCCAGCCTCCACCTGTTAGCTGCTGACTGCATTATCATTCTCTGTTTTATAATTTATTTCATTCTTCTGACATATAATTCCAGTTTGATTATTTTCAACTACATTTTAGTATTTATCTGAATTCTGTCCTCATCTTTATACTTTTCCCTTACTAGAAACTTGACTGTTTCCAATATTTTGGGTTTTGATCTTCTACTAAATCAACAAGTGTGGATGCCAGCCGGTCAGGGAGAGAGAAACAGCAATCATTTCTCACAGTGGCTTGTGAGGATTTTTAGGGAGTTGTAGGAATGTGATAAACTTGTTAGTATAAATAATCTACACGTGGTGTTTTCCCACCTTGTTTTTCTGTTCTTCTCAAGGACTGTTTTTTGAGAAAGATGTTTTTTATTAAGTAGCCAATCAAGTTGAATGTATCATATCACTCTATAAAAACCAAAGAATCTTTTGTAATAAACCCTTCTTTTCTCCTCTTGCTTTGGGTCTCTCATCTGTTCTTGTGTCATTCTTGGCTCAAGGGTGGCAAACAAGTGTCACAAAGATGTTTTCCAAAGTCACAGTCACATTTATTCAGCTTTTACTATAATGCATATTGGCATTGCTTTGTCCTTGGTAGGACTTGAGTGAGAAAGCTAAACTACCATAGGTACTGCTATACATGCTGGAATTGCATATTCAGAGCCTAGATGCTTTGGCAGGTATCTCAAATAAGCAGTGCAGCCCCACAGAGGAAGGGGTGCTCCAAAGCAACTTCAATTCACTCTGGACTTCTTCTTCTGTTCAGGTACTTGAGGAACTGTCACTTTTCCACTAATGAGACAAGTAAAAGCTGTCCCCTCTGACATATTAGCCTACCTGTTATACCTTGCCTCTTTCATAATAAGAGGGTTCAAACCCATATCTCTCCCACTCTTGCAGAGCTGCCTAACTACCTGTGTAAAACCTAGGCTAGAGAGGAGAGGGAGGAAGTTCCATAGCCCTCCCAGCCTCTGGGCCATCGTGCCAAAAAGAAAGCAAAACCTTATGGAATCCGAGAAATTACAGTGGATCATGTAACTAACCTACACATGGATCATAGAATGAACCTAGAAGTTAAACAAAACAGTAACCATGCAGGAAGAATGAAGGAATTTTATTTCAGTACATTTTTATAGTATATATTAAAAGGTTCAACAATTTATATTACAATTGTTGAATCTTTTAAAAAGGAGGTAGAAACCCCTCCCGACATGTATTTGACCATCTCGCAAATAAATAAGGCCGAGAGCCAAGAGGAGAGGCTTGATCGCTAGCTGTTATACAGAATATGGTTCCTCTCCCTTCCTGGAGATAGAAATAAATCAGATGTATTTATTGAGGGTACCAAAATCCTATGCTGTAAAACCTTGGCTAATTCTTGTTACTTAGGTACCAACTAACTCTGCATGGCCTACAACTGAGTTAAAACTCTGAGAAGGGTGATTTGAATTAAACATGAAATTTTGCTAAAACCTTTGTTTTGCTCATTATGGATTTGACTCCTAAATTGCCCTTCAACAGCAAGACAAGACCTGTCCCTTAACACCAGGAAATCCAGACTTAAATAAATGGTTTTTATTTCAAAAAATACAAATGAAATATGTGAATTTATAAGCTGCAGCCCAATAGACTAAACCTTCCAATCAATAGAGATTTTGAAATAATCTTATTCCTTGTCACATTATCCTTTATGCTCATCACTGGCATCAGAAAACAGGCAGCTATTATTTCCATAAAATAATATAAAAAATAAAATATTTTTCAAAGATTACCAAGGACTTGAATGTGTCCAATCAGCTTTAATCCCTCCTGCTGATGTGAAGTCTTTTAACTCCTCTCAGATCTTCATTTTTTCACATGAGTGACACGTCTAAATGTTAGGGGAACAAATTCAACTTCTTCATACAATCTTTCTTTCATAGAAAATAAACTTAAATAATACTTTTGTTAGCCACTGAAGTTGAGGGTTAAGACGGATCTACTTACTGATCTTTTATTTCACCCATTGATTTCTGAATTTTTTTCCCTGTACACAGCATTTATTCAAGAAACATTGCTTCAAGAAATGCCATGCTTGCAGCACCATTTCACTGCTCTAATTTTTCATATCAGAAGAAGATTACAAAGGTGTGCATTTTTTCATGTCAGACCTGAAGTCTTTTCTCTCCTTCATCCATAGGTTTTCTATGTCTATTCTTTCTTGAGATCTTTGTGAGCCTATAGCCATTTTTAGAAGTTTTGGATAGCTCAAGAACACCTCTGTGAGGCAAGGACAAACAGGCAAATGACTAACTATGTCACAAGCCTTACATGGAGTTTGTAGACTTGTTCTCTTGTTTCTATTCCATTGCTCCAAGTGCCAAATAAGTCTTAAGCTATTCAAGAGAACCTGCTCTCTATGCTACTTTGCAGGCAATACCACCTAAAAGCCAATCTGAGACTTCTAACATATTTTGAAATGTCTAACACTTTGCAAAAACGAGGAAATGTCCAAAAAATTACTGACTTTAAGTGCTTAAAATTATGTTTCTAAGGCAGATAATACGTCACTGCTAAAAAGAACAAATTACTCAAACATTAGTCACTCTGCCTCCTACTAGCAGACTCTAACCATGTCTTTATACTCCTTTTCCTGTTTCAAACAATGCTGTCTACCCTCAAGTGTTTCCATGAACCATTAAAATTGGCACCATTGATTGTATATTAAATTAATTTTATTAAATTAATGTTATCATGCAGGAATATTGCAGTTTAACCCCAGCAAGCAACCAAGCCCCACACAGCCTCTTACTAACTCCCTGACCAGCAGAACTGGGGAGAGAATCAGAAGGATAAAAGCTAGAAAACTTGTGAGTTTAGATATTTTATCAGTTTATTAGGGAAGGCAAAGGCCATGCACACAGGCAAAGCAAAAAAAGGAATTAATTCAATTCCCATTGACAGCCACCTCCAGGAAAGGGTTCCAGTTGTGTGCAACAGTTACTTGGGAAGTTAGGTACAATCACTCCCAACTTCCTTCCTACATCTTTCCCCTAGTTTATATACCGAGCATGGACAGTATATAAAGTTCCATATGGCCTGGAATATCTCTTTGGTCACTTAGAGTCAGCTGTTCCATCCATGTCTTTCCCAGGCTTCCATGCATCCCCATCCTCCTCACCACTGTGCAAGCCCTGCCTAGAAATAACAAAAACATCTCTGTATTATCAGCCCTGTGTTCAGCCCAGATCCAGCAGCAGCCACTGGTGAAAACTAACTGTACTCCAGCTGAAACCAGCACAGAGCACAAACATCAAGCTACAAAGAGTTTTCAAGTAACCATCAAATATATACTCAACAGAAGAAATATAAAGTATTCCTTCATCTTTGTCTTTTTGTTCTACCATGACTAATTCTCTTCTGCCAGGTATTGGAAAACTGGTCAAGATAGTTCAGGCCAATCAGATTTTCAGGATCATTTCTCATTACTGAAGGAACAAAAAAGAGCAACATTAAATGTTCTTTAAATCAGCATTGCTTACACTAATCCTGGTAATAAACATCAGAAATGAGTGGTAACATTTACAACTGTATTACATACATATCAACTCAAGTATAATTAGTACTACACTGTCATTATGCAATCATATAGTAGTTTTTAAGCAACAGTGTATTTTAAAATTATTACATTTTTGTAAAAGTCACTAAGAAGTTAAGAGTAGAAGGAAGTATTTTACCATATATATTTAATTAATATGAAATAGACATTATGCATGGGTGTTCTGATGGAAATATTGCTTCCACAGATGAAAAAGAAGATAAAAGTGAGTCAATGTTTTGTGAATCACCCTATAAAACAATATATTGTGGATTCAAAATTAAATAAGATTATGTCAATTGATGATTAAGTTGAACTAAAATGTGCTTTTGAGCAGACAAAAGAAGAAGCTCAGGAAACTCTTGCTTTTATATTAGTAACTGCTAGCCATGACAAGTTCTACATTTATGTATATCCAACCAGTAGAGATGGGAGGGGAAGCATAGATGTGATACTGGTCAGACTGCTAGAGCAAGGCAGTGGAGCTGGCTGGGAATTTTACGAAAGAAATTCTTCCCTTCCTGAGCTATAGCAAAGCAAAAACAATTTTTCTGTTTTGTACTCAAACTGCTACTATCCAGCTGCTGACATTTATTCATATCTTAATATCTAAAAACTCATTTAAGACAGGTGAACAAATGGGTTTTATAAATTGCGTCTTTTTCCTTGCTCCTTGGGGTCCTAGGCAGATCACTGGTATGATAAGGTTTCAGTGGGCTTATAAATTTAATCAGATTTATTTGGAGGGATTCCATTAAACAGTGTTTTTTCCACAAAGTGATACTTCCACAACTCTCACTTTCCCCTTCCATCTTAAAACAGAACCAGTAACACATCCCAATACAGTTTTAAAATGCATTATCCTTACAGGAAGGCCAAATATTTAGAATCTGCAGACACCAGTGGGCTTCATTCCTCAACTCCCACCACTAATGCATTGGGAACTTCATCCACCTACATGCCAGCACAATGAGAATGCAAATAATTCAGAAAAACTCAAACCCATTATTTTGTTGAGTCAGCATGGATCTGTATGTTTTCAAAAATTGCATTTATTGTTGTCACCTTGGTAAGATTCTGCCTTTTTTCTCACTCATGGTTCACTACCATGACCAAAGTTATGCAAAGCTGTCCTGCAAACCTGCCCCCTACCTGCTGGATCATTATCTATTCTGGAAACCAACAGTTGTAGTCTAATTTTTCCTTAAAATGCCCACACTGTTATTAAGGGCATTCCTTTTGGCCTGGTTTCATGAGTTAGAAGACTATGGGCTAGATTCAAGCAGTGAAGAGCAATGTGTTTATTTTTTTAGTATGTGACTATGAAGACAGACCTCTCAATTTCACACAGAAAGGAAGAAATAAAAGTTGACACAGAGCTAGTAGTGGTGCTAAGTCCTGATACTAATATTAATGCAAACTAGCCCTGCTAGAAATTTATTAATCTTTGTATAAAAAAATTTTCATGGAATTGCAAGGTTTTCCTTCAGTCTGAATGCAATTTGCATTTAATGGTCAGTGTGGGTTCAGGCATCAGACTGAATACCTTGAGAATATCTATCAAGCTTAGAAGTTGTTATCCTCTGTACAGGAGTGTTTATGTGCAAGAATCACATATTTTTTATTTTATGCTTTTTGTTTCTCACACATGTTGTCATTCCAAAGATGGATTGTCTTATTCAGGAGCCTGTTACACTAAACAGTATAACTACACTGGCATTTTGTTTCAATGAAGAATGTCCTTCTAAAAAACCCTCTTGATTGTCCCCTGATTTCCTCTTCCCCCCCCCAAAAAAAAAACCCAAAACCCCAAAACCCTTTAGGAACTCATAACTGGATTCCTTTAGAATAAAACCAAACCAAAATAATAAGTCCATGAGTCAAACTACTTTATTCAAGCTGCTGTCTGTCACTAATTTCAGCAGATAATACATGTCATTTGAAATCTATCTGCCAGATATGCCACATATTTATGTGTGACATAGAAATTCAATGTCATGCTTTCAGCACCATTTCACTGCTCTAATTGTTCACATCAGATTGTAGCCTATAGACACAGCTAGGAGTAACTGCTATAAAAAAAAATCTCAAAGTGGGGTGATTACAGAACTGTTGAGATTAGCTTTGCTATCGCTCTTTATTGAGTAGTTGGCTTTTTGGATTGTGGAGCCAAGGCAGGGAGAACTGGGATACTACAAACCATGAATTCAAAAGGGAGCAGAAGCTGCAACAAGTGCTGGATTTTTTTACTTCTTTTAAAGGAATAACTCTCTAAATATGGAGTTTAACTATCAGAAAAGTAACTTTAGAATATCCATGTAAAATATTTTTAATTTAATTTTCTTTGAGTCTCAAACTTAAAATACAGCACATACAACAGGCTCCTGATCTATTTGTTGCCGTGTTTTGCTGCCAAGTTTTTCCTCTATCATTATATTACTTTAAATATTTGTGAAGGCTGAGCTTGTTCCTCCATTATGCAAAGTGTCAGACTGATGAGAGCTATCAAATTCTTTTTCGACATGGAAGTTTAAAAAAAGATATGGGAGGAGCTATAAGAAAGCATCACTTAAGGCCACTCAAATGGCAAAAGACCATGACATTTGCTTCAAACTCTACAAACTTCCTACTTAGATGACTTCAAAAAAGTTACTAGTAACAGAAATGAAGAAATAGACTAGACAAAGTACAACATACTCACATCCTTAATGATATATTGCAATCATAATTTACTCAGCAATAAACAGTACTATCATGGAAGCTGAAGCAACATCTTTGATGCAGTACAAACACTGAAGCACTGATAATTTTATTAGCATTTCTATTCATAAGAAAATTAGCTACTCTTCACTTTTTTGCTGTATTTCACAAGGCATTTCTGGACAGATCTATCTGTCCTCTACCTTGCTACATCACTTCTTGTCCCTCAAAAATGCAGAAGAGCTCTAAATTGACCATTGTTGAGCTGTCTACTGATTAATCTATCTAAAAACCACAAGTAAATTGCATATTCTAAAAGGTGAACTTCTCATAAACATGCAGTTACAGTTAGCACTGAAACAGATTTATGCAGGATACTGTTCAGAGGTCAGGTCCCAGAAGTTGTGTCTCTTAGTGCTTATCTACTGAAGAAATAATGTCACACAGACTGTGATTCCTTCAAAATTATTATTATAATTGTTTAAAAATTCGTTTTTAAAAATTAAAACCTTTTTTTCTAGATATAGAATCAGCAAAAGCACCTGAGCCTTCAAAACCTGGAAACTCAACTGAACCAGCTAAGACAACTCAACAGGAAGAGCATGAACTCAAAAATGGGAAAGAAGATGCTAAGTGAGTAAATGTAATTTAAAAATTTGAAGATTCTACCTGGCATCCTGACCTAACATTTCTGTGTGGCATATATCCGTTCTTTAAAAGTCCATCCTGTCAGGATCTGAAGAGCTTTATTTCAATTTCTAGGTAGCATATATATGAGGCATTCATTTAATATGTGATTTTGATAGTTTGTTATGTACATCACCCTAAATTGCAGGAATGAGGAAAAGGATTTTCTCAATTACAGTTACATGCAAATTTTAGCAGTGCTGCTGCTTAATTGTTACTATATGTTAGCAAAGAAGAAAGTCCCAGAATGCTGCCCTGAATACCTGGAATGTTTGTCACATCATTTCAACTTGAAATTTTTACCCTGCACATTTTTTTTCCTGAGCTATGCCATTAAATCAGCATTAGTCTCCACAATCAGAAGGTTAGTACTATCTCTTGTTGGGAAGAGATAAACAAATGAAAGAGTAGTATTCCTTCAGGGGAGAATCTAGTGTCATTCAACCTTTGTAAAAAGCTGGGGTGACTGTTTTGTGAAAATAAAAATGAAGTCTAGAAAGCAATAAGCTTTGAATAGTTTATAGTCATTTCAGAAGCAGAGATTCATAAATTCATGGAATAATAGAATTCTTTGTGTTGGTAGGGACTTTTAAAGGCCATCAAGTCCAACCCCTATGTAATGAGTAGGGACAGCTGTAAGTGGCTCAGGTTGCTCAAAGCTCCATCCCAGGTGGCCTTGAATGTTTCCAGGGTTGGGGCATCCACCACCTCTGCCTAACAGGTGCCAATGTTCCACCAGTCATGCTGTAAAAAATTTCTTCTTTATATCTAATCTAAAATTGCCCTCTCTATGTTTAAAAATGTTAAATCTTGTAATGTCACAACCCCTCCTTAAATGTTTGCCCACATCTTTCTTACAGGCCCCCTTCAAATACTAAAAGGCTACCAAATAAGTTCTCCCTGAAGCTTTCTCTTCCCCAGGCTGACAAACCTCAACTGTCTAAGCCTTTCCTCTTAGGAGAAGTGCCCCAGACTTCTGATCATACTTTTGGCTCTCCTTTAGTCCTGCAGATTACACCACCCAGCTTGGTGTCATCTGCAAACTTGCTGAGTGTGTCCTTGAAGACACTCCCTGTGTCACTATGGAAAATAAAGGTCTTGATAGAACAGCTCAGGCCGGGAGGCTTCTCCAGAAGGAATGAGGTCTAAAGTCCTGCTGAAAATATTTAGAGGTTAGACCCAACTCCCAGCTTAGATCAAGGCACCCAAAACTTTTTTCAGCATAATTATGAATTTATATCATCAATAACGGAATTTTCATAATTTCTCTGGGCAAACTTGTCCACCCTTTGAACCCCCTTATTATGAAAACTAAATGGAATTAAATTTTCCTTTGCTTTAACTTGCTTCTTTTCTCTCTCATACTCTAGCTGTGCACCTCTGGTGCTCTTTCTAAACCAGTTAGCCCTCATTACTTGCTAGAACACAGTATGGATTCATGCTCAATTTGTTGTCCACCAGGACCCCCAGATCCTTTTATGCAAAACTGTTATCTAGTCAGTCATCTTCAAGTCTTTACTCTCACATGCCCATTGCTATGCATCATGAAGTTTCTGCCTTTTGAGATCACTTTGAGTGGAGAAAAACTGATGCAGTAAATACAGAACTGGGTAAAAAATCCTCCTGCTTGTTTTTGCCTTCTATTTGATTGTCCTAATGACACAAAGACAAATCTTTCCCTGACATGGAGTTAATTTATAGAGATGATAAATTAACTACATACTTTCTTCTCTTTACTAAGACAGACTTTGTGTCTGGAAATAATCAAGCAAAATGCTACTGCACATGCCTCTATAAAATAATAGATGCAATTAAAAATAACTCTGACTGGAAAGAATGGAAAAGTTATAAATAACTTAGTCACTTCAATGTGAATCGGTAGGTCAAAAATGAGAACCTAGATAAGAATCTCCTTTTTTGTCATCATACAATATGTTATTGAATGCTTACAGTTCCACTAGTAAATCTTGTAACCATGGTTAACATAATTATGTGCTTATGAAACAAAAGGGTATGCTTCTTATTAGTAGAAACAAAATCTGTCTGTTAAAAGAAAATTAAAAATATTTACATTAAACATTGCTTTCTCAGAGGTGTTCTGACACAGTGTAAGATGTCTATTCAGATATACCTAGTCAGTCTAATTTGAGCAACAGTTTCTAAAAATACAGTAAATATTTGGTAAAGTGTACTGCCAGAACAGTTACTCCCTAAATTCTGCAGTAGTCTGGTGTCATTGCACTGGTATGAAACTAAACTAACCAGATCTGTTGTATGACTGTCAGAACTGAAGGGAGAATCATTTTTAAAATGTGCATTTGAGAGAATTTAATTTATTGCTTCTTAAGGTTTGTGGAAGTCTATTAAGACACCATTCCTTATCAAGGTTACTGCCTTATTGAGTCTGTGTGTTCAAATTTCCTCACTAGAATATTTTTAGGGAAATCAACTGCCTTTATCACATCTAGAAAAGCTGAGAATTTGAGTCAAATTGATATATGTGATCTACAAAAATAGCAGTAAATGAAACAAGCTCAAACCACTGTCTAGCACTGAGGCCAACTAGAACAATAAAATATGCTTCCTGAAGAGTTTGGTCATTGCTAATTTCTAGGTATTTCCATACCTGGGAATAATTTGGAAAAGTGCTAGTTTTATTAGTCAAAGCCTTTTCAAGGACTGCTAGGACAGTCAGGATAGTCAACTAAGAGTCCAGTTGTCCAAGATTTTTCTCTGTTTCTGTTTAATCCATGGTTTTGGACACTTCTCAAATAGAGATTAGTAAGGAGTACTACCCCTTGGGCAACACCAAACTGTGTGGTGCAGCCTACAAACTGGAGGGAATGGATGCCATCCAGAGGGACCTTGACAGGCTTGACATGTGGGCCTACACATGCAGCTCAAAAAGACCAAGTGCAGTGTTCTGCACATGGATTACACTAATTACCCCTACCTGCAGCGCATGCATGATGAACAGATTGAGAGCAGACCTGCAGAGATTACAGGCTGCATCAAAAAAAGTGTGGCCAGCATGTCAAGGAAGGTGATTCACCCTTGTCTACTCCAGCCTGCTGAGATTCCCCCAGAAGTGCTGCACCCAGCTCTGGAGTCCTCAGTACAGGAGAGACATTGACCTGGTCTGGAGAGAGCCACAAAAATAATCAGAGAGGTGGAACATCTCTCCTATGAGGAAAGGCTAAGAGAATTGTGATTTTTCTTGCAATTCTGCAGGGGGTGATGATGTTAAAGAAGACAGATTTAGACTAGATATAAGGATGAAATTTTTTGTGATGAGCGTGGTAAGACACTGGTTTGTCAGAGAAGCTGTGGATGTCCCATTGTTGGAAGTTGTTCAAGGTCAGGTTGGACATGGCTCTCAGCAACTTGATCTACCAGACAATGTCCCTGTCCAAAGCAGATGGGATGGACTAAATGACCTTTAAAGTTCTATTGGAAGTCAAACAATTCTATGATTCTATAATATTGTTATGGAAATCAAGACTGGAAAATCCTTCCATAACTGGTAGGATTTTCTTAACTGGAATTTTAGACTTTGCTCAGATGTATTTCAGGTTGCTGTAAGGAGTTCACTGAGAGGAGAGCCAAGATAACCCCAGCACAAATATGCTCTTACCAACAAGGTTCAGCATCACAGGGTCTGAACACAGCAAGCACAGCAGGATCCTAGCAACAGGCTCCACCAACAAGGCCAAGTGGTGGACCAGGTTTAGAGTCCATCCAGGGAGTCCAGTCAGGAGAAAAAAGACAGGGTCAGAGACAGGGCTGGAGACAAGACTGCAAGACAGGTCCAAAGTCTGTCTGGGAGACAGGACCAGAGGCAGAACTGGAGGTACACACACCTAAACATTGCCCAGGCAGTGACCAAAGCCTGACCTGAGATGGACAACGAAGATCCATGAGCACAGATTGTGGGTGAAAGCCCTGCTGGGAGTCCCAGGGCAATTAATTTGTGTAGATTATTTTTTTATGCTAATTATCTTTCAAGAGTCAAAGTTTAATCAAAAGTCAGCTGATTTGGAAGAAATAATCAGTATGGCCATATGCCTGAGTAATACTGATAATGAAATAAGGTTCATGGATATCTTTTTTTTTTTTTCACAAATCATATGCATCCAGAACTCATCAAATTTCATGGAAATGTTAATAGAAAAGTTTTCACCTTATCTGCTGTTACTGTGACATTTAATTTTTTAAAATACATCTGTGCAAGCTCAGATACATAGAATAAGGAAGAGTGAAGGAAGGCAATTTTACTGTTTGGAACAGCACATTATTTTAATTTCCTCTAAAAGAGTAAATTCTTTTTTTTTGCTTGCTTGCTAAGTGAATGAAAATTTTGACCAATACTGCATTTGCTCCTAAAAATTCCCACAGAAATTGTCTGTCCATAAAAAAAACAAAAAACAAACACACAAAAACCCAACAATTTTTCTTTCCCCGTCAGCACATCCTCATTTTTTTAAGATACTCCAGTACATGGTGATGGACTTTAATAAAGACTAGACAGATGCAGCTCTGGTCTCAGCCACCTGAACACTATGTCTGAAAGAAGAAACCCTCAAGAATGGATGATGTACCAAGCACTGAATTACAGCCTAGCGACTGAAACATTTAATATCTATTTCCTAAAGGCTTGGATAGAATTGCACACAAATTGGCTCTGTCTGCCAATTTATTTTTTTCTCCCCTCTATCTTTATTGTTAATATAACAGAGCATCAGGTAATTTTCATTAATAGCTAATTGCTGAGCAATAATAACCTCTGGAAGGGTGGGCTAGGACTACCCTGTCTCCTCACAGCAAGAAATAAGGGAGCAGAAGAACACTCAGCACCTCATTTACACTCTAATAGAAGACAGGGGAGCCTTATTAACAAGAAACTAGCACAAAGCTTCAAGGTATGAGACAAAGTTGCATCAAGTCCTGGAAAAGATAGAATGTGGAAGAAGGTAAACAAAGCACCTGAGAGTAGAGATCAGAGGAAATGGAGGGACAAAAAGAGCTTCCATGACCTCTTCTCTCCTCTGTGTCTTTTAAAAGTCTTTAAGCCCTGCTGAATTTGTAAGAGTATTTCATCTTCCCAGATTACCAAAGAGATTACAATGTACTATTTATACTAAGGCAGTACACTGAAACCCCAGTCAAAGATCATGAGCCCTGCCATGCAAAATACTGCATGAAATAATAATAATCCATATTTGGAGGCTAAATAGTCAAGATCACAGACAGGAGAAAATTGCTCTGGGTAACTGAGACTTTCTATGCTTTTAGATTTCATCTCAAAATCTTACACATTCTCAGTTATGTTTAGAGAGGAACAAAACATTGTATCTGATATGCCACCTTCAGAATATAGTTATTACAAACAAAATATAAAAATAAAATATAAAATGCATTAAATACATTTTAATAAAATATTAAACTTATTTTAAAAATATCATTCCCACCCAGAAAGCATACTCACCTGTTTTTGCTTTTTCAAATGCAGAAACAGCTTTCAACGTTTTCAAAAAAAAAAAGGAATTCCAGTACTGCGAGCTTCCATATGACCATGGGTGGTGCAGGCAAACTGAACTTCATGCTTGTGGTTTGCCATTTTCATAGCTACATCCTGTTACTTAATAGACTCTACCAGTCCTTTACAAAGATTTTTTTCCCTCTTTAATTTGCCTAATAGCAAGAAAAGAAAACAAAACAAGGATTAAGAGGCAATTTGCTACGTGGTGCATAGCCAGGTTAATAAAAAGAACTCCTGCTGGTAGCATGTTCTTAGTGAGTAATGCACTTCATTACCTCAATAGCCTCGAAAAAGAAAATTACTGTGCTTATTAGTGCTTGCTATCCACTAGTTACAACACATCAATTCACCCAGTAGATGCACCTTAGAGAAACTATGTCCTACCACAAGTATAAAATCTCAGCACATTAGTGAAACAAACCAGTATCAACCCTCTGCAGAGTCTCCAGAAATCCTTGGTTACTGTAGGAGCACCAGGGACGTACCAAAACAACACTCATGGCAATCACAAACTCCAATCACATTTAGATGAAGTATAACAAGGCCAATGCTGGGCCTTACAAAAAATCCCAGTTTAAACACAGTTCCAAGTACATTTTATGGAGAGGCTAATACATTTCCTTAGTTGTTTTCAGCTAATCATTCTATCGGTTTACCTGAAATGGTAAATAGATAGAATGCATCTAATATATTTATTAGGCCTGACTTAAAATACATTAATGTTTTAAAAAATAAAATACTTTTCTTAGCACTTATGTTCCCTCTGCTTAGGCCTGTTTTTTTCAGAGCCTTCTACTTCTAGGACTTGAGTTTCTGGAATGACTACATTGAGAACTTGTGAATTAAATAGAAAGGTGAGGGTGTGCTGTCTGTACCAAAATGGATTAAACTTGCTGTAATCTTTGCTGAGATGTATTTTCCCAGAGCCTTTAAATTCTATCCAATCTGCAGGATGCAGTTACCCTTGCTATTTAATTTCACTCATTCTGCATGGCAATCAAGTAGGCAGCCTGAAATTAAAAAGTAGTGAATTCAGAAGTTCTTCATTGAAGAATAAATGAAGTGAGGAAAGGGTAAATATGTCATTATACAGACTGAAATGCAGTATTCTTTTACCCTTGCATTGTTTCAAATCATATACTCATAATATTCATACATATTTATTGCTAACTGTGTCAATGGAAAAAAATGGAGTTTTTTGAATATGTAACAAAGTAAGGGTATTATTTGTCATAATTTGCTGCTGATTGATTTCTTTGGTTAAATGCAATTTCTGTGCATTTTGTGTAAATTCTCCATTCACTTAGTATTTTTTAAAGTAAGAAACATTTTTGTAAAGAGAGAAAAGGTATTTTATTTAAAATTTTATCTCTGCTGTTATATGTTGAGTCATTTTCGGGGAAAAAAACGAAGCAATGAGCATTGTGACACGTACACTACTACATGTAATATAAAACATTTATATTTAAATTGCATTTGTAGTTAAATCACATTTGTACCAAACATTTGCATATATATCAAGGCCTTTATTGATAAATCTAAGAGGCATATAAATCTAAAGCATAATGCTTGTCATTTAGTAAAAGAAAACTGATCATTACTTCATGACAAGTGTAAGTCTTCATGCCTATATTTAATCTTGTCCAACATATTTTATTAAAACACCCCGTCTCCAGTTATTTACTCCTTTTCCAAATCTTAGCAATTTAGGATGAAAACATCCCATGTTGTGCAGCCCAAGAGAGGAACAGAGGAAACGGTGGCAGGTGGATGTATGAGGGTCAGATGAGGAGTCAAACACATCTGGCAGCCCAGGTTCATTCGGTACCCTGGGAGAGGGACACCCAGGAGGAGAAGTGTGATGAGCAGGGTCTGCAGGGAGCACACCTGCCTTGCTGCTGTGTTTGGAAAGGAATGGGTCAGGGTCCTGCAGAAGGGGAAAGGATGGTCTTAAACGGCAGTGATAGGAGTCATCTCAGAGGAGTAGGTTCTTTCTCTCCAGGTTTCTGTGTGATCCTGGGAAAGGTACATGTAGTCAGCTCCTACACAGGTTGTGCTGTAACAGTTTACCCTAATGAAGGTAGATTTGCAACAAAGATGGTCACACCAAGGTGATTTTATATAATTAGCATGGGCAACAGCGGCCCATGGCCCATGGCATGAAGTTTGAGAACACACGCTTAATTATAGAATTACCTGACATTCTTATGTCAGGTTATTCTATACATTCTATACATTATTACCCTTGTACCAAATCTTTTTTGTTTGGGGGAAAAAAAATTAAAAATGAAAATATTAAAATGTGCAGATGGACAAAAAGTGGGATAAAAAAGAAAGGCTCTTAAATTTTACCCCATGTTCAAAATGCATAGGACAAATTGTACCAAAAGAGATGTACATTGAGGAAAAAGAAATTCTAAAATGAACTAGTGAAGCACAGAAATAAATTATTTAAGAAAATTATGGAATAGACATGACTAGCCAAGACATATTTAAGAAAAGATTAGATAAGAATATTTCAGGTGTACCTGATCCTGCTTTGAGCCATGAGGACAGGATATCTCAAACGTCTCTAGAGCCTTATGGTTGTATGATTATTTTAGGGACTCTATGAAAACAGATGACAAACGAAAGCATGTATTGGAAATTAAGGTTTTCAAATTTGAGTCTTTTTTCCTACCTTTGAAAACATTCACAGTGGGAAATTTTATGGCATTTTTATTTTTGTTTTTAATTCCCTGCATATTAAGAAAAACTGAAAGATAGAAAATAGGAAGTGTTTGTGTTGTGCTCATGAACTCTGTACAAACACATACTTTGATTAAATTATTTTACATAGTCGTAAATTAAAGGCTTATGTAAGTAAGATATGTGTTTGTATTTAAATGCTAAAATGTTAAAAATTCGTGATAAATGGCAGATGCCCCAGTCAAATTTAATTACTTACAGATAAGAAACAATGACAAAACAGCACCAGATAAGGAGATA
The DNA here is from genome assembly GCF_047830755.1 of Zonotrichia albicollis. Classification (NCBI taxonomy): domain Eukaryota; kingdom Metazoa; phylum Chordata; class Aves; order Passeriformes; family Passerellidae; genus Zonotrichia; species Zonotrichia albicollis. The sequence continues at coordinate 136,655,404 of NC_133819.1, forward strand.
AATGAGAATTACATCTTTAGATTGTTATATCTTTGTTCTAAAGCAATTAGTATTAGAAATTATTCTGTCCTTATTTCTCACATCATAATAAATAGTGCAATTAAAAAACAGTATATCACCTGTTATCTTAAGGAAAGGTGATTTTTTCATAGCTAATTGATTCTTTCAACATCCCTACTACTTTCTTTCTACTTCTTTTATAGTTCCTACTGCAGAATTTTTAATTAAAATAAAATCTTATTCACTTTTTAATCTGGTACCTCAGTGAGAGTTCCATGTGTTCAGCATTGAGACAGACTTCTCCTTTGAGAGTACTGTAAAGAAGATTAGAGGATTCACAGGTCGTTGTGACTAAATAACTAGGAGGATTGTCAGAGAAGCTGCTGTGAAACAAAATTTAGCTAAAAAGCAGAAATCTCTGCAGCCTAGATTATGAGATTTCAGTCTGCATTGCATCAGGAAGTTTATTCTGAGTTCAATATCAGTGGATAAATCTGAAAGATAGTGCCTTCCTTGAACACTGTTGCGTCCATATCTATTTTGCTTTATGAACACAACATGAGGTCTGGGAAATGGATGATCTATGCACTTTTTTTCAAGAACATTTTTTTAGGGCCCAAATAAGCGTGATCTCTGTACAAATATTCTGAACTAAGGGAAAATCATGAATTCCAATGGCAAGATTTTCTTACATGTTTTCTGCATGAAGCTCCTAAGTGCCTATGGCCCATTCTTGCTTATACATACATTAAACCAAAACCGACACAAATATTATGGTATCTCTATATTTAAATACATGAAACACGTAATAAAATATATAGTATGACAAAGGAACGTCACTTTAAAATAAAATTTTGTTGTGAAGAACAACTCAATCCTAAAATGAAGTTAAATAAAAATGTGATTTATTCTATTTTATTGCAAAGAAAAGTCAATATAATGCCAGTATTTAAAAAATGCATCAAATAGAAAAGGACATAATCTTCTGTATCAGTAAAAATGGGTCTTTATCAGACACTTTCCCTTGCTAGGAGTGGTTCAGATTTATATTAAGGAAAAAAGTCATCAGTGAAAGAGTGGAAAAGACAAGTGTCTGGATGTGGCGCTTGGTTTAGGGATAACTGTGATGGTGCTGGGTTGACTGTTAGACTAAATGATCTTGAAGTTCTCTTCCAACATTGATGATTCTGTGATTAAAGGAAAAAGATGATGGGTCAGAGGAAGGCACTTGTTCCAAGACAGTTCAGGAAAATTACAATTTAATTAAGCACTTTTTGAAAGTCCATGGAACCTAATGTGTGAGCAGCTTGTTCCAAGACTTTAAGATAATCTATATATCTTAGAAACTTACTTTCTTAGCACTTGAACTGTTAAGCCATTTTGAATAAGAAGTAGATGGCAAATATACAGGTTAAGTCACTTATCCACTTCCCAAACTTTTATAAATTTCAGGTTTGTTTGCTGAAAAGGATTTCATGTCAGGCTGCATACATTCTTTTGCTTTCTTGGGAATCACAGCCTACAACAGTCTTCATGATCTTAGCTAATATAATCTTGAAGTCTATCTCACTTCTTTCAACTGCTCCTCACTCATAATGAAAGATGCCTAAAATTCTGGTCATTAAAGGCTTGGAAACTTTCTTCATATGTTTAACTCATGATAATTCACTGTTCCTCTATTCACATTTATTCTTCTCTCAATACTTTTTCTCAGCTCAAATTCCTATTTTCCCATGATTCAGCACCAAAATTTGATCTCATAGACAGTGATCTTATTATGTCTCAATCTGGTTTTTTGTCCTTTTCAAAGTCATGTTCCCAGTAACCTTGACCAATTTAAGAGACTTTCTCATGTCTTAGATGATGGGAATGCACCTTTTGAGTATAGTTGGTCAGAATAATTTTCACATTGGGCTATATTCCAATGTTAATATTTACTTCCTTGGCAGTATGTAATATGCATTCTACAGTTATATTTACACCAGTGTTTTTCATAGCCAGATTATGTATGGCTCGTAGGCAACTTCCATTTGACTAAACACTTGGACATTTATCCCTTTGTCACCTGCAACTGATGATCTCAGCATTTACAAACAACATTCTTACAATTTGATTCTAAGTACATGTCTGTAGTATGGGGCATTAGATTTGTCCTCATTTCTATTACTTGGACTAAATAACTCAAATTTTCCTACATAGGAATCCTTCCTACTTTTTAATCTTCCAAATCCAATGCCCTATTAAAAATCATTAGTACACTACTACATCTTGTGGCAAAATCATGAAGGGGACTATTAAAGCTCACTCCTAAAATCTCATCAGCATCCTGTGCAGATAAAGGAGGAGAAAAATAGTCTCTGTTCACAGGCAATTCAAGCAGAAACCTATCTCAGTCATTCCAAACCTCTCCTCAGGGAAGCCTTCTTTGAACTATAAAGACAGTATAATAAAAATAGGGGAATTTAACTTTTTGGAATACCTCTATTGCTGTACCAAGCAAGTGACTAGTATGTTGGATTTTTTCTATTACTAGCTTTCCTAGTAATTTAGGATGACCAATCTTAGGCTTGGAACTCAGAGCTTCCATAGTATTACTCACACTGGGATTGTCAGCAAAAATTGAGGACGTATTTTTGAATCAATACATATCATGATGCTTGCTAATACATTTTTCTGTCTCTCTAAAATCTTTCTCATCTGTGCCATCATGTTCTGTGTATTATCATATCCTTCTGAAAACTGATTATCTGAATCAGAGATTCTCCCTAATTTATTCAGAAAAGACTTTTTTTTCAAGACAGAGATTGTAAATGCAATCACAAATCACAACATCAGAGCTCAATAAAAGCATTGAAAGCAGGACCAAGAGCTCTATTTCTGGGTAATTAGCAGAAAGTTTCTTAGGTGCTGCAAATAAAATAGGGTTATACCTGAAATCAGCAAAAAGTATTATGGATATTTTCCAGGCAGCATACATTTATGAAATACATTTTCTCAGGGGTCACCAGGTAGATTAAACGTGAAATTGAACTCAGGTATTTGGTGCTCATGGCCAGAAACAGAGAGGAATTAAAACCCCAGATTGCAACTTAGAAAAGGGCAAGACTTCTGAACTAGTGCATCTCTTATCACTGTTTATTTGAAATTTAACACAGAAAACTTTCAAGCCACAGTCCTTAACAGCTGTTGCATACATTAATATACCCAATACAGTATTTCCATAGCCTATTTCAAGGTGATATTCTTTAATTATGCTATAGGTGTCAAAATCTTTTCTTGTGGCTTGGGGAGAATAAAAGCACTGCAATTTTATCACTAAAAAAACAAGTTTAAATCTACAAGTTTTACAAAAATAAAATCTAGAAGTGAAAAATGTCACAGACATCTTTTGTGAAAAATCCTTTATTGGGATTTTTCTCCCTTCTGAGAATCTGTGCCCTCAGCAACAAATGTAAACAATGTTTATCTGCTGCTGTGGAATGCAACAGGTGTGCTCATGATTGGTCTCCTGTGGATGTTTGGATATACTGACCACTCACGGCAGAGCTGCTCTCACTCTCTGCTGGGACACAGAACTTTGTTATTCATTCTTTTCTATTCTTAGCTTAGCTAGCCTTCTGAGAACTTTTCCTTCTATTTCTTTTTTAGTATAGTTTTAATGCAATATATATATCATAAAATATTAAATCAAGCCTTCTGAACACGGATTCAACATTCTTGTCTGTCTCTCACCCTGAAAACCCTTGTGACCACTGTCACAGAAAAATATTAGAAAACTATATTATTATTATTATACTTCTCATTTTACATATATTGCTATCATTAAACAAAATATGTTTGTGATAGTAGTAAGACTGTGTGCACAGTACATGAGTTGCCATCCTGACTTTCATTTCCTAGGCCACATGAAGTTACTTATACAAGGAATAAGCATTTCCACTCTGTAAAGGACTATATGGAGAGTAAGTAATACAGACCTAGGCCTATTGTAACATACTGCACAAAGGTCAAAGATAAGATGGGACAGAAGGAGTCAAGTTTAATTAAAAGTACTTTAGTGAAGTTTCAATGGGCTTCATTTGCCCACGCAATTTAAAGTTCACCCCCACACAAGGTACACATACAGTAAACATCCTCAAATTAGCAGTGTTCAACATGCTTCCTTCTCTTCCATCTGTAGTAACCAAAGAAAATTTAAAGTAAGCATCTTGTTACAAGAAAATAATGGAGTAGGACGTAATGCAAGCCAAATGAGAAGTAGGGCAAGGAAAATCAATTTCTCATCAACTGCAGGGCAAATAACTTTAGACTAAGTCACATAGATTCTAATCAGTACCAAATGGAAGCATGGCTCCTCTGTGCTACATTGTACCAAATTCATGATAGAGGAGACTTTAACTTTTGTTGGAAAATCTGTGAAACTGGAGGAGAATCTCAAGCAGTTTGTAGCTTATTCCTAGAAAGAAGTTAGTAGGGGTCTTTGTCATGACTCTTGTGGTAAGGGTACCTAACTATAAGATAGCTAATGACCTGAGCAAATACAGCAACAACAAAGACTAAGAACTATTTTAAGTTCTTTGCATAGAAGCAAAAAATGAATTGTGAGATGTTAGCTCAAAACCAGAAATGTCATTACCTTACAGATGGCCTGAGCAAAGGGACAATGTGACACAAAAGGAACTGTGATGAGATTACAAAATGTATCAGAACTGTTTTGATTAATCTCCTGTCTGAGGAGTTTTAAGAAAGAGGCAATATACAAGGCTTAATATAGAGGAATGACAAGGATATAATTCCAAACTTTTGCTTCTGCTTCTAAGTGGAGCATATCTCCACTTTATCCAATGGTTTTATTGCTGAAGGATTTTTATATGCTTAAATTATACTTCCTTGGGCACTGTGATTTGTGTTGTGTCTCCAGAAAACTGCTTCTCAAAAAGCTAGACACATCCCACTCTGACACTCTCCTTTTTTAGCTACAGCTCCTTCTGTTAGAAATTTCGAAGTAGGTTTAGGTTTTGAGGAGACATGGTGTTTATTCACAGAGCACTTTTGCAGCAGTGTTCATTTCTTCCCTACCCAAGGTACTGTCATACCACTTTTCCCCTACTCACATTTGGGGAGATTTTCTCAAGAATCTGGGCATTTCAAGCATATGTCACTTTTGATCTGCTGCTACTCTTGCTGTAGCCACATCCCTGTGGAACTTGTGAGAGCTGAAAAACTGTTAAGAAAGAAAGAACCATTTCCTGCTGTAGCTCCTATATTGGGCATAGCTTTCAGAATTTCAGTATAGGGTGGCAACTGTGACTGGTGGCAACTGGGAGGAGACCTCAAGCTGCCTTGTGTCAGTCCCAGCCATTTCCAACCATCTCTGACATCCGTGCATCACATCAGCTGAGAAGGGCTGAGTCAAGGACACAGAAAAAGAATTCCACGTCCTGGTCTCTACATAGAGGAAGTCCAAATGTGTGGCCCAGCTGCCAGCTGAGTTACACTCAAAAACAACCCCAGTCTGCAAAATCAGACAGTAGCAAATAATCAAGGATGAAATTTCTAGTAAGAATAAGCACTGAAGAGCCGATCAAGAATCACTTTCACCTGGATGTTATATCTGACTGCCCAGCATGCATAAAACCTAATGAAAGAATTCGTTTCAGTGCAGAGTATGAGTCTGCGTTTGAAAATCAATAGTTCTCAGGTTTGAACAAATGCTGTGAGTGCTGCAATATCAGCTGTTACTATGACCCTGAGCAAACTCTTAGCAGAAAAAGAAGAAACCTCAGCAAGAAGACCAGTATTTTGTTTCCACTGAAAACAGATGCAATTGTTTTTTACCTCATGTAAGCTATGACAAATCATAAAAATCATAGATGAAACAAATTTTCCCAACATTAGAAAGTGTAAAGTACGCATAAGTCCCTCCTCCTCCACATGCACTTTCTGTCACCACTAGGATATTGCCATATCACAATGAGCACATTTTTATACACGGATGTGAAGAGGATGCCGTGTAACTTAGTGAATACATCAGGAAAACTCTTGGCCCTACACAGCCACAGTAGAACTTGGTGAACAGCAGCAGTGGGAAGCCATTAGTGCAGCAGGCTAACGAGGGTACCCTGACCTCTGCTTGAAATAACACACAGACTGCTGCTGACATGAGCAGGAGGCAAGAGCAGGAAACTTGGGTTTCCACTTAGCATGAATGAAGCGATATGAATAAACACTGTGCTCACTAAAGATCCAATCTCAATGGCTGAATTCAGTTCAGAAATAGAATTACCACTGTTTCCTTCCATTGATTTCCAGTACACGAAGCCTTTTTCCCCCTTTTGTTTTAACCAGTGCACAGAAGCCAGCAGGTCCCGGTCCCCAAACAAATGAGTATGCTGATGCCCAGCTTCAAGAGATTGTCAAGAAATTGCGTGAAAGGGCAAATGTCTACAAGGAAAAGCTGAATGACCCAGTGATATCTTCACCTGAAGCAAGTCCTCCAACTTGTAAGTGACTCTAGAAATAGCTGTGCATTTGGTCAGTTTAAAACTGAAAATAATTTTATAGTAACAGAAAATACAGTAATAAATTTTTTGTAAGTGTAGTGTGTTTATCTACTGGAAAGGATGACTTTGTGCCCTATGAAGTCAATTTATCCCTATTTCTCTACAGTAAGCCATAATCCTAAAGTACACCCTCCCTTTGAATGACATCACTGAAGAATTTGGGGAAAAAACTTATAGAGGCAGTATCTAGAATCATTCATGTCAATAAGTTTTCTGTATTTTGAAATAGCTCCCAGAGATGTTTATTCATGAAGATGAATCTGAAACATATGAAGAAATATATATCTTATGAGTGGATGTTAGTCACTTTGATATGGGATCTTCTGTGGAAATAAAGTAAAAATATTTTAGCCTTGACAGAAATCTGGACACACTGAAGACTTTAAGTCCATGCTTTAAATAGAGCAAACTCATTTGATATTAATCAATCATTGACTTTTGACAAAATATGAAATATAAATCAATTTTTCTCCTCTTCAAAGGAAAGTTTGACCTTCCTTTCCACAAAGAAATTAGTGTGGTGGGTTTATGTTCTGGCACTTTTTAGTAGCTGTTCATTGTGTATGTGGTTTTTAAAAAGCTGTAAAAATGGTCTCTGAAGAATAAAAACTATATAAACTGATAAAGGAATTTTTTTTTCTAAATTGTATATTTGCTGATCTACATCTTTTGTTCTCTTTGTAGAACTTATGATCTTCATTTCCTAACTTATTATAGATCCAGTTTGTCATATTACTGCTAAGACTGTGTATTCTAATCAGAGGTAAAGTCACCAGAATTAATAGGACACACGTGCAAACAAGATTATCCAGCTCAAAGGTGCAAGAACTGGGTTCAAAGGAGTGCTTCAAGACTTTTATAAGCCTAGAAATGTTAAAAAACATGGTCTTCCCACTAGTTTCACCTGTTGCATCTTGCATATCATGTCTCAGGAGAGGGGAGAGATCAGCCCATGACACAGCTGGCTTTTCTTATCTCCATCCTCACTGCATTCATTCTTTGCACCAGTCATGTAAAGATAAATACTCAGTTGTGTTAATGATTGCTAAATTATGAATTAGCAATTTTCTTGTCAGTTCTATAAAAGGTGTAACTTGTAAGCAATGTCCAGGGAAATTCAGCAATATAGATACTGCACTCTGTAACCTAATTTCAGGATAGCAGATGTATATGTTTACACCAGTGGTGATTTTATTCTTCAAGTGGTTTTCTATGTATTTAATATAATTAATTTATTCACTGCCCAGTGTTTTTAGAAGATATTTTAACATGATGAAGCTTATCTTCATGTTAAACCAGGGTGAATTAATTGAGCCATTATTAAAATGCCTATAATTTTGGTAATCTATGTGTCTAGCACCAAAGAAGCCTCCACCCCCAGCAAAAGATGAAAAGAAAGATGAAAAAAAAGAAGAAAAGAAAGAGGAGGCAGAAGCAAAGCCAGAGGAGGATCATTACTGTGATATGCTGTGCTGTAAATTCAAAAAACCTCCACTGAAAAAATACATGGAGTATATGAAGCTACCAGATACCATTGACTCATACACAGGTAAATTTAAAGCTGTGTAATAAAAGGGGGTAAAGTCATATTGAAGTGACCTCGTATTACATGGTGGCTTACACAGGCTCACACCTGTGAGGCACCACAAGATACACATTCCAGTTTGCAATTCCCAGGGACACAGACGTCCTGTCCTAAAAAACATTTATTCCAAACAGGGAAAAGTGACATCAGTTTTAAAGATGGTATGCAAAAAAGTGTAATGCAAACTGACAAGAATTAGAACCCAAGTCTTCTGTTTCTTGATCTGGAATTTGTACCATTCATTAGGGCCAAATGTGGAATTTGCAAGCAACCTCAACATGGGAAGAGATGAGAATCTTGACTCCATGTTTCAGAAGGCTGATTTATTATTTCACTATATATATTATATTAAAAGAAAATGATATATTAAAACTATACTAAAGGACTAAAAGAAAGGATTTCATCTGAAGGCTCGAAAGGAATAGAAAAGAATTATAATAAAATCTTGTGACTGACTAGAGAGTCCGAAACAGCTAGACTGTGATCGGCCATTAATTAAAAGCAACGACAGGAGACCAATCAAAGATGCACCTGTTGCATTCCACAGCAGTAGATAATTATTGTTTAAAAATTTCATTTCTGAGGCCTCTCAGCTTCTCAGGAGAAAATATCCTAGGAAAAAGATTTTTCATAAAATATGTCCGTGACAGCCAAATCATTATTTTGTCAGTTATAATATACATGAGCAAGATGCAATATCTTATATGCAATAATTATATTTGATCATGTAAGTTTCTTCAGGTGCACTTAATATGCTTTCATTTTTGAAAATTCCTTGCGTGACTGCTCTTTCCAAGCTATATCACTTTAGCAGCATTCCAGCTGCAAAAGGGAGAATGGTAGGTGGGTCTGGGCTGAAGCATTCCCAGAGGCTGCAGCAGAATGAACGTGGCTGAAAAATAGCAGCAGGCCCCAAGGTCACACCTGTGTGTTCAATGTTCTTCCTTGCAGACCGCCGTTACGTGGCGTGGCTGATGCTTGTGACAATTGCCTATAACTGGAACTGCTGGTTCATCCCGCTGCGCTACGTGTTCCCGTACCAAACCCCCAGTAACACCATCTACTGGTTTGTCATCGATGTCATCTGCGACCTCTGCTACCTGTGCGACTTGATCGTTTTCCAGCCCCGAGTGAGATTCATCAAAGGGGGAGATATAATAGTAAGTATTGGAATTGGGACTTCCATGGGCAGTGGTTGTGTGTTAGAATACAGAAATTCATCCAAGCTGACACTTCTTTTTTATCACTATGTCAAATCTATGTAACTTTTTTATCTGTCAAAGGGTACATATATTTTTCATCACTGACCTTCCATTCTAGACTGACCTTCCATTATCCTATGTGGGAAGAAACACATCCATTACCTGAATTATTAAAAATTGAAAAAACTCAAGATTTCAGATTTGAAAGTAACAGATGAGAACAGCTGAAACAGGCATGCAGCTCCAAACAGGTTCCTCATTGGAATCAGTGGTCATAAGTAATTGTGCATAAATATAAATATAAATATAAATATAAATATAAATATAAATATAAATATAAATATAAATATAAATATAAATATAAAACTTATATATTATAAAACTTATATAAATATAAAATATGAATATAAAACTAACTATAAATATATAAATATAAATATAAATATAGATATAAAATATAATTATAAATATATGTTCGTATGTTTTTGTGAAACTTTCACCTATTTGTACAAGAATCACAGTTGAAGACAGGGCATATTCCGATAGAGTTGGACAGGATATGCATGCTTTGTAACAGATATTGACATGGTGGTTTTATTTTTTCCAAAATCAGAGCAAATCCTTGTAATTTTTGGATACTTTGAAAATAACTTATTTGAGGTAATCTCTTTTGGGGAAATAAGTATGTTCAATAAGTATGTTCAATTTTGATTCTCGCTACAATTTTTGTGTTATCTTTTTATAGAGATAAATAAAATTTTAAACAAGTATCTGAAAGTTTGCCTTTAATCTACCAAAGTTTATCTAGAATGTCAACCTTTCTTTAGTCTTCCCTGCTTTTGATTCTTTGACAACTTATAGAAAAAAGATACCTAATTCAGAAAAAAACGTTTTGATTACTTCAACCTGACTTTACTGGGCCCAACAGACAGAAAATTCAAAATTATATATCTTCAAATCTAATTTGGAACTAGCATTACCTCAGTGCTTTTAGAAAAAATGTATACATTGTACATATACGATATTACTTATACCTTTACAGACCAAGCTGTGCTAATATAATTTCAATAGATATTAAATGCAGTACAGTGGAATGTATTTTTCCACACTAAGATATTCAGTAACTAGATTTGCCTAAATCCACAAAACTCAATTTTTATGAACAAAGTTAAAACTCTAAAATATGAAGCTCAGCTTCTATTTCCCTTGAAGCTATTTCTACAATTCACAGATTTTAGTGCACAGAAACCGTCTCCTGCCTGATCTCTTGCATTAAGTTTAATGTTTAAAGTGATAATAGTGAAAGTTGGAATGGAAATATGATTAAGATCTTAAAGCTATTTTTAAAATTTCCCTGATATAAATACAGAAAGTACAATAATAGATAAATTTCTTTATATAGTTGTGATTATCCTTTCTTATTACATTAGCATCAGTTCCAGTGAAGAACAATTTAAAAATAAAAAGCTAATCATTACTAATGAATGCAGTGTTGATTATTGTAACGCTAGTAATGCTAGCATGTTAATGTTAGCTTTCAAGGAGCTAATTTTGTACAACATAATTTGAACCACTCTTTGAGTTTTTCTTGGAATCATTACAGATAAATGCATCTTTTGCCATGAAATGAAGGGGGTTGGGTTGAACATGAAGTCATACAGTTGTCTTGAGAGAGAAGTTTTGTGGAAAAAATGTAATGTAATTTTCTAGACCAACACCCTGATTGGAAAAAAACAGACAAACCCCAACTGTCATTTTTTCAAGTGATTCTAATAAAATCTGATCTAATGTAAGCTGTACTAATAACAGTACTTCTTCTCAGAAATACATACAGATATTTCTCCATTCATACTTTTAGACCATCATTAATTTAACTGTCATCACCACTACTGTCCTGTGGAATAGTAGAGGCTCATCCTTGACATTTTGATCTTGACTATGCCCTTTTCTCCTTTCATTATCACTGTAGTCAGACAGAGCAGAAACAGAGAAATTCTACCGCAGCTCTGTGAAGTTTCGGGTAAGTAGAACCGTCTTACTGATGCCAATGCAAACTGCTGCCTGTTCACAGGATTTTTTTTTCATTCACTGAAAATCACTGTTGGTTTAAGAACATCACCAGAAAACACTGGCTCAATGGCATATAATGTAATGGCATATAATGAAACAATGGCTCACCAGCTGAAGACTGACATCTTCATAAACAGTGTTTAACTGGAAGAGAGATTATTTATAAATGCAATTTTAAATATTATTTTGGAATTGTAACAAATTAATAAAATAGAATTTGATTAGTTTTTGAGAGGTCATCCCAGCGCACACTAAAGACAATAGCACCATTTGCCAGAGATTTGTTTAAAAAAATTAAAACTCCTGAAGAGAGATGATAATTATTCTGTAAACTCTTTTGAAGTACCTCATTGTTATGAACATTTCATAACTCACAGGAGTCAAAAATTCAAACTAAGATTTTATTTATGCTCATGGCACTTTTTAAAAACAAAGATGCATTTGATTTAGGAAAATTCTTAATGTTGCTCCTAAATGTTGGGGTTATTTGTCAGTGGAAGATAGGTAGTTTATTGAATTCCTGATGAACTTACAGCTCTGTTACTATAAGCACACATCTCAGTCATTGTCCTCTCCCCTTCTCTATTTTTGCACCTGTGTTGTTCAGATATTTTTTTTTGTCTGTGACTGTGGTATCATTACTTAAATACTTGATATTAAGCTATCCAAAATGCAGGATATACACCATACAGTCAAAGTGGATTTGTAGGGGTTTAAGTTCCCACTTGAGGTATGTTTAGGGCTCTTGATTTCTGAAAAAAACTAATGTGAGTTTTCTCATGACACACTATATAGATATAGTGTGGGAATTTGTCATATGATTAGGTACTAATTAGCAGTTACTGATATTAATGCACTTTTGACTAAATTTCCCCTCCTCTTAGACATATGTCTGAGAGCAGGAGAGAAAGGAGACCATAAGAGGCTGTTTCTCTCAATCAATTTCTTGGTTTGCTTTGCACACTCTTCAGGTATTAACTGCTTCTTGACTGCATGGAATAAAAGGTCAGAGCTGCAGGGTGGCTGCTGCCAACACAATTCACACCCCTCAGAGCAAAGGCATTTCTGATTCAGTGAGATGAAGCCCAGAGTTCCACATCCCTCTCTTCCAAGCAATAACAGCAACAAAGCAAGGTATCCCAAGATCTTGAAAAAGGAAAAGATAAATTTTCCACAGCTTTCTTTCTCTATCTTGGGAAAGAATAAAGAAAGATAAGAGTTACGTAAGAGTAATCACATAGTTGATGGACTGCAGCAAGATGTTGAAAACCTTAGTAGTATGGGAAGAAGCAGCATAAAAAATTGATGGAAGAAAAGAAACCACAAACCAGCCAACCAACAAAAAAAAACCGCAAAAAATAACTCAACCAAAAAAAACCAACCCAGCCAAATTTATAATCCTACGTTGAATATGAATCTGTTATTTAGAACACATGCCTTCTGCAGGTTGTAAGCAAGAAATCTAACTCATTGTGCTCCCTCAAATTGCTTTAGGCAGCCTTGTTTGAAAGCTTTCAAGAAGGACCTTTAAGACATGCTTTTAAGAAGTGTTTTAAAGGACTTTTAAGAAGTGCTTGCGTAGTGGCCTCCCCACCTGCACTCACCAGCTCAATGCCAAACATTTTAGTCCGATCAGAACTGCAACTGAAAAAACAGAATGTATTAATGATCAAATATATGAGATACAGTTAATAACCCACATGAAACAGATTAAAATCTCAGGCACAGGGGACTCAAAAGCAGGGCAGAGCCAAGCTGTTGGTGCTTTCAAGGAGATAATCTTACCTGCCAGTACCTAGGAAGATACATGCTTAGCATGCTGACTCTTCAAATATCATCACAGTCATGATTCAGTCTAAGCAGGCTTTTGACAGCAAGTAAATACATTATGATTACTATGAAATTTAAATTGACCTCTCTGCTCTTTAACAGCTTGATGTGATATCAGTGTTTCCATTTGACATTTTATACTTCTTCTTTGGATTTAATCCAGCACTTCGAGCAAACAGGATGCTGAAGGTAAGATCTGTGTTAGTGATGGATTGCTAACCATGCCTAGATGCTTTTGCAATGCAATAGAATTTTTTTTATAATATTTAAGAATATGAAATTTAGAAATTGTAAAATATCTTCAGGCTAAGGTACAACATAACTTAATATAGAAACAAAAAATACAGGTCATAGTCTAGCCAAATTGAGTCCTTATTTTCTTATTTTTCTTCTGACCTTATTATTTCCTAACATTAAAAAGTATTTTTTGATTTAAGCTATTTTTCACATTATTTAAATTAGATTAATCTCAAATTACCTGTTCCGTTTTCAAAGATTAAAAAAAAATCACTAAGTAATGACAATGTACCTTCCCCTTGAGTTGCTCATGTCAGGTGTTTAAAAACATAGGAAGTAATTTTGAGGACAAAAATTATACACAGAAAACCTATCAAGCACAAACCTACTTTTGTTATCAACTCCAAAAACCTTGAAGTTGTATAATGAAAGGTCTGAGAAGGGATTAGAACACAGACCACTGTGTGGCTAAATGCATTTCTCTGCACACAATCCACATGCTGACAAAGAATTGGGTTTCATTTAAAGCTGGAGGAATACAGAATTCTGACAATAAAACAAAGGTGTTCTTCATTTTGGTATTCAATAAAACTTCAAAAATTCCTTAAATCAGAACCAAAATAATATGAAAGAATGAAAAGTTAAATAGGACCTTGTATTAGACAACCAGCTGTGTATTGAACAAAAACAAAGGAAAAAGCTACATGCAATCACTGATTGATCAACTGCAAATACTGAACAGGAATAATTTGATAGAACCGACATTGATACAGAGTATCCTCTACTATGTGGCTGTTGATACGTATGATCACTTACAGGAAACTTACTGGAATTTGAGGAAGAGAAGAAATGCATGTAATTCTTTGTGATCATGTTGCCCAAGCAATTATATATGCATGAGGAAGTAGAAGTTGTTAACATGAAGTACTCTGACCCAAACAGCAAGGTTATTTCTGTAATCACTCAACATCCAGAAAAACACTTGACTCAAATTTATCTTTGTTTTTCAGGCTCGTATTTTTGTTAAATGTTCATCATGGTTTAGGAATAGTGTTCTCCAATTTAATACTCCCACTAAAACCGCATGCCTGGTCCCTCTCCACCTTCAACTGGAGGCACAAAAGGCAATGATCACAGGTTGAGATAAGAACAATTTACTGGAAACAACAATGAGACAAGAAAATGAACACTAGCAACAACATTGCTAATGACAGAGGGTGTAAGAAAAGAAGTGATTCACATGGAAAAACCCCCCAATAATAAACAATACCAGACAGCTCCCTCAGCTAGATTTTCTCAACAGAAAGGAACAGCTTTCTTCCCTAGAAGAAAGTCCCTTTATCCCGCTCCCAGCAAAGACCTGAGATTGTATAGAATGGCATGAGTGTTAGCCATGCCTCTCCCAGCTACTGCAAAAATTAACCCTGTCCTGGCCAGAACCAATATTTATAGAAAGTTTGATTGCTGAAAAATCCATTTTCAAAATGTGTATGTGAATTAATGCCAGTACTATTATAAAAAAATGTGTACTGAAAAATAATGATTAGATTACTTTTATTTGTTTTCCATTCAGCATAACACATTCTTTGAGTTTAATGATCGTTTGGAAGCTATTATGGAAAAAGCATACATCTACAGGTATGTGCTGATAAAACTCAAGTAGCATGCAAAGCTTGGCACAGAATGCATTTCAAATGATTTCATGAGTTGTCAGTTAAGCCTTAGGTGAAATATGATACATCTTTAACTGTTCCATTTAAAGGTTTTTTTAAAATATCTACCTTTATGATAATAATTAAAATTATATATATATATATATATACACAAGGCCTTACTTATGTATGAAATCTAGCTCAGTTCAGCTGGCCTGCTTCTGGCAAAATTTTCACACAACTGAGGCTTCTGCCAAAATTTAATTGATGAGAGGTTTCAGAAAGTTTCTTTTCTGAAAGAGCTAAAGAACACTTTCTTTAGGTTGCTAATAGTGGTTCCAAACCCTCAGAAGCTGTTTATTTGTACTTAATAGGAGTTATGAGCCTGGGCCTGTGTCAACATTTTTCTTCAAACATGCTCTCCCCATGAACCTGGCATGTTCAGAAACTTGATCCTCCACTGCCCTGACTACAGCTGGAATGAGGATCAATTCAGCACAGTTCACAAATAGTGATTGTAGCTGTAGTCTGCTGAACTGTGTTCTCACCTTCTGCGTTGGCAGAAAGAATTTTGGATCCAACTCAAGTAGTCCAGGGACAAAGCTATGGCAACATTCATAGGCCCTCAGCTGTCAGTGATGCTGCTAAAGTCCAAGGAACCCATCTGCTTTGTTATCATTATTGTCAAAGTCATCAGCACTGGTTTACCTTGCGTTATTCCTACACCAACAAATCCTTTTCCCTATCCCAGTTTTGGGGCATGTATTGTTCCTGTCTGCTGGTGTTGTAGAAATATGTTGGTTACCATCTTATTTCATTTCAGAGATTATTGCTCTTAAACAGCACACTTGATATTAATACATTCCAATGAGATATTTTAGAGATTTAAAAATAAGCTAAAGTTCAAAAGGAGATCCAAATATCTGCTCTTTCATTTTTCCATGTATCTATGAAATGAAACTTAAAAGTTTGAAAGTTCTACTAAAATAGTTTTGATATGCTGACCTTCACAAAATTTATTCCTATATTTACCTCTCTTTTTGCTTATGGAAGATTCCATTGTCATTTGATTTGGGTTTTCTTTGGTTTAGTTTGGTTTTTGATTTTTTAAAAATTATTTTGGTTCAAGAGAGGATTGAATTTCCACAAGATGAAGAAACTTCTTGTCAGTTTCTGAATCTCTGCCCTCTTCAGTTTCTAATTTCATTTTTTTAAAAAATGGGCCTTCATCTGCTTATGGTGTTTAACTTGTTCTAATACTGATAAGCTTTAAAATTAATTATTTTCCATATTATATTCTTTGCTTTTTGGAGTAATAATTTGATATTTTTTCTGTATTTCCTATAACATTT
Source organism: Zonotrichia albicollis (assembly GCF_047830755.1). Classification (NCBI taxonomy): domain Eukaryota; kingdom Metazoa; phylum Chordata; class Aves; order Passeriformes; family Passerellidae; genus Zonotrichia; species Zonotrichia albicollis. The sequence continues at coordinate 136,671,895 of NC_133819.1, forward strand.
GCAGAGAGTATTGAGAGATACACTATCTATAGATAATATATAATAATATAGACAATTCTGAATCAAGTAATTAGTTTTTATATAACAATACTGTTATAAGTACATGGATTTCAAAGAAATGGGAACAAATTTAAAACTCATTTTCACCCAAATAAAGTTTTTCAAGGGTCAGAGTTTCACAATATTATGAAAATATGGAATGGGAGATGAAGATTCAAAGGAGAAGTTGTAAAAGGGGTGTGTATATCCTCAAGCTAGACCAGCTTTGAAGGATATGATATTTATTTACATGCAAAAAAAGGAAAAGTGCTCATTTTGAAAGGCTAAGACACACAGAGTAGATCTCACTGGCCCTGTAAAATGTATGCTGTAGCAGAGCCAGCCACTCTGCCCTGTCAGAGAGGTTTTTTAGCATGATATTGGTTAAGAACCACAACTGTGTTTGCTGCTTGTCTTTGCTTCCTGGCCAGAGGCCCACTCAGATTTCCAGTATTAAATCACTTGCAGAATGTAAACTGCAGAATCTAAATATTTCAAAGTGAATCTATTTTCTAATTCATATTTCAGAAAACACTGACTCCTGGTTTTCTCACTGACAAATGGAGAACAGAGGTAGTTTTACAGAAGAGTACAAGCAGGAGCTAAAAAATCTTTAGAACCTCAGTCTTTTAGTGCAAACTACTGCATTTAATTTTAATGTGGCAATCATGCTTTGGTCTGAGATTGGTGTAACCACACTTTGAGCAATAAGGCACCAATTAACTAGATAATACCAAACTAAGCTTCTACAGCAAGGGGAATTCCTTCCTCAAACTAATTAGTTTGAGTTTGTAGAAATAGAGCTAGCACGAGTTACTTACATCTTCTCATTGTGATATATTCAATATATATCTGGAGAAATATAACACAGCAGAGGTTTTTGGAATTGCCACTCAGACCTCAGGAGTCCACTTTCATGGATTGAAACTTGAACAGAAGACCTAGCATGGACAATATTGCAGCATTACAAGACCACAACAGCTCTATGCTCTTCTCTGTAGCTTGCAATCCTAAACAGAGCTGTCCTGGAAGCGCACCAACTTTTAAACAGAGAAATAGCATTCATTTGTGAGCATCATAAAGAAGAATAATACACTTAGGTAGATTATCTAATGGCACTGAAAGACCAAGGAGGGCATAAAAAGGTACCTGAAGAAGCAGCAGAGGAGTGCTTCATGAAGTAACCACTGAGATATTGGCTCCCATTTCCTTTGTTTATAGACCCAACTTAGTTAGATCTTATTAAATTCTCATAAAAGCACTTAATCAGTTATTCTGTACTGCATACTGCATTGAATTCTAGCTGTAGCAGATAAACTCATTAACTACCAGTCTGTGTTTAGGCAAGTCCTGCCCTTTTCCTGCTTATTCATCCCCTGCTTGCATGAATATTTCAATAGCTAAATCCAGGAGACATTTCTTTTGATCCCCATGCTCTGAACAGAGGTTATACAATGAGATCATTATTGTATTAAACAGAAAGCTGCTTGGTGCTTAATCATTGATATTCTTCAAAGCACTGGCCACAAGCATAAGAACTGGGATTAGGAATGATATAACTCCTGCTGTAGCAACTAAATCATACTGTTTAGAGGTTCTACTGCAGGTTTTAGACTACAGGTCTTGTAAAGCAGCTCATTTCTGACCTCAGACATTTCTTGGCTTTGGTTCACAAGTTTAGAGCCTATCTTAGATAGAGTTTGGGAAACACATTATTTTTTACCCTGTACCCTCATTAATATAGCTTCAAATTTCTGGAAATATTCATAGCCATTTAAAGAAGTGGACTATAAACTCCTCAGGGAACCATAATTTAAAAATTACCCCATGTCAAATATTCTAGGGAAGATATTTATTTGACCTTGGACAGATGTGAGAGATGGGTAACTGCCAGCTATTTTTTCATAGACTCAATACAGGTGGAGAACTACTTAGCATAGGCTTAACATTAACATTGCTAATCCAAAATATAATGGGTCCTATATTAAAAAGAAAAAAAAGGAAAAAAAAAAAAAAAGAAAAATGTAAGTTGTTTTACGGGAATCTGTTTACTTTTATAGGGTCATTCGAACAACTGGATACTTGCTGTTTATCTTGCACATTAATGCATGCCTGTATTATTGGGCTTCAGACTATGAAGGAATTGGCAGCACTAGATGGGTGTATGATGGCGAAGGAAACATGTAAGTCCTTTTCTTTTGCAAGAGATTTTTTTTTATTTTGCTCGTTCCTGCCTCCCCATCCTTCTCCCATGCCACTGCTTACTTTTTAAGTGCTTGGATAGCAAATTTTCAGTATCATGACTGCTGATCAGCAGCTTTCAATATTAGCACCTATTTGGACGGCAGGTGCAGTGAATAATCAGTTCAACACTTTGAGCTTTTATATGTTTATGAGTCAGTGCTAAGTGCTGACTTAATTAAACATTTAGAAAGCAGCAAGGGTCATAAATTAAACTTACTGATTGCATATGCACATGGGAACTGTTAGAAGGATTGTATAGCAATCCCTCAAAAGAAACACAGGGAGAGTTAGGGAGATTTTTTTGCTGCCACACTGCATTGTGTCATTAAAGTGCAACATTTTAGTCCCTCCACACGATGGTGATTAGTCTGACAAAATTCCACCAGCTCTCTCTGTTCTTTTGAGAAGGTCATGCTTAAACATGTGGCAGAGCGTCTTCAGAAGAAACAACGATTTTGGCACAATTTTCCACAAGCTCCTTGTGACAGCACTGGCTGGGTGCAAAGTAAGGACCATTTATCAGGATGATGGAGAAGATGTAGGAGAAAAAAGTAAAGTCAAAATATTTTCTTTGTGTAATTTTGCAAAGATATATATTAGGCTCAGTTGTATGAACATTTGTTTCTTTCAATATTTCAATATATTCTGTGGCTATAATATAAAGCCACAGAAGCTCAATTTGTTCTTTGATTACATTCCTTGCAAAACCACATATAGTATCCTAATGCTGCCATAAGCTGCCTTCTAAACAACTTTTCATCCTTCTCTTGGACATGTGCTCCTCTTGTTTGTAGTTTTGTTGGACTTCACAAGTTTGGTGTCAAGTGACTACCTCGAAGAGCAAAACAAACTTTGTGTAAATCAGCACTGATTTTTCATACGTAGGGTTATCTCTTGGAAAAAAAAAAAAAGACATATTTGAAGTTTACACACACCATTAAAATACACAGCTTGAGTACTGCAGTCAGACATGTGCAAGCAGGACCATGGAGCTTAGTGGAATCATTTAAGTAGAGAAGCTATAGATGGGTGTTTATTTGCAGGATTGAAGTTTCCAGAAATGTGACAAGAAAAATGCAGAAGCAATTTCCATTATAGCTATTTTTTTAATGTGATTCTTAGGAATACTTGTCTCATACACAAAAAGTAAGGTACATAAGAATAAGAAATGTGTAAACTCTGAAAGTAGAGAGTCTTCAAGTTTTTAATGCTACTTCAGAACAGTCTAGAGAAAAGGCAGGAAAGAATTACCTGTTTTTCACAGCCAAAGTATTTCACATTTTTCTCAGAAAAACAATTAGTCAAAATTATTTGCTGGCTTTACCACAGAAAAACAATTGGTCAAAATTATTTACTGGCTTTACTACAGACAATGCCTTGTGTGTTCACAGTGGCCAGGTTTTTTGACATTTTGTGCTGCTTTTTTCTTGAGGAGACAAAAAAAAAGTTCTCAAATAAAGTCACACTGCAATCACATGGAATTTAGAGCAGATTTGTCATAAACAGTGATAATAAAATGATAATTCAAGTTCTGCATTAAACTGAGATTCTTAAGTAAAATGCATGTTTGGATATCCAAATAGCCAAATGCAAGAAAAACATTGATCTGTTGGAATGAGTCCAGAGGAAGCCACTAAATTAATCCCAGGGCTGGAGCCCCTCTCCTGTGAAGACAGGCTGGGGAAGTTGGGACTGTTCAGCCTGGAGGAGAGAAGGCATGGGGAGAACTCAGCACCTTCCAGTACCTAAAGGGGAGCCTACATAAGGCAGCACAGGGAATTTTTACAAGGGCATGCAGAGAAAGGACAAGGGGGAATGATTTTTAAACTGAAAAAGGATAAATTTAAGTTAGATATTAGGAAGAAATTCCACACTATAAGGGGGGTAAGGCACTGGAACATATTGCCCAGAGAGGCTGTGGACTCTCAGTCCATGAAGGTGTTCAAGGCCAGGCTGGATGGGGCTCTGAGCAACCTGATCTGGTGGAAGGTGTCTCTCTCCATGGTAGGAGGGTTGGAACTGAATAATATTTAAGGTCCCTTCCAACCCAAATCATTCAATGGTTCTATGATATATCCATCTAAACCTCATTAAGACATTAATCCACTTCATCTTGACAATTGTTTGGTGAGTGTATGACTTTATTCTTTCACCTGTGTCTAACGCATACTGGAATATACAATGCCATGAACATAGAACCCCAAAGAGTATCCTACAATGAGCTGCATTTCATAAAATATAGCTTTGTAGTCCACTAACAGCAAATGCTGACTGTGTAAAAGAGTCATTGCCTTAGAGAATTAGGCATGACATAAAATCTAATCATCAATTGTTTGAGGCTCTTTTCACACACAGATGCATCGTGTGAACATTAGTTATAATTAAAGATGTAAGTGAATTTAAGCTTATCAGACAAGATACTGCTAGGTATATTCATTTATTGGGAAAGCAGATACAAGAACAATTTTTCAGGAAAAGTGACTAGTACTGCAGCATATATTATGGCACAGCAGTGAAATTATAATTTTTCTTTCACAGAGCATTCAGGGTTGACAATATGTGAAGTCAAATATGCCAGTAGTCTCACAAAGAATGGGAACATATTCAGAAATACTATTAGGGATACATAGCTACTTAGCTAATTTTGAAAAATGATGGTAAGCAGTTTGACAAGTAAACCAAATTCTAGCTGTCTCAGATTACTCTGATGCACAGAAAATGATCTGGCGCTGATTTAGTGGCCCTAATGCTTTATGTGGAATCCCTGCTTTGTCAATAAAATATTGCTATTATGGCCAAAACCAGTTCTTAATAATGTCAACACTCCTAGGATGTTTTTTTTCTTTTCCTTTTCCAGTCTAAAAATAATTAACAGACAGTAGTTCCTATTATTAGTTTGATTACATACATATTCCTGACCAGGCACACTAGCTGGTGAACTAAATCTATAACTAACAGCTATAAACAACACTCAAACCACAAGCAAAATTATCAAAGTAGCTCTTCTGCAAATTTATGCAAGCTCTGTTCTTTTCTGGTTTTTGTCCAGGCTGTAAAGTGCTAGTGTCAGTCCAAGATTTGAGCTCTTTTGCACAGCAGCCTGCAGTCAAAACCTCTGACTTGAGATGTAAAAGGCAGTCAACTTTACCTCCCTGCAACACACCCAAATTAGCCACACAGGGTGTTTCCAGCATTAAAAGTGCACAGCTTGAATTAGGCAAGACCTCGGTCTCTCCTAATGCAGAAGCACAGCAACAGCAGAGCATAGAGTCTATCGAAGGACAGTAGCAGATATTGAAAAGGTCTCTTAAGTGGACAATTCCAACTATATGTGTTTATTTACAATCTAATTTAACTACCTAAGTAAAAGATCAATCTCCCTAATTCCTGAGGAAAATGCACAAATCTTTCCCTTTTCAGGGATTCAAGACAATATCATTACTCTGAATTGTTCTAAGGGAGTGTCTCTCTTTCATCACTGTTCACAGAGAAATTAAAACTAGGCAGCTGAAATTCTCAAGCAAACCCTCCAGGTCAGCAGTAAGTTTAGGGAAAACAAATATTTTTACTTTGCTCATGGTGTACTTCTGCTGTTTGCAAGAAGTCTGCAAAATTATTTGGCAAACTTAAGACATCTATTTGCATCCCAATTATGTTTCTCTGCAGCATGCTGCCTTCCTGTTCTGGGCACAGACTTAGTGGATATCCCTAAGTCCCAGAAAATGGTCACTGTAAGTGTCTAGAACAAATCCACTCCTTTGGTATGCACTGCCCAATGCACAGTGAGACTGGCAAATCTTGAAACGTGTCTCGTGGCTTTCAGCTGTGCATTGGTCTGATGTGTCACGATCTCAGTGCTTGCTATGCAAAGGCAGTTTTGTGCCTCCAGGCAAGCTGTGAATGCACAGCCCAACTCATATGTCAGACTTTCAAACTTTCACTTTTACTTACTTTTTTAAGTAAAAGCTTTGTAGTTTTCTCTGCTGTGCCTGAGATCATCAGACCCACAGGTGCCTGATGAACACATCACTGTAGAAGAGGTACCAAGGAGGAAGCCATTAGTTTATGAAGGCTGCTGCTTTACTTTGCTTAAACCCATCCTGGCTGTAATCTGAGATGAGTCAAACATGATAGTCCTGAAACAATTCTTCCCTGGGCTGAAATGAATATGTGAATATCACCTTAAAAGTTGAGAGACGCATGTACAAGGACTTGATTTAGCTGCACTAACCAAAACCATGAAAGAAGTGTAGGTCACTCTGAAATGGACTTTTCTGACAAAGAATTTTCTATTGACATAATATTACAAGGTATCTTATTTGCAGTGTTCTGAATGTTTTCATACCTAGGATTTTTTTAAAGGAAAAATCTAGTACTTTGGTTGCCTGAAGGATAAACATACTCTCTATGATGTGCAGAGGAAAAAATCCCTTTCTTGTCTCATGACTGTTGTTTACTTCAACAGTAATTTTATAGCAGGCTGGTAAGCTGTGTAGTGAACAGTGAGTGTTTCCAGACACATGCTGGTAGGAAGCAGAGCTGCTAATACTGTTGAAATAGGAGTTGTTTTTTTCTGGCTTTCCTCAAACAAAATTTACAATCTCATTTTCCCCCTTCTTAGGGAAGAAAAAAGCTGGTCTGTATTTCTACTGTGCAACTTCCATTTCAGATTAAAATAAAAACAAAAAAATGCATAAATTGAGAAAACCTGTTCCAAAGAGATAGAGAATATCACATACCTTACCAATAGAAAGTTTCTTTTGAAGTAAAATCACAGAAGAATTCAGTATATTAACTAAATCTTAAGAAAGGGTAGAGAGATATAAAAACACTCTCACATTTTGGATATACAACACTGCAAAGAAGAATGTGACCCCTAAATTCTTCTGAGGAGCTGCTTTCATTCTTTGCAGACATTCCCAGAATAAAGATTATATTTTCTTTCATGGTGGAGTTTGCAAACTTGGCACACAGAGCCATTGAGGGTGAGTGATTTGCTTAATTACTTTTTTTTCCTAAAGTACCACAGAAATATTGTTAATTTCTTTACTTTTATATTACCCAATTATACATGTTTCAAGCACCAAAGAATACTCAGTTATGGCAAATCAATATATTAATATGCTTTACATAATTACACTCAGTCAAACTAGAAGTATTATTTTATGCTTAAATCTGTAATTCTTCCAAAATGGGCCTCAGTCTTTTTCTTATTATTTGTTTATGCTACAGAAGTCTAAGAAAAAGCTGCCACTTACGCATACTTTGCTGGAAACATGCATATGTGATTTTTTTTTTCCAAGTGAAAATATTATTGTGGCACAATCCAGCAGTGCATTTTGCATCCCTAACAAGCAAAGATGTTAAGATGGAAGATATGCAATGATTTTTTTTATTTAAGGACTCTGAATGAAAATGGCCAGTTCTGTTAGCATCTAAAACTAGAAAATTATGGTAAAAGTTATCACTGTTACTGCATTTTCTTGTCTGCAACCAAGTAAAAAAGGGACTTTGTAATGAAAAGCAGGTATCAATTGCTTGGTAAAGGCTAGTATTTTGGGTGCAAAACTTGAAAACACTTTCAAGTGATTTAAGAAAAAGCAAACTTCATTGGAATTGGTTGTTTTTGTGTTTATTTTCTCATATTTGCACAAAACAGACATTGCAGCTGTATTATTACATGGACCTGTTATTATAGTGGAGTTCATACCTTATAAAGAGAGAAGTCTGAAATAGACCTAATGTCTGCAAGCAGACCAGGTGTCCTCAGGTTCAGAGCAGGCGTGAGAAAAGGCACATGAGACTTTCTATTTCAAAACAAACTTATCTCCTAAAGTATTTCTTCTGTGTCTTAGTGCTGGGGATGAGGGGGTTTTTTGGGGTTTTTTTTAATTATTATTTAAAATGCAATAAAATTCAACACACATAAGGAATCATCATTGCTTCAGAAGCAGTAGTCACAGCTAAAGTAATAGAAAATACCACTTTATAATTAAGGAAAATGAAGCTCCATTCCTAATCATCAGCAAAGATGAAATCTGATTATCCAGAAACTTGGGAAGTCACATTCTAATTAATAGCAGGCTTTTAAAAATATATCTAAACCAGTCAATTGTTTGCTCAGAAAAGAAGGAAATTATACCATTCTCACAACAATGATTTGAACTAGTTATTCCCCACTGCAGTGCTGCATTGCTTGCAGTTACTATGTTCTAGAAAGTGATTTAAACCAGAATTTTAGAGATGCCAAGACACTTTTTTAAAGCATTCTGTCCAGGTCCTTTGCTCCTTTCATAAACTTGTAGTAGAAATACACAACTTGAAGGCAAAAGGCTCTGTAGTGAAAAAGGCATGAAAGATTTTGTTAAGGTGGCAAAAGGAGTTGTGGAGATGAGCAGCTAGGAGATATTAACAGAGGAGTCAACCTTTCAGTGCTGAATTAGTGGTTTGGAGAAGCTGAATTAACACACAGCTTGTGGAAATATAAAACTTTTTAGGCATAACCCAGAGGCTGAGCCAATGAAGGGTGCTCAGAAGCAGAGTGGGAAGAACACCAGCACAACAAATGGAGTAAAAATGGACACAAGAAGAATGGTATTGCATTTGTCATTCCCACCATAGGGCTTTACACTGGTGTCCTCACACTAAAGAAAGGGACCTTCAGGTGTTTGAGCACCTGTTATGCTGCTACAGAGAGATTCTGGGAAGTCTCCCACGCTTTTACATTGCTTTTGACCATCTTCACTGGTAGCATTCTAACACTGTAATGTCCATCTTGGCTATTTTGTACACAAATCTTCTTTAATGCTACCTAGAATTACTAGAGAACAGTAAATTATAGGTGCATGCCCCATATATTTTTATTTTGCTGTGAGTGAGGATATTAACTCAACCTGGCCTATGTAATTGTATCATTTATAAATTCACAACCCTTTATAAAATGCTGAAAGTCTTCTGGACTGAAAAGCATCACTGAAAGGCCCAACTCAGGCCAGGTCAGTTAAGCATATGCTCAACTTCAAGCACATAACAAAAATGCTGTTTGTATCCACAGGTACCTGAGGTGTTACTACTGGGCAGTTCGGAGCTTAATCACCATCGGTGGCCTTGCAGAGCCACAAACGCTGTTTGAGATCATTTTTCAGCTGCTGAATTATTTCATGGGTGTCTTTGTCTTCTCCAGCTTGATTGGTCAGGTACATAAAAAAATCAATAACAAGTTAGATTCAAATTACTGTAATGTAGTGATAATATATTCAATTTAATGGACTTAAGTTCTGAGAAAAAGTTTCATTTCTGTCCTCTATTTTAACGTCAAACATTATTTTTATAATGTCAGACTTATTTAATGTCAAAATTTTTTAATGTTAAACTTATGTTTCTGATAAATACACGTGTTCAATAAGTTCCCTGTCTTGCAGCTCTTTTGCACACAAGCTGATTAAAAGCCAAGACTCTGCCGGACACAGATGACTCTTGAAACTATGTATAATTCTTTTTTTTTTTCCTTACTCACAGCCAAAGAGACAAATCCTTGACATTTGCATTATACTGTTAAATCTGAAATAAAAATTGTGATTGTTGAGTAAGTCATGCTCAGTACTACTACCAATAGGATTCTGTTAATGGAAATCCCATTATTTTTGTCAAACTAGCACTCTGATCTCTTCCACAAATTACAATATATTTGTCAACCTGAAAATTAACTGGTTTTCATTTCTCTTGCTTCCCATTTGGCAGGAGGGAAATAAAAAATCCCACAGCACAGCAAATCAGTTATATTTCCAAATGAACATAATTGAAATATTTCTGGTTTGTAACTATTAAACTTGGGCTTTAGATCATGGGTTTTAAAACACATTGCCTACAGAAAAATAAATGCTGAGGTTTCTGAGTGAGGCTGTGCGTTATCAGTTTCTGTAGAAACCATTCCAGACTTCTTGATTTCTCCATGCCTGTTATAAAATTATAAAAAAAAAAACCTAAATTAGAACTGAAATGTAATTCTTGTTTTGAATACAGTATTTGAAAAGTTCAATCAAGCAGCTAGAGATTGCATATGTGTCTTGCTCTTCAGAACTGCAAGAAGGGGTCACTGTCACTGAAGAGACTCTTCCTTACAGGATTTAAAATTCCCATAAGCCAGAATTGCCAAAAATAAAACAGTACATACATATAAAATATTTCTTCTGGAAAACAACTGAATTCAAGTATATAGAATTAAGCTTTGGAGCTTGCATATTTATAACTTTTCCCTGAATTGTTGTAGCTATCAATGAAGGCCTCATTTCCCCAAGAAGACTCTACAGATGACTTTTTGTGACCAGTGTAGTCATTTGTAGTCTCAAACTCAGTGTAGTCTCAATTTGTAGTCTCAAACACACAAGCTGCTTCATTGCAGTTTGTTGGTTATAACTCCTGTTTACAAAGAACCCTTAAAATTATTGAGTTATTTGTGCTTTAGCACACTTGCCTAAAAATTCTTATTCCCATTACAATCAATTGCATCTCTGTAATAAAGTGCAAAATTGAGCCCATGGCACATTAATCCTTGGCAGCTGCCACATGAGGCCATTCCACTAAAATCACATCTGAATACTTATTCTTTTGAAGAAGGAACATCTATGAACATTAACACATCCACTTTCTAAAAACTGAATCACAATTGAGTTGAAATGTTAAATGATGTTCCTGTGCAAAAAACTTCAAGGTCACCTTTCAGCTCTCAGAGCTTGGGACTGATCTCAGCTATTTAACAGTGGCACAATCTTAGTTTTAGTGGTGTCACATGATGCTATTACAGAAATTCAGCCCAGTTTCCTTTGCTTCTAAGTCGCATTGCATGCCAAATACAGAGTAGATTTACTATGGATTTTTAAGAAAAGTATTATCTATCATTTTCATCCATGTCCAACACTGCAAGACAGAAGAATAAGCTAAAACCCAGAAACAATTCCTCTAAAATCATGTTACAATCAGACAATCAGATTAAATCTAATGTTTCTGAAAAAGCAGATGAAGCACCTATTCAAAACATGCAGCCGAATGCATAATTTTTTGAAAAAAGTATTATATTTCATAAGTTCCTGACAAAATAAAATCAAGGCTATTTTTTCTGAAAAGTGTGGTAACAACTATTGATGTTTGCAGATGAGAGACGTAATTGGAGCAGCAACAGCAGGGCAGAACTACTTTCGTTCCTGTGTGGACAACACTGTCTCCTATATGAACACCTATTCCATTCCAAAATTGGTGCAGAATCGTGTTCGAACGTGGTATGAATACACATGGGACTCTCAGGGAATGCTGGGTGAGGATTTCCAGTTACTTAGCATGTCTCAGTGAGAGTGGTTGTACAGATATAGGTACAGGGTGAAATTCCAATTTCTCCTTTTCTGAATTGCATGTGGGAAGAGAGAGGAGGCAGCTCAACTTACTTTGGAAAAGAAAGAAACTACAAAGAAATAAGATTCTTATTACTCTACAAACTCTGTTCATTAATACAATGTTTTGGTAATAATTTTAGACAAGATTTATTAAAAGCATATTAGTTTCTTCCTCACTTGAACTCATAAGTGTTAGAATAACTCCATTAAGTTATTTTTTGCTAATTTTTGTGGACATTCCTTAATTTATCTTTTTTTTTTTTCCCAGACGAATCAGAATTACTGGAGCAGATGCCAACGAAAATGCACTTAGCTGTTGCAATTGATGTGAACTTTGCCATTGTCAACAAAGTGGACTTATTCAAAGCAAGTAGTTTTACAAGAGAATGCAGAAATGTGTGGTATTCCATACAGAAACCTTATTTTGTGCATCTTGCAAATCTTAAGTACGTTTGTTAGTAGGCAAGGCAAAATAAGTCAAAGATATGTCTCAGGAATGGAGACGTCAGAACAAACCCAAGTGCCTGCATTTGGATTTCTTTTGTGTTGAGGCAGTGATCTTGAAAGAAACAAATGAGATTAGAACAAAGTCCTGTTATGACCACATCCTGTAGCTGATGGCATGATCAGACTGTGAGTAAGTTAAGAGTACAATTCATCTCAACATCAGAGAATAATCTAATTTTTGACACAGCCACCTTGCTGTGGCCACCCAGGTCTGCCTCAGAGATCACCCACATTCAGTGTTCTGGCAATGTAACAAAGGTGTAGAGAAAGCTGCATCATAGTCAGATTTTGTGCAAAGGAGTTTTCTCTTTACTTACCATGGTAGTTCAAAATTTGTATTCTGGAAAAAAAGCAAGGAGACCTTGAGTTTTTAGAAGTACACACAGAAAATTTTCTTATAAGGATATTTGTAAGAAATCACTTGATATACCTATATAAGAATTACATGGCTGTGCATTTTTTCTACATCTGCTGAAGACATAGAATTCATAGATTCATATAAGCATTTGACAGAATCTCTTGTTTTCCCCTGGACCAGTTTAAAAAAAATCCCATAACATCCTCATAAAAGACACATAAAGCTCTGAACATAACACTAACTGAGCTTCCTCAGAAAATCTTCACTTTATTAAAAAATGGAAATATGTCCAACCCATAGACAACTTCATCAGTATTTGAAATAACAACACTTTCAGTCCTTTCTCAGCTCTAGTAGCTGATCTTCATGATGTTTTGAGTTTGCATTCCAGTTATGGAATTCCTGGGTTATTCCTGTATTGTTGGCTTTTGAGGCACTAATAATCACTTTTAATACTGAATTAGAAGAGTGATCAACTCTATTTTAACAGGGCTGTGATACCCAGATGATATATGACATGCTGCTAAGGTTGAAATCCATTGTATATTTACCTGGTGACTTTGTCTGCAAAAAGGTGAGAATTCTTGTTTTATTCAAATAAGAATTATATTATGTGTTTTAGAAAAAGAGTTCAGATATCGGTCAACAATGTCCTTTAAATAAACTTAATCCTGACTGAATTAGAAAGCATAAAATTAATTAAGCTACTCTGTGTAATAACAACAAATATGCTCTCAAATTTCAATCTAGAACAAGACAATATGAATTTTATTACTTATATTACCAACCATGAAATTATAGTAATATGGGAAAGTATTTAATGTAAATATGGTTTATCTAATGATACCTCGTGAAATTTCAATATTTAAAATTGATCAAAAATAATGTTTCTATACTTCTATGCATACAAACCCAGCCTACAGGTCTCAGTCTATGATGCTTTGCCTGTGCTTCAATTGTGTACTCAGACACACTTAGATAGAATTATTTAAGAATGTTAGAAAATACACTGCATCCCATAGAGCTCCTTCCAGCAGGATCTGCTCTGCCTTCACTCACAGCTCTGAGCCAGGTTTCCAGCTGAATGCTGTCACACTGTCTCTTAGCAAAGATGTTTATCTTGTCTCAGCTTTTTGGCTTAAACCTGGCCAGACAGATAGCTCACAGGTAAATATCTCAGCTTCCGACCAGGGAGCCCATATCTCTTTCCAGGAGGTGTGTAAACAGAGGCCAAAGTCAGATGCAATCAAAGCTTGGGGGGATTTGTGCTAGTACTGCCCTGGCAAGTGACCACAGGTGTCACCACCTACACAAGTGACCATCAGAACCCCTTAACTTGTCTTTAGCAGTTCTGGTCCAACTTGTCCACTAAGGTCCTGCTCTCTCACAGAGTTAAGCATACAATCCTGCCCCAGAGCATGGGGCTAGCTCCACTGACTCCACTGTGCTGAAGTTAAACATTTGTGAATACACTGAAGGATCAAGTGTGTCCCTTCAAAGACCAATCCCAGAATTGCTGTTGGCTAAGAAGCGTGGAAGAGCAGTTTGGTGTGTTTGCTCATACAGTGCACAGCATAAAAAGATCTTAGACTACAGCTGGGACTCTGACACAACAGAGGGAATAAAGGACAGCAACAGATTCAATGCCTTGGTACTGCAGTCCGATGCAAACAGTTCTTAACAATAACAAGTTATGAGAAATTGAACTATCAACTTATTACAGCTTGATTCAGAGCTAAAAGGCCTCTCACTTGTATAAGTCTACTATACAAGTGACCAGCAACCATAGCAATCTTATTAATGCTGCAACATGAAGTAGGGAATGTTGGAGCCACCTTCCCCCTGGATGTGTGTCAGTCTCACCCTATTCACCAAGGAGGTGCTGCATGCATGCTTGGAGCACCAAGTGAAGAGACAGGAAGTGCAAGTCCCTTCATTTTCAGTCCTGGCTCTGTTGCTGCCGCTTTTTCACTTTTAAAACTAAATTGCTGCTTTGCCTCATAATAGTGGTATACCCTCTGCTCATGAGAGAGTAGAAAGATATTTAAAGAAGAACCTGTAATATGATTCTAGTAACAAAAACCATTGCTAAAACATGGGCTCTTTATGTGTTTGTGTACCCAGGGAGAGATTGGCAGAGAGATGTACATCATCAAACAGGGTGAAGTTCAAGTCCTTGGAGGCCCTGATGGTACCAAAGTCCTGGTTACTCTAAGAGCGGGAGCTGTATTTGGGGAGATCAGGTAGGTCCTTCACAGTTTTGAGTATTTTTTTTAGAGCTTGTCAAATAATCAGTGGTTATTTAACTTCTCTGTGGTAAGTGTGACAGTGGGGAGGCTAGAAAGTGGGTAGGATCAACAAAGAGGACACTGAGCAAGGAGATGGATGTAAGTCAAGGAAAATCTAAGTGAAGCACCAGTGATTAAAAGAGTAAGATCTGAGACCAGTGTTGTGATCAATGCACACAGGGATATGGAGATAAATTTCTTCTTTTACATTTTAAAGATTTAACACATCTCTCTGTTATATTGTCTGCAATACAGGAGGACCAAATGTATTTTATTGTCTGTATAATAAGACTAGATGCCATTAAATGACAGATGGCAAAGATAAAAATTAATCTTCAACAAAATAGATACAGAAATCTAAAATAGTAATTAAAACAGTTAATTTAAGAGCTGATTAAATTGCTGAAAATCAGACAACCCAAATTGAAAAAGTATTTATTTAAAAGCATACAAGACAAGAAAAAAGGTGGATAGACCAGAGTTTTTTGTCAGAATTTATCTGGATGAGATTTTTTTTGCTGGTGGCTACAAATGGTTTTTATATTCTGCATGTACTTTCTATGCAAAATCCATTAACTCATATGTGCTAAGTTCCCCAGTTAGCCAATCAAGTGCTAATTTTTAGGCACTGCATCCCTCTGCTGGGGATGGCCCAAGGAAAAGTAATAAAATAAATGTGCTGCTGCATGTGATAAAATGGATCCTTGGTTTCTTCCAGATGCCTTCCTGTTATTGTTAATGCTCTTGCTGGTAGCTTTAATCTGCCTTTTGAAAAGCAATAATCAGCTCTGGTCCAGGTTTACATTTGTCCTCTAGGTGTGTCTCCCTTTGCAGTAGGGGAAACATTCCTGTTTATCCAGTGATGTGAGTACAGAACTTGCTCAGACCTCAAGTGGAAAACACCTGATATATCTCTGTTACAGAACTTGTTCATTAAGTGGGAAAGTGAAATTATATTAGTTCTTGGAGAAGGTTATATGGGAGGTATTTCTCTGTGTTACAATATGATTACCTGAGCAAAGCCTCCAAACAAAAGGCTGTATTGTAAGTTATGCAGAAAGACTGAGAATGAACTCATCAATAAGGGCTGACTAATGAAAAGACAGAAGAAAAGCTAAAGCAGCCCCCATATGTAACACACACATGGTTCTCAATTATTTGTCTGGTATTTGAAGTGAGAACTTTGTATTTTAAACTGAGAAATGATAACTGTTGGTTTCAAAACAAGGAAGTGATTTTTACACTTTTGATCTAACACAAGTGAGGGCTTGTTTCCATGAGAGAACCACAGAACGGCCTTTAAAGATTCATTTCCCTGTACGTGTTACTCTTTACACAATTGCCAATACGGCCAGCAAAACCCCCAGCAATGCTATAACACTACACTTCTAGTCTTGTTTTAGTCATCACTGACCTACTGCAGCAGCAAACCCATTCAGACGTGTAATTTGCATATAAAACATCAGGCAGTGGATAAACTCAAGGACAAAAATCCACAGCAACTGGCAGACACGATGCACTAAGCTTATCAGTAGAGATATGCTCTTCCTAGTGGCAAGGTGCTAGAAAATAATGAGTTTGTGTTGTGCCTTTCTATATAAATTTTTTCAAAGTCTTCTGAATAGAGAATACCACAGGCAAATGGAAAAGAATATTCTTTAATGGATTATGTACTACTTTTTCTTGGACATCCAAGTTTTCCTCTCGCTTTATAATGGTTATAACCTGATATCAGGTTGATTTCCTTCTGATTTCCAATTCAAGATTTATTTGGAGAAATATGTCAGCTTCCTTCTGAATGGATTAGGTGTATGATTTATATGGTTGCTATTTAATCTCACTCTGTTAAAAATGTATGTCAATGATGCTTAAAATTCTCCAGGAGCAAAGGAATTGAAGAAAATAAAAACTGTTTATTTCCAAAAATTCCCTGAATTATACTAGAAAGCCAATGTAAGAGTAACAAACAAACATGTCCCTTGA
Organism: Zonotrichia albicollis; assembly: GCF_047830755.1. NCBI lineage: Eukaryota > Metazoa > Chordata > Aves > Passeriformes > Passerellidae > Zonotrichia > Zonotrichia albicollis. The sequence continues at coordinate 136,688,700 of NC_133819.1, forward strand.
CAATTTCATCCTTGAAAATTATTACAGAACGGGATTAAGTGATGGGAGTTCCAATTAACATTTTACCCTCATTGCTACATCTATATTTTCCTGTATAGATATCAGTTTGGGGACGTAAAATAATTTCAGAATCAGAAGCAAACAGATTGTGGTCTTAATGAGAGCCTGTCAGCAAAGACAATTCAGAACAAGAGAAATTCAGTTATAAAAGCATTTCACTAGCCCAGAGAAAGTTGCACTTGAAGCCAGATGTCCTCATTCATCCATTTACTGGTATTTTCCTATCAGAAAATGTTAATTCTGGAAAAACTAAAACATTTCTCAATTTTATGTAAATTTTTGACAGGAAGACCTCTAAATGTTTGATCTCAGCATCAGCTTTCAGTTGCTTTGTAATTTTAAACTTTATATAAAATATCCAAACTACAGGGACTATTTAGTTTTGTGAAAGATGATGTTTTCCAGTACTTTGGTCCAGGATTTCCCTCAAAGTAGTAGCTGCTATTTTTCATAGTCTCTGCCCTTTGGAGTATGACATCCTTATCAGAAGCGAGATCCAGACTTATTTCCCTTTCCTGACTTACCAGTTCTCCTCATATGCACAAAGGTGCCCAGCTGAGCCACCACAACCCTGCATGTTCCGCTGATAACACAAACCATTCCCCAATTTCTATTAACAGCAGCTTCCCACAGAGATCAGCTATAAAAACAATAGGTAAGCTGAGTCATCACTTTGACAGCTTTTTAGCTTGAAATTTAATTTGCTACCATAAGAATTCCAAGGTTATCAACTTCTACTATTATTAGAGCATTTGACGCTCAAAACTGGAGTAAAAACTGTTAGGTAAAAAAAGCAAATTTTGTAATTAATATAGATATTGCATTACCGAGAATCCATTTGCAAGGCAAACGTATCTGTTTTAAAAAATTTGGTCATGTAACTCTTCACACACTAACCACTAACCAAACCAGATTGAATGTTGAAATACTATAACTTTGTCCTTAGTCAAAATGATTCTGTTTGAGCAAAGACTGCCTTACTTGTAAAATTCACCTCACAACATCACCATAATGAAAAAGGTGATCTCTTTAGTCCCTGTCTACCTTGATAAAATGAGCTTTCTCTTAGGAAAGCCTAAAAATGATTGTTCAATGACTTGTTGAGAAGTGATTCATCAGAGCTCAAAAGGTATTTGCAATTTTCTTTAGCAGATTTTCCTATTGTGCAAAGAGTTTTATTCTATCTGAGGAATCATAGAGAATTTGTTTAAAAAGAAGATGATAAACTGCATTTTCAGCTTCAGTCCATGTACTGATTGCTGTCTTGAATTGCAGAAAAACACACTGTGGGCATGTAAAACTAGCCTTGCACACACAGTTGCAGAGGTCTCCTACTATCCTTTATAAATTAAATATATTAACTACACGATTCAATACTTAGAAATATGCTTTATAAATATCTTTAATATGAAAACAAATATATATCCTTTATTATTACTTCTGATGGGTATTGATTCCTATTTGCTGGGGTTCAGAATATCTTTTTTTAATTACTTTTAAATTTAGATAATACTAAATGCTCTCTAAAAATATTAATTCACTGGGAAATCTTTAAAGAACAAATTTTGGGGTAGATCTTGAATAAAGTGATAGAGCAATTTTAATAGTAAGGACAGAATGCAAATTCTCTTACTTACCAGCAGAGCTGACAAGTGAAGTCTCTTCAATAGCTTGGTGCTGGATGAACAATTTATTTTTATTTGTACATCTAATTCTTTCTTATATGTCCCCCCTCTGGCCAACTGCTGCTAACTAAACAGGTCTAATGTCTTACCTTCAAAACAAAATAGTCTTCTTTTTCTGGCAGACACATTTGTAACTGTCAGTCTGAAAGACCTTCCTAAACTGCATTGTTCATTGCCAACATCTAACATGAGATGAGGTATGTGAGAAAACCGAAAACATGAGCCCCACAAAAGTTATACACTCAGGGAAAAAATCCTTGGGGGAGAATCATTTATTCACTGTAAATAATGCTGCTCTACTACTGGTGCAAATAATTTTCAGCAATAAAACTGAGGATATGCCAAGTTCACATAAGAACTAAAGAAAGTGCAGTCTGAACTGTGGGTATCTCTATTAGCAAAACTTGTCACAGTCCTTAGCATCTACATATGCCTGAACTCCAGTGACAATTTGCTTTCCTGAGATGGAATTTCTAATCCCAACTGCACAGGGCCTTTACAGAGCACTGGACAGAACAGCCAGCTCCATGAGCTTTACAAGGACTTTCGTGGAGAAGCAGCAGCAGAGAGATTCCTCACTAGGGCAAGTAACACTGTGACTGATGGTGTTTATTTTCATTCCAGCCTACTAGCTGCGGGTGGAGGAAATCGAAGGACTGCCAATGTGGTGGCTCATGGTTTTGCCAATCTTTTCATTCTGGACAAGAAAACACTCAATGAAATTTTGGTGAACTATCCTGACTCAGAAAAACTTCTCATGAAGAAAGCAAAGTATGTCCTAACAACAATTTTTAAATCATACCATTTGGCTGCAAGGTGGACAGTTGTGACTTCTAGACGATTTACATTCCTTTCTTGGAAAACAACAGTTGTAAACACATTTGGTGCTAGGGGTCAGATTTGCCTGGTAGTTTCTAGTTGAAAGCATGGTCTTGGAAGGAATCCCAAGGGTTGTGGAAATGTGGTAAGTAGAATGAAATCCTGAATGTAGTTGCCTTATGCATTATATTTAAGGTAACAAGAAAAAAAAAAAATAGGAGACAGGGATGTCCGGTTTTCGGCTGTCTGGATGGCCTGGAAAGGCCCGGGGTGGCCTTGGGGCAGCCCGCGTATCAAAGGACCAGAAGAGACTTCAGTTCTTTTCTCGGTCTCTGTGTTTATTAATTGTTTATCTAAAAGATTTTCTTTCGGCCCGACAGAGGTCTGCTCAGCAGCCAGCCATGAGCACACTCCCCTCCCCTCCGGGCGGTCACCTATCTTTATACCCAAAATTGCGTATACAATATTTATCATTTTTCCCCAATACCTTTCACCCTTATTGCCCAGTGCACTTTTAGTAATGACCAATCCCAAAGTGCCACCATCACCACAGAAGATGGAGGAGAAGAAGAAGAAGAAGAAGGACAGGACACGCCCCAATTCCTCCATCTTACTTCTCTAAACCCCCCTGTACAGAAATCCTAAACCCTGTGTTTCACCCTCTAATTAACTTATCCCTTCGCCATTCACCCCGGTGAAGTCCTCCTATCCTCATACAGGTGTCGTCTCCTGTGTAGGGTCAAAGTCCAGCCACCAGACACTTCTGGCAACATTCCAGGACTCCCGAGCCCCCCAAGGGTGGTCTCGGTGACTCGGCACCTCAGTCCTGAGGTGCTGAGATCCCACACAGGGACACATATCAGTACTTCTTAAATTATCAAGAAACTGTAGGACAGATATTGGTTAAGGAATAGGTTTTCAAAGATGCAACAAAACATTTGCAATTAATTCTACAGAGATATGTTTCAATGCATCCATAGACTTGTCTGCATTTCCAAAACCTTAAGCAGCAGTTAGGAATGGATTGAAAGTAAGGCCTGACAAGATGGAACTACACAAATCAGATACCTGTGCATTTTCTTCAAAAGCATTCCAGAATGGGATTTCAAACCAAGATTGCTTTTCACCTTCCTTTGGCTGTAGCTTGCTAGGATCACCATTTTCACAGCTTTGAAAGGGCAAAGTATTGTCAGTTTTTGTCATAAAATTATGACAAAATGAGTACCTTGCTATCTTGTAAAAGATCCAAATATTTGAAACAGTTTGCCATTATTAGTATACTTCAGCACCCCTAGTGGTCTTTACTGTTGTCTCGAATTGCTATCAAAGGTTGGAAGGTTGGTCACAGACTTGAAATTCCCCCAAAGACTAAATATAGCGAAGGAGAGACATTTTGTTGTTTGGAAATGCTAGCAAATGGCTGCATTCATCCTGTTGTAACAGCCCAGGTAGTCAAATATCAGTATCTTGAGAATCACGATGCCCCTGAGGAACAAGGAAACCAGACAGAGAATGGGCTGACTGCTCAATTTTCAAAACTAGCATTAACATGTAGAAAAGGGGCACAAATGCATGGACCAATGATCCCCAGCATCAATCATTCCTGGCTTTTCTCCAGCTTCTATCTAAAAGTAGAATGACCTTGTTACTCCTGTCTCTGTCCCACACTGCCTCTTCTCTTTCTTGCCCACCCTAGGTATATTCTGCCCATCCATTAAATTCTGCTTCCTCCAGACAACCTTTCTAAACTGTGGAGCTAATCATACACCTTTTATATCTGCACTCCCATTTGAGCTCAAAGACCTCTCTAGGTATCAGACTAAAACCAAGATATTCTGTTTGATTTTAAAGATATGCACTACCTGCCCTGTGCAGGAGGCCATGTTCCTTACCAGTCAAGGCATCCACAAATTCTGCCAAAACTAGACACAAAGATGAAATTTGTACACTGTTCTCATAAAGATTGTGGTTATGGTCAGTTTTGGAATGAAGTTACCAGTTGATCTGCCCTGGAAGGTTTCCATTAGAGTTCTTTTTGGCCATCTGACACCCTTAAAGGGATCCTTGAAATAAACTGAAAGGATTTATTCAAGTAAGAAATTTGTTCTATTATCACCTGCCCAATAACTCCTGTATGTTTTTTGCATAATAAAGCATGCAAGCTGCTAAAGCATACCTTTTTATAATTTGTGACAATGAAATTAAAAAAAAAAATAAAAAGTAAAAAAAGTAAGTAAACCCTTCATTTCTGAAATTCCCAATGTACAAGATGCTGGAGAATATTATAGCATTATGGGATTTACTATATTTCAGACTGCAAATATAATCTTCACTCACAAAGAACCTTAAGTTAGGGCTTTTGCAAGGATAGAAAAGTGGCCTTGAAACCTGTACAGTAATCTAATAGAAACTGAAAGCATGGGAACCCTCTGCTTTTTACTGGTCCCATTTATCTTGGATCTTTAATCTAATCTTTACCCTCATTATTGATTATCAGTTCTTGCCATTATGGCTGCAAATCAGTGCAGCTATGGAACAGTGTGAAAACCTAGTCTGCCACAAGGCTGGCAGTAGTGCTTGTATTGTCAGGGTGTCTTCTTCTCCTGCAGAGGACCAAAACTAAGTACCACTGTCTGACCTGACCTATGAGAGATGAGCCACGCTGGAAGTTAGTCTGGTAAAGTATTTCCTCCAAAAGTGCCAACTGGAATCCTGGTGGAGCACCAAATGCTCTCTGGATTTGCATCCAGAAGACCAGATAAGAGACTGCCATCTCAGGATGGGGCACCCATCCCCCTCCACACCTCTTCTTTCCTTATCTTTCTCTTTGATCTCTTTTGTGACACCTTAATTTGAGCCAGCCCTTGTTTGTACTCCAGGATATAGGTAAGCAACTCCAGATTTGAACAGTTGCCTCCATCTCTACCAGAGCCTAGGGCAAAACCTTTACTGTTTCCCATTTTGCTCTTGTCACTTGACCTGGGAACCAAGTAAGAGCCATCAGATCTTCAATACCATAAATGTGGTATTTCAACTTTGCAGGAACTTCACTCAGTTTCACAGCACCATTGTGTATTCTTATCCACTTCTTTCTCCAGGGTGCTGCTGAAGCAGAAGGGGAAACCTCCCCCAGGACCACCAGTGCAACAGCCACGGGGCTTGGCCAGTCTCTTTGGGCAGAAACAGGAAACTCCAAAATTGTTTAAAGCAATGCTTGGAGGAAAAGGAAGAGAAGGCCTTGCTAAGCTGCTACAGCTGAAGAAACAACAAGAAACTCAGGTAAAGCCACAGAAAACATTGTAGAATCTACTCAAAGTGCTTGGGCAAACAGAGTAGATGAAAATGCAGCCTTGCTGCAATCAACAGCAAAAACTCCCAGTAGCTGAGATATAACCACTTTTCCTAATCTCTGTAAACACTAATTCTGAAATTTGGCTCCATCTTTCTGAACCTGGACTTTATGCAGACCAGAGAAAACAAAAGCATGGAAAAAAAGCAAGCAAACAAAAAATCCTCTAAGAAAGTAAGGATAAATGGATTTTACAAAGGTCTAAAGGGCATCTGATCTTCTAATTTTATGCAAACAACAGTAAATGCAGAAATACCCAAACACAGTAATCTGATCCAGCTGACTTGGGCATATGGTGAACTTTCCAACTCAGTGTCAGATCTCTGGTAAAAATCCTGAAGACAAAATATAAAGTGTAGCCCGCACAGCTAAAACTGATTACATCTCTAATATCTTGCACTTATGAGAAAACTATTGTTTTAACTGATGAAAAATAATTCCCACATAATACCTTGTTCTGAGAAATGCTAATGTTAATAGGAACCTGCTCACTTCTACATATTTACCCAAAGGTGGTAGAATTATTTTCTTTATAGCTGAAATAGCTGTGGTTATATTTGAGTAAAATAAAGAACTTTGCCCTTTGCTCACATCAATGACTATAACAATATGACTGGAGCAGAAATACTGCTCTTTTAAGTGTGCATTTGTGAACTTATTAGCAAATAGGCTTGGCCAAGGAATGGGGGCAGTGTGAAGTATGTTAAGGTTTGCATAACGCTCTTTCTTTCTCCACTAGTTTAAGGACATGAAGGAAGGCAAGACCCAAGGAAGGGTTCTGTGCCCCAAAATGGGTCTGTTTCATCCCCCTATATTAGTAAGAAGCAGATATTTTTAATATCCACAAGTGTTTTCTAGGTTTTATACTGATATTCTGATTTGGAAATTGCATTTTTCATTTAGAAACCAATTTTCAGCATCTGAATAGAAGTTTACATGTGTTGCATACCATTAATAAAGTTGTCATGCTGTGCCTGTCCATGGCATGTGCAGAATAGAACTACTTCCTGAACTTCTTTTGCAGTATTGGAAAATATTTAACTTCTTGTTTCTAGGAAACTAAAGCTGAAACAGAGACCAAACCTAAAGAAGAGGAGAAGAAACCTGTGGAACCTGCAGCCCCCTCTGCACCCCCTGCTAAAAAGGAAAAGCCACAGGCAGACGCTAAGCCTGCAGTTATGCAGAGAACAACGAGTAAGGAGTCTCTGATCATTAGTATGACACCATCCCCCAGAGCAGGAGAAGGAGAGATCCTTAAAGTTGAAATTAAAGAGAAAGAAAAGAAATAGATGGTGCTGTGGGGTGTGGCCCCATCTATTTGTCTTGATACATTCAGAGGCCTGGCCGGACTTTGCTTTTGGGTATAGAATATAAAAGTAGAGGCTACGTGTGAGAAAAATCTACTCCAGCTCCTCATCTTCCTGCCCTCCTCTCCTGGCACAACTGCACAAATTATTTATATTCTTAACCTCGACACTGAAGAAAGAACTTTTGGTGTATTAGAAATTACGGCTCAGATTGTATTTCACGACCACTTGTTTCTTGTTTTATTCATGCTCTCCCTTTTCTCTTACTCTTTCTTGTTCCTACTTCTCTTCTTCCCTCTCCTTTTTATCCTTGCTTTCTTCCTGTTGTTCCTGTTGCTCAGTTTGCTCTTAGCTTTTGTGTGCATTCTTTTCTGTTTTCTCCTCTGCCTCCCCATAGTTATCCTTTTCCTTGCTACTGGCCTACTGTTACTAAGGTTCCTTATGTTTCTCTCTATCTTTCTCCCTCCTCCCCTTATACTTCTAATCGGTGACCTGGGTTTGTGACCAGCGTGGCTCAGAGCAGACAGCAGCTGCTATGTGTTGGGATGTTTTATCTTGGGACAGAGGGCAACATAACAAAAGCATTGTCAAAAAATAAATCCCAAAATCTGCAATAGGGAAGCAGATTATAGAATTGTTGCCAGCCCTCTGAAAGCATAAACATCTGCTCCAGCTGTCTTTGATTCTGACAAATTAACATGGGAAAGAGTTCACCCTCCAGATGTGACATAATTTTGGGCTGCTGATTTACTTGCTTGATCTTGTCAAGGGGTTGTGCATGCTCCCTTGTATATCTCATCAAGTAAGCACTTGATAGAGCTGTCTGAAGAACCTTGGTATCTAAGCCAGCTACTTCAAAAATAAAGGCTATTTTATAAAAAGCAGGATTTACACTTTCTGGCTCTGCATTGCAAAGTCGCAACCCATGCTCCAATTGTTCATCTCCATCATAGACTTAGACTAATGGTGCAAAGAGAAACCTGTGTCTCCATGTCTTAGCTACACCACATTTGTGAACTACAGTAAAGCCTTCATGAGTGCCACAGCTGGGGGATACAGCCTCCCGTGCAGGAGCTCCCACACTGCCAACCTTCTGCATCGACTCATCAGTCTCAGATGCAGTGTTACACAAAAGCGTGAAGTGTGTTTTAAGTTAAAATCCCAACTACATAAATTTCTTCTATGGGTTTGTATCTCCTCTCTCTTCCAATCCCATTTCAGATACCACTGGATGAACAGTTTTGTAAACAAAAAACATTATGCAGAGGCCAAGCCAAGAAGTTGAAAAGCAGGCTTCACAGCTCCTTGGCTGACCAGCACCAAGGCACCATGCCAAAATAAAACACTCACTTTGCAGGCTATATATGACCCTACGGGCTGTGCATTCTGTAGGCCTGTTCTTTAAAGCCTTTCAACTTCTGTAATCACAGGCAAAACTGGAAGCCTAACCAGAATCAGTGGGAAGTTTGCCCAAGTAAAAGCTGGGTGAGTGAATTCCATATGTTGCATATTCCGCAATCCTCTGACAAGACCCAAACCATAACGTCTTTCAAAGGAAATTTCTGCTGCATTAGCAGTGAGGTAAAGGTTCAACTGCTTTTTGGAAAGAACTATCTTTATTCGTATGCAGCTGGTTATTTGATATGTATGAAAAAACAGCATCACAAAAGAGGGAGAAAATTTTAAATTTTTCATTCATCTGTTGCACATCCAGGACTGTCTCAATGAAATCTCAAGATTAGAAATACTGCTGAACTGTTCCATGAATGAGACTTTATATGAATAATAATACCCTATGAATTGCAATATATAGTTTCACATCCTTTTTTTTTGAGAGAGTTGTCAAAGCATTATGGAAGGGGGGAAAATATTCCCCATATTTTAGCATCTTTATATGAATGAGTAAAGCTCACTCTCATTGAAAAGAACCAATTCCCTTCTGCCTGCACAAATGCTACCAGGTAATTTTGAACGTTTTCTCCGTGCACATATTTAAGTTTATCAATCACACACTGACATAAATTACAAAGTAAAGGCTGAGACTGCAGCACCAAGTGCTTCACTGCAGTGACAGAGCTTCCCACAAATTGCTGCTTTGCTACAGCTCAGGTTTGAAGAAAAGTTTGACAGTTCTATCTGCAAGACTACTGTTATGTACAGCTCTTGAGTTCCTTAGACCCAAAAGAAACTAGGGTTTCTTCTGCACTATCAGTGCAGAAGACAGTGGCCACACATAAAGAACATCCATCTGGCTTTCTGTGACATCCTACTTTTCTGTTATTGGGGTATTTTCCTCTTCCCACAACTCCTCCATTCTCAGGGTTGGCAGGCACAAGGAGGCTGCACAAATCAAAGTTGCAACTATTTGTATGGTTTTCACCAGACAGAATGATACGAGAAAGGTGTATATTTATTACATCTTGCAAGATGCAAGATGTAATAAATTCTTTCAGGAACTAATTCCACCCTGTAGATTCTTGATTAGTGAAGAAGCAGAATGAATTACTCTGGTGCACTTAGAAGATGCAGTTTCCAGTGTCACAGTTGTCTCTGTGTGGCATCACATTCCACTGCAACACTGGCTCCTGTATCTTAGTGTCCTAATTCAGTCCCTCAGATCTGGCTACATTTGAATGTAAAGAAACTAAAGGGTAAAGTAGGATAAGGTATCTGAAAATTACAAGTAACCATCTCTCTATGCCTCTCTAACTAAAATGTAGAGATTGTTCTGGGAAAAAACGTTTTGAATAATTGTATGAAATAACATGCATAGGAGAACTCTAATGTGGCACAGAATAGGAAACAGTCACAGTTAAAACTCTCCAACTTCAGAATACCCTTCTTGCTAGAAGCCTGTTTAAGATGCTTTATGAAGAATAAACTGCAGAGTCATTACCACTAAGTGGAAAGGCATTTTTTCCTCTCCCTTTTATACTTGTTATAAATCTGTGGCATACTTACCATAGGAGTCACAAAAGCAGCATTTAGCATTACACAGGACATGCTGAATACAAAAGCACCACAGAACAGTATATTGAAATGATAGTTTTAATGCACAGGTATTGTAAATCAGTTAACTTTATCAGAACTGAAATACATATAAAAGTAAAAAATTCTGGTTACAGGTGAGCTCTCTGCTGTACATATGTATATATTATGACCAATACAAGGCAAAAAGTATCTGATGACAAAGATTGCCATACATCACTTTTATCACAAGGTGGTGCCAGTGACCTACGAGCACATTCACTTTACAAAACTTGGACAACATTTTGCTTTGTCACCCAAAAGCTATTAGTGCACTTGTAACATGTAAAAATAAACAAAAATGGCAAAACAGCACAGTAACTCCCCTTCCCCTTGACTCACAAACTGCTGCATTTCTTCACTCAAAATATCACTTCAGCCTACCCTGGAAGTTTTCAACAGCATTAGCTGCACATCTCTAAGTTATACCAGTTCTTGCCACGGTCCTGTCTAAAACATTTAGTTTAAAAATAATAGGGCACACTGATAATTAGATGTTGTTGACATGCTATTTTAACTCCCTAAGCTTGAGGAACATGGGAGCAATTCTCTAGTAAGAGGTAATGAAATCTCTACCATAGAAACTCAGAATTTATGTATAGAATACAGACAGAACAACAAGTTTTCTTTTACATGCAGCAGATACTTAGTATAGTAATACATACTAACACACTTAAATGCACTTCCATGGCAACTTAAAATGGAATTGGTAACACATAACACAGGTGCAGCATTTTCTCTTTGGCAGACAGCTCAGAGGAACTTCAGTAGTATCCTGTACTTCTATCAGTAGTACTCCTATCATCCACTACAATTAATGCAAAGTATTAATACTGCATCCAGTTCTCTCTATACGTGAAGCAGACAGCTGTGAAACAGTTTACTCTTCCAAAATCATTCACTCTCAATTTGCAGCAGTGTGATTTAGGTTTATTATAGTAACTTCCTTGATCTCAATATTTTGAGTTGCATATGTGATACCACACTTCTTTGTAATTTATACATAAAGTAATAACAGATTTTAACTACACTGATAAAAAGATGATTACAGATTTTTTTTTTACATAAATATATGAATTACATTTTTAAAAAAAGAAAGAGCTTGGCTTAACATGAAACAAACTTCTTCCTTAACATTTCACTACTTGATAGTATTTAGGATACCCTTCCACCAAGAAAAACGGAGTGGAGAAAATATATCCATTCATGATTGATTGATAAACATCAACTGTCTACAAAGCATTTGGTATGTCTTGTGTAAGATAATCTCAATGGATATATCCTTCACCCATCAACATTAATGTGAATTCAGACTTTCTACAGGATTATACATGTAAAACAAACAAAAAACCCAACAAAAAAACCCAAACAAAAAAACCCCCCAAAAAAAAAAAACACAAAAAAAAAAAAGCCAAAACAAAAAAAGCAGCACACTAAGAAGCTCCAGCAGCTAAAAGTCAAATACACTATGACCTGGTGAAATCTTGAGTGTCCAAGTGTGCTAAATTTAGCAGTAGCCCATTCTGTTCTTACATACTACAGCCACAGCCAGACCATCCACATGAGATAAGTTGGATGTCTAAACCACTTCAAAGGTGAAACTGCAAAATTAATGTTCAAGATCGGCATTTCAGAAGTGATAAATGTGACCTTTCCATCCACTTATGTTACACACAGTGACAGGCTCAGAGGAGATCCTCAGCAAGCAGTATGCAGCTGGAGGTCAAGAAACCTTCATTTATTCACTAAGCAAACACATGATTTACACTTGGTATAAAAGGTGAAGGGAAAATTCAACCCAAGTAAATAAATCAGAAATGTTTTGCCCTAGAGAAATGCAGTACGATTATAGGATTAGGGCTTGAGAGACTTGACTTTCTTGAGTCTTCCTAAAAGGAGAGAAAAAGGGAATATCGGGTTTTTTGTAGACACTTTTCATTAGTGGGCTCATGGAAAAGCAAAATGACTCAAAATATGACAAAAGTAAATACAAGTAGTAATTTGAAGAACTTACTTTACCTCAAAATATGCAGTTCTAAATCAGAGAAAACTTTTAAAGTAAAAACCAAATTCCTACTTCACAAAAAGCCCTTTAAATATCAATAGTCATGACTGTTTTATGAGGGGGGTATGGAACCCCAAAACAAAACCCCTACCAAAATAAATCTGGAATTTCCATTTTCCAGAACACTGCACATTGGAACACTTACAGCCTTTACAGTAGTAGCCTCATAGGCCAGTACTACTATGCTGAGATGTCAGAGGTTTACCTTAATTCATCCTACTTATTCCTATACTACTTTAAGAGAAGGCATAGTATAAAAGAATATATAATTTAATGACTTCTTTGGCTTATGTTCACACAGCCCTGAATCCCAGGCATTGCCCAAAGGCACTGAAGTAGCAAAGAAGAAACAGCTGTGCAAGGAGGGCCTTTACATTCTGTGGCACTTGTCTGAAAATGAAACACCTGTATCAAAATTGTGTTATGGTGGCTTAATAGAAACTCTTTTTTCCACTCTTTTCAAAATCAAATGCATCCATGTAAGCACACTCTCTCAAATCAACTTGAAGCTTAAATACCATTACAATTTTGGCCCTTAAAAGGCACACTTGGCAAAGTGATTTGTAGGCAAAGTGATTTGTAGGCAAAAGCTAACATCTGGCATTATGATACAGAGGCATGAGTACACATATACAGAAGTATATTGAGAACCAAAGTCTGTAGATACAGCAAGTAAGGCAAGCACAAAGTCTTTCCTCTGCTCAGCCCATTCATTTTGCAGCAGGATTCTTAGGAGGCTGAAGTTTGTAGGTGCTGAAGTAGTTCACCACTTGCTGAGGGACTTCTGCCAGGACACACTGAGCCAGAGCTTCTTTGGGAGACTTATAAAAAAAGAACACCAAGCTTCAGTTTCCACCAACTGCTAATGAAGATTCTAAGGCAAGTAATAAGCACCTCCTCTAGGAGGCCAATTTAAAGTCTGACATTTTACAGAGGATTTACACAGTGCCCTTGTATGACAGACAGACGGAAGCTTCCCTCTTACCTTCTCACTCTTGTTCCCATGAATCAGATGGCTGTCTTGTGCCACCTGAAGCAACAGGAGCTGAGTAAAGGGCTGCCATATCTGAAGACACCTTTTGTCACACGAAATATGCAGTGCAGATATCAGACTTCAGCCATGTAAACATACTTCCAATATCTGCTTAAGATGACCCTTCAGGGATTTGTCTAAATCATCTGCAATCTTTTGCATCAAGTCTCATCCACAATAACTATGGATGAGCAGCTATGAGTATTTCTATGGAGCAGCTCTTCTGTAGATACTGTTTTCACTGTAAGACTAAATATCCATAAGAAAAAAAATCCCTTTCTCTAGAAACTAAAAGCATTTGAATATATAATATACTGAGCAATGACCCTAGTTAATCTACATCCAAGTGCATTACTTGATAAGCATATTCTGTATTGATTTTGCTCTCTCATTTCAGTTTGCCTGAGTTACTCAGATTAAACTAAGAATTTCTATTAAAAGTAAAAATATAAAAGCAAAATTAGAAGTTGTAAGGAGTATTATTAACAAGTTAATACTAAGACATGAAACAAAATTAGAATATATATTAGGATGGAAATAAAAATATTGATATTATTTGCCCATCCTGAGGAAATTTTGGTGGTTTTTATTTAAGTCAACTATTTTCAACATTATGATGCTTAAAATTTGACTTCCATTGGCCTACACATACATTCTTGGATTTTACAGAAATTAAAGAATACCAGAATTTCATTCTTTCACCACCTTTTTTTGGTATTTACTTTTATGAAAATTGAAAACTACCACTACTACCATGATCACACAGAGTTTCTACTGATTTTGACCTCCCTGATTATAACTTAGCCTTGAATTTTAATACTGCACTAAATTGTGAGACTAATTCACATTCATAAATGGGCATCCACAATAAAAATAAAAATTGCCGTAAGAAAAAAGAAATAGTAAGTTTTTCCTCACAAATGAAAAAAATTATCCATTCGTTTAATCATGTCTGAGGGAGTTTACAAGGGTCATTCAGGTGCAGAAACTAGCCAGAAATGCAGTGCTGGAACTAGAAATTGAGGGATTTGAGGTTTTTTTGTATTTGATAAAGACTTGTCTTAAGAGTACATATTAGATACCCCACAGAAAAGCTTAGGATTAGATGCAGGACATCCTAGCAAGCCCAGAATACTTCTACAATATTTATTAAGCATATCAGTAAGATTACTTACATTTTGGAACTTCCTGAATGGCACAAATTGGACAATGTCTCTGACAGCTGGTTCTCCTGACGAGGACCTAAGAACTCCATCGTCACCATCGAGAAACTCCATGGCATCAAAGTCTGCTCCTCCCACACCAACAATGATAATGGACATGGGCAACTTTGAGGCATTAACTATGGCAGTTCGAGTTTGGTCAAGGTCTGTTATCACACCATCCGTTATGATCAGAAGTATAAAGTATTGCTGTCAAACCAATAAACACTGTGTTATGACAAAGAAATAGCAAACATTTAGCCATGTACACTTAAGAAAACCCACATACAGATGCACACACATACACATACATACAAACTCACAACACTACACAGTGTTGTCACTTTGGCATGTTTAGTGTGCTCACTGAATTTTACAATCAAACGTCTAATTTGTGGTCAAGCTTCATCTGCAGAGTCTGAAAAAACTTGTAAGGACAATATAATATTTTTAAAAAAAGGTGTCAATAAACAGCCACCATTCAGAACTCCAGTGGTAAGTGGTATCACCCTTCTTTCCTCCAAAATCCCCAGACAAACCAACAGTTAATCTATTTTCCCATTGTTTGTTCTGGGATAGAAGGCAGTTCACTGAGGTTTTGGAAAGGTAACACCTTTGGAAACTTGTATTTTTTTTCTTTTCTGGTCTATCAATACCTTTATGAAACACTACCCTTTACTTCATTTATTGTATCCAGAAAGTCCTAAATCACACCTTTCAGTGTTGGAACACACAGCCATTGTAGCAGATAGGGCCTGGCGTTCAGAAGATCTCGTGATGTTACGGGAAGACAGGGCCCCTGTCCCCTTAGATAAGAAAATTAACATAGGAATGCAGCCCCCTGAACCAGATGCCAGTAACTTTCCACTTGCCCAGTAACTTTCCATCCCTACTAACCATAGATGGTAAAGACAGACCCTCACCTGACGTAGAAGCCCCTTAGACTATAAAACCACACGAGAAGAGAGAATAAAGGCCTTTGACCGTCCACCATGTTGGTGTTAGCGTGTTTCTTAGGCCCGAGCGACACTGGGGAAGGGGGTCGCCGTGCTGTTTCCTGAAACCAGGCCGCCTGCCTTGTATCAGAAGGCAACAAGCCATTTCCAAATTCCTCTAATTATGTTTTCTAGCTGCTTCATGAAGTTAATTATCAAGGTATCTTTGTAGTACATCAGTAACTTAATTAACTACTACCTGAGTTGCTTCCACTATTCTGTTGGGGCTTCTAAAAGTTGGCATCCTTGCTTCTGTTCTGGATTGGAGCACCAAAAATGAGCTAGAAGTACCAAGTCTGGAAATTAGCGAATGCTTTTTGAATTTCCAGACTTCCCTCACTTCATTTCATATGATTACTGAAGAGCATAAACTCAAGACCCAAAGACACTCCCAGTATTCTTGGAAGTCTCTCTTCACTACTTTCCCTCCCATCTGCCTTTATCTGCCTTCAAATAATTGTTCTTCCCTTATCTTGTCTGTTTAGGTATCACATTTTTTCCCTGCTTTCTGCTAGTCTGTTCCCCCATGTCAGCAAGAACATCTATAAAGCAGTTATGACCACAGAAAGTTATAAGCAACTGTAGCAGGATAGCACATCACACTGAATTTATTTCTCTCTTCTCATACTTCCTCCATACTGGAAAAAAAAACCAGCATCAGAATCAAAAGCCAACCCCAAATCACTATGATATGTATTAAATGTCAAGGTGGCAAATTGTCTTCAATACATCCTTTCAGGCAGGAAAAACAAATCTCTTGCTAGGCATACTACATAAAAGTAAAAAAAACCCAAACAAAAACAAAACCAACAAGAGGTTTGCTCCTTTCCTAAGATATAGACATACATACATATACGTATATTTATACATACATATTTTTTTTTTTTACAGCTACTAGTGAAAATCTGCAAAGGTAAAACTTTAGCAGCCTCATGGCATATGAAAATCCATAGCTCCTTTTCAAATTGGTTTCTACAGATAAATTTACATTTTAAATAGCTAATTTTATTTCCTGATTTTACATGACATCAAATACACCAGTATTTGTTGTCATCCGTGATTTAGGATTTTGTGAACTTACAAGAATTACCAACATGATTGAATACTCAAGACTTGGTCTTCAGAATTTCTATTTTTAATATGGTCAACAACTCATGTATAAAATGTTAATATGAAGGAGGGCACAGCCCATACAGCACCTAAACCTTTATAGTACAGGTAATTATCTGTGTTGGTACCTATGTGTCAGGAGCTATACCATCCAATTCTTCACTACCTTAGTTAAAGATCTCTTCCAGCTATCTAATGTGAAACAAGGGCTAGTTGAATTTTTTTCTTAGCTGAGGTTGAATCACTGTCTTAGATACAAAGGCCTAAATTAGACTTTAGCAACTGTATAACACTGCAAGAGCTTTCAACAGAAGATACCATAAAGGTGTTATGTACTTTTCAGTTTCTATTTCAAATCTGAAGAGTTTATTTAGTTAATTGGTTAAGAGGACTGTTATGTACAATCTGCAAAAAACAACTAGTTTTTCTCTTGTTTTAAGGGTAACAAGCATTTATTCACAAGGTAAAGGCCAACTGTCAAATGAATACACTCACAAATTTAAAAGAGAAAAAAGTATTTATAAACAAGAAGAAAATTAAAAAAGTAGAGAAACACAGAGAGTACCATAAAGAACTTACAGATGCTGTTTGCTGCTGAGTAGCTGCAGCAGCAAATCTTGCCACATGATTTATAATTGGAGAAAAATTTGTGGGTCCATACAACTTCACTTGAGGAAGACAGGCTCTATATGCATCAACAATGCCTTGGATCCCTAGAGAACAGAAACAGATCTTTCTTTTTTTTTAATATTAGATTTAGGGTATTTTGAAACGCCTGATTTTTCTAAAGCTGTATAAATCAGTTACTTGAGGTGATTTCGCAAAGATTTAAAACAAACCATGGTGGGAAAAAAAAGCCATGAGCGATGGAAGCTTTCAGTTTGACCAACACTTAAGGCACATACATAACACAATTTGCCTTGAGTGAATAGACAGGCCAAATAATCTATGCTCAAGGGTGTGAAATAACTACAGCAATTCTCTTCACCTGGCAGCTTGTGGGGGTTGGTAGTCTGATCAGAGAGGCCACACTGAACAGGCATTAGCAGCACCAAACTCAAACCAGACAACTCCACACCAGCAGGTAAGTAGCATAAAGTGTCTTGACAGCACAAGAGAACTGTTCCCAGCCCTGTGCGCTGCCTGTTTAAACCACTTCTTTAATAAATCATTACAGAAGACAGGTGCAATACAATTTCACCCAAGTAAGAAATTGGTTATAAAATTTTTTCCTGCTACAGGACGAAACGAAGTAATTAATTACAACAACAAGCTTCAGTTCACTTTTCAAGTGTCTTGATGCTGTCAACATAGGAATTTTATTCTCTAGGTCTGATGTTACTTTCTCAGACTTACCATTACAGAATGGGTTTGAAGGATTAAAATTTATTGGGAACTCATGAGATACCTATGAAGACACAGAAAACATAGTCAGGACTGCATATACAATCTCCTTCTGAAGTAAGAGCTTTCAGCTGTCTTAGGTAGTGAATTTACACATTCCATTACCTGAAAGGAGGGAGGAATTTGTGCACCAAATCCAAAGGCTGGAAACATCTTATCTCTAAAGAGGCGATTTTAAAGAAAACAAAGTCAGCGTCTTCCATTAAAAGCTGCCATAGTTCAGTAAGTGTAGTTATCAGTGCTGCCTTTCGTCATTAAAAATGTTATTTAAGAGGCAAAATTAAACAGAAGTTCCTCACTGCAATTGTTTCTGGGACCAAAAGTAGTCTTTAACACTGAACTGGCAAGAATACAAGAATACAAGCATATATTCAAATCAATGCTGCTCTTTTCATCCATTATGAAAAGCCCTGCTGGTCTGCAGTAGACACAAACTTATACTTGCAATTATATGATGGTATTTTAGTTCTGTAACTTAGCTCACAAGTTTCATTCCAGTATATCTGCAGGCATATTCAACACTGGTTTAAAAAGCTACCACAAGTGTCTATACATATGTAAAAACATGATCCAAATACCAATCTAGCACTTACGTATCGTAATCCTGAACGACCATCCCGACAGACCAAATGGCTGTTAGGTATTCATTAACTCCATTAGGGCTGAGGTAATGCAGAGAGTCCGGAGAGCGAGGGTCTCCATTGGAGCCTGTAAAATCTATCCCCACCTGCCAAATGCAGCATTCATATCTCATTGCTCTTAAAGGTTAAATTATGCTTCTTATCTCTGGCAAAGCCAAAGTGAAAACCATGAAAGAGTAGTAAACATGATATCTACAATTCAAACAGGCACAGTACTTAGATGCAGGTTTCTTGGAATATTAACATTCTTCAAACAATGTCACAACAAAACCCTCAAAAGCTCTGCATCTCTCCAGAAGGGCCAAAATTACTTTCATCTGAATCACAGAATGGTTTGGCTTGGAAGAGGCCTTCAAGATCACCTAGTTCTAACCTCCTTGCCATGGGCAAAGACAGCTTTCACATGACCAGGTTGCTGAAAGCCCCATCCAACTTGGACTTGAACACTTTCAGAGATGGGGCATCTGCAGCTTTTCTGGGCACGCTGTCAGGCTTTCACTGTGTTTACTTTCAGTTACTATTCACAGCAGCTCTTCAAAATCTGGCAAATTAATTTAATTCTGTATCTTGATACACACACACCTTTCTTCTCAGAAGTACAACTAGTCAGGCTCCACAGAAGCCTCTCTGACTTCAACAGGTCTTCTTTGCTTTGCTGATGAAGCATGTTAATAAGGTGAAGATATCATACTGTTAGTTGTGATGAATTTGGTTCACAAATTACATAACTTAAGGGTTCTAACCCATATGATGACCTCTGGGTGTTGCTTTCAAAGAACAGTAAATTTCTCACTGATCTCCATCCACTCAACTTAGCTAGTTCCTAAAGAACATAACCAGAGGTTCAGAACAGTATGCCAAAAGTAAGGACTATTTTTTCTGAACAGACTAGAACCATTCTGGCAAAATAGCATCCAGCTCCATGCTACAGAACAAAAATGAAGTTGTCAAGAAAAGAAAATGCAATAATCAAATAAAGTGCACAGCCAACCAACTCTATATTTCAATTTGCTCCAAAACTCAAAAAGTATTCATATAAATGATTTAACTTACGGTGAAATTCAGCTGACACCCACCCATGATGTAATCAAGGAATGTGCACTCTACAATAATCTAAAAATAGAATATAGAAATTTTGTTTTTTTCAATGGGAGTCAAAACCCAGCTAATATTATTGTAGCAACTTCTAAGGTTCCAAATATGTTGTTTTTACCCATTAAAAGCATTAGTTTTGCCCTAGAGCTATCCCACCCACTCACTGTAACCAAGATACTTGCAACACATGCTACCATACAGTCAGTATGACTGCATGACAGCATCAGAATCAGGCCTTTAACAAATCTACAGACATACACTAAAGCAGCTCCAAAACAACTTTCATTTATAAAATAACACATTATGACAGAGTTTTTCACTTTGCCACAAAACAGCGAGTTGGGAAATGCAGTGGTTCAGAAATTACTTAATTCGGTAAGTGACCTTTCTTCTCAAGATAAAGTGAAGAGACAAGGGGGGACAGGTATGGAATTCAGCTCTCAATTTGTCTTCTTGTACAAACCAGAGTCCCTTAAATATTTTCTGTACGCGGAACTTTCAGACATTTTAAAGTTTCTTACAATTTAAGGATGAAGAGTTGTTACACCTTAACACTTAAAACCAGAATAATTCCAGAATATATTACTGACCTCACAATGCTTAACGCTCACAATGCCAGAGTTTTTATAGTTCTTTTTCTTCTGTCTTTTCTTCTCATTGATGCACTCAAATTCAACCTGCATGAATGCAAACAAATGCAACAAAAATATTATATTATCATTTATGCAACAAGTTTAATAATCTTTTATTTCAGGACTGACACTTTGGGCTTATATTAAAAATGAAGTTCATTTCATAATCCAGCAAAATTAAACCCAGCCTGCCCAATGCCAGCAATTAAAAAACATATTCTCAAGATAGAAATCCTCTCTTACCCAAAAGTCTACAAACACATTTGTTTTGACAAATGTATTTCAAACAGAGAAAGAAATTCTGTACCATTCTCCCTCCGAGGATTCTGCTAACAGCTCTCTTTTTGGTAAAGACATAGCAATTCAAACAAAGCATCAGTGTTTCCAGAAGCTGTGGCTGGGATTATTATTATTTTTATTATTTAATATGAATGTAACACTCAAAATATTAGGAAAGTACAAGCATGCACTCTTGTTCATAGATCCCAGTATTTTTAATGCAGAAATAGTTTTGGAGTTTTTACAGGTCTAAAGGAAAATGTGGTAAAACATCTTGATATCACACATATCCATAAAACAAATACTTTTATGTTATATTTACTATGCCAACTTTTGTCTTCAACCCTGCAAACTCTGCCTATTAAAAGGTTTGGAAACTATTATAGTCCATAAAATCAGGAAGGGTAGTATCACTTTAGAAAAAAAGCCACCTAATGTAACATAGCTGCATTTTTGTGCACTGTTGTAAATACTGAATTTTCTCATATTCACTGAAGTATACATAATAGTTAATAAGTGCCACATTTTAAAATAAATGATTAAATAATATTTGAAAAAATACTACCAGTTTCGGTCTTTTAGCTGTAGTTAAATTTGTGCTGCATTCTGTCTTTTGACAATCCAAATTTTTTTATTTCTGTATTTTTATGATTAGTGAATTTTTTTTGTGCTGATGGTGAGACATTTAGACACATAATAATAAACTGTAACCACAACACTAATCCTAGGAAAATGGATGAACAATGTAAATGCTGTTTCAGCCTCAACAACAATAGCAATGTCAAGGCGTGGCCTAGCCCAACTTGGAGGTCACCCATGGCCAGGTGACCCAGGTTTTGCTGCAATATGAATGAAACAGCTTATCAAGAACACCCAGGCAGCTTAGACTGTGTAACACTTACAGGTGATGACCGAGATGCTTCCTTCAGTTTTGACATCGTTGTTTGAAAACTTCCTATGAGATCATGAGACCCATCCCCATCATAGTCATAGCACTCAACCTAAAATGCAGCATTACTTAGCATTAGTAACAGAAATGGCCCTAAAAAACCAATGAACACTGAAATGGCAAACCTGAACATCCCAATCCCTGTATCTTTTATATCACAGAGTTTTTCTTGCACTGAAGTTTTAGAACTGCATAGGGTTGCACTTAAAAAACATTAAAATTGGGTAGATGCCAATACACTCAGTCTTGAATCTAATCTTCTACTCAAGTGAAGGAGAGATGAGAATACTAAGTAGTGTCAGGTCTTACATGAGCAAGTAACATCAATTATATTGAAGAACTATGTTTTGAGAGTGATGGGGTGTTGGGAAGAGTAGGAAAACAACACAGGGTTTTTTACATTCATCATGAATCTGAGCATCCAGCTAAAAATTTAGTAAATCAGTTATGTAAGCCATCACAAGAGTTTTAGTAACACTTTTATGTTACTTCATTAATCTTCAAAATAACACAGAATTCATAAACATATGAAGGTTCAACCCTGAAGCTAGAAACAATAAATGAATTTTTATTTTTTAAGATTAGAAAACTTAAGCAGTGGATCTGTTAAACTTTGATCTACACTTCATGGATCTGAATGTCAACTAAAAATCTCTTTTCTTACAGTGAGAGTTGAATGATAAGCTTTATTATTTAATCAATGCACTCTTCTAACAGCCCAATCTGCCAAACAAGGCAGAAGTGAAAAACAGTTTGTTTTTTTCTCTTTGAAAATGTGATCAATGTACCTTTCTACATAAAAAGCTGGTTATTTATCTATAAAAGCTTATGTTAATTTCATCCACTTCTGATATTTTATTTCAGTTCAGCAACACAGACATGAGAGCTAACTTTAATAAAAACATACGAAAATAATTTAATAGTGATGATGATAAATAGAAACAATAATAAATCAAGAGTCAAGTAGGTATCCCACATTACTTGGAATCAAAATGCAAGCTTCAACAAAAATGTTCAGAGTATGTATGGCTTAAACTGAATAGCTATTTGCATGTCCATCTTTCAAGTCTAAAAATATTGTAACTTACATTCAAGAATCAATTTAACTGATTACTTGAGCATTTCAGATAGAAATAAAAAAGCAAAACAAACAACTTCAACACACACTTGAGCTTCTGAAAGAAATTAAATTTCTGACAACAAACAGGAATATTGAAGCACAAAACATAATTTGTAGATTGGGAGTTCTACTGCACAGAACATACCTCTATCTTGCAGTTTGCACTACTACAACATTTTGAATTCACTAATAAATAAAAAAATGCATGCACATGCACTGAACAGCACCTTAAATTATACAAGCAGCCAAAGAACCAACAGGCTAATTAATGTTCACGGCAAATGCTATGTAAATTCTTCTGAATGCCATAAATTATGCCAATCAAATACTCAGCAAAGTGCTTCAGTAACTGAAATTTAAAATGTAACATATTTCCTGACCCAATAGTTCTGATACCTGCTAGCACAGTTGGTAAATATATCTCCTTTTTATTTCAAAGGCATAAAAATTTGTCTTGCTTGATATGTTTGACCCATTTAAGCCAATTTTTAATATTTATTACAGACAAGAGAGAAGCATTTCCTTTCTTTCCATATATGCCCTCCTGGACATGCAATAGCAGTAGGGAACAATGTGATTGAACATATTTTTCCCAGCAGAATTAGGCATGCATGCTCCAGATGAAAGACTCACATTTGAGACACAGAAAAACTTCACTGACTGCAAACACACTCACATGAAAGATAATCATGAATCCAGAAGATAAAGGATCAACTTGGTTTGTGCACTGCTGGACGTACACAAACTAAGCCTTTCAAGAGGTGAAAAGCCACTCATAGAAAAATTGCTGGTTTTACTTACTATGCCAAACAGCCCATTACACATGCAACTGTATGCATATAAAAGTGTTAAAGGCATTGTTTAATCTTTCAATAACATTCCATAATACAATCCTGACTACATTCTAATGTTTGAAGTGATAGATCCTGCATTTCTAAGTTAAGGCATAATCAAACTGCCTGTCTGCAAGTCTATAACTATTCCATGTCAAGTCTATTTCATATGGATATAAACCTGCACTTCCCAGGTAAGATTTCAAAAAACAGATGACAGAGCTGAGAGTAACTCTACACAGATACATTTAGATCAATGGTCTATAGCTTTAGTATGGCTGTTTACTGAAAAGGAGAAATATATTTATAGTATATGGAGATGTAAGAGCTATCACAGCTGTTTTGGGGACAAGAGGAGCAGAAAGGAATGAGATGGAAAAAACATAGAAGCAGCAAGGGAAGAAGGTTCTGGGCTTGTAAAGTTGTTCATTAGTCTCCTCTATAAATATGTATTTAAATCCATTCAGGTGCTGGTAACACCCAGATCCCCGTGGCTGTTAAGGATTTTCCAGGACTGCCTCAAGCCATATGACTAATACCCATTACATGCAAATCATGCTCTAAGTTTCCCTTCCCAGAGGAAGAACATCAAATACAGAAGTTTGCTGCATTTGGGTTTTCAGATTTCTTTTTCAAATGCTAAAATACCATGTTTCTAACATGATCATAATAGCTTATAAAATGGCATTTCAATTGGCTGTTTAGCTTCAGTTCCACCCCTAAAGATAATTCCTGAAGAAAAATATTCACTAGTTAAACACAATTTATTCTAGATAAAATTGGAAAATAGAAAACATTAAAACCCTGGTAGAACTATTACTTCACAGGTTTGATTAACTTTCTGACAGAAAATTCAGTTTTATATAAAGAGAAAAAGCTGCAAAAACTGATATTCACAAGTTCTAGCTGACACACATCTGTTAGCTAGTATATTAAGTGTAATTTATTTTATCAGGCAGTATATTAAAAATTTCATTAATGTTACCTGTTGCACCAAT
Organism: Zonotrichia albicollis; assembly: GCF_047830755.1. Taxonomy (NCBI): domain Eukaryota; kingdom Metazoa; phylum Chordata; class Aves; order Passeriformes; family Passerellidae; genus Zonotrichia; species Zonotrichia albicollis. The sequence continues at coordinate 136,713,303 of NC_133819.1, forward strand.
AACAAAGTATTACAAGATCCATCACATAGAACAAAACATTCTAGCCTTTAACATGCTTCTTTCAGTGCACAGTATCTTTAATACCACCAGTATTAGCTAATGCTATGTTATAACTGTACAATAAAAATAAGAAGCTGTATTGGACGTTTCAAAGATACTTGTGTTCACCTGGTTTCCCAAACTTGCAAAGACCAGCTTCTACCACACAATACATCACAAATGTGCAGTGTTTTCCTTTTTTCCCCTAAAACGTCTATCTGTGCCTTTCAAATAAGAAACCTAATATTTTCAATTAAAATTTAAAACAAAAAATCTGCAGTAACTAGAATAACACATCTTCCCCTTGTTACATATTTTAACTTTTAATGCATTAATTTATACACACATTTAATATATGTTACCTTGATTGACTTATCCATGTCACTGTAACACAAAGAATTGAGAGAGATTTTAAAGGGCCTCCAAACAGGATTCAGGTTGTTTTTAATAACCTGTTGGGAAAAAAAAGAGGCAGAACACCATTGTTCACAGGGGTGGAAAGAGGCAATCATAATGGGTCATACCTTCATGCCATGATTTTTGTGTGCAAAGAGCAATTGACTAATGTTGCTGTCAATGCACTCCAAATCCCAATACACAGGATATAAATCAAGCTTAACATGCATGTTCAAAAAGAGATTAGTCTCTTTCAGCTCCGTTTTTTGCTAGACTTCACTATCACCTACTTATACTTTTCAGCTACTGCACTGTAAAAAGTTCAATTATCATTACAGAAATAAGATACTGGTCGCTTTCTTTTAATAAGCACACATATATATACACACATATAAAGCCATGCATTACCAAAAATGTGTGTAAAAATATTACATTGCAATTTCTGAATACATCAGTGCTTCAGAGATTACAACTCACTCCCACATATTATTTATTCTGAAATGTCATTTATGGAAATATGCCCTCAAGAAATTCATGGTGTAGTAAAGTAAGAACAGTGTATGAGGATAAAAGGCCTCTCAAGTTAAACACTTAAGTGTTATTTACAGATAATACTCAAAGATCTTCAAAATTTGTCTTTACCTGTAAATATATCCAATACACCAAACAATGATCTTACAAAAGTACAAGAAAGTACACATAATATGTGCTACTTAATTAATAACACCTTACAATAGTACGGTGTTATTAGGAGTGTAGGAGTGTTGTGAAAAATCTCTCTTGAAAACGAAACCAAGAAAAACAGTAGCTAGAAAAAAGAGCGTTTTTATAAGCAGTAACATAAAGAACTAATCCACAAGACATTTCTAGGGTGAAACAACAAATTCTGGATTTATTCCTAAAGTTGATAACTGAAATCATAATAGAAAAGATGCACCTTAAGCAGAAGAGTCACCTCATAGAGAAACTGTAAGTCTGACAAAAAGGATTTATAGTTCTTCAACGTCCATACTTCACAACGAATACAGTCACCACTTCCTATGGGTACAGCACCTCAGCTGTAATGGGCCCCTGAGCTGCCAGGGCAGTGAGACATTCTGAAATGACTCTCAGCCTGTCAGTTGCTGTCAGAGGAGCCCTACCCCTCCTCCTGGGTGAAAGGCTGCTGCTGCTCAAGCACGTTTCCCCTCACTCTGCATTCTCCTTGGCTTGCCCTTGCTATGCAAGCATTTAGCATCATTACTTTCACTAGTAAAAGGTACAGCCAGGTGACACGTTCCTAAGAACAGCACAGTCAGGAATGCCCAAGTCCTACCCCAGCACTTGGTAGAACTAAGTAAATGTTTCTGAGTATGCAGTTCTTTTTCAAAATATTTCTTTTCTCCTAGATTGCTGAAAGTTAGAGGGGAAAAAAAAAAGTGTTTTCTTCCCAAACAGAATGGCATATATCGAAATCAGCATAAAGAGAATAAGGTAGATTTCCCAGAAAAGTCAATGGAAGAGATGATGCAATTTCTAACTAGTCTGCACATCAACTCCAGGACAGTCAATTTTTTTGTAAGGCATTTTATATCTAGTGCTGTGACACACTGGAAATTAAATAACCTTAACCTCTTTGTTGTTAACTGAAAATATCCTACCTCTGTTCTGTGAACCATCACCCAGTTTCCATCTCCAGTCTGCTTGTGGAATTCCAGATAAGGATCTGACTTTCCAAAAAAATCCTGTATTTAAATAACATGCAATTATTTCAGAACAGCCTTTAGAGTGAATATCATTAAATTCCAGTTAACACACACTTAGATTAACAAAAAGTAAATCCGGGGAACAAAAGCTTTAGATGATGAAATGCAAATCTGATTATATTACCACCTGTGAAAGAGGAAAAGAAAGTGGTGAATGTCCACACAACACCTGACAGTTCAAGCAAAATACTTATACCTATAAGTACTACAGTGGATAGACAGGAAACTAAGGAGTTAAAAAAATATGAAATCAAAAGGTAAAAATAGAAACATTTTTCTAATTTTATTTTTTAAAGTCTCTCAATAACCAGCTCTATAGTAAACATAAATTCATACACACCAAGTACACGCTTCACTATTTATTTCAGAGAGGTAATGGGCAACCATTTACATATCCATTGAAACCAATGGATATAGAAAACTCCCTTTTATTTATGAATAAATGTAAAGATTTACATTTAAACGACATTACATGTTGCTCACAGACTACCCCTGAAATGCATTTATCTTACTTAGAAATACATTACAATTCATTTCAAAACAGTCAATGAAGTTACTCTGCAGGAATCTTACTTCAATTTCTTCTTTAGTATAAGTAAAATCTTAATGGATTTTATTTTATAAGCAAAAAAGAGAAAGAATACTCAAATGTTTCCCGCTTTGACAAGACTCTGATTTACTACTTTATCAGAGAAACAGCAATCACTTAAATACCTTATTGTCCAGTTTCCTTGCTTCTAATTCCAATACAACCACCCTGTTATCCTTCACTTCTTCTGCTGTAATCTAGGTAGGCAAACAAAATATGTCAGTTTACTCATATTCACACAATTCCTATGACGTGCCCATTAAAAAAGCCTCCGTGTTTTCTCACAAGTGAAGCATTAAAAAATGGGGGGGGAGGAGAGGAACAATTTGATTTGACATTGGGATTCCATTTCATCTATTTGCCATAAATGATGGCACTGACAAAGATATGGCCCAACCAGAAGCCCATTGGATGCCCTCCTGATGTTTGCAAAGGGACTTACAATTCAGAAGGCAGGCTGCTATTTAATGGCAAAGATAGATTAGTGGAGGAAAAAACTATGCTTTACAGCATTATAGAATAGACTCAATGTATTCAAGCCACTAACTAAAAATAAAACCCAGAAACAATTAAGGATGAACTCTGAAGACATTTATTTCTTAACTCTCTTACCGTAATGCTTCCTCTTCCAGCAGGTTTGCCATTTTTAAGTACTAATGGTTTTGTCAGAGTCCTGCTAGAAACTACCTGCCAAGACAAAAATTGAGTATCACACATTATTAAAACAATTTAATAGATTTTCAAAGGAATTAAATGAGTTAGTGAGGTATTTTCATTTTAGTAATTTTCCTCTTTGTGAAGATGACAGCATTGCATTTACTTACCATAATCTTCTATAAATAAATAGGTTATACTTTATTCATTTCAAAATTTTAAAACACACATGCAGATGAACATATGCAGAGCTTCAGAAGTAGTAAGAATTAAAATGTTTTCTAGTAACATGACACACATTCATGGACAAAGATAATACCTTAGGTTCCAATGTCAAATTGTTCTTTAGGTTCTCCATACATACCTTTAAAATGCATGCAAGGCATATTTCATAAATGGATGCAGGAAATAAATTTATAAACACAATGCCTGTCACTCAAAAAAATCATCAGCCTTCCCCTGCACAGTTTCCACCTGATTTTATTTTACCCTATTCAGGCAATGCTTCCTCAGAAGTGTGTCTACTCCTCCTTTACCTTGAGAATGAATTATTAATTATTAATTGACATTGAATTTCAGTTCACAATGCCTCTTTATTTTAAGTGCATTATAAGGATAAATGCTTAAGACACAGGGGAAGAAAAATCCTAAGACAACTCTTTTGAGAAGTGCCTTTGAAGGATCTATTCAAAAGAACAAGTTTAAAAGAAGCTGCCCAATTGTCATAGCATCAATAGCAGAATATGAGTGGGAAATAGAAGTAAATCTACAGCTGGCAGAACTAGGATCATTGCTTGCATCGAGTGGAAGGCAGATTACAAGGATAACATGGCCTTTGTGAGCACTCATACGTTGTTCTACACTGATTCTCCTTTTTGGGAGCATAAAAATAGGAATTTGTGTATTAGAGTAAATAAATAGCAATTACTACAACTTTGTGCTCATTGAAAGCCCACTTACTTTTAGCTAGCAATCCAACAGTCACCTAGAGCACATTTCAGGGCATCATCTCAAGACCTTTTGCAAATAAAATGCATATACACTGAACTGAGACTTGAAAAGTCAAATGAAGAGCATCCTATTCAACTTAAGAGTACTCCAACTACACAAGAACATAGTGATAAACTCAAGGTAAAAGTGGCTAATGATTTTCAGTAACTTAATTCTAAGAGAAATCATCTGCATGCTTACCTGTCCCAGCGTACACTCTAATTCTCCTAAGAAGTCATCATCACTCAGATCATAGGTTTTGTTATCAATGTCATATATTCCAAACTTAAGTTTCTGAACAAGCTCAAAATAATAATCAATTAAGAATTTCTTGGAAAACTTTGGGTTCAAGGAATTCTTAACTCTTTCTGTGCGATCAACCTGAAATTAGAAAGATACCACTTTATCCAGTATTTAATAAACTGAACAAGCAAGAAAATCAAATATGGTATTATTAAATATATTCAAAAGTTCTTAAAGTACAAAGGAGTATCTTCCTATAAACGTTTCATTAAATATAAGTTATATTACAAAATTTTATATGTATACATTATATTTCAAAATCCACTGCCCTAAGTTAGGGATACTTGACCTATTTTTCATCACTCCCTCTAAGGTGGGACCTATTCCTGCACAGGAAAGACCAACATAAAATCTAGTATTGTCAAATCCAGGATGAGATCCCAGTTTTGGAATACTGTATTTATAAAAGCACATTAAATCTCTTAGAAAGCTTCTTGTGTTGGTCCACATATGGCTGGGGAACAGTGCTAAAAATCAGACAGTTTAAGTATTTAACAGCAAATGATTATTCATGTGCTGCCCATGTAACTATTTGTTGTGGTTTGACATAGCTTGGTTTTTAGTTAAGGGAAAAATCCAAACCTACTGGACTATTAGAGTTACCATCTAATAAAAAGTACTCAAAAGTGCTGGTACAAAATTAAAATATTTTAATGAAACCATATGCTGTAATGTTTTAAAAGGTCCAGCAAGCAGATTTGTGAGAAGCATCAGGATGTACCTCATACCACTGCTGACCACTTGTGTTCTGGAGAAGCACACACAGAGGGTCTGACTTGGAGCCAACATCTTTATCCAAGAGATCGGTGCAGGAAATAGTCAGCTCCACCTTTGTCACACACTGCGCCGCCATTTGTTACACTAGAAAGCAGCAACAGAACTCATCATTAAAATGGACTAAAAAGCAAACAATAGGATTGTCACAAGGCATTAACTCTCTAACTGATCACAAGTTAGCTTGTCAAAAGTGATAATTTGAGGTTACAAATGCAAATTTTAAAATTTATGATGTACCAACATTATTATATCATTATTACTGCCACACTCTTGTTTTTTTCCACACATGTATAAAAGTTAATTTCAAAATCTGCTCATAACAAACAAGATCAGGTTTCTAAGACTGCCCAAAGAACCAAATGAAAAATGGGATATACCTCAAAGAAGGCACAGTGGTTTGAATTGCTGACAATAAAACTTCAGAAGCTTTAAATGAAATTTAAAAGTCCACATGAATGCCAGTATCTTAGAGATATTATTAATAATTCCATTAATAGGGAAAACACATTGTATTGTATACCCCTCTACCAAATCTTTGTAACAAAGTGCTGAAACCATAAGCATGGCAGAGCTGGAAAAGTAATTTAAGCAGGTAACAGGTTATCTTGCTCTAGTAAATCTAAAAAAAACAACTACAAATTTTAATAATAAACACTTTGATGTCAAGTAAAAGCAGAGAAATTGGGGGAACTGTTCTTTCTGAAGATCCATTAAAAAAAAAAGAATAACTGAAAGCATTTTTACATTTTCTCTTTGAGTACCTCCATCACTGTCCACTGGACAATGTCCACTAAGACCAATACATATTACAAACCTACAGAAAAACTTGATTATCAGTTATGAAACCCACATTGGCATAACATGCATTTGCAAGTCCAAGAAGGTCTGAGCACCAGATTATTTTCTATAGATATACATATATATAAAAATCTCCATAATGATACACTTCAAGGATAGAGTTGATAATTTCCATCAACTCTTAGGGAAGTAAATCTCTACAGTACAATTGTCCTTGACTCAGAGACTAAAACTTCCAAATCTTTCCACAAGCAGCCTATCCTGAAAGCTCCCAAGCCTCTTTAGTTTCAGGTTTGCCTTTTTTCCAGTAAATCCACAGTCTAGACCAAGTATCCCTCTGGATTAATTTATCTTAGAAATGCATGAGACACCAAAGAGAACAAGGCAGAAGGAAAGGCATCTGCTTCTATCTGGTCAGTGCCCTAGCAACATACATATTCATATTTGAATATGAAACTGTACTTAACCCAACCCAGCTCTATTCCTTTCACTGTATTCTTAAGACTTTTCATGAAAGGGAGTGATTTTTTAGAGGAAAAAGGGAATAGGAACATGGAAAAAGCAAAGAAGAAACTGAAAATAGAAGAAAGAAAACGTTGTGGGGTCTGCGGAAATTTTCCTCAGGCTTCTTCTATTCCACTAGGGCACAATTCACGTCTCATCTTCATTTTGCTATCTCAGCGTTGAACCTTTTGGACACTGAAGTACATACAAATTACCTGTAAGAGAAACACTCAAACATCCATATTTTAAGAAGCATGTCAGATTCCTAGAAGTCCTGATGCACCTCCCAAAACCTAAATGTGATTTCTTCCTTGAGTATCTTTTTGTTCCCCTGACTTTCATCAAGTTTAATTCATTGACCTTGAGGAAAAAAGAGTGAAGGTCTAAGTACTAAAATAATTTTTAGACCAATGGTTTTAAGGCTTAGAAAGCACACCTCTTAAAAGCAGTCTGCCCCTTTATTCCTAGTTCTCTTTTTATACTGGTATTTTCCACTCCCTATTGCTTTCCTGGCTGCCAGACCAAGCTCATTAACAGTCAGTGCCTTTCCCACAGAATCCAGTGCAGACCAGTACATGACCCCTCAATGACAGATTTCAGAAAAACAAATTTCTGCTGACAAGATGATGCTCTAACTCTCACTGACACTGCAACAGCAAGTAGAAAGGGTTTGCATGAAATGAAACAGAATTTAAACTTGAACTGAGATGCATTTTCAAACCAATCTAAATTTTCTTGCTTCAACTTGTCTGAAAATCCTCATTATTAAGAGTTCTTGAAAGCACCTAATTCTTTTGTCAAGGTAATATTTCGAAAATCACTGGTAAATGGACAGCATTGAGTCAACCTAAAAATATGGTCAGCTTTTTCCTCTTTGTCTGTGTGTGTACTCACACTTCTTGTACAACTCAAGTACTTTTCACATGGACACATCAATTCTGTTACTTCCTCTCCTCCTCCATGTCACCAACTCTCCCACTATGCATTTAATGCAGGAAAAGAGAAGATTAAGAAAGAGGTGCTGTGCAAAAAGCATCCTTTAGCATAGAGAAGGGAAAAATAAAAAGGCTGATTCCCTTCCCTGAAATGGAAATGCTCATTTGAGATGCAACAATTGTGTCCACATTAGATAAAAAGACAACTTGTAACAAGAACATACATTTATTTAAGTGGAAGACACTTAAACTTCAGATAAAGAGTAAAACTTCACAAATCACAAGACAGTCCTTTAATCTTTACTGTTTCCAGTTTTGAAAAATCCAAAATGAAAAATAATGCAAGGCATTTTTCTAAGAAGTTTTGAGACTATTAGGAATATATAGTTGTATAATAGGTTGAAGAGGTCTGTAATACAAATACATTTCCAGAAATAATTTTGCTATTTTACTAAATACTAAAAAGAATGTTTCTCCATAAAAACGGATACATTTTACTGCAAATAGTTATACTGATTTTCAGTAACATTAAAAATGTTAAAAGTTAGTAAAATACTTACTAGCAAGAAAAAGTCATGTCTCATTAACCTAAAGGAGTATTTAAGCTAATGAAACTTAGTAAATAAGATACTTCTCTTACTGCATGCCACACCTTACAGAATTTGCAGAGGGTACACATGCTTCACATGTGTGAAGTCAGGACTCTTTCAACCAGCACTACCTGGTAGGGTTCTGCTCAAGCTGCACAAATCCTCATCGTCCCAAATGCATGAAAGGAAGAATTACACCAGATCCACCCAATTCTCCTCACTTCAAAAAGCCCATGTTAGCTGAAAAGTTCCCAAGGTTTGAGAGGTGGATGGTAGGGTTATTTAAGATGATAACCATCCTCAAGGATCAGCCACTGCCAGGTAAGCAAGCAATCTCTTCTTGAGGATTTGATGTAATAAAGTCTGGCAAATTGCCATATTTTCAGGATGGTAAAAATAAACTGTGGGTGCATTACCTCTTGAAATACCATTCTACAGCACATCTAGTAGGCAAACCAAATATAAAATATTCTATCTACATGACCAGATTACTTGAGCATTTGGAATTCTGGAATAATTTAACGTGGACAGATTATATTGTTCAGACTATGGTAGGATAAGTCTCAACTGCCACTAAGTTTTAACACATAACAAGAGATTTAGTTCTTTAATTAGTAAGTGTTATTAAAGTAGCTGTGCTCCACGTTGGTCATATTTAATTAAAACCTTTGCTTTTCTCAAGCTATCAACTTGCCCTCCATACTATAAAGGGAGGCAAAGCACATCAGAATGTGTGCAGGTGATAGCTCCATCATCCATTTTATTGAAATAGCTTTCATAATTGCAGAAGCCAGGCTTTAAAAAGTGTATCTGAACAGGAAAAGACTGAAAAATACTATATATAACGTACATCTGAACTGCAGTGATGTACAGTCACAAGGGACCCTCTGCCATGTCTAGGCTGCTCGAGAGCATGATTAGGTCAACTAAGAATATGACAAGTTTTTCTGCTTGAGCTGTAACTATCAAAGGAAAAATCCAAGTCAAGGACTAGTCTTGTCTTGCAGTTTTATAGATCAGAATGTTCTTTGAACTGCAGTGATGATTCTAATGAAGATAAGTGGTACACATCAAACAACTGAGACATTGTCTTTTTTCCAACAGAAACTGCAAACATGGCATTCTACCTGGAAAGGAACAGATCTATTATCAGAATGATCTATCTAGCAGCTCAGTTGGGAACTGCTAGACTGCAGCAATCCTCTCTGTGCTGCAGTGTCAGAGGACAGTATTGGCTTGCCCAGACAACCTTGCAGAGCATTACAATGACATGTTCCCAATTATAGGTGCATCCAGTCTGACAAGCAGAGATACCCAACTAAAAGACAGAAAAACTAATGAAGTGGGTTTGGCATCACTGTCTTTAGTCACAAGTCTCAAACCTGTTCTGATGAAAATTATTGCTGTCATTGAACATTTCCTAGCTCCTGTGAACTGCTAATGTCATCAGATCAAAAATCTGTAATTTTTAGATATCTCAAATGAACACAGAATGGCCATGAGAAACTTACAAATGAAGTCTATTCCTGATCAGCTAATCTTCTTGCCACAATGCTACACCTAAGCATTTTATGTCAGCTGTGTGCCAAACTGAAAAAGGCAGAAAATGCTATGTCTGCTGCAAGAAGCTGACAATGAAATTATGACAAATGGATGCTTCCTCTCGCTGATAAGTCTGGTAGCAACACAATTGCTAGTGATCTTGGGCTACATGCACATAAATATATATTTTTAAAATCTCAAGGTAACCATTCAGTTTTTAAGGAAACAGAGTGCTTCACAGGAAACAGACATTTCATATGAGGTTACAAAAGCTAAGACTGTTTCACAACCTAATTTCATCACCACATTTGAAAAAAATCCCCAAAAAACAGCTTCTCTAAAAATCCTACCTCCAAATTGGAATTATGACTCCTCTTTTCAGTTTGTTAACAAGCAATACAGGTGGAAAAATTGTCCAGCTGATGTGCTGGCAAGCTAAGTACTAGAAGCAGCTTGAGTAATTCTGAATTTGAAGAATCACACAAAATCTTGAGTGTAAGCTTTATCTTCTACTAGAACTGATACAGCTATCACTTCCTGAGTGATAGCTCAGGAAATATGTATGAGGTTCACTAACATCAAGTGCTGCATCCTGCATTTGGGTCGCAATAACCCCATGAAGCACCACAGGCTTGGGAAAGACTGGCTCAAAATCTGCCCAGTGGAAAAGGACTTGGGCATACTGGTCAACAGCTGGCTGAACATGAGCCAGTGTGTGTCCAGATGGCCAAGAAGCCCAAAGGTATCTTGGCTTGTAGCAAAACAAGAGTGGCCAGCAGGACAAGGACTGTAATTCTGCAGTTGCTCCACTGCACTTGGAACTGGTGAGGCCACACCTCAAATCCTGTGTCCAGTACTGGCTCCCTCAGTTCAGGAAGGACATTGAGGTGCTGGAGCATGTCAGAGAAGGGCAACAGAACTAGTGAAAGGTCTAAAGAGTATGTCCTATGTCAAATGGCTGAAGAAGAAGCTGAGGGTGTTGAGAAAAGGAGGCTCAGGGATGATGTTATTGCTCTGTACAACTCCTGAAAGGAGGCTGTGGCCAGGTGGGGGTTGCCTCCTCCAAAGCAACAAGTGACATGATAAGAGAACATAACCTCAAGCTGTGCCAGGGGAGGTTCAGGTTGGACATCAGGCAGAATTTCTCCATGGGAAGTGTTGATTAAGCATTGGAATGGAGTGCCCAGTGAGATGGTGGAGTCACCACTCTCAGAGATGCTCAAGAAGCATCTCATTGCAGCACTTAGTGCTATGGTCTAGTTCACAAGACACTAGGTCACACGTTGGACTTGATGATCTTGGAGGTGTTTTTCAACCTAAATGACTCCATGATTATCATATTCACAATTTCGTATAAAGGAGGGAATTAGAGCATTCTGAACTAAACAAGTAAGATCAGGCTGATAAAACCCTAATGACGACACTACTAACTTTACTGGGGACTATGCCAATCAAAAACACAAGATAATACTTAAGAAATCTGAGATATATGCATACATGAGAATGGAAGCATAGTTTTCTGTATGGGAAATGAATCACCTATTTATACAAGCTTTATGATGCTCTATTGGATTGGTAGCACACTGGTATAACAAGTTAGACAACTATTTGCAGGTTGTTTCCGTATATAAAAATCTATCAGTAAGTTACATTGTCAAAAAACAAGTTTAGAATTCTATTTTGAAATAAAAAATCCACTGCAAAGAAATTATTAATTTGACTTAAAGGACACCTGCTTACAAAATTACTTCAAAACAAGATATTTATTTCTAAATATCTTTCTGTTGGTCTTTTTTTATATATTTTATTTTTTTAATCCTGCATTCATGTGTTTTCCCTTTAGGCACATCTTTAAGGCTTAGTTCTTCCAAGCATCTTCCTCACACAAAAGGATTTAGGTGATGTTTCAAGTGAGCTAAACTGTAAAAGGTAATATTGTGCCTTGAACAAGAAGATTAAGAAATACAGATCTCCCAACTTCAAAATTCAATTATTTTAAGCATACAGCAGCAACCAGAGGAACACATGTTCCTTGATTATATGTTTATATACTTTATCAGAGTATACCAATTATTTCATGTAAAGCCATCCATCAACTATGCAATGTGAATACTATCTTAAATTGTGTGTTCTTCATTGCAATTTCCCTATGTAGAGCCACTGACTAATTGACTACATAATTAGCATTACCCACAAGAAAGAAAAACCTTTATATCACTAAAACTTGCTGTACTGTAGAAACAAGATGCAGGTGAAAACATGCTTTAAACTAATCCTTTTAACAGTTCTTTTCAAGGGATGTTGAGCCTCTTCACTGTCAAAAATATTAGTTCTTAAAAATGAGCTACAGTAACTTACCACAGAAATCTGCCTCCAGGCCTCTCAGCAAAAGGCTAAAGCTTCAAGCAACAGTAGCACTAAAAAGGGAAATGAAATTAAAACCAAGAATTGTTATTCCCACAGATCAAAGTAAGAGGTTTGAGGAACTACGGTTCCTCTTAAAATAAATAACCCATCCAAAAGTTTTATACGTCCACGACAGCAGCACTGTAAGAATTACTCAAGGGTAATTCAGAGCCTTTATTAGAGAATAATATATACTAAATATTATAAAAGTCCAGCAAGAAGAGCCCTTTAAGATTTTAGGAATGAAGACCCAATTACTGGTTTTGTCCTATTCATTTATTTTTTTTTCCAATAAGGTGACAGTGGATTAGAGTAAGTAGATCAAAATCAGTAGCCCTCAACATTGTTTATGCTCTAACCTGTGCATCATTACACAGCTAAAGGATGACAAAGGAAAGCCCACGAAATCAGTATTCCACAGTGGTCCAGCACATCTCAGTATAAACAATAACATTTTGAAACCAACAATCACAAAATTGCACTTCACTGTAGCCCAGAAGCATTTCAAACCTTCCTGTATGGAAACCAAGCGCTCTCCAGTCAGCTGCCCTCCAGCTCTGTATCACAGCAGCCACTGGCACTCAGCATTCCCTGCACCTGGGAGGCAGCAGTCATGCTCTGCACACCCACAGGCAGTGGCTCCTAAGACAGACACACAATAATCATGCTAATTCCTGGAACCATCACATATGCTAACCACTTGCCATGAGGATTTTTTTAAAAACCCTTCTGGGCAGGGGAAGTACCAGAAGCAAACTGAACTAATTCAGCTGCCTCCCAACTGTGCCTTTGATAAAGCACTGAGTGAAAGTGCACTTGATCCATCTACAAGATGGAAAATGGATCTGAAGGGTACAGTCTCCTTCAGTCAGAGAACAAAGTATGGTTCAAATCAGTAAAGACTATTCCTTAAACAGAAGCTTGGATCCAGCAACCAAGCTCCTAAAGTTCCTCTATTCATAAATCTTTCAGACACTTAATAATGCCCTTTCAAAATGTCTGAGCAAAAGCATCTCATCTAAAGCAATATTAAAGATAAATCAAAGAAATCAAATAGAATCAGAGTTAATGGAAAAGACCTTTAAGATTATAAAAAAAACACACCACAATTCTACTTCCTGCCTACTTGCTTGCACAAGCCATACCACACCTTCAAATGTCACGCTAGGAGGGGCCAGTATTAATCTTTGCCTAACTGATCTATGAACAGAAGTAATATTCTTGGGTTTAACAGGAACTAAGATCTACAAATACTAAGTTGATCATATATTACTTATGTTGGAAGAGCATCCTGACTTTCACAGAAAAATAAACAGGAAGGAATAGAAGGTATCTTACTCCCTAACTTCATCCCTGAAGCTATTTCATTCAGGAAACCATGTAATGAAAGCATTTGTTCCTAAATCAAACTAAGGTTAAAAAAAAAATCAAATTCCATCCCATATATGCATACAATTGAGATTTTAGTTTTATTATCCCTAACACTAGGGCTTCCCTTTAGCATTCCATTCTGGAGAAAAAAATTGGCATAAAAGAAGACTGTATGAGCACTGTGGTACCAATTCTGCTACTTTGGATTTCTGGATGACATTTAATTATCGCTTAGTTATTCAGCCTACCAGAAATAGCTTTTTGCTTTTGTTACCTGAACTGAAATTAGTCCGACAGTCACCTACAATGAAACTGTATAGTTTAATTTTAAGACATTTAGCACAAACATACTTATTGCAAAAACACTGTATTCTTCCTAGCACCACAACAGATAAACAAAAGGACCTCTGTTAAAGGACTCCTATAACATCTCTCCTACTTTTTTTTCCTTCAAATGCTTTTTGGTATTCTGCATGCACTTCAAAACATCTTTCCTCTTCGAGTATGCCTACATAAAGTTACAATTTAAAGCTCCAGCTGCAGGGGAAAAAACTGCTGTGATTAAGTTTGACTATTGTTTTACTTTTACTAAACAAACTTTTGGCACCAGGACAGAAATATCTTTAACTCGAACCTTCAGGGACATAACCCTCCGGGAAAATAAATACAAGTGTTGGAGGCAGGGCAATACATATTACTTTGAGGATACCTAATGTACTTTGAAGATAGGAGTATGTAAGGAAAAGTGAAGAGGTTTCACATTTTAAAACTTTTCCCTAGTGGAAGAGTAAGTTATGACAACATGAACATTATCTAAGATTTGTCTTGTATATATTATGCAACTACAGTGAAGAAAGAAAACAACCACCCACTCAAACCAGCAGCTCAGAAAGAACAGCATGCGGTTTTCAGGAACGATGCTGACTCTCGAAAACCTCCTCTCCCAGAGGTAAGGGCGCTTTTCAGAGCGGCGTTTACACCGCCACAGAGACCAGCACTACAGACTCAAACCTTCAGGCCCACAGCTTTAACTTCACTGAGTCCCAGCTCCTCGGGACGGGGACGGGGCAGCGATTCCTTGATCCCGCAGCAGCCGCAGCTGGCAGCGCGCTCCGCTCCCCCCGCAGGAAGCGGGGCCGCAGCTGCGGGGACGCTTCACGCGAGGAAGGGCGAGGATAGCCCGGAGCCCTGCCCGGCCGTCCCAGCCCTGCGCGGGTCCCACTAGACGGGGCAGAGGGGCCAAGAGCTCAAGCCCCGCGGGACACGGCGGCCCAAGGGCACGGCCGGCTCCACCCTCACCTGCAGCGCGGCGCCTCCGGACCCCCGACCCGCGGCGGCCACACCCGCGCAGCCGGACACGCCCCGCCCCGGGGCGCAGGCGCAGAGCCCCCGCGCGCGCCCCCCCGCCCCGGCCGGACTAGCGGCCGCTCGGGCCTGGCGTGGCTCGGGGCCCGGCCGCGCAATGTCCGGCCCGCGGCACGGCGGGCTGCCCGGCAGGGCCGGCGGCCCTTGCCCCTGTGTGTCCCCGAGCCCGGGCAGGGCCGCGGGGCGGAGCGGCTCCTTCGCAGGCGGGGGGCGGTGCTGGCAGCGGCGATGGCGGCGCTCATGGCGGCGCTGGCGCGGCCCTTCCGCCGTGGCCCCGCCGGCCTGGGGACAGCGCTCCGGCGAGAGGCGATGGGCGGCCCCCGCGGCCGGGGGACTCAGGTAGCCGGGGTGCCGCTCGATGCGGGGAGCGCGGCCGCTTCCAGGGACTGCTTGGAATGCGCTGCCCGGGGACTGGGGAGTCACCGAGCTTGGAGGTGTTTTGGGGAAGACCGGACATGGTGCTCAGTGCCGGGCTGTATTTGGCGTGGTGGGGTTCGCTCGGAGGTTGGACTCGGTGATCTCAGAGGCCTCTTCCAGCCTAATTCACTCCGATTCCCACGGGTGTCGCCGCCGCTCGCCCCCGCGGGGCCGCTCCGCCGGCAGGAGGGAGGCGGGCGGAGGCTCCGGCACCGCGGGGCGTAGCGAGGGAATGGTTTGTTTGTGCGAGAGCAGCCCTGGCCTCGTTTGAGCAGTGCGCATTTGATTTTTGCTTCAAACCTTGTGTTTGCTCCGTACTCACGGTTTATGTCCAGTCTAGTGCTCTGTTCGTTTTCAGGCGTAATCGTGAGCTTCTGGTGAATATGCTTCAAATCCTTGCTTGATTAAGTGACATTTTGTATTATGAAGATTTTTTTTTTTAATTGTAAAGTCTTTTTTTTTTTTTGCTCAGAATCTGAGATATAACCCGTGATACAGACAAGAAAAACCTTTTTTGACTCGGAGTGATAATGTTCATTAATATCTATTTTATGATCCTACACAGGTGCTTAGGAAAAACCTTCAGAGAGGAGTTGTGCTTTCAACTGGCTCCTTTTTGGTTTATGAAGCTCATAAACTGATTTCTGGCTTTGCTGAGGTTCATGCAAGCTTCAAAGGTAATATTTTCTAATTTTGAAGTATATTGGGTATTCTGATATGAAACTTAAAATTTTTAGTACCAGAATTATAGAGGAAAATGGTGTAATGCTTTTGATTTTTTCCATTAAAACTGCATGCAGTGTCATTTCATGATAGGATGCTTTTGAGTTGGTTATGGGTGATGTGGTAGCACTTCAACAAGTGATTGTTTCAGGTATAACTGAAAGCAGATTAATAGCTCATCCTGTCAGGGATAGAACACGTGCACAAGGTGGATAATAACTAATTGGTTGCCCAATCTTTAATTACTGTTATTTACTCTTACTTTAATTAAGTCTTAATGGGCCTGTTAGGAATGCAGAGCAAAACTTAATCTATTTCTAGAAATTTTAGCTAATTGAGATTTTCAATATGAACACTGTGTAATTTCTGTTTAATCTAGTTGAGCAATACCAAGATAGTTCCTCATATAAAATTGAGAAATATCTTCTATTCCCTAACACTAAAACACAGGAAGCAAAGCCTTGCTTTACCGACTAGAAAACAATTTAACAAGTGGTAAAATGTTTTTTTGTATCCTTTGCATAAGAATAGACTCACTGTGGGAAGGACAGTAACAATATCTTAAAAGGGGATATTGTTACAGACTTAAAATTTGCCTGTCTAAATGAGGAATTTCAGAGTAAGCCTGACTGAAAGGAGAATGAGCCTGAACTGGGTGCTTGCTCACTGCATAGATGAGGTAGTAGCCAGTTCAGGTAACCTGTTTCTCTGTGTCTTAAAAAGAGGAAGATCTTAGATGTTTATGCAGAGAGAAATAAAAATTCAGATAATAAATTTTTTAAAGAATAAGGAGCTGTTTTATGTGCAGGAGTATCAGTGAGTAGATCTGAAGTAGCTACTCTACACAATTAAGAAATAATAATAATGAGGAATAAAGAATTCATCATTTCTTATGAGGAACATAAACATAAATAACGTTGCTTAGTTGGTCTTTTCAGTGCTCCCACATGAATCTGACATTTACATTGCCAAGAAAAGCAATGCTAATGGGCTTTCTATACAAGATGTGATAAATATGGTAAAAACAAGGGTAAAACAGAAATACCTGAAAAAAACTCTAAAGTAATAAAAATATAATAATTTGCATAAAACACCTTGTGAGAAATGCATTCAGAAGTTTTGAGTTCTGAGCATTTAGTCTTTAGATATGTTAGTAGTGTTCAGGTCAGCAAGCAAACATAACTATTTTGTGAAGATCATACTGAAGATGTACCATGAAGCTCATTTTGGACTCTGAAATCCAAAGCCCACATAGACCATTATCTTATCTTTGAAAGGGTTGAAAGAAGACATTTAGAGACAGCAAGGTTAAAAATTATCCAAAGTACATTGATTTATATTCTAGAATGTTTTCAAGCTGAAGAGGAGGCTTTTGCGTTCAGTTGCCTTCAGTGTTTTGCTTCTTCTGTAAAGAAAGCTGTGCTGACTTTAAATTGGCTACCATATTTAGTAGCCAACTTGAAAAAGGAAACCTTATAAACATGATTAATTTTTATGAAAGGGGTTAGAACTCATGTTTTGACTTGTAAGTTTGATCATGGACCCAAGAGTAATACCAAGGAGACAATAAGCATAGGTAGGTCTGTAAAAAATTAGACAAGGCTTTTGACTTAACAGGTATTTTTTTAATGCTTTGATGTTGGCAGAAGAGTAAACTTGAAGCTTGTTCTTCTGTACAGTTACATACACAACAAAATTACCCATCCATCTGCTTCCCTTTGGGTATTTCTCCTTCTAATTCTATCCTTCTTCATGCTATAATCCTCTATAGTGTGGTGTTTGATAATTCTGTTTCCTGTATGCTGTTCCAAGTGCTATATTTATTTATATATTATTTATATATTCATGCAGTTGTGGAAATTCTATTTCCCCACCACTGTTGTGTTTCAGAGTATTTTCTGGAAAAAACATAAAAATAATGGAACTTAATTCATAAATTGATATTCTAGAAAGCCAATTCTGATTTTCAAAATTATTTTTGCTATTAGTATCTTAAACACACTGGAGTTGCGGTTGATTGTCTTTTTTGGGGTTGTATTTCGGAAAATCCTGTGGACTTTGGTCAGAAAACCTTTAAGCAATGTTTTGTTTTGGCTTGTGAGTAAATAATAGGACTCACTCAAACTGCAGTAATGTTCTGGCTAAACTGTGGAACCATAAGAAGAATGAGAATGAAGAACATTTTTAAAAGTTGAGGGTTTTTCATTGTTATTGTAAGATTTTAATTCTTTACATATACTAATGAAGGGGCTTTGTTACTCTCAACTCTGTGCTGCACTTGATCTCCTCATCCGTTTTCCATACTTTTTTTTTCTCTTCTACCATTTTCACAAGTTAAAAAATAACTTATTTCTAGTAGACTGATGCACTGAGAAAGACACCTTGGGATGTTAAATCTGTCCAGCAGCCAAAGCTGTCATGCTGAAAGCTGTTGTAGTCTCACTGGAGAGGCACCAGTTGTCTTCCTCATTGTGCATTGTGCATGTTGCTTACTCAATCCTGCTGTGCTTGTAAGTTTGAAGTGATGGCCTAAAAATGAGCTACGTTGTTTTCAGCAGAGTTGTCTTGCTTTAAAATGTTTTGGTGATAATGTCTTAATTAACTACCATTCGTTCTTCTGTTTTCACAATTTTAATTCCTTCATAAGTGCAAGATGTGATTGAACAAGCAGACTACTTGTATGGGAGTGGAGAAACTGAAAAGCTGTATCGGTTGCTGGTTCAGCATAAAAACAGGTACTTCATTGCCTTGGGACATTAGTGTAGCTTCTTTTCTGTGCTCCTCTGTATTAGTTTTTCAGTTGATATACTCATTGTGGAATGCTGGAGAACCTATTTTTCACCCTTAAGTAAGTAGGAAGGAAGGACTTGTGATCTTTTTCCTCCTGATAGAAATATGAATGAAGAAAGAACTGATAGTTCTAGAAGGTGAGGGTTAACATTCAAGTTTTTTAGTCATGGTTGTTCATTACTTTAAGAATCCCTTAGAATACACTGCAAAATTCTGAAAGATATTAAAGTCTCTATTAAATTAGTAAGCCAATGGTAGTTATCTAAAGTATAATGAAGTGTAATCAGTGTTCCAAAGCAGTATGTTAACAAAATGAAACTTAAGATCCATAAGCTTGGACTGTAACCTACAATACACCATTTGGTAAATGATATGAATAAATACTTAAAGGTACAGGTTTGTGTGCTGGTGGTACAGCTAATCTGTGGATTTTTCACTGTTTTTCTAGGAAAAATTCAATAATTGGAATACAATTAGAAGGAAAAAAACCCACATAATAATTTAAGTATTCCAAGTAGACATCAATACAAATCAGCAGACTGCTGGAAAAAATACCATCTAGCTAAGAAGAGAGTAGCCCTCTTTTTCCTTCTGGAGTTTTGAGTGGTACCATTGGGGTTTCTTAAATCTGTCTTTTTTTGGAGAAAACAAAAACCTTTCCTGCAGATGTGTTTGCTTTGCAGACCAAAATGGCAGCCAAAGGTACTGTCAGACAGTCTGTAATAGTGGGCTTTCATTTGCTGTTTGTTACCTTGGAGTTGTCCATAGCATAGCATGACAGATGATTCACTGTTGTCCTATCACCCACTTGAGATATACTTTTAAATATTCCTTTTTTGCTTTGTTTCTCTGATTGCTTTAAAAATTCAGTGTTTCTGTTCCTAACCAGCGATGATGCAGAGTTGTTATGGCGGCTGGCACGGTCATCACGGGATCTGGCTCAGCTTGGTAGTACTTCTGCAGAGGAGAAGAAAAAACTGACGTATGACTCCCTTGAGTATGCAAAAAAGGCACTGGAAAAAAATGAATCAAATTTTGCAGCGCACAAGGTGAGCCTTGCAAAATAACTGAAATCTTGTTGATTTCTGCTTACAGAAAATAGAACAAATGTCATTGTGCTGTTTAAGGAACCTTTAGCATAATTTGGCTTTTCAGTTGAGAATGAATGAGACTTCTAATTCTTCCTGAAGTTTTTGGAAGATCTGAGTTCAGGCTTTTCCAGGTAAACTTCCTCTAGGGAAGCAGAAACTTTCAGTGCAAGACCATGGAAAGAAGTGACTGGTCAGGGTGATAACAGCTGATGAAATCAGCTCCTCCTATTCCAACCACGCCTTAAAAATGTTGAAATGTTGTACGTCACACATTCAGCATGCCTTTTCTGGGCTCTGTAGAGTATTTCAGGCCCTGGCTGCATTCTGCCCCATCTCTTTTTCTGTATTTTTTTTTGTTTTGGTTTGTTTTTTGGTTTTTTTTTGTCTGTGCTGCTTTTCTCACAGGCAAAGCAAAATGCAGTCCCTTGCCTTGGTATCTTGGATCGAGGAGAGGACATTGATTCTCTTTACACATGCAGACCAGCAGCTTGCTCTTTTGTTGATCGAGCTGTTCACAGCAAATACTTACTGCTTTGCTGAAGCTTGCCAGAACCCAGGCTAGCTCTGTGCACTCCAGTAGCCACAACAGGAGTGGGGAACAGCTGGGGACTGGGATTTGCCCATAGCTGAACCTAAAGTGCTTCAAACTGTACAGTGCACACTGCTACAACCAGAGCAGGGACCAGGTGAAGAAGGAAGGAGGAGACTCTTTGTCTTGAGGTTCCACTGGGAAAGTTTATTGCAGGTGGAGGGAGGAGGACAAAAAGAGCGCCCTGTCCTCACATGGAAGGGTTTTGTTCAGGGAGTGGATACAAACAGTTAACCAATAGGGAATCCTCAGGGGAGGAGTGAGGGGATTACATTAACCCTGTGGGACCAGTCAGGACAGGGGGAGGAGAGGGAAAGGTCACATGGGGCAATGGATGAGGGGATTTCTCGGTGGGTGTTTCCGTCAGGGGTTGGCCCAGGGGTGAGTGGCAGGGAGCATTCAGGAGAAGGGGCAGGGTTACCTTGACAGGCAGGGAGGAGACTGGAACAAAGGGAGGGGAGTACTTGCGGGACAGCTTTAAGGGAGGGTACAACTTACTGAAAAACCAACTTGGGGAAAATGTGGGAGTGTAACAAAATGAACCATTTAGCAGTAACTTAATGAAATAAACATGAACTGCAGCACTGCTTGTGGTTGTTTGTGGCAGTGGCAGCTGTTCTGCGTGGAAGTTTTTTAAAGGGTACTGTTAATATAGTGCTGTATTAAATGTTTTTTTTGTTATTTGAATTACAGTGGTATGGAATTTGCCTCAGTGATGTTGGGGACTATGAAGGAATCAAGACTAAAATTGGAAATGCAGTTATCATCAAAGAGCATTTCCAGGTAAAGCAGTTTTTTTGCATATGACAAGATTAATGTATCCAGTATGTATCTTGTGTGACAGCTGGTAACTGATTTTTGGTGAAATATTGAAAGCATACTTCTCTTCAGACTTCCTAGTAGCACTTTGGTTTTTGGGTTACTGTGACATATGCTCCAGAAATGCCCCAGAGACACGGAGTGCAAATTCTGTCCTGCAGTTAACTAAGTCACTTTAGAAGGGAGTCTTGAAATAGCTAAAGTGCTTTACACACCTCTTAGGACTAGATCAGTTGTAACTGTGATATTGAGAAATGGCAGTGTGCCTGTCCTTTTAACTGTGGATTATGTAACAGTAAAGGACAAATACTGGAGAAGATGAAGAACTACTAATTTTATATCACCAGAGGTTATATTAAAATCTAGACATGCCAAGTCTCAAATGCAGTGAGATGTGCTAGACATCTGTCAGTGTCATCAGACTTTTGGAGGTGAGCTGATTAAGTTGTGCATTGAGTTAGTGGTGTGTTGCCTTGAAATTCTACATACCGCAGTCTGGTTTAATTAACAGTATGCTAACAAGCCTATTTTTAAATAGATTTTAATCCATGTGTCAGAATAACTTCTTTACATATTGTGTTGTTTTTTTCTTCCCACACCAGAGAGCCATTGAACTGAATCCAAAAGATGCTACAACAATTCATCTTATAGGGATTTGGTAAGATGTATTTTCGAACTAAAGTTAGCACATGGCACAGAAAAATGCAAGAGTATAAAATATCTTGCATTAATTGCAGAACTGCTTGGAATAATATAGAATGTACTTGTAATTGATGCAAGCATGAAAACATATTGAACAGATATAGCATGTCATGCCTTGAAAAAGTCTAGCAATTCTTATGCAGTTGTAAAAGATGAAAAATAATTGTTCATTTAATTTATTTGTATGGAACTGCTAAAAAGTCCTTTTGCAGATGTTAAGTTTGCTTCATAGAATCCACAGTGGGCATCAGTGATAGCAAGTAGTAGCTCATTTTTTTCTGGATTATGAATGGGATCAAAACTCAGCACTGACTTTACATTGAATTTCAGTGATGGCTGCAACTTAATACAGTCCCTGAAAAGCTATCAAAAATGAGATGTATTCTGAAAATATTTTTTTTTACTATCTGTCAGGATACAGTATTTTAAAAGTTATATTAAATAAAGGGAGCTTATGAATGCATATATATTAACCAAAAATCATTGAAATTGAATTTACTTCTCAATGAAAATGATACTAAGAGTTACTGTTACATAGCAGGTAAATGGACTAGAAATAGAACTTGCCATACTAACCAGGGTATTCTGTGCAAGTGGTGTGATGGAAAGCAATATCCTTTATATGTTAGTGAGAGACTCTAGACAGCACTTTTGCTTATTTGTCTGAAAAAGACCAAAGATGTCACATTGATTTACCAGAGATCTCCATTGTAAAATTGAGAGATTGAAAATAAAGAAAGGTAATGTATTTTTAGCCTAAAAGAATACTAAAACCCACAGTCAATTTTTCCATTGTTTTTTTTGATCCTAAGTATCAAAGAAAATTATAATGATAAATGCTCCAGAGTTTTTTACTAGTTCAGAACCTTTGGAATCCACCATTCATTCCCATGTGATTCTCATTGCAATAGTCCAGATTTTTAAGCAGAAGTACATGCTACCAACTGACTAAGCCTCAAAGTCCATTTTGAAATAGGAAGCTTGTTCTGGAGAGTACTTCAGACATTGTTCCCAAGGAAAACTAGAAAATATTATCAGAAATGTTAGATTAATGCTGCTTTTGGCTCTAAAATATTCCCATGTTGTATATTTAAATCTACTCCTTACTGAATTCCAGAGCCATCTTGATTTGAAACTGGCATTTAGTATCAGCCAGTTCTTGAGTATATCCTCTCTTCTCTTTCTAATCTGTTCAGGACTAAATCTGTTTCTGATAAGGTACATCTAATGACAGAATTTCAACTCCAGCAGTGTATTCCATGTCTTGCCTGCCTCTCCTCCAAACATTTACAGTTACTAATTTTTCACCTCCTCTAGAATGCTCTATTTTACACAGTTAATAGCAATTGTAATCTCATCGTGGGAGGCTGCTAAAGTGAATATCATTGTTTAATGTTTGCACTCAGAATGTTCTGTGCCCTTGAAATGCTTCAAAAAAAATGTTTCATTCTTCCAGCACCAATAAGATAGGTGACTGATTGATTACCTGTGTTATTTAGTAGATAGAAAACCAGCATAGCATGGCTTAGCCTAGAGCACAGTGGTTTGATTTATGAATTTATTTTCATTCTTATAGATCAGAGTCTCAGGAATGTACTGCAGATCTACTTTATATTAATAATTGAGAAAAGCAAAGTAGTGTTGAGGTAAGGCAATGACATTATTCAGTTGTGTTGCTTTTGCAAATACATTAGAACAAAATATAAATAAATCATTAAAATCATTCAAGCTCAAAATCTGTTTCATTCTTAGTAATTGTTCCAGTTTTAGCTACTGTAGTTAGTTCCCAGTAAAAGACACGCCAAAACTTCTTTAGTGGCAGCTTCAGGCATCCTGTATTTTTGTTTACAGGTGTAAGAACATGCTTATAGAACTTGCAGTGTGTCTGCAGTTTTGACTCTTGGAACCAACAATTAGGACATCCAGTTTTTATGTCCAACAACAATTCTGAGACTGTTGTTTGAAAACAAGTGAAATGTGAAGGGTAGATATAAATGTTGCTTTTTCCTTCAGGTGTTACTCTTTTGCTGAGATGCCATGGTACCAAAGAAAAATAGCTGCAACACTGTTTGCCACACCACCAACTTCCACATTTCAAGAGGTAGAGTATGAAAATATTTCACAGATTGTTATTCACAGATATTGTTAACACAGATATTGTTATCTGTGAAAATAACAATATTCACAGATTGTTATTCCCCCCACAAAGCTGATGTTACACTTTGTACTTATTTTCCTGACAAAAACTGACCTCGAATTATGCAATAGGCATGGAGTTGTGAGTTTACAACTGTCAATAATAAAATGAGAACATGAGAGTGAGAGGTATCTAAAAACATAAAAACCTTTAATTTTCTTCAGCTGTAGCACACACAGAATAGTGTAAATTATTTTGGTAGTTTTTGCATGAGAAAATAATAAGCTATATGTAACTTAGCTTGTACTTACTGCTGTGCCCTGTTGGAGATAACTGTCTGTACTAGTCCAGTGCTGATGATTTTTATGGTGGTGTTATGCCATGTAGCTATTTGATAGTTAACAGAATTTGTCCCCTTAGATTAAATGCAAAAAGCAACAGCTCACTTTGTTACTTAAGATGAACAAATACCCTTTAATTCTCTGGCCACATATGGTGTGGGCTTTTTTCACTTGAAGTACTTTTGTTCCTCTTTTCCATGAACATTCCTGCTGTCATATACCCTACAACATACTAACAAGATGTTAATCCTTTAAAATAGTGCATCTAAACCAGTGTGCATCTTATTTAAACACCCATACATAAATAGAAGCTTGACAATTAAATTGGTAATAGAAAAATTTGGTGCAGCTGTTTTAATCTTTGTTTGTTTAGAGCAACCAATAACTCTTTTGTTCTCTTAAAGTGAGGGTGGGCAGGCTGCTTGCTGTTACACAAAAAACAAATTAAGAGCTATTTGAAAAAGAAATAAAACTCTTTAATGGAATGTCAAGCCTGTAAGTTTTCCTGAAAAACCACTCTCAGAAGAATACAAAGCATCAGCCAGGATTTCAAATATTGCCAGAATAATGCCAATCCCAGCATTCAGTTCCGTAGCACTAAAACTTGCTGAAGAAGTAAACTTGTACTGGTAAGATTTCTGCAATCTCAGTACAAAAACTGTTTTGTAGATACATCCATACTTTCAAGTTCTGTGAGAGCTTTTTCCCTCCTCCTGCTACTGTTAGGAAAAGGTAGGGATGGACTGAAATTTTGGATGGGAAACTTATTGAAAATGTGTAGATATCACAGATGTTTATCCTTATGCCAGAGAGGTTACTGATTGGTGCTCTGGGGGAGTCAGTTCTCTCTCCAGTATTTATTAATGACCCAAATCATAAGATTTTTTTTTCATCTATTAAATTTATACATGAAAAATAAATTGAGAAAACTGCAGATGTGGTGGATAGTACTAACAAAATTCAAAATTTATCTTGACAAGTTGAATTGGAAAAACACAATCCAGTTTGATAGGAACAAATAGGAGGTACTATGCTTAGGGAAAAAGTAGTAGGGGATAGTACTAATTCTTTTGAGATGGTGTCAAATCTAATTGGACATCAGTAGCATGCTGAATTAATAAAAATAATATCAGGGACAGGAACTCCATCAGGTATGTGCATAAGACTTTAGTTTGACTATTGTGTTGAGTTTATTCTCCACTTTAAAGAATACAACTTTGTGTTTTACAGGCTCTTCGTTACTTCCACATGGCAGAAGAAGGTAAGACCTGTGGCTCATTTTGACTGAGAAATATCTTTTAGGATTGATGACTTCCAGCAAACCTCTAGCTGTCAGTATTACCTTAGTAACTGTAGTCACCAAACCCAAAACAGTGTAATATGATCAGCTGATAAATGTGGTGTGCCTCTCAGCACGCTGAGCTCTTACATTGCAATATTTTATCAGTATGTTACACATCTAGTATAAATACCAAAGTGAAATTCATACCTTCCTGAGAATAAAGTACTCTTCCCTAAGGAATTCAACAGGAGTACAGGGAGGCAGCAGAAATCAAAAAAGGGAATTCTGTGTTACTTTTTCAGAATTTTCTTAAGAGTTCAAAAATCCTCTGTATTCTAAATAGAAAACAGAAAAAGCAGACTTTTTATTATTTCAGAAGGTATTATGCCAATCTGACAGTTAAACTGTGCACATGATTAAAAATAAAATATGAACGTGTTATTTCTCCAGGAGTGAAGCCATAAGCAAAACTCACTAGCTGAAAGATAAAGGAACACAAGGGAGGACAGTGTTCTATGAAAGATTTGTACATAGTTAAGTTATTGAAGATTAGAGGAAAGGCTCATAGTGTGTCTTCCCGAGTGTCAGGTAATGCAGCTGTGAACTTGGAACAGTGAATTTCATCTCAAAATTTGCCCCAAAACACCTCCGTATGTTTCAAAACCTGACCTTAAATCCAGCAGTAGAGAAAGCCTGTGCTGTAAATATGAACAGCAGGCAAGATTAGTCTTTAATAGTGAATGATGCTTTATAAAAGCAAGATGAAAACCTCTCCTTAAAAAATGTTTCTTCTGCACAGCGAAAATTAAGCTGGTATCTGTATGTGCTAGCAAATGTGCCCCATTTTCCCTTGCCTATACCTGCTAAGCTGGTTGCATTGCCTGGTATACCTCCTAGGTCCAGAAAAGCCCAAAACCTGCACAGCAAAGCTGTTGTGCTTTAAGCTCACTGCTTTGCTCTTTCTGAGGAATCTAATGTCATTTAGTATATTAACTAGCAAGCTGCTAATTAATACAATTGTTTATGAAAAGAAAAAAAAAAATCTAACACGTGAAAGTTTTACATTTACTTCCTTCTTATCCAAAGCCAAATCATGTTTTCTAAAACAAGTATCAAAGTATAATATGCTGATAATTCTCATCTGAAGTTTTTCTTCTGTCTCTATGCAGCTGATCCAAATTTCTACAGCAAAAATTTGCTCTATTTGGGGAAAACATACTTGAAGTTAAACAATAAGAAAATGGCTCTTCTGTGGTTAAGCAAAGCAAAGGAGTATCCTGCACAGACAGAGGAGGACAAACAGGTGGGAAGTTAAGAACTGTGATCATACAATCATATATTGTATCCAATATGTATGACATCATGGCAGTGGAATGTCTTATAAAAGTAACTCAGGGCAACTTATAGTTCAGCACCTTTAACTCAGAATCACATCAGCACTAAAAAAATTCTATTATGTTACTAGCCACCTCTGGAAACTGTGGTTGGAAATACTCTGTTTTATTCATAGCAGGGAACTCTTTCTTCTTCATGGTAGTTCCATAGTGCCAACAACAACCCAGCCTTAGCTGTGTTACTGAAGGTCACACAGGCACCTCACTAGCCTGTTTCTGTGTGAACACAGAATCACCTTTCATGTGCCTGAAATGGGTAAGGTAGGAATTACATTGTGGAATAGTTCACAATCATGGGAACACAAGGAAGAAAAAACCCAGATGTAACAAAACTTTAACATTGCAGTCCTTTCCAGGCCCCTAGGGAGAGATTCAGATGATTTGAGTAACACAAATGAAGGTAATGTATCTTTGACAGCAGATCTCCAGTGCTAGATGTCATGAGTCACTTAATTACCCTTTGAAACTCTGCAGAAGGATTCTGGTTGGGAGGGTAGGCATCTGCTTCCTACCTAAACATTCAAAGAACTTCCAAGAGAGGTAATCCATTGGACTTGTTCATACCTGATAATGCATTCAGTATAAACCAATGCAATTGCAGTTACCTTTCAGAAACAAACCTATTAGCATCTCAACTAACAAAGCCTCAATTTGCATTTGATTTTTTTATGGCTGATTGACCTCTATTTCATTTAGCATTAAAGCTGCAGTTGAGATGCAGCATTCTGAATGTCCAACATAAGAAATACTTTGGTAGGATTTTGCATTTCACACCTCAGAAAAAAACACTACCGAGACAGTGTTTCAGAATCTCTCTGTACACTTGCTAGTAAGCCTAAAACTGTTTCTTCCAAAACTGAGTTCCTTTAGTAACATCTTTCAGTCGAAAAACAAGTCTTGCATTCCTCCAGTGCCTTGCACAATGTTTAGGAATTTAATAGCCTAGAGGAGTAGTTGTCTCAGGTGTGTAAGGAATTGGTCAGTTCTTCTGACAGGTACTAGTAGCCAGAGACACACATGAAACCAGGAACCATTCAAAAAGTATAGTCAGGAGTGAATTTTGTGCAGTGGCCAAGTTGTTAAACCACTGAACTGCTTCAGCTACTTGTGGCCTCCTGGTACTGACATCTATTTCTTAATCTCTTAGAGGAGTGCAGAGCTGCTGAACTGAGAAAGGCAGCATTCTCTCCATTCTCTGGGTGTTAAATGCAAAATTCATTGGGAACTAGACTTGGTAGTCTACTATGAAGGGAACTGGCCTGTGCAAAGACATTTGAATCTTGTCTCAGCATAACTAGGTTTTCTGAACATTTGTTATCCCAGATACTCAGAGGTTTTCTGGCTTACACTGTCTGCATGGCTTGCTATGTCATTACCATTGTTGGGATGGAGTTTTTTTGTGGCTTGAGAAGGGAGGAGAGGGCGTTGAGATTTTTTTGCTTTTTGCTTCAGTTTGTTGTTGGGGAGTGTTTTAATATGAATGTTAGAGACCATATTAAAATTTTACTAGGTTTTAGCCAGAAACCTTAGGCAAACAGAGCCTCAGAAATGGTCTCACTTCTTAGTTGCTGTCTGAAGTGTTGAAATCCCTAGGCTGGTTTGGTATGGTCAGAGGTAGGACAGTTTCCTGCATGCTCCTATTGGACTGCAGCAAATCAAGAACTAGTGTCTGTATTCAACACAAATAAACTTCATTTATGTAGTAAGTGAATGACACTGAAGACACTGGCTTAAGTGATTTAGTCTGATTCATATTTCAAGTACTGAGCATCTTAAACTACAGAAGAAAAATGACTCGTCCTAGGACTGTCACAGCTGCAGGTAAACATTTGGGTGCTTCTGGGGGAAGTTTTGCTAGAAGAGACTGTAACTATCTGGGACTGTTATGTTACATTTATTTCTTTCAGGTACAGAAAGAAGCTTTGGAGCTGCTTAATTCTATATAAGAAGAAACAAGATAATGGGAAGTAAGTGCCTCAGGTTTGAGCAGCATAGGAAAAAGGCCCCAAATACTACTTCAGTTTACTGAAGCTGTTACTAAAAGTACAGCTCAGACCTTCTGTCTCCCTCTCATTTCTATTAAAATCTGAACTGAAAGAATCTGTTTCATTATGTGATCCTGTGTGTTCATTTACATGGGAATGAAGGGGTCTTCATTCACAAGCAGGGTCAATAGTTAGACAGAAAAGGCTGGGAGAGTGATAGCCTGGGGTTTAAATTAAGTTTTTTACACTTCTAAACTACAAGTTATTTATGAGGAATAATAAGAAATGTGACTAGCGTAAGTTTGAAGAAAGGAGGGACAGGGTCATGACATAATTATAATCCTGCAGTTTTTTCTACAGTGTTTTCTTGTGAGGTTCAATGGCCTTCAAGAGAAATAGATACTCCTACAGATTTATCATTAAGGCTGCACCATCTTAATTACAATGCTCTTAAATGCTAGTGTTTGACTCTGCAGAAAGTGTTGTGGTTTAAAATAAAAAATGAAGGAAAAAAGAACAAGTAGGGAACATCTAAGAAAATCCCTTTATTAGTGATATCAGCATGTGCAGTGAGAAGCTTTGTGATGATTTAGTGGCTGTAAATGTCTGCTGAGCACACACACTTTACCCCAGACTGTAACAATAGGAGAAATACACTCCCAGTACATTAGACAGTAACTACTGTGGAACGATATGGACTTCTGTTTGTAGACATAAAACTTTCTTCTTGCTCCTTCTACTGTGTTGGCAGGAATTTTCACCAGAAATACGAAGTCATCTAAATTAGGTGTCCAGCCAAACAATATACTCCAATTACCCAAGAGAAAAAGTGGACAAAAGTATGAAGAAATACCAAACATGTGGTATTCTGAATAGAACAGCCTAAAAATAAAATTACTAGAAAATACCTAGTATTTGCTATACTAGGAAAGGGTATTGTAATTCTAGGAGTAAGATGAAGAACAGCATAAATTGCTTAGACTAACAAACCAAGCTAAGTCAGTAGTAAAATTTCATGATTGAGAGAGAATCTGGGGCCTGATGCCACAAAACTACAGTTAAAACAGGATTTTCCCAACTACCATAAAGTAACTATTATTTTTTTATTAGTAGAGCATCATAATGAAGTCCTCTATGTTACAGTGTCTCAGGGTGGGTGATAGAGTGTTCGAGAGAGAATTTTCTGCATTCATATTCTACCAAAGCATCTGCATAGTTGCTTCCAGTAGCTTTGTGGCAGAGGCATCTTTATTTAGGGGCCTTTTCTACTGTTGCACAAAGGAAGAATATCCAAAGTAAAGCTGTGAAGTGTGTAGTGAAAAGCAGCTCAGTTGCAGAAAGAAAGGAAACAACAAAACCCATAAACTACACAACAGCTCCTTCAAGTCGTATTACTTCCCTTGTCTGATCTCCAGCCATTGCTGCCTTCCCTCTTTTTGCTGTCTTACTCACTCTCCCCAATTTTAGGTGAAATATGGGGAATTCAAGTGGGAAAAGAAAAAAATACATCACAGTCTATCTGAAATTCCCAGAAAATGCCAGTACTGTACATACATGCACACAGGTATATTATTTTGCTTTCTTTTTCTCCAGTCATTCTTTCAGTCAGGCCCTTGACACCAATTCACAGGTCATACACAGAAAGCTACTGGATTTGGTTTTTTCATGATTACTAATCCTTACCCCCAGGAAAAACCACTGCAGGTATGAGACAGCTGAAGTTACCAAAACAATAAAACAACTACATTCTTGTGGTGTGCTGTCTTTTTTATTTCGTTCAGTTACTCACAGATTCACAAAATTCAGCAGTTGGTAGTGGGTCACCAAGTCATTCATTAGTGCAAATTCATTAACTGTGACATTTAGCCCTGCTTGTCTTTTAGGCAAGTGACACACACACTCTGGTGCCTGGCCTTTGACCTTCTTGGTTTGTTTTCTTAAATTTCCTCCATTCTGACCAGCATAAGTGATAATTTACGTGGATTTGCACTTCAAATGAATTTAGTGCTATATAAAAATGGTTTTGCAAAAGATATTTGGTGGTGTATGAAAAACCCTCTAAGTGGTGGAAATTTCTGAAGCTCTCACAGAAAAGTTAATGTAAGACAGCAGTCTGTTTGGGCCCGCTGCACCACTGCTGTGACCAGAGCTCTGTACAGCTACAGCTCCAGGGTAAGCTGTGCATATTGAATACAAAGCCTTGAGACAATCCAATATGTAGAAAAATAAACTTTTGGCAGAATTCAGCTGCTGCATTGGAAAGATACATGAACAGATATAGCTGGTTTTTTCTGCATGTACACTTTTAACAGTGCAATATGATATGTTAACACCAGTGTGTTGAATCATATTCTAAAATCATGTGTGTACAAAATTCTGTGTAATTTAAATGTAATGGAATTTACAGGTAATATTTAAAGCATATTACAAATGGTGATTTAAAACACATTTTTACTCTATAATAAGGAAGCACAGTTTGCCTAAAGTAGCATTTAATATAATTCACATGAATAAGGTGTTAAATTTTAGTACTTTTTTAAACATGTCTTTGCAGCTCAGCAAATATATGCCAATAAAATGCCAATAAAACTAATTTTAAAATGTTTTTATATTATTGTGCACTTAGGACAAACTTGATCTACATAAAAGGATGACAGGTTTTAGATGTACTTTATTCAAATACATCTAAATTTCAGTTAATTTTAGAGAAATGAGAGTATTTAATACTAAATAATATTTTTATCTGTGCAAAGCTTAAGTAACTTTCATTTTATTTGAGTTTACTAAATCCAGTATCTGAAACTGAACAAGAACATCGAAGCAGCAAAATTCACATTTCCTTTTGTATACCCTTATAGCTCAGTTAACATTAACATAACTCTACAAAGTTATAAAAAGGACATCACAGATTGGAAAGGGAAACCAAACAAAACAAAACCAAATTAAAAAAAAAAAAAAAGCCTGCAAGACACCAGACCAAGAAGAGAATGGGTAGTATTTTCTCTTTTATTATTTTTTCTTTGAAGATTACCTAACATCCTCGTGGTAATAACCCAAGGTACTATGTAAACAAATTTCAATGCTGCTCAAATGAATTAAAATACTCTGTTCAGCTCCTGCAGTAAGTCAGAAGAGTGGCACCAATTCCTTTCAACATTAAATCACATTCATCTCATTGTACATGACTCTTGTGCAAGTAGTAAAGGCTTTATTCATGACCTTGGCTACATCAGTAGAGAGGGATATATCAGCTATTTATGTATTTAAAAAATTAAACTGACAGAAAAACAGATTCTGTCGTCTCAAATACCAGCAGCATCTTTCTACATATTTAGGATACATTTGGCCTAAGCCTTTAACACCTTTTAGAACAGCCATGCAGTGAAACAAACTTAGAGATGTTTCTTTAGAGAACACTGAGCAGTTTAAACATTTTTCTGAATGATAAAGCCAAGATAAAGCAAATCCAGGCCCTTTTAAATGGCTGCAACTTTTCATACACTTAAAGCTCTATAAAACTAGAGCCCATTAGTATATATATTTATATTTTTATATATATATATTTAAATAAGTCTCTTGTCTGCTTTCAAAATTTATGGAGGGGTTTTTCTGGTCTTTTGAAAGGGCAATAAATAAAAGTAGAAAAGGCTGAACTGTTTTGCATATATTTGTGGAAGAACAGAGAACAATTAAACTTTTAGAGTTCCAGAAAGATCACTGTACAGAACAAAAAGCTTATATACAATAAGGTGTGCAATTTTAGTTGGCTGGGCCTTTTATTATTCAAGATATCCTTTTTGACTAGAAGTCACTTCTACTCTTGTCCAAATCCCTCTGTTTCTTCAATGGCAAAGAGCAACTTCTCTTTTAGTTGTTCATAGCTTTTATATGGTGGCAAATCCAAACGATTAAAACTGAGCAGGAAAAAAACAGAATTTTGTTAAGTTTACTTAAATCCCATGCAGAACTCTACAGAAC
This sequence comes from Zonotrichia albicollis, assembly GCF_047830755.1. NCBI lineage: Eukaryota > Metazoa > Chordata > Aves > Passeriformes > Passerellidae > Zonotrichia > Zonotrichia albicollis. Next base: position 136,746,555 of record NC_133819.1, read on the forward strand.
TCAATTGTTATAGTGGAAGTTATAAATGTTCTGATCTAACAATTAGAAAAAAATTAATAACAATCAGCACAAACTCATTGCCTTGGCATTTCTACAAGAAAGAAAAAGTCAAAGTTTCAGAGCAATATTTTAAGAAACAAAAGACTATTACCAGATGAAAAACCAGAATGGTGAAAGACTGTCCAAGATACAGGAAAATATACTACTTCAAAAAATATAAAAACATGATACTTGCAATAATAATTGACTATAATAGTAATACATAGAAAAGGAAATTTTCAGCATGAAATTTAATCCTAGTTTGATGCATCTCCAAATTTCAACAACAGCATGAAAAAGCTGAACTTTTCTCCTTCCTACACATGCTTGGATATAGGTGGGTGTTTTTTCCCTGTAAACTTTGCCCTAAAAGACTTCTGCCAAAATATTTCATTCCGTGTCTTCCTCAAAATTATCCTAGACAAGATATGTTTAACTCTTGCAAACATCACTCAAAACAAAATCCAGTGGAGAAAATGTAAAATGAAGGATACCCTTGAGTAGTTTAAAAATATAATGAATATTATTGTCACAGGTTGCCAAAGGAAACTGTCCATTTTGCACAGTCTATATAAAAAACTGCACCAGTTCAGTATGTACAGGAATGCCAAGCCAATAATGGCCCATCTGAAGCCTGGTGGGAAAAAGTATCAGCATTCTTGGCTAAGCATCCTTTTGAAGGTTTTCTGTCATTTCTTTCATGCTACTTCTTCTTGTGACTATACATTTTATCTTCTATAATGTTACTTCATAATAACTCTACCTAACAACTATGTACCTACTACTAACATGACTTGTTTAGTTATTTAATATTCTCTAAAAGAATTAGGAAAGCACCTTTCAGTTCTACACAAGGATTTCTCATATTTTTGATAGATCTGACACTGACAAACTGTTGAGCACAGTTGCAAAATTGTAGAAGAGGGCAACTGGGAAAGTTTTCAATACTGGCATGTCAGGGCAATCAAATGAAACTGAAGATGGAGATAGAGAATTGATCCAAATTACATTTCATTTGATTTGGCCAATGCAAGCCTGGAAGAGATAAACTAGTAAAGGTACAGAAAGTTATCACATAACAACTCACCAAGTGTGACTTCTTGGTAACCAGGTTTCCTTACCAACTTTTTCAATGCAGAATTTCTGAGGACCATTACTTCCTAAAAAATAAGATTTTGAAAAGTGTAATCTGTTCCTTTTAAGTACCATACAGGATATATATGTGAACACTACACAACTCAGGCACAGCAGAGTTCATTAGTTACATGAACATGCTTCTCACAGAAACAAGCTAATTTCCAAATAGTTTATAAACATGTTCAAGGGATTTATGATATAAAAAGCCCTTCTAGATCCAAGGTGATGAACATGAAGTTCCTCTTATCTGTACACTTGCAACATGGTTCATTTGCAAATGAAACAGTGACAATATAAAACAGTTCTGGTCACCTTTTACTTACCCATAAGTTCAGCAAATCCACCCAGTGGTAATCTGCAAGTGCCAGTGACAAACTGCAGAAGTCGCATGCGAACCTCGTTGTCTGTTTCTTTTACAAACTAGGCATAGAAATTCAAATTAATTAATAAAAAGCTGGACAAAACCAAAAACCTCATGAGATGGTTGAAAAAGTATAATTCCATTAAAAAAACCACCACCTTGTTTAGCACCTACTTGCATTTCTTTACTTTAGCAAAATGGGGTGGACAGAAAAGAACAGTGATTTCAGATTATATGCACTGTAAGCCACTACAATGTGAAGGCTGGGAACAGCAAATAAGAAGAATCCTTTCCTATTATATTTTATACAATAAAATACAGGTCATGTCAATGTTTTGTATAAAGACTACTGTCATTGTTATTAAACACAGCACTGGTCTAGCCACAGAGTGGGTATTTCAAGACTAAGAAAATCTTGCATATAAATGTTGGTACTTAAACTTCTGGTTTAGATTCTTTCAGTACCAAGCATCTTAAAAAGATTTATCATCAGATCTTATGATATAAATAAGATAGGAAATAACTGATTTGCACCACTTTCCCAGAGAAACTTAGTCAAAAGCATCTCTAAAATGGTGGTTTTTCAAAAGGCAGGAAGACCCTAGGTCTGACTTCTCTTTAGGAAAATTTGTAGAATAGTGCCAGAATAGTATTTGAGGGTTTTCCTTAGCCAACTCCATTAAAATGTGAGTGAAGATTAGCCAGTTAGTATGACAAATAATCATAAGTACTAAGTGACATTTTTAGATCACTGAATCAGAATGGTTTGGGTTGAAATGGACCTTATAGATCATCCAGTTACAACCCCTCTGCCACAGCAGGCATACACTTTCCCCTAGACCAGGTTGCTCAGAGCTCCATGCAGCCTGGCCTTGAGCACCTCCAGGGATGGGGCATCCATAGCTTTGCTGGAAAATCTATTTCAGTGCGTCACCACCTTCACAGCAAAGAACTTCCTCCTAATAACTAACCTAAAGCTACTATCTCTTCGAATCCACTGCCTCTTGTCCTGTCACTACATCCTCTAGTAAAAAGTCACTCTCCTCCTTTCTTGTAGTCTCCCTTCAGGTACTGGAAAGTGAAGATGTTCAGGTGTACTACATATAATAATATTTACTAAGTAGATCATTAAGAATAAAATAAACCTCACTGAATAATCAGTAAGGACAAGATACAGAAGAAAATATTCATAAGCCAGCGTCCAAATGTAATGTGTGAAACTGCCTGCCATTTCTCACCCTAAAGTATCCTCCCTAAAGACCAGTAATCCTCCTTTCCTTCTCTGAAAAGACAAAAGAAGGGAAACTGTAAGAATCTTCATTTGGACAGCCCTCCACTACACATACCATTCGTGTTACAGATCAAAACAAAACCTACAGAAGTCAGAAATGTAAGTGATTAACATACCTGCCAGAACCATATGATCTGCTTGCTATTCCTCGTGTAATGACGATAAACAGTGTTCCTCTGCCAGTCTGCTAAATCTACTTCTTGCATACCACAGAGCATAACCTAGAAAAGACAACGATTTATTTACATTAAACACAAAAATTAAAGTGTATTTTCTTATTTGTATGAGACATAGTAACAAAAATGAAAGTTTCTGCTCTGAAAAAAGGACTGGTAATTTTTAAAATTTTATTACACAATTAGATTTTCCTTTATCCTCAGTTTACAGTTATCCAAAATTGTGTATGTATATAAGTGGTCTGAAAGACTGAATACCAGAGACTTGGTATCTTCCAACTAATATCTCAGTAATAAAAGCTACTACCTTTTTCATAAGAGAAATTTTTATATTAATGAGTATATTGGCCTTTCCATTAAATCTTCACCTCATATTCCAAAATGATGATGATTAAATTGCTGCTACTACTAATAAAGATAAAACATACTGAAAAGTATAAGTCTGAAAATTGTTCATTACAAGAAGCTATGAAAGCTGAAAGTTCTAAAGGCAAAGCTTGCAACACTGAATAAGACTGAGCAAAGTCTTTTTTTTTTTAGAAAAAATTCCTCCCTTCTTAACTTAAGAAGGTTTCAGAAAACTGCTCATTAAATACAGGGAAAGTTGTCAAGTAACACAGGAATAAATGAGCACAGCACTACAGCGCCTTTTGTCCCTACTCCAGATGACAAACCCCAAGAGTAAACACAGGCCAGGCTGATTGTTAAGTCAACATGGAGCATGCAAGCAATCCCTGTTATCAGCCCTTGGGTTGTATACTGAGGATCTGCAAAGTTCCATTTCATGCCTTGTTGGTTCCTCCAAGCTTTAAATATAAGAAACCTAGAACCTGTCTTAGACATTTTATTTGATCCTAAGCAATCACTATGAACTACAATCAACTTCTGTCATCTGTTACACAGTAACTCTACCCATCTACCACAGAGGGAAAGTCTGTGACTCACAGGTCCATCAATGATCTCATATACTTTCACAGAAACTTTCAAAAATACATTTTAATGCTGAACATAAAAACACTGATTCAAGAACATTGATTCAATTTTTATCATGATTTAATTCCACTGCTCTTAATAAATTCTCCATGTTCCGGAAGCTATCAAATGCAGCATGGGCAGACGAGAGATTCAACCTGACCTATCCATTTAATCTCTCCATATACATTACCTTTGCAAAAGCTAAAAATGCTGAATAAAAACCCTCACCTCCAGTTCTTTTTCATCAAAATAATGTAGCCATTGTAGAGGAACTACTTCATTAAAACCATCAAGAAAAGCTTTGGTTTGTTCTCTAACTCCCCGAGAAAATCGCCACTCTGCCATTAGCCTGGGATAGAACAAAACCAAACACAAATTAAACATCAATTAGCATTCAACATGAAGAAGTTCAAACACATAGGAGTGTGTATGTGTTCCCATCAGGTAAGAATCCCTCAAGTTTCACTTCTTACACTGTTCAATTCCATTAACTATAAGTAACCTACTATACTATATTATCACAAATCTTCACATTTAGATAATGTAAAGTAGCAAGAGGTAACTTAAGATTACCATTCGAGTTAAAAATAAATATTGTTATTAACCCTAATTTATCTATATACTATAGAAACTATTTCTCTGAGAAACTGAAGACTGCTAATTTTAGTGGAAACTTTATATGCAGCACTGGACATACACTGTATCACAGAAAAGGGTCTGTGTGCATCTGCTTTTGAGATCACTGAATAGATCAGAAACAGAGGTTAAAAAAGGGCAGTGATAAAATTAGGCAATAAGCAAAAAAGAGTAGTAAAAAGAGTTTAAAAAACAGTTGAAATCACAGCATGTTACACCTTATTCTGAATTTCAGTTTCCACATTTGTAGCAAAGTTCTAAACAATTTTAGGATCGTCTGTCAAACAGACATCTTCCCTCTACCTGGATTTGTTACCTGAAGTTACTGAAAACAGGTTTGCTCATTTCAGTTTCACCTGTTCTCACTGTACATATAAGAGCATTCCAGGTTATCTCTCCACATGGTCTCCTTTTGTACCAAGCAGTTGTATATCAAGATAGCAACATGTACCAAGGTACTATTTCAATAACAGTCACAAGAATTATATAGTAACATGGGAAGAAAAAGTAAAACAAAACAAAACAAAACCAACAGAAACCAACATGTCAAAAAAGACTAAGGCAAAAGGAGAAACATGGAACATTTTTTTCAGCATCTACACCTTCCTACCTAATATAATCTTTGTTCTCCTTACCCAATATATTCTTCTTTGTTCTCCTCAGTTACCAAGATATTTGAACCTCCTGATTTCAGCTCATGTGAGGTTACTTTCCCTAAGAGCTCCATATCCACACAGAAGTACATTTCCAAGTTACACTCCTCAATGTTATTATCCCTGGATGAAAAGAAAAAAATATTGCAATTAATTCTACATAAACAAAAACAAATCCATAAAATATCAAACACACACACAAGAAAATAAACTACAAACCTTATCCATATTAGGGAGTTGTAAAATTCAGTATCAATAGATTCCAGGTCTTTAATAGTAAGCTTTTTGCTCAGCATTCGTTTGTAGAAAGGCAGAGAAAACCCAGTGTCAATAAATTTCCCATGAAACAAAGCCTGTTGAACAGAAAAATATGTTAAGTTTTTATTGAACTACTGAATTATTAAAGTATTTCTGGACTTGAAGTCTTTTTTTTTCTTTCTCCTTCAAATAATGAAAAGCACCAAATAGCAGTAGCAGCTTTATAAAGCCATATTTATAAAGAGCAAAACATTAAATTAAATGGTAAGCAAAAAAATTGGATAAAATTTATCCAAGTATATGTTATTACAATTTAGAAATTCTTTGATTAAAAATAGGACTCCTCATAAAAGGACTTCATCCCTTCTTCCCTTAGTTATGTGAATAGGCATAATTGTCAAGTGTTACTTTATCCTACTTGATCAGAATATTTGATCCTACTTGAGTATTACTGCCATTTTTTACAACATACATACATCCAACAACATCATCATTTACAGAATGTTACTGCAGCTTGTAAGAAAGAGCTTTGGGAACCACATTTTTATAGGTGAGTAACAGAACTGAGGAATTAGGTTCTCCACAAAACTGAAAAAAAAAAAAAACCCCAAACCCAACATGGTCACACTTGTCTCACCACACATGCACATAGGGTGTAAGCTGAATAATAACAGTACTAAAGCACAGCATTACACACACACACACACATACAGTGTTGTCTCTACACTGGCTCAGTGCATCTAAGAGCTCACAGAGCACAACCATAACCATGAAAACCCTTTCTTCCCCTTCGCTTTATCAAGTACACTTTCTCCACTTAAATAGCTCTTTTAAAAACACCATCCTAAACATAGGCCATATATGGCATTCATTGCTTCTCTTTCTTCTCAGCTGAAATTCTGAGAGCAGAAGAGCAAATTAACAGCCCATTTCCTCTAGAATCCATCTTTTTCCCCACCTAATTTCCCCTTTTAGGCTTAGTCTATTATGCATTTCCTTCTGCTTAAGGAGACCTTAAAGAAGTTCTCTTAAAGGCCTATATTTATTTGTTTGTTTGTGCATCTATTTACTTTGAAACTATTTAATTCTTATCATGGGAGGTTGAGCTGGCAGAAATTCCATGTCAAGTGCAGCACCTGGGCATATGATTTTCTGCTTTTGCAAAATTAAGCTCTTAAAATCACCTTATTTGAGGTGTATGATAATCTTACAGCAAAATATAAAAGTTGCCACAGCCAACTTCATTTAACATGTTTTTATTATGAAGCAAGATGTGTATTCTTTATGTTTAATCCTGTTTCAGTTGAAAACAACTGTGGCTACTTCAGTACTTAACACTAAAAAACTCACTACTATTTTAGAACTGCGAGAAGAACAGAAACTGCCACTTCATTTCCCAGTTGCATTATTACCTGAGCTATCTTAAGCCACTAGAGGGTATCTCAGGAAGCACTGCAGAAAGTTTCATCCAGTATAAACCGTGAATACTCAAACCTTGCAACAAACCAGGCACCATTACATGGGTTTCTCTCTTGCCTCGCTTAGAGAATTTAAAATATAAACACATAAATACTTCAGGAAATAGAAGTTTGTCTTTTAGTTACATTAATTACTTTAATTAAGTTCTCTACTATGATCTGCACTGTTATGAAATAGCTTTCCTAAAGTTAGCATTTCTTACAGACAGGATCAAAAATCACCAGCAAAGAAACACTGGCTCTAGCACCTAACTGGCTTTATCACACCTTCCTGCTGAGCGGCCCTCTAACTTGCTGAGGACTCTAAAACAAAGAAAAAATGTGGCAGCCTATTGAAAGTGTAAACCCAATGAGGTAAATTTTCATGACAGCACAACAATTGTGAACTCTGCCACAAAACGCTTGAATTCAGAGATGCTATTGTCATAGCTGAATATATTTCTTAAGAAGCATCTATAAGAAAAGCAGAACTAAGAAACCACCCAAACCTAATTTATTTTAAGTCTGAGAGTATTTTTTCATTTATGTTATGCTTGGCTTGTGTTTATTCTAATTTTGTACAAAAAACCTGAACAACATGAGGCAATATGAAAATGCTTTCTACTCTTTTTGGTTTCACTATTCACCAGGTTGAGGGATGTTGCTGAGGACTACCTGTAGACATGATGATTATGTGGAAAGATGACTGTATACTACATGGAGGGTAAGAAATGTGACAGAACAGGAGTCAATACAGAAGACCAACTCAGTGATACCGAAGAATGATACAACGTGCCTGATCAGCTTGTGGTTTAAGAGAAATTGGATGGCTGTGAATCAGCTCCCTGACAGCTTCTGCTCTCCTCAGTGTCTGACTTTTATATACATTTAAATTAAGGCCCAGTGTACTCTGCAAAACATTCTAACTCATTTTTTCAAATATCCTCAGGTATACCAGGTCCAACTGAGGAGCCTTTTTCACAAAATATTTAGTCCCATTTTTCAGAGCATAAGTATTCAGACAACCGTTTGCATGAAGTACACACATCCAATTGATGAAAATAAAATATCATATCAAATGTCATACTAACTTTGATAACTCTCCAAGGAAACATGAGTGTGCAAGACACTTAACTCTCTGGGAATTGGCTCAATAAACTTATATGTCTTAATCTTCCATTTCTATGAGATTAATATAACCTTTAATAACTATACAAACAAATACTGTTCAGAGTAAATGTATAGCTACAGCAAATACAAAACCTTAAAAATCTAACCTACCATGGCAATAAAGCGCCCAATGAAACAGAAATATGAAAGATGGTCAGGATTGATTGTTGATGCTGGATTTATCTGCAGGCAATAGTTGCTCTTGCCAGCATATTCAAATAGGCAGTACATAGGGTTCAGTACTTCATGGGAAAGCAAGAAAAACCATTCTCTAAGGAAAAAAAAACATGTATACACATAAAAACCATCAAATACAGATGTTTATCACCATTCCCATTAGGTAACCAGCAAAATGGTCAAAATATATGCAAACTTTGAAAAATAATATAAACAGTGTTGTATTAGAATCACAGAATAATATATGGTATTATATATTTCTTAAATATAGAAAATTAATTATTAGACCACATAATGTTAGAAAATCATGGTTTCCAAAGTTTAGAAGTTATTAGAAGTTAAGATTTTCATCTTGAACACACCCTCACGGCACAGGTTTTAGCTGCCTATCAGTAACACTTTTTTCTTACACAGTCCTCGCCTCAACCAGTACACAGCATTTACCCTGGTCATCCCTACTTTACTCTCTACAACTCACATCTTTACTCAAAAAAATCACAGATTATTCCATGCTTATTATAAACAACTTAGATAAAACAAAACAAAACAAATTGAAACCTCAGCACACCTTATTTGCTTTTCCAGTCTGACAGCAAAAACACATACTGAGTTACTGTCGTTTAACAAATTACCATGCATTGGTTAAGCCTACATGACATGAAAGTGTAAAAGTATCTTTTTGCTGAGGTAAAATGAATACATGTTTTTCACCACCTTAATTTTTTTTCAACTCAGCTGATCTGAAATAATACCACAATCTGGTATTCAGCATTCAGACAGGTGATTTTGATAAGATTTCTTGTTTCTAATATTTGCATATAGTATTTGCAGAGACCTGAGAACAGTCATACATACTCAGGGGCTTTTTTATCAGGCAATAAATGTTTGGTACCAGGCCTAGGGGTAGCCCATAAAAACAGCTGAAAGTCTGTCCTATAATAACTGTAGGGACTGAATTCCATTCTGACTGCCTTTCAGCTGTCATAGTTAAAAGGCATCTCTTCTATCCTTGTATTTATTCAAGATCAAGGAACAGAAATGAGCTTTGCTGGCATGTTTCTCCTAACAGTGCCATGAAACTCAAGTCATGGATCATGAGTCACTATGATACACTTCCAACCCAAAGGCCAAGTAGAAAGAGTAAACAGAGAAAGGCAGCCAGGATCCAATAACCCTAACAGGGTTCCGTGTATCTTCCAGCAAGCACGAGAATGTTGTACAGCATTCTAGGCAAGTTTCATACTGAGACAATTACATTAACTACACAGAGGCATCAAATTTAATAGACATTTAAATTAGAACAAGTCAGATAACAAGGGAGGAATAAACTAAATCAGCCATTAATAAGAAGTTGCAGAAGCAAGGAATTTTTCATACCAACAGCTAAAAACTTGCCACAGGACATAATGTCAGATTGGTCCTGCTACATGCAAGGTAAAAAATCTGACAGGAACACTGAGTTTAGTCTGCTGAGAGACAGCTGATTTATATTTCTATTAATGCTGTATTTCATTAGTCAGTACATGAACATTTATTTAGTGTCATTTAAGAACTCTCAGCTCAAGTTACAATGAGATCCTGGCTGGTTCTCAGTTTCACATTAAAAATCTTGGGTAAGACTTAAATAACTATGAAACTATACTGGTTATATATTTTTTATTTATTCATTCTCTACTTTATTTGATTAACACACTTCAGTTGAATTATTCTAACATCTTCTCTATGGAAAGATCTATGAACTGTTCTGGTTCCCATCCTAAACCTATGACCTTCACAATAGGGACCCCAACAAAACAAAACCCATGCAAAGCAAAAATTGAATTCCTTCCTGAAATCACTCCCCAAAAATCTATGTGATACTGTAATGAGAAGCAAAACACCACATACCCAAAAGAAGCTCAACCTTCAGAGGCAACCTTCCTTGCATATAAATACTATACATTTTCACTCAATTAAGTTTTAATTCAGGAAGCTACATAAAACCAGAACAAAACCAAACCAGAACATCTTCACATATCAAAAAAAAAAAAAAAAAAAAAAAAAAACCCAAAGCAACGTAACAAGATAAATTCCATCACCTATGACCTTTTCCTATTCTCTGGATATACAGTAGTACTGAATTTTTTTTCCAAGCAGGAACATTTCATTGAAGTAACTGGCAGCAGTAGTCAGTGGCTCTATTCTCAGTGATCGAGAAATGAAATCTCGTCTATGGTTTTCCTGTTATCAGATTTTTCCCCTCTGAGTTCCACTTCAGATTCTAGAAAAACCCATAGTCCAGCTGTTTCACATTGCAGGGGAGCCAACATAGTCTGTCAGTTGTTCCTTCATGCCTGCACTACTCTGCTTTTGTTTATTTCCTTTCTGTTCTTTTCAGCCCCAATCTGGTGTTCACTTGCCATTTTTCCAAATAAGCAGAACACTTTATTTTCCCACAGTTCCCACTCCTAGGAAAATGAAAGTGATAGAAAGTTTTTGAAATAACTCAGACAAAGCAATTAATTTCATTCCAATTTAAACACCACTCTTTGTCAAAGAATTGAAAAACTGAGAGCAGTTTTACCAATGTGAAGTTATAACCTGTGACAATAGCCAGTGCTGCCATCTCCTTAATACATTTAGGGGGGACTAAAAGGTACCTAGGGTCAGACTGCAAGAGAAATCAAGGCTAGAGAGCTATTAAAAAACATAAAAACTATTTAAGAAAATTTCTTTTACCTTGCCAAGCCACCGTAATCCAATCCTTCTTCTCCTCTAAATATAACATATAATCTTCTCCTCAAATCATAGGGCTTTAATGCCATAATCTATTAAAAAATAAATTAATCTTATAAATTATGGATTGTTACCACATCATTCATTCAGATTTAATTTATGTTGATACAGAAATTGTATATATGTCAAATGTTACACAAATTTGAAAAGCAAGTAGACCATCTCATGGAACAAGCAATCAATGAACTACACACAATGAAATACCAGCTTGGACTTAAAATCCCTTAGCAGCAGACTGCTAGCAAGTGGAAGGAATATCTGGAAAGTAATGCTTTATGGGTACCCTGTTCTTACATTCTTCCTAAGGCAGTCATTATTTAAGGAAAACAGGTGAAAAGGCACTTCATCTGATATATATGAATTTTGGTTTTAGGGAAATCACTTAAAATAAATAACTAAATCCAGACTAAGTTCAATATACTTTCATTTATAATATACTTTTTTAACTTATAGAGAATTCCTGCCTAGAGGTCTTGTGGTGACAGCAGCAAGAATTTTCATCACTCATTGGCTACAGACTGTAAGAGCTCAAGGGCTGTAAGCTTCAATTACACAGATTTAATCTTTGAAGGACAAAGCAGTTTTAACTGGAGAAAAAAACATATAAGGTAAGGTATCTAAACACACACAGGAATCAGAAAAGCAAATCCAATGTGGCTGATGCCCCAGTAGTTAAGCTATGGAACTCCACCACAGGAGGCTGTAGATGCACTAAGTTCACAAGAGGAGCACAGACAAGCTCATAGAAGAGAAATCCCTTGAGGATTACTAAAATACCCAGAAACCCCTTCAAGCTCAAGAATAATTTGAATTGTATACAGCTGGAAAATGAAAGATCATATGGTAAAAGTATTATATACAATACTTCTTAGAGTCTTCCCTAAGAAATCCCCACTAGCTAATACCAGAGGAAGATTACTGGGCCTGAAGGACCATTAGTCTGAAATAGCTATGGCTGGTTTTGTTGCTCTGCTTTGTCTTGATAAACAAACACAATAATTTTTGCAGGCTTACTTGCTGGAAGGAATCCTCAAACAAAGTCTGTCTGGACACATTGATTTTCACATGACTTGGCAGTGCATTGGACTGTAATCATAAGGCAATAACATTAAAAGGTAGCACACACATTTGTAAAAGCTCATATAATTTCAATAAATAAATAATTAATAAATCAGTACCTGACACAAGTAACGGAAATGAGCAAGTTTCCACCTAAAACTACGCTCATAAGCAATCTGTGGCCCTTTATTTCTGTAAGGAAACACATTGGAGATATATTAAGCATGCAGACATCAAATCAATGCTAAACAACAGTATGAAGATTTCAAAAATACACAAAAATTGTTATTGTAAGATATGATCAAAGATATGCCAGTCTTCCTTTCCACCATTCCTTGTCCTTTTTTATTTTTTTTTCAAGTCAATTTACCAAATTTGATAGAAAGATAAAAGATCAAGAGGGCATCAAAACCCTATGAAATGTGTAAAAACTACAAGTCACATAAAAGAGAGATATCGAATTTATCATCTTCACTGAGAAAAAGACTGCTAAGTTAGGCTTTATAAATTCAGCTGCTTCTGGAACTATGAAGGACATTCTAGTGCAACATTCTACAGGCTTGTTGTTATAATCACTATTTGACAGAAGTAAACCTTACCCATACAAAAGACATTAAGAAAGCCACTATAGGTTGGATCAATACTTTTAATCAAAATATTTAAAAGAAGATTTGCATGTAAACTTTTTCAGAAGTATTTAGAACTACTCTGTTTAGACATTACTGTTGATAGAGTGTGTATCATTATAAGGAATACTCATAATTCCATTTGCTGTTACTATTAGTTATATTAGTTCATTACTCAAGTTAACCTCATTGCCCCTCTCTATTTATAAAATTATTACAATCTTGGTATTTCAAAAGCATATAAAAACTATTGAACATCAGAGCAGTACAGCAAAATATGTCATAAAGTCACAAACAAAAGTTTTAAATATATTAAACTTCTAATATAAAAACTTGTTCATAATTTAGTGTGCAATTCCAGCTAAAAGTGTAGATCATTTTATAGTATGAGAAAACTTCACTATTTAATTATAAAAAGGTAAAACATTCAAAGATATATTTAATTTCTCACTTACACAGAAGATTTCCCAGTACGAGGATCATTGAAGGTGGTGGTTCTCGTATTGTGATCAACAAAGTATCTGACACCTTCTCTGGTATATCTGATCTCCCAGCCCTCTGGAAGAGGGTCTTCATTTTGTAAACTGCAAAAGAAATTGCAAGCAGTGCTTTTTCCCCCATATCATGACATAAAAGAATAAGGCAAGATCTTTTGAATCTGCACAGTCATTATACACACCTACCCTTGAGTTCGAGGATCCTCCCACTGTGTTGTCTTTGTGTTATGATTTACAAAATAAACCCTATCATTTGAATCCACTCTTCTTTCTAAGGGAAAAAAAGAAAAAAATCCACTATACAACAACTGCATTCCAAATTCCTGTAATTGCCACTTCCTGAAATCCACAGCTAATTAACTTACCCCAGCCTGGTGGTAAAGGCCCAAGTGGATCATTTTCTGCTGACAACATTGAAGCCTATTTAAAAACAAGAGGACTTTCAGTTAGGCCAAATATTATTCATATTATTTTCTCAGTGTGTTCTAAGGTTATCACTAGTCCTGAAGACTATTCATTCTGCAAAAAAAACCCCATCATGCCAAGTTTAATCTGGTTTTGCAAAGAAACCTAGATTATATAATAATAAGATAGGCTTTCCACACTTGTTTTCAGTGCAATGTACCCTCCCTTTCCCTTCCTACAGCAAACTTGAGTGCTCATACAAAGAGGTGCAGTTCACACAAGTTTTGAGGAAGCATGGATAAGCAGATAAGCACTAAGTTCTTGCTTAACAACACGTTTTATCATAATAAACATTTCCAAGCACAGTGATTACTGCCAGCATAGGGGGTTTTACTTCCTCTATACATGATAACTTCCCTGAATGTTTGGCTATTTTCAAACACTGTCATTTTTTTTTTAATGCAGCTGCATCCATATGCGGATGGATAAAATTATACCAACATACAGTAAGGTTAGAAGGGGGAAAAAAAGGGATTACATTATTATGTAAACACATGCTAAGCTCCTAATATACTGTAACCTTGCAGAAGTCCCCAAGTAGCTCCCAAAAATACAAAGCATGGAAAAAAACAAAAATAAAAGGCAGAAATCCCAGGATCCATGCTCTGATTTATAATTAAAAGCATCCAGCCCTAAAAATTTATGGACTCTAACTTTTAGTATGTGTGAGTGCAGAATGGAATTTTGCTGGGTGTGTTTTCCAAAGAGTGTCTTAGGAATTTATACTGCTTCATATAGCATTTGCAATACAAAAATATCAGGAGCAAATTCAGGCAAATACAGGAGCAAATTCAGGCAAAACAAATCTATGATATTTTTTCTCTGAAGGAGAAATAGATCAAGGATCAGAAGGAAATGCATTAGTTACACTCAAAATCAAGCTGTGTAGTTGCCCCAGCCACCAGCTACTACACGTGAACAGAGAATTTATTCATTATTTCAGCAGCAAATGCAGTTAGTCTTTTCTGCTTTAGGAGACCACACAATCACAATAATCCTCTAACCAAAGACTTCTCTGTGGTGACTGTAAAAGAATAGTGCATGAAAGGAAAAAGCTGTCTGCCAAGGAACTGAATGTTGGCACAGTTCAGATATTTCCGACCTTCTTAATGGGTCCGAGGATTTGTGTATGGCTGCTGGCTACACAGAGCTGTATATTTAACAGAACACAGTGAAAGACCAGGCAGATTCACTTCCAAAATGACTACAATAAATTAATCCAGGTAAAAATGAAAGTAATTCAAATAACCATATCCCATCTACTTTTCTGTCTTTACATAGTTTAGCTTTGACCACTCAAGGTAATCGAAACATTCTTTAACTGAAAGTATTAATCTACTTTTTCCCAAAAATAAAAGACAGTCTCACTCAAATTGCTACATAGGAAGAGTCCTGGTATGTCACCAGAGGATGAAAAAGTAGCTATATTTTGACCTTAACTATTCTAGGAAAAAAGTATACAGAAGCACACTAAAGTAAAAAAAAAAAAAAAAAAAAAAAAAAAAACAAAGAAAAACTCCACTCTTTCTTCAAAAAAAATTCAATTTTCCCCCTCAATAAACTGTGAGTTCTATCTGTGCAACAGATAAAACAGTTAGAAAACAGAATTCTAAAGAGATGCAAGGAGTCAAGTTTTCTTTTCCTTTAGGTATATTCTGTCTCACTAACAAATCCTCATTTATTGATTCTAAGGTCAGATGAGACATTTTAAGGAATGGGTCTGTGGTTTCCAGTAAGAGTTATCCTTTAAGGAAGGAAGCAATATAATTTAATTTTAAAAATATATTGTTCACTGAAGGATAAATCTAGTAAAAAAAAAATCTTGGCATCAGAAAAGTGAGAGTTTTTTCAGATGTATTATGCAACTGATCAAAGTAATACACAAGTACAAAAAGTTGGCCAAGCAAGAGTTTTTGGCTCTATGTGCTTCAGCTGTGATTCTTGATTTTGCATTAGAGGTTACCAATGTTTAAAAACCTGAAGGAGGGTGCAAAAAGAATGGAACCAAGCTTCTCTCGCTGGTTCACAGTAGCAAGACCAGAGACAATACACTGGAACACAGGAGGCTCCCTCAAAACATCAGGAAGCACTTTCTACTGGGAAGGTGACCAAGTGCTGGCACAGGTTTCCCAGAGGGGTTGTGGAGTCTCCATCCTTGGAGACATTTACAAGACATTAGTCCTGGATGGCTCGCGCTAGGTGGCCTTTCCTAAGGAGGGACATTGGACCAAATAACCTTAAGAGGTCCCTTCTAGCCTTGACCATTCTACTTTTCTCTGATCGCATAAAACAAATTGAATTTGATACACAGCCCTGGGAAAGTTCAGAAAATTAGTGGTGATGCATGTTTCTGCTATTGCTAGTGACAAGATATAATGTCCAATTCAATAATGCGAGGCTGAGAATTTTTTAATGTAGTACTGCAGCATCCTCTACTTCAGAGGGGAGTATGAATAAAGCCCATCAAATTTAAACTTAGATCTGCGCATGCAAGGGTCCTATTCCAATGAAGCTGTTTTAGACTTGTACTTCAAAAGTTTCATCTTTAAAACACTCCAGCTTTTCTGCATATCACTTACAAAGTTTCTGGGATCAGATCATTTTTTTAAGAAGCCAAACACAATTCCTGAAGTGTTTAGTGTGACAGTGACACACAGGCACCATCATTCTTAACTCTGAAGAAACAACTATTCTACTTATCCAGTAACAGATGGAAAAATCTGACCTGAAAAATATTCTCTATGAAGCTACTCATATTTTCTTCAGGCAGAAGTTAGCAACCATGTGAGAGAAATGGAAAACCATGTAGGAAATTCCAGAGTTGAACCAGATGTATAACCTTCAAAGTAAAAGAACTGCCACTTGTATTAGTGAAGGAACTCTAATCACCTAAACAGTTTTTAAGGCTATTTAATGCTCAAAATGACCAATAACAGCATTTACATTCCTTTTCAGTTTAAGGGACAGTTTTAGTTGTACCTCTTACTATTGGCATTAATAATGTTACATAAAATGCAGCACACAAAGCTGATGTCAGGAAACAAACTCAGAAGGGAGTACGTTCTGCCCGAAAGTACTTTCTGATTTTCATCCAATAAAAGGATGATTTCTAACTTTTTTCAAAATAATCAGAATCTAAATTACCAATGCTAAATGTCATTTAACCCATATGGTTGAATAGTTACAAAATCCCTTTCTTTAAAGTTAAGTAACAAAAAGTATACCAATACTTCTGTACTAATTTGAAATGCTGTATACTTTACCGAATAGAGGTATCGTTGGTTGAATTGTTGCATAGCTCCCTGCAGTTGATTCCGTTGCGACTGCCATTGCTCAAAGTTCCTCACTGACTCCATTGTTGGTCGCTGCCACGTTGTCGTTCTGGTGTTGTGGTCCACATAGTAAACTCTCCCACGATCATCAACTCTCCTTTCCCAGCTTTCAAGAAAAACAAATGTTAACAGTTAATTCTTTCAGTAGTGTTAGCAACCAATTTTCTCTTTGCCAAATGCCAAATTCCTAAGTGGTACTTAAATTAACTACTGGAGTCACAGGCATGATTTCATGTTCTAAAGGGCACCAAAGTACCTCAACTTAATTGGCAGATGAACAACCACAATGAGCATACACAGACTACAAGCAATTGCCTGCTCAGCTCTCTGCCACCTCATTCTTAACTTTGTAAACACCTCTGACTGCAAGTAATGTTGGCAGACTTCACAAAGAACACTTTGCTGGGAAATCTGAGGTTTGGAACCAGTGCAGTACACTTAGTGGTGCCCACCTAAATGAAGGTGATCAAATACTCATTATTTCATGCTTAAGTTTTAAAGGAAGAACAAAATACTTTAGTAGCTGTATTTCAGCAAGTGATCAAACCTAGTGACATATCCAATATCAACATTCCTGTAACAGCTGCAATTTTATACAATTAAATGAAAGCTAGAATCTCTTAATATATGATACAGAATTCAGTTTTGATGAGCTGCTCTTTGTTTCCAGCAACAAACACACAAACAAAAATATAGTAAGTTTATCATATTTAATTCAAAAGTATACATTACCCAGGAGGTAAGGGCTGTGGTCTTTCCCATGTTGTAGTTCGTGTGTTGTGATCAACATAATAGGTTCTACCATGAGGATCCTTTCTTTGCTCCCACCTTCAAGACAAAGAGACTTGCACATAAGTGAAGATGCAAATACATCCTTGGGACTTCCCACTAAGACAATAAATTACCTTGGGACTGAGTAAAAATACCATGGTCCAAAACCCATTCTCGAACACCAAAGAAAATTCATAACAGAATACAGATCAGTTATTTCCTATTTAACTGATATCACCGTAAAGACTTTAAAGGATTTAGCACATAATGAGCATACATCAATATTCACAAGCATTTTTCTATTATATTTAAGTTTGGAACAAAGTCAGTTAATTATCTGCTCAATGCTTGGATGCTAAAAAAGCCTCATTCCAAAAGAGCTTAGAGAGATGCATTCTTTGCATTTCCAAGTTCATGTCTCTCAAAAATGAAAGTGTTTAATTTTGAAGCTCTGTTCCCAATATCCAACAAACAGCATCTTTCAGAGTGAACCTGAAGTGTGTGCTATCAGCTCTTTTACCTGTGTTTCTATTTCCTATCCTGGTAAATTCTGCATCTGATCCCAAGGGATTATTTGGTTTTGTGAAACAATCTTACGCTGAAGATGGAGCTAGGCCAGCAGCTGAAGTTTCATAATGCTGAGAACTACCACAATGCAATAAAAGTGTGTATAAATGGCATGGAAACCAGGAGAAACATTAGATGGAAAGGTGAAGTGCTTGTCCACAGTTGATATATATTAATTTTTCTTACATAAACTCTTAATTAGTTCCTGAAAATGTAAGCAGAACACCTGGCCTGCAACTACTAAAGACTACTAAAGCAATTTCTAACAATCTAGTAAAATTAAAATATTCCAGCTCTTCTTAGCACATACCTACATACACATCAAATATTATTTATAACATTTTTGAACTCATTCTTACACAGCAAGCACCTACAAACATTTATAGACTAGTCATTTTCACTTCTTTGTGCTTTGGTCCCTACTACTGAGAAACTAAGGAATAATTAATTATGGCCCAAATAAGTTTGAAAATATCAAATGAAAAGCCTTCACATCTGTTACACCCAAGAGTTTGTCTGTTAAGTTCACAATAACATCTCAGCAAAGCAGTTATCAGTTATTACTTTCTGGGACAAGACTAGCCAGTTATAGCAGCAGTACAAATCCCATTTTAGATCAAATAACCCCATCTCAGTCAGTTGACCTGTATTTGAAAACCCCTTTATAGAATTAAGTTTCTTCTTCTTTATATGCACATTTAGATGACACAAAATGATAGCATTAAAGCAAAACAACATACCCAGGTGGCAAAGGTTCTGTACTGGCACTACCAGGCTGCTGTCTCACAGGTTCTGCAGATGCACTTGGAGTGGAGGAGGATTCCCTCGGCTTTGCCGCATCTGCTGCTGCGCTGCTCCGAGCACTAGGCTGAGCACACTCTGGGGCAGCTGCAGCTTCTACTCCAGCAGACACAACAGGTAATGCAGAAGTGTGGCTTTCAGAACAACTAGTTGCTTCTGTTGCTGACTGAGGTTCTGCTGTATCATTAGTGCAATCTGCTGAAGACACAGGAGCTTCATCTGAACCCGTCGGAGCCTCGGAGATAGAAGAACTGCCAGCTTCAGGTGCAGAGGCAGATGACTCGCCATTAACTGAGGAATGGGAAATAACATTTGTGTATCAGAATCTGATGAGATTTACTTTTCAAATAACCAACTTCCAGAGTAAACTTTTACATTTTGGAAGCCATTCTCTGTACTTCCATTTACATAGGGATATATATGAAGTTATTTATTAGTTTCTCCATGTCTTGATCAACTCAATGTTGCACCTCAGTCTAGATTAGCAAGAGGCACCCATCTGCTTTCCACAAAACTGTACAGCCTTTTTTAAAACTCTGAATTTATAGTGAAGTTCAAAAAAGAATCTTAATCAGTATGACATGAAAACAAGTATTATGGGATTACTCTATGAGATTTGGAAAACTAAGAGGCATTTCCTACACATAATTTCTTTTTTTTTTCAGAGCTGACGTACCAAACCCTACAATTAACCCTGTACCTGTGCAACTTGGAAAAAAAATCCCCCTCCAAAAGAGGGATTAAAATATAAAAACTATTATTGTCTAACACAACTTACATAGTTCAATGACTGAAGAAAATTACTTTAGAATTACAAAGTAAATCAATTCTATCTTTTATAGAACAATAAATATGCCATCAAACTGAATCAAGCACAATCTCGTAAAAGGTTTAAAGAAGGCATGGATTAACAGACAAAGGATGCTAAGAAAGCTTTATTAGTCCCAAGCCCACTTGGCAAACAATACACCAATCATCTGCAGAGCTTAACTGAACAGTCTCTCAGCACATCCAGATCTTGTCTAACTCAGACAAGTGACATCAGGTACAGCAGTCTGCAGGACATCCATTAAAAGTCAAGGCCGCATAAAAAGCAGCATCACATCATTCAGCACTTTCATTTTCTGAACCACTAATCAGCATCAAACAGTGACAATTCTTAGTAGCTTGTCCCTGTTTTAGAGTTGCAACAATTTTCTAAGGACTAAGGATATGCAACACATGCTTCAAGCAATTTTTTTACCTTACAGTATATTATCACCTTACCCCTCTAAGGGCTGAAACTAATTTAATTCTATACCCTTAACCTTACTGGTACACATTTGCAAAATTTAATCCTACATTAGTGCCTATAAAATGTTGTTCCATTATTTTAAAGAGTTCACTTGTTTAATTCTGTCATCAGAATCTAAATTAGCAAGTCAGTTTCCTTAAAGAATTATCACTACACCATATGAATTTTCTTGATATGCGTAAGCATAAGCATGAACATCATTTTACAGGCAACAGATTTTTAAGTTCTATAAAGGCACTACTTTTTGAACAAAACTTTTCCAGGGTAACACACACTGCTTCCAGATGGCACAAAAGAAATTAACTACATAATATATCAAGATATTATATTGTTTCAGCATAACATGAAAACTATGAGCAATTTGATCACGTTTCGTCAAATTTCTGCTTATACTAGCAACATCTCAATTTACACAAGAAAAAAGCCAACTGAAATTTCAACTTCCATTTAAAAAATTCAACTCATCCACATTAAAGAATGAAGAGGATCACATAACAAAGTTAGAAGCAAAATAATGAACAAATCATCTGCTCTATTAGTAAGTTCATCTCCAAAAGAGATGTATAAAACATTACATCAGATGATTACTTCACCAATTATGCCTAATACAGCAATTTTGGCAACATCACATAAAATTACAATCCTGCTAAAGCACAACAGTGCAGAATAAAGTGTCATCAAAAATGCCAGAGATATTGCCTTGCCTTAAAAACATCTTCATCCACTGGTAGAGTAGTTGATTACTCCTATATCAATGCCTCAGTGCAAGGTCAGTGATGATTTCATCAATATTACCACTTGAACAAATCAATTATTTTTCAATTACCCTATTCTAATACAGATTTCAAATGGCTCTCTCTGCTGTTGAAGAAAAAGGGAGCAATGTCTTAATAATATATATGCCCTCTAGCCTTGAGCTGAAAAGAGAGGGGAATCAAATAAAGTTCTCCAAATAGAGAAAAGCTTCAGAGAAGACCTAATTTAATTATAACTTTTTAAGGTCCAGAATTCTTTCTGTTATCTTCCAAATATACCAGTCTATTACAGAGAGTTTGACAATCTCTGTTCTGCCACTTAGTAACAACTTGCCTATTTCTATTTACGGTTTTCTTTTCTCTCTGCTATCACTGTAATCTCTCCCAAAGAGCTGAGAAAAGACAAAGGGCTTACAAAGCACAGCCAGTATTAGACACCAGAGGAACAAAAATCAAAAAACTAGTTTCACTGAAGCTAAAGTGAACTGTAGTCAGAACCAATGTTTTGGTGTTTAAGAGGGAAACAAAATTCAGTATTTGCCACTAGCTGTTTTTAAATGGAATTTATGAAAAAAAATTGAAGGCACAGAAAGTCTGCAACACATCTCAACTCAGAGCACAGTAGTTTCCTGCCTAAATCAGATTTATGTAATGTCAGGAAAAATTTAACCATAGTTCCTCAAATTCATTGTGAAAGAAACCTGATTTTTCCTCCAGACAAACAGTAATATGGTTTCAGAGAAACCAGGACAGAAAAATGAAAGATTTTGGACACTTTGATCTTCCTTCATCAGAGAAAAGAACGTATGATAAAGTGTGAAACTCCATATATTTAAGAATGGGTCTACTGCAAAAAAATTTACAGAAGTGGACACACAAAATTATAAATTCAAGCCACATCCTTTCAGTACTTTTGAATTCCAACAAAAAGTTTCTACAAAAAGTAGCTCAGCTTGAGATACAACTAGACAAAAAGCCTCATGGAACACGTTCTCACAACTCTCTCTTACCAGTGCTGTCGACAGGCTGAGCTTCAAGTGGTTTTGGTACTGGTGTATTTTTGGGTCTGGCTGCAACATGATTAGGAGATGGTGTGCTGTCTCCATTAACAGCTTCCACACTGAACGTATTCTGTATTGCAGAGCTGGAAGGTACTTGATTGTCTATCCCATTAGAAATGTCACAAGCAGATCTTGGTAAAAAAGAAGATGATTTCAGGTTACTATAAGCAACATGTTAAATGGTTACACAACTAAACTAAATGCTACACTAAACCATGCTATAGAAACAAATAAAGAAATGGTGGTAAATTCACAACTGTTTACATTGTAATGTTTGCAGCCCAGATAATTATTTTGGTTTCACACTTGACTATCAAGAAAAAAGCAAGAATCGATTTTGAGGATTTCAGATACTTGTAACAGGTAAGAGTTTCCATTTTTACTTTCTCTTTTACTTTTAATGACATATCAGAATTTAATTGAACAGACTGATGCACCTGCTGCATCTTCCAAAACGGCCTTAGGGACCCTTCCAAAGTGCAGCTATGAGCAGGAAAGCCTTTTCTCTCATTAACAAAGAGGAAGAACTGGTTTTGTTAGCAATATCACTAAAAATACTCATAACATAAGAAAGCAACAAAATTCTCCCTCAGTAAAAGGAAAATAAGATGAGCTTCTGTTGACATTGGCAGGATGGGACATTGTGAGAACAACTACACATAGGCAGCTCTGTGTTTGCAAGGCCACGTGGAGAAATGTATTTTAAGGGCTTGTGAATGGCAAGTTTTGTTCAGTTACAGTGGTACATTGATTTTTCACTTAAATCTCTTTCAGAATGCTTAAAGCCATCCACTAGAGACACATATTTTGAAAATTACACTCAATGCCAACTACTTATCACCTCAAGGAGTAGAGGTTAAATAGTGAAATTATTTACTATTTTATCTCACAAAAAAATTCAGAACATTAGAAGTCCAACTTTGTGGAGTAAGAAGGGAAGAAGCAGCATTTCCATGCTACCTTACCTAACTTCAAAGGATCAGTATAAACAGACTGATCAGCTCTGGACTACAAACTCAATTTACCTCCAAAAGACATGGAGAGAAGCTACCTTAAATCTTTTCTTCATCTCTTAATTTTAAAACTGTAAATCAACACAGCTGGATAGTTGTGTAGAAAACTGCAGTAAGTTAAAATAGCAACACCAAAAGCAGGATTCCAGTGAGAGAGATTATCTCCAGCAACAATAGCTGAATGAAAACAAATGATTGTTACTACTGCTTCAAAATGGTATGCAGATGGATTTCAAATCACTTTTAGCAGTCCCAATTTTTTCTAAGGAAAAAGAAAAAAGCAGAAGCACTGTTTTATTCTTACTCAATCATCTTGAGCATCCATTGGGGAAGAGAGACAAATATCCACAAATTCAAAAAAAGAATCAAGTCAAGCATAGAAGGACAAATGTGTCCCTGTCACTCAAATGCATAGCAACTGGATGTTTTTTCACTCCAGTTGGTGTCAATAACTTAAACAGAAATGGGTTCACACAAGGTAACTGAGCAGACCAGTAACATTAAATTGATCTGAATTGACCTATTTGTCTTACTAGAGATGAGGGGACAAAAAAATCTATTCCTACTTCTCTCCAGCCAGCCCTTGAGCTGGTTAGAATGGTAGAGAAACCAAGAATTAAGCTCTTAATTAGTCTGAATATCTTTTTCTTGCCACTTCAGGAGGAAACAGGCCTTGGCCTCAGTGTTACAAATACTGCTTGTGAAACTCAATACAAGTCTCTTAAGTTCCTGATTATGACCTTAAAAAGGCTGAGGAGGAAGTAATTCAGGCTTTTTTTTTCCTCTTCCTTCCGTTCAGGTGCTACATTGCAAAAAGCTGCTAGACATTAGTAGAAATGGTTCTTAAGCAGCAAAAGAAAATAAATTGAGTAAGTACATAAAAATACACTGAGCCACTGCTCCCCTAATTTCTGCAGCAGCATTTTTATAGATTTCCAAATGAACTAAACTATGTAACTGTCACACAAATTAGGTTTCTAAAACCTGTGGCAACATAATTTAGACTTCAAATGCTAAAATCTCTTCTCTTCAAAACCATTAAAAAAAACAACAAAAAACCCACCAGAACACAAACAACCCAAACATTTCAACTGATAAATTTGCTGATACACTTCATATCACATAACACACAAAAATAAATTCCAACCTGGATGAACTTCTTGCTGAAGCATCTCTGTTTTCATGTACAGCCTCGCCATTTTGCTGAACTTCTACTGAACAGTAAGAAACAAATTCAACAGAAATATTCTATTATATCAGCTTGAAATCTTAATCTAAATATTATCATCTGACTTAATTATTTTAACTTACTGGTTGCTGATGAACTGAGATTTGTAAGAGATTCTTGTTCAACAACCAAACCATCTAGCACAACAGTCAGTTCACCTGTTTGCACCATGCCACTCTTGTTTTCCAAAGAGAGTTTCAATTGTTCTTTCACCTTCTCCACTAAAAATGGAGTTGGGGTGGGTAGGGGACAAGA
This sequence comes from Zonotrichia albicollis, assembly GCF_047830755.1. Classification (NCBI taxonomy): domain Eukaryota; kingdom Metazoa; phylum Chordata; class Aves; order Passeriformes; family Passerellidae; genus Zonotrichia; species Zonotrichia albicollis. The sequence goes on from NC_133819.1 coordinate 136,771,384, forward strand.
AGGAAAGAAGGGATAGAAGAAAAATTAAATTCTAAATAATATTAAAAGAGATCTTCAACACACAGATGTGATACATGCATTTAGATCTATAAAACTGAACATCAGAGATCTTCAAATCAAAGCAGAAATCATTATGGAGGTGTATATATTTACAGCTGCTGTGTGTACATGCACACTTTATTTTTAAAAAGAACTGTCTGTTTACATTGTATATTCTATAGGTACGCTAAAGAATCCATGTGGATTCAGTACTTTGTTGTTAATGATTTCCTAGGTCTGCCATTTCCATTAAGCCCTTTGGAAATTATGCACTACTTACATAACATGTGATGGCTTAAAGTCAAACAACTTCTGAACCACACAAAGAAATATTAAAAAGTCACTGGGAACCCTTCATTTTACAACCAGAGCCTATATTCATTTCTCTTAGCACCTTCCAAAACTAATTCTAAAAGATCACTGAAAAAACCATCTCTTTGAGGAAGATGAAAATGCAAAGACTGCACAGTGTCCTCCCTCAATTTTAAAACTATTTTTAATGAATCCTTATTAGCATTTTCATAGATTGCAACTCCAAGGATTAAACAGTAAGAGAGGACGCCTCAGGTAACCAAAAGTTAAATCAGATATTATTTTCACTGAAAGAAAATTTGAGATAACTGATGGGGCAGTAAAATAATTCAATCTGACTGACAAGCAACACACACATTTGTAGAGAGACATATATAATCCAGAGGTAAAACATGCTGAGGATGCTACATAATTCTCTCTAAATCAACTGCTACAAGTACAACAGTTAAAGCTACATGTCATAAATCCAAACACGGTCAGTTAGGAGCTCACATTAATCAGGTTAAAATGGTTAAGACCTCTCAGTATTTGTGCTCTCAGATTAAAAGATTAGTTTTTAAAGACATGCCATCATATTTCCCTCCATATCATAGCATTCCAAGTTAAATTTAAACTAGGCACTTCTATGCATTAAACTAGAATTTCCATTTTTTTTTCATTCTTAGCATGCATCATAAGTGAACAATAAACATGAAAACATACGGGGAGGCTGCCATAACCTACTGCCAGATAGGCCTACTGCCAAGCTATTACCTGAAAGAGCAGGTTCGACAGTGTAGTTGGGCAGCAGTTACCAGCAGACACACACTGCTGTGCCACAATGGATTTTAAGGGACTTCACCCCTCTGCAGCAAGCACAAAGCTCCTGAATCTACAGGATTACTGATTTAGCAATACACATTTTGGAAAAAAGTACTATCTCAAAGAAGAGAAGAAACTAACCTATCACTGAATTGTTTAATTAACACATTTTTTAAGTTTTGCAAAAGGTGGTTGGTTTAACTTCTGCTGTTTAATAGGTTATCTTCCTAAACCAGATCAGCTGTTGGCTGTAGCTTAATTGAGCTGGCAAGAAAACTGTGAGGTGTTTGGGCAGCAATTTAATAGTTGTGGTGTTTAGCAGAAAAAGGAACCAAATTAATTCTAATGTTTCTGCATATAGAGGACTTCCCGTTCCATTTTCATCAGCAAAGAACCTTTCAAGCGCTGCATTTTAGAATAGGTATCAATAACTAAATGAATTAAGGTTACCAGTCGGATTATTCTACCAGTGAATGCTTAGATAACCCAGTAAGCATCTAACTACTGACTTGCTCAAATAAGAAACATTGCACATAAATTACTTTTGTTGCAATGAAAAGCAAATTCAGTCAACCATTCCCTGAAAGAATTTGTCAAGCTGTTAGATCCTACCTCCTCAGGATCTACAGTAATAAAATGTTAAATATTTTGTTAGAAATTTGTTAGAAATTTTGTTAGAAATTTGTAGAAAGTATTTAGAAATATTTTTTGTGGCTAACATTATTATAACCCAATTTATTCTGATACAGTTTTCTTAAGTAAAAGAAAATTTTCAGCCTATGAAATTTACTGCTGAATTGTTATAATACAGTTGAAGAAGACCCACTCAATATTAGATTCTATTTCAATTTTCTGTAAGAATCAGAAAAATTTAGCTTTTTTTTTTTTTTTTTTCTCCTTTATCCCCACTGTTCAAAACATTCACTTCAGGTTTATATATAGATAACTTGTGAGAAAGGTTAAGATTGGTTTAGCTTTTAGCTGGAATTCTACTGCCACTCTGGAGTGGAATTTAAAGTGTGGATTCACCATCTTGTTGTACTAAAGAAAAAAAATTTTGAATAGCAAATCAGATATATTCTATTAAAAATATTTAGAAAATAATAGAAGTTACATGGAATAATCAATTTCTAATGTACTACAAGGAAGATCACAATTGTTTCATTAATCAATGTTTTCTATTGCTCTGTGGGCAGCTAAATTATGAGGGACAAATATCCAGTGTTTCTATTAGTGACTCCAGAGAAAAAAAAACTTGAAAAATTACACAGCTTTTCTGAAAGATTTTTTTAGTTACCAAAATTTATTTTTTTTTTGGTTACCAAATCTAAAACAGATCTTCTATCAAACTGGTTACTAGCTTGCTACAAAACATTGAATTTCTGCTTTTAGTTTCTTCTTTTACTTCCAGCAACTAATACTCTACTGTTTGTTTCAACAGTATTACACCCCAGTGTTACATTTAAAATGCTCTCAATAGCACAGACATCTCTAGAAGAGACAAGTAAAGATATCAACTGAGACTCAGTTGTAATTACATGTATAATTAGTAGTCTGGTTGCAGGTTTGATATATAGATTAGTAGTAATAATTTTACTTTATTCAAAATACCCTTCATGATAACTTACATTTTCTATTGTGTACTTCCAAAGCTTGTCTCAAGTCTACAGTGGCTCTTCCTAATAAAGCATCTGCTTTTAAAGTGTGATGGCTCCACACTCTAAATTCCAGCGTAGTCTGTGGAGTCACATGCCTGCATAAAAAATAAATTTTAAAAATATATATACAGATTTTTAAGAATTAAGTCTTGTTATTAGGAGTATTTGTACTTTATTCACTTTCTCATTGTATTTTTTGATACTAATGAAGTGCAGTTTTGTATTGCAAGGGGAAATTTTTAACTAAGAACTGCAAACACTATCATATCTACACTTAGGATGAAACTTAAAAGTACATTACTATGATAGCCTAAGGAATTTGTGAAGCATCAGAATAACCTACACTCAGCTCAAATCTCAGCTATATAAAACAAATCTTGATTTATGAAAGGCTTATTTCCCCTCTTCCTCCAGAGTTCCAGCTAAAAACTTGCATTATAAAATGTGGAGAAAAAGGTGGGAAGTATATTTGCCTGTCACTGGAAAGAATAATACTAAGTATTTTTCTAAAAGGAAAAAACCAACCAAGCATCTATTTTCAAGCAAGAGCCCACTCAACAGGTATCAGCCTGCCATGGAAGTGTTGATAAACATTTTTTGTGAATCCACAAATATATATAAAACCATAAGGCATACTCACAGAAATCAGAGAGGAAAATTCAAATGATGAAGCTAAAGTAAAAAGTGGAGGGAAGCAGAAGGTAAAGGACCCAATTGCAGTAATCTATGACAAGCTTTGGCATTGATCTCTCCCCTGCTCAAGCTATGCTAGGTCCTGGGGAGTAAGTTTTGTAATACAGGGTCTAGTACTGCAAAGGTGATCCTGGCTATGCAAAATAGGAGTAGAAGCACTTCATTGCAAAAAGTCAAAGGCCACAAATCCATAAGTATTGACCTAACATATACAAAAAGTTGTATCAGCAATGATGAGAATAATAATAAAAACAAGCCCCACTCTCCCAACAACAGAACTAATTCTACAGTCATTTGAACATGTTGGACAAGCCGGATATTTTTTGCTGAAACACAAGCAAATATATTTTTGCATTTTGAATAGGCTGCCTTCTAAGGGAGGTCTTAGCAAAAGAGCAGCTCAACAAAGTAAAGGAAAAAATCTCCAACACCTACACACAAAAACATATAGCTCACTCACAGAAGTGAGGGGAATTTGGTAAGCCAGAGAGGTCACTTCACCTCAAATTACATTCCAATAGCCAGAGGAAGAGGGGGCCAGAATACCTTAAAAATACATATAAGAGTAAGACCCTGAGTAAGCAATACTCATGAAATGAGTCTGCCATTACTATGCATTGCAATTTACCTAATTTCTATCAGATCACCAAATCCTGCCAAAGCAAACCTGCCTCCTCAAGAGAAACTCAGCTCCCTGTGAGTATACTGATAGCTCTGTAATTGTTCTAGTTCTTGATCCCAGAAATCATCCTCAGGTCCAAGACGATGCTATTCTCTTTTGCAACACTGCAAAGGGCTAATAAGTTCACTAAACTTAAATACCAAGAATGAGGCACAGGAAAACCTACTTGCTTCTGAGCAGGTCTGGAGTAAGTGTTCCCAAGCAAAGAGTTCCTCAAAGATGTACCACTCCTCACTCTCCAGCACTTACTGGAATCTAGCATGGCTCCTACTGCTAATAAAGCTGGCTATTGCACACAGACATGTCAGATGCTGTGAAATGTACTGGCCCAGGCTCAACACCACTTGATAGGAGCTATGGTGTTCCCAGACCCAACTCTGAACCAATATAATCTTGCTTGTGAATAAAGCATTCTAACCAAGAGCAAGACCACCAGCTCTTCATGGAGTTCTATTCAGGTATACCAACATCCCTAGCATAGCTAAACCAAACTAAACCACAAAAAGATTAAAACAGTCAAATATCAGGGAAAGGTGTGAGGTAACGGCAGTTTTTGTGTGCACATCCCTTCACTGGGAAATTCAAAGGAAGAAGTGTGCTTCCTCATAACTACTACTTATCCAGTTAAGACTTTACCTTCTAATGTTGAGAATGACATGGTTACAATTAGTAAGTCTTTCTAGCAATGTATGCTGAACACAGTGCTGACAAATATCAAGACTATATCATGTAGTGCCACTGTATGCAAGTAATACATTCAGGAAAAAAAATATTCTCAAAACATTGTAAGGATTCAGAAAAAAAATAATTTGAGATAAATACCAACTTACGTCTGCATTTAAACATCAACAGCCAGAGCACACTATGTAGGCAGCCAAGCTTAGTAAATATTTGCCTGCAATGTCTGTCTAATAAATAGTATCAAACAACCAAAAAATCTACTTACACTGTCAGCTGCTCATCCCATTTGGGATTTGAAGAACTACTTGATTTTGCTGTTTTCTTAATTTCTCCATCTGCGGTTAATTCCGTGTAGAAAGTTGTTCCAAACCAATTCTTTTTCCGTTTCAGTTTGGCACTAGAAACTAATAAAATACATTGCTTTATCTCTAACAGCATACTGTTGTTGAAAAACAGAAAATGTCCTGCCTACACACTGTATGAAATACTTTGCAAGGCAATATTTTTCTTCACCTACAACACTTCTACTGAACAGAAAGAAGTCAATGCAAAAATTACCATTTTATTTTATAAGTAGCTTTTATTTTCAAAAGCTACTTTGTCAGATAGTTGAAACCAAGTGTCACATAGTCTTTTCACCACACACTGGCAGGACTGGTTGTACAGACAGCACAGTGTTTATTTTAGGGATAAACACTGGAAATAACATAGGTTATTTTCTCATTGTTCTCCCTATTCTTCCCTTAACTGAAAAATGCCTAAGTATATCTGATGATGCATCTGAGGGATAATGAGACAGAGTATTTTTTAGTTATATTTTGTTATGAAAGTTGATGCAGTTTACGCCTATTTCAAAATGTCCCTGTATAGGAAAGCCTGTATACAGAGCTTCATTTCTTTGCCTGTATTACTGCATGGTTGAACTTCTGGGTTTACACATCAGTTGGTAACAATTAAGAAAGCTACTCTTAGCTTTCCTCTATTTAAACAGCTTTGCAGATGAACTCAAAGGTTTCAAGTAAATATTCAAAAATTAAGAAACACCACTGACCAAAGAAGCTACTTTCCCGTCCAAATCAGTGGTCAGTTCCTCTGTGCTCCTCAACATAAATCCTCTTCCATGCCCAGTTGAGGAAGTCACTATAAAAACCAACAGCAGCCCAACTGCCAAGATTTTAAATTCTATTTCAGGTAGATGGTGTCTTGAAAAGACCACAAGAATGGACTCTCAACTATATTTACCTGCTGGCTCTGCCTTCTCTCTTAATTCCTCCCTTGCTTCAGTGTGGTTCTTCTTTACTCCACTTGCAAACTAAAACAAGGCTGAGTATCTTCAGCCATTTGAAAATAATTCTTCCCCGTTCCTTTCCTTTATGGTACTTGCTAACTCAATGTGGAATTTTACTGAACTGAAAGGGAGACGTATTTCTGAATTGCAGTATTCTGAGACATAAACATTAGTCACTTAAAAGTTAGTGGGATGCAACCATCCAAGGTTCTAAAGGAATTAGCCATGGACTTTTACTCGTTTCAAATAAAAGGTGCAAACTTAACTTCCTCACATTTGAAAAGCCCAGCCTTAGTAATGCATCATGGGTTATAAAAGGCTTTCACCCAGCTGATGAAAGCTGGATTGTAGTAAACTAAAACTCCAATTCCACACACAAGTCATATTTTTTCATCTCAAATCATGATGTTTTTAAGCTTTGACAACCTCTACTTCTTCCACATTTTCCTCCACAATTTACTTTCCAAAGGAAAATACAACATTTATTAAAACACAGTTATTTAATAATGATATTCAAGCTTCCTCCTAATTTCCCCTTTTTTTGTCTGATTACGTGTTGTTAGTAATTTTTGAGTCCCAAAACATAAAAGGAGACTATGATCATCTTTTGGTTAGGACATCTTCTTAAAAAAACTATGAATAAGTAATAATACCAGCAATACCTCCAAAAGAACAAGACAAGATCTCACCAAGAATATTTGAACAAATACTGATGGCAAAGCATGCCTACAACATGCTGTATCTGTCCAAACTCAAACAAGTCACCACTCCATACAAATTCTTTGTCTGCAAAATGAGTCTATGATACTTGCTGCCTTTATAAAAGTGCTTTTTAAGTATAGTTCTTGAAATAATTATAGCTTCTACAGTAGCATAAACAAAACTGCACATAATTATGCAGTGTAGGTCAGCAATACTACAGTCCCACACTGCTCTGCCTCCTACTACTCAGAATGCCACTGGCATTCATTCCTGTGATCCTGCAATAAAGACTAGGTTTACAGAACTAAACCTTCAGAAAACTAACCACAAATGTTGTAAAGACTTCTTCCCATTTGAGACCTGACCCAGATTTCTTGGAGTCAAAAGCAGTCCCAGTACCAGAAAAATACAAGACTATTTACATAAGGAGGAGCTCAGCACAGGAAAAAAAATTACCATTTCTGTAGACACAGATGTGAAATTAAGGGTCATTTGTCTAAGGCAGTTTACAGTTACATATATACATTCAATCTACAGGCAGCTCCATCTCTGCTATTAGTCATTGCCAGTTTTGATGATTCATCACATTATTGAGTGATGTGCTCTTTACATAAGGTTAATAATTTTTGAGGCTCCTCTCTTATCTAATTTCATAAAATATCCATTTGGGGGACTCTTCAACTCTTGCTCAGATAACCTGGCTGGCCATCTTTGGATCATCTAGCAAGATGCACCTTTCTTTAGATGCAGCCTTTATTAACACGTGGTATCTTACTCATGTTTTTCCCAAATTTTTTTCAGGATAGCTTTAATATATTCCTATTTTTACTTCCATTATTACTTCAGCATTCCCAGATTTCTCAAAATCCCTGGAAAGCTCAAGTTAGTTATCAATGGTAAAATAATACTTATACACATAAATACACACATATATATTTATGGTAGGTGTATTTATGTACAGTATCTTACCTATGTGCTGGTAACATTTTTACTTTTAACTGTGGTAACACTGTCACTATTAGCTATTGCTTATTTAGATGTACTTTGCTTATCTTCAGACTACCAGGAAGCCTCAGTCCTGTTCTGCCATCCCACAGACAGAGTAGCTCAGACTGACAACAATTGTCACATCATTGACCAGTCCTTGTCCATCAGTAGCAAAATGCATACTTGGTCTGTTCAACAACTATTGAAAAAGTGTCCCCAGCACAATCAGAAAGTTCCAGGACTGTTTTCCAGAAATTCCCATGGATACTGGGATGGCTTATTTCTGCCTCTAACTATAAACACCAGCAGAGCAAAAGGAAAAAAGAGACTTCACAGCAAATTGTAACTGGATCAAAGGAAAAACATTCAAATTGACATGGCTTATCACAAGTAAAGCTGGTAATCTACAGACTATGAGATACTGAAAATTCAACTGCACAATATAATGAGCAACCTGATCCAACTTCAAAGGTAGCCCTGCCTTCATCAGAAGGGTGGACTAGGGAATCACCAAAGGTCCTTTCCAACCCAGAGTTATTACATAGGTCTGTTAAGTCCAACCAGTGGCCCTAAGGATATTATATTCAACAAATATTTACCTGATATTTAATGAAAGAACTTAATCTTCTGAAGGGCTAGCAAATTTTGTGATCTCCTCCAGTTCTCCACCTTCATTAAAACACTGTACCTATTTTCAGCTTGGGATTCACTACAACCACCAACCTTTTTCCTAGAATTTCAGTAATCTGCGTTCCCTCTTCAGAATACATGTCATTAACCACTTGTTCCCAAGCCAAATTTCTTGCAATTGTCTGTACTGTTGTACAAAATACCTTTTTTTTTATTTTGAAGATTTATTAAACTCTATCATGCAACTCACTGTATAATCTCTATTTAGGCTCAAATCATCTACATATATTATAGCTACATTATTAACTGTAACATTCATATCATTAATTAAGATATTAACTAGCTCATTTTTACACTCACTTCCAGGATTGCTTTTGTAGAATACATCTGTTTTCCTGTAAAAATCTCTATGACACAAATCACTACTTGCCTGTTACTTGCATCTGTAATCTTCCATTACAGTTGTGACTTGTATCAGATCTTGGTGAGGCTGTGGCCATGTCAGAGGTTTAGGCTTCAGCCTAAAAAAAGCAAACAAGATAGCTTATTAAAAAGTACTTATCTCTGCATGTCAGCTACAGCTATTAAATAAAAATAAAATGTTCAACTAATCAAGAAGTTACCAAGTATTATTTAGGTACAGCAGAACACATTATTTCATAACAGCAGCTAAAAAAAGCAATCACTTTGGAAATTTGTCCCACGTTACACCTCTAAGGATGCCAAGACACTTCAGAAACATATATATTTACATAGCTTAGAACAACTGTGTAAGGCAAGAATAGAAATTCAGCTGTGATATATCAATAATTCTCTCTCTAGAAGACATACTTATGGTCTGATTTCAGATAAGCTGAGCATCAACAATTTCAAATGAACAAACGTTTGAAATGTTTACATGCTCGAAAATCATGCTGTCACCAGAACAATACACTCAGTAATGAAAGCAATTCAGACAAACGTTTGCATTCTATCCCTAGATTTGCCACCAGCTTCCTGCCCCACTGCAAATCACTGTGGGTGATTTGTCCACCCACAAATCACTTCCCTCATCTATTGAGACAGGAAGCGCTTCACAAGGACACCCAGCTCACCACTCAGCAACCAAAACTGAGTGTGTCAGATCCCAGCTGGGGCATCCCAGCACATACCCATGCCAACAGCATCACTCCTGTCCTCCTGAGCTACTACACCTGAAACACATCCAGGAGTAAAACATTCTGTTTCCATCAGAAAACTACTTTCCACAAGAAAAGAATATATACGTGTAAAATAGATTTTCCCTGATCTGGATGAACTTCCACATATTTGCTTCGGTGAATACAACTGGTTTCAATTAACAATATGGGAAGAGCTGTCACCAAACCTTTTTGATCATGCACTTCTATAAGTATGAAAATTTTTAGTACATACCCCCAGTACGTGTGTAGTTAGTTCTAAATTAAATATATGTACCACTTTACTAACACACTCTGTATATATTGCAATGTATAAAACCAGAAATTTAAAAGGATGAAATGAAGATGAAATAAACAGTATTTTTAAATATTTTAATGGTAAAAAACCCTTATGCTCTTACCAAAAAAAAGTGGGTTTTTTTTTGTAAGAGCCATGTGATTGAATATGCTTCAGCATTTTTTTAATGCTGACTTAGCACTTTGTAATACAGTGATTTGAAGGCCTAGTTTCAAATTCAGTTTATTGGCTGTCATAGCTGGAAAACACATTTTACAGAGATACGTACATCCAAATCAAAGTGCATCACGGGCTACACTTTCTAAATCATGACACTCATTTTGCAATTTCATCCACTAATTATGCAAAGGTTTTTCTTGAAATATAGCCATAAATTTCCATCTTTCCTGATATCAATCACTTGTTATTGTAAACCAATGGAAGGCACATTTTTATACTTCCATAAAAAAATTCAGATTCTGAAACTCTTAACTGGGAGGACTTTTAAGTAGATAAGGAAATTCTGCTTCCAAGTTTAAGTCTACAAATACAGAAGGTTTTACAGATGACACATCTTTTCTGGCAACAAAAATCACACTAGGAAACATTTCAAAACATCCATTTTCAAAATACTTTCTCAATAGCATCAGTTTATTTCAAAAAACAATAGGTTTCTCACTTGTTAAAATTCCATCTTGACCTTCAAGTGAGGTATCTTAACTGTCTTTATTTTTTATTTTTTAATAACTGATAGTCAGCATACTGCTGACTGTTATCACAAAACAGGTCAGGAAATTCGTAACACTTGTTTTTTCTGTGAGATAAAACATGTAATTAATCTTCAAGTTTTACAACTCTTCTAAGCACTTTGCCATGATAACTAGTGATCCTCTGCACAGCACACAAGATCTTCCTGGTCACACCCAGTGTCATTACAGATTATGTTAGATACTCAGCTATTTAAAGGTTTTGTTTTCATACAATGAACCACAATAATGACATCCTGCAGCACTTTGTGCACTTTTGGCTCCAACTTTCTTGTTGCTTGCCTATGCATGATGCAGTGAATGAATTCTGCAAGTCGTGCTCAACTTGTAACCTTAGCCAAGAACCTTTTTTACTTTGGTCAAATTAGCCACTCCATCTGTGGTTACTTTTGTACACTTTTTCCATTTAAAAAAAATGTGGTTATTTAAGAAGACACTGTTTAGAATTTATGCTTAAGAATGCCTCTTGTCTGGTACATCTTTCCCTAATGACCCAGTTCTTTGTGAATTTCATTATGGACCCAGAATCTAGCAATCACCGTAAGTCGAGCCTCACCACAAACACCTATGCATTCATCCAAGTGTCAGTAGAGCAAGCCTCTCTCACTGTGTAATTTTTTCTGATATTTGTTTCTTCAGAACTTTGGCAATGTTTTCCAGACATCTTCCAACAGTATCTGCTGACAAAAGAATGTGTTTTAATTTTTCACCACATTGTTTACCATGTATTATTTCAGACATTTATAGTACCACAGAAAGAGGAAATGCCTCTGCAACAGAATCTGTGTCTTCTGCTACTGAGAAATCTCAAAAGAGGCTTCTAATGACCTATCACTAAGTTTAGTGAAATCTTGTAAAATCTTGGATTGAATTCATCATGACTTGAACATTGCTGAAAAAAAACCTGCAGATGCTTGTACGCTTGTCTTCATGTTTTGAGTGCTTAGTTTTTAAATGCCTTGCTAATTGTGATGGCTTCATACTATCATCAGCTGATACCTCAAGAAACAATGTCCATCATTTCCAATAGCGGATGTACATCCGTATTTGAAATACCATTCTTGATAAACCAAATTGTTTTGGCTGACCTCTTGTCACCTCTAATTGCCAATGGTTTTATCTCTTAATACACCTGACCAAGAGCTCACGCTAGAAGTAGAAGAAGCATCAGCTCTGCCACGTTCTTACTATTCATATTATTAGTATTATCTTCAATCTGTGGTCTCTTTGCAGGAATTTTTTTAAGCTACTTGCCTACTTTCTGAGGGTTTGCTTGTAAAAACTTTGTAAAAACTAAATATTATAATCCACAAATCCTCCTAACTGGGCCCAAGTAAACTGCCTCCATCACACTACGCTGGAAGTGAATGAACAAATGAAGGTGTTACTGTGACCCCATCATACTGTGCAATACCAAATCTGTCTTCGGGGCACCTCATGAACCAAACGTGACACAGACCATCCAACATACAGACCTACAGAGGGTGCCAGGATCAACATTAAATAAAGCTTATATTTTAACTGAAAAATAAGAAAGAAATTAACTCGTAGATTTTCTTCACACATTCCACTGGATGGTCATCTACACCTGATTTTGGAGGCCACTGATATGGAAAACATCATAAAAGCAACAAATTCAAACAACTCAAATAAACTCAAATTCTTCCCAAGGAACCAAGATCTGCAATCTAGTTCTAAACACACATTAAAAAACTAGTTTAGGCATACTTCTGTAATTGAAAAATTATGATTATTTCTTTCCTTCAACTGTTTAACCTATGTAGATGTAAAATGCTGGGGTGGGGGGTTGGTTTTCATTTGGTTGGTTGGATGAGTTTTGTCCTTTTTTTAACTTTACATCAAGGATGTGCAAAGCAAAATAAATACAGAAATAAATAAATAAATAATGTCAGAATTCTCAAGTAGACAGTTCATTGTATAATCTCCTCAAACTTCATGTGCTGATTGATCTGCAATACCACCTGCCCAAACCTGAGTTTCTGGCTCTGCAAGCTACTAAGCTGCTAACTGCATTTGGCAAACACGTTTGTCAATCTTCTGATAACAGGGAAGCAAGAACTCACTACACTTAGCTTTGCATCATTCCTCTTGAAAGAAAAAATGACCACGATACCTGGGGGAAATTATTGCACTGTGAGGGAGATCTCAATAGCTGATGGAGATGAAACAGAGTTAGGCTTGTGGTCGTCTGAGGGGCATGACTGCAACCCACAACAACAGCCCCCCAATGTTCTGCTCTGACCCTGCTGAATTAACATCCTTCTATAACAGAAATCTATTTTATATTCTTGCCAATAAAGTACACTTAGATGCATTTACACCTAAGCAATGATTATAGTTCCACATTTTCGCTATGCTGTAAACGAAATACTGACATGCATGTCAAATACTATTTAGGAAAACACACTAAAATATAGGAAAGTTTTTTTAAAAGCATTTAAACTTTTAAAAATAAACATAGGTTTTTAACAACAATACATAAAGTTTTGTGTCATGGTTTATATTGAAAAGGGCTTTACTGAACAGAGCAAATTAGTTGAACTGACTGATTCTGTTTTCACCATGTTCCAAAGATTCTAACAGTTTCCATCAGGTTCCAAAAATTCTAACAGCTGCAGCCCACTCATCCTTTCCTAACTGATTAGAAATCAAGAACAGGTTGGGAACTAAGAGAAAGGAAACATTTAATTTATTTAAGCCTTCAGTCATCAGTTATTTTCATCACTAACTCAGTTACTGACATTTTTAAATTAACAGATTATTGCCTAATCAGCTCAGATGAAGGTTGATTCTTTCAGGAGACAGCCTGCTCACATGACAATGTTTGTCATTTTCATTCAAGATCCAAAAAGCCACTCTAACGTTAATATTTAAAAACAACCAACCAGTCTTCACTGCCTGATGCACACTGGGTCATACTCACTTCAAGTCAAACATGTTTTTACTCCAGATAAACAAAGCCTTCAAGAAGAGAAGTCAGCCAAATTAGATTGTACAAGATGAACTATTTTATCTAGAGCTTTGAACGTCTGTTAGTCCCTAAAGGCTGGTCTGAACATATGACAAATGCTGCTGCACAATTAAAAAAGAGAAGCATAATCCAAAAAACTTGGTCCTTCAACCTTTGACAGAAAAATTGCTGGTGCAGACATGGCAGGGAGCAGAGGTGAGGTGAGACTGCAGACAAGAACTCTGTCACAGGAACCGTTTGCAGTGCTGACAAAAACAGTATTATTGACATTTGTAAGGTACTAGTATGGATTGTCATACAACATGAAAAGCACTTCTGGGATAACAGACCATGAAAGAGCAGTCCAAAATTAACAAAGACTGGAAGTAAAGAGCGTTGATATAAATGTTCTCAAAAAATCTTGAGCTTCTGGGGAGCAAAGCTGCTGCAGAGATACCACACATATACTGAATGAAACTAAGCAGGGACAACAAAGAAGTCCCATAAGCAGAAGAACTGACAGACTCACATGAAGATGGTAAAGTAATTTTTTTACTTTACCAGAAGTAAAACCTTTTATAACCTGAGGAATATTTCTGCAAGTTCTAGTAGGGATTCTTCCAATACTGAAAATCTGAAAGTTTCAAGGACTAGCAACCTGCCATCTTGATGAGCCAGAAGAAATTATATCTGCATGGCCAAAAAATAAACAAAATTTCAACTTAACACATTGTCTGATCTGCAGAAATGCATGGGATGCCAATTAGACCAAGCAAAGTGAAAATACTCATTAGGAGGACTGAATAGTTTTCACATTCAGGGTAATGTCAAAAGCAAAATACCTGTATTTTCTTGATCTAATTTACAAAAAAGTCTCCATTAGAAAGAAAAACAGATAGTGAAGAAACACTGAAAGATGAGGATTTTTAACTAAACAATTTCAAAAGACATAATTCAAATAATGCAAGTCATTACCAGTAATGGAAAAGGGAACACTATGGTATAGGGGCAATATTTACCATTTTCTTGCATCATGGACAATTTTTTTTCTCCTCATCCTTAAATTCCTTTTTCTTGCCTCTCAAAATAAATGCCCACTTTGGCTCTTGAATATGTCAATTAAGGGTTAAAATCTTTGAGGTTATCTTTACATAATCTTAAGAAGAGGATTACATACAGCAATGTAAGTCACCATCTTTGTAGTTATAATCTTCCTGAAAATGAGGGGATTAATTCTGAAAGGGCTACAATCACCACACGTTCCCAAATACTAACTTGCTACACCTCTTTATTCAAAGTCTAGGTTAAACTTCATTGGTCTGAAGGATGTGAAGCTTTACCTTCAGAACTGTTCATCAATACATACAAATACCACTCCCATCCTTAAAATTCCTGCACAACAAAAATTCACTGAGACTCTGGAGAGCCCTACAAAGACCACAGTGATCACAACCCTTCTTTCTAAACCACCCTCCTCATACATAACTGTTACATCAACTGAAAGAGTACAATCTAATTATTAACTTCTACAGCTGATACTTTAGTATTACTTCAGTTGTCATATGTTATTTTGGGTAACTACAGATTGATTAGGACAAAATAAGACACAAGAAAACCATGGAATGGACAACATAGAAGTCTATTAAAAAAATTAAAGGATCATCTCCTAATTCATATGAATCATCAGTTTCACGGAAGTCAGTGTCATTAACAATAACAACATTTATAAAATCTACACTTCTGTGAACAATACTCTCCAAACCTCAAAATGCTATTAAAACATCAGAAATCAAAGGGAACAACTACAGCAAATATTTCATTTATTTATTTTTCAGTCATTAGTCAAATAATTACTTATTCATAGAATTTAAGCAGGCACATTTTAAATTGCATTACTCATTTGAAAATGATCGCATCTAGTGCAGGTATTTCTTGTAAAGCTGAAAGTTAAGAAGTATCACTGGAGCAGCTAGCACACATTTATAAATTGCCTGATGCTGTGAAGCAGTAATTGAAGAGATATTAAATGAAGAATCAAGGCACTCCGATGTAAAAGAGCACACCCACCAAGAGAGAAAACTACTTTCTTACTCATATGACACCACAAGAATCAAGTGAGGAATAAGAAAAAAAAGCACCAAGACAGTATGGTCCAATTACCTGTGATATCACTTCATAACATATGAAAAATCCCATCACTGAAATCAGTTAATTTTTTTTCTACTTTAATTCATTAATATAAAAATGTCAATTAATGCTCAAGGTTAGAGAAGTGAACAGTGATTCTGAAGGCTGTAGGTGTCAGAATCTCTGTACTGTAGCTCTTCTGAGTGTGAAGTATGGGAAGGAAAGATTCTAGGGAAACTCTGCCCATGGTGGAGCATGCAGGGTGACACAGCAACCCTGTGTGAGCATCTTTCAGGAAAAGACATCTGTTCCACTTTGTTGGGTAGCACAGAAAATCATCCACACTTCTAGTCCTGCCTCCAGGCCCCTCTTCTTCCACCAAAGAAACAAGGCTAGGTGAGGGAAGGGAGTTACCAGGCTGATGAAAATCAGCAAGTATAGGATCAGAAGCAAGTTTATTGATGTAAAAATAAGAAGGAAAAAAAAGAGAAAAAAAGCCTTTTCTTAAGTCAGATGCAAATAAGTTTCTTAATCAATCTCTTTCCATTAAGGCTTTGAAAATTCAGAATTTTTATTCAACACCGTTCTGACTGAAAAGTCCATTTCACTATTTATCAACGTTTAAAATGCTGATGGTTTTGTCACAGCTAATTGAACACATGTCTAATTAACTGGTTTTTTTTTTAAAAAGAACCAAAACTGTATTACTTCCAGAGAGAACCAGTAACTCTATTATCATTTTAAAAATTAAGGATTTCTCCCTTTGCCATCAGGAAACTTTCACCTCAGTAATTTGAGATGCACAAACAGAAACCAGACCTGAAACAGATCTGGAGAAATATCTGTAGACCCAAAAATACGTTGGCCTTTCTTACACTGAGCAGGACAGTAAAGTTACTTCTATAATTCTTCTTGCCCTCTGCAACATTTACAAAAAAAAAAAAAAGACTTGGCATTCCCTATATGGATATTTCTGATCATCAAAAGTTAAAATTACAGTAATAATTACATATAGGCAAATAGAGAACTTAAAGTTTTCTTTCCTCGAATGCCACACACCTTACCACAAAACAAATGCCACTTTAAGAAGCAATGGAAATACTTATCACAAACACCAGCAGGGCCTTCTGAGAACCACTGAACATTTGCTTCATGTTGAATACAAAACTAATTTGTTCTTCAGAAAAATTTCATCTCTCCTCCATTTGAGATGCTCTCCTTCTCTAAGATTTACTATTTCAGGCCAATTTAGAAAGTCTGCAGTTCCATTCTCTTTTCTAACAAATGTATGTTAAACAGAAATATCCAGTAAAGCCCAATACAAATTTTGGTTTAGGTGCAATGGACTAGGGATACAGTCAAGACATCATGTAGGCCAAGCATTAGCTCTAATTAATCAGCAATTAATTGGTGTATGGGGGAAGGCGGGGGAAGAAAAAACAACCATACTCCTGTGAACTCCTATAGCTTCTGGTAAAAAGCTATATTCATGGATATCTTATACACTTAATGAAAATATTTGTTGGTTTGATTCCTTTCAAAAGGATGCCAGAATTTAAAATACTCATAAAGCTGGCAAAATGGTACCTTGACATGCCTCAGCCACTTACAAGAACTCTTTGACATATGCACTCTGTTGCCCTGTTAAGGAGCCAAAATTGTTTGAACACAAGAACAAACTTTAAGAAAAAGAAAATATTGCCTAGCTATACTATTGTTTTAATTATTTCACATTACACATCTTTCTAGCTGGCAAAGACTTTTAAAAGGGTATATAAAGCTCTAAATGAAGATATTGTAATAGTTAAGCAGGCAATAAGTCACACTTAAAATTACTAGAAGTTGCAAAAACATTGGAGAGATTTTTTTCAATGTCAAATATAAACCCTGACAAGCTTCAGTTAATTGAAATTAAGTAAATGAACTGAACAAGAACTATGGAGTAATGAAGCACCATTAAGCAGCAGGTGGGTTTTTTATCATTCTTACAGATACACTGAAAGAAATGGTTCAGAGGCAAAGCCCAGTAAACAGTGCTTCAATGTGTGACTCCTGCTAGACATATGAGAGAAAAACAAAGTCCAAGTTACACAAACAGCTCTAACCTTTGATTTTTAATCTGGATGCCTTACCCTGAATGTCTGGGATTCTTTCAATTTAACTTAATAGATGCGTTTATATGACACTGGGATATTACATTTTTTTCTTCACAGACTAAACCAAGCTCCACATCTTCTGGTATTCTGTTTTTGCCCCAAGCAGCCAATTCCCATCCTTTTTATCTGCATGAATTTAAACACTTCCTGGTTTTTGAACCCCTTATTTTTCTTGTTGTTCTCACCTTTACTGCCTTTAAATTTCAGTCCTATATATATTTTTCTTTGCATTTTATACCAATACAATCTAAAATTTTTCTGGGAGATATTTTAATTATTCCACACAAAAGTACACATGAAATCCATATGTTACAAATAAAAAACATTTAAGAATGGAACAAAGTAGCATGCATGCTTACCATCAGGTTATCTACCAAGGTCTTAAAATTATGCATGAAACTGAAGAACCAAGTAAGTCCTAACTTATTTGACAGTATGCTCAATCAAGGAAGGATTATTAACTTTCAGAATCCTTGTGAAAACAACTTAAGCAATAGTTCTATGCTCAAACTGAATGCAAAAGATGGTACAAAATGTATTCAGAATCATAAAGCATAGATAAGTTTAATAATTACCCAGTAAATTTGTAAGATGCTGTGAGTAGTACTGAACAGCCTCCTCACCTATGAGATACCATTTGTAAAACAGTCATTGTTCAGTAGCTTAGAAAATACTAGTTTTTCCCTGAGCATTTAAAATAATGCTAAGAGCAGTGATTTTACTTCTCAGACAATGGAAACTCGCAGTGACAGAACTTCTAGGACAGGATTGTAGTAAAGATTGTAGTAAAGTTTGTTGAGCAACAAATTATTTTCTGTGCTACCTACTGCTAAACTTGAGTCAGAGAAATACTGAGGTCTCTCAGTAGGTCTCTACCTTAAATAAAAATCTAGGATAGTTTATAAAAATGCAAAGCTAACAACTTGAAACTATTTAATAGAATAGTTAGCTACTTATCAAGATCATAAGATTCCTTCAGATCCCTTTAGTATTACTCCAATTCCTTAGGTATTGATAAGTTTAAAATACATATGCTAAAAAAACCCAAAACTATTTCATCAGGCACATAAATATCATCTATACAAATAGATCTGGAAAACCTGAAAGGACAGTAAAATGTACTATTCAAAACATTTGTAACTGTAGGACATATTCTATGCTAATGGTGAATATTGGAAACTTTTTAAGTAGACGTGCTCGAGTGCCTTAATCATCTTGATGGCCTTTAATTAAACTCTCTCCAGCACATCCATGTCTCCTTTGTACTGAGTAGCCCAGTACTGGGCACAGCGCTCCAGATGTGGCCTCACACCAGTGCTGAATAAAAGGCTAGGACCCCCTCCCTCAAACAGACTGAGATCCTTTGTCTAATGCAGACCAGTCACCCTCTGTCCCCATGGCATATTGCTGCATCATGTCCAACCTCATGTCCACCAGGACCCCCAGATATCTTCTGCCAAGAGAATGTTTTGCTTCTCCAGTCAAAACTCAAACACACTACCAAAACCATCTTCAACTAACAATATCCTTCACTCCTTCATCTAAAAATAGCTTACAAGTATTACCTTAAAAAATGAGAATTACTTGAGGCTGAGAGATCTGGAAAAGGACCAAAACTTGTTAATTAGTACTTCAACAAAACAAATGAGAAGAAAGCTATGAGAATATCCTCATGCTTTCTGTTTTCATCAACATACTTTAGGGAGTGAATTCAGACCAGCCAGAACAGTCAGGGATACAGCAGCATTTAATTTCTCATCTTTTTTGCCAAGGCCACAGTACATACTGGTGATATAAACACAGTAGTGGTTTCCTTAGGATCTGCTTTCACAGAAGTAGAATGTCAGCTTCAGCACACTCCTCTTCCAAAGGTTACAAGGCCTTGACAATAGGACAAGGCACTACTTTTCCCTGACAGTAAACCAACAACTTCTCCAGAGATACTCCAACGTCCCTGATACACTGTTAATATTTTGTTACTAAGTTCCAAGTTGCCAACCCTGCAGCAGATCGACAGCGAACTGAAGTGGAAAGCAAACTGTAACTCCTCTTAAAACACAGGACATTCTGAGATGGAAGAGAACCGCAAGGATCACCCTATCCAATTCCTGACTCCACACAGTGCAACATAAAAGTTTAACACCTTTTAACATAAAGTTAAAAGTATCTCAGAGCACTGTCTGAATGCTTCCTGAACAGGATGGATTGGTCAGTTCCCACGGCTATGATATTATTGGTGTTGGGATACACTTGGTGGGATGAGTCTCATGGCTGGACCACTGGGATAGAGGGCTACTGGCTGTTCAGGAGCAAAAGGCAGAGCAGGCAAGGTGGAGGAATTGCTCTGTTTGTGAGCAAGGGTTTGATTGCACATCCTTCCAATTAGCGATGATATGATTGAGAGCCCCTGAGAGAGGATTAGGGGTATGGAAGAAAAGGAGTTGTTGCAGTGGGTGTCTACAACTGATATCCCAGCCAGCACATAATCACTGATGAATTATTCTCAAGGCAATTTAAGGGAAACCTATGAATTTGTAGCCCTTGCCCTCATAAAAGATTTCAATTAATATCAATCAGGAGCACCATACCACTGTGATGAGGAAGTCTTGGAAATTCTTGAAGTCTGTAGGAGGTAACTCCTTGTCACAGGTACTCAGTGAGCCAGCCAGCCCTCCCAGACTTGCTGTTCGTGAATACAGAAGAACTTGTGGGGGATGCAACAGTAGTTTGCTGTCTTGGCAGCTGTGATCATGAAATGATCCTGTTTAACTTTATATCCTTCTAGGATAAGGTCTCTGACCTTGTGGATGAAGGGAAGGTGGCAGATATAGTTCTGGATTTTAGCAAGGCTTTTGATACTGTTCCTCACAACATCCTTCAGGACAAGTTGCCCACCTGTGGGAAGAGCAGGTTCATGGTATGCTCAGTGAAGAACTGTCTGAAGGGCAGAGCTCAAAGGCTTGTACCAAATGGGACTACACCTGACTGGAGACCCATCCCAGTGCTGTTCCTCAAGGCTCAGTTCCAGGGCCAGTCCTGTTCAATATTTATATCAATGAACCAGATACTGGAGTTGAATGGACCAGTAGCAAGTCTGCTGACTGGAAACTGGGAGGGAGGTGCTAATCTCCTGTCCAGGTTGTTTAGTGACAGGACACGTAGAAATGGCTCAACATTGAGTCAGGGGAAGTTCAGACCTGACATTAGAAAGTATTTCCTCACTGAGCAGGTGGTTAAACACTGTAACAGGTGTCTCAGAGAGATGGTCTATTCTCAGGCCCGTCAGTGTTTAAGAGACATTCAGACAGTGCCCTTAACAACATAGTTTACCTTGCTGTCAGCCCTGAACTGCTCAGGCAGGTGGACTAGATGATCACTGTAGCTCCCTGCTAAGCGAAATATCGTGCTCTATTTTATTCTTGCAAACTGACAGCTTGGGGACATGCCCACTTCCCTACTTCCCTGGTAAGGTTGTTCCAGTGCTTGACCCCACTTTTGAGATCCTTTCCAACATACGCCATTCCATGATTCAGCAGAGAATTTCTGATTAACCAAACAAACCAAAACAGTTTTAAGCAACTCCTTCACCTGCTATCACTGGACACCAGAAGATCAGCACCTCCTTATCTGTTCCCCATCATAAGGGAGCTGTAGACAGCGATGACGTCACCTCTACGTCTCATCTTCTCTAAGCTGAGCAAACACAGTATCCTGAGCTGCCCCTCGTATCATGCCCTCTACTCCTCCTTTGGACAAATTCTAACATTCTTCACACTGGGTCTGATATAAATATTACTGTATATTTATATACAGTATAAACTCTCCGTCTTAAGCCAAGTTGTATGCATTTTCCAACCCTCCATCTCAGAAACCAAATCTTCATCTACTGCTATTGATATAGAGAGCAAGCTATATACAAACAGCATTTTCGCCATTTTTTTCGAATATGTTCATTGACCATTGCTACGAATGCTTCAGAATTGATCTGTGCATTATCTATAACATGTTACCAGCCTCATATAAGGGTCTAAGAAAAAATATAGTAGCATTACAGAAGTTTACAAAAAACTGTATTTCTGAGTGTTATGCAAGAGGCCCAGACAAATGACTATGATTCCATTGCACACATCTGCCTGTTCTGGTCTGCCTTATACTTGGACCTTTTTAGCCTTGTTTTCCCAAGCAAACATCACATGCATGACTCATACTGTTCACCTGCCTCTCCCCCCTCTTCCTTTCATCTCCATCCCTCTAAGTGAATCTGTTCACCACCAAATTCAGTTAAAATAAACTGAGAAGCAATATCTTCTGAAACACTAAGTTCCCATGAGTTTCACAAAGTTCAATAGCCTAGCAGAGGAAAGAGACACAACTTAATGTGCTTGCTGAGCAACGCTGCAGCGTGAGTTCAAGCTCTCTACACTGCCTGACTCAAAAGCTACAGAAACACCACAGAAAGCTCTGAATCAGTCTGAGCTGCAGCAGTGCACAGTGCCTTTTTATCACAAGTAAGAAGGGTCTAGAACAGCACATGAAGCAAAGAATTGTAACTGTAAGAAAAGTCTGTATGGAGCCTAGTTCCACTGCTACAGAGCAACTTATGGCAAAATATTTACAGCATGCATTGCTTGCAAATCTTAATCACAATAATGCCTCTAGGTCCTACCACAATGCCAAATATTGAAAAATACCACAATGCCTCCTCTGCGTGTTACAGATAAAAATACACACGCAGCGAAACAGAGTAAACAACTTTCATGTTTCTTGAACAGAACAATGGTAGGTGAAGGCCAACACATATGTCAAGATATCAGGGAAGAATATTTTCTCCTTAATTCTAATATTTAGCTAAATAGTTCTCATATCTGTCAGAACACTATATATGTTAGCCACACAAGCCTTCTGGGTTATCTTCTGTTATGCAGAATCCTAATGCTTAGTATAAATTATTGCTCATCAGACTTGCATCAAGAGCAATGTAAAGCAATATATTAAGATAGATTGTTAAAATATAGGCAGATTTTAGGGTACCTACACTGCAAACAGAAAACTTTACCCCCTAATTACATATAAGTACTTCCATATTAAACTATGTAGGTAACCTATTTTCACCATATGGAAAATGGAGAACTATGAGCTTCTGAACAGGCAGAGCCTGAGCACATACCAAGAGTGCCCAGATAGCTTATAAAATCCACTTGCAGGAATTTGTGTCTGTCAGCACCACCTTATTAGTTACAATAGCTTTGACTGGTGTAAACACATCTCTGCTGCAGCCATAGCAAAATTAGCAAACATGGAACAACTTTTAAGACATTAACCAAGAGTGCTGCTGTTACTCTCACATCCCCCCCACTATGTTTTTATGGGATATGAAAAAGGTGACAAAGGAATACCAATAATGGGAAATACATTATTACTGATCCACAAAATAGTTCCCCAGCCTCCCCATTGTTTTGATAAGTCACAAAAAAACAATAATTCAAAGAGGGGAAGAGAAACCTACTCAGTGTTATGATAAAGTGGCAGAAAGGGTTTTGCACAATTTTTGTCAGTAAGACATTTGATGTGATCCACCTCTCACCAGTAACTTTATCTCAAAAAATAGCTCAAAGAGGTATAAGTAGAATTCACTGCATGTTCTCACTCTTTTTTCTCTGAATATTTGATTTTTTAAAAGTGCTATGCAAGGCTCTTTCCAGCTGTCAATCTCAGCAGTGTTAAAACACTAAAACATGTCTGTCCTACTTCCAGTCATAGACTGCACTAATCTTACCTACTGCTACCTGAGAGCATTCAGCCAAGCACTGGCGCTTGCTTTTTCAAAAATAGCCCTTCAGTCGCTACAGTGCTAGAGAATTCAACCTGATCCTTACCAGGGCTCTAAGCTGATGAATAATTCTCACATCTTAAAACAAAGAGTTGCCTGTTTCTGCTAATTATTTTCCAATCCAATTTTAGTCTGAGTTAATATGATTCCAAAATTTAACTACAAAAAAAAATCACAAGTTGAGAACATGAAAATTAATAAAAAACAGGTCACTGTTTTTATTAATAAATAAAAATTATTAATTAATTAATAAAATTAATAAAAAACAGGTTGTACCAGAAGGGCCCAAGGTTTGACTTCTCAAGGGTCAATACTGAACCACAATAATATCTTGCATAGTAAGTTTAACACATCATTACAAAAGCAACAGTGAATGAAAACACACTTTCATGAAGGTCAGCATCCTTTCTAGATAAAAGCTAAAGACTAAGTTATAAAACTTAAAATTATTAACAGCTTATTCTTGTGAGCAACACTGCTTTGAAATCAGGTGCCTACAAAAAGGGCACAGAAAAGACCAGCTTCCCACTGAAGGAGGTCAAAGTCATTCCCTAATTCAGGCTGGTTTTTAAGGGACTTGTGAGGGTAGATATTAGAGGAAAGACAAGCAAGAGAAAAGCATCTCCAGCATCTTTTACTCACAAAATATACACTTGCACAGTATGGTCAACACACAGGCATTCAGCCTGAAGAGCACTAGAAATGCTTAGTCATTGCCTAAGTCTTCATCCCTATGAATCTCTCCTGCTCCTGCTGTCCTTTCTTGTGCCTTCCCCAGTTGTACTGTACAGCTTTCAAGATGGGGCAGGACACAGAAAAAGTTGAAAAAATACACAAAGCATTCATTCATGCTAGGAATGCACTGTGCACAGAAACAGTGGCATGATGACATTGTCTGTTTTATTCTTTAGTCTATTCCTACATCTTCTACATCAACCTTTAGAAACACCAGTTTTTAAGCTGTGGAGTGTCACTAAACATCTGGGAAAATGTTCTTAGTTCCCCTCTGTTATAAGGGAGGGACTGAAACACAAAATGTTCAAACATGCAGGAAAAGAAGCCCAAAATATATGTCTCTGCTAATAAATATTTATTTAATCAATTTTGATTACTTATAGCCTTTAAAGCTTTGAAACTGAAGCAACCAGAATGACAGATTTATACAAGAGACAAGAACAGCAACCAACTCTGAAAGTAGACTGTCCCTGAGTTATATTCAAAAAAACCAACCAAAACATAAACAAACTGTAACAAAAAAAAAAAAAAAAGCTACAGTGGGCAGTTTAGACTAACTAGTTCTTTGAAAGTATTTTAAAATGCATTTAGTTTATGTACTAAAGTACAACATGCATGATATTTTTATTAAAATCCCTATTTCTTAGCAATGGAATTTCTCCTTGTCTGTTTGTTCTTTATTTTGAATCATACATCAGTTAATCTCAACTGAACTGTGTAAGAATTACTTCTTGATAGACTACCCTCCACAACTTTTCAAAGTGTTCTCTAATATCTCTTTGTTTAGTTATATGACACAGGATTAAAAGCATGAGCTGAAAGTTATATTTAATATGTAAGGTTCTGTGTGCCTCTGCTAGAGGCCTCTCTTCACTTTCTTTTAATGCCAAGAATTAACAACATTTTTCATTTTATTTGCACAGAAGCTGCACTACTCTGAGAGTTTTCTTCTCAATCACTTATATTTTCCTGATCAAACACTGAATACAAACAACAAAGAAACACAACAGTTCATTTGTAAAATATGTGGGAGATTCCCAAAACCATTTACCATAGAACAGTAACAAATACGCTTATGTAAGTAATATAAAAATAGCATGTAAGCTCATATATGTTATATTCTGAATACATTCCAACATTTAGATTTTTACTACATTTCTGATGGGACATTTTTGTAAAACAGTTCTTCACTGTGTTTGGTTCTTGTTACCAAATACTTCATTACACCTCATTTTGAGGAATAGCTGTAGCTACTCTTTCCTACATTAGGTCTCCTATGTTAACACAGCAAATGTACCTATCACCAAATATGACACTACCCACTGCTATTTCCATCTGAAGGTCCAACTTTCACTACTCAATTACCGATTTTGTCAGTTCATTAGCAGAAGAATTTTTATCATGTTATGAACTAAGATTCCAAATAGTTTTCTTTCCCATGGCTATTCCCTTAACAATGCAATTTAATTCACCATCCCATGACAAAATTTTGTCAGCAACCTCTTACAAGACATTCAGTCAGGGATTTATTTTATTCTGGAATGACATATAGATATCAGTCTTCCACCAGATTTTCAATACTATCTGATTTTTTACTGTCCTTGTAACTGGCATCTTGAAGTCAAAATCCATCTTCTTTTCCTCTCTTTTTTTTTTAATGCCCGAAACCTTTTCAGCTACTAAGTAAGAAAAGTGATCATTTTTTAAAAAGATAACACTGTACAAAGATAGTTGGAAGTGGAAAATAAATTGTGCCAAGAATGGAGGAAAAAAGGGAACTGAAATTTAAGAAGCAGCAGTTTCCACAATTCTAACCTGAGGAGAAAAGCGAAGTTTGCCAATCTTATTACTATTCATCTTCTACTGAGCTTTCCTCTCATATTTTATTTTGCTTTTTAACTGTTATGCTTACAAACATAACTTTATGTCATCACAGACGCTAGGAAATACAAGAGAGAAATGTGTATGTAATTTTGGTACACCAGTTAATAAAAACAAGGTCAGCTTTTAAGACTAAGGTATTATGATCTGCTCAACAGCTTTACTCCATCCTTACAAACAACAAACAGAAAAAAATCTTTCTATCTTTCTATCTTTCTATCTTTCTATCTTTCTATCACAGCACTCTGTTTCAAAACTGGACATGTGTTATTTTTTCAGTTTTGATGCCAAAGCATATTGTGCAATTTTACAGATTATCAACTTTATCTTTCCTGTTTACTTTAGCCCATTCTAAAACTACAACTCATTTGATTTGATTTATACTGAGAATTTCTGGCGATCTTGAAATAGAACATAAAATCCAAAGACCTCCCATATTTTTCACCCACCTATATGAGGAACAGGTAGAAGTTTTTAGTTGCTTCCTTTTTTCAAGGATTCTTCTGCTAATCTCCAGCTCCATTCAGATCTTATACCAAAAGATCTGGGTTAAAAACCCCAGTGATGAGAAATGTGTGCAGAGTATCCTGTTTACTGCTCTCCAGGCTCACAGAAGCACAGATGAGAGCTCTCCTCTGCCCACTTCAGGCTGCAAGGTGAAGACACTTAAATGCATAAACCAGAATTATTTTGCTGCTTATCTTTAGAATCTGACTTCCCCTTCTCATCAGTTTTTAAATTGCTTTCCTCTATCTTCAAGACAATATCCTGCAAAATAAGCCTAAAATCTTAATGGAATCGAAGTAGATGGGACTAATTCTATGCTGTTTGAACTACTTGAGGGGTCAGATACTAATATGCATTTGCATTCTCAATGCTATTTACACGTAAGACAAATCAAGAGATTGTCCTACTGTGTAACAGATAATTTTATTCAGAAAAAAGTATTCAGGTTTTGAACTGGTTACATTTAAGTATGCTCAGATGCTAGCCACTTAAAGCTGAACAAAAGCATATCTAACATACTCCAATGAAAAGAAAAATGGTGGTTAATAAAAACTGAAGAACATAATCTGCTTTGTTAAACACATGTTTCACTCCAATTTTATTGATGACTTTATTTTAGTCAAAAGCCATTATAAAGTAACGCAACCAGCTCAGCAAATTTCAGCTGACTCTTGGAAATTAAGTAGAATTTGTAAGTTAAATCCAAAGCCATACTCTCTTTTAACAGGATTTTAAAAGTGATTTTTTGACAGTACTGAATTACCAAACTGTACATTACATTAACAACTTACTTACACAGTTCCCAACACTGACTGCGGGGAGTGCAAATCAAAATAGAATTATTTTTTTGTCATACATAGGCTGCTATAAAACTACAGCAGTACAGTCATGTAACCTGCAATGATTGATTACTTCTTACTGTATGTGCAATAATTAGCAAATCTCTATGTAAAAGAAACCTAAAGGTTTTCCTGACATACTTTCCCGGCAATGCTAAGAAATTTAAAAAAAAAAAAAAAGCAATGAAAACAAAACAAAATCAAACCTAGCACGCTCCCCTGTAAACAATTCTGACATCCTATAACCACTCTGACAGCTCCCCTGGAATCTCCAGTGTTCTCTCTAAAGCAACACTACACTTGGAAAACAGAGCTAAACTCAAATACGCTTCTGATTAAACCAGCAGCTCCTCAAACAGCAAACAGATATCACAAGCAGCAGTAATTACAGTTTTTCACTTACAAAAGCAACTAAAAACAAAAACTCCCTCTTACTCTCTCTTAAAGGTATCATAGCACATTTTAGCAAAAACTGTGCCATGTCAGTGCTCTACAGGGAAGAGGGCCAGGGCAGGGAAAGAAGGTGCACCACTCTAAGACTTCATCTTTCTTACAAGCCTTTGGAATGCCTCTTCTGGACACTCCCAACTCCTGCTGATAAGTAGAAGAGGTTTCTCTTTCCAACTACATTATTTTTCTTCAAGAAAACAGTGGTGACACCTCCAGTATTTCCAATGATCCTTACCTCCAGCCACTTTATGTAACCACAGCAGAACTTCAGCACACCACAGTAAATCTGAATGAACACCGACACAGAATGTGGCCTACTGTTGCAATGGCAGCAAACTTGGAAAGAAGGACCTGGATGTAACCAGCTCCTGTCGCCTGCACTGGGACACAGACCTGAGAATATAGAAGAGTGTCACTATATTGCACAACTCAGAACCCAAATGAAGAGTTCAGCAGTTCTGGTTTACATGTTTCGCAAGGACAGGAAAAATAACAGGATTTTCGCTAATATGACACTACCATAGAAACCGGGGAATCCTGCCCCAGTTCAGACACTTTATTACAGGCACAGTGGAGCAGCTTTTCTGACTTTGAGTCACTATGCAACTGATTTTCTGGCAGAGCCAGAAGGGTTTTTTTCTTTTTTTTTTTTTAATTCAGGTGAATGTTACACTCTGCAGAAGCAGACAAGTGCAGTACAATGCTTGCCTAAAAGTGAGAACATTTTTATCAGTAGCTTCACTCCTTTTCAGTCTTCAGGAAGAGTCTTTTTACCACACCTAAAGGAACTAACAAGAATCACTTAAAGACAGCTTGCAGCAAGCACTTATTTTGGTTATCACTTCGTTCATTACTTCACCAAGCCTTCACATGTCGTTATTTCAACTCAATTCTAAAATGAACTGGGGGGTTTTTGTGGGGGATTTAGATTGCAGGGGTTTTTTAAGCTAGCAATAAGTATTTACCTTAAGTGCATAAAGAGAAGCCACTTCCAATTAACAGGCATGGCTTAGGTCATAATATTTTGATCATGGCACCTTAATTTTCAAGTCTAATGCTTTAATGGCATAGGAAGTACAAAGAAACTGAATGCGATACCAACTCCCCGTTGTAGATCCTTGCTCCTGATTCTTCCTGTCCCAAACCCAGAAGGGATCTCTTTCCCCACACACATTCTTTTATGAAAAACAACGGGGAAGTGGGGAGAAATTCCAACTTATCAAAATTTCCAACTTCATACTGAAAGATAAAAAGATGAATACCAGTAAAACTAGCTGACACTTCCCCTTCCAAGGGTTCCACAGACTCGTGAAAAGGGGTTGGCTCTGAGCTCCATCAGTATTCCTGTGATTTAAGAAGCACTTGTAGGCAAAGTGATTATTTAAAGTTTATTGAAAACCCTTTAACGAAAAAATACTGGCTGACTTACAGTGTTTTTTTCACTGAAATTAAACAACAAATGTAAACTATTTTACAAACAAAAATAATCCATATTCTTTTGGTAACAAAGTGTCCCATACCAAGAGAATAAATCAGTCCAAAAGCTCTCAAGCTTTCAAGTATAATTTTTTGTTTAAGGGAATTATTCTACAGTGTCATTGGGGAAAGTCCATGGATAGTACTAGGCTGCTCAAGCTAGAAGCACTTACAGGACTAGACCTTTAAAATATAGCTCAAAATCCACACTGAGGAGGTGATAAAGGGATTCTAAACCCACAAGTTCACAGGCAGCATCAACCAGAAGTATTTCTACTTGCCCCATTTGAAAGCATCTTTGTCATGAATCCAAGTAAATTGTGCTTTTGTGGCTGTAAAATTTTTCTTAAAAGGATGAAAAATTCTCAATTTTTTCTATAAGTAAATTGATTTAATCTTTATTAGTATTTAAATCAACCAGAAATTGTTATTCAGTTTAGACCTTGACCAAACGGACTCAGATAAGGCAGTATACAAAATTCTTTAAAAATATACAACCAGTTCAAGTTAGTAAAGCTTTACCACAGCCAATAGCAGTCCCTTTGTTTCTATACTGCAGAGATTAAACCAGAATACCAATTTTAAGAGTAGACTTATTACGATGAAGATCATACTGTCTTTTAGAGGTATGTCCATATATAACCCAGCTACCTGCAGTCAGCGATTGCATCTCCTAGTAAACCAGTATTATTAAACTTGCCTAACCTGAGTTTTTTCCAATGCACGGTATCCTGATTACTTTTTATAAGACACAGCTGCCCTTTGAAAGCGCAACTGAAATATGAATACCTTTTTTTACAGTTTCACCCAAACATCGAAGAGCTCTCATTAAAATAATTAGATGGTGTTAAGTCCTTTTCTCTCTTTGATGTACAGTTTAAACATTTATAGATCTGGAAGCAGAGCTAGCTCATCCTAGTTAAACTGGGATGAGAATTGGTATCATTCCAAAAATAAGACAACTACAAATAAAATCAAGTAAATAAACACACCGAGTTGTAACATTTTGCAACAACATAAACAAAGATAAAGGACACAAACAGGTCTTTTGAGGTCTTCAATTCCCACAGTGTGCTCAGCCAAACACCCATCACAGGGACCCCGAGAGATGAGCAGACACCCGAAACCTGAGCGCTGACCGAGCACCCCCCGTGTCCCCGGCACCGTGAGGGGCGACAGCAGCGCACCGTGAGGGGACACGGCTCCTCACCGCCTCCCTCCCCGGCTCCACCAAAGGAAGGTAAACATAAACGCGACAATATCCTTCTCCTCTGCTTTCACCCCGCACATGAGCGAGCCAGGGCCGGCCGTGGAGCTGCCTCACTGACTCCTGGCCACTAAAGCCTCTCGCAATCCACTCAGCGTTGACACAGGTCACGACTCAGCCCCCAGTCACCCTCGCAAAGGCCGTAGACAGGAATAAACAAGGTTATTCGCTGACATCGGACACCGGCGACACTCCCCCTCCCTGTCCCCCCGCCCCACAGAGACACAGGCTCACCACAGCCCCGACCCTCCCTCCCCTCGCCAGGTGCGGGCCCAGAGGCCCTCAGCCCTGTCCAGACGCGAGCCACAGTGGGAGACGGCAGGGAAAAACAGCAATTCTCCGAACACCATGCGGGGCATCGTGAGGGGAGAAGCAACAGCCGCCGCCCCCCGCCAGCAGAGCCCGAGGGGTGCGACGAGTGGAAGTGCCGGAAAGGAGAGACCGAGACCTCCCTACGGCTCCCTTCGCCATTTTAGCCCCCACGCCCATTCCCCTCCTCCCCGCCCCTCGGTGATAGGGGCAGATCGCAGCCGTCCAGCGCCCACCCTCCTGGCTGCCCACGGCCGAGCGGCGGCGAGGAGCGAGGACAGCAGCCCGGCCAGACCGCAAACCAGAGCGGCTGCGGCACAGCCTGTTTTGCGCCCTTACCGTGCTCGCAGCCTCACAGCTGCTGCCGCCTCCTTCTCCTTCCTTCCACCTTTCTCTGCTTCTTCTTCGCTTCCTCGCCGCCGCGGCGGCACCTCACCCCTCCGCGCCGCGCTCCGCCGCCGCTGCCGCGCAGAATGATGCCATCTCACAGCGGCATCGGCGGCTCCCGCACAACAGCCCTCCTCCCGCCCCTCCCGGCACCGCTCCCGCTGCCGCTCCCGCTGCTCCCGCCCGGCGCCCCCGACGGCCGGGCCAGCCTCGTGCGCGCTACCGGGGCACGGGCAGCAGGAACTTGTGGAGCTGGAGCCGGAGCCGCTGGAGCCGCCCCGGCGGGAGGGCCCAGTCGGGACCGAGCAGTGCGCAGCGGCGGTGGGAGGGAAGAGGCGAGCCTGAACCGAGGCTCTTCAAAGGGGACAGGGCTTATTCCTAGCGCCTGCCCCGGGCTGAACCAAGTCGGGCGCCGCGGCGGGGAGAAGAGCCGAGAGCACGGAATCGACCTCGGGAGAGGCGGGGCCGGGCTGCAGCCCCGGGGCACGGTCCGCGGGACAGAGCCTGCTGGGGCAGGATAAGCGGGGCTCCTGCAAGTCGCTGTCCCCCAACAAGGCTCCTCTGCGGCGCGGAGAGCCAGCACACCCCGCTGCGGTGCGGGCGATAAAGGCGGGGGGTGTCTCCTCCACCCGCCTCCCGCCCTCCCTTCCCGGCCGTGCAGGCAGGGCGGGATCCTGTGCCCCGCCGGGAGCCTCTGCCGCCGCCGTGACAGGAGCCCCTGCCCGTGATCCCCCTGGCTGCTGCCCGTCCTCCACCGCCGAGCCTCCTCTGCCTCTCTGAGTAGCGCAGCCCTTCCCGTTGTGGGGCGGACGGATGTGGGCAGGGAGAGCAGCTCCGCGCAGCCCCCGGCAGCGGCGCAGAGCGGCCCCGCTGCGGAGCCAGACACCGCCCGCCCGCCCGGCGACACCTCCGGGAGCCCCGGCACGGGCCCGGGGCCGGCTCTGTCCTGGCAGGAGCCACAGGCCTCCCCTGCGGATTTACAAACCCAAAAGTGGTTATATGCGCAAGTGTGTGGAGCTGAAGTTGTGTCTTACATTGAAGACCAATGAAGCTTTGTCTTCGTACCGTACAACATAACGTTGTGGAGGCAGTGATAGCATGAACTTTCGGGCATAAACAAGGCCTTTGAGTGGTTGTCCCAGAAAGTCCAGCGCTACTGTTAATTGAAAAGAACAAAAGCTTACAGTATGAGACCCTGAAGCAACTTTCAGCAACGTCTGGTATTTCATTATTCTTAAAAAACAACATGGGGGCCAGCAATCTGATTTGGGCATGTAAATTCCTTCAGAAAATAAAAGGAATGCTCTCAAAAATGCTACTTTCCAACCTATTCATTCTTCTTAGAAAATCTGTAGGAAAACAAAGTTTCCAAATAGAGTTTGGGAAGGAAACAGTATTTACAGTTAGGCTTTAAAAGTATCTTAGAGTATTCTAGAATAAAAAAAAATACTAATATTCTCTTGACTGATGGTAATACTAGTACAAGCAACTGAAAACTGTGATGGTTTGAGCTTCTGTACACAGCAAATGTAACAGAATATATGGGCTCTACACTCAAAATCTGGCATGGACAGTAAGATGAGCTGTATGCAGTTAGCAACCTAGTTGCTAATTGCACGGTAACCAAGTTAATCCATGTGATTTACAGAATTCAGCATATACTATTTTCTCACAACTACTAAAACTTACATTCAAAGAAAACTAGAGTCCCTCTTTTGTTCTAAGATTGTCCAAAATTAGGAACTTGCTTACACAAATAATCACTTTTACAATATTTTGGTAGCATTTCGAGAGTGAGGTAATAAGCTCTATCTTGCTTTCCTGGCTGTTTGTTTTTCTAGTGTAAAGCAATCTAATTGTAATGGATGTAGCATTATATTCCCAGCTGCAAAGGGTGAGTGAAGGTGTACATGGCAACATTCTATCTCTTGCAGAAGATATTAATTTCTCTTCTATAAAACTTAGTTTGTTGCTAATATCAGTAATCTGATGCTAATATTTCATGGAAAGTAGGAGCATTACTTCTTAGTATATGTGTAAAATTTCTAAGTGCTTCTTTCTTGCCTTATAAAGTATGAAGTGTATAATTACTTAATACTCTGTAGGCAAGTTATGGACTTCTTTGGCTTTCTTCCTCCCTGTTTCAAAACAAATTTTGTCATACATTTGTCTCACTCTGGGGAACAGTGACATTCCAAGTCTTCTTCCATCTTAAAAGACATGTGATACCTTAATAAGTGCAAAATGTCACAAGCTTGTTAATGCCACAAGTTTGGTTTTAAATGTCTTACAAAACCTCTTCAATATTTCTGACTACTTTTAGAATAGTAGGTAATGGAAACACAGAATCATAGAATGGTTTAGATTGAAAAGGACCTTTAGGCTAATCCAGTTCCCCACCCTCCCTGCCATGAGCAGGGACACCTTCCACTAGACCAGGTTTTACTCAGAGCCCCATCCAAGCTGTCCTTGAACACTTCCAGGGGTGGGGCATCCACAACTCCTCCAGGCAATGTGTTCCAGTGTCTCACCACCCTCACGGTAAGAAATTTCTTCCTAATATCTAATCTAAACCTACCATCCTTCAGCTTAAAGCTATCCCCTACTGTCCTTTCTGGTAGGTAAAAAGTCCCTCTCTGGTTTTCTCCTAGGCCTCTTTGGGGACTGGGAGGTGCTGTACGGTCTCCCAGGAGCCTTCTGTTCTCCAGGCTGAACAATGCCAATGCTCTCAGCCTGTCTTCATAGAAGAGCTGCCTCATGTTGCAGTCCCCGATGGTATTAAACACTTCATGGTTAAAAGCCATGCATTGACAACTTGCCGAAAACATTCAAGTTATGGAGTTATACATGTATACTTATACCTGAGAAAGTGCAAATACAGTTGTCTTCATTTTGCAGATAAACACCTTTGTTTGTTTGCTTGTTTTCTTTTTTGTTTTGACCAGAAAAGATTACAGACTCTGTCATACAGGGCTGAAGGCTAGCAGGAATTAATGCAGGTCTGGTGTCCTTGTTATCTTAGAGCTTTTCTCTTTGTAGGGTGAAATAAAGAGTTTTTATTAATCCCTTCACTATCCCTTTAGAAAAGTTAACCTCAGGTAAGGTTTGATAAGCCACTAAACTTACCAAAACAAATCAACCAAAGTTGGAATTTTGCAAGAGGGTTGGCATGAAGATTGAAATAAATATAAGAGTACCTTCTATACACAACATTCCTGAGATAGTAATTTATGATACTAGTGGAAGATTTTAACAGCATCTCCTTGTGTATTTCTGACTTTTTTTTTTTCCTTTATTCTTTACAAAGTAAGGAGAGCTTTGGAGAACTTGGATTCAGAACAGATCTCTATAAAACAGACTCCAGAATATACTGGGTTTGTCCTCAGATTTTAATAGATCTTCTCTGGCGTGCTTGAACAGTGTACATTTGATAAGCGTGGATTTTTGGACAGGCTATTGCAATATCTAGGTTTTAATAGACTAGAATGTATGCAGTGGCTGGAATTGTATCTTACCTTTTCACTAATTGTTTCTCTGTTGTAGTTGCACAAACAGGAGTGGCAGTGAGCTCTGCTAGCCTTTAATTGGAAAGTCTGAGTGACAGTACTTTTGCTTAATTTATATTTCTGGAGAGCTATTGTATACTGCCTATTGTAGACCTCAATAGGCAGTAAACCAGTACAATTGCAAATTAATGGCTTTCACAGCCCATAACATTACTGTACAATACCATCTATTTACATTTCTGTTTGTCTTTGATTTCTCTAACATTTTACAAAAGCTTTGTGTTAAACTAAAATCCCTGAATGTTGCAGCATAGTTTAAAAACTTCTATAGAAAAGTGTAAGTGAAGTGTAGTGATCCAACTTCCTTAACAGTGATGCAGTAGTAAAAGATGAGGCTGAAACCAAATCTTTCTGCTATTAATAAACTCCAATGAAGGCTGATTTTACCTGAGCAAAGGCACGTAAAACTAGTCAGTGTGGTTTCTGTTTAAAATGAGCAAAGTTTATAATACAAGTCTTAAATGCAAGTAGTTAAGTTGATCTCTTATTCAGTCCTAATTTCCAAATTGGGGGGGGGGGGGGGGTTGAGGGGGTGGGGAATGTATCTAATGAGAGTAGAGGGAAAATTTCCTTCGTAATTGTTGGATTTTTGGTTTTGTTATTTTTTTTTTCATGGAGATTTATTACTACAAAACTCATGAAGAGTAAGAAAATTTTTGGACAAGTTTCTTTGGACCATATTCAAAAAAGCATTTAAGCACCTGAATTGTGGTTTAAATAAAACATAAATTTTACCTTCAATAGCACAAGCCACAAAACCCTGTAGATGTAGTCATCCAAGTCTGCTAGTGGATGTACTCTGTGTTCGTAGGCATTGGCAACAGGCATCTGATCATTGCAGTAAAAAAATACTACTTGGCTTATGCCTAATTTGTTTGGTGTCTAGGTGGTGGGTAATATGTCACCTAAGATCTGTGGAAGGGTGAATCAGGGAAGTGTGGTTAAAGCTGTATCCAGTACATAAAAGATCTGAAATCAATACAGAGTACAGAAGTTACAGTGAGGGCAGAAGCAGGGAGAAACATACTAGCAGTGATCACCCAGCATTAGAGTGTCATGGCTGGAGAACTCAGAACCTAAAACAGTCTGTGTTCTGTGCCCTCCTAAACTCAAACCAATCTCTCTTTTCAAGTCAGACTGTGACCAATTAGTGCTGTCTCATTTGGGACCAGGATTATCCTTCCTGTGCCAGCTTTATGGAGCTTAGCAGAGGCCCACTGAAGTCCGGCAGCAGAGTAATGCTGGACAACTCAGCAGCTAGGGAACATGGGCTAGAACAGCTGGGAAGTTTTAGTTTCTGGTCCTGCTTCCCAACAGTGTTCAGACATTTTAATCAATGGTTTTTCAATGCACAATATTGGCTCCTGTTCCAGGACAATAAACACTCCCTATAACAACTGAATGTCTGCACTTTTGGCATTCTGTCAGTCTTCTCATGTTGCTCTCTCAGATTCCATGGTTGTTGTGTTCTGAAAGCAGAGTGAGTGTAGTTATGTGTATGTTTGACTTATACACATGCTTGTGTCTGTAATATTATACCTTAAACATATATTGACAAAATATCTTATTTATATGGTAAGTAAGAGATAAGGGTTTGTCCCTATGTTGTTATGTGGTTTTTTTTGATGTTGCATTTAGAGTACAATCCTACTTTAGTCACTTTTTACTGTGTATAATTAAAACTCACCAGTTTCACAATGGTTAAGGAACTTGGTTTCTGCACCATCCAATTATTTAGTCCAATTTATTTATTTCCTTCCATCTGTCAGAGGTGGCTTCTCATTTAAGGTGTGAGATATGCATTCTGCTATTATGTGTGCAATATTTGGCACAATCATGTTCAAGTTTGTAGTATAAGGGGTTTTGTATATGCAGTAGTGTAAATAACACATTACAGTAATCACCTTGGATACACTTAATTTAACCTGATTCCTCACAACAATTTGCTGCCTGATTGCATTAAAATGAGTAAGTCTTTAAAGCAGTATTGTGGAGAAATTAAAATGAAAAATTGCAAAGACTTGACTCCAGTTAGTATATCAGTAAAATTTCTTGCCTCTGGATTTAGGCAATATTAGTTTCTTTGTCTACAAATTTGGAATTAAAGGGAGATTCTTTTCCATGCACCTTTACCCAAGACCAAAAATTGTTAATTCAAAAATTTTAAATTTTTAAAGGAATTAATTAATTATTGAGGGGTTAAAACTCATTGATTTTCATCTACAGTTCTAAAAAATGTATTTTTTTGTGTACAAAAATGTCTTCCAAAATGTATTCATGAATACAGTTATTTCAATACAAGTTATTTCAATACCTTGATACTGTCAGCTTTTCAAATCTGTTAATCACCATTGAGACATCAGTGAGTCAGCAATGTATTGCTTTTTTCTTGTAAGTCTAGAGGTTGATATGCCAAATCCTGAATTCAATAGTAAAATAGTAAAAGGATTGTTGTTTCAGTGCCATCTCTTAGCAGCACAGAGTGTTAGATTTATTTTGGGGGGTGGGGGGAACTTTACAAACCAGTAAATCTCATTTTTATTCTAATGAGATTGAGTTCTAATTTCCTTTAAGTCTGGTGCTGCACAGTCTTCTCTAAAATCAGAAACCTTAGATTTTATGTCAACATATTGTAATGTATTTGAAAGACAGGTAAAATATAATTTTCTTTTAATCAAGTACTGTTTTCCCAATGACAATAGCGTGAAATGTATTAATGTAAATTCACTTCTGTCTTGAAATTATAGCAGACAAGTGTTGAGCCACTGTTGGAAGTCTCTTGTTGTGTACTGGGTTACTTTTTTGAAGTAAGCCTGCCCTCCTGACTTGGCAGTGGGGCTGAGGTTGAGCACAAATATTGAGTAAGCTGAATGTGGCTTAGGCGCCTGAGATGAGTACAGAGACAGGTATGGAGAAAAAAGGACTCCAATCCCAGTGGAAGTGGTAAGTCACAGAAGAGTGTGGGAGCACAGCAGCTCACCTTGAGGTGGAGAATGGAAGAGAATAGGGTTGTTTAGAAGGCATGAGTTATGGGGAGGGCATTTAAATAAGGGAAGGCAAATAGTTTGGTTTATTCCGTTCATATTTCAGTGGCAATATTTTGATACTAATAAATTTTCAATAAATAAATTTCCAATAAATTTTCAGTGAGTTTTGAAAAAAAAAATCAGAGTATGGCAAGTTATTTTATCCTCAGTTCACATGCAAGGAAGATGCATGTTTACCAAGTCTGTGCAATTACCCTTAAATCTCCATAATAACTTTTTTGAGTTCACAGGCCAACTTCAAACATGTCTAGTAAATCTGATAAATTCTTTTTCCTTGAGAAAATAGATGGCAGAGTATAGTAGAAAGCTTCTGTAAATGTTCCCTTGAAGGCCTGCAGACAAAGGAAAAGCTACATCATTAAATTGCACACTATTAACCACTGGAGAATGGGGAGTAAGGAGAGAGTAAACAATAAACCAGGCAGCCCTTATAAATGCCTACCATAAGAGAGGACTTCAGCTGGAGTTTGCATTCGTAGGCACCAAAGTCAATCAACCATGAAAAACAAATCTTTAAGAGACCAAGCTTCATTAGTTCCAGTGCTCACTGGGTGATGTGATTTAATTGCAGCACTACCTAAAGCAATGCTATGCAACCCATAGTCTGTGGGTAATTGATGGTCAATAAAAATCAAAAGGGAGCTCAAAAAGCAAGTCAAAACCAGACATTCCTGCACAGCCATATTCTCTCATATATAGAAGCAGAAGGGAAGAGGAGAATGAAAATAAGGTTAATTTTTTAACCTTTATTTTTATTTGTTTCTAAAAGAAGGCCATTGTGAGTACTTTGGCACAGTAAGCACAGGATGGCTTTTGAATTTGTTTTGCTTCCGGAGGTTAAGTGATCCTTCAGTTGAAAATGTTGAGAAATGTAGTGGTCTAGAGATCACAGTCAGAGAATCAAGGTTTTGGTTGTTGTAAGAAATCCTATGTCCTTTTTCCTTTATTGCCCTATTTAGGTTGCATAACTGAAAATGATCAAGTGAATGTAATTTATGTTTGTCCTTTGTCAGAGCATGGCCTTAGTGAACCAGTCAGCCATCAGTTTGAGTTGCAAATTGTTTTTGTCTTTTGTTGAACCTTCTCTGAGAATTAATCAGAACAACTAAGAAATAGAAATCTTCAAATTTGTATTTTCTGAGACTTAGCCATATATTCTTTCTCTTAACATTGCAGTGGTTTGTGTAGTGTTCATGCTTGTTTAAGAGCTGAGAGCTCTCTCTCCCTTTAATATAGACTACCTGCTTATTGAACTTCTGTGCTGAACTCCTGCCATGACTTTCTTTTATTCTAAGGATAAACAAAGGTCTCGACCCTCAGCTTTCTCCTGACCTGCCTTTCTGATCTTTCTTGGATTCTTACCTGCAAGCTTTTTTTTGTTTGTCAAGTCTTAGAACTTGTTTTGTCTCTGAAAACCCCCTCTTCTTTTTCTCAACTGGACATAAGAATTAGACCACAGTATTGTATGTATACTAGTAATAAAATAGACTTATAAATTCATGCATGTTTTTTAACAGCTTGGGAAAATCCTTTTTTGGTCAGGGATTTATAATACAGTACTGTTTGTTTCTTTATGAGTAATGCCAGTGTTTAATGCAGTTAAATGCATTTCAGTTTTAGGACAATGCACCTCCTTGGTAGTACATGGCAATCTTGGTAAACCATTCCTTCCATGACTGTTTAAACTGATAATGGGAATAAACTAGAAAATGTTTAACTTTCCCATTTTTGATTTCCTTATTATTCTCTTTTAATGCCTCTGGGACACCTTGTCCCCAGATTGCTCTTGAAATTTCACTTGCAATTTGTGCATGTTGTATGCTTTAAAATTAGATATAAAATTTATAATTATGTAAATGCAAAATCTTGTAGGCATAGATGGGAGTCATAATATTTTAAATTGTTGTTTTTAAAACTTCATTTTTCTTATGACTTATACAGGAGAGTTTTAACCAATTAAATATTAATACAGAATATTTCAATGTTTACTGTAGAAATCAGTGTACTGCTGCTCTTTAAAAGCCTTTAAAAATGCATTGCTTTTTTCTTCTACATACTGCACATTCAGCTTAACACGTAAAATTTTGAGCACAAGTCTGATGGAGTGACAAAAGACATGTTTGAAGTAGAGCTGCTTTTGTGCTCTTTTTTGTCTTCTGCCTTCAATTAGATTATATCTGTTGCTTTGGTGGGCCAGTTTGTGACACGGTCACTAAAATATTTACAATATCACATGTAATGCAACTGTGTCAAGGTCTGTATTTCCTGTTCAGCTGTTTGATGTATTGTAGAGGGAAATGAGCTTCATATGAAAATGTGAGTTAGCAAGTTCCCTAATGACAAAGATTTTATTATGGATAAAATCTAGATTTAGGAAGAGAGAGTTAACTTACCTTTCTCAAATAGAAGTATTTATTTTCTCTCCTCTTTCCCAAGATGTAGCACATTAACTTTGTTAAGGAGCATGCTAGTCTTGCGATGTTGAGGAAAGCCACAGAACAATTTTGTTGTTTTTATTGGTATACTAGTTTATTTTCTTATTTATTTTATGAAAGAAATTGCAAAAAAAATTAGTTTTAAAAAGCAAACAAAAGTGGAACTCAATGAAATAGGAGGGATAAAATATTAATGTAGTAACAAAATGAGAACCCAAATGATTTTGGATACGTAATTTTTTAATCGTAAGTCACCTTGAATCTAAGTAATTTTGTACACTCCTGAAGCTTTGAGACCAGACACTATTTGAAAGAGAAATGGTAAAAAAGCTGAAAAAAGTGAGTATATTTCTGCAAAATAATATCCCCTCTGAGGGATAATTCAAAAATTATTCTGAAATAGTTCACTTATACCAAACAATGGCTTGGGCTTTCTGCAAAGATATGGAAATCTATCCTTGTACCATTATATTACCCTCTAGGTAAGAACAGAATTGGATTTTTTCCCTGAAGTGTAATGCATAAGAGTGATCCACATACTTAGCCTTTGCTGTTTCCAAGGTATCGCTTTTATTTTTCAGCAGCTGCGCCTGCTGCACTGACAGTGGCCAAACAGCAAACACAAGACTTGGACAACAACTAAGAACGTGTAATTGCATTTTCAGTCAATCTGAATTGTGTTCTAAGGGGAATGAGAAAGCATTTTCTTTCAAAAAGCAAATCTTGAACATACAGTTCTAGCATAAATTTTATATATATGCAGATATATATGGATTCTAAAATTTCACTGTCATTTCTAATATACTGAAATACCTGCACA
The DNA here is from genome assembly GCF_047830755.1 of Zonotrichia albicollis. NCBI lineage: Eukaryota > Metazoa > Chordata > Aves > Passeriformes > Passerellidae > Zonotrichia > Zonotrichia albicollis. Next base: position 136,812,882 of record NC_133819.1, read on the forward strand.
CAAATAATTGGTAACAAAACTGAGTTGTAGCCAATGTGATTTTTTTTTTTATTGCAACAAACAAAACTGACAAAGCTGGACAGACTTCAATCAGAAAAGTCAAGTCAAATATCTTTGTGAAGAAGCTTAATTTTTTAAATAATTAGATACTGGAATTGACTCTTTGTCCCATGATGGGCGGTTATTAAAATGTCTTCTGGCCTTAAGCATTGTCAGTACTTTGATTGTGAAAGAGCTGTTTTCCTGTACTCCTGGCCTGAAATGTCTACTTCAGTTTAATAATACATTGTTTTTCTGTGTGGTTTAATGCAAAATCTGCCATATAAAATTCAACAACAAATTGTTGTTGTTATTGTTTTTCTCTCATAATTAAAATCAAAAGAGAGCAAAACAAAACAAACCACCAATTTCTGAAAATCACTGTTAGGAGATTGCAGTACAAATGTAAAGAGGATCAGGCAAAGTCAGTGTTAGGGAGTTTTTCCACTGAGTTCAGTCCTTCACATATTGAGGAAAAGAACTGACTTAAACCTGGCCAGTAAATTGACTGGTTTCTGTGATGTATGTAATCCACTTGATGGCATAAAATGTTGACAATTTTATGAAGACTTCTGTAAGTAAATACCAAGATGTGCAGCGATGGCATTTTGGGTTGTTTTTTTAATTACTCTTTTAACACAAAGTTAGTTTATTCCATTTTTTTTTCTTTCTGTACTTTTCCAGAGTGCTTTTCCTTACTAATCTAGTCCTCTCTAACAAGGTAGTATAATTCCTGAGCATCTACCTTTCAAAAGCCACCAAGGCTTTCAAAGCCAGAAAGATCAATTAAGTTGAAATACATCAAGTGTTTCCATGAGTTGCATATATTTCTAAGTTTGCTTTTACCCAGTGCTCTCTTTGAGACAGAAAGGGCCCAAATTAGGATAAATTTAATTTTCTATTGTTTCCACTTACAGCTTGGAAACAAGTTGTTAATTAACTTCATGTGACTTGCAGCCTGAAAGAAAGTGGAAACCCATTATTGTATTAGTGTGGCATAAAATAACCCCAAATGTATTTGTTTTTATTGATAATGAAAGCTCATGTCTTTGTGTAGGCCATGGATATCTGAATATCCTTTGTAGGGAGGAGGTAAACAGTCTTTGCTATGGCTTTAGGAAGACAATGTTTCACCTTTTGCTTCACAAGTTTCATCTTGATAGAAAATTGCCACAGAACAAGGTGTTTTCCAGCTTAGCAATAACTTTATTGATGTCTTGCCTTGTTCTGAAATACGATCCCTTCACTGTTGAGGTTTTTTTTTTATCTTAAGAATAGAAGAACATGCCTGACTGTGCCAGGCAAGAGTGTGACTGTATCCTGCACTGTGAATGTAAACATGATCATTTCAAACTATCAAAACCTGTATTAAGTTGGTGGATCCTATTAACAGGGAACTGATAAATTATTTTTCCTAAATTTTGATATTAGTTCTGTTAGGATTCCTAAACTACTGTGTTAGAGATAGTCATTGGTCTGAGTGTGAGCATCATTTTTATTAGCCAAGGAAAAACTGCACCCAAACACATTTGGACAAAATATGACTTGGTCTGCACTATTCCTTATCTTGTAAAACTCATCCTATTGCAGCATTACCCTTGTATATGGTACCAGATTCCTCCTGAAAAACAGCTTCATGTTTTGCTCAAATTCAGATGCTTTACTTGAGACAAATACAGTCTTCATGAAATACTACTATAAAATTAGACACTTTTGAACTGGTACCATTCGATTAGCTAATTTTAACTTTCCAGGTTTATGACAGGTTTTGGTATCAATCTATATATTTCTGAATTTCTAATTCCATAGAGACAGACTGTCTAACTGTTTTTCTTTTAGTGGAATTAGATTGTTGTCCCCATTTTGGTTGCTGTGGGACTTTGCCAAAATATGTCAGTTATTTGTTCTTTCTGTAACTTCAATACTGTCTGAGTAATGATCTGACCTTGTTTACCAGCATCCTTGAGTAGGTGACAGAACTCTTTAGGGAGAATTAAAGTTCCAAAAGGTTTTATTTATTTTTCCTTCTGCTTATTTGTGTACATTGTAAATGCACAAACTGAAATGTTTGAGAGAGTTTTTAATAATCATCATTCTCATTAATGTGCCTGGTGCTGTGCCCAAAACTAATCTTAATTGGTGCACTTCAGAAGATGTGTACTAATTGGAAGGGGTCCAGAGCAAACAAACAGATTTTATCAGACATCTAGAAAATGTGATCTACAAGGAGGGGCTCAGCTTGTTTAGGTAGTTGAGCACAGCAAAAGAAAAAACAGAGTCTGTTCAGGGTAGTTATCTTTGATGATAATTTGACCTACTCTCAGTGGGGGAGGGTTGGACTATGCATTATTGGTAAGGTTTGTTGGGAAATAAGTCCTTTGAAAAGAGCCTCATGATAGAAATGCTGAGCTAAGACTTGAGAAATGTGCACTCAGTTCTTGTTTCTTCCCAAAGTGGCCTTGGGAAATCTCTCTGTTCTTTGATCCACCAGCATTAATATGTTAATATTTTTCCACTCTGTTTTGTTTATAGGTCTTAAACCAATTAGGACTTTGGCACTGAAAACATAACTCTGTCATGCTTGCAGCACGTGAATCTAAAATTGCTCCAAACAAGCCTTGTTCTGCCTCTGACTCTTCAAAATATCTAAACTCACCTGTCATTTCACTTTAAAAATTTCCAATTATCTTGCAGGATTTCTGCCTTATGCCTAGTATTGTCTCAGTCTGAACAAATTAGTGAACAAGTTGCTTAAACTCACTTAAAAGCAGGAACTGGTGCAACTTCAAGTTGTTTCCTGTCATGCAGAGTCATTGTGTGCATGTGCAAAAATTCTAGAGACCTAAACTGCATTGGTTTCAGGGCTCACTTTCATCTGGTTTCCAATGTCTCAGGCTTGCAAGTTCATACCTCTTGAGTTATGCTGGTTAGGACACCTCATTGAGCTTGGGTTGTGCATCAGACAGCCAAAACTATTCCAGCTTGTTTGCTGTTGGCTATAGATAAAGTGGCTCTGGCAGCACAAACCAATCCCAAGATCTCCCTGCTGAGGGATTTAATTGATAAGTTAATGCAGTTGTTGGCATTTACACCTAGGAGCAGCCTTCTGTTCCAGAATTGGATAGGCCACTTATGCTCCTGAGAACAGTAGCTGTGCTTTGAGCGTTTGCTGTTGATCAGCGATGTGTCTCTGCTCTGTTGAGTGCAGGATACATTTTGATTTGCTTAAGCTGTCCACACAGTACCTATTAATGAATTGGCACCCTGTGAAGTGTACCTGACAGTTTCTAGCTCTTACTTTGTGTGCTCTGATAGTGGGTGAAGGGACTCATTATCTTGGTTATGACCTGTAGGCATTACAATACAAATTGAAACATACCTACCTACCTACTTATCTCAACTATTTCTTACTTATCTCAACTATTCTTTTAGTGAAATGGAGGAGTAGAACATATTTGAAAGTGTCTACATTCCAATTGCTATCACTTCTTTTGAATACAAGTGAGTATTCTTTGGTAAATAAGTTTTGTCTGCAGCATTTCAGAGGCTCATGTTTATGAGGAACTGGGCTGTAACTTCTATTCCCTAAGAGCGCAAAGCGAAGTAGAAGAAAAAATCTTGCAATACCTTAAACCTGAAAGAAGGCAGAGATCTGGGTCAACTTTGTCCTCTGTCATTCTGCTCAGATGGTTCATTCCCCATATTATCAATATCAACATTTGAACAAAAGCAGCAGCCAGCTAAAGCTAATCTAACCATGACTAAGGTAATGCTGATTAGGTTTGTACATGTATCTATCCTGTACCTTTGTGGTTGCTGCCACTACTTTAAACTTCTGTTCCCACCCTTTCCAGAGTGCATAGCCATAGTTACAGCTAATTGCAGTAAACTCTTCAGCAATAGTTTTGCTCAAAAATACTTTGGGATATTAAACCAGATCTGTGTATTTCACACTTAAAAATGAGGCAGCTGCATTGTTCTGAGCTGCCATTAAAAAAAGTAGTCTCTTATTTGTCATAAAATGGTAATTTGCTGCCTGTACTGCCATAGAAATATAGATTGCCAGGTGATGCGTGCTGTATAAGTCCCCTGTAGGAACAAATAATGTTTGATTCCATTAGTTGGGTGATATTTAAGAACAATTTGGAATTTGTCATAGCAGTGACTTTCTTTTGGATTTGGAAGTCCTAGGGAATTCTAAAGGAGCTTCTGAGATCAATCCTATGTGCAGTCCTTAAGAAGTTAGCAGATGTATAAATATCCCACCCCTAAAAATACATATGCCATCCATAAAGTACTTCAGTGGATATGAAATACAACAACTTGTGTCCTAAGCAATAAGAAAGAGCTTTCTAGTTTCTTGATTTCCTCTTCATTGTTTCTGTTTTTCCTGTTCCGGTTTTCCATGCCAGGTCTCAAATCTATAAGAGGGTTCAGGGCTGTTCACAGTATGTGAAATGTGGTACTTTTTTTAATAAATGACTATGATCTGTTTTATTAACTTTTTTTTTTTAATTTAGTTACAAGAAATATGGCACTGCCCACTTCAAGAATAAGACTGGACATCTGGGTGGAATGTTTGTTCAAAGTCTGGCCCACACTTTTCAAAGCCTTGTGCAATGAAACACTTGATTTGCAAGACACTTAGATAAAATAGCATGTAGGGCACATGGGATTAGAATGAGTAGGACTGATTGGAAAGGCTGGCATTTTGATTTGTGAGTTAATACCTTTGGCAAGGGTTTGTTTTAGTGCAAGGCTTGGCTTGTGCTTTGGTGAGGGCAAATCCTGAGAGATGAAATTACAAACTGTATCATTTATCATGATTCAATAGCAAGGACTGATCTAAAAACTGTAAAAGAAAAAAGTTGCAATGTTATGATGACATTCAGAGTGACAGCCTTGCTGCCATGGTGGAGGTTGTAAACTGTTACTGCTGATTTTAAGAGAAAAATATTAAAGCTCACACCTTTAAATGACAGACTCTTTTCTTTGGAATGACAGAAATAAGACTTTGATATGGAAGTCCTGACATTATTTTAGGCAGTTGCTTTTAGTAGCACTTTAAAAGCAGTGGCTTTCCCTGGCTTCAGTGGCTTTCTATGTTTGGTTTCTGCATGGTTATTTGAGCAAAATGAGGAGAGTACATGGTGCTGGATCCCATAAACTAAATTAAATAGGTCTGTTTAATTAGTCAGATGATCAAACCTCTGGATCTGAACTGAAGTTCACCCACTCAGAAGCACTCTATTGTAGACCATAGACAGAGAGGCAAGTGGTGATGATAATGTTTGCAAAACTGCTCAGCCACTGTCTCCTGCCAATGAGGAGTCATCAACATTAATTCATCTAAGGGTTCTGAGAAAAGTTATCTTTTTCAGTCAGCGGCTCAGTCTGCTGTGACCTGTGCTGGGCACAGTGATCATGCTGGTTTCTACCTGGCACAATACTTGTCACAGCATCCTGGCTGCTGCAGGACACTGAGAAGTTTGAAGGACAGATTCAGGTTTTTCACATAAACCATTAAGACATTTACCTTCCTGGAGGCTCTAACCTCTCTTCTGCTCCCACTGAATTCAATTAGAGCATTGTCATTTATTTCCACTGGACTATTACTTACAATAGCTTTTCCTCTATGTACTCATATGCTTTTGTTAAGTACTTTATTTGTTTGGGGTTTTTTTTGAGGCATAGAACAATTTTATATATATTTTTACATGTTTTACAACATATTATTTAGACTAATTTGGAATTTGTGGTTTTTGTACATCCATGAGAGTTCTAATATTTGCTATAAATAAACTTCATCTGGTTTATTTTCGCTTCCCGGACTTCTGCACATTTCCAAAAATGTTAGTACTCCCTCTTCATGTAACATATGATAGACAAAATACTTAGGTTTTGCTTTTGTAACAGTTATGATGGTTCCATCCTGTCTAAATATATATATATACACACACACACACACACACACACACACACACACACTTCATGAAGCCATTTCTGACAAATGTCTGGTTGCAGGGAAGGATTTTTAAAAGCATGATTTCAACCTTTTGAATTTTTTAATTACCCTACTGAGGGCAGAGAATATGTGACCTCCTTTTTTATGTTTCTTGGTTTGTCCAGATAAGGGACAGCTTTTGTCCTCAAATTTTGCCATTCTCAAGTTTCTTTGGATTTTTTTGTTAATAGTCAGGGGTTGTAAGCAACAGTGGTATGGGGTTCAATTGAACTTGGTTCAAGCGTCATTGTATGTATAAAGAATTTTTGTGACCTTAAATTCATCGGTCTGATAGGCTTGTAATTATTTGACTGCTCTCATTTGCCTCTTGTGATGTATGGTGTGGTGAAAATGGTTTTAATTAGTTTAGTTGAAAATGCAAAAAGAGTTTGCTTTATTTGACCTCAATGAACTTAATACAAATCTTTCAAATATTTTAATTGTTCTTAAAATTTTCAATGAAAAAAAGTGTTGTGAAGGAACAACTTCTACATTTTTCTAGATTGACTTACCCGATGGTTGCTCTCTGAGTTTACAGCAGATATGTGACTCAGTAGAAAATTCTGTAGCTGACACATGCATATGTGTGTGTGTGTGTGTGTGTGTGTGTGTACATGCGTTGTTTGCACAGCAGAACTTTCAGAAACCAGTGAGACACAAAGAAAAAAGAGTATTTACATTTTCAATATAATATTATTTACATAATAATGTGTACCTTTTCTGGATTGGAAAAAATATGTAGCTATTATCTTATCAATGACCTTGAAAGTTCTACCTGTTCCTTTTCAGTCAGTCTGATTTGCTATTACATTTTATAAATAGCAAGTTAGAACATGTAATTAACTTCCAGAGAATTTCTTTTTCTTTAGTAATGCTTAAAATAATTGTAGATTATGTATTCCTAATAGTCAAATATTTCTCACAGTGTGCCATAAACATAATTTTTTTTCCCTTTGAGAGCTTTATCTTTTTATTTCTTGAATCCCATTTTTATTTTTCCTTTGTCATTTGGAAGGCATTCCAACATATTGAATGAATTTCTGTTTGTTTGAGAAGATGTTTTTTGTCATGTAAACTGTTTTAACTGCCTGGTAGATATTATTGCCATTTATCACTTATTTTTTCCATTATTTATATTACATATTTCTCCACATTCCTCAGTAAATCAATCTAGCTGTCCAGCAAATCAATGGATTTGATCTTTTTTCTTGTTTAAACTATTGTGGTAATATTCATCATAATAGCTTTATAAATCTGATGCAAATCCAGACACTGACCAGCTGTCTCTGGATTGTTTTTGGTGTTTCCTGAAAGTCATGCTGGAATTGACAGAACCAGAACAAGAGATTCTACTATTGTCAGCTGACAGTGAGTCCAGAGAAAATCTTATGACCACATGCTGATATGATTCATCCTATAAATCTTCAGTTCTTAGCAAAGATGCCTAATGCAGTAATTCATGCTGGAAGAAGAGACTGGGCCTGGGAGGTGCTTGGGACGCCACAGCCCGGTGCATCCACAGTTCTGTGCTGCCCAGCTGTTTGTGAGCACATGGCAAGCACATCAAGCCTGAGCTGTAGATGGGAAGGAAAGATTCACAGCTCTCAAAGCCCACCTCGAGCTCGTTCCTGGTCCTGCTCTCCATCTCTCATTAAAGATGCAGCCCAAGGGGCACAGTCACCGTAATCATACTGAACAAATTTCACTGGACAGGCTTAGCCATTAAAGAGTGTGAACACAAGTTCTTGTTGAGAGGTGAAAGGGAAAAGATGAAAAGTGGCTGCTTCCTGTTCCCCTATGTTATAGGTTGACATTTCCACCAAGAAGCTAATGATGCTCTTGGTAGTGATCCTGTGATCGGAACTTCCACTATAAGGTCTTGTTGGAGATGATATACTGCCTTTAAATCCCCTTTATATTGGGTTCTTTCCAGCTCAGCAAACTCTGTGATTCTATTTTATATATCTATATTTATAGATTTATAGGTCTGTGGATTTATATTTATATATACACCAGCATGAAGACCATTTTACTAACAAGGGAGTAATGTAGAATATATTATTTATAGAAAAGGATAGATTTTGAGGAGTTAAAAGTTTAAAGTCCTAGCTTGCTTGTCCTTGAATTAAATATAATTGAGGTCTATTACATGCTGTCTTCATTTGTCAAATATCTAGACATTTGTTTTGAAAAAAGCATCTATCAAAACTGATGCTGTCCTTTCCATAGTCTAAAGACCAGTTCTGCTGACAACACAGTCATGAAAGCTGCAATTTGTGCTCACTTCTTTCTGAGCCAACACTATCCAGACTGTAGCAACAGCAGCTGCATATCTTCCCTGGCACAGAATGATTTAGGGTGGAGAGCAGATTCTTTCCCCTTCAAATCACTTCAGAAAATTCTTGGCAGAAAGTCAGCTCATTTGTTTTGTTCGAGTAAGGAGGCCTGATTTATCAGTACAGAAAAAGTATTCATGCACAGTGCTGAATTGCATTTACTAAGTTTCTGTGTCCCAGACCAGTTGACTTTGTTATTCTTCTGCTCCCAAAATTTTTTCAAATACATATATAGAATTTAATGTAATTTTGATGCAAATATAGAAAAATCTACAAATTTGTGGCAATGTTTTCTTTCTTCATTGCAGTTTGTGAAGTAGTTTGTGATACAGTTTGTGGTATATGAAAGCACTGATCACAGATTAGACTCGGAAATATATTCCTTTTTTTGTTTCTTTTTTTTTTTCTGAATTGCTGCATCTACTAAAGATATATGACTTAATATAGAAATAAGACTTGTATTCTTGTCTTATACACTTACTAATTTTTAGTCAATTTTTCTAAATTCATACTAAATTATTTCTAAATTAACCTATGAAAATATTCTTTAAAGTAATAATATAAGGTTGTCTGATATTAACAATAAAGCAAAGTAATAAAATCATCTCAATTCTGCATTAAATGAATATAGAATGTTCTGGGATATGGCCCTTTGGTGTTATTTGCAGTTCAAGAAGTATGGTTTTATAAAAGAACCCACAAAGTTTATTACTTTTTATGTATGAATGCATGTGCACATTTACATATTATAGAGAGAGCTATATTATATCTCAGTTTTTAAGATCATGACGTCTGAATGTTTTTCCATAATTCTGAGGTGTTGACATCAGATATAATTTTTTATGCCTACTCAGCAGGAAATGGATTGTATTTCTATATCATATTTACTGGAGGAACAGCCAGATGAAGAGTGAGATTTGCTGTTGTGCAGCCTGAAACTGGGAAGTCATGCAGAAAATCAAGGTATGACCTGTTTGAAAGATAAAAGGGCAAATTCTTCGAATAGAGTAGGAAGGCAGAATGTCGATAAAGCTTTCAAAATCCTCCCTTTTTCTTCAGCAGAATTAATCTTGTCCTGCTACAATCTGGCTTCAACTGTTCCCTCTATTTTTAGTTACTGATCCTAGCCAGTCCTCAAATAGCTCAGAGCTGGTGTTGTTTGTGTCTGATGTAAAACTGATACAGACGTTGTTGGCATTTTCATTCATGTTTCATAATCTTCTCCAGTGCATAGATAAAGACAATTCTTAAGTATGCTGGGAGGGAATATTTTTATTGCTGGGGACTAGATCAGATCCCCGTTGTTTGACACTTAGTGTGCTCCTCATTTGATCATAAAGGAAGAAATAAAAACATTTTAGTGATACTATAGTTATTTACATTTAGTTGCAGGAAGGAGTCACAGTTAAGATCAGGAAGCTTCCCCTTCAGACTTGTTAACGGCAATCTCACAGTTTCTCTCTTATTTATGTACTAAATCCTTCATACCATCTGTATGCCATGAGAAAGACCCTGTGAGATACAAGTAGTAGTTTAATTTGCCCTTTGAGAAAAACATTAATTAAAAAAAAAAAAAAGCCAGTAAAGAGCTTTTCAAATGTCATTGATACAAATTTTGGTTCCACAAAAGAGGAAGAGTATATATGTGAGACATTGCAGGAGGTTTTTATTGATCAATTAAATTAAAATAGGCACAGTGGGAAACAAATCTACCAACAAATTTGTGAATAAACCCATTAGTATTTCCTTATGAAGTACTCATATCTCTAATTGCATTACTTTTTTTCCTATGTAAGTAGGCTCATTAATACAATTTAAAAGATCTGGTAAGAGTTAATTTTTGAAAGAGGATTTTTCTTCTTTTCTATGAAATGATACATCTTTTCAACCATTATAGATTATCAGATTTAGAAAATTGGAATGTAGTTGTTAATTTTGGTTCTGTGTCTCTGAGAAATGCATTCAGCAATCCATACAATATTCCTGCATTCTTGTTCCTTTAACTTCACATAGGCATAAAATACTCCAAAATGAAACTGGTTGTTGAATGCAAGCACATTCAGCTTTACCTGTAGAAAAGATGAAAGAAGTGTTAGGACAAAATATCAAGGAAGGTGAATGGGATTTTTAAATGGTAGCTTTAATGTTCAAGATTTCTTGCAGCTTTGCAACCATGATTATATTTAGCAATCTCTTGAGTATCAGTGTAATTGAAATGTCATCTGTGGAATAATTTTGGTAATAGAGTACAGCAATATTACAGGAAATAAAAGACAATGGTGAAATAACTTCTGTAGTAGATTACTCAAAAGAAATTTAATTAAGTGGTGTTTATGAGATAGTTTTTGGAAAGGTTATCAGGATTGATAGCTGTGTAAAGAGTCCTCAGAAGAGTGTTATAGGATTAATTTCATTTAACAAAGTAAATTCTTCTATTTTGATTCAGCCAGATGTTGACAGCCATCAAAAATCCATGTTCTTGAATAGAAAGCAGTAGAGTAGATAGTAGAGTAGAATCAAAAGCCTGGTACCTCATTACTGTTTTAATTTTAATTCCATGTGAGTAACATTCATTTTTGTATTTTAAGGCTAGAAGTTTTACCTCATGTTCAAAAAATGCGTCTTCCAGTGTCTTTTCTCCAGTGCCACTCCCTACACCTTCAAACACAGCCTTGTATTCCTAAAAGCACAGGCAACCACTGTCCATGTAATAAGGTACTTTTGCATTCTGTGCAGCACAGACACCTTACATTACTTTGTAAATTAATCTTTGTTAAGTAATCTTTCTGGATAGAAGACCTCCTGTATAGAACACAATTCTACATAAATCAAAAGTTAAAAGCATATAACAAGCAAAAGAAAGAAAAATCACATTTATTCTTGTATTTCTTATCATAATTTCCAACAATTTAAATTAATTTGCTGAAGGCACTAATAGAGACTTATTGTGGAATGACGTGACCTTTCACTCCTTTAGGCAGAGAGCACTGAACTTCTGGTACAAATAGTATCCATCAGAGCCAGAGCTCTAAATGGAGCCAAAACACTGAACTCTGATCATCACATGGCTGCTCCTTTCAGTTCCAGTAGTCAGCTGGATTTGCCTTACCTGCATTAATATTGTATCCAAATCCATTAGTCTGATTTGTCACCCTGGAGTATCCTGTGCAGATCATTGACTTCATTTCTTACATGTTACATTTCTGTGTAATTTCCTTCTCTGTGTGTTTGGTTTGTTTTTCCCTTAAGGTAGGAGTGTAGTAGAGGTCTACTACAATGGTTCCCAAATTCATCTAAATAACTCACCATCTCATGAACAGTCTTGGTCCATGCTGCATTGGCATGGTAACTCATGATTAAAATGTTCTCTTTATGCACAGGAGCAGATGCACAGCTTCACCTTTGTGGGTTTTTTTTGTGGAAAAAGCAATAGACATTTTTTGTGTACCTACTTAAAGGTAGCTTAAATATTATGGTTAGACAGAGTACAGCAGTTAATTCGTAGAGCAAGTATTGCAGATTACTAATCTTTAATAACAACACTATTTGCATCAATATTAACATTTTCATCTATTCTTTGAATATATTAGTGATTTTGAGAAAATTTTTCAGAAGGGAATTTTTATGGTATACTGGCATTAAATCAGGTTTGACTGATCTGTGACATGAATTGTTTGGTCAGCTCGGTTTAAAATGCTGTATGGCTGGCTATGCTCCAAAATCTTGGAGGCAGAAGCATTGAAGTGAAACTCAATTTGGGGAGAGTTAATGGAGTAGGAAGAGTTTTATTTACTAGACGTGATTTGCTCTTACTTAAACATCCTTGTAAGAGGAACTTTGCACTGCACTAATGTAATAATGTCTTATCTCAATCTTATCTCTTCATATCAAAAGTCTTTGATCCCATACACTTTTTTATGGGAACTTTAGTACCTCTGCTGATTTTTTTCCTCCCTCAAAAATTCTTTTAACTTACACGTATAATCTTAACAACTTTGCTGATGTCAGGAGATGCTAATGAACTATTTTTATATTCACTTGTTGTTTTAATAAATTAGTTTACATACTGCATAGTATTCTGCAACACACTTCACTTGCTCGTAGTCATCTGCATTGGCCAACAGGTGCAAGCCTTCTGGATAAAGTTTTCCACAGGTTGGATACAGCTTCTCTCGGTCATCTTTACTCAGCTCAGTGCCAAATGAATTAATGGTGATGATAAAAGCACGTCTGTCTGCCTCAAACTTAATATGCAAAACAAAGAATAAAGAGGTATTATTAGACATATTCTAAATTAGGGTGGGCATATTCTGGGGTTTTTTAAGTAAGTCAAATGGAAATGTAATTTTTTTTAAAAAGTCGACTTGAGAGCATTGGACACATACCTTATTTTTGAAATTGTAAATTCTCTCTTCTTTGCAAATATGCCTTACATTTTGACTAGAAAATCAAACAAGATTTTGCAACTACAGTTTTTATTCTGTGTTTTTCTGTTCTAAAAATATAATTTTTGCTGCTTCCTCATTTCCCTGCTTAGTTACCCAGATGTTGACAAGAAAAAATATCTTCACACCCTCATATGTAAGATTATGCAATAATGATCTTATAAATAAAACTGATAAAGGAAAGGACAAAGAATCAATTGTACTGCCTGTAATTGAAAGTGCTGTTGATAGTAAAAGTTGAATGAAAATCCTAAAAAAAGGTAGTTTCTCAATGCACATATTTAAAATGATAATTTGATAAGGAGAAGGGGGCCGTTTACTTGCAAAGTTAAAATTTGAAGTGGTTCAAATAACAGTTAATTTTTAATATATAGAATGAAAGGTTATATTTCTTCTGTCAGGTTTAGATGTCTGCAGTATCTGTATTTTCACTGCAGCAGCAGACTGAAAGGCAATCCAATGTCTAGATCTCAGGTTCTTATTTTGTACAAGGCGAAATTTCACTTACCATTCTTACAGTATGACTGAAAAATGCATTAGTAAATAAAAACAATCTTTTCTGCTGTCTTGAGATCTAAATTGACTCTGGTTTAGTTCTTTCCTTTATTCCTTGCTTTCATGTTTTAAGAACAGCAGAGCCCTTGCTAATTGCAGGGATTACACAGGGAAAATCTTCCAAGAGAAGAAAATATGGTATAGGCACATTTTAGGAGGCTAAAAAATTTCTTATGCTGTGAATATTTGAGCAGAGAGGTGTTTTTTTCATTTGAATAATAAGGCTGCATATGCAACACTAGTTTGCCACTTTAGCAAAAACACATATTCACATCTACTCTTGTGTATGGGAACAGACACTAACAGGAACTCGCTACCCAGCTACCCACTGGTGGTGCTGACTTCAAAGTAAGGGAAAGGAGTAAACAGTAAAGAAGTAATGAGAAGAAAATAAGCATGCTTGAAAAGATTTCTAGCTAATGAATAACAGGGCCAAACTTCACTACTTAATAAAAATAAGCCTATTAGACCTACTGAAACCATTTTAGAAGGACAAATGCTTTCTTTTTTTTAACTTGTTAAAGCCATGTAGAATCTAGCTGTTAGATGTGTAATATTTTGTTGATAAAAAACGTTGGAGGTAATTGCAACTCATGGTAGCAGGTGTGGGTTCTGCTTCTGGTGGCTTCCAGTTTGAGAAAATTTTCAGGATAACTCTCATCCCTACAGACCTTGCAATTCATCAAATTATTGGCACACGAGTGTCTCCACAGAGAGTAAGGCCACAAGGCAATTACTTGGCTGACAGTCCATTTGATTGCTGCAGGTAGAGGTGGAGTCAGAGGATGACAATTTCCTTAGTGCATGTTTGCATGTGGGAGACTGCTGGTTCAGAATTTAGCACGGGGCCATGCTGACAGACACAGCTCTAGCTGCAGTGCAATGCAGTCCTGCAGTTTCTTGCCAGAATCAGGGCTAAACATGCAGCATGTGCTGTCCGCGGTGGAGAAGAGATCATCAGTACTCTTAATATGGAAGTTTGGCACCACATGTGGTAGTCAAGGAGCTGGGGAGCTAAATACCTCAGCCTCATTCTGTAGGGTCAGGTTGGTAATCTTACATATAAGATTACAAAATAAACAGCAACTATTTGTTTGAATAATTTAACTTGTCGGGTTTTTGTGAATCCAACCATCAGCAGTGTGTTCTATGTGTCTATTCAGGGTAATAGAATGTTATAGAAAAGCAAATCTTCTATAGAAAAGTTTATCCTCCTGGCTGATTGATAGGGATTTTAAAGAAGCTTATCATAGGCTGAATTGTTACCACTGATATAAAGAGAGTTTTATCAGATGCTTAAACTAGCATTGGTAAGTATTCTGCCCTGAGCATGAATATCTATTTAAAAACTAATTTTCTGAAAAATCTGAATAAACTATGCCAGCCAATCAGCCAGTCTCTTGATTTTTCTTTTTAATAAAGGTCAAAATATTTAATTTCTCTTCCATTTAACTTGATTAAGAGCATTTTGTTTAGAGCATAAATTGAAATGTTGTGACCTGCTTAATTAAAATAGAAAATTGCAATATCTTTTAGGATTTTTTTTTGTAAAATTTAATTCAGACACATTCTTCCTTCAAGAATGAGCTCCCAGGGTTATTATCTCTCTTCTAAATGCAAACTTTCAGTATGATGACATCAGCCCTCGGTAAATTTTTTTTTTGGTTTCCAGGGTGTAAAATCGCTTATCCAGAAAAAAAGACTCCCGGAAGCAAGTGGGTGGTCTGGCTGTCAGCCTCTGCAGAGAATTGTGATAGACTAAGTAAGAAAAAAAAGAAAAGGGGACCTGAATGCTGAGAATTCAATTTTAGAAATTTCTGCATCTTTTATTAAAAAAAACAAAGACAAAAATATCATTCACTAGATGAATGTATGCTTTGGCGGGAGGACATTAGGAACTTTGTTTGCCATGGAAAAAAATATTAAACTTTGCTGAGTTGAGACAAAAATATAACACAGAATGTTCAACTTTTTTATGTGACACTAATTCCAAAGGTGATTCAAGTCTAACCTTAATGACTAATTTTAATAAGAGAATAAACAAACGTAGCAGTACCATGAAGCTTGAAGATTATTGATTAGTAAATAGACAGTAATGCCAGGCTTTAGCTATCCCAAAATCAATAGTCAACATTTTTTGGTTTTCTACATAATGGAGAGAAATGTTAAAAGGCAACATGTTGAGATTGGTTAACCATTTCTTCTTTTCTGCTCTCCGATACAGAAAAATATTAACTGAGACAGGACTCTACTTAGTAATGGTCTAGCTGCTTTTCTAGTAAAAAGGTAAAAGTCATCCTTGAATACACTATTTATTACATCTTAGAAAAAAAACAGGTATATTTAGAGGAGAAGCAAACATTTCAGATACTTTGGCAAATGGAGAGAAATTGAACAGAAAAACAAAGTGAGACAATTATGACAACATTGTGGAGTACTTTAATGTATAAAGACTGAATGTTTCTTACCTCAAGAATAGGTCTCATTATTTCTGCTGTAGTACCACCTTGTTTTTCACAAAACTTATAAAATGCCTCAAGATAAGACTATACGAAAGAAGAAGAGAAGTATTTTAAATACTGCTTAAGACCTGGACCAGGATTGCACATAGCCATGAACCTCATTTTTAAATACTTCCATTAACTTTTATAATTCCACCTATGAATTTAAATTTTAAGTATGTGCTTAATTACTTAGTTCAAATGAAAGTTGAAATGTTCAAATGCAAATGTCTTGTTTTTACAATTTGAGATCAAATGTTTTCAAAAATTGTAATAAGAAAAATATTATGGTTTACTTGCTCTTTAAAGAAGGAATTTATTGAGTTCCATTGAGCTTCCACTGCATAATAAGCAGATGGCTAAAGGAAACTCTTCATTTATAGTGTGTGGAGGAGGGGATTTGGGCATATGCCATGGATGTTGGGCCAGCAGGATGAGAATACACAAACTAATCCCTGCTGCTCTACCCTAAACCCTGGATTAGGACAGAACAGCAGACAAAGCTTCTGTAATACTGGTCTGCAGAGCCCTCTGGTCTATTAAGGATTCTGGCATCTGCACCCATTTCAAAATACCTGTGCAGGAAGGACACTAAATATCTAAGATGCGGTTCTGCCTGCCTCTCAGTCTCCCAAAATACTGTATTAGAGAACTTCTATGTTAAAATGCCTTTGCCACAACTTCACACAATCTTGTTATAAGCTGTCACTACCTATGCAATTAAGTGAATTTTAAGTAGAGACATCTCAAGTGGGATCTACTGCATAGAATTATGCATTAGGTTCTGTATACTGCTATCTGATAGTAGAGCAGAAACAATTGATCACATTGACAGCTGAAGTAAAGGAGAAATTGTATATTAATAATTTCATAGTGTTTGCAGAATGGTCCCCCAATAGTCAGATGAGCAAGAAGAAAATAAATAGATTTGGTAAGTGTTAATATTTGGATATCCACCCAGGATAAAAGAATCAAAAGTGTATGTTACCAAACTGGAAAAAGTATCTAGTATAGTAGTACTGTGAAAGAATTAAAATACATTAAAAATTAACATATGTAAGCATAATTGATGTTGTATTGAATGAGAGAATTAGTAAAAGTTTCAAGAATTAAAAATCAGCTTTGGAATTTATAAATATCATTTGTAAGACAAACAGAATTTTTTTTCTTTCTCCCTGGTACAATCAGATCACTGTAAAAATACTTCCTGCAATCTGGGGAATCCACTGTGAAAGAAAGATGATAAAGATTTTGAAGAGAATGTGCCAGGAGGAACCTTTGATGGATTGGAGTATGTATAGCCTTTAAAGAGACTATTGTAAGAGTAGTGACCTGTGTGCTAAGAACTTTGAAAATGCTTATGTTAAATGCATATACTTGCAGCACTGTGCTGCCACAATGCTAAAACTTGTTCTTAAAGGAAGAAAATGATACAAAATCCCTAAGTAAAAATCATGTTAACTAGACTCAAAACCATTAGACCCTTTCAAATCTCATCTTCCTTATATAAATAAAGATAAATGTTATCCAAAAGTCTGCCTAGACTCACTCAGGAGGTAAGAGTTCTCTGGTATTCGGTGGCTGAGTTATTCGTAAACAAATCTGGAACTGGATATTAGCTTGACATCTAGAGTATTTTCATTAATGAGATATTAAATTAGAATTTGGATGCAGACCTAAAATTTGAAAAGCTCCCAGACAGTGGAGTAGAAATGGAAGCAGCTGGGTTTCATTCCTGGACTTGAAATCAACCAGATGACTTTAGACAGCTTGCTTTATATCGCCATACTTTTGTTTCCCCATCCATAAAACAGGGTTAATGATACTGACCTGCTTTGCTGAGACGTTTGATAAACCCCAAATATTATCATTTTGTTTCAAAGACTTGCCTTGTACAGTTTGTTGCGCATTATTTCAATGTTCATTTCATCCAGGTCGTTTTCAGACAGGCAGTCTTGAAAAAATGCAGCTGAAAGCAGAGTTTATAACATAGCAGTATAAATCTGCATGCTGATAATATGCATCTCCTGTCTATTGCTCACTAGTGTGTGAACAAGGATCCGAGGGTTCTGTTGTACAAGAAAGGGTGATATAAAAGAGAGGAAGAAAAATCTGCTTGATTCTCCCCTTATCCTCCTATCCTTTCCTTTTTAATGGCAATCTGCAGTGAGGGGAATCAATCAGTGCTGCAGGCAGAGCCCAGGTCTCCAGAGAGAATCAAATGGGAATGCTAATGAAAGCCCTAATCTTCTCTAAAGTATATAGTTTGGTTATTATGGAGATTTTCTAGTGAGGGATATGAAAAATAATTTTTGTCCGAAATCATGCAGGTATTTTGCAACTGTTAAGGAGAATCCTCTTGCCTATTTTCCTTTTTTTTCTCTGCATATGTAGTGTGGGAAAGGCAACAGGTTGCAGCTGATAAAGGGCAGATGCTTTGACCTTGACCATCTGTGCTTATGGGTCCTCGCAGAACTGACTAAACAGCAAGCTTTTGAGCAGGGAGGCAGTGGATGAATTTCACTTGTGCAACTGGACCATTTAAAAATATTATATTCATAACCAACATGTGCCTCTCGCTGTTCCTGAGCTATCCCAGTGGGGCAGAACCGTACCATACGAAAAAGTGTTTTCCTAAGTGGCAATGGAAGATGATATTTACAGAGAAGATGTAAGCCTGGCCATGTTTTGTGGTCTTATCCCTTCCTACATTTCCAGCATCTAGATTTCAAATAGAAAATATTAGGAAGTGTAGCCCTGAGAGCACCTTTCATTATCTCCTCATAGATCTATTTGTCCCATGACTTTAAAGTGCTGATAACACTTTTTTTTCTTTAATGAACTAGTTTAGAAAAAAAAATCCAGAAATTTACTACCAGCTGTGTGAAAACAGTGATTTAGTTTACCTTTCAAAAGTGGTTTTCTGCTGGCTCTTGGTCTTCTGAAGGATTTGGTAAGCAGCAGTTCATAAATCACTATGAACAAACCACTGCTTTAAGGAATCTGTAAACCGTGCCCGTATCTCTCAGCTTTATCCGCTCCAAACTGCAGTCTGGGCTTTTTAGTCTGTCTACACATGGCAGCACAGTTCATTTCAGCTGTCCTGCTCTGTCCCTTCTCAGATTTCACTGTACAGTGTGCCAGTGCCCAGGCACTGATGGAAGTGTGTTGTCGGGTGGCCTCTGTGAGGGAAAGGCAGGACTGTGCTGTGCTGGACACAGGCAGCTCCAGCTGGGACCCAGCAAGGGCACAGCCCAGCCCTGCAGTCAAGCAGATGTTTCTGAAGGGGGCCTAAATGAAAAACAAACCGGGACTTTTTACCAGGGCATGTAATGATAGGACAATGGGGAATGGCTTTAAACTGAAAGAAGGTAAGTTTAGATTAGATGTTAGGAAGAAATTCTTACTGTGAGGATGATGAGACAGGAATAGGTTGCCCAGGGAAGTTGTTGATGCCCCGTCCCTGGAATTATCCAAGGCCTGGTTGGATGGGGCTCTGAGCAGCCTGGTCTAGTGGAAGGTCCTTGCCCATGGCAGGGGTGTTGGAACTGGATGATCTTTTGGTTCACTTCCTACTTAAACCATTCTATGATTCTATGGCTCTAAACTCCCCCTGCTCCTTGAGACTGCCCTGCCTGTCTGGAGGGATGCAGTGTAACCTGCAGGGATAACAGGGTGGAGCAGAGAAGAAGAGCCTGGCATGAAGGAACAACAAAGGCTAGAGGGAAGGTATTTTCCCCAAGTTTCCCCAAGTTTTCACCTAAATGTTTCATGATTTTCTGTTTGTCTCCTTATATCTGGATCAGTAATTAATTGTGTCATACATGTATAAATCAGCAATAAATCAGGTTAATCTCCCCACTGATTTAGTCTGGTTTGCCTGCAGCAGCACTTTGTGGGTGATCTCAACTGACAATCTATTTTTGCACCTTTTTTCTCCCCCTCATTGTGCTGAGAGTAGAGGGTGAGAAAGTGGCTGGCTGGGAATTTTTTTTCTGTCTGGGGCCAACCTATCACACCTTTTTGAGATGCAGAACCCAAAACCTCTCAGAGTACTGAAGATGAGGGCACATAATGGTTTCATATACATTCAAATACATCCAGTTCTGTCTTATTCTCAGTGCCCTTCACAGGCTATTGGGTTTTGTTCGTGTTGGCTGCTACACCACATTGAGCAGAGTTTCATCTTAATTTATAATGTGACATCTCCAAACTTTACATTGCTTCGCGCTTAGACTTAGTTCTTAAAAAAAAGGACTTTTCTTTATATTTGAACCATGTCCAAGTCTTAAGAGGGAATCTGGAATCTAAAAATTATTAGTAGCTGTCTGCTTGATCCTTAGGTAAAGACATATTTTTTGGTATAATGTAGGTGTTGAAATAAAAATGTATATGTTTTAAATCAGTGACTACTTTGAATAAAAAATATATACATTGCACTTCTTGAGTAACATGTTTTTTTCTGAGTCTGCTACCCAAGGTGGATATAGAGGCTATTAATAAATGTTACTGGAATATGTCCTGAACACCACTGCAGATGTTCTTGATCTACAGTTCAAGATTTTTTTTTACCAAAACACAGCATATCCACTGGGAAACATCCTGTTCTAAAGAGTACAGGATTAGTAGTTTTGAGAAAAATAAAAGAAATAATTTAGTGGATTTACCTAATGGTGTGTCAACCAAAATTGCATTGAAGAGTTCAGTGGGGTTTGAGGCAATGCTGACTGCTTCCATTTGCTCAAAGCTCCCCAATGGATGGCACTTGGGAACAAGCTCAGCTATGGGTCGCTGATGTAATGTGCCAGTTATTAAAAGAATTACATTGTCAATCATATAGCTGTATCTGTATTGGAAAGAAAAAGTAAAAATAAATTATTTTTATAAACAACTTTCACTTGAAAAAATAAAAACCAAAAATTTTTGAAAATTAGCCATAATACCAGAGTATTATCAGAATGTATGTTCATTTTGTATCAATAGCTCATCAAAAATCAACAGAAGTTTTTAAATAGCAAGTAGATAACAAAGCACTAGTTTTAAACCTAATTTATATGAGAGATTTAGAAAATGGGCATTTTTAAAGATGGTGGTACTGACACATGACTATAATAAGCATAGCAGCTGAGATGTAGATTCACTGTAATAAGTGGCAATGAGTGGTATCCAAAGCAAATCACCTGAGCTAGCAAGTTTTCAAGTTTGGGATTGTTAATTTCATATATACCATGGACAAAGAAGTACATGGGAATCGGCACTAAAACTGCAGAGTTCATGCAGTTGGTCCAATCTTAGGTTTCTTCTCATTCAGCTTTAAACATCCTCCCATGAGGGAGCTAAGAGCAGGCTCTTAAAGATTTCTTCTCTATTACGAAAAGTTTTCTTTTGAGTAGAAATTTTCTATCAGTTTCATACCAGTTTTAGTGTCAAAGGGGCTGATGAGTCTTGTCAGTGACTCAGAAATGGGAACATAATTCCCTTGAATGCCAGTCTTGAGTGTGCATTGTTGACTAAGAACACAGCTATAAACATACAGGGATTTATATGTTTTCACCAAAAATTTGTAAAGAGGGCTTGAGGATCTGGTGGAATGTAGTTCAATGATTTGTGTGAAATATCTTAACCAGTATATCCATTATTTTAAAAAAACAACAGTGAGCAAAGGCTGTGCATACACATTTATGTCAATGCAAAACATTTATGTCAATGAGTGTGATAAAAGAACTGCCAAAACTTTCATGCTTTCATTTTAATTTCCCTGAAACAAAATGTAAATATTGCATGCCCACAGGCAACCTAGGACAGCCTTTAAGATTGTGTTAATATATCAGCCTAGCATTGGTCAGCTACACATGACCAGAAAAAAAAAAATGATAGCTTATTTTTTACTATAATAAAGCTGCTTCTTGAAATTTAGTTGAACAGTGCATTGTTCTTGTTAAAATATATTAAAAGTATCAGATCAAGGGGAGTAAATATTTAGGTTAAATATCATGCTGGTATTTTGCTAATCCATGTTGTTATATTGTTGTAAAGCAGATCACTGTTCTTAAAGTTGTTGAAGTCATTCATTTGCAAGTTTCATCTATTCATGATGGTATTGAGATCAGAGTTTTCTCTTCATCCAGCATCAAACAACAGCTGAACTTTCAAATAAAGCTACTTGGATCTAAGTACCTTGCAATATACCATATAAAGTCCTCCTGGTTTTTATTTATTTGGCTCGAATAGTATAAAAATTATGGCAGGTGTAGGATGTGTTGTCTTTTCCCCTTTAAAAAGGTCTACACTTTGCTACATGCCTAGGAATTAAATCACTTCCCTGTGCATCATGAAATTGTTAATCTTGCATGAATCACACCCCCTCTCCCAAACATAGTTTTTCAACTTGTCTGACCTAGACGGTGTTTGAAAATTTCAACCATTTTTAAATTAATTAATCTCTACCACTTCTTCTGCCACTGTTCACACAACGAAAACTTCTGTTTTCTTCTGTTCTTTAAAATAATTAGTTGCAAAGACAACAACTCTTCATATAACATACAGTTTCAGAATTTATATTAGCAAGTAAATCATGCAAATGTAGTAGTATCAAAGTAATTTTGCTGGCTTTAAAACTTAAATATAAATTCCAATATGTTTCATTTACACTATTTAAACTGCTTCTTCTGTGTGGAAAGATATTTGGTGATATTACTTACGTGACAAAATTCAGAAAAGTGGCGAGTGGTTCAAAAGCATGGTTTCTGAAGTAATGAAATTCTGTGAGTAGTTTTGTTTTCAGTTTTTCATCAATGGTGGAAACAGTGAGAGGACCAGTTTCATTTGCCAAGAAATTGCCATAGTCTGTAGTCTGTAGATGTAACTTCAGATCTGAAATTAAAATTCAGGAAAGATCATGAGCATAAACTGTCATATTGTTTGCAACCAAATTTTTTTTAAAAGTTAATTTCTAATACACTTTTATATTAAGCAACTGATAATTCTATTGAAAAGTTTTTTTGCATAGCTATAATACAGGGTAAATGCAAAATTGATGCAAATTTGTACTGCCTTCTACCAGTAAGACTTTCTGCATACTATAGGAAAGAGCAAATAATTTATGTCTTTGTCAGAAGTTTCACCATCAGCTTTCATTTTCAGACATATCAGATAGGCTGTTACCCACTACTGCTTCTAGTCCCTCCCTCATCACGTTTGTTCACTGTTTCGATTTCACTGATTTGCACCATTATAATGCATCAGCTGTTTTGTCTGCTGCACTCTCATGGACTGGAGTAGGAATAATCCTTTAACTTTGGTAAGGTCTTAAATATTCCCATGAAACATCTAAATCTCAAGTACGATTATAATCTTCTGCTATCAGGCTGCCTGAAGAAGAGAAGGAAACACATCTTGCCTGGCACACATTCTGGACTCCAAATGGATTCTGCAGTAGAGCACTTGAAAGGGGAGAGTTTGCACTCTCTTAGCATTTCTGGTTTGGCTTTCTCTGATTTATGGCTGCTACTAGCAAATACTAAGAAGCTGTTCCAGAAACTTGGGTCATTGTGACATTTTCTGTTTGAGCTCTCAACCCTGGTGACTGGGGAAAATGAGTTGTTTTGACCACAAAGTTAAAAGAAACTTTCATGACATCCTAGAATTAATATGATGAATTTTATCTGCTAGCCCTTTTTTACCATGAGGCATAAGCAAGCATTTGAATAATTTCTTGCTGTTCAAAGCAGTTTAATGTTTTCTTTTAGAAAAGGCCCCACTGCAATCCATAATTGTGTTCAAATGCTATATTAAAACTAGTTTAAATTATAGATTGGGATTCTATTATATGATTTGGGCATGTCTAATAATTAGATTTCTATGTGAAATTTAAACTGATAATTAGGGAAAAGGACAGCAACACTCCCACTGATGGAAATATGGAAGTTAATTTGCAGTTAGCAAGGTAAGCATTTATCAGTACAGTAGCTACTTTTGCCTATTTCCCTATGTGTATACTTCCTCAGTATGCAATAAGGCTGCCTACACTGAGACTTAAAGCAAAAGAACAAGTGCAGTGTGAAGCAGACTCCTACGTTTAGCACTGTAGCTTACTGAGATAAACTTCACAGAGTCTTCTGTGCAAGTTGGCTGCCTCTCAAGGTTGCTCAGAGTCCTGTCCAATCTGGCCATGAATGTTTCCAACTTCTCTAGGCAACCTCTTCCAGTGTTTAACCACCCTACTTTTAAAATATCTCTTCCTTATATTTAGTCTAAATCTATTCTCTTTTAGTTTGAAACCATTGCCCCTTGTCCTATTGCTTTAGGCCCTATTTAAAAACTTGTCTCTATCTTTCTTGCAACTCTCCTCAAGTACTGAAAGTTGGCAATAAAGTCTTCCTAGAACCTTCTCCAGGATCAACAGTCACAAATGTCTCAGCTTTTCCTGGTAGGAGAGATGTTCCATCCCTCTGATAATCTCTGTGGCCCTACTCTGGACTCAGACCAGCAGGCCCATGTTCTTCCTGAGCTGGGGACCCTGGAGCTGGACACAGTACTCCAGGTGGGGTCTCATGAGGGTAGAGCAGAGGAGGAGAACAATTTCCCTCCCTTGCTTTAGATGCAGCCCAGGATACAGATGGTTTTCTGAGCTGTAAGCACATATTTTCAGCTCATGTCTGACATTTTGTCCAAGAGTAGTAGACATCCAAGTCCCTTTCCACAGGTCTGCTCTCTATTCCTTCCTGCCCCAGCCCATGTTGATACCAGGGATTGCCCAACCCAGGTGCAGGACCTCATCCTTGGCCTCATTGATTTTCGTGAGATTCCCATGGGCTCACTTCTCCAGCTTTGCTGGGTCCCTCTAAATGACATCCTGTGCTTCCGTTGTGTCAACTGCACCACTCACTCAGTTTGGTGCCACCTGCAAACCTATTGACAGTGCATTCAATCCCACTGTCTGTGTCACTGATGAAGATATCAAACAGGAATGGTGCCAAAAAGGACCCTTCAGGGGCACTGCTCAGCACTGAGCTCTCTCTGGACTTTGAAGCATTTCCCACTACTCTCTGGATGCAACCACTCAGACAGTTCTTCATCCCTCAAATATTGCCTATTCATCAAATGCACATCAAATCACATAACACACTTAGAAAAAGTCATACTTTCAGTACCGACTTCCACATAGGAAGAGGAGAAAAAAGAAACACAATTGGAGAAAGAGGGAAAGGTAAGCAAGATTAAGAGAAAAATAAAAATGCAGAAATTAGTCTATGTAAGACCAAGTTTTTAAAATTTCATTAATATTTTGATTTTACACCTACATTTCCTGTGAAAACTTTCCTACTTTTCTGCTTTTTTGTTGCAAAGAGTACAAAAATACTTGACATATGCTGAGATTAGATAATACTACTTTATGAGATGCAGAGCTCAATTCCTTTTCTCAATTCCTTTTCAGATGAACCACAGATATCTTCTTTTAGCCACACTGTGCAAATGCCTTTCAAACACAGTACTTTCCAGGGCTTAATACATAAAGCAGATTGTAAAACCCAAATATCAGCCCCAAGTATTGACCATTCTGAAATGTGATTAACATCATCATAAGATGAACAGAAACAAAAACCTGCTGATTGAGAGTAGTTTCACAAGACTTTGTTACTCTTTCTCAGTTATCTGAATTGATTTGAGTGCCTTCATAAACCATACCTTAATATAAGACATGAAAAATATTAGCTATAATTCATTAAATAGCCTCACCTCTCTCCCAAAAGCTATGGAGGAAATGTTATACCCAGGAATGTTGGGTTTAAAATCCTGTCAGTTACACAGCCTGCTTTATAGATGTATTTATTTAACTGAATAAATAAATGCCAACATGCATACTGCATGTAAGAAAAAATATTCCACTCTATCTCATGGTCTAGGCCAAAACAATCATCCACAAGCTCCAATATCATATAATATCAACCAGAAATGTCATAATCAGGGTTCACATCAAGACAGAGTTCAGTGCAGCTCAGAGACTGAACTGGTGGACCTAAATTATAGTCCTGTCTTTGCTGCTGGCATAAATAAGGCCTGGGAACTATTGCTGTCAGACACTTGCACTAGTGACATGACTTGGTGACTCAGCAGGAGTAGATGGCTGAGCATTACAGGGCCTCAGACATTCCTGTTCACCAAAACCTTTTATTGATGGTAGCTGCTCCTTTTCTCAGGGTCTCTTGGAGACCTACACAAGACTCTGGCCTTTGTCCTAAAGATCCCTAGGGAAGAGAATTCCTGTATTTCAGCTGTCATCCATTCATTTTGATTGTCATCCATCTGCATTGTCTATTTCCTCATTAAATTGCATGCAGGATAACAACTTATAGGAAAAATATGACCTTAAAGAATTACGTGAGTATACTCACAAGTGAATAGCAAACAAACACAATTAACTAAAGTATGACTAAAAGGAATTAGAGCACAGAGGGAGACTGGTTTAAGATGATTACAGTTAAGACAGGAATGATCCTGATCAAAAAGAAAGACTATTGTGAGAACTTTAACAAAATGTTAACCTAGTCTCTTGGCATCAAATTCATGGTAATTTGTCTGACCCCTCACTTTGATAGCAGTAACCAACCAGCTGCAGTTTTCTTTCTGTTAACACTGTTATTTCAGCCACCATGTGCTGGCAGGCCCTGGCTCTGGCACATTAAGTAAAGTTGTGTCAGTGATTCCGTCCGGCCCAGAGTTCAGATGTTTGTCCTTCTGTGACCTACCCTCCTTTCTACAGAGCAGAAGTCTTTCTATCACAGAAAAAAAGCAAGAGAAGAACAAAACATTGCATTTAAACACCTCACACTCCCACACCCCCATATTCTTCAAAACTGTCAGCAAGGTTGCTCTGGGAACCTCATTCCCTTAAAACAGATGATGCCATAGGACCAAACCGGCATGCAGCCCATGAGGCAGCTCCATGGAAATCATAGTTCAACCAAGCTGAAGAGGATGTCTAAATGGAGCTGAAAGCCTCGCCTCCTGTCGGTATGGCCCTGAATTGAGAGGACACAGTGGTATCATTAGTCTGTTAGCAGTCTTCTTTTTTAATTTCCATTCTGCTTTTGCACTTGTTCTGTGATTATCAAGCAGATGTAAAGCACTAATCTAAAGTTTTTTTTGTGGTTCTTCAGCAGTGATGTTATTGTTTCATCTCTAGAGATACCAAAACCACTTTGAAATTAAAAGATCTTTTTACTTCTGTTTATGGGTTACTTTGATGGTTTTGATTTTTGTTTCCTACTTGTTTGTTTTAGCATATTTATAGTGTTTTTAGCTTAGGCCATTTTTTGTGGTGTGGTGCTAAGCCACAGAATACAGAATAGGGTAAATTTATTACCTTTCAATGTGAAGACATGATGGCACTTCTGAGAAAACATCACATTACTACAGCACAGATCCTCTTGCTGAATATTTCAAATTTGAATCAAAGACAATGTATGAAATTTACTTTAGAAATTTATTTTAGGTAGGAGTCTGTGGGTTTGGTGCACTGTACACTCACAGTGAAAGTTCAGTACTACAGCATCCTACATGTGCTGAGAAATAAGTGTGTTTAGTATCATGTAGAAATCAATTATTTTTTTATTTCTTATATTTTCATTATAAATATTACATTTGGTAGGTAAATGGTGGGAATCTATTAGCTCTCTATAATAAGTAGAAAAAAGTTGGTGGTGAAAGAGATGCAGCTGAATAGAGAAAAAGGGGAAGTGATAGTGGGTAGTAGAGATGTGCTTGTAGGAGGGATGATGAAGGCTGCTGCTTCTATTGATGAAATAATTTGCATTCTGAAATTGAATGAACACTGGAAAAAATAAGTTTAAAAAATAAAACTAATTGTTCTTCCTATTATAAATTTTAATTAAGAATGGTTTTTATCTCTCTATTGTTACCTGTCCATCTGCTTCATGCCATTAAAAATATTGAAGGTTTATATATCAGAAATATTTGAAAACTACCTCATGGTGGTAAGTAACTTCCTTATAGCTTGACTTAAAATTTAGGGATTTTTTAGCTATTCTAAACTTAACACGATTAAGTATTCTTTTGTGAAGGGTACAAATAATCCCTTTTGCTTATATGTTTTTAACTCTATATCTTTTTTTCTTATTCAGAAGCAACCAGGATTTTTTTTGCCTTCATGAAGCTTTGGATAACATAATTTATTGAGTTTGTTTGCTGGGAGAAGTGAAGTGACAGCAGAGTTTAGTTATTCTACCAATCTGTTCTTTGTTTCTTTTATAGATGCTTGAAGCTGTTACCTTTTTCCAAAGTCTGTATCCTTATGCAGCAGGACTTTTTCACTTAAACAATTAAATACTATATCAAGTGTTTCTGTAGAGTCTGTAAGTTGCATACATCACAAATGCTGGAAAAAATGGGGTAAAGAAACAGTTGATTTTTTCCAGCTGACATAAGGAATAGATTTCAGTTCTCAGAGTGATTGTATACATCTGTTCTGTGTGCCTGAACTGCCACTGTGTTTAATGGAGAGCTGGAACAGCTCTCCAGGTTATCAGCAGAAGCAGACACATGCACTTGGTCTGTTCAATAGTGTCTAGATTCCATTGACTGTACTGATAAACTCTTCTTTAACATATTCCTATAAGAGGAACTTTATTCTGCAGACAGGTAAATATCTACGTGCATTTCTTTAAATGCAGTTGTTTTAATGTTAGAGATGAATGGCAAGCAATCTTCCCAGACTTACGTTATTACTTATATTAATAGTTTAGACAGCCTCAAAACTCTGTTGGATATGGGAATCATCATTCTTCCCTTTCTCTTACTCCAAACCCATTACTGCATGTACAAATCAGCCAAAGCTTAAAATAGAGAGAGCTTATTCATTCTCCTTCGTCCTTTTCCAAGCTGATCTAAGAGACTGCAAGTTATAGAAATTGAGTGTACAATCATAGCTTTTATTTTGCAGTCAGGAAAATTAACTTTATGTTCCTTTAGAAAGGTGATTTCTTTCTGTTGCGTTTTTTCCTGCCTAGTGTCTAAAGGTATGTCATATGATTCTTTGGTACAAGTCTGTCTTCATCAGGCTGTGACCAGTCTTGGCCACAGAAAGCTGTTTTGGAAACTACTGTGTGTTCTCTTTATTACTGTGGCAAAGTCACCTTGAAAAGAGCTTTTTTTTTTTTTCCTTTTTTTTTTTTTCCTATTTCCCTAAGTTTTATATTTGTGGAGTCTAGTTTTCTGTTCCTGGTAAGCAGAGTCTTCACCACTGCCCTAAAACTCAGGAAGTAACAAATTACTAAAATCATGTATTTTATAGAGGAACTCCGAGCCAAATAGCAAGCTTTTAACAAGATTTTGGAAACTGTTTTATACAGCTGAAATGGTATGAAAGTTCCAAACCTGAACTGTTCTATAGCATGGCTAAAATCTGTGAGAAGGTTGCCAATCACCATAAGCGCTCTGTGGAAGAGATTTCTAATCCTTATCAGTAAACCAGAAAGCCCCATTGTCTGCATTGTTTAGCAAATTACAGCCTGCACACAAATCACAATCTATGGAAAGCTATTAACTTAAATATGAGAGCAGTTCTTCAAAGGACATTGGGGTTATCTCTGGGTTTAAGACACTCAGTAGTTCAGTCTTTTACCTTCCCTTCTTCAGAAACCTAAGCAACAGTGTTTCTTCCTGAATAAAATAAACCAGCACTTACCTTCTAGTGTCTCACACTGTGCTAAATTGACATAGTCCGCACTTGTCAAGATCCCACCTTTGAACCCACGGACCAGACCCTCCAGGTAGCCATGGTCCACATTGAAGTAAAACTCTGAGTATCCTGGCATGAAGAAAAAAGATATTTAATCTCTCTTCTGGGTACTTGATGGCACTGAATATCTGCCACCAACTGTATTTCCCCTCTTTGGAAGGAGTGACAAATAGTCACGGAGTTCCTGCCAGCCTATGATTGTGTTTTACCAACCAGTTTCTTCCTGTTTCTTGCTCCTACAATAGTTCCAGTACAGTTGATGCTTACACAACAACCAGCCAGTAAATCCAACTCCCTCCTGTCAAAGCCAGAATATGAACCTGTTATTGTTGGAAGAGAAGCCAAAAAGGAAGTGCAGGATTTAACCCCTGCTTGCAAGGATGCTCTGCATTGCTTGGAGAATGAGAAAGAACATTACAAAGCTTGAATAAAACTGTATTATAAACAGGAAGTTATCTGAGAATGCCTATAGAGGAAATATTTCTGCAGTAAAATAGTAGTTTGTGGTAGAGCACAGTTTAGGAGCTTAGACAGTTTGGTAGTGTCCCTGTATTGCTTTCTTTTTTAACATTTTTGTTTGCTGGAAATTTTCTGCAGCTCATCTTTATCACCAAGTATGTATACGAATTATAAGAACCTTCTAATAATTAGTGTGAACATTAGATGATGTGCAGAGGTGAAAGGTTTTTTAGGGTTTGACTTTCATTGTCCTTGAAAGTCAGTATCCAGAAGTTGCCTCAAAATGATAGTTTGTCCCAGGGTGCCACCCACACCTAAAAACACACACTCATTTTTCAGAGTTTTGAATATGTTTGGTGCATTGTGTTGGCTGAAGGCATGCACCATGGCTAGTCTATTGACATTTGTGCTGAAATGTGGTTACAGCAAGAGTTGTGAGTTGGCAGCTGGTGGGACAAGGCTGTGACTATGACACCTGTCCTAGGATGGGAGAAATTGATGAGACCTTGGTACTCACCAGATGATTCCTGTCTACACCATGCTGCTACTGGCACTGCATGGCTTGGAAGGCTACGCGATGAAGCACAAGATGCCAGCATATTTGCTGCCAAAACAGGCACAACCTACCTCCTCTGGGAAGGTCACTAGCTGGCTGGTTTCTTGGCTGGCTGGCCAGGAGCCTCCAATGGGCAACAAGTGGCCACAAGCCACTGGGCAGCTATGCTGAGCCAGGGGAGCAATAAACTGCACCCTGAGGGTCAAATTAAAATTGTCTCAGGCTGGACATTATCCCAGCTGTAACCTATGGCAGGGGAAATAATGACAGCATGTACACATTTTGAAAAATCATGTGTTGAGACATGCAAACTGTATTTAGTTGGAAGTTCAATGGGGCCAAGAGTATTGGAGCTTGCCCTCATACACTGGGTTTACAGTTTGAAGTCAGTCAGTTCTTGGCACTGCAGAGTTAACCCAGCTAAAGAAGGAGACAATTAGGCCTATTAAACAATAGAAACAAAACATTTCTCTCCCCACACAAACAATTTGGTTTTGTCTCCCAAGTCTGCATACCAGCAGTGCTCAGAACCTCCTAATGCAAGAAATTTTCAGGAGAATTTCATCAATGATGTTTCAAAACTCAGAGAGACTTTTCAGGACACATGACTGCCATCAGTGCTTCCTTACTGACATGTGTCAATAACCACATTTTAACTTAAACCTGCTTTTTTGTTGCTGTCATCTGCTTTGTTCCTGCACATTTTGCCCAACAGCCTCTGTTTTTCCCCTTTTCAAAGAAAAGAAATGGGGAGAGCTGATAATGATTTCTGTGTACACTGGGAGCAGCATGTGGGTTTAACCTATAGCTCTCCAAAGTGTGTGTTGTTGCATAAACAAGTCAGGTCCCACAGCAGCTGAGCTCAGGCTCCCCCAGCTGCCACCACAGCGTCTCACAGCGTGGCACACGCCCAGCTGGGGCCAGTCCAAGGTTGTGCTCCCGATGAGCTCCCAGAGCTTCAGACAGCAGAGCCAGCGCAGGAGTGGCTTTGCAATAAATCCTAAATTTAGTAAGGTCATGTTAATACTGCCTGGCAAGTGTAAATACCACCACTGGTGATCCTCCAGTGGGAAAGTACTACCATGGGTCTATAAATACTGATGGGACCATCACTTGAAGTATAATCATTCAGCCAAGTGGTCTTATGAAATCAGTGTAATTTTGAATGATTTCAGAAACTGGAAAATCAGGATAAAGTCTTGAGCAATTTTATCTACTAAAGGATAAGTTGTCAGGTAATTTGATCCAGATTGATAGCCTGCATTTGGCAACATCAGAAAATCCTCAGTTCTCTGATTTTTCTTGAAAGAAAAGCTGAGGAAAAGAGACAGCTTTAACAGCAATTTAAACACGATGCATATATTTAGTTCATGCACTGAAATTTTATGCAAAAAAATATACATTCAATATCTACTGTTGCAGCCTATCAATGTAATCTTATTTCTTATAATGAGTGGCTTATATAGTTTCTTTTACACTTGTAGTGGGCAGTACAGTTTTATTAAATATTATTAGGTTTTATACTAATGATTTTATTTAGGCAGACCTGTCAATTTCCTTTAACAAATTACCATGTGAGAAAACACGATACTCTCACCTGCTATGTTCGTGGAGTGCAAAGGTTGAGATATTTTTAAAAGAATCTTTTAGCAGTGAGCTAAACAAATATTGATAGTGTGCTCGGGAGGAGGAGTTATTTCAGGTTAGGCAACATTAACAACACAAAGCTCTTCAGATCTAAGCATAGAATTTAACCTTTGGTACTGGAAGTTTTCAAGAGACTTTGATTCAAAATGCATATATTACTTAACCACAAGAGGTCATCATAACACTGCTGTAAGCCACCTCAGTTTTCACCTCCACTGAGAGAAACTTGGAAGGAAACATTAAAAAAAAAAAAAGACTATGTTTTCAGCTAATCTAAAATTAACAGTCTGCCATATATTGATCATTTACTCAGAAGTGACAAACAAAATCCTTCCGTGTTACCAATGTTTTGGCTATATCCACAGATATTCTCTGAACTTCCTCTATTTTTTCTTTTTTTAACACAGTTAACAGCTCTTAGCCACGAGGTTAGTAGTGAAGAACAAATGACAAAGAATCAGCAGAAGAGTGCGTAAGTGGTGTTATATCATTGGAATTTGGCTAAATCACATGAATTCAAGGTTACTCTTTTTTTTCATTAGAAGTATGTAAAGGTACTATTTTTTCATCTTGGAATCATGTTTAGAAGTCTCTATCAGCCTTAGCTGGCAGATCTTTGCTTTAATATTTGCAGAAACAAAATTCACTCAAATCTTGCCTATGCAATTGTTTGCAAGATAATTCGCATTATGAGTGACAGATTCACTGTTACCAGTACACCACGTTGCTTCAATATATGGGTGAAACAAATTTCTTTATTTGTCTTTATATTGACTCTTTATCTTTGGCTATGGGAGATTTCTTGATGTAATTTCCTATCCTGTCAGTGGAAAATGCTCCTTCCTTACTTGTAGATCAGAAGTGGTTGTAAAAACATAGCCTGTTTTCCCAGATGTTGCACACTCCCCCTCCCCCTCAAAAATAGAATAATTTTTTCAGATTGGTTCTGTAAAAATAATGAGATGTGCACTACTGATATTAAAACTATTTTAATTTTATAACACAATAATATCTAAACAGATTTTGATTATTTTGGAATGCTGTTTCTAGAGCACTTTTTGTTGCATATCTTTTTCCTGACATTGAAAAGCAATTACATTAAAACTCCCTAACCTCTGTAAATTCTGTAATGTTCCAGTGTCAATTTCTGGTGGGTGTGACCCATTCCTAAAAATCTTTCCAAGATGTGACCTGTTGAAATACCTTATTTTCTGAAAAAACAATAGCGGGACAATTTTGACTGCAATATGTAAACTGAGATTCAGCATTTCTGAGGTGCTGAGTACCTGAAACTCTTGTAAAATGAATACCTCAAGCAATTGGATACTGCATGGAGGCTAGCACGGTGTGGAATGCTACAAGTATGCTGGTATGGGTAATAGAAATGTAGCTCAACCACAGAGAACACAATTGCATTTATCCCAGTTTCTGAGCTTTGCTCAACTGCTCTCACCTATGGAAGAAATAGTACAAACACATTTAAATTTGTGACTGCTTAGAAGTTAAAATGTATTAAATAAATGAAATACCTTGTATTTTTATAAAATATATGAGTATTGATTGAGAATGATAGACTCTATGTGTACAGACACAGTCCAGTAACCATGCTTTGTAGCTATTTTTAAATCGTTCCCATGCAGATCATCTTAATAGCTAAGCCCTCTTGTGCCAAAAACATGTATCCAGCTGACACACCCTGTGTTAACCTGCACCCTGGCCAATTTACTCTGTCTTTGATGAGAGAATTTGCATCAAAAACACACCCCTAACTTTCCTATAATCTGATTAAATTTTGATTGACAATTGCAATTGAAAAATGCATCTTTTACAACTGTTCCTCGTTAGAAGTGGTTTTTTGATATTGGATTCACAAATGCTACTCACTGATATGAAATATCAAGGAGTTCCCTTTCCCTCTTTCTTTTCTTTCAAAAGATAATCTAGCAGCTTTTTAGGTCAGCAAGCCTTTTGATTTTTAGGTCTTTGTTCAAGGAATTACATGCCAGTGTAATAAAAAGGTTTTTATCAGAGACTTAGAGTGGTAAGTCTGTGGAGAGAAGCCAGGACAAAATCGTTATCAGTAGATATAAACCTAGTGAAAAGCAGATTTGAGCAAACTAACACAGCTCTGGAATGCTTTCAGAAGTGAAGATGGAAATTTACAAAGTTTCTACACTGTCTTACAAAATTGGGCAACTTTGGTGTGAATAATTTGTACTTTTGTACACTGATATTCACATGAACTCAGCAGCCTCCTGCTCAGAGTCATGTTCTGGCTCGAATCAGAGGATGACAAGATTCAGATCCTGTGTTAACCTCTAGTCCTTCTCTTCATGCTGTCAGTACTTCTTTTCTGTTATCTTAATTGTGTCTTTGTGAGAAAAGTTCATGCGATGAGCACCCTCTTCTCTTCTTCATGGATCAGTAATTCATTAACTGTCACAAAATTCACAATCACTAGGTAACATCTTTACATTTCTTCAGGGATCCTGAAGGTTTTATCCTTGACACAGCCTGGAAACAAAATAAGGATGACAAAACTTTGAGATAAAAAGTACGGGCAAGTCAATATGAAGTGCAAGGGGTCCATTAATTCCCACATTTGCAGCTCTCTGAGGAGCACCACTCAAATGGTTTCCTCATCACCTCATTGATTTTGAACAGAGATGCAAATTCTGACAGCTTTTTTCTCAGATCAATAGGCAATTAATATTTTTGACCACCAATTTAATCTGCTTCACAAAACAGGCAGAAGATGTACATGGCTTCAAAAGGCAGTATTCCGGTGGCATAACATTAACATATTATAGATTGTATATTCTACATCCCATTCCTTGTAATCTTCATTACAGTTCCATTTTCCACTTAGGACTTCTATCTCAAATGGTTATCAATAAAGTCTTAAAAATGGAAGGTACTTCAAAATCAGAACTCTGTTTCAACAGGAAGATGAATAAAATTCAAGTCAAGGATTAATATTTTTTTTTTGGCCCCATTAAGTGGATAGATTCAAAAAGTATGTTGTTCAGCTTCAGATTCAAGCCTGATGTATTACAGATTTTTCACTAGGTGGAGCAATAGTATCTTTGTTAATCTGCTATTCCTATTCTGAACTCCTGTGCCAGGAGCTTGGATTGTGCAAGAATATTCTGAACTAAATCTGTATATATTGTAAATGGGGCATTTAATTTGGGAATATATTTTTCATCAATTTGATTTTTTAAATTTCTGACAAGTGTTAAGATACCTCTGATACCTCTTAAGAATTATTAAAATATAGAATTATTAATTTTACTTCTTTTTTTTAGTCTCAGATTCATAAACGTTTTATAGATGATGGAAAAAGTAACACGGAAAACAGTCCAGATAACAACTTAGTACTTTTGGTTGTTGTTGTTGTTTGTTTAATGCATGCAGTAAGAAAGAAAACCAAATTCTGGCTCCTAAGTTACCTAAATATTTGGTTAACTGAAATTCTCAAAAATGTCATTTTATATGAAAGCACATTTTTGCAATGGCTTATTTACATTTAATGTTAAAATCTCTTTTCAGGGTTTATTGCTTTAAAGTATAAAGATACTTACATTAAGAAATAAATAAGGAAGACTTTCAATGACATTCTATTTTCTTAAGATTATTAGTTAAGAAATATTGGTGGTAAGGTTTAGAATTTTTCAGGACAAGATATTTTTGTTAGAGATCCTTCTCTTGATACCTGCATGAGTAATGATTCTTTATCAAAAGATTAATTCATGTTTTCTATGGGGTTGTGTTATCAGAAGAAAAATTACATTATTTTACAATAAAATGTAAAAGTGATAGATTTTAAATTGCTATTCAATTATATCTATTTTCCATTTTAATCCATATGTTTTAGTTCATGGCTTGATTTGCTCCTATTATGTTATACCAGTTCTTTGGCTTCAGGCCAAGAATATAATACCTGAGCATGTGTTATTCTGATGATTTATGAAATGGCTGTTAGCAATGGCCCCAATTAATTTATGAAATTAAAACATTACATCAGATATTGGTTCACATTTAGGAAGAAATAAAGTCTGATAATGTGTTTATTTACCTTATTTCCTCCACACTTAATAGAATCAAAATAGTGTTTAATTATATAAAAGCATTGGAAAATAAATAACCATCAGATAGAGTAAAGACAGCTTAGGACTGCTGCTGGCAAGGCTGATAAAATAAAACCTAATTTCAGAAAGAAAGCACATACAAATTATATTATGTTACATTTTTAAGTGCCTTACTAACCATTTAAGCACTTTTGTTGATAGATTGCTGCCTCTCTAACACCCTGGAACCTCATTCATAAATAAACCTCAGTCTTCAGTAAAACAGCAGAGTTGGTTCTAAACATCGATTGTGCTTTTTGAGATTTAGCTATAGAACTCTTTGAACCCCTTTTTAAATTTCTGGTTAAACAAATGCACCCACCAGCACTGCAGCACCATGGGTGACTGAGCTGCCAGAACACACCATCATAAACACTTAAACACTAGAGGAAATGTTATACAGTATAATATTCAGGAATTAAATACTTAAGGCATTTAGGTATTCAAACACTATTCAGTTAGATAAAATTCTTATTATCACATTTTTCACAAACCCAAATGGGCACCTGAATTGTGGGAAAGGTTATTTCAATATAATATTTTCATTTTTATATTTTCTGGTAAAGAGTCATATATTTTGGTCAAAAAACAGAAAAAAAATAATTGTAGTAGTAGTAGTGTAAGTGCACTAAATATTCAGACTCTGACTCCTTTACTGGGAAATAGATGCTAAATCTTCTTTAATGCCATGGCCTGATGATCCATATGTAGGGGGATCCATGGGAGAGGTGGGACAGACCATACAACAGTTTTTGACCCTGTCACTTGGGCAGTAGGATCTGATTTAGCTTGAGCAAGTACAAACATGGATTTCTGTGTCTCTAATACCAGGAATATCAAATGCCAAACATCAAAATCAACGTCCATAAATTTTGCATCTCTGACTCTCCTAATCCCAGATCTATTGTCATGAAACAGTTTCAGACCCAGTGCATAAGAAAAGCTGGTAACTTTTCACAGCCTTATAGAAAGAGTGAATGAATGCCAGCAAACAGATCAGAGCTTTGTCTGACTTGAAGTAGAGAAATTCTGAAAGTTAAAAGTACTTGTCTTTCTTGAAATCATAATCTTCTTCCTTAATTGATTAAATTAGCTCATATTGTCACAGCAGTAGTCACTAATAAAGAGGTATGAAAGCCTTCAAATATTTTGAGAGTAAAGGATCTGTTTCTTACTGTGAATAACTAGCACACTTCTGCCTCATATAAAAGCTGATTCCTCAGCCTCAGACTTTATTAAAAATTATGATGATAATATACAAGCATCCACAAAAGACAGATGAGGATCTTGTTTGAAAATAGCAAGTGAAATGTCTGGTAAATTCTCTAATCTCCATAAGCTATATTTATTATCTTCACCAAATTACATTTACAGCTCCTTGCCTTTGATTTTATGAACAAAACTAAAATAGAGAGAAGACTTAAGCTGGTACTGTACATCCAGTACTTTCATTATGATCTGTACATTTGTGAAAAAATTATTAGATATGGAAAGAATTCCAAACACAGAGAAAATAATTTGCTGGGAAAAAAAAAAAAAGATAGGTTGACCTTCTCACAGCAAAAATTGCTTGTCTATAGCTTCTGCAAATACAATTTTGGATAAGTCTGCGGATTCCAAATGAGTCATATGAAGTGCATCAATATGAAATGAGTGCAACCCAAAGGTGCTGCTGAACAGCAGCTGGGTATTGTCTTCCATGTCTTGTCTTTCTAAATTAAAATTAAATTCATAGAAAATATGAAAATTTTCATCAGAGTTTGCTAAGTGGTACATTAGTTTTGTCCATGATTTTTGCTACTAGACTTTTGATTTAAGGAATTTATTTGAGTATTCTGCAGATAAGTTGGAAGTAATATTCAGAACATAATACTTCTCAGTGATTCTAAAATACTCAAGACTATAAAAGAAGATACAACTCCAGAAATTACGATAATTAATTTTTGAATTATTGTCATTTTTGCTTTGTTTTGTAAAAAATGTTGATATTTTCTCCTTTGCAGGAGAAGCTTATAAATCTTATAAAATATCTATAAGCTTCTCCTGCAAAGTTTATGAATCTTTTGAAGTACACATTGCTTCAGCACTTTTCTTCTTAGTTCATTTTCTGTGGCAGAATTCTGTTGACCAGCTTCCTTCTAAATCATGGTATTTTATGCATTACTACCTGCAAAGATTCTCCAGAGAGGTCTTTCTGGTCCTGCAATGGTTATATCACATCTGAGCAAGTTCATAATTGTTAACATTTTTAAAGATTCTTAAATAAGAGGGAATTGCTCCTACTTTGTCCAGCTTGTGTATTGTCTGCCCACAGCTGCCGAAAACATTGGTCCTGTTCCTTTTTAAGCAAGTTTCCATGAGCAGAACTATACAGATTGACCTCCCTGCCAACACTGATTTCCTAACTCAGAATCAGTCTGAAATATTCAACTTTAGTGAAATCTCTGAAGGGAAGTTGACAGAATATCTGTAACTATAAAAATATTTCTTTGTGATTGCTCGAAAATCCTGGGTAGATTATGCTGCAGGACTTAGATTTTTAGATCAAATTCACCAGATCTTTCAGGAGCCAGACTCTTAAAAAATTATGCTTTTCTTCTCATAGTTCTCCCTCTCTTCATAGTTTTTATGAATTGCAGCCCTCAAGAAATGCACAACTAAATTGTTCAGGGAAGCATGATATTAGATAGATAAAACAACACCTTTTCATAAAGCGAGTTTTAGCATAACTATATTTTAAATAAGTTACTTCATAATTTCATGATTTTGCTTTGAAATTAAAACAAAGAACTTATTTGCATTAAATATACAAAAAAGTATTTTGAGGAATCCCTCTGAAGTCACTGGGTGAGTGCACTGTACCTTACTTATCAATTATTTGAACCTGATTAGTTACACATTAAAATAGTGAATTTTTTGAACATAATTTTTAAATTTATTAAACAATTTAAAACTGAGCTGCAGAATGCAAAGTTGAGGATTTAAAATTGAAAGGGTCTTGTATGAATTTTGGGTGCAGAAACACATTCTTCTTTGATATGTCCTTTAGAAAAAGAAAACATTGACTAATCAACTATTTCAGATGCCCTAATGAAGTGCAGAGAACCAAAAATGTGACGTAGATAAACTGGATAATCCAAATAAATATTTTGCAATTCTAATCTATATAAAAACCAAATTTTCCAAAAAACAAATTATTCATTTTTCCATTTCACAAACTGAGTTTATCTGTAAGTATTGAGAGCTATAAATGTTAAATATATTTGAAACTCAGACGCATGGAGGATTCTTCTTAGGCTAAAGGAGTCTGTAATGCCACTGACTCCCAAATGACTTTGGTGAGACTGACATCCTGATTTCCACTTGTCTCTGGAAAATGAGCCTCAGGGTGACTCAGATGGAAAGATCCTAAGTTAGTGGCTATTTTCTGGAAATTTTTATATATAGTTTTATGGTTATATCTTCCTTACCCATCAAACAAAGCTATGGATTGCTGAGTAAAACACAGAAAGACTGTATCAGTTGTCAGCATTTTTTATCACTGAAATTAGTGGTAGTTGTCTTGCCAGAAATGCCACTAAGAATAAACATCAAAAAATGAGATGAGAAGAAATGTTAATTGTCATATGAATGCTGTGTATTTGAGAATTAGCTGAATCATTTCCTGAAAAGAGAATTCCTGTTACAACGGCAGCACAGCCACTGTTACAGAAGTCAAGCACACCCATGAGCTAACATCTGTGTGCAAACATACACACAAATTACATACTTGCAACACTTCGGTGGAGGGAATTTGTGCAAGTCCTGCAGGATTAGCTCAGAAGTAAGAATGATTAATTTCTAGAGTCCATGTTCTATTTTTATTCTTCTATTTCGGGAGTTAATGTCACATTCTCCCCCTTTTTCCTTAAGACATAACAAAATGTAGCATTCAGTTAGCAAAAATACCCGCAAGATCCTTAAGATATTAATCTTTAGCTATTTTTATAAAAGAAATTTGGATTTTTTTATTTGACTAAGATTTTTTAGCTTTATAGAAAAGCTATTTTTTCATATGGGATAAGTACAGTTTAGTACTTACCTGTACTTTAGTACAATTTGGTTGTGCAGAATTGTGTAGAATTGAAGATAAACCCCAGGTGTACCCAACCTTTGGTGTCATCTGCAAATGAGCATATCTAACTTTTTGCCTTTTAGCATCCTGATTATCAGGTCAACATTTTCTTTGGGCAAAGTATGATTTATGTTTATGCTTTTCCAATAGCTAAAATTGTGGCCAAATGGCTGTCTTATAAAATGAAATATACTCAGATCTTAAAACTACTGGTTTTGTGCTGTGCTCTGATTATCACAGGAATATCTGAAAAATGGAGAGTTCTCTTCTATGCCCTTTTGGTCTTTTTAGATTCCAATTTGTCTAATTAATGCTGACTTTCCACAGATGTTGTGTTTTAGTTTTTTGGGAAGAAGAGGGGGGAAGAGTTGTTTTGTTTTGGTGGTTTTTATTTGTTTGCTTTTAAGTAACACAAAATAAAGCCCTCATATCTTTTAGAATTACAGCTTTTCAAGGATGGCTGACATATTTAAATATCTAGACAGAGAAAGAACAAATTTAGTTGATATCTGACTTCTCAGATTTAAAGAGGTGGCTTCAGTGAATGCAGCTCAAACTCTGATTTTGCCATTTGCTTCCTTATTGATTCTCATAATCAGTAATGATTATGTTACCATTTACACTAAATTATACCTATATAGAGTAAATTTCAATTAGCATCTGAAGTCCTTTTTTTTTGCCTTCTTAATGTTGATTGTTCTTTGGGATATCTATTTTCTGTTATTTAGACAAGTAAATGACTGAAGCGTCAGTTTGCTGTATGAGTGAAATTAATCCCGTTTTAGGCTGCTTATATCACAAAGTAAAAGAAGAAACTATTTGTTAGAAGAATTGAAAATAAATCAAAATTAAATCAAAATCTATATATCTTGCTTCAGATTACAATTACAAACAGCCTGATACTATCTTCTGTGGATGGGAAGCATTAGAAATATATTCCATAGTCAGATTCTAGCACTGCTGGAGGACTAGGGAGAACAGTTCTCATTCAGTTACAGTGTTCCTGGAGACACAAAAATAATTCTCTGAAATGCTATCTTTCCATTCCCAGAACTTTAATAGACTGTATTTCAGATTAATTCAAATGTGTTTCAAATTAGCTTCTTAATTATCTCAATGTAATTATGGTCCTAAACATGTTCGCACTCAATCATGCATTACAGTATATGTTCATTAAAAATAAGCAACTTTATTGCTTTAATTTATTGCAGTTACTAAACATGTTGATTTGAGACGGAGCTGCTCAGGTATAATCCTTTCGATTCATGTAAAACTTCTCTTTCCACATTCTTATGGAAATCCTGTGACTTGTGACTTGTCTTCAGAACTGTCTTTCAGGTAAACTTGGCACATAAACTTGGCTTCATGAACTCAAGCAAAAGAGAATTTTATTATTTATTGCTGTCAGCCATAAGGCTTAATGACAGGTATGGGGAAATATTGGGGTAATTCCCCTATATGTTTATACTTAGCCCTTAAATGGCAACTTTTTTTTTTCCAAAGCTATGAGATAAAATAATTTGTAGGAAGTTAAAAGAGCTTGATGAGGTCAGGCGGGAATAATTATCATAATTGCTGTATATGTAAGTCTTCCCACCTGTAACCAATTACCTATTTTACCACCATCACTGGAGATATGCATTAGCAAGCTGAGTCATTTCCATCAAACAGTAAATTTTGAAAATATCTGAAAAACATGAGGGTTGCAGTATTCTAATGTTTCCGGCTCTAATTGGCTGTTTTAGGCAGATGTGTCTGGGTTAATAATGCTTTCCATTGAACTATCACATTTTTGCTTTACAACAGCTGTAGAGAAACCAAAACCAGTCACTTCTCAGAGGTGCACAATAAAAGACGAGAAACAATGCTACAAATTCCAAGAGAAATTTTGCCTGGATATAAGGAAAAAAAAAAGCCAACAATTAAAAAGTGTAGCAAAAATCACTGCAAAAGGGACCTTGACTACAGCTGCCCAGCTCTGGCAATGTTTGTTCAGTATGATCTGACAAACAAAGTACAGATGAACCTTCTTATGCAACTGCTGCTTAGCCTCACACTTTCTGTAACATTTGGTGGCTGGATACCAGAGGGTGACAGAGGCCCTGGGGACAATTAGTAATTGGTCTTTGCTAAGCAGAAAGTCAAAGAGATTTGCCTGGGGCTATATGATTAGCAAGGCCATTGACAGCTTATGTTTACAACCCGAGTTAGGAAGCAATAAATAATTAAGACAGTAGTTCCTGCTGGGTGGGTACAGGGATACAGCATGAAAGGATGCCAGCACAGCAAAGGCAGAGCCTGCAGGGGAAGAGTTATGGCCAAGCTACCAGCCAGGACCCCAACACTGAGGGCAATGATTGCCTGTTTGTTCCCCCTCATCTGAGCTGCTGGCCCAGAGGAACTGGGACCTGATTTGTGAGTATGTGATGAACATGTGTGGCAAAACAGAGATCTTGGAACAGAAAACTCTGGACAAATTCTACATCCCTCCTGTTAATAGTAAGTTCAGAAATATATGTTTTTGTGTTTATCCCACCAAACTGGTCTGTAACACAATCCTTGAGATCTTAAAAACTCAGCTGAAGTAACTTGATCTAATGTTAGAATTGGTTTCTGCTTTGAGCAAAGTTTCAGAATAGATATTCTCCAGGACTGTCTTCAAACCTAAAGAATTCTGTGACATCATGACTACAACTTACAGCTAAAACTCCAAGAAACAATCACAGGGGTTTATTTATTAAATTATTGGGCTTTATTTGTTATACAATTTACAAATGTCAAAATCCTATGACATACAAGTAAATGATGACTATGCACTGTCACATTCTGACTGTCATACCTTAGAGGAACTAGAAAGGGAAAAATAGGTGATTCCTGATTTTCTTTGTTGCAGTTGATGAACACACAAACTAGGAAATAGGAGTAATATGGATGATACAATTGCATTTTAAGGCAACCTCTCTCCTTGCAAGGAGATCAGGAAACTCCAGAAGGCACTGTCCAGAAACTTGCCTGAATGCCAATACAAATTGATGTGAAAGATCATATCTGCTGATCAGGGTTTAAACTAACAATGACCCCATGTTTTTTTACTATCATGGTTGCCTAGGTCTCAAGCATCTATGAATGACCTGGGACATTTTTAGTAACTGTTGGCCACATTGCACCTCCTGCAGTGATATTATGTTGAAAAAAATATAAATAGTCATATGTCTGATGTAGTAGTATTTCTAAATGGCCTATGAACCACTTACAAGATAAACATAATACCTTTAATGGAAACATGATGAGTGAGGGGATTCAAAGGAAATTCCAATTTCCAGTGCTTACTTCATCTTGAAGAGAAAGAGCTTAAGAAACATTCATTTTAGAGGGAAATGGTGACTGTCCGTATTTCGAAGTGTAACTGACAA
Source organism: Zonotrichia albicollis (assembly GCF_047830755.1). Taxonomy (NCBI): domain Eukaryota; kingdom Metazoa; phylum Chordata; class Aves; order Passeriformes; family Passerellidae; genus Zonotrichia; species Zonotrichia albicollis. The sequence goes on from NC_133819.1 coordinate 136,856,840, forward strand.
AGTGACACTTTGAAGTGTCTTACTTTCAGATGTTTATCTTAACTTTGACCTTTCTATCACTTAATACTGCTTTCAATGTTTTGTTCACATTCCCATGGGCAAAAGCCCATGGTACCCAGTTATTCACCAAAAATGCCAGCTCCCCACACTAACCTCTCCTAAGCTTAGGTTACAATAGGATTGTGTTTTGCATTAAGGATTCTTAAGTCAGTTTTCCAAAATCCCAGAAGATAAATTTGCTTCCACCACCATTCAGCTAAGAGAGTATGAATAACTAGGGCAAGTGACTGGTTTGGAAACAAGACTCACCTTAGACCCTGCCCCCATTAATACTTAGCAAAGCAAAATGTCACGTAGCTGGTAAAATTTTTCAAGTAAACAGCCTGAGTCAATATTAAGTCTATTTTACAAGTCTCTATTGTTGGGTTAGCTGCTTTACAGCAAAATTGCAAATTTCTAGTCCCAATTATGCCCAAGTACTGACAACACTGCTGCCTGTGAGATAAAAGTGTCTTGTTATTAGAAGATCTATTCACTGTGAATGATTTAATTTTCTGCCCCTGAAATCATCTTAAATTAAGTTGTTCATAAGAAGGTGACTGCAGACAGAAGGTTATTATTTGGACAAGCCTCTATGAATGAAAATTCAATAGCCAGACTCTCATTTGTCTGCCTAAAAATGTTGTTATATTTTAGGTTCATTTCATTTTGAAAAGTTTGATGGTAACAGAGAAGGACAGTCTTCACTGGAGCTTGTCTGGTGTAGGGAGGTCCAATGTCCGTCTCCTTCATCTAGCCCATCAGAGAAAAATGCTAAATCCTGCTGAACAATGGCAATATTGAGCTTCCGTGCAGCGACACTTTAAATAGGGCCTTCACAAAATTTTAATGAAAATGCCTCATGCCTGACCGGTGTTCAACTGCTTTTCAAGACCTTCACCAACATATATCTGATTTTGGTTCCTACATGTTCCTTTTCTATTGGGTCAAGAAAACCTTTAGGATGGGTACAAATGGTTCTGCAAAGGCAAGTGCTGAATTAAGCTTTTCAAAAATGGACATCCCTGGAATCAGAAAGGATGCTTTCAAAGGGAATTTTCTAGGTTGTACATGAAGCAGTGGCAGCAAACTTTTATCTGCTGGTGAAAACCATTGCTCTGCAAAGGGATCGTTTTGGGAAAATAAAGTTGAGACTGGAGCTGTGCAGGCACTAGTTCTGCAGCCACATGTCAGCTTATCAGGAAACCTGAATTTTATTCATTTTGTTGTATAAAGCAACTATGCGAAGTTTTGAGTTAGTGTTAGAGCTAGAAACTAATAGCTGAAGGCTAATTTTTTCCAGATCTGCTGTGTGTGCTTGGTCTATTTGTGATGAAATACCATTTTGCTGCTAAAGGAGAGGAAGAAAAGAAAACAAATGCCACAGAACCCTTTCAAATGTCATTTAGTAGAGAACATTAGAAATCAGGGAATTATAGCCCACATTTCCTATCTTATACAAAAATATAGTTTGGAAAGACTGGATGAAATTAATACTTATGACATAGATTATGTTGCAGCATATATTTAGGCAGAAGAGATACACATAGAACAACAATAACCTTTGTGTGTTTTTAACACACTCAACCATTTAAACATAGTAGAAGTTATTAATAATTACACTTCCATGTCTAGGCATCTTCAAGCAACAGACTTCTTTCTCTAAGCTTCTAGAATTCTTCCAAATGGCAGATTGCTGCCTGAGTCACAACAGCAGGAAATTAGTGCTAACATTGTATAGCTTGCTGCTGAAAAGAGGAAGGGGTCAATGTCATTCATGATTTGTCATCAGTTTGAGTTTGTGTTAAAACCTATGGCACCAATTTTTTTTTACAAATAAGCCAAGTAATTCAAAATATTCTGCCCAAGAAACAATGCTCTTCCTACATAATGCTGTTAGCAAATTTATGTTGTCTGGCATTAGCATGTTGATGTTACCTTTTGCATGTTAAAGAATGCATGGCTGTATTTTTTCCACACTTGAGATAGTCAATGTACATCTACTTAATGGCAATGCTATATTTCCTATAACTTCTTTCAAAAGGCATTTTGAATCTTTCAGGATTATCCTTCTATTAATCTATTTCAGTAAACATTACTGAGACATCACATGAGTTTGTTGGTTTTTTTAATTGAACAGAAGCTTACAAACAAGTCATATATTGTTTAAAAGAGAAAGCAACATTCATTCTTAGCGTGGCATCAGTTTAGGAAGCTTCATCAAATTTCCTTCATTCATCTGCACTGGCACTCCAAGGCAGATCCTGAGTGGGTCTGTACGTGCTGCTCATCACACAGTGATGCCCTGCAGTATCTGGGTCCCTGAGCCATGTGACTCCTGTGAGCACTGTACGGGTCAGCTGCTATTTAATTTCTGTTTCACTAATAATCATAAAGAATGCCATAGGCGCTTTTAACAGCAGCAGCAAACCAGGGGCTTTTGAAGTGTCCCTCTCCAATCTGAATCAAAACATCTGATAAATCAATTTTGCTATCTCAAATCTTGGCTTTGGTTTCCTGTGTTTTCCTAGTGGCATTCCTCTATGCTTCCAATAACATGGCAATTTCTATAGAGTGTGTTTGTGTGTGCAGGCAGACAGCTCCTGATGACACTTCTCTTTTGTCCCTTCAACACAAAGAGGGATGTATTACTCTACCAAATACAAAGGACTAATTCTACTAAATCAGCTTATGTGCTCATTAGTGGACATAGCAGTTTGCAAAATTTAATCAACAAAGATTTGTAATCACCTTTACTAAATAGTAGCAATTCTTATTTTATTTATCATAATTCATTTTGCATCTAACTGCTGTAAATGTATTTTATAGAATAGATGGTATTCTTTGTGATTAGCTTAATATGAAGGACACAGTAATAGTTCTTTTGAGTAACTTTTCAAAGTAATTTCCTTGCATTTGAGTGCATAACATTTTTCATCACAATTCAGTGGCATTCTTTTTACAAGCACAACACATGAGTTTAGGCACATGAAGATATACATATTTTTGATATGTTATCCTTATTTAAGAATATTAATGCTAATATTAACAGTTGACTTGTTAAGTGTGAAGCGAAAACAGACATGACAATAAAATAATTACAACATATCTAGACCAACTCGCTAATTGGTAAACGGTTTAGGATTCATGACACACTGATTCCAATTATTGCTAAATGTGCAAACTAAGTTTTATAAAAGGGCTCTTGTATTAAAAGTGAGATAAAACTACTAAATATGTTGCTATGCAGAACGCCAGTCATCCCAGCTCTTTTAAAAAACAAAGTACTTCAGATATTTTAAATATCTGAAAAAAATCCAGATTGCAAGTGTTTAAAAACTGCACCCAAGATATGGTGCATTAGATAAGCAAGGCAGAGTATCACTTTGGGATGGAAAAAAGTTGAAAACATAAGTGTGCTTACAGTGCATTTTTAAATTAAAGATTTTTAAGTTTGTGAATTGCAAAGTCCTCAGGGAGAGTCATCACACTGCACTGAACATATGCCATTTTGGAAAAAAAATGGTTGCTTGGATCAGAACTGGAGAGTCTAATGAAGTTTTAGAATGGAAGCCCAGACACATTGCACAATACAAGCTCCTCACCAAGATTTGCCAGATTTCCCTGTCTACACAATGGTGTTGCACTCATGCTGTCCTGTGAATGTTTGGCTTTGAAAAATGATGCCTATACATATGTACATACTTTATATTTATTGGTTTTCACTACTAATGTAGTTTAGAGAAAACACTTTTGAAACTGCAATGGCTGATGATAAAATTTTTGAATGACTTTTGAATATGTGATGTTTTTAATATAGACTGTTATCCGTCAGGGTTTTTGGTTTTTTTTTTTGTCATTTAATACTCCATGTTAGGTCATATTTCCTGAAATATTTCCAATTAATATGATTGTATGTTCTTGCTTGCCTGATCATGCAGTTCCAAGTAAAAAGTAAATCACTTTCATTGGAACAAGACCCCCAGTGTAGGCAGTAGGTTTAGTAATTGGGTTCAATGGTACAATTTATGCCTCAAAGCAGAAGGCACAGATGTGCAGAACGACTGCAGGTTGCACCTGGAAACTGTCAGTTCCCAAATGTACATGAAAGTCAAAATCCATATCCAAATCCTTTTGATAAAAGCAATTTTATCAAAATTCTTTCACCTCCTACATCATGTTTACATTAAATGTGATAAAAGCCCTTCATTTACAGAACAGGCTTTAGGGCATAGTGATATTACTGCAACAAAGTAACTTGGCATAATCCCAGGTCCAGTTTCTTCCTCCTGATTATTTCCCATACTTCTCTGAACATAGCAGGCTATAGTTTTCCACTCTGGAAACATTACTGCAACTTCCAGATTTTCTTCAGAAAATACCTTGTGGTTAAATTTGCATAAGAGTTCAATACCTTCTCTATCGCCTTTCCTTGATAGGAAACATTATTTTGCTAAAGAAATATATTTTTACCGTAAGGATTTTCAGTGTGTTCATAATTTTTTTATTGATTTATTCAGTAATTTGATAGGAAACATTATTTTGCTAAAGAAATATATTTTTACCATAAGGATTTTCAGTGTGTTCGTAATTTTTTTATTGATTTATTCAGTAATTATTTTATTTCCTTTCAGAATACAATATGTTCATACATGTTCAGCATTTGATTTTTCACGGTGAAAGAAATCAACTAAACAGGAATTAAAAATGAAATAAAATAAGGCTACTGCTGAAAGTATTTTCAAACCTCACTTACAATGTCTGAACTTTTATTGTTCAAATTTGAGTAACTGGATTAATTGACAGAACTGACAAGAGTATGAGTGAGCAGTCAAAGAGGATTTTGTAAGCCTAAATTCATTTAAATTTCTTCTGTTGAGATGCAAAATGACTAAGGATTTCCAAAGCATTTTTGGGTTTTGGATCAGTGGTTTTATTTGAAATTAGTAATTCTGGATTCTTGAGTAAATCTGTTTCTCTCCTCTTTCTGGACTAGAAACTCTGATCATATTCATGGTGCAAAGCCAGCACCATGATTTGATGCAGTAGGAAGGACAGCATGAAGATCCTGAGGAGTACTTTAAACTCAAATTTATTTAGTGAATTTGAAGCGTAAAATATATGAGGAAGGAAGAAAAAGACTGAGAATTTGCCTGAACCTCACCTCCTACATAAATCTGACCAGATACTTGTGGTTAATATGAAATTGTGGAGTGTGCAGTGCCACTTCTCTTTTTTAGCTGTTGGAAATTTTATGCATTTAAATAAAATGCATTCCAAGGCTTGCTAATACATCTGCTACAAACAAATTTTATTCAATAAGTATACATCTTCCATTTCTGACTTCACACTGTTAAGCAAAGGATCGCATGGAAGGGATCCAATAAGATGGGAATATGTGGGGATGTAAGTTTATCCTATGTCTTTATGTTTCACTGCATTAAAAAAATTGAAAAGGTGAGCAAGTCATTGAAGTTTTAGCATGTAGTAATAATATTTTCATGTATAATTTCCACTAATTACAATGTATTTAATAAAGCAGCAAATTAAACATGCATTGCTTCTTATGAGAATTATTTTACACACATAATGTGGATTCCTTATAATGCAAATAAGAATGTGTAGTCTGTGCTCATATTTATTCAATAGAGAAAGTACCTTATTTAACTATCACAAGAAGTTCCCATATGTCATATTAAGTACTTAAAATTTCAAAATAACATACACTTACACTTCTCATTTATAGGCAATAATACAGTCACTCACCAGAAGAAATTAAAATTTTAGAAAGGGAAAATTTTTGCTGGACTATTTCAAAATGGACACTTTTTAAGACCAGGATCCCCTCAGAATTTTGGAGGAACTCACAGAATGTTGAAAGGGGATCATATCAGATTTTAACTTTTTTGGGAGGAAAGAATAAGGGGAATCAAAAGTAAGGAAGCGTCAAGTGTAAGGAAGAGTATAATTTTTTAAAAATATAATATTGTAATTGTTTTGATATACTATATGAGTTACTATCCTTTCTTCTGTACACTTTATTAAAAATTATGCCCAAATCATGAGTGCTACATCATGAATGGAAAATAAATAAAAATTCAATTCCCTAGAGTACCAAGTCTTGTTGATCCACCCCTGCAAGTGTTCAAGACCAGGCTGGATGTGGCTTAGAGAAAATTCCCTGCCATGATGAGTAGGGGGTGGAACTAGGTGGTCTCTAAGGCCCTTCCAACCCAAACCATTCTGTGATTCTGTTGCTTAAGGAGCAGGATCCTGCATGGGGGTGCTCATGCACAAATCCCCCTGGATGCTGCACCACTTCTGTTGTCACTGGTGTCACTGCCCCAGGTGGCTGGCAGGAAAGGCAGCCAGCCTGAGTCCGCTTGTGAGGAGCCACTGGGAGAACCTGGGGGAGCCTCACAGGGGAAAGCTGCTCCTGCCTGGATGGGATTGCAGGCAGGGGAGGACACAGGCTCCCATGAGTATGACTCTCTGCTGCTCTAAATTTTTGCTCGTATTTCAAACTTAGGTAGAATGCTTTTGCTTTGAATGGTAGTGACAAACAGTAGAAAAATAGCTAAATTATGGTATTTAATAACATTTTAATAATCATGGGCATTCTGCAGATTGGCTTTTGTCCAGATATTTTTTTTGTTCAAAAAATAATTCATCTGAACCACATTTTTAACTCAGAGCTCTGTCTTTAATCAGTAGCACACCATCTCAGTCACAGGGTGAGTTTTTATCAAAATGAAGACAAAATGAAGTCATAAAAGTCTTGGAGAAAAAATTCTTGAGTATCATTCATGATGGCAGTGGCTGGGATGAGCCAAGTTGCAGAATATGATGCTAAGGAGTTATTTCCATGTTGGGCAACAACTGCAGTGGTGGCACTGGTGGCAATTTGTTGTTGTTGTTGTTTTCTTTTTGTTTTCTTTTTTGTTTTCTTGTTTGTTGGTCTTGTGATTTTTATATCATTCATTTTCTTCATCACTGTAAAAGACTTCATTCTGATGGCACACTTTTCTAGTTCTATGCTTGTGCCCTATTAATGTCATAGTATGCTGCACGTGCATTCTGACTTTTATATCTCAGTCATGAGTTCCTGAAGAAGTACAAGAAGAAATTAGAATGCTAAATGTAGCATGTTAGATGTAAAACATCCAACAAGGTGCTCAGAAACTTGGATTCTCCATTTGCTGCTGAAAGAGGGGCCGTTCAGGCTGGCCACAATAGCCCTGTTGTGCTGTAAAATTCTCTCACACTGTATTTGTATTTTGAATCAATAGCTGCCCTGTAGCCAAGGTTACAGTGACGCACCACCCAAGCCCACAGAGAAGCAGAAACTCATGGCTGAAGCTGGTTAGAAACTGGATTGTGGTGCATCACCTGCCATGGGATATAATCAACATGATATGTGTGTCCATAAAAGAAAATTAGGGATGAAAATGTGCGGTGTAAGATTCAGGCATGGATAAGAAAGGATAGGACTAAACACATTGCTAGATTTGATTTGGTTTTTCTTCCAGAAGTGTCCTTTTTTCTACTGCTATTTTCCCCCTGCCATTCTCTTCATCTTCTGTTCTTGGTCCTTTCCTCCTAGGAGACTCCCAAGACTACCTGAGGCTTTACTGCTGTCAGTGTGCCACTGCTGAACCTCTCAGGATATTCTGCCTCCTACAAAACAGAAACAGAGTCTGTGTTCAGGTTAGCAGCTCCTTCTTGCTCTCACCGTGATGTTGCGCAACCCATTTGAGCAGCTGAGTTCCAGGGTGGCCCCTAAGCAGTCCTGCTGCTCTTCCAGTCTTGGGACCATGACGCCCAATGTGACCCAGATTCTTGAAAGCTTTTTTATTTGTGTTCCTGCCTTCTCAGGAGACAGAGCTGCAGTTTTTGGTGTGACCACTGAAATACATTTCCAACAGGTTTTGTTTTATATTGAACATGGACTTAATAAAGGCTGTATTGCTTTCTATGCTGGGATGTTCAAAATAATCCTCAGTAACTTTTCAATTCATGACTTACATTTTTTGGAAGGCAGAAGCATATTTCTCTGGGGGTAGAGTGTTACATGCTAGAAGAGTTTGGGAGAGATATTTTTTTATACTCACAGAACATGTGGTGCAAAACCATTCAGCAGCTTTTCAAAAATACAAAGATAATTTTATTCTTTTTTCATCAGAGTTGTTGGAAGAACATCTCATTCACTTCTAAAGTAACCTCATACCAATTTTTCCTTATCATTGATGTTTCTTTTTTCACTTACCATGTTTTTTACTGTATTTTTGACATGTTTTTTTACCTGAGGAGGCAGATGGAAGAATTATGCAAAAAGGTTATTCTTAGTTGTGTACCTCAATAGTGTGTGAGGCAGAAAGCAGGAATATCTAAAATCTTTGTGTCTTTGAGCATGACTGAATGGAGACTGTCACTCGAACTCTTCTAAAGAATTGCTTTAATAAAACATGTGGGTGGTAAAAATGAGCAGTCTTCGGCCAGATAAATCTCTGACTTTGAAATCTAGTTTTCAGATATAATAATTTCTTTTTGGCTTTTAAAAATGCCAAGAAATAACATTAGAGTCTTAAATTTGGTTTTTATTTCTTGATTTTTTTTTAGCTGTTGAAAAACAATGGGATTCTGTACTATATGGGGAATACTGTTGGCTTGGCCTTTTTGGTTTTTTGTAAGGCGCGTGTCTTTTTTTTTTTTAATGCCATCCTTTTACTCAAGAATTTAGACACATGGATGAGAAACATGTATCTTTTTCTGAAGCCAGAAGAACAAAGTTACATCCCTAATCCTTCCAAAAGGCTGTAGGATCCAAGGAGCTGTAAAACCTTTGAGATACTGGGAGAAAAAGCCTGACAAAGGGTGGTGGTATGTTTTGAATGATGGGAAGGGAATGACAGTGTCATTAACTTGCCTGTTAGTGACATGTTTTTAGAAATGCTTATTTGTAATTGTCTTGAGTTTTCAATATTATGGGCTATGTTACGTGTAACTTTGTTGGCCTACAGTGTTTGAAGACACAGCTCAAAATAGGCCAGATATTTTTGTCCCTTTGAATAAAGGGAGTATGTAGCCTTTCAGAGATTAATTTTGGTCTTGCACAAGCTAGGGCTGGAAACTAGCAGAAGGACAGTGTGATTAAGTACACTGTTCTCCAAGATCTAATAAAATATTTTTGTTCCTGTCTCCTGTGATACAGTTGTTCCCAGCCCTAGAGTTGTGTGACTCCAGAACAACCCACTGTGGCACTGCAGAAAGTGCAGCGAGTATTCTTTCTTTTAACAGTGAGGAAAGGCATCTGCAAAAAAAAGAATTAAAAGAAACAAAACAACTTCTTATTCTTCTTCATATTTCATTAACTTCTGTCCAAATATTTCCCAGTCAGCATGTGGAGTGATTTCATTCTCAAATCCAAACTCTGAAATTGTATAATAATAATAATTATAAATGTAATAACAATATTGAAGTGTACTTCCAAATTCCCTTTTTATATAGCTATCTGCTTTTTAGTTTCATTTGTAGTCCATGCATGAATTTTGACAAAATAATTGCTTTTTTGGTGCCCACAAATAATGTAATGAACTATTTCCTATATCCATCAGCATGCTAGGAACTTTTATGCAAAAGATTGTAGAGATAAATGATTTGACTTATCAGGTATTAGGAAAAAGTTCCTAGCATGTTGAGAGCTACAAAGTGTTTTACAGCTGTAATAAATACCCTGCAGATAAAAGACAAAAATGGATTTACACTTCATTGAGATTTGGAATTCATGTTGTGACTTCAGCAACTTCTATCAATTAAAAATGTCTTTTGCCACAAAGCAAATAATCTGTCAGTTTAAATCATTATTAGTTTAGTTCCTTGAGAAAAGGAAAAAAAGTCTCCAACTTGTTTTCAGATTAAACTATACACTTAAAAATAATTTTTTTCCTTTACTCCCTGTTGTAAACTTTAATCACATTAAATTTACTTTTCTTGTTAGGCTATTGAGTGAAACGTTGAGTACATAAAAACATTAAAATAATGGAGGGAGTGGCAGTGAAATCAATACAGTTCAGCTTCTAAAGAGGACACAGACTGAATTTTCTGGACTGTAAGATCTCCTTCAGCAGTGGGTATCAGATAGATAATGCTCTAATTCTTTAATTTGTTGTCACCATCACCTAAATTTCAGATCATTCTTATCTATTGTATGTGCTGTTCCATTTAGCTGAAGTGTTGATTACAAGTTAAACTAGACAAAATGCCTTAAATATTGTATCCTCAGTTGGAATCTCCAGCCCCTTCAGTGAGCAAATACTGAAACTCAGCTAAAAGACAGTAAATGACTGAGGGTCTGCTTCCAGAATGAGGCAGATCAAGCTCACTTCAAACACTGTGGGAAAAAAAAGCTGAACTGACTGACAGTGGTGCCCCAAGAGTAAGTAGCATTTTTAACAGGATGTGAAGTCTTGATTGAATTTCAGCCCAAAGACAACAGATGTAATTTGGAGAACATCATTATTTTAGTTTCTGGTCGGGCCCATTTTCAAGAAAGTATGCAGTGTGTGAATTATGTAAAACATCATATGGTGGGGTAAAATGAGAAAAAGATGTATTTTTTCAGAACTGCCTGCCCAACATATTCAAGAATTCAAAGTTTTATCATGTGGGCCATCCCATGTTCCTTCTAACTGAGTATACATATGCTCCCATAAGAAAAGAATTCCATTACTTTTGAATTTCACCAAATTTTGGAGCAAGATCTAGGCAGCAGCTGATTTTTCTCTGCATATGAGAGAAGAAAAAATCTTATTACTTTTTTCCATCCAGTCAGTCCTTTCCAAACCCTTTATGTCCCATAATAATTAAATACATTCCTTTTAGCAGCTAATTGTAAATTATATCTGAGACTTAGTATGTTTAATGCTATTAAAAATAAATATTTATTTTTATTTATGATAAAGCAAAAGTACTTTTGTTTGTTTGTTTGTTTTAATCTGTTTCAACACTTTCATATCTAATTTGGAGTCCTAAAGTTCCTTCGTTGGGTCCTGAGCAATGCTGCACCCAGAAACATTTTCTCTGTTTCTACTTTTGCATCCCTCTCTTCTCATTATCATCCTTAGGAATTGGAAAGACCAGATTTCCAGGAGCTAGGATAGACCAATGTAAATGCAGTGGTTTAGTGCACTGATAGCTAGTCTTCCTAAAATCTGCAGGCAATACATTTTCTATTTCAGGAGATACCAGTTCATCCTGGATTAAGATGAAGAACATTTTTAGACAGATTTAGGATGTCAGTACAGTTGCAGAAATAGAAGAACAAAACCAATTGCAGATAGAGCTACTCCCTGAAGGAACTGGGACAGCCATACCAGGATAACTCCTCTGGAGTTCAAGGGGATACCAGCTAAGGGTTTTTGTCTGCTGCGTAGAAAGGGGGTCAGAAAGTCATTAGAGGTAAGGGGTATGAGAGCAAAAAGAATAAGGAAACAAGTGTAGAAACAAGCTTTATATCCATAATTTTAAGGTTTGACAACTGATTTAAATTGAACCATACTAAGGAAGTACATATGAAATTATTAATATGAAATTTCCACTATGCCAAGGCCAAAGAGAAGCCTAGTGGATGATCTAGGTATGTATGCACATACAAAATAGAGCAAAATATATCCATTAGTTTCTTTCAAGCCATAGGCATGATGTACCAAATGACAAAAAAGGTCGGTGCTGCTAAGTGCATGAAGGGCAACAGAGCTGGTGAAGGTCTGGAGACCAAGCTAGGAGGAGTTGCTGAGGGAATTGGGGATGTTTAGCTCAGAATAAGAAGAGTCTCAGGGAGACCTTATCATTCTCTACAAGTACCTGAAAGACAGTGGTAGCCAGGCAAGATTCAGCCTCTTCTCCCACATAAATAACAATGGGAAAACAGGGCAAGGCCAGTCTATGCCAAGGGAGGTTCAGGCTGGACATCAGGAAGAATTTCGTCTTGCAAAATATGTCAAGAATTGGAACAGGCTGCCCAGGGAGGTGACTGAGTCACCATCCCTGGAAGTGTCTGGATGTGGCAGTTAGTTCTATGTTTTAGTTGGCATGGCAGTGTTTAGTCAAAGGTTGGACTTAATGATCTTGTAGGTCTTTTCCAACCTAAATGACTCTATGATTCTAACAATTAAAGGGGAAAATGTTATTTTCTTTCCCCAAGATCCTAGTCTTTCCTGTAGTGGCCTGAAAATGAAGATGCCAGGACTTATTCCATTCTTCCAGTCATGGTATATTTGCTCAGGTTCAGTTATTTCCTCTGGAGGCAGCAGATGGCACTTTTCAGCCACTTTGTTTGGATGCTTCTCAGAGCAGACATCACTTCAGAAAAAAAATGCACATTTCTTATAGAAAACAAGAGTTAACATAATTATGAAAGTTCTTGACAAACAGAGTTTTAGAAGAAAATTCCTCTGTACTTTATTTTCAAATTGACACCATGACAGTAGACTGAGTCCTGGAAAGAATACAATAGATTTATTTCAGGATAGTTTTTTCTCATGGAAAAAATTCTACTCAAATGAAAGCTGAAAAACGTCCCCCAAAACACAAATAAAATATCCACTTAATCTGCTTTCCTTTAAAAAAGTGTATCATTATTTAAACCCCACCACATTTATTGTATTTTATCTATGACAGTAATTCCATAAAGGAAACATGCTGATGTTGATTTGTTACCAAGGCACTCATCTAGAAAATCACTTTAAAATATGGGATAGCAGAGTAAGTATTTATGTAATGAAAAGAATGATAGTGGCATGTTATTAGCTATTTGAAAACAGTTTAGGGGAAAAACAAAGGAAAAAGAAAGGGAGAGAAAGGTACATTGTGTTCCTAGTTGTAATTACCAGCCTGTGGAGATGTTGAGTCTATAACAAACTCCTGAGGGAGAAAAAAAAGGAGGGAATGTTAAATGTCAGTTTTTATTTTTAGGATGTCAGGAATACCATGTTTTCTGATTATTCAGTTGCTGAAAGTGTGTCGCTTGGATCTAAATGTGTTCTATTTATGTATGCACGTTTAAATACCTGTTAAAAATAAACTCCTTGTGAAGGTGATGGTAGTAGCATTGAAGTAGCACTGGTTTCTAAATCCTTTCTGTTACTGGAAGTATTCTCTATTATATTCAGGTTAATTAGATCATTCCCTGAATACTATGCTGTAGAGAACTAGTTATTCCCATGAGTGCATTAGAAACATTCTCTGAGCTGCAATATTTTGTAAAGGATAACTCCAAGGTGAAGTCAGACATAAAGGTTTACTCTGTTTCTTTCAGGCTCATCCTGCTTCCACAGGATATCTTTGTATAGAATATCCGGCACTCTGTTGGGAAACTGACTTTTTAGTTCAACCAGTGGTGGTGTTTCATCTCAGAGAGTAGTTATTTCCTGAATGGAACTTGCAAAACTATGGAGAGAGGTACCACTCCATGCCTCCCTGCACAGCCAGATTGTTATCACTGTCACACTTCTGCCGTGACTTCCCTGTGACTCAAGAACCACCAGCTAAATATGGCTCCCATTATTTTGCCACAGGGTCACTGAGGACTGTCTCTCACAAGCTACTTTTGGAAATCATTTTCTTTGTTAACATTACTTTAAGAGGGGGAAAAAAGTTCTCCACCCAAATGTGTACTAAGCAAGGCAATGTTTCACAGGTTTTATTGCAATGTCAGGGTAAGGTAACTGTAGTCACTTCAGCCTGGTGCTGCCAAGCCTAGACTCAGTTCTAACCAGCTCAGTTGGGTACTCATTGTGAATTCTGTGCCATTATTTACCCCACAGTGAGTATTATGTAGACAGGGACATCATATCACTGAGATAACATGAAATAACCATCCAGATGCAACACAGTAAACCATTTGCTTTGATATATCAATCCCCAGGATCACACAGCTTCATGTTCATTGGATATTTGACTCATTTCAGTATTTTTTTAACAAACAGAGCATTTATCAATGAATTTGATTTTATTTGATGAGCCTTTACTCCAGTAAGAAAAGTTGAGACAACTAGTGCATTAAAAGCACTGTGACATAAATCTTGCATTTTTCACAGAGAAAACACAGCATATCTGAAGTGCTTCTTGTCCTGGTAAGGGACAGGCAACTTTCATGGATGAATCTAGGAAGAAAAAAATCATGATTCTGATCAAATTTAAAGTCCCAGAGGAAGGTTATTGCTCCAATGGTGCATGTTAGCAACCCCATTTCCAGCCTGTCCACCACACTTCAAGGTTCCACTGGAGATCATTATTTTTTCCTCTTTCTCCACTTAGATCTTCTCTTGAACTCCATTGTTCTCTACAGATTTAAATGTTTTCTCTTTCAGATTGTCTGGGTCATTAACATAACTCAGTAAAATTCAGTGCAGGGATTTTTTTTCAGCCTGGGCTAAACTGAATTTTGCAGTTTTGTTCTGAAGTATGCTTGTTTGTTTGATTGGGTTTTTATTCTACCAATTACATTGGTTGCCTAAAAGAGAGATATTTCCCTTCAAGTCATGCTTCACTATTGTAGTCCCAACAATCTGTCATTTTTTAGTAGCATAACAGAGCTACTAATGAAAATGTTATCATTATTTTTAGCATGCTAGTCTTTATTAACACTATACCTTTTATTCTTGAGGGCTTACTGTGTTGCCACAAGTTTGTTAAGGGGTGTTGAGAAAAAACTTTCTTGAGAAATGTTTTTTACACACATAATTTCAATTAAAGCTGTAAAACTGTATGAAATAGCAGATAATTTGGTTCTGTATAAATGGTCAAATTTAATATATCAAAGAAATAGTAATTATCTGCCCCTTTAAGCTGTGTCTTAGTTTGCATCTCTCTGCAAGTTGTAACTACTAGATTTGAACACCATCAACCTCCCTTAAACCTAGCGGAAATGTAGGTTAAATTCAGTTTTCTCAATGCAGAATGTTGGTGTGGATCTCAGGTTTGTGGGCTTTTGACTTGTTCTTAGGAACAATAAGTATAAAATGGGATATGTCTGTGTTTTCTGCAGATTTAGCTGTAGCTCTTCCTGCTGAAAGAAGAAACTTTGGAAAGGACTACAGGGCAGCAGAGTGGAGATCTCTGTATTGGGATGCCTTTTGCACTTTGATATGAGAGGTAAAAAAGTTTTCCAGAAGTTTCTCTGTCAGGGCTAGCCCCAGTGCTGCTCAGCCAGCTGGCCCTTCCTGCTCCCTCCGCAAAGCTGCACTGTGTCAGCCCTGCAAAATCCATCGTGATAATTTGTAGCGTCGTATGAAGGCTTTGTATTTGCCAGAACCTTCTCCTGTGTTTCAGCTTTTCTCTCTCCATAGCTGAGGGAATATCTTGGGTTAATTCTTCCCATCCTCACACTAGATCATTTTTAAAAGTGCTGAACATCTTTGATTACACTTATTGGAGCATTTCCAGAGAAGGAGGAGGAAAAAATGAGGTGAGCAAATGAGGTGAAGTGAAAGCAAAGCATGACCCAAGGAACAAGTTATTACTGTCACCCTTTACCAAAGTCCACTCTAGGCAAAACAGGGTATGTAATAAACTTTTATGGGAATTTTGTTTGTTCTGCTCTTACCACACTCTTCAGCACATGTGAGCCTAAGCCATGGACTTTGGAACCAGAACTGAGCATCCCTCACTGCACACACTTGTTGTGTGCCATGAGGCATTCTTTGTGGTGGTGTATTCAAATATCTTCTTTGGTATGTGCCAAAAGAGTTTATAACCTGTTTCTCTATTATTAAAATCCATCACCAGTTAATGAATATATTTGAGCAAAGTGTCTGATACCTGATATGGGAAAATTTTAAATTTTCTTTTATGGAAATATTCCCAGTCATCTGCAATTACTTGCCAATAGGATGACCAAACAAAGAAGTTATTCTATTCTGATCCACTCTACAGTCCTTACTTCCTCCTTTCCTATCTTCCTTCCTATGCTTCTTGCCTTTTTTTTCTTTTTAAGTAGAAGAAAGCTGGCAATGTGCTGTAGCTACTTTTGAATAACAACTTTTGAAATACAACTAGCAAAAAATTATCAGTAAGATTAGAGCTGTGAACATACAGTAGGTTTTCACCACTGTTTTTATCTCTCTTCTATCTAGATACATGAATATACATAAAGCAGGAAAAAATGCTGTTCAGTACCTTCTGGACTGCAGTATTGAAGAGTGTCTGTAGGAATATACCTGAAGCATGGTAGGCAATCTGAACCTTAATTTTCTAAAGCTAGCAGTGAATATTAACATTCAAAGTAACGAAATCAATTTTTACTGGACACAAGGCCTGGGAGAAGCTGACAAATTTTTTCAAAGGCTTCAGATTTTGTACTGGTATTTCATTCCTTCCAGAGAAATTGTGTATTGATTGAACTGATTTAAACTGAACTTTAGTGACTAAATCCAATATTTCAATTTTTCAGGCAGCAAATTTTATGGGGCACCGTGCAAATAATGTACGTTATATATATATATGTATATTTATGTATTTATATTGATATATAAATAGATACTTTTATATGTATTACGTAGGTGTAAGAGCTGTGCTGCTAAAGTGAATGCCTCCAGCACTCTGCTGGGTCACTGTTGACACATTGTAGTGAGAAAGCAAGGAATAAATAATATAAATGCATATTAAATAGTATCTATTAAGTTCCAGAGACTAACGCATAATTAATTTAAGCCAAAACCCTCATCCTTACTAAGAGAGCATTTAGTATGCTTTCACTAGAAAAAATAATTTTTTTAAAAAAGAGGCAGGGCACCTGTGCTGGACTCTTGCAGTTTAGAAAATTATCTGAGCATACATTTGGTATCCAGCAGTCCTCAGGTTTGGCTGGGCAATGCTGCTGATTTCACCATGAGGCAGACTGGAGAACATGGGAATAAAGCACAGCCCCGGCTAGGTCAGCTGCTAGGGCAGCCAAAAAGTTACAAGCCCTTTAGGTATGGATTAAAAAAACAAGCCTGATGATCCAAGTGACCTTCAGGCTGCACCTGAGTGTGAACATGATTGATGGTTTGCATGTGTTGTCTACTAAGTGTTTTTTAAAACCTTGTTGAGTAATAGTTACAGCCACCATAAAGGAGAGCTGTGCAAGTTCACTTAGAATTGTAATTATAGAAGACCACATGCAAACCTTTTTGAGAATTATCTCTGGTTTCTGTCATTTAAGTGACAACTGCTTTTGCCAATTACAACTTAACCAGATTAATATTCCATTAGAGAGAAAGCCACACAGCTTAGCCAAGTGATTGAGACATTAGAAGGTGACCTGGCCTTGCAATAATGTAGTCAAACAAGTTATTTTTGTTCTAGTGAGTTTGACATCTGCCTTTGAGTTTGTGTTTTAACCTAAACCTTTATTCTCACTAAATTTTCACTCTTCATCACACACTCTCAAATCTTCATTAACACTGTGTGTTTCTGGATAACTCATGTATTTTTTTCTCACTGAGGCTGGAGTTTTTGCAATGGAGACAATTTTCTTAAATAAATACATCAAAAATAACTTTAACTTATTGAAGAGAGTGTTAGAGCAAGGAATGGGTACATTAACTGATAATTCAATCTATTGCAACTCTACAGTATAGTGAAATTTGCAACAGAATTCGACAAGGAAGAGACTGCTAGAAAGATTCTAAGCTAGATTATTCTAGAAAGGATTTTCTGGGCTCAGTATTTTTATACTGCTTTTTCAGCACTTCTTTGAAGTTTTTTGAGAAAAGACTTCTTGGAGGGAATCTGTTGGAAGGCCTCTGAAAATTAAGATCAACAAACAGTGCAAAGTCCAAACAGACAAAATGCAAAGCTGTCTACTGCAGTGACAAATAAAGTGTGTTAGTTGTGGCTGGATGTGGCTAATTTCCCTTTTGTTGAACACTAGAGAATAATTGTCCCAGCATCTGGTTTGTTCCTTCCTTTGGCAGTTGTAAAGAGAGAAAAGCCATGCCTGGATCCTGTGCTATCCTGCTAGACACTATGGAACTTCATCTTAGAACTGTACTTTTGATAATTACTGTATTTGAAAAGGATAGAGTCCTTTACATGATGATAAATAAAAATAGCAGATTTTCATCAGTGGAAAGCAGCCTGTTTCACAAAGTCATAGATGCTTGTCAGTGAATTCTGTGAGGTGATTGTCATGATCTTTCCAAGTTTCCTTCTGTGCCCTAGAGACCCACATAAGACCAAAAAGAACATATTTTTGTGGGATTGTTGTTGTTCTGGATTTTTTTAATGGTCTTTTTCTTATTCTCAGACACACTGGTTTTGATTTTTTGCTTAACCCTGCAGTTTAAATATGTTCTAAAGCATTTTATATCCTTGCCCCTCCCCTTCACACACGCATACACACCCATTCTGGTAATTCATAGTGCTATTTTCCAACTTTTATAGCCCTTTACAGATAAATGAATCAAAGGCCACTGAAGCCTAGTCATTCAGCAAGGCATGTCTAGAATCCATCTCATACTGCTACCTTCTAGCAAATTTAGCACATTGAGAGTCGAGTTGCAATTAGGAAATTCTTAACTTGCAAAAAAAACTACACCGTCAATTTTGCAAATACAAGTACAAAGTGATATCACTATGTGCCCGAGGCTGAGTCTTTTAGGATTATTGGTGAACCTGAGAGATTGTAAGACTGTGGTAGCCTTTTAGAGTTTCTTCCCCTAACCAAAGGCTTTGGAGTTGCAGATGGGGTTTGGCAGAAGGAATTAAGACTGAGCTTTGAAGAGTAGGAAAAAATGGCAGAACACAGCCATGTCGTCTCGTGTTGCATATAATTCATTAACAAAGCTTTTGAACAGTAATGGGATCCTTGCCTAGCACTGGTTTTGATGAGAATCTGATAGGACATAAAGCTATCAAAGTCAAGCTTCTTTAAAGATCACAGTTCATTGAACAACTTAAAAGCTTCAGTAAAACAAAGCACATGCAGCCCTCTGTTCTGGTGTTCTGCACAAGATAAATTTCCAATAGTCTCTGCAGAAATAATGGCTTATTATAACAGCTATTCACATCTAGTCACTGGACAATACTGTAGCTAAAGCAAAATGCAAAATGTTCTACTTGTGGAGAGGAAACTTAACAATCAGCTTTGTCAACTCAGCGGGTTCAGAGCCTTATTAAAGGGAAGTGTGTGCTAAACAAAAGGTTCATCTCCCACACATTGATTCTGAGGACATGTATATGTTTGTCCTGACAGAAAGCTGAAAGTCTAGGAACCATGGGAAGCACGGCATTGCTTTTACTCAAGTGGATGAAAATGCAATCTAAAAATAACAAATTTTCAGAACATGTAGAGCAGAGAGCAGATGTTTGAATTCAGGCCACAATATGGTACATGCAGATTGTTATTAATTGGCAAATATTTAAAGGCTCAAACACCTCCTAAAACCGTTTTGTTGTTTCATAATTAAACTGTTGGGGAAAAATGCAATGAAGGTTAATAGATGTGATAAACTGTGTTGTCTGTTTATGACACATGAGAAGTCACCTGAGAAACTGGGAGTTAGTTATCTCCGTTATCTGCTGCGGTGGCTCACAGCTGCAGGAGTCTTATTGAGGTCAGACTGGGATAATCAATTCACATGATTAAAAGGGGAAGTGGCCAAACAGATGTGTTTGGGGCTTTGTAACTTTCAGACCTGCAGAGAGCTCCAACCGACAGCACCAGGTGAGTAAGGAGGTGAGAAAGCTCGAACAGAAGTGCGTGCAAAGGTGAACTGCATGTGCAGGTATCGGGCTGGGACAGCACTGAATAATGTTCTGATAGGAGGATCATACATCAGTTTGAGGATATCCAGAATACATAAACAAGCATTGCAATACAGATAAGCTTGGGAGCACCTTGTGCTTTCGCTGTTTAGGAAACTGCACAGAAAGGAGATCAGATTTCCAATACAGAGCTGGTGTGCACAGTGTGGCTGCAGTTGGATCCTGAAGGCCTTGCCTTGGGTTCTATTACTGATATCTTAGGGGACTACACAACCCATTGTCTTCTGTGCTCCTCTAGAAACATTTTTTTCCAACCCCAGCAGGATTTAAAAAACCAAAGCAAAACAAAAAACTAGCCTTTTGGTGAATAAAATCTGGAAAATCTTAGATGTGTTACTCCAGGAAAATGAGAAAACTGCATATACTTTTACTCTGCCAGTCAGGGTTCATTATAGTTTCTCTTTAAATCCCACAATACTTATTTAAAAGTCGTTCAGAACTGCAAAGTCTAATTTTTCTGTCTTATATATAATTGGAATCCAGAGAGTCTCAGACAACTTTAAAGACACTAATTACATTTAAGACATTAAAAACATTAAAGAATGTTGGCTTTTAAAATTAATTTACTTTTGTGCTACTCTATTACAGTTTTGTGCAGGTTTGAACAAAAGTGTTACATCAAACTATTTGCCACGGCTGGCGGTAACTACAATCCTTTAATCCAGTACCTCTGAACATCAAAGTAGGTGCCATTGTAGCCAGAAGGGAACGACTGGTTTCTGAATGGATGCCGATATTAGGCATAAAACAAAGAAATAAAAGGCTTTTTATAATCTGCACCATTATTTTAAAGCAATTTTGTTGCATTTAAAGTCCTCAATCATTCTGGCATCTTTTGACTAAGTATGTTCAGAATCTACAGAACTGCCCTTGTAGTTTTGCCATCAGTTTAACAAACTATATAGTTTCCACAACAGCTATTATCTTCTAGTTTCATGTCATCAGTTATAACCCAATAATACTGTTTCATTTCCAGAAGGCATCATTTTCATACTCTTCTGTTGGAGGAAAGAACAAATATAAAATACAGAAAAGTCAGTAAAATAGTAGCAGACTACATCTTCTGGTAATCGGCCTGAAAGTCTGAGAAGAAAAGATTAGATCAAAAGGACTGGGAGACCAAATTACCCTTTCCCCTTTCTCTAGGGTGAGCTAATCTCTACAGGTCAAGGTTCAGCACAGTAGTTCAGCAGGAAGGAATTGGTAATGGAGTGATAAGGGAGGCAGTCAAAGTGTGAGATCTGAGCCTGCTAAGAAACGCGTGGTTGTAAATGCAAACACCTAACAGAATAAAAATAAATTATGTGCTCTTCAACATCAATAACACAAAGTAGTATTAAAAGTCTTTCTTGTACTTCTCCCTCAGCCAGGTCTGCTTCTGCCTTACTTTTTTGTGAATATACTGAAAGGAATTAACCATTTGTAATGAATATACTACCAGAAAAAGAGCTCAGTCTCTGTTGAAATCATTGCATCAATCACAATTTTCAGCAAAGGAAGGAGCATACTAATAATAAAGTATTTAAATGTCAAAATATTATTATTATTATTAATAATAATAATAATAATAATTTAGTACTCATAGAAATAGACATAACAGAGAGAAACCTCAAGTGCAGCATTTTAAACACAGATCATCAAGCCAGGGAAAGCCTATAACTTGTATATGTCTCAAAGGACATCCTGAAATTCTGGGCACCATCAGTTATATTAAACTATAAAACATCACAGACAAGAAAATTAAGATTATATTTTAATATTTAAATTGAAATATATATTCAGAAAAATGAAAGACAGGTATATATCACAAAAATCAATTCAGTTTGAACATGAGCTTTTATTTAGAAACAAGTAACTTCTGTACTGTGCGATATTTCTAAAGAAGGCCTTCTGTTCAGGTACACTGATTTAATCTAATAAACACCCTTGCCTCCTGCCTGTCCTCCTCAGCTTCCTCATTCTCTTGGAGGTTCCTGAGCAATGCAGGACTCCTCCATGGGATGACATGATGAACCCAACAATCCCTGGTCAGACAAGAAAACCCAGTGACTTTAATAAACAGAAAATAAATGCCATGAAATTCCACATTTTTCCAGTGTCTTCTGAATTCCCTTCAAAAGCATGAGAAGATGTCAGAAAAATAATATATTTTTACTTGACATATGAGAAAACAAATCTGGAGTTAAGAAGTCAGTCTGAGGTAAGCGTCACAGAGATAACATTTGAACTAAATTTTGAGTGAGATGAACAAAAATTAGGTGGAAAAAAGTGATTAATATTGGAGCCCCTTCAAAGAGGGATAGAGGTGGTGGAAGCTTTTTGGGTATAGAAGAGAGAAATTTGTCACTGAGAGTGAGGGAAGACTGGATGCCATAAAACACGTTTTTCACTCTAGCTGTCATGCTGTTACAGATGGAGTTTGAGTTCTGACCCTGCTGCAGACCTATCTATAGAGATTCAGTGGGCTAGAGAGACAACTTTCTGCTTTTACAGAGGAGTTCAGGAGCTGCTCAAAACACAGTAATAAGAGAAGTACTCACCAATGATACCCAATGACTTCACTAATTCTAAATATAAATGTATTTGTGCTTTTGTTTCATGTCAAAAAAGCAATACGCAAGTTTATACAGAAAAAAGTAGCCTAAAGTTAATTCATACTCTTTCAGAAACACTCCATAGGCAAAGTCTCCCCTCCCTCAGTATGACTTTACTCCAGTACTACCATATAACTACCATTCGCCAAGGAGTTAATTCCTTTCTAGACCAGGACTAACCTCATTGGCAGGTCAGAACAGAAACCACTTCAAACAGTACAGAGATTTAAATGACAGCAGCAACATTCTTGGATTTTGAATTAGCAATCACATGAGCAGAGCAAGAATTTGCAAGAGGGTTTGTGATTTTTTATTATATTGGATTAGTATAAAGCAGGTTGCAGGGTAGAATGGGGCTGTAGCATACAGCAGTAGAGTTCAGTGTGTTACTTTTAGGATGGGAACACACTGAGATTAGCTTTGACAAGGAAGAGGAAGTGCTCAGATCTCAATTGTGATGAGACCAGGTTTGAGAACAGTTGTGGGATGATGTAAATGGGAAGAGGCAGGCACAGACAAAAAAACATGAGCATAGTCAAGTCATCAAGTTAACTCTGACACAGTACACTGACTTCTGTTTTCTTCTGTGATCTTCACTTACCTTGCTAAGGTACAATACCTGCCTTGGTGCCCTCCTGTACTCTCTCTTCTAACAGTGCTTCAGGAATTTGGATGGATTTTTGCCCTTGTTACTACAAAAGGCATGAATTTTTTCTGTTAGACTTTATAGACCTAAAACTGCCAATGGGAATGAACATCTGCAAAAGATTCAGGAAAATCCTTGTCACATACTGCAAAATATTTTATGTCTTTCTGATATACTTACATTCTGAGTATTGAGTTAAGGTCTTTGAAAAGTGTGATTTTTGGTTCTCTGTTTTCATTAGAATATATTCACTGAATGATTTTAAATGGCAAGGAACTTATAAAATGAATAACTTGTTGTTACTTCCCCATAATTTGTCAGTTTTGAAAACCATTCTTCATATTGAAGAAAGAACCTAATTCATTACCTTGATTGCACTGCATGAGTTTTTAATCCTTACATTTTTTCTCCAATTAGACTTCTATGTTTTCACTACTGCCACATGTTTCCTGCATTATTTCAGGAACCCAAAATCCATGAATATATGCATGTACAATTAACTGTAAGGACTCACTAATTTGACAAGATATTGTTCTTTCAGATCAGGATTGGAACCCTAAAAGCCTAAGCAAGGCAAATATATGAAAATGAAGATATGAAGCAGAGTAAAGCTCAGTAAAGAGAGAGGTACAGACTGATACGCTTATAAGTCCTGTGACATTTATGCTGTATTGAATGACTTGTTTATTTTACGTAGTCCTGTTTCATTGGAAGATTGTCATGATGGGCAAAAAGTGATTATAAAGATTAGAAGATTACAAACTATGTTGAAAGAAGGGAAATTAAAAAATGTGCTGTAACACCAGTAAAAATTAATTACTTCTTCTGCATGGGATTTGATGGGAAATATTTGATAGAACCATCACCAACAGACAGAAACTGATCATAGGAATTTGAATGTGAAAATATGTCATAATATATTCATGAAGGTGAAATACCTCCCACACATTTGGAGTAGTATTAATTATGCCTTCCAAAGCAGAACAATCCCTTATGGGCTGCCAGACATTTAACAGATCATTGTCAGAGTCAGTTCTACAACTGCCTACTTTTGCTGAGGTATTACAAAATAAGACATCAGCTTGGCAGCAGTTATCTGCAGTGCCAAGACTAGCAAGGACAACACTAACAGAGACAATAATCACAGAGAAGCACAACTGTGACTCCCAGAATCAAAAGAGTGGAAGAACTGAGTCTCACATTCCCAAGCAAGAACATCTTAGACCTGCCCTTCCCCTAGCTCTCTGCCCTGTCCCTTTCTTGCATTATTTAATCCCTTCTGCATGCGTGGCTCAGATGCCCATGCAAAATAATTTAGCAAACAAAATTGATGGTTTTGTTTCCTTAGGTATCCTGAAATTTGTTCCAGTGTACCATTATGAACCCATCTGCAAAAGTCAGGGGCAATGAAGCAGAAATATACCTAACATAGGGAAAGGACTTACTGTGAGATGGTCAGGAGCAAGGAGCTCCAACCACCCCAAAGCAAGCCAGTCTCCCTCTCCAGAGACTTTTCAATATGTTGAACTGAACAGATCAATGTGAAGGGAAACAATGGCATGGAGGAAAAACTTTAACACATGGCAAAAGACATCTTGCTTTACAAAGAAAGAACTGAAAGATGTAAAATTAAAACTAAGTAAGGTCAACTCCCATTTAAAATCTGTGACTGCTTAAACCACAGATTAAGTTTTAGATGGGGAAACATGTATTTCTGCCATCTAAAAAATGGTCCTAGTAAATTACTCATATCTATTTTGAATTTTTCGATGTCAGAACTGTTATAATATTCCATGAGCGCCTGAACTGCACAGCTGATTTCCATGAGTTTACTATTCTTTGTCAGGTTAAGAAAGAAACAACAAAAAAAAAAGAAACCTCCCACTATTCAGTGCAATGCCCAGGCATTTCTTTATCTGTCATTTGGAGGCTTCCCCCCACCGGGCTTATGCCCTCATTGCCTTGATCTGGAGTTCTGCGGTGGGAAGGGCATGGCTGGCAGTGGATGTCACCCAGAGCAGTGCATTATTCCAAACACAGAATAGGCAAACTCCTGATACATAGATCGGCTGGAGACAGGTGATAGGAGGAAGCTGGAAAGTTCTACCAGCTCAGTATAGACCAAGGGTCATGTTGTAACTCACCCCACTATTCCTGAGAACCAGAGTGAGAAATGTATTTTGGAAGATTGGTGGTGTGGCTTGCCTCCTTTAAGAGGTGTGAATATTCACGCACCAGCTCACAGGGGATGCACAGAAAGCACGGAATATTCTTAGTTGGAAGGGACGCACAAGGATCATGGAGTCCAACTCAAAAGTAAATGGCCCATACAGGGAATGAACCCACAACCTCAGTGATATTAGCACCATGCTCTAACCAACAGAGCTCATCTCAGCATCTAGACCATGATAAAACCAAACCTACAGAATAATACATGGCAGGGACATTAGGCATCTCCTAATGGGGGTCTGCTCTGAAGGAAACACCCATGTAAGCAGCATATTTCTGATTTGAAATCTCAGGGATTGGATGTCACCTCAAGAAAATTTTTCCCCAAGTTTTGTGGTGCCCCATACCACAGGAGTTGCATGTATGGTAAAACAGTTGTGTTTTCTGAAGGAAGCATGTGTATTTCCTAGTACTTGTTATTGTATGTCTTGCTTGTGTTCTTCCTTGTTAATATAGACTAAAACACTTCAAACATTTTCTTTTACAGATGAATTTATTATACAAATTTAGTAAAAATACAGTAATATCCAATCTCAGTAGTTAATAGTCTTGGGAATCACAAGACATGGTGAAAGATGGGGGCTGAAGAAAAGAAGTCAGAAAATAAGGAAACAATAGAATTGTCAGGTTTTGCTTAATGAGCTGCTGTCTTGGCTTGCTACCAAAGCAGTTATTTCTGTGTCTCTGCAGATGGAAGTGACATACACTGTGGATCTTGCATGTCATCCTGCCTAGACTTCAGAGGAGGCTCTGCACTGATTCATGCCTGTGAGAGACTGCATCTATTTTTATTTCCTTTGGATAAAATGTAGAGAAGCTAATATTTCTGTGAGAGTCATAGAGGTCACGTAGAAAATAAGAAACACGATACAGTTATTCATTTTCTTTTTTTGTTTTTAGCCAAAATGTACATCTTCACAGAATATGAATATGTGGAACTTAAATTTTGTGGCTACTGGAAATTCAAATATAGAAAGCAATGGCATCTACAAAGAAAATGCTCCCACTGAGAACTTATTTTATCAATGAATTAAACCTAAATTGTTCTGTTCCATTCTAAAATTCAAGTTGCATGAGAATCCTTCCTAGAAGTAAAGCATAATGAACAGAACTTGAAAGTTTCCTTAAGAGAGTGCATTACGTGTTCTGAAAGATAAATGTTCTAAAATGTTCTTTCCTTGACAGCATCAGCTTCATTTGTGTCATGTCTTGCAACACACAGTGTGATGGAAGTCTGTATGTCAAACTGTACTGCACCTAATAAAATGGAGCATATGCCTGTAAAAACAATTAAATATGTCAAATTGAGGTAATTATACCTATTCTAGACCTCAGAAAGTGTGGGCACTTTTGGGTAGGAAATGCTGTGCCTAGAAGAAAGGTTGTGTGTTTTCTTAGCTTAACCTAAAGTCCTTGATCTGCTTTGAGACAAAGAACAAGACTTGGAGAGATTAGCTAGAGGACATATTTAGACAACGGTGCTAAGAGTCTTAACAATGCCAGGTTAGTGGAGCTGGGTGACATTTATAGCTCTATCCATGCTGTAACCATGCATCAAGTTCTCTCTTTAGGCAATCATGGAAGGACATGCACCATACAATGCTTCTTTCTCTTCTAAGAATGCACACAGATGACAGTTCACAGGAATTTGCAGGAGAACAGAACAATGATTTCACAGATTAACAGGGATCATATAATGTAAATATTCTTTTTTAAAAGAATAAGCCACGTGATTAGGCAGAAAGAGAGCTCTGTGGTATTTGAGTCTTTAATGAAGAGCAGAGAGATTTCATTAGCTCTTTGATGCAAAATTATTAAGGAGAGAGATGAAACTGAAGGATGAAATATTAGAGTCACCTTTTGCTTATGTTGAAATCCCTCACATAAACAAGTGGTGTACAGGTGGCAGACTTATAAAGCAAAATTATTTTTAGAAAAGGAAATTTAATAAAGGAAATATGTTAACTGAGTTGTTTGAAAAGTGTGCAATGGCTCATTTAGCAGTATAAAAATCTCGAGTGCATACATACACGTGCAATTTTATTTGTCCAGGTGAAGAATTAATTGCCTTCCTTATGAAGAAAATAATATTCCTGAGGGGAAAATAAATTATGAAATATAGAATGAAGCAAAAGCTGATAGATGATTAAATGAAAAATATATTTCTGTATCCTTTATATGAATTGAAAGCAATATCTTTTTTCAATGTAACATGTCACATCAAGCCATAAGGATGATGGCCTGGGTAGCTGTTGGCTAAAAGTTTTTACTTAGCATTTTATCCCACAGGAAAATTCTGAGTTGATTCTCTCAGACTCTAAATGAAGGACAAAGTCTAACCTTGAGCAATGCCCCATTCCTTATGCTTTTGTTCTCTCTTTCACTCTGGTGTGTACTCAACAACAAAGGTAGAGGGTTTTGTTTGGTTGGTTTTGTGATGTTTTTGGGTTTTGTGGGGATTTTGTTGGTTGGGTTTTTTAACATTTTTTTAATCTGGGGATAAAGAAATCCCCTAGGAAACAGATGTCTCTCCCTTCTGTGAAATGGAAGTAAAGGTGGCTACAGGATTATGTAACCCCTTTCAGTTTGTTTGAGTTAAAAGCCAGTAGAGGGAAACTGTCTTTCTGTGCTTCTGTTTGCTCCCTGCTATGGAAGGATAGAAGGAGACATTGTAAGCCAAAAATTCTAACACTGTAGGCTTTAACAGGCTATAACATACACTGACTAGCAGCACTCTCTGCTTGAAAAACAGCTGTTCACACTGCTTCAATGACAGGGCAAAGAAAGCTGCAGGACTGTGTTTTCTGCAACTAAAGGTATCTCCTGCCTTAACAATCTAGCCTGTGTGTTGAGATTTCCTCATGACATTCACAAGGAATTGCAACAGCATGGAATCTACTATGCTAGAGCATATAATATCCCTGTGTGAGTTTATGTGTCTTCTCTGCCAAAACTTTGGAGGAAATCCTTAAGGGAAACTCTGAGGGGGAATAAACGTTTCTATCTACCTTTAAACAACATGGTTTGGTTTTATAAGTGATTAATGTGCAGTAAAAGAATCTTCTTTTTTTTTTTTTTTAATAAAGCAGCTGTGTTTATCTTTTCTAATGTAATAGATGATATTTCCTAGTTTAATAGAGTGAACTCATTAGATATAAAAATAATGCCGTAGAATTTGCTGCTTTCCATGTCTTTTCCCATTTGTTTTAGGCAGACATGAATGTGTAACACCCCTCATTCAAATAACTTTAATGTTGTGACATAACGTGACAGAAGTATGGAAGTCCCAAGGTAGTGTTTTCCTCAGACTTTTCTTTCTTATTGCCAAGATATGAAATAAAAGAAGATTCCTTACTCACAGTGTTTGGAAGCATCAAAGGCTAACATAAAGAGAAGTCAAAAGAGCTTTGATACTTTTATTCCTATTTTTTACCCTGGAACTGCCTGAATAATCCTAGCACACTGTTTCAGGATACTTAGAGGGACAGAAATTGTTGTAATTAGGATGACAGAATGGGTTCTTAAATGTTGCTTGGAGAAAGGTCTCTGACAGAGGTGTCACTTTAAAGTGGTGGCAAAATAACCAAACAATAAAAATACACCAAAACCAGAAAGAGAGTAGAAGAAGAAATTTATGCCTTTTTAATCTCTTCAATTAAATTTTGTATTGTTAATGTCATGACATGGACAGTTTTTGTTACACTTAACATGTACCTTTTAAACTTTTTCTGACAGTACCCCAGAGGAGACCATTCTATTGTGCATCTTACTGTCAGAGAAATGCAGAGATGAATAGCAGAAATAAATTACTACTTAACAAGAAGCATAATTTCCAGGCCCTGAGTGTATCCAGAAATACGATTTCCCAAAAGAATGCTCAATCTCAAACATTTCACAGAAGGAATAAAGTACATTTGTCTAGAGGCTGCCCTGTGATATTTACCCATGACATTTCCCTGGTAAATTGAGTTGGAATATATTTCCAAGGTAAGGTAGCATTTCAGTTTTGTTTGATGTGTAAACATATTGACATAAAACACATCCACTTCAGTTTTAAGCAAATTCCATGTCCTAGAGTCTGTCGGAGACTGCAGGAAATGAGTTGTACAGAAATTCACAGCTCCTAAATACAGTACATGTGCAGATTTTAGGACTAGATAAGCAGACTACAAATACTGGTAAATAGTAAAGGAGAAGGACAGTTTTTATCACCTTGGGATCTAAAATCAAGCTATATCTGCATTGGAAGTTACAGGGACACTTTTCAAAGTTGAAAACTGAAAGGAAAACCTAGATGTTTTATTGATTAATTGATACAGGGCCTTTGTAATTTATTTTTATCACAGGAAAAATTAGCAGATGACACTGTATAGGAAAGGTGCTTGGGAGGATTTAGAATGAGATACCCAGGAAAATTCTGATCCCAGCTACACACAACTTGCTTACCTCAGCTT
This sequence comes from Zonotrichia albicollis, assembly GCF_047830755.1. Lineage (NCBI taxonomy): Eukaryota > Metazoa > Chordata > Aves > Passeriformes > Passerellidae > Zonotrichia > Zonotrichia albicollis. The sequence goes on from NC_133819.1 coordinate 136,886,611, forward strand.
TGCAGATCTTCACAAGTTTAAAGCTAATTATAACCTTGTCAAAATGCAAAAAAATAAATCAAGACTTTAGATTGACTGCCAAAGCAGGCAATTAAATCCCTGAAAATGCTTATGGCAGCAGTTTTTCTCCAACTCATCTTCCCAGTAGACATTATCAAAGAGACATGGTTTTCCAAGTTCATTTAAAAACAGGCTGGTTATAACACACATAATAACACAACACACACAAAAAGCTCAAAATTTAGAATGTTTGTTTCCAGGGATAAGGTACCTACCACCTCGCTGCTTCCTCTTTAATAAATTCCCTTTAATCTGAATATCAAGTATGACCTTTCGTCCTTCTCTTCTGAAATGTTTGATATTTTCTGGATTTGTACTGGGAGCCTGGATACTTTGAGTTGCTCTGCCAAGTACCTGGAAAAGTAGAAGTGAAGTAGGACAAAGCCTCACACAATTTGAAATGCTCAAAAGTCTTCATTCAATCCCAGTTCAGGAAAGGAAAGTTTTTAAAGGGATGAAGCTGATCCTTGACCTGATGTCCCTTTCTCTCCCCACTCCCAGCAGAGTGCCCCGTGGTGGAGCTGCTCTACCCCACACTGTCCTAAGTTAGCAGGGTCTGTGTGAGGTTGTGTGTCCAGCTGCAGTTTCAGCTAAACATGGAAAATAATGTGGTTTGTGAGGACACTGTAAAAAAATGTGGCTCTATAATATGGCCATGTCTAAGGAGAGAGTAGGGGTGGTTGCTCAGGCTGCCTGTCCCCATTCATCAGCACTGAGGCTTCATTGTGACACTTCAGCATGACTGTGCAAGGTGGATCCTACATTTAAGTGCAAGAGGTGTCCTGTTTGCCTCTCCCTCCTCTTATGCCTTTTGCAGATAGCTATTCCTAACAGAAGGATCAGTCTTGAGCAAATGGAGGTGACTGCTGGCAGTTTTGGGGAAGGTACTCTGGCTAGAGAGTATACTACAAGTCCTAGTAAAATATATATATTGTACAAGTGGCCTTGCCCCAGTCCTAGTTGTTCTAAATGGGCTGCAGCTGTGGCGTCCTTAATTTGTTGGCAGCTGTGGCTAATGAAGATGACTGGGATAAAAGAGGGGGTGGGGTGTCTGGTCAGGGAGAGCCTTGGAGGAGTTCTGATGAGGAAGAAGGAACAACACTGCTGTGAAGAGCTGTGTGTGAGAAAACCACTCAGAAGGTATGGGACTCTAGAAATAGGATAACAAAAATGTGAATACAATAAGAGAGGAGAAAGGAAGGCTGAGGACGTGTCTTTGCGCTTACCCTACTGAACATCTCAACGTGGGTCTCACCAAGCAAGCCACCCAATCCCATCCAGAAACACCTGATGCAGCACAGCAAGCTGCAGCTCTGACTGGGCCAGATCTGTTCATCAGATCTAAGCCCTAACTCTACTCACAAACTCATTTCCAGAGCTCTGTGTTTATGACATTAAAAAAATAAATTAAAGGAATAGTTCCATATTCAAAGCAAACACAAGGTAGCAGTGGTGCTAAGTATTGTTGGGATGTCAGCACATCTTTCTCTCTGTGGAGGAGGAAGCCACAAGGCAGCGCTGGAGCATCACTTTCCTGTGGGCACCTGTGAAGGTGCTAATGGGGACAAAAACTTCTAACCTCTTTGCCACTATGTCATGGGCAAGTTTTGCAGTTGAAGTGAAATCCGTATGCACTGGTGTTATTATGATTCTTCACTAGACATGAAAATGAGGCAAACCTCAAAACACTGAGCACTTAAAGTTGCATGGCTTTCAGTGGGTTTTTCATTTTTTTTTTTTAATGATTTCAAGAGTTTCTGCGTGATGGAACCCTTGGCAGCCCCAAGGAAAGTTGTTTCAAGATCCTTGCAACTAGATTGCGAGCAGAAACTCCAGGACGTGCTTTGACTGTGCCTGTGCCTAGGCATCCTCAACTCAAATCCCACAACAGACCTGTTCATATAAATTGTAAAACCTTTGACTCATCAGCATTTTCTGACCTCAAGTGCACAGAAATTCAAATCCTTCAAAGGATTTTCTTTACAAGGTTTATGAAAAATATGGAGAACAGCAAACACCTTTGTGCTACATTTGTTCATGGAACATTGTTCTCCTACTGGAGGTGGAATTAAATCTGATTACTGAACTAAATTTACATTTTGTATTTGCCGGTTTCTGATAATGGATGTCTTCATGTTAAATCTCCTAATATTAAAACAAATGAGACAAATTCACCATGGCGAAAATTCAAGCCTTTATTTGAAAACAACAAAGATAATTTGATCTTTGAATCAACTCAAAAGGGTTGACTCCAAATGGGAAAACAATGAAGACGTAACTTCAGAAAGATTAGATAGAATAACAGTCTTTCTGGACAAAAATAATTACAAGATTTTTTAATTTAAATGGAAATCATTTATTTGAATTTAAATGACATTTATATTAATGTCTTGAATTGTTTAACTCATCATATAAAATAATAATCAAATAAACAGATTCTAGAAGATGGAGAAGGAAGGAAGGATGGATTTTTGGCATATTGGAGCTGAATTTGTATGTTGCAAAAATATCAAAAAGCTGAAGAACTAATTTACCCCAAACATACTTTTGAAAGTCATTTGAAAATGGAGCATAAGGATTACCCACATGTTGAAGCCTGGGCAGCCATGCACGTGACCTCTGCAGCGCCTGCTCTTTCAGGGGTCTCAAAAGGCTGCATGTCCCAGTAAATCCATAACAATACCAAGTCTTAAGCATTTGTTGTTCTTATGCTTCAAGGAACAAAGGATACCTTTATCAACTTTCTTTGGCATCAGTTAATGCTTGTGAGCAAATTCTCTTTTTTTTCTTTCCCTTTCTATTTTCCTTCCTGACAGGTTGATGTGAAGTGGTGAGCAGCTACTTTGAGTGGAGAGTGACATTCAGAGCAGCCCTGCCTTTGAGTAAAATTGCCTTTCATACAAGTTGGATTTTAGTTTGCAAAGCTATATTTTTTGAAAAAAGAAAAGATTGCCTGCCAGCTAACACTTATATTTTACATATAATACACGCTAGAATTTAGGTCTTTCTTCATGTTCCCTCCAATTTTAAAAACAGCTATTAAGTCTGTCAGTCCTGGAGCAAGGGATTAAAGAGAAATTGTGTGGGCAGAAAGGGCCTATGAAATGGGTTGACTGACAATTTTGGTGAGCTCTGTCCATGGAACAGGGACAACAGCATGGTCTAGCCTTGTCACATCAGGATAATGTACAGAGAGTTCAGACACTAGTTATTTCAGCCTTTACTCTGGCTACTGATATCATTGCTGCTAATTATGGCTTTGCATTATATTTATCAACCCATGATAAGTGGAATAAACAGGGCCACATTCCCTTTCATAAGCCCTCACAGAGCCATCAGAAGTAACTTTCAATTGCCAGTGATCTGAAAATTATCAAAGCAAAGTCCTAGAGGCAAAGGAGTGTAAGGCCAGTGATTCTTTCTCACACACAGCCCCTTTGTATGGGTTTGAGATTCCTACAGCCAACTCTACTTTTTCCAGATGTCCTCTGGGCCATTCCTCCCAGAGCAAAGACTGAAATCCAGAGCCAACATCCCAGTGCTGTGCTTGAAAGGACAAATCTAGGTCAGTGGGGGAAAAAAGACTTTCACATGTATACATAATTTTTAAGTCCTACAAGGATCTTCAAAGAGCTGTGAAAGGCAGAAAAAGAAATGCAGAGATCGTGAAAAAGGAGATTATAAATCTTTGGACCTGCATCTGACTTGCTCTGAGGAGAGCAGGTAATGTGGTTGTCTTGTTTGGCACAGAAATTCACAGCTTCTTTTGTACATGGAGCCCCTTCTCCTGCCTAGCCAGGTTAAATACCAACATGACCAGGAAGGTAAAATTATAATCAAGCTCCTTCTAATCTGGAGAGCAATGATTTTCATCTTGAATCAGTTTTCCTTATTAATAAAACACTTCAGTTTTGTACAATATTGTGGTTCTGAGTGACTCCTTACAAGGTCATATAAGAAATCCCTCTTTGTGACACATTATTTATCTGGCAAAGAGCCAAACTGTGGAGAAAAGACATGTAGAAGTGCTGTCAGTTTGCTGCTCATAGGATGGAGGTGGATTCTCATCTGAAAGCTTTCCTTGTCCCCCTTTGTAAACTCAGACTACAAGCAAGCAAGTAAACTGCAAGTAAGAGAGTAGTCCCATTTACGTGGGAGGTTCTTGGTTATTCCCATGAGGAACTGTTCTGTGCTGCAGCTGCTGCAGTACTGACAACAGCAAATAATGTCCATTTTACTGTATTGGAATGAGATTATCTTGCAATAACAGGTTGTGAGAAAAACAGAGCTGGCAGATGCCAAGGAGTACTCTCCCAAGAAAAGTATTTGAGCACGTAGAAGAAATGGCTGAGGTCATTTGAGAAAGTCAAGGATTGACAATGAGGCCAAATATGTCTCCTGAGAGATTGGAGTCCAGAATAGAATTGTCCTATGGAGCTGAAACACATGGGAGAAGAAAAGCTGAGTGAGGGTGGTGCTGTCAGCTGTGTGTCACTTACTGCAGAGAGCAAAACCCCAGAGCTGCTTCTGGGGAGGAACTGAACAGCAGGCTGTGCACAGAGAGGGATGGGAAACCACAGAGAGAAATGCTGGATCAATGAGTTGAACTGCAAATGGCCAAAATGGATTGACAAAGTGCTGAGTTTCCCACAGGCCCTGGACTGAGAATTGCAGGAGCTTGTGCAAAGCCAGTAAGTGCTGACCCTTCGGGCAGGGTGTGAAGGAGGCTCCCTGTACCATAACCAAATTCACCCTCTCAAGGCACTGGGGACTCTGTGGCATTCAGTGACAGAGCAAGCTGCTGTAGAAGCAGTTATCAGTGCTGGGGAGGATGGTAGGACAGTACAGGTTTTCAATGCAAAGGCACTGCTCTAGATGTTGATGAAATATTCTTTGTTTCTTGGATTTTTCTGTCATCCCATCAAAACCATGTGTTAGGTGCATTCGTAGTCAAGGGACAGCTTTTTATATGTGATAATTTTAAATTAAATTGAAAATGTTAAGCACTACAAACTAGTGCATAGGATATCAAAGCCTAGAGCTCAACATGCACATGTTAATGCCTACTTTAGGCAGTGAAGTACTTAGGATTTTATTTCACTGCCAAAAAATGCTGTTAAAACAAGAATTGTTTGGCTTAACTGGAAGGTAAGAATTAATATTAGAAATATACCAATTCAACATGATAATGAAAATGGGGCATAATTAAAACCCACTCTGAATGCTTGGTTTGTTTTTATTTGGTTTGGGGCATTGATTTCTTAATTACATTGTCATCTCTGCACTTTTACTCCAGTACTTATGTTGTCTTATCTCTCTGTTATTTCTGGAAAGTTTCAGTCAATAACAATAGATTACTGCAAGCATTTAAATTGTACTTTCCTCTCCCTCCCATAAAGGGGGAAATTTTATCCACAGGCAAATATTCCAGCTTTGTCAAGCTAAATCACGATTTCTGAATCATGGCGTAGCACACACAACATATGTCCCTTGTTTTGGAGTGAAATGTCACTGTGCAGAACTTTGCACTTCACTTAACTGTCTTCAGCAGTAGCAGTAGATGGCAAGGTTTATTTTAGGTGAATGCTGAAAAATGAAGGAGAGGCCTCACAAGCTTAAGACTGCAAAAGAAGGCTTGGCACAATCCTCTCAGAAAGACCAGCTGTTCACAAAATATTTTATCCTTAGATGACTTATGAAAGTCTGTTTACCTATAGATGGATTTGTGGTGTCTCATATTTTGACAGATGATCAATAATGGATTTTGTAGTAATAAATGCAGACTGATTATTCCAGTGTCATCTGAGATGCCTTAGGGCATTTGAGACACCAACAGTACAAGCTGTGCCCCACAAGTCTTTCAGAAAACTCATGCCCTTCTGGAAGAACAGCTGAAGACCAGGTGAGAAATCCTAGGGATCTTTAATGATATAAGACTGTCTTTGGGCAAATTAACCATGCCCAGAGGTATAATTATTAATAGGATTGTGTATTTTTGCTACAGGAAGGTATTATATCTGCAGAGACATTCTTTTGAGTATAAAGAAGATGGTGCAACATCAACTTTAAATCCTTATCTGTTTAGTAATTCTGAATAGAGGTTGAAATCTGAAGATAATGACTCAAAAATCTATGTTGCAAATAGAAAACTTCATTTTATTTGGCTGTAGTGGAGGAGAAAATCCCAAATTTACAATGCAGCACATGCTGTTGTCTCTCTGGTTGGGTTCATCTCTGGATACATTAAGTCCCAATGTCCCTCAGCTTTTTAATTTTTCATCATACTGAGTTCAAGCAGATGCAAGTGAATGGCTGTGCAGGCTCTGGAGTGCTGCTCCTTCCAGGATGACATTTACTGGCATGGCAGGTCTCCAAGGCTGCTCCCTGAGTAACATGGAGAACAGGTGCTGTGTAACCTGAATTGGTTTAGCTGTAGTAAAAGCATTCATATCAAAGAGCAAACATTGCTGAAAGTCCACATTCTGGTTTACCTACTGCATAACTTGTTCAAAGACTGTATTGGGAAGCACTTGTTTGAGCACATCCCAGAATTAAAACCTGTGTACTGTGACAGTAATGACAGCCAGTCCTGCTGTATATATTACATCTGTGAGACTTTTTCTAGGTGGTCCTAAAGTGTTCATTTCTATGTATCTTCACCAGTGTATTTAACATTATAGAACATGTAACTGAACACAAGTGGAAAAGACAAAAAGTTCTCTAGAAATTTTTAAGGCTGGGTAAAATATCAGCAGGAGATGCTTTGGCAATTTAATCCTCATTTACCTCAGCGCTGATCCTCTGTTACAGCATTGAGGCAGCTGCTGTCCTATCTGGGACATGAAGTCTCTAGAGCAAGGTTATACTTTCTCCAGCTGTTTTTTTGTTTATCCACAGAAAAGGAATACAGATTTTTTTATATTAATAAGAACTAAACATAATTTCTAGGGTCAATGAAAAAATGTGTCAGCTTAGTAGACAGAGCACTAGGTGATCTTGTGGATACTTTGCAATCTATCTCTAGCTAGTCTTTGGATTACTGTTGTTTCAGCTCTTTAATCTTGTGTATAATGAAGACACAAAGTAATATATTTTGAGAACATTAATATATCAGAATGAGGTATTACAGACATAGTAGAATTTAAGAAACTTACATGTTATTATAAAAGAAACTAAATGAGAATACTATAGGCTATAAAACAAACTAAATAGGAATACTATAGGCTATCTTGAGGTTTTCAGACCCAAGTGGTTTTTTGTGACATTGCTTGTTTGGATGCCAGCTCTGCTCATCAGGAATTATTGTGCTCAGCAGTGTAGTTGGTAAGATGAGCAATGCATCTGAAGGAAGACCAGATGGCTAAATTTTGCCCTTTATTTCTTTCTGAAAGAATATGTGGCCTAAAAATAGATTAGGAACAGTGGCAGAGGTGTAAATAAATCCTTCTTTGGCATAAACTACTGCAGCAATCACAATTGTCCAGCCTTTTGTACTATTCTTTGCCCTTTGTCTGTGTTTCTGTCAAAGTAAAACGTGATGTATGGGGAAATGATCTTTGATTGTGCTAGTCAACTAACAAGGAAAGAGAAGAAAAACTGCTTTTTGTGGCATTAAAGGAGAAATTGAATATAGCCCTAAAAAACCCCCTGGATTTAAAGACTGCATTCAAGACAGTGTTCAAGGTCAGGTAGGATGGGGCTTTGAGCAATCTAAGATGGTGGAGGATATCCCTGTGGATGTCAGAGGAGGGACTAGGTGATCTTTGAAGGTCCCTTCTGACCCAAATCACTCTCTGATCCTGTGATTCAGGTGTAAATCATGTCTTGGGGCTGGAACTCATAATGTTCATTCTTTGTTGTGATGAAATTAATATCATAGTCAGTGGGACAAATCCTTTTGTGCACTCATGGGATGTAGATCCAGAGCAGTTGCATTGCTTTTCACAGAGGAAGAATAGCAGTACAATTTGGGGCAATCTGTTATTAGGATTTGGGACAGCCCTTGAAACACAGCCTATTGATCAACAAAGCTATTTCTGTACCACTTGCTTCATGCATTTGAAAAATTAAAATTAGGTTGAAAGAATCAATGCAATTTATTGTCTGTTTCCTAAGGATTGATGGTCAGGATTTAATTTGACAGTAATCTATTTTAGAATAAGATTTTACTGTAAGATTATTTCTACTGAGCCCCTTTACTATCATGATTACTTTAATTAAATACCAGAAAATCTCTTGGGAAAAAATGCTACATTGCAACTAAGCACTATTGTTATTGCTGCTATTGATTACATTGTGTCTTAGTTTTTAATAACTCATGGTGGATTAACAAAAATCCATACAAATCATAAAAGAGATGCTGGTTCTGCTATTGCATTTGCAGGAAACTTTTAGATAGAATAACACAACAGTGTGTGTATTATTACAGTTTAGTAGGTAATTCTTCTCCTTTTGGTCCTCACATTATATTTTACATTTTTTGCTTGCTTTCAGTATATTTATTATATAGGCAAAGTAGACCTAATTTGAAAGATCTTTATATTGTTTTATTTTTAAACCTTCGCTTTGGAAATTTTCAGGATTTAGCCAGTCTATGAGTTTTCAGGAGATTTTAGCAGAATTCAGTAACTCTTCACTTTCTGGCACACAATGAGCATCAGTTGAACTATCTGTATTTTTTCTGTTCTGAATAGTGATCACCAGTATATTACACATTCTTATATAAGTATTTCTTTTAGTTCTGTTGATAAAAAGTAGAAAATGAAAGACCAAAGCTGTTTCCATTGCAGTCTCTCCCTGTAAGTGCAACTGTAGGACTTCCCTGCAATCATGGTGATTTTTACAGTGATATAGAGAACTGATCACGTGAATCTCATAGAAATTCTATTTCTCCCAAAGACCTCTGAAGGATGATATGGTAAATGTCTTTTAAGAAATCATTCAGACTTGACTTCACTTTGTGCTTCAGAATCATGAATTGTGGACATTCCCCTGCCAAAATTGAGGTAAGGTGTCCACAGGCACAAAAAAAATCTTAGACTGTAAAATCCTAAAAGTTCAGTTCTTTCAGTACTGTTCCATGTCAAGCTTACATTAGGCCAATAGTGAGATAGAGTGAGCAAATAGAGTTGTTCAAATAACCTACCTACTTTGAAAACTTAGTTTGTCCAGTCAGTGGAGGTTTTTTATATGATATAGGCCCTTTTCTGATTCAATAACTTACAGTAAATTTTGCTTGGATTCCAGAGGCTCATGCAAACTATACCTATGATTCTGCAATCATATTAAGTCCTGACTCTTAAACTCAGGGGAAGCCCTACATCTTTTAATTGAATTCTGAGTGTAGACTGTTCTGGTACACAAATAATCTCTAACCAATCCGAAGCTAGAATTGTATCTCTCACTAGAAATGCTATCCTTTAATTTAAAGAGCCTAATTCTGTGCTTTCAGCTACTGCTTTCCTCTAATTGTTTGGGATCAAGTGCTCAAGGCCTCCCTTCTGTCTCGGTGCTTGACTGGTCTATTTGATGTCTGCTTACCTACTAGCCAGGGAGAGTCTGCAGCTCTCAAAGTGAACAATTCACTGTGGTTATACACAGTGCACAGAATCCTAGGGTGCCAGTGATGCTCAAAAATACCTCTGATTTGTATGGTGATGGCAAACTGGTGAAGACTAAAATATATTAAACATAATTATTGCAATAGTATTCATCTTTTAACTGTTTTAAGAAAAAAATCTTAGTACTTTTTTGTTTCTTTTAAGATTAATATACTAGCAGAAAGAGCTGTCACTGGAGACAATATGAACTCCCAAGGCTAGAAACAGTGTGTTGTCACTCAGATGCCTAACAAAAAATATATTGGAATACAGTTTGATAAATTGCAAGGTCTTCTGGGTCATTCTGAATTGCAATGTGTTGCAAATGTAGCCATCTCTGAGTTTTGGTATTTCATTTTTTTTCTTTTTTTCTTACTATGATATGAAATAGTTGCCTGAAAAAAAAAGTTGTGGGACTGTAAAATGATGTAGATTCTGAGTTTTGGAAGAAGGATTACAAACATATGAGTTTACTTACAATATGCCATCTATATCAAAATGTTTTTTTGGTTTTCAAATGAAAAAAGTATTCAATTCCTGGATTAAAAAGTTGTTTTCTGACCTTCACTTTAAATAATACTAGAATGAAATTCATCTTCACAGGGTCTATGGAGAAATATAGGCTAAACTATCTCCTAAGGACTCCAGTCTCTCTCCAGAGATTATAGAGGGATTCCCTGTGTCCAGTTAGGACTAGATATTTTTTTTGCAGATGGTTTAGTTAGCTTATTCCAGGTTAGTTTGACCCACAGCATATCTTTTAAAATCTATTCAGGTAGATTTTAAAGTTGCACAGAGAGAGAACCAGTGACATTCTTGACATGTTTTGTTGTTCCCATTTAATTCCATCATTTTACATTTTCTGTTTGTTTTACAGCTCAGCACCAGCTTCCAGTATTTTGACCTTGCACTCATATGTTAATTGAAGAGCCTCTGAGATCAAATGTATCTTCTCTGGAATGTCTTAGTTTGAAAAGACAGGTGTCTGCTAAGGAAGGCAGAAGCCTCACTTGAAATTGAAAATGTAAACCCCCCTCACTCTGAATTATTATAATTTTGAAATTAAGGGGTTCTCAGGCAAAGATATGGGAATATATCAAGGAATAACAGTTCTTTACTAGGAAAAATAAAAGTAAAAATAAAAATGTAGTAATGTGAAATAACACTGACAGAGAATATGACCTGACACCCTGTGGGTCAGGATGTTGGCAGCAGTCAGATTAAATGGCAGCTGCAGTCCTCCTGGAGTAGCAGGTGTGGTTCTGTTGGAGCAGTGATCTGGAAGAAGGGTGTAGTTTTCCTCTGAGGGTCCAGTGGTGGTGTAGATGGGCCTGGTCTTCCCCTGGGAATCCAATGGAGAAGAAAGTTTTCTGGGAATCTAGTGGGAAAAGGCTGCCTGTGGTGTTCCAAACCTTAGATTATATCCAGGTAGAAATATCCTCCCCCTGGGAGTATCTCACAATGTGATGATGTAATTATGTAATTTTATCAGTCATGCAGCAAGACTTAATGGCCCATTAACAGAAGATATCTCCCTGGAGGAAGGATTGGTTGTGGAAGAGATAAAGAAAACTGCCCCATCTGGTTTTAACAGGCGGCCCAATTAACAGAAGATAAATGGCAATAGAATGCACACTCCCAGCCACATCTTTCATTTGCAAACTGAGACAAGGAATGTAATCACAGATTCATCGCCTTGCCTTCTCCTTCTTCACAATCCTTCATGGTGTGTAGGGGAACCTGAGACTTCTTCATTGAAACCAAAGAGTTTTGCTTGCTGAAGCTCTAAAATATTTGGTATTTTACTACTTCAGAGGACTCCTTTGTTTTAATGTCCTGCATATATCACACCCTGAGGCACTCACAACAGAGGTCAGGGAGGGAGGGAGGGCCTCCAAAGTTTACACAGCTTTACCTCTGGTCCAGGTCAGGTGCAGACCCTTCAGACCCTTCAGAGTCCTCTCTTTACCTGGGCACATGCAGAGAAGAGTCTGTTACAGGTCCCTGGTATGTGAGAACAGGGGTATTTGGTGCTCATTAGTTCATATAAGTGGGGTTCAAACTTCTATTTTAGGAATCCTGAAGACTTAAACTCTGTGTGTTTCTGTATGTATGCAATTCCTCTGATAAATAATAACCTTCTCTAATAGTAATAAAGAGATCACGGGAACAATCTTTATGCATCCTCAGGGAGAACTCACTAAGAACAGAAAATTTTTTTTCAAGCTAAGGGCTTCACCTTCAGGTGTAAACCTACAGTTTATAAGTTTTCTGTGATTCTAATGATTTTAAAACAGAGCTTGATCATACCATCATTTTTGTTTGCACTTTTTCTCATCACTTGCTATGTTTTTGTGCAAAAACCCCAAACCAAAACCAGCTGCAAACAAGTCTGTCAAGTTTACTTTTGGTTCCAGTGTCCTTGTTTGCTCCCACTGCCCATAAAAATAATGAAGGACTTTCTGTTGCTATACTGGCCCAGGTGTCATCAAAGTTTCATTATGTTTCCTTTCCTTGCCAAGTTTAAAGGAATTTCCTTGAACAGAAATCATCCTTGGTAAAAAATATTGCCAGACACACATGGAAAAACACACCCTGAATGTTTTGCATTAAACAACTTTTATTTGTACTTTCTGTCTGTATATTAATCTCTCTGTGTGTATGTAAACTTTCCATGAGTACACAAACTCTGGAGACACAGTGGTTCTTTGCTGTGCGTTTAGCTAACTGGGTGGACAGTGTGTACTCAAGTCCTGCATTAAAATGCAGCAAAACTCCTCCAATCCAAACAGAACTTGAATTAATGTCTTAACTTCTTGCTAGCTGAGGTATATTGATTATAACAAGCCAAGGCTTCATTAATTGATTTTTAGTGCTGGACAGAATAGCTTTAGTCATACCCTTAGTCAACAAGTAGTGTAGCTTCATGTCAATAGCCAATTAAAAATGCTTTTTGGCCTATGCTAGTTCTTGAACTGCCACCAGAAGGACTCTGGGAGATTATGAACTGGACTGACTAAAATACACCAAGATAAGTATACAAAATCAAGTGCCCAGAATTGTTGCCCCCAATGTTTACTTTACTTTTACATGCAGAGCATAAGACAATTAAAGTTTTGAATTATTAATTCTCTACTTGTGATTTTTATAAATAGTGTGTACTCTCTCCGTCTTACTTTATATGGTGTTTAAATTCCCTGTGATGGAACTGGCTTGACTGTTATGTAGTGAGCCCTCAAATTCACCAGATTAATTTGAAAATATTAAAGATACAGCTCAATGTTCTTCATAAAACAACAAAAACATTCAAAAACTGTTTCTATTGCTTTGGAATCATAATGAGTATATTTTCAATAACGGTTACCATCTTCCCTTGTGTTTGGCTATAGATGACTTATTAAAAACATTTATTTGATAAGAAGGTGTTGGGGATTAAGTTTCTTTCCTTTTGTTCCTTTTTAGGAACAAAGAATTTTCTAGGAACTTAGGGAATTTTTTTCCCATAAGTTGCTAGGAAACAACTGGGTGCTTAAGGAAAACAAAAGTGGCCAAACTCAGAGGAGGAGGGCATCTGGTTGAACTCCTCTTATCTGGAAGTTTCTCTCCGAGGGGCAGAGACAGCACAGGAATTGGGCTGATGAAAGACAGGGCTGGGGCTGCTGCAGGCTCTCTCTCTGTCTGAGCTTTGGAGGAGGATGGTCAGAGGTGCTGCTTGGAGAAGGGAATTCACTGCTGCTGCCAGAGCCCAGCCCAGAGCTGTTTCTTTTGTTGTGGGGTGAGCCCCTGCTTGTAAGGGCAGCCACTGAACTGGGACTTTACTAACACTCAGCTCACTGAAAGAGGGACCTACTACCGTGTGTTTGGGTGCCCAGGATCTTGAGCTGCTGGTGGAGAGAGGGCTGGGACTGGGTTTGTGTTGTTTGGTGTTGGTGCCGTAGCTGTCGTTGTTTGTTTGCTTTGTCATACCTACTAGTAAAGAACCTATATTCCTATTCTCATATCTTTGCCTAAGAGCTATATAATTTCAAAATTATAATAATTCAGAGGGAAAGGGTTTACATTTTCCATTCCAAGGGAGGCTCCTGCCTCCCTTAGCAGACACTTGTCTTTCTAACCAGAATAACACACAAATCAATAACAACCAACAAACTTCATGCAAAATGCTTCAGAAACTAATCACCCCAGTACCTGTACCACTAGCAATGAAGGCTAATATCACAGGGTACATGAAGGACAAGTATATCAACAATTTTTTAAAAGATGAGGAAAAGTGTTCCAGGGAAGAATCTATAGCAAATTGCTAAATGGTGCACTTACAGGCTCTCAGGGGGAAGACTAATGCTAAGCAGCAAGCACTATGGATGTCAAGAACAAAACTTATCAAACTAATCCTTTGTGCTTCTCAATTGGACTTGAGCCAGCACTATTATGATTTTCAAGACAAATCAGCAACAAAGGCTAATTTTAGCTCTTAGTTAATTAGTTAGTCTTGTGCGTTATATCTGACGGAAAATTACTGCAGTCTGTTTGACATTGTTGAGGCCAAGCTCTTCACTTAAAAATCACAATGGCTTTTATCTACTATACTTTGAAAGTGTCTGAGGGGAATAAATGGAAAAGAACTCAGAGAAAATTAATGAAAACATAAGATGTGAAGCCCTGTAAAAACAAGACTTAGCCTAGAAATAAAACTATGGAGTGAATGGGATCTCTTATATAAGTAAAGGCTTGTTTATAGAATGGATGGCATCAATATTTCCATGTGCTGGTTGAGGAAGACATAAATGAAATTTCCCCTAGGCAGTTTAGATGTTTATTTTAGATATTAATTATTGAATATTAGAACTTTGAAGTACTGGAATTAGAATCCCAAAATATGAAGCTTTAAATAAAAGCTGAGACAAGAATCTATCCGGGCCAATATCTGAGCCAGTATCTTAGGAACGCAACCACCTTACAGTGCTCTAGAAGAAGGGCTGATGTCTGACTCCCAGCTGCATCAAGCAATGAAATCTACCCTTCTTTGAAGTAAGAGCTTCTCTAGTAAATCTGTCTTGGGGAGAATTTGTAAATAAAACACAAAGGGATTCTGAGAGTGAAAAAACAATTTAATAGGAGAGGCAGCACATTGGTGTGGAACTCTTCCCAGAGCAACACAAGCATGGCCTTCCAAGCCTGCATTTTCATACTCATTATGCAGTCAGGAAAGGATTGGCTATTTACCTAACACTGATAGATAAAACATGGAACCTATTTCCAGTTTGATCATTTTTTTGAGAAATAGACATTAATTATGAATATTTTGTAATGATTACATTATTAATAACTTTTTATGGCATGTCATTACTATATCTAGAATTAGTCCTAGGTGTGTTGGTAAAGAAGTTAATTCTCTCTCCATAACTGAAATTTGAAGAAAGCAAATTTGAAGAAAGTTATGAATAGTTCAGAATATGAGTCTATGAAGAACTGCCATAACTGGTAGAATTATATCAACATATGTATTCAGACAAGGTACTGTACAATAGTTGACAAAAATCTTCTTTCTGAATGCTGCTTAAAAGTTAGGTTTCTGAAAGTTGTCTGAACCATGTCTTGTACACTCATTGCAGCCAGCTATCTAGGGAACTGTGCATAGAAAGCAAAAATGAGGAAACACTGCTGTTTCTAAGAACAGGTTTGACAGCTTATTTTGTCTTGTAAATTTTGCCTCTGATTCCAGTGACTAGAAAAAAATGTGGCAATGCACAGCTTGCAGGTTTGGGGTCATTCATTGTCTGGTTTTTAAATGGAAATCTACAATTCAAAATTTAAATATATTCACCTTTCCAGTCTCTGCAGCAACTGAGTAGGAAATTGTATGCACAGGCTACCTGTAAAATGGCCAAATTGCCATTAAAATAAGAGACCATTCAAATGGATTTGTTCGGATGGAAGAATAGCTATTTCAAAAGTCTTTAAATGGGAAGGCAGCTAGCTAGTCCACACTATAT
The DNA here is from genome assembly GCF_047830755.1 of Zonotrichia albicollis. Taxonomy (NCBI): domain Eukaryota; kingdom Metazoa; phylum Chordata; class Aves; order Passeriformes; family Passerellidae; genus Zonotrichia; species Zonotrichia albicollis. The sequence goes on from NC_133819.1 coordinate 136,902,263, forward strand.
TTTGTCTGACCATTCCCAACCAGCAGTTGTTTCCTGATGGAGTTCTTCATTTGCAATTGATGCACTGCAATTCACTATCACAGCAATGAAAACATCCTACATAGTGATCCCACTCACAGACTTCTTAGTTCCTGCCTTGCCATCACCCACATGTCAGAGAAACACATTGGCTGGACTTGTTGGGCAGAATTCACTACACTGATCTTGGATTTCCGCTTGAATTATTCTGATGTCTGCTCATTTTGATGTGTGCAGCAGCATGAACTCACTGAGGCACAAAATGTCCCTTCCAGTTCCTTCCCTGTCCTTACAAACTAAACCTAGCCTATTTAATCCCATACCTCCTGGGGCAATTGTTACTTTGGTGGTCTTTGGGGTGAAAAATGACATGGTTAAGAATTAAACAAGAAAAAGTTCATAGCCTGTTTCACATGTGATTTAAAATAATTGCATACAAAAACAAAGCAAAAGCTTAATTTCTTTCCAGCAGAGCTTATGCCTGTTTAATGCTATTTATCAATGTGCAGCCAAAAAAAAACGGTGACAAAACACCATATTGTGAGGTCTGGTAACTTTGACAGAAATTTGATTATGGATTTATTCCTGATCTAGATTAACTTTGTATTGGCAGGTGGTTTGCTAATTCACAAGTTGAATATTAATGAATGTCGAAGTAGTGCTGCAGAGCTCATGGCTACCTGCCACCTGCTTTATTGGTCAGCCTATGAAATGTAGAGGTCAGCCTGATTAGATTACTGGTTAATTGAAGTTGATGACTGGAAGAATCAGCTCATTAACCATTATGGGTAGTGTTAAGCGTGCATTCCAGTGACATAATTAAGCTAAGTACTAAGGAGTTTAGTAATGGGAGCAATGGGAGATTGCTCGTTAAATAATAACTGTGTTTACTCTTAAGCTTCTTGCCAGTTCATTTTTTTTCATCCATGTCATTAACAGGTGTGCTATGATGGTGTGTTCTTTTTTAAAGACAAAATAGAAATTATTGATAGTATATGAAAATATACTGTGGAAAGCAGAGTTACAGAGCACCATTATCCAATGGCCAATAAAAGGTTTGTTATATCTAGACATCACCTTCTTAAATTAATTCAGTTGACATTTGTTGAAATCAGTTGTGTTCCAAGCAAAGCAATGTTTATGTCTCTAAAATATTTTTAGTACAAATATACTTAAATAGATTGCAGGAGTCTACTTAGTACTAATTGTCTTATGAATATTTATTTTTAAAAAAATGTCAGTTGTACACATGGAAAAAAAACAATTAAGATCCCCAAATATGTGTTGAAATGCAGTTAGCAGATCATAAGAGCCATTTTAAAGAACATATTGTGGCATATGACAGTGAGCTGTTTATGTGAGATATATATGCTTGAAAGAAAAATACTTACTAGTCTAAGAAGAATGGTTTTCCTATCCTCTTCCTTAAAATAAAGCGTTCTTCCTTGTTTATGACCTTGCTGCTTTTACTTTCATCCAGGTTGCTTGCCCCTGCCACAGCAATGCAATAGCATTGCATTAAGGGGGACGCCTGAGTCCTGTCTAAACACCTGGCCAGGTGTTTATGTATATACTGCATATATCCTGATAAAATTGGAACACTTATAATCATTCCTCTATGACTTTGTCCCAGAGGATACTTTCTGGAATGGAAATATCCCATGAAGACAAAGGGATGGAAAGATGTCAGCTATGAGTCCTCATTCCTGCCCCAACATTTGCATCTTGCTCTGGGCTCAGCTATTCACCAGGCTCACAACTGCTGTCACCCACCAGCCACCTCCACCACCAGAGACTGTGCTCAGCCTCTCAAATAATCAACCTTCCTCTGGGCTGTTTTAAAGTAAATGACATTTTTTGTGAAGGCAGAAAACCTGAGAGGAATCCTGAGTGGATTTCACTTCTGGGTGAAGTTCTTCTAGGAATGAAAGAGATGCAGCTTCTTGGATGAGGATAAACTGTGCTGGCTATGACTCAGAGCAGCCTTCCTGCAGCTCTTGTGGCCAGAGCTGACACACATCTGCCAGCTCTCATTCTAACTTTTCAGGGTCCATGAATAAAAGCTTTGGGTACCAAACAATAGGAAGAAAGAATTTAGAAAAAGTAGGACAAGAGACGTACGACAAACATGAGGGTGGTAACTGCACACAAACACTTAGAACAGTGTTTACACTGCTCTTGTCACAAGAAGGCTGCTCAGAATTACAAGGCTGACCTACTTTAGGGTTTGACATTCTTGCTAAATGCTAGAGGGCAGGTACGTTTTAAAGCAAGATACTTCTCTTCTGCCAAGGTACATCTAAAACACACTGGCTGCCAGTACTAACATTTCCTTTAAAAAGATATTTGAAGGGCAGCTTAAACGGACTGTTAGAACAAAAAACATGAAGAAAAATGTGTGTAAGGTTGAGCGACAGGAATTGTATACCCACTGTATAGAATTAATCTGAAAATTTGTGAAGTTTATTAGCATAGCTTTTGTGTACCATCAGCTTTCTTCATCTAGAGTAACTGAAATTTGGTAAATGAAAAGGAACTTAAGGTTTTTGTCAGATGTTTGTCTTTAGAAGCTACAGGTTTCCAACTAGATCTATTAAAGTCAAGATCACTAGAAGAAAGGAAATTCATTTAGGCCATATTAATTTTTCTTTGAACTTACATTAATTTTTTCAATAAAATTATTAGAATATTAAAATTTTAAAATACAATATGTTTTCCCTTACCTATACTGTTCCTAATTGGTCAGTACATATTATATTATATTATATTATATTATATTATATTATATTATATTATATTATATTATATTATATTATATTATATTATATTATATTATATTATATTATATTATATTATATTATATTAGCTTATATTTATAAGAAGCAACTGTGTACTGTGAATTGTATGTATTTATGCGTTTCATTTTTGAATAATAATGTATGCAGGAATAGCTGTGGGAAAACACAGATCAAGCAATATTGACCCAGTCATTGTTATGCAATTTCTCACTTTGTCAACTTTTGACTAGAGAGGGAGCTGAAATAGCACATAAGACTAAACAGGATAAATTTCAGCTTTAACTCAGAATTCTCCTCCTGTTGGATCTCATCAATTTTTCTCCAAAAACACTGTAAAACTTTGCATTGATTTCTCTGAGAGCTAAATCAGACATTCTCAGACCCTTCAGTTTAATCCTCTGAGACAAATTATTTGTCCTGCTGGATATCTGTAGTCTCATGGAACTTATGAGTTTAACAGATGTAGCTAGAGGATAAGGTTTACTCAATGTTATTTTCTTGCTAAAGTTTTTTAGGGTTGCAATATCCATTGTCCTTGTGTGAAGGGAAAGAGGGAAAAATCATAAAAGGGAGAGGTTATAGTTCACTTTTGTTATGAAGTAAACAAGAGAAAGGCACAACATTTCAGATTTAAGGCTCATATTTTGACCTTGAGCACTCAAACATTTTATCCTACCCTGTACTTTTTTTAATTAATCAAGCAGGGGTTTATTTGTTTCACACTTCTGACCTTAATTTAAGTGTAAATATTTTGTTCATAATTTTGATGTCTGAATTAGTAAATCTGCCTTTACAATATGTTCCCAGCATGTAACTTTATACCCAGACACAGCTGACATTCACCCTGGTAAGTAAAGCCTCTTCTGACATCTGATGAACTGTGTCATGCTGCCCATATGTTCCTTTTACCTCTAAGGAGGTCATCCTGCTTTATGTGAAATTTAAAGGGTCCATTAGAAATTGAATTTGTGTACTTTTAACCGACAGATGTCAGGTTACATGAAGAAAAACTCCTTTTATAAAATAAATTTATATACTGCATCACCATTTGTATGCTTTGAAATGTTCAGTGTATTTTCCCCAACTTATCCCCTTTTTAACCTTTACTTTTCTCTGCAATGGCCTAAAAAATCCTTTTACTCTTTTCAAAGATACTCACCAGTTGCTAAATAACTACAAGTCTTCTATTTTAGGCTATTATTATGAGCTGTCCCTTCCATGACCAGTAAAAGGAAATGGTGAAAATTAATTTTCAATAAGATTTGAATATTTATATTGTATTTTTCATGATGACTTGTGCTCATCATAGAGGAAAGCACACAAGCTGAAGTCAATGCAGAAAGCTGATCTGACTAAATGGTGTGAGATCTGTTTCTGTCACAGCAGATTATTGCAGACTGGAAAACTAAAATCCATTTCAGAACTCTGTAGACTTCCCATTATCTCTGTAATTCCTGCTGATGTTAATCAAAACTATTGTCCTATTTGCAAACTACTTAATACCATTTCTGTTACCATTCATTTTATCTAGCCCTTGCCATCTGTTTCGTTTTAAAGTTGTCTCATAGCCAAAGCAATGCCTCAAATGTTATTTGCATAGTGTTCATTTTGATCAGAACACAAACATATAATAATATTTTAAGACATTTTAATATATTAAAATGTAATTAATTTCTGTGAAGCTACATCAGAGTTTTTAAGTGCTTTTTGGTGTTGGAAAGACAGAAAAGTATTTTCCTAAAGCAAAAGGCTTTAACTCCATGGGTGTTCCACTTGAACATTTTCATCTCAAAGGCCAGTTCCTGACACTGACTTTGGATGTCAGGAGTATAGTGTAAGTATATTTATCTGCCTGTGGAGAAATTTATAAAGGCAAAGATTGAATCTTAGAAAGAAAAACTGATAAATACTATTTTCAGCACTACTGGGATCAATGGGACCAAGCTGCCCCATTGGCTAATGCTAAGGAGCTATATCCACTTTTTGTTTTCATTATTATGCTGTTACAGTTATGCCTTTGAGTGGAAGCCTCTAGACATTTAGTTCAAATTACTGCTAAAGGAACTCAGCCAACACTTCTTTCTCTTCCTGCTTTCCAAACTGTTAGTTTAACAGAGAAGCCACATAAAGATGATCAGAGCACACAGTGACGAAAGGTAAAAAGTGTGGAGATGCAGAAAATATGAGCAGTTCTATCACAAAGAATGTGAGTGTAACATTTAATTCAACCTTTTCCACAAAGACCTCAGCCACAGAGGAAGGAGATAATACAAAAATGCTTTGGCAGTAGAGGCATTAGAATGACTGTTTGGAAGGCCCTTCAGTAGAAGTAATCACAATAAAAGGCCTTGTTGTTTAATAATTTGTCTTTGAGTCAATGCTGGTGTTGTTAAAGAAAGTAAGACCAGATCTCAGTGATGGAGCAGTTAGTTAAATAAACATCATTAGACTGCTCTGGGACAGCTGGCTCTCAAAAAAGTTCTGGCTCTGCCTAGTGTCCCTCTTCACTAGTATTTATAAAATACAAAATTATTCTATTGTTTGACTGAGCTCATTAAAGATGTCAAAAATTTCAATGCTACACAAATAAAGTGTCCAAAACACAGCTTTGTGAAAATTCCAAGGGAAATAAAAACAAATTAATAAAAAATGGGGGGGGGGGGAAGAAATTACAGTTCTGAGAAGCCTGTTGTATTTTAAGAAATGAAGCCTTACTCTTTGCCTGACACAGAACCATACATGCTCATCAGTTAGCTAACTACAAGCAACAAAACATGCAGTCATTCCATGCCACAGATTTAAATCATAAGGCATAATTATGTTTTACCTGCTGTAGAAATGTGCTTGGAAAAACAATGTGGTCTGTGTTCCTCTGTGTTGCTAGATCTGCTTTTTTGGGATTTTGCTTTATATTTAAGTGCTGGCTCCTCTAACTTGGAGCCAGCCAGCAACAGGCTTGCCCTTCCCTCCCACATATGCAACACTGAAAATTGTGTAAATTTGTCCTCTTCCTCTTGAAAATGTAATCATCAGGGCCCAAACCCTTGCCACTGTGGGCCAATGCATAGCCAAGTACCTAAGCAGCTCACAAAAAAAAAAAATGTTAAAAGTCCCATTGTTTGGTTCTAGTTTCAAAGGCTGATGTAGTATCTGGAAGCATCCCTTACTGAATCCCAGGTGGCAGAGTTTATAAGTCATGTTTCACAAAAGCTTTTGTTCCTGTAAACTGAGTTCTGCCAACAGGCCTATACAGCCTCTCTCTCGCATGTACTGACCTTTGTCTTGACAAACCACTGCACCTCCCACCCATTTCTCATCATTCCAAAACAAACACTGTGGGACTTGAGGATCTTAAAGGTCTCTTCCAACCTTGATGATTCTAAACCTTACAGCTGAACTGGCTCCTGCTCCCAACAGAGAATACACTGAATGACCTCTCCTTCCCAGCTATTCTAGGTAGTGGCTTATTGAGCTTCCTTCTTTAGACTGTCTGAAGAATGAGGAAAGAGACAATGTTGCTTTTGATGGCAGCTTACCAGACAAATTAAAAATAAGTAAAGCTGGGCAGGCTTGCTAATGGTTGTGATTTCAAAGATATTTTGCATGCCCTGAGACTCAGTAGAGAACATCTTTGTCTGTAAAGTGCTCATGATGTGCATGACCCTCATCCTGATGTGCATAACCTTCAACCTGGAGCCCATGACTCTCACCATTTTAAGACCTCTGTTGTCTGGACTTGAGAAGACACTGTGGGGAGTAATTTTCCACTGCCACTTAAACATTTCCACGCTGCTGAAAGGGACTAAGTTATCGTTTGTATTCTTCCATTTCCCTAATAGAAAAAAAAATAAAGATATCACAGCTAGTCAGCAAAAGTAAATTGGAGGACTATAATTGGGAGGAGGATGTGTTGCCATCAGAATATAACAGACAATACATTCCTGTTGAATGCTGAACCTTGGAAAACGAACTGCAGAAAAGAGTTTGCAAATATGTTGGGCTCTGAATGCTGCAAGGTTAGTGTTAGTGTCAGCTTTTGTGCCCTGGCCACCTTCCAGTCTGGATAATTATATGCAGCTTATTCAAACAAGCCTACAGTTTCACTTGCACATGGCATTCCTGTCTTCCTGTCCTGAAATGCAGTACAGAGCTGCTGTGAGTTCATTTATAATAGAAAACTTCAAGGGTAGGCAATCCTCCATTCTGTCACATTGTTTGCAAATTTTCTTAGGGCAATGTAGGTGTCTATAAAATGAACAGCCAGGCACAGTTAGACCCTGGCATTAGTGAACTATTTCAGTGCCAGTGACTGTAAGCAAGGTTATTTCCATTCTTTATACTCTTTAGAAAGTCACTAATTTTGCTTGCTTTGTTCTGAATTCTCATTTGTAATCCTGTTTAGGGGTAAACCAATAATAATCCTGTTCACATGTCTGTGGGATTTTGTGCTGTAGCTTTAGGAGTTTTGAATGTCCTCTGATATGTAGAGAACTAGAGAACAAGGCCTTCAGTAAGAGACTAAAGCAGGGACACATTCCTGTTCACACAACCAGAAGGAAGCAAAACTCCTATTTTTAGTTAAAAGGTAACGCAATGTTTCACAATAAAGATTAATTTATTTTTTAAGTGGAAAAGCAGCTACAGTTTGCACCTCGTAATTATGTCGACAGACCCCATTTTTGGAGCCTGAAAAACCATCTGAAACCTCTATCTGAAAGCAAGTCCAGGGTATTTATTGTTCCTTATTGTCCCCCACATTATTCAATGCTGAGCCTGATCTCAGAACTCCTGTGTACATAGAGAGGTATTCCTGCACTTGTGGATATTGTATTAGAAAAACCCTATAATCTCCTATGATTCCATCTCAGAGGTCACCTACAAGCCAAGCCTATCAAGAAAGCAGTTGATGTGTACAGAACTGCAGGTACAAGTCTGGCAAGTCCCGGTGTCTCTCCTTTTCTCACAGGAGAGCAAGTAAAGTTCTGTAAAGGTCTTCCATCTTTGTCAGCACCTGTGCACTGTTTTGGTTTGATATGCATGAGGAAGAAACAAAAAAAAAAAAATAAGAGGAGAATTTAGAAAGTAGACAGCAAATAGAGGAATGGCAGAAAGTAGGAAGCAAATAGCAAAATAGTGGTGGTTATAATTATTCTTGACACTACAAGTAGGAACAGGGACAGCATGGGCAGAGTGTGGCTGCAGAGAAGAGTGTTAAGGAAAAATCAAGCTCTTCTAAGATGTTAAGAAAGGGGACCACCTGTCTGCTAAGGTCACCCTTGCTGGCTGTGCTGAGTATGCCAGGGTCTATGCCAGGGAATTTTCTAACACTGGAGGGCAGGAAGGAAGTGCCCTGTATTGATACACACAGCGAATCCTGTAACTCCCCCCTCAATCTCTGTGAGTGGTAATCATGCCACTGCCCTCAGTGCTGGATTGTGGTTTTGATGATGACTGAACCTACATTTTCCCACTGGTCAGGGTGGACCCTCTATTTTTCCTTTCTTCTTGTGAGAGACAACTGCTGACTTTGAAAATTTAAAAAGGTTTATTAAACCTTAACAAAAATACAACAAAGGACTACATAAGGAAAAAGCTGCAGCACTGGGAACTGCCCCTTGTGCACAGCACGCAGCCAGTTCTTCTTCAAGATAGATACTCAGTCTTTCATACCCCTGGGGGTTGCATCAGCCAGCCGTGGCCCCTCCCAAAGTCTGTCAGTCAGCTCTTTGCCATTTATCAGTGGAAACTGCTTTCTTGTAACTTGATTGGAGGTCAGGTGTTGCCGTGCTGCACCCCCTAAGCACCAAACTTGTCCATTCCCAGCTGCCCCATGCAAGGGACGTGTGCACATCTTCTTTTACCTGTCCTAGACAACCCCAGCTGTCTGATGACAACAATACATGGGGGGAAAAGGGAACTATGGGGAGAACAGAGGACATCTAAACTATAATAACATAACTATACAACACTAAAGCTTTTCTTAATATTCACACAATAGTTATCTTTTAATTTGTTGAGCCAATTAATTGAGCCAATCATCTCATTATCCATCTATAACACTCTAGTGACTTCCACCAACAAGGATAACTCCCTTATCATGGACTGAAGGATTATCATGAAAACCATCACATTTCTTGTTGTACAGAACTGCTGTGCCTCAAGTCTCTGTGATCAGTACCTTTCTGGCTGAAGTTCTGGCCTCTCTGGAGCCTAGGGCAATGAACAAAAATATGCACATAAATCATGGCAACTGGAAAATCAACATTAACATCCTGGCTTGTATTTCGAATGTGCAGGGTGCCCCAAGGGGCAGTGGTACCAGGCAGCCTCTGTATAGATTTCCATCTTCAATTTCTGAGACACTGGATACTTGTGGAGGTACAAAATGTTCTGTAATCTCATTTCCTCTTTTCCACAAGGCAAAGACTAAAATCTCTTTGGATCTCTTAAAATAATTTAATCACTTGGTGATAAAATGTGGTTTTCTTCCTTTGTTTCATAAGGCATTTAACTTATTAATGGAATTGGGGGTAAATGTCTGTATCAATATAGTCGCATTGCACCATTTCTGCTAAAATTCACTTCTGCTACAGTTTACTTATGTGTTTATCAAAGTACAAACAAAGTAGCTCCTCTGGAGAAAAACTTTGAGTTGTAGAAACAATTTGTTGTACTGCTTATTCTCTGCCAACATAGTGGAGGGAAGCCTATGGAGGAAAGCCTAGTGGAGGGAAGTTTTGTTTTGTGTTCTTCAAGCTCTGGGCATAAACAAAAGTTAGCATCACTGACAGGCAATCAAGAAGACAACACAGTTTATCTGGCTATGTGATAAACTCAGAGTTTTGTTCTACTTCTTCCTAACAGTCTGGTCCTACAGGCTCCAAAACAAATCAACCAAAAATTACATCTGAAAATTCAGCATCTGGCCTCCAAAGAGAAGTTATATGTGACCCTGGAGCAGGATCAGCATTTGGTGTGACTAGAGCTTTGGTTGTTTTCTTTTATTCTGGAAATTGTAAGCAAAATGAAGAGACAGGAATTCAAGTTCTAGATACGATCAGTAAAATACATTCTTTCAAAGCACTTGCCTATTTTTCCATGTCAGTCTGGACTCAGATCTAGTCTGAATAGGCAGGCATAAAAGCCTGCATTTCAAGGCAATTTTCATTATAATGAACAGGATTAGCAGAGATTCACAGCTACTGTCTCTAGTTTGTAGAGAACTGTGGCAATCAATATTCAAAATCCACCTATTGCAGCTGAAAAAGACACTTCTGAATCTGGAGCATTGCAGGTTACCTGGCTTATTGTACACCTTCCCATGAAATGTGGCAGAAAATAGACTGTTTGAAAATAGAGGAGTCCCCTAAGTCTTTCCATGAGACAGCTCTTTGCTCCTTTCTTGCTGACACAAGCACAAGCTCACTGCAAATTGCTTTTGAACTACTTTATCAATGGGTTTTGTGAATGGAAGTTAGAGGGATATAAAGCTATCACTTGGCTTTGTACCACTGGGTTAGATTGATGCTTTTAAAAAACTTGTGTGGCTCTCAGTAAAAAGCAGGATCTCTGTACCATTAAAAATAACCAAGAAAAACACGAAGAGGATTTTTCCAGTAGATACTAGGAGAAAAAACTCAGTTGTTTGGCTTTTCTTTCATCAGCATGGCAATAAAAGGTATTTAAAGGCCAGGATTCAGTGCTGTCCTCTTCCCTGGACCTGTTTAACGTTGATGGTAAATGCTTTATGAAGTTATGTAACACAGAAAAAGATGTATTTATTTTAATATTTCTATATATATTCTTCCCTTCCTCTTAATCTGCTGCAGCTAATCCTCCCGTCTTCAGTTGATCAAAGCCCTTAAAAAGGAGACTAATTATTTAAAGGTAACTTATTCTCTGTGACACTTTTTATCACTGCCTGTGATTCATGGATATTATGTCGGAGCACTGAAGCTACAGCGTGTCAAGCAACACATGCTCTGGATACACACATCATCTTCTCACTCAAATTAAACTTCAGCAAAGTAGGAATTGTTTACTTCATTGCTTTAGATTTGAGTAATAACCTAACCCTCCTGACCTGCAAAAGTATGAAATCAGTGTATGGGCCACATGTCTAACACAGCCCCACAGAAGTGGACAAATGTCAGACAAGCTGGTGTTCTCCCTCAGTCAGGCTGACCTGTGATGGTACCATGACTGACCCATCCTGCCTCCCAGAACAAAATGTGTCTCTGCTGAAAACATGTCCTGAGACCTGTAAAGAAGGGTGACTGTAGATTATTTACCAGAAAAAAATGGTGAAATCATGGTCTGAGGAAGAAACTACAATCACAAGTCTCTACAAACTGCAGTTTTAAATATTTTAAAATTGCAAAATAAAGCCTTACTGCTTAAAGACACAGGACAAATGTATTTTACAACATTTTGTGAATTTTTTTTGTTGGCAATGGTGCCATATACAGCAGCCAAGCCAATGCATGCATGTGAGTGATTTTCTGTTTATCTGAGGCACACATTTACCAGGGGAGGATTCCTCTTCGCTTAGTCATTGTGATCATGAAGTTTACATTTCTCAGGCTCAAATTTACACACATCCAGAAGTTGTGCAATGACAGGTGCCTACAGTAACCTCCTTGCCACCATGCCATGGTGGAGCTGTCTGCCCCAGATAGACCTGGGAATGGAGACTGTTCCAGGTCTCTTTCATCCATCCCACCCAGGTTCCTCATCCCTTTCATTGTCCTATCAGACTCTGCTGAATTGCACAGAATTGATTTTGAACTGCTTCTACATGTACAGACTTGGATTTAATTATTAAACACATGGGTGTGACAGACCCTAAGAGTGAATATCCCATTGTAATTTCTTATGGAAGAAGCCAAAACACTGTGGCTAGGCAGATGCCAGCTTTCTGGCTGCAGTGGTAAAAGGTTAATCATTACAATTATCTCTGGAAATTTTCTGGAAGTCCAGATAGTAAGGCCCAAATTGAAATCCCAATCCCAGGACTTTCAGATTCTCTGAAGCACATTTCAGTTTTCACCCATATCTGCAATGTCTTCAGCTCTTGAAATAGAAGCGAACTCAAATACTGTTACCCTGCTCCTGTGTTTAGGAGAGGTATTACTGCACTGAGAAAATCCATATATTGTAATGTTTAAAATCATATTCATGGTCTGGTTTTGGAATACACTACATGTTTTCATTATTTTTAACTTCTGATAGCATTTCTGAGAAGAGTGAAAGAAATGCAAATATATTCCCCTCTTTCTGGCTTGTTTATGGGAGTGCCCTGTGGATAGAAGCAGAAGTTGATCTGAGCCAACAACACAGATGAGGCAAGCCAAACCCTCACCACTTGATAGCTTTTTAGCCAGACATATCTTTTCTAAGCAGGCATTGGTCTTTATTCATGAGGAATTTTAAGCATGCCAGTCCTGTAATTTTGCTCAAAAATCTGTTGGCAGAACAAAGGACAAGAAAGAACTGCAAACAGGGGTGTGGGACTAAAGATCTAGTTATAGAAATATAGAGACCAGAAGATAAAATTAGCTTTAATTATGGAGACATCTTGAGAAGTAGATATGTTTGCTTAGATTTCTGTTTCATTTGTTGCTGGTTTTTTTTTTTTTTTATCTATAATGTGGTGTATTTTGAATTCATGTTTATTCCCGTTTTTAGGTAAATCCCTAAAAGAGGATTTACCTCCTTAAGAGACAGTTTTGATACTGATGCTTCTCATTACACATTACTGATGTCTCTCATTAAAGTTGAATAAAGCTTTTTGTCTAAGGTGATGCAGAAGAGAAATCCTCTTGAAGTTCCAGTAAAGTAAAAGTTCCAGAGTAACGTAATTCTCCTTTATGCCTATACATGGCCTGCATTATATTAAAAATAAACTTTTCTTCGCTATGCACCCCCAAGTATTTCTGTAGCTCTTGTCAGGCCATAGATTTTTGCCTAATAATTGCAAAATTGTTGGAGGGTTTTGCATAAGTGGTTTATAACATAATACTATCAATATAATAAAATAATTACTGCAACATTTCATAACTGCAACAGATTTTTATTAAAGAGTAAATTTGTATTTCAGTCATTCTAGGGCAACAACATTTAAATCAAATAATGCAACGGAAAAAGGGGTAGCAAAATCCACACAGATCTAATTGGGCTAAGGAAACTAATCCAGCTGAGGATGTTAAACTAAAAAATGCAGCTCTTACCCAGGGCAATTCCCCAAAGGTTAAACTCTTAATATACAGATTTACCATTCTCACCATATTTACAGCAATTTACCCTGTGTTTCATTGATCTAGTGCCTTTGCCTTTTAATAAACCTCCCCAAAGATTGCACAGAAGTGTAGGAGGTGAGGAGACTGGGATATATCAGCACAGGTCAGTAAATGAGCTGGATAACAAATGCAAAAGAATTTCACTTAGTGCTTTAAAGTAATAAATAGTTTAATTAATGTCAGTACTTGGATCTCAAATGCACTGTACTTAATTGTTCTCTAAGTGAGAAGCAGAGGAGACTTCAAACACACATCCAAGTCTCATATATATGAAGATATGACTTTAATCTGCATGAGCACTGACTGACTGAAATTCTTGATGGACACAATGTCATACCTAACTGTGTATCAGCAGGTAAAATCATATTAAATGTACTCACTGTCTGGCAGCCACACACTTTAGGCATATATTGCATATGCTTAACCTTGAAATAGAGTATCAGTTACAGCTATTTGTTTCCTAGAAAAACTAAGCTGTGCCCAGCCTTAAACTAGATACATATATACTCCACCCTCAGTCCCACCCCCCCTCCATAAAAAAAAACCAAAAAACAGCTCCCAAAAAACCCTCAAACCAAAACAACAAAAAAAGCTCAAAAAGAAAACCCACCCAAATACTCAACGTTGTTTTAAACCTCATGCCTGGTGTCCATTCAGGTACTTCGCTAGAAACTGAAGGCAGCTGGCTCAGGCTTCCTGGTCAGAACTGGACACCCTTGTTATGACATGACCACTTTGAAGGTGATGGCCAAACTCTAGTATCTCTTCTTCTTATTTAAAGACAAAATACAATTGGGTGGAGTCCTTTTGAAATGATTGGTATTTTTGCTTTTGACCTAGTTGATGTTAGTATTTCCCATGGGCTCTCATAGTATCAGTGGGAAGCAAGATCTGGAAGTATTGTTTGGGTCTTTGCCATGCACATCTAAATGGATGGACAGTCTGCTTCTGACACTTGCCACACAGGATCGCAGGAAAACCCAGGTATGAAGGGAGGTCAGGAGATTTCCAGCTCCTGTTTAGGCAGGAGCAGCTCTGAGCTCAGACCGGGCTGCTCAAGTCTGTGTCCTTACAGGATTTGGAAACTTTCAAGGATCGAACTAGAACAACCTCCCAGGGCAACCCACAGCCCTGCTCAGCTGTACAAGTACAAAAGGGTCTCCTTATCCCCAGCCAGAATCTCTCTTCTTTCAACTTCTACCCGTAGTTTCATCTCCTCCCACCACACACTGCTGTGAACAGCCTGACTCCAACTCCTTGGAACCTTCCTTTCAAGTGTTGAGGGCTGCTGGTGTTGGTGAGCTCACATCCAAACCATCTCTACTCCAAGCTGAAAAAGCCCAACTCCTGCAGGCTCTCCTCAAAAGGCAAGTGCTCCAGCAACAAATAGTTTGGGGATTATCTGCTCAACTTCCTTTCTAGTCTTAGAGTGCAACATAAGTAAAGGATTACATTTCTGTCTGATCCATGATGTTGATAAATTCACATTCAAAATCACCTCTTGAGTTTCAAACTTATCTTGACAAAAATATCTTAAATATATCAGGCTGACAGTCTACAGAGTGTTGTATCATAACAATCAATAACTATTCTTAAACAGTCAGCATTTTTCTGCATGATTCCTGCAAAATAGTAAATTCTATGAAAAATTCCATCTGATAGACTTTGTCTATGTAAATATGAAACAGTGCTTTATAAATAAAATGTATATGCTTTCTACTTTGAAGTCATAAACTTACTGCACTGGGAAATCTTGAAAGTTTTGCACTACTGTGACTGTAAATTAAAATATCAGCACAAGAAGCAACCTCTGCTTCTAACAAAAAGACTTTTCTGAACATACTTCTGTCTCAAGATCATGAAATACACCATTCTTGAACTAGTACCTACCACTGTGGGTACTGGTGCACAGTTTCAGTTTAATACACCTACAATTTCACAATCTGTAAGTGATACAGGCAGAATTATTCCATTTTAACAATGACAAAGATAAAAGGCATTATTTCATTGAATGTATGCCCAGAATAGCTGCAACTAAATCTCTGAGCAAAATGGATTCCGTTATAGAAAGGGATTCTTGAAGATTTTTTTTATTAAATAAACAGAATTGGGAACCAGCAAATCCTGTCCTATTCCATACCTGCAAAAGCAATTTTCTTTTGCTTCCTGTTGCTTCATTTGGATTATTCTCCCACAGAGGAACTCCAGTTCACAGTTTATAGCATGAATATGTAGTGGCAAACTAGTTAGATTTGATGAAGAAGTGTGAACGTTTTGTCATGATCTGCCCACTCACATTCAGCATTGTTTGAAGGTTTGTAAATCCTCTTTTGCTGGGAGTGCTCCCTATCTGTTCATTTCTTTATATGTTTACCCTGCAAGGCAGAAAGAACAATCTTAGGAATGGCAAAGTTAAAATGCATTGATTTTTTTTTTAACTTTTCAACTCTATTTCTCAGAATGACAAAGATATATGGGCAGCTAGAGATGGCTTTTTTTTTTTACCTGTCTATTTCAGTGTATTGCCACAGCTGATGTATGTCTGTGGTTTGGTTTTCATTCAGCAAAAGGACATACTGATAAGAACTAGGTTAAGAGATCAGGAGGCAAAACTCCCTGCATTGAGTATTAAAAGGGCAAGAGTAGTTGCTTCTTTTTTGACTGTTGTTTAATCCTGAATTGGGAGAATGTTAGGTGCTAGTTCTGCACCTTTTGCTCTTTTTGCTCTTGAAGCTGCTGGCAGATTTCTTGCTGGCTTTTAACTGTTGTTAATACCTTCAGATCCATCAATCAGCACAGATGGTGAGCTATGAAAGAAAAATCCCATATATTCAGGACTGAGTCACACTGGTGGAAATGGAAAACTGCTTCTGTCCATCCTGTTTTCTTAATCTCTAGATGCATATGATCAGTAGATACACCAATAGCCCTCAGTGCTAGCCACCTTTGTAAATTAACATCATCAGTGGTGCAGGACAGATGTCTGTGAATCAAGTATGAAATCCACAGAGTTCTCTGAAGACAGCAGACACCAGCTCTTCAGCTCTTTAGTATTTGCAGGCACAGGACAAAAATAGATGAGAGGACTGGGAGAGACAAAATTATGAGAGGACTGGGAGAGACTAGAAAGGGTCTGCTCTGGTCACAGATGACCAATTACATATTGAAGATCCTTTTAATGCCTATTCCTCTTAGACTACAAAATCATCTTAACTTTTTTGCATAAGCTTTTGACTTACAATACAAACCTCTGAAGTACCAGTTGTATTGGGAAGAGAGATCTCAGGCATGGCAAATAGGCCTAAAATATGAATGACTCATATGATACAAAGAGAAGTTTCACTTACTGTCCCCTGAAAGGAACATGGGGGAAAAAAGATCCTGGCATGTTGATTTATGGACTTTTTTAATACTAGACATGTGGAAAATCATCTTCAGTACATCACATCCCCACTACTATCTTCACAGATCCTAAAGAAATTATATTTTGGATGGTACTGCTTTTGTCTGCAGATTCTGTACCACTCACCTCCAGGACCAGAAGGTTTGAAACACATGTGATTCATTTAGGTCTTATATGTCCATACAATTATTTTACATCACTGAATTATTTGCAAGTCCTATAGGTTACTTGTAAAATGAATCTATGATTCCTCAGCCATGTGGATTACTAGGATGAAAGAAGTTGGAAAAATAAAATTTACAGTCTCTCAGAGAACTCCTTCTCTCCAGCACCTGCCGTGTCTTAGTTCTGATTCTCTTTTATTTTTTCCCTTTTTTTTTTCATTTGTTTGTTTTTTGTTTTGTACTCCAGTTTGGAAGCTTAAGGCTTATTTTCAAAAATAAATATTTTTTTTAAAGGTGAGTGGGTCTCCTAAGACATAGATAGATGTATCAAAAATCAGTAAATGTGATAGAACCCAGAAACCAACATGATACAGATTACATTTAGTATTATTTTTCCATGAGAAGTAGTGAAATTTACAATCAGTCATTATTCAGATAAATGCAAAAATATAAATGAAGAAATATTTAATTGTGCAGCAACTCTGCATTTTCCTTTTTGAAGGTTATGATTTTCTATTCCTCCATCATATGACATTGAGGTTGATCTTACTGCTCAGATTATTGAAAGGTTGTTTCAAAGTTTTCCATGAAAACAAGGTGGCCTGATATGTACACTCCTTTAACAAATTACCAATTTGAATGTAGTACTTTTAAAATCCTCAATACTACCAGCAGTTTATTTTCCAGTTCTCATATGCATTGCTCCTTTAACAGAAGAGTTCAACCTTTCTTATAGAGCTTTTAAAAATCCCAAAAAATACAGATGATACCTCTTAATTTGGAGATACTCTTTATTCACTTTAAAAACAATTAGATCAGAATTTCTGTCACTATCTGGGACAGATCATGTAGATATTTTTTCGGACAGGAGAGATGCACAAAATTTTAATAGATGTAATAGAAGCACTTTTTGGTAAGGTCATTAAGAAACATGACAGGTACATATGAATGCTGTTAAAAATCTCTGCCAAATTTTAATTGCTTAAGAAAAAAATGTTCAAGGCCATGGAAAAACAATATGAATTTGAATTCAGCTACTATTAAATTATCTTCTCATTTGTTGTATGTGTCTTCCATATAAGTAATTGTCCAGCCTGTAATCCCTAAAAAGCCATCTGTGTTGGGCTTTATCTTAGCCAACACTATGCTGACCCTCATAATCAAATCTTCATTTCCTCTCAGCTCTATTGTTTTAGCCTCACATTTGTTAATTAAATTAATTCATTTACTTAAGTTAAAAGTGTCTATTCCAGCCTCAGGCTGCTAGTGGTTTCCTTCAAATTAATACACTGCATAAAGCATTAAAATCACCAACCTTCCAGATATCACTTCACTGAAACTGGATTTGTTCCAAATTCAGAACTCCCTTGCTCACTTCTTTATTTCCTGGCAAACCCCTCCCAGGAAATGAAAATTTCCCTCCCAGGAAATTTCCTCAGTCATGAAATATGACAATTTCCTTTCCTCCTCTGCTAGGGCACTGTATCTAGTAGAAAAAGCTAAACCAACCTGAGGAAACACTGAATAGTTGACATTGCAAGGTCAAGAAGTAGCATTGTGCTATTACAAGTCTTTCCATCTCCACTCTGAGAACCAGCATTGTCTGGTTTTTTTTAAACTTTATAACTAAAATGTGACAGAAGCAACCTATCCTTTCTGACAGGTTTATAAACTTTCTTTGCTGGAGTAGAGCCACAGAGACACAACAGGGTTTTTAGCAGCAAACTAATATTTTATACTTAGCCATTTCAGCATCTAGCTCAAGCTTGACAGTTCATGGAGCTAATCTCCTCCCTCTTCAAATCTGCCCTTTTCAGCTGCATAGCTCCTCTCTAAAGTTGCTTCCCTAGCTCTAATAAGTAGATTTATTCTCACATTTTTCTGCCTTCAGAAAACTCTTAGCACCCAAATGGCTAAAAGCCTATATTCATGCCTCTCACAAATCAGCACTCTCCCTGGTCTACAACTGTCATGGGAGCATACACATGCTCTTGAATAAAACACCATCCTACTCCCTGAGTCACAAAACTTCCCTGAACTCAATCATTTTTTCTGAAAGCTGTTCTGCATCCTTCTGCCTTCTGACCCTACACAGTCATTATTTGCATGTACCAATTGTATTAAGGATATGTAGGTTTCCAAGTTCTATTCTTATAAAGGATGCAATGATTCATGGCCCACAGACCATGAACAATTCACATTTTAGTCAGCACATACAGTGTTCTGTAGAGAACTGTCTGTTGGATTGCCTTGTCCTAAGTATTATTGCCTGGGTTTATACTATTCTAAAAGATATCAAGGAAAATATATCAAAACTCCTTGTAAAAAAATGCTGCTGTAGGGTTGTTATTTGTCCCACAGTACTTGAAACTAAAAAGGAGTCCCCCTGTTTGGATGTGATCCACACTGAAGAAATGGAGAACTCCTGGTTTGTGCAAAATGGATGCATTATATACAGTTACCTACAACAGCAACTACTGAAAAAGACTGTCAAACTCTGCAATCAATAAGAAAGGATCTTGCAATTTATTTGAACATACAGTGTACCAAAACCTTCCTGGTTTTTTGAAGCTGCAGGAAAATGGGCATGGTTCTTATGCTGTGAATGTGTAAACAGATATGAGAGCAAGGACAGTTAATGCTCAGGAAGATTTCCCAAGCTGCATCACCATGCAGTCTTGACGTAGGCATGGACTGAACACTTTACAGAGCCTGCTGGAGTACAGTTCCTTCCTCTGAAGCTTGTTACAAAAGAAGAACCACAGGAAACTTCTGCACTTGTAGCCTCCTGCTTTTTTCCTTTGTGGTCTGGAAAATTCAGATATTCAAATTCAAATCACTCATAAATGTCAAATGAAGTTTCCTGAGCTATTGCATTTTTCTTTTTCCTTCTAGTCAGTTTGGTTTTTCAGGCAGAGCATTTTACCACTCTACTTTTTTCATATTAAATTATAAACCCACAAGTTAAATGTGAAAATAATGTGTATTAACCTGGATAAATAGAGATTGATTATCAAATAACTTATTAACCAGTGTTTGAGCCAGTTTGTGAAACATTTACTTTCCCTGGCAAGAACTTATTGATGTGAATAGTATGGGATGCTGATCTGAAAATGAGGTCTTGCACAAACTTCCTCTTCATCATACTTATCATATTTATCATATTCTTGAAAATTAAGGCATTTATAATTAATTCTCTTTATTTATTTGATTGTGTGAAATTAGGGACATATTTTGACAACCATGACGGTTTTTATTTCATATCATGAATATTCATAATGAGTCATTGGAATGTTTTGCAGAGTACAGTACTGAATGATAGATTATAAATCTACTTCAGTGGAACCTTCCCAGAATGAACCCATGAAATTCAACTTCCATAGCTTTTTTTTTTGTTTCTTAATGGATGACATTTTTTGGAAAAACATACGGAAGTGGTGGAAATCAGCAATAACAATCTTTCAGAATTAAAATGAACATTCATATCATCTTCTTTACAATATCTGTTCCCCAGCAGATATTCCAAACTTTTTTTTCTCCTTTTTTAACATCACATTATCCTAAAAAGATGCAGATATAGAATTAGAATTCCGTATAAAATGAACAGACATAGCACCAGTGTTCGAGAACCTGTGTTATAGTAACAGGTATATCCACATGGATTCTGGGGATAAGTGAAGGGGCAGTTGCAAATCGATTACCAAACTTTTCACATAGATTATATGGTAGTAACAGGACAGAATTTTTAAATAGAACACAGAAAATAGAAGAAAACACCTGGGGAAAATGTAGCAACAAAAATTAAAGTAACTGGTCTCCAAACATTGTACAAGCACTACCTTCATTTTGCTTTGCTCTTCAAGTGTTTTCATTCTTATGTATGTACAGGTTTTTATTAGCAAACCCTAAAAACTTCACAGCTGCTACAAATCAATGTTGCTACAGCATTACTACAACAACAACAAAAACCTAGCAAGTAACACAGAAGAATTCCAAAATACTTTACTTACTCTAAAACACACAATACATCACCACTGAAATGTTGCTGCTTGTGGACAAGAAACCTGGCAAATTTTAATTAACATCCAACAATACACAATGTTTTAGGATGGGACATTGAAGATTTTTTCAGCAGGCAGAAATTCTATGGAAAGTTTAATTTCCAGGGGTCCAATTTCATTATTTTCTTTTTAAGATTATTCTTATGTAGAGAACAACGGGATTTTCAAGATCCTTAAGTTTTAAGAGCACCACAGAATATTCAGTAAGCAAATACTCAGTGCTGTCTGAAGCGAGATGACACTCTGTGGTCAACTCCCACCACATCCTGAGAAGTCTTCCATCCAACTGTTGCTTAGCTGGTGGAATCCAACTTAGAGTATTGCACTATTTTTGAGCAATACAAGGAACTGAAATGTTGAATTTAACTTCCTGTTGTGGAAAGAATATTTGTTTGGAAAAAAATATTATTACTAATCCTCCCTGGTTTAGGATAGAAATTCCACTCTGCAGTCAGAAGATTTCTCTTCAAGATAACCTCTTACAAACTTTGTTGAGAGTAAACTCCTCTAGTCTACAGAGATCATTTACATCAATGAGACAGATTTAGTGATAGAAGTCACTGAAGCAATCAATATGTAAGGAAATAAGTCAGAGAGGACTCTAGATAGCACCGCAATGGACACTTTCATCTAAATCAGTGTGATTTGTGAATCAGCTTTCAAACTCCGAAAAATATAGAGATTTCCCACTACCAGCCAGTCATACCATGTTTCTCAGTGAAAGCAAGAACATGTGCTTATTTTTACTGCTTTTAGGAAACAAAATTGGAGTTGTTTGAGAAAATTTTTTGTCACAGACTTCAAGGGCAAAACTTGTGGTTCAGAGAGAGCCCACAAGTAGTGGCTATGACTTAGGAAATAAGCACATAGTGGCTAGATTGAGGATATTCAGAGAGTAAAGCTTTTCAAAGAGAAGTAAATTATTCTGGCCATGATCCCATTGACAGTTCTTGAATGTCCCCAGTGAGGGAGACTTCACAACCTCTCCAGGCAATGTGTTCTAGTGCACACTCACCTGGACAATAAAGAAGTTCTTCCTTATATTCAGGTGGAATTTTCTGTACAACAATTTCTTCCCATTGCCTCTTGTCCTATTGTTTTGTGCCACCAAGAAGAGCCTGGGAACATCCCCATGAATCCCCTCTTCAGATGCTTACAGACGTGGATGAGGCCACCTCCTGGTTGTCTCGTCTCAAGGCTGAGCAGGCTCAACTCCCCAGGCCTTTCCTTGTAAGAGATATGCTCCAGTCCTCTCATCCCCTTTGTAGCCCTCCACAGGACCTGCTCTAGGAGCTCCATGTCTCTCCTGTGCTGAGGAGCTCAGAACTGGACACAGAACTCCTGTGGTCTCACCAGATCTGGGTAAAGGGGCAGGATCACCTCCCTCAGCCTGCTGGAAATGCTCTTTCTAATGCACCCCAGGATACTATTGGCCATCTTGGCCACAAGGACACACTCCTGGCTCAGTTTGTTGTCCACCAGGACACCCAGGTCCTTCTCCACAGAGCTGTTTTTCAGCAGGAACGCCCCCAGACTGTACTGGTGCCTGGGGTTTTTCCTCCCCATGTGCAAGAACCTGCATTTGCGTTTGTTGAATTTCTTCTGTCTGTTCTTCTCTGTCTGTCTCTCCAGCCTGTCAGGGTCCTTCTGAATGACTGCACAGCACTCTGGGGCGTCAGCCTCTCCTTCCAGCTTTACATCATCAGAGAACTTGCTGGGGACGCCTCTGTCCATTCAAGTTATTGATGAAAAGTTAAACAATACTGAGCTGACTACTGAGCCTTGGGGGACACCACCAGTGACAGGCATCTAATTGGACCCTGTGCCACTGATTACAGCCCTCTGGGAGGTGCTGTTCAGCCAGTTCTCAAACCATCTTTCTGTCCACTCACACAGTCTACACTTCCTGAGTTTCCTTGGGAGGATATTGTGAGAGACAGTCAAAAGTCTTGAAGTCAAAGTGGACAATATCCATTGCTCTCCCCTCATCCATCCTGGTAGTTGCTTCATCATAGAAGGCAGTCAAGCTGGCCAAGTATAATTTACCCTTAATTAATCCATGCTGACTACTCCTGACCACATTCTTGTAATCCGCGTGGATAGAGATTGCCTCCAGAAAGAGGCAGTCCATCACATTTCCAGGGGTTGAGGTAAGGTGAGGTTACTGACCAGGAGTTCCCAGGGTCCTCCTTCTTGCCTCTTTTGAAGACAGGACTGACATTTGCTTTCTTCCAGCCCTCAGGCATCTCTCTTGATTGCATGACCTTTCAAAGATGATTGTAAACAACCTCACTGTGTGTGTCCACCAGCACTCATGAATGGATCCTGTCAGAGACCATGGACTTGTGGATTTCAATTTTGCCTAGGTCCTCCCTAATCCAGCCCTCTTTGACCAAGTCCTTCTTCCAGCATCCCTTTACCCTGATCTCTTGGGTCAGATATTCCTGAGGGCTGGTCTTGCCTATGAAGATCAATGCAAAAAAGCCATTTAGTAACTCTGCTTTCTCTGCACTCTCTGTTACCAGGGCTCTACCCTCCATTTAGTTATGGCCTCACATTATCCTTATTTTTCCTCTTGCTATTGATGTGTTTGAGAAAGCGCTTTGTTGTCCTTGATGTCCTTGGCCAGGTTAAATTCCAGATGGGCCTTGGCCTTCTTTGTCTCATTTTTACTTACTCTGACAACCTCTTTAGATTGATTCCAAGTTGCCTGACCTGTTTTCATCTCCTGTGTGTTTCCTGCTTACGCTTGAATAATGACAGAAGATCTTTATTCATCCACACAGGTGTTTTTCCTCTTTTACCTGATTTCTTCCTCATCGGGATGCATCTTTTTTGAGCCTGGAGGAAGTGATCCTTAATAATCACCCAGCTCTCTTGGACCCCTCTTCCCTGCAGGGCCTGTTGCCATGGGATTGTTCCAAGAAGATCCCTGAAGAGGATAGAGTTAGCTCACCTGAAGTCCATGGCTGTAATCTCTGTGTGCCATCCTGCTTCCTCCTTGCCTGATATTGAGCTCCACAATCTCATCCTTGTTTCAGCCAAGGCTGCTCCCCAACCTTCACATCTCCAAAGAACCCTTTCCTGTTTGTTAGTACGAGGTTGAGCAGCAAACCATTCTTTCTGGGATCCTTGACTACCTATGATAGGAATTTGTTGTCAGGGCTTTCTAGGAACCTCCTGGACTATTTGTGCTTTGCTGCGTCGCTTCTCCAGCAGGTGTCAGGGTAGTTAAAGTCCCCCACAAGAACCAGTTCCTGTGACTCTGAGGCTGCTTCAAGCCGCCTCCAGAAGGCCTCATCCACTTCCTCCTCCTGATCACCCACAGCAGCGTCACCATGACAACAACACACGGCACAGCAGGGTCAGTGTGACCATTTGGGCAAATCATTAGTTATAGCAATCTTTTTATAGCAATAGTAACACAGGTAGTCCGAACCTACATATTTTGAAAGAATATTTCTTATATTTACCGAACTGTCAAGACAGACATGCAGGCTGAAGAGTTAGATCAATGTTTTTCCTCTTACAATAGCGGAATTCACCCAGTTTGAAAATAGCCACTTTTAAGTACAGTTATTCCTGCTGCTTCCTTTCCCAGCAAAAGTGTGCTTACAAACTTCACCTAAAACACCAAGGCATGGATAGCCTGAAAACTTCATCTCTGGCACCTCTGATGTGTCATGAAGTGGGGGAGGGAATTTTGAGCTATGACTCCAAGGGCAAATCTGAAAGGGAAGGAAAAAGGAAAATAGTGCTCTGTTTGGATTTAGTTATCAGAATTTGCTCAGTAGATCTAAGGTAACAAAAGTAAACACATGCTTATGTATCTAGCCAGAGCTTTAGATAATTCACAATCAGATCTGCGGCATTTTTCCTTATCAGAAATATATTTTTTTTCTAACAGTTTCTTAATGTCAGTCAGGTGGAAAAATTTTGAACCAACAAATACCTCACCACCACATGTGCAACTATCTCAGGATGCCCCTTTAGAGAATTTGGGCTGCAATACTGATGTTTTGTGTAGTTGTTAGAAATTGTTTAAAGGAAATGCAAATAATTTGGGATACAAGATTGTTGCAAACAAAATTAGGGTTAGTGTCTAGAATAATGGCTCACAGGAGATATGAGTCATACAAGCTAGGCTTTGCATCATCTTTTTCTTCTCTGAGTAAGGAGTTGAGGTGGGGTTTTTTGCATGTTGTTAGTGTAAAATTTTATTTCTGAAATGAAAGACAAATTTTCAGTAATCTCTCAGAATTTTTAAACCCTTTTTTCTTATTGATTCTTATTCTGCATCCTCAGTGGATTTAATACATGTTTCTTTGTTGAATTCCTTCCTGTTCTCTCTCTTAAACTTAGATGCCTATGATACTGTGGTATTATTTGGACATTATTTGGGAATGTTGCAGTTTCATTATAGGCTTATGAAAACTCTAAGAAAATGTATTGAAAAGTAATTTTCTTTACAGCTCATTTTATCACTCATTTTCTTTTTAAAAGCAGCCTTCATTTAGGAAGCAGTAATAACCTCAAGCAGCTATCTCAAGCACTCTCTGTGTCAGACTGGTGAAAGGTGTGGAGTTGGCAAACATGGCATGACTCAGCCTGATATCTCAATCACAATCCAGAATAACAATAGATTGACCTTAAGGAAATGGCACTACAGAGAACAAAGAAAATCACACAGAACAATAGGAAGGAAAGAAGGAGATTGAAATAATAGAAAATCCTTTGAAACAGAGAGCACCTTCCCTGCCTCTCCTTCCAGACAGATTTTGTTTGTCCAAAGGACTGTGAAAGTAGTGGTCTGCCAAGGGCTCCTGCTTTCCTATGGGGGACCTTCTCTGTGGGAAACAAATACAGGAAGTTTTTTCTTTAAAAAACACAATATCAGTGGATCTTTAAATTAATCTCTAAAATTAATAGTGTATTAATTGATTCATTAATACAATGGCAGATTCAATTTGACATCTGAATGCAGTTCAGACAAACCTGCTTGCTATTATAGTCAAACTAAAATTTAGATAACTTCTCATTTGTTTTGGTGGTAGGGAGGGAAAGAACTCATATTGCTGAGCCCACAAAGACAAGACGATCTCTCAAAAATTCTCGTTTTCAAGTAAGGCCCTACAAAAGACAGTTGGATTTACAGCTATTCCTCCTTCTCAGTATTCCCCAGGACAGTCTCTAGCTCCAAAAGAACCTGTGAGACCTGCCCAGGAGATGGAGCCAATCCCACTGCTCAGACTCATAGGCTTACAGGGATTACAAATAATACTTTACAGGGAGACTAAGGTACAATATTTCTGATTAACCACTGCGTTGTGATGCCTTTGAGTACAAGGTAAAATAATGTGAACACTGTGCAGTTCCCCTGTTTCCACTCACACCCCTGAAAGAGGAAGAGAGATGCATTGGAGGGTTGTAATAATACAAGTTTTATTCTATTAATATATTTTTTTATTATTATGGTATTAGATTTAATTTTATTATTTATACTTTTTTTTATTTTGCGCATAGCAATGTCCCTCTATAGCCTGATATTTGGTTTTAATAATACCTTTTGCCTCTCTATGGCCTGAAGCTTGAAGAGAACCTCATAAGGTCTTGTGTCTCCAAAGTCCCCACTCTTCTTAATTTTAACCTTTCCAAAGAGTACCTGCTGGATTTGAAACCCAAAGGTATTTAATTTTAGTCTCAAGGGTACTAATGGGGATTATCACATTTACTCTTTAAAATATCTAAGGAGATTATGCAGCTGATACTGAAGAATGATCTTTCACAAGGCTTTAGGGTCCTTAAACACAGGGTCTTATTCAGATTTTGAAGAGGATTGCAGCTTCTGTTGGTGAGAACAGCACTTAAAATTCACACATTTCAAAGGAAGGAGCATTGCATGGTTATGAAGTTTTTTAAAGCTGGGAAAGATTCTTAGATATAATAATATTAAACACCATCCACAGCTTTTTACTCATCAGGTACCACACTGAGCTCATCTTCTACTTGATTAAAACTTCGCCAGCTGGAAAGATCCTCCTCTGAGGAAGAGGGTGTTTCTCTCCTGGCTTTTCTAGAGGTCATCATCTTCAATTTACATAGTCCTTATAAAATGGACACACAGGAAACATTCTAACCAAACTGCCAGTAGGACTTAAGAGTGACAAAATAGAAGAGAGCAAATTAGTATAAATATGTAGAAAGAAAATAAAAGTATCACAGCAACAACTGTCCCAATCAGCTGTACTGCAGCAATAAAAAAAAAAGGAAAAAAACCCTAACCAAATGCATTAGTCTTTCATAATTACTGGAGACAAATAATTAAAAATTATCTTATTTCTAAAGAACAGCTAAATATAAAGTAGGTGCAAACCTTAAGGCCTGCTTAGTCATCTCAGAAGGTAACAAGGCTTTGCTTCTCACAAGGACTTTGGTGAGGCCTTACAAGGAAAGGAAGCATCAGTTCAGCTCTACAGGCATTAGTCTATTCTTTCATAATTTAAATCCTTAGTCTGAGTAAAGCATGACTCTATGAGTAGGATATTCTCATTTTATACAAGATTATACATGTTAATGTGATTTTTTTTATTTACCCTTTTGTGAGTCCTTCTGTTTGCAGAGTGAGCAATAAGAATACACTCAGCTTTTGCTTTGAAATAGACAACGAGGAAAGTAGAGAGATCTTATATTTGTGAGCCTAACTGACTTGCAAACTTGTAGGGATGTGGAAAATTCCAAGGGCTACTAATTACCATGTAGAATAATTCATTTAATTACTCCTAAGTTTCCTTTGTAAAATGTAAAAAGGGGATCTACCCTTCCCTTAATAGGAAGCAGCTGTTCATTAAACAAGCTCTCAAAAAAGCACCTTTTAAGTACTATTCCAGGAGCTGAATTAATTTCATTTTGGACTCCACCAAAGAATATAATAGGTGGTTTTTTCCTTAAAGCTGTATGAGTTAACACAGCCCAGTGTTTGTGGTACAAGCACAAGCCTATATGCACACACATACAGGGCAGCTCAGGCAGTTGCAGGAAGCAGCACGAGTGAGCAACAGTGGGTACAAACAGCCAATGCTGATGCTGGAGACAGAGCATCACCTTTAAAGAGGATGGAGGGTAAACTGTACTTAGCTTGTACTTAGCCTTGCAGCCTTCAGTCAGTCTTATCACTCAATATATTTCACATACATTCCTTACATCCAGCATAAATGAAACAGATCTTAGACTATGATCTGAGTGCATATATTTCTTGCTTTCTTTATCAATATCCACAACTCTGTTGATGATAATGGCAGTTTTCTGTTACAGAAGTGCTGACAAAAATCAAACACAATTGCTTCTATCCTTAATCCCTATGTGATCTTCTTCAGTGATATAAACCACTTAATTAATTTTCCTAATATTTCTGTGAAAACTGGTGATAATCTGATCAATTTTATGACAAATTTTGTTTCAAAATTACAATTAGTTAACAGCAAACTTTTAAAGGTCTCAACAAATTTTATGTAGAAACAACATTCACTGTTGAGTGTAGGAGAACAAATCTAAAACCAGTTTGCTTAAATTTATTTTAGTGAGTCTCACAAGGCACCTTTGAGTGAAAAATGAGGGGATAGACCAGAGTCACTTTTTAAATTTGAATTAATTGTTGCAGTTAAGCATCATTAAATTTAACAGATTCAGAACTTAACTCTTTAGAATTCTATTTTCCATGAAGCAGGAGACTTTTTCTCTAGGAAGTTCCCATTTCTGCTTGTCAGACATTCGGTAGGTGCACAGAAGACCACATGTAAAAAACTCTTTACAGCTCAGACTTTTACTTTTGAAGTAAGATGTGTCCATCATTCACTGATGCTTACTTTCCTACTACACACACGCAATTTTAGCTACAAAAGCAGCTCCACTGAGAGCAAAGGAGAAACACAGATACATAAAATCATATATACCTATGTGATTGGTATTCCTACTGCCACAACTGAAGCCTTGGAAAAATATTTAATTTCAGGAAAATTAGCATGTGGACAGGCTTTCAGAAGGTAGAATTTCAGAACAGACATTAAGAATTATTACACTAATAAGTCCAGAAAAAAATCCCAACTTTTTAATGCCTTCCAAGTTCCAAATTTAAAAGAAAAATGAAATGATCTTATGAAAATTATAACCTCAGATTTATATCAAAAGGGGTGCTTGCATGTAAAAAGAGATATATATCAGTTTCTCCAAAACCTAAAAAGCAGAACCTTACGCAGAGATCTGTTAGAAGGGACTGGCAAGGGCTTCACCTAGTCTTGGGAGACCTTAAATCAGACATTAGATGTGGGTTGCACCTTTCTAAAAGTTTTGAATCCTTTTGGGCAATTGATTCTGAAATGCTGAAATACAGCTTCAAAACTAATTACTAAAGCACATTAACAGTGGTTACACAACAATATAGCTTCATTATGGCCTATAAAGTATTTTTCCTAACACCCATTAGGATGCAAATCCAGTCTTTGTGTGTTTGAGCCCATTGATGTGCAGGCATTTGGGGTCATTACACCTATGGTCACTTATGGATCACTGAACTCTGGGACTGCTGCATATGCTATCAGTGAAATGTGATGAGAACACTAGATTTTATGGCAACACATAAACACAAGAAATTTACATTAGAGGAAATAAAAATTTATCAGGAAGTACAAATGTTTCTGTGAGAAAGTATGGACCAGAGGAAGATAGGTATTAGAAAGTAGAAATTCGGGTGAACACCTCAAGAGAGTTTATATTACTTGTGGTCTCAAAAAAGATCTATCTTTTGTTTTGAAAATTATTTGAAAACACGTCTATCAAAAGCAAAACTGTCAATAGCAGCTACTGACATAATGGAGAGGGGAGTGAAGGCATTAAGGAAATGCTCCATAGCTTACAGTGATTGTTTAAAGAGACTAACAGGTTGAGTTAGCCAAATGAATTCAGTCTCCTTTTCACTTCAACATCATCTTCTTCCTGAGGCAGGCACTCCTGCACCCTTCTCCTCACAGTGAGAATTAAATGCAGCTCCCAAGTTGGAGTGCAGGTTGCTAATATGATCCTTAGCATAGCATGCCCTTGCCCACAAATGATACATGGTGGAAAGCTGTGCTTCCAAGGAGCTAGTACTAATGGTACTGATTTATAGTGACTCATTGTGATAAGTAGGACTCCTAAGTAAGTGTCTCCCCTCCCACATTTACTTTTCACTTATCAATGATTAAGTAAATAGAAATAATATCTGGGAATGGGAATGTAGCCAGCATTATGTCCATAATTTCACCAGAGTGCAGTCTTGGGAGCAGCTATAATGATTGAACCAAAAATTTACTGATAGAACAGTAAATAATAGCATGAAATGGACAAAAATTCATTTAGATATTAGACAAATTAGAATGATATGAAAACTAGTGATACTAAAAGCACCAGATATTGTCTCCTTACACTTTCTACCTCATCTTGAAAGGTGGTGATCAATCTGAATACAGTGGAAACTTTGAGATACTTGAAGTGATATGGACATTCATTCAAGATCTCCAAATGATTTCTTTAGTAGCACAATATTCCCTGGCATGTAAGTAGATAACAAGGCAGAAGAGTGAATAAAGAGAAAGAATTACTCAATAGTCTAAGTGTGAAGGGCAAAAAGGGTAGAAAATCTGGCTAACAAGGAAGAGCCATAGTTAACGGACAAAACTGTGATGTAATGGACAAGACAGAATGGAATGTCTCAGAAGGGGAGCTATCATAGTCAGATTTATGTTCAAAACCATGGACATTCTAACAATTAATAAAAACATTAAGCAAAAAATGGGGGGTTTTTGTTCACTTTGATTTTTGGACTGCATGTTGACATTCAATGCAGCACTGGATAAGAATCATAGGAAACAAAGTGAGATTAGATATTGTTGGTGGAGAGACAGCAGAGGAAATAATTCAGGACACAGTTTTTTAAATGGCTCATCAGGTAGCAATTTATAAAGAAACATGATTAAGTTTGGAGCCAACAGGATCTTTGTCATACTCCTTGTTGAACTTGCTGAAAACAAACACCGCGTACATTAACTTTTGAGATTTAGAGAAACATCCAATTCTTTTTAGAAACCAATGAATCCTACACATTTTTTGTGATTTCCTGATGGACATTGTTCGAATTATATCTGATTTCAGCTTCCACTCAGGAAGTGACTCGTCTACCTAACTGATGCTATCAGCTCTCTGAGGGGCTTTTGCTTCCTCTCCATAATGCAGAGGCCTTCATGCCTGCTTGTCTTTGCTGCTGATGCTCACTCAACAGCATATAGTAATCAGTGATGGCTGATGAACTGCTAGCATTTATTCCACCTAGTGCATCCACTTTTTTGCAGTGCTGGGAGTCAAGATCAACACCTTTTAAGAACCTGCAATGATTAATAACAGATATGTGTAGACATGGATGGTTACTTAGAAATGTGCCAAAATAATTTCATGTCAACATTCCATTTCAGAAACATTACTGTGTGCTTAGTTAAATATTTCTATTAGTCTCAGCCTCTAAACAGGTACCTGCATAAGATTAAACAAGAATTATGGTATCATCAAGTATGTCTTCAATTGCTCTTCACTTGCTCCTCACTGACCACTAGAAGGCATTTGTTGAGAGGGACAAACACTGTTTGTAATTCACTGAGGGCTTAAAAGAAGCACATGATATGGTCCCTTGCTTCTTTGTCCAATATACACCTGTGGAATTCTTAGCAGTAGGCCATTGTTGCAAAACTGAGCATTTCTTTTCATATCCTGGTCTTAGTTGCACCCATTATTCAGCTGACATGACAACAAGAGATGAGCAGGTAATCATGTCTGTAGGTGATGCTTCTAGCCAACTGCAATTTTCAAAGAAACTGTTTCAAAGAAACTGCTGACAAGGTCAAATCCAAATGTAGGTACAAAATTTTATGTAGGACTTTCTTTTGCCATGGAATTTGCTTAGACAGGCACCAACTCAGGGATTTCAGAAAGTGGCTATTAAGATTTCCCAGTCACATATTAACCATCCATTGTTATTGTTAACATGGTGTCTTGCGGCAACTCTGGTTATTCTGTAAATATGAATCATCATTCCACACAAAGAGCAAGAAGCACAATTCAATTTTCAAACAGTGACTTCCTGATTAAACACAAATTTCCCTAGGCTTCTGTGAAGCCTAGATATCTCTCTCCAGAAAAATTTGTTTTTATTCTTGACATTATTAGATTAGATAAATTCAACTTTTTTGGTGAATTCTGTGACTCAGCAG
Organism: Zonotrichia albicollis; assembly: GCF_047830755.1. Lineage (NCBI taxonomy): Eukaryota > Metazoa > Chordata > Aves > Passeriformes > Passerellidae > Zonotrichia > Zonotrichia albicollis. The sequence continues at coordinate 136,934,296 of NC_133819.1, forward strand.
AGCTGGATATTCATTCTCTACATATATGACTGTAACCTCTTAGTCTTTGATCAACTTGGTGGACTTTTATTGCCATTCTTGCTTTTTTGGTCATCCCCACTCTAGATGTTAATTTCTATTTCAGGCTTGAAATAATGATTCCCTGCTATGTGAAATGCCTATAATAGAGGAGAAGATACCCCAAAGATTATATCTTGGATTATAGATTATATTTTTCATCGCACTGTCTGGATATCCTTGAGATCAGTGGATTATTTCATAGGAGGCCTTTAAAAGGAAAGAAAATAAAATTCCTATATGGTCTGGCAGGTAGGTAAATGCTTCTGGGAGGAACACACCCTTATTAATCCACACCTCTATAACAAATATGTAGGAGTTCACAAATCCAAAGAATTTTTAAAAAGTCATAAGAAAAGCCGCTAAAATACAGCTGCTATATCCAATTGGAGCCAATCTGTTACAGGGCTGGCAAGGGTGTTCAGGGGTGTAGAGATAGACAAGACTCCGTGATCAGAAGGCTGGATTTATTATTTTATGATATAAGTTACATTAAGACTATACTAAAAGGAATAGAGAGAAAAGTTCAGAAGCTGCTAAGCTAAGAATAGAAAAGGAATCAACAACAAAATTCTGTCCAGGCAGAAAGCAAGAACAACTCTACTGTGAGTGGTCAGCAAATCCAAACACTCACAGAAGACCAATCACAGGTGCGCCTGTTGCATTCCACAGCAGCAGATAACCAGTGTTTGCATTCTCTTTCTGGGGCCTCAGCTTCCCAGAAGAGGGAAAATCCTAAAGAAATGATTTTCCACAAAAGACGTCTGTGACACCAATCAGTAGGTTTTCTGCCCCATTTAAAAGGCTCAAAGCTAAAATCAGTGTGTTCTCAAAAAACAGCCTTGTTGGCTGATGTAGTTGGTATCATGGCCCATATATGTATAAAATACAAAATATCACACAAGTGTTTTGTAACTTCTAAAGACCTGTTTTATAATGTGTATCAAGGTGCATGTGTCTCATATTGATATCATCAGCTATTATCAACAAGACTTCCTGCATCATTCTTGCCCTGTTGTTTAATATACACTATTCAATATTTAATATTCATTTAATGTTCTGGCGTTTAAGATTCACCATAAGTCATTGGCAGATGTATGTGATGGTGAAAATGCTTTCACAATAGGGTAGGGAGCACTGATTATAATAATATTTTTGGTAAATGAGTTTGAAGGGAAAAGAGAAATGTGGACAATATTCTGCTGTGTCATCAGTGACATTCAAACAGGGACCAGCCAAATGTAACTTCAAAGTAGAAAATTTCCTCTAAGTGGCATTGTTGTATTGTCACATACATATTTTACACATTGTTTAAGCAGTAATCAAACAGAAGTATTTTCTGAGCTATCATATTTTTAACTCACTTCATCTTGAAAAACTTTTTTCAGGAACAAAATCTGGATTTAGGCATTGGAGGGATGAGAATAAAAAGGAATCTTTTTCTTTAAGTCTAGCTCTTTTCTTGACTGAAATAAACATTTCTTCCCTCAGAATACTTCAGTTAAAATCTAAATCTTAGGACATGCATAATCTGTAGCAAACAGTAAAACTAGCCAAGAATCCAGTAGCTCAAAAAAAGTGTTGGGAATAAAAGAAGAGGCAAAAAGGTCAAGATAAGAGAAGAATATGCTGTTCTGTGGATAGGATCCTCTGACACCCACGTGGAAATATTTCCCACCAAGTAGAAAAGTTTCAGCTCTGGTTTCCCAGTGGCAGAGCTCATTTTGGTGGTTCATTAGCTGCTGCAGCCAAGACAGGACAATGGAACCTGTAAGACCCAGGCATGGGTCAAACAGTCAGAGAAATAAAGCACATGGGAAAGGAAGCAGGAGTCAAAGGAAGCAGGAACAAGCAGGGGGGCTCTGTTTACTCTTCCAAGTGATTCAAAAGGCTCAGCACATGACACTAAGAATATTATTCTATTTTTTAAGGGAATATTTGTTTAGGTGAAGATTAAACTAAGAAATTTCTGATCTATGGGAACAGGGTCCCGTGATGTATTATTACTCACTGTGCAGGACTATTTCTCTGAAACAATACTGGAGGTCTGAAAATGTGACAGGAAGGACAGTTACATAAAACATTTCTAATGCAATTTAAAATTCCATGTAGTCATGTGCTTACAATCCCTTATTCAAAAACTTTTGGTTCAGTAGCTCTAAATACTTTGTTTTCTGGTATTAAGATGCTCCTGTTGATTTTTCAAAGCTGAAAGAGTTTAAAGAGACATTTGTGGGCCCGACTGAGCTCCTTGTGAAAGCACTCAGAAAGAAGCACCTCAGGGTTTTTCACTGCTTCCCACACAGCTTCTCCTTTTACAGAGAGGAAACCTACTTCTGTTAAGTGCAGCAACCACTAATGGCATTTGTTGAAGATCAAGGGAAAAAATTAGTTCTTTCCCATGGATTTTTACAATCCTGATAGAAAAGGCCATCTTTCTTGTGGCTTATATTATTAATATATACTTTTAGAATAGCTACTTTCTGCCTTCATCTGACCCACAGTGCTGATCAGACACAGAAGTCTCTGTTCAAATTTCCACTGTCTTTCTGGGCTGAGAGCATCAGAGAAACTCATCTCTGTCTTGTTTTGATTTCAGTCAGCAAATAAATAAATTTACATCAAGACAGGACACTTTTTGTTTACTTAGATTGGAGCATGCTGGTAAGTGAATGCTTGTTAAAATTTATCTTCTACAATGTGTGGCAAAAGTGTGAAACTATAAAAAGAATGGCCTTTAGGATAACTTCAGACTTTTTAATGGTAATTTGCGGGTTATTCTTTTTTTTAATATTAAGAAAAGAAGGCAGGACAGAGAATGAGTCACAAAGGGAGAAAAACAAGAGTGAGACAAATTTTCAAAAGCAATTCTTCATGCTAAAGGCTCACCTTGTGATAACTGATTACTGACTTTCAGGTCCTGAACTGGGAGAATCCCCAAATTGCTAGCTTCTGCTTTTCTGGATATAACACCTCAGTTTATCTGCGTTACCAAATTCAAATTACACAGGAGAAGATCCCGAGGGAAGCTCTAAATCTCTGGCCCTCCTGATGTGTTTCAGGGTGTCAGCAGAACGTGCCCTGTTTGCTCTTGCAGCAGTCAGTGAGGAGAGCTGACAGGAGCATGCAGGTCAAGAGGCTGATGAGTTTAGACATGTTGAGAGTTATAGAGAATCTCTCTGAATTCTCTTTCATCCCACAAGCACAAAATTTTGTCTAAACACCCAGCTCCTGAACTCCCACAGCTTTCTGGTGGGTTTGATTCTTCTGAACCTGGCCTCAGTTTTTTTTTTATAATTTAGCTAAAATACCTCAGAAAGGATACTGCTGGTAGCATGGCATTGAGAAAGGGATGACTCCTGTCCTGCCTGCCCAGCCTGAGAGAACATCTGCACTGAGCAGGAGGCCTGGGGACCCTATTGGAGGCCCCATCCAAGAGGTGAAAGTCTAGCTCCTAACCACTAGCAGAGAGCTGGCAAATAACAGTTAAACTCTTCAATATCAGCTGTGGTTTCATATAAAAATTATTTATATTGGTCTTTCTAGGATGAAGTACCTACACAGTTTTGGCTGGTAACACCTGAGAGAAACGTTCTGTTTGTGAACACCTTGGCGTCCGTGTTACATAATCTTCTTCTCTTCTTTTGCTACTAAAATCAATTACAAAAATGAATGTTGCTTTTGAACAGTTCATCTGTACATACTGTTTATATCTGAAGTAGTAGTCCTCAGCTTTTAACCAAGATTCATGAAGATCATAATCCTGTTTTATTAACGCAGATCCTTGGAGGTCAGACTCTCACTCTGTTACTGCTATTGCAAAAGCCAGTGAGATCAGATGAGACTCCTACAGCAAGGGGAGAACAAGCAGTAGGAGCTGCTAATCTGTTAGAAATCAAACACTGCACCTTGTTATACATGATTATGGAGCTGTGATGGTTTATGATGTATGTGCTACACTGCTGAACTTCTGAGGCAGTGAGCCCAGTTTATCATTGCATTGAGCTTTGCCTTTTATTTAAGGAATGCTGCTCTCTGGGCTGCTTTGAGCTCAGGTGTAGCTGTGACTGCCTGGGACACCAGAGCATCAAGTTTTCTGCAGGGTTTGTCCATTTTAAGGATACTGCTCCTGTGCTAACCTTGAATGCCCAGCAAGACTGCTGTCCAGGCTTGTAAGCCTTAGCCTTGCTAAGCTGCACACACCTCACAGCTATGCCTGTGAAAATATTTGTCCAGTTATTTTTGGACTGCACACAGCAATTCTTCACACCACAAAAGCAGGAGTTACTGTAGGACTTAGTTTGAAGTGTGTGACAGAAAAACATACAGGTCCTCTCTGTATTCCTGTAGGTAAGTGGTCTCAGTCCCGTCAATTCACTTTCTGTGTCTGCCTCATTGCTGTCTGTTCCTGCCAGGGTGCAGGTCATGAATTTGTTGGTGCACTGCTCTGATCTATCACTGAACACCTTAAAAAGCTTTTAGGGTGACATTTTTACTGCCTTTGATGAGATTTGAGATTCAGAAACAGGAGGTTCTTTGCTGTGAAAACACCCTCTCTTAGTCTCTTTTCATGGAGATTTTTACCCTTTTATTTTTCTCACATTTTCTATTATGTACTCTGAAAAGAAATTGCTACTTTGTAGTGTTTGATAACAAACTACTGAAGAACAAATACAAGCAAAAGTAGATGATACTGTAAAGGCAGAAAAATTGCAAATTAAAATAATGTAGTATTATATAACAGCTTGGCAAACCAGACTTGTTTGTTCATTATTTTAAAGATTAAACTATTTAAAAGAGAAATTTTTAAACTGTGAAGAATGAGTAACACACATTTTTCAGTGTAAATTCTTAGTTCCCACAACAACATTAAATGGTGTGGTTCTCTCACTTCCCAGGATGTTTTATTATATGAAGTGCATACCATTAGTGGCAGATATATTAAAGAAAATTTCCTTTCTTCCTGTACATGCTCATTGCCTGGTGGTTTTTCTTCAGGGATGTCCTCTGAATCCTTTATCTGCTTTTTTCAGTCATCTTTTTTTTCTGTAGCAATGTCAACTATGTTTTTGGTAAATAAAAAAATGCATGCTGTAAAAGAATTGAGTCCTGCAAAACAGTAAGCAACTTTAAAAGATTTCCTTTTATCTGTCATTTCTAAAGTTTGGAGATAGGCTGCTAAAGCTTCTAGAAATATAAATGCTGAATCTCTGTAAAGTGTGTGAAATAACTATTCATGGAGACAGAACATTGATTCAGGCAATATTAATACCATCTTCAAAAAAAGCAAGGTCAAAAGGCTTATTTTTTCTTTCCCTTACATGTAAGCAGGCAAGGGCATGATTCAGCACAGATGCCTCATCTCAACCAAAATCTATTCTATTTCATGTTGAAACATAGCAAAAATTAATGTGTCGGTTCTTAATTATATTTGTACTTGCTTCTGGCATTTTGGTTTGGTTGGTTTGGTTTCTTTTCCATTTCTAAGATTTAATTCTATTTCTAGTACAGGAAAGCGCAACATGTGTGAGGTCTTCACTTCCCCAAGACTCAGCTGTTGCTTCTGGGAAAGAGAGGAAATATAAAGTGCTATATCAGGGAGTTTCAGACCCCCCCTTTTTACACAGGTATATGTAATGGTACTACACAAGAAACATTAGAGTGGTTCAGCTGGTAAAAACAACTTAACAGTCTCAAGGCTTTTACTATGGGCTGCCTGCAGGAAGACCCAAGTCAAAAATCAAATTAAGACAATAGGACTTTTTCTTCAGCAAGTATTAGAGTAGGTATTAAGGGATCTTCTTGACCTTCTTTTCTTAGCAGAGGCCCAGTTTAGGGACCATCCTGGGTTTTCTCTGTGAGGCAGGGGCAGGACAAATACAGATCAAAGTGCCTTCCCTCCAGTACCGTCTGCCTGCAGCTCTCAGTGCTACACAAGGGTGGAAATGAGCCTGTACATTTTGGTAGCATAACCAGGAGGTTAGGATAGCACAGTGCAAAATGAAAATGAATTTCTGATTATTTTGCTCAGCTACACTTATTCCTTTTGTGAAATTACTAAAAGCCAAGTAGAAATGTGGAAATTATGACCCTGATACCTTTTGTTTGCCTGACTGTAAAGACACCCTGGAATTTTTCAAGGATGTGTGACACCTTGCATGTTTCAGGTCATTTGTACTGCAGTCTCCCTAAAGAAATAGCAGTAACCAATTTCATGAGAGCTAACTTTTTCTGCCTCAAGAGAGGCAGCTGCTTCAGAGGTGTTGGCAGGAGGGTTTGCTGCCCTCTTGCAGGATCCCACTGTTTGTTTCTGCTCTGTCTTTATATTTAAGTGCTCATGCCAAAGGTTATCCATGGAGCTGAAATTAACTTCAAGTTCTACCCTATCTGATACCACATTATGTGGAATGTTATAAAAGATAAAGAATGGGAAGGCTCCTGTCCTACTGGCCTATAAATAAAATATTTGTGTGTTAGGGCAGGATAGTCCTTTTGGCCTCAGTATGATAAAGTTGTAGAGATTAACCCCTGCATTATCACAGACGTGCAGTAGCACAGAAATAACTCATCAGAAGGAACAAGTGAGCCATAGTGTTGCAAAAAAAAAGTAAAATTTCTGTATTAAGATGTTAAATATGCCATATATCTCTATGGCCCACACTTGATGCAGCATGTGAACACAAGTGGATGCATGTAAACATAACATTGTGAAGTTCAAAGTACCTCATTCCCCTAACAGAATTATTAAATTCAATATTTTAAATACTTCTATAATTTTACTTTCTCCTGGCATTTTCAAAAACACTCACTTTTTTACCTTATTCTGCCACTGATATTAAAAAACTTGCAAATTTAAAACATTTTGATGTATTTTTCCCTTAGCTTGCACCCAAGCAAGGGTGAAGCTTTTTCTACTTTGCACTGAACTCTCACATAGAGTGGAGGAGAAGGATACATCTCCATTTATGTATTATACATAACATATGATTTTTAGCAGTACTTTCCGTAAGCTCTAGTCCTCTACACCAGGGTCTGCAACTGAAAACTACCTATCACATAAGCAACTACAATAATGTTGCTACAAGTATTGATGATCCTCTGTAAATACACAACATTCCAAAAGGCACATACTCAAAAGTACTGAGCTGGAGCTTTTACAAAAGGATCTCCTCAGGGCAGAAATTAAGTTAAAGAATATCAGCTTTTTTACCAACCAGGAACATTTTTAGCAAACAGAATACTTTCAGTAATGGTAAAAGGCATGAGGAAATTGATTGTTGTTGAATTGGCTTCAATTAAATATCATTCAAATATTTGCCAAATTAACTGACCTGACCTTGACTGAAAGAAGGAATAAACCACATAATACATAACCCAGAGCTCAGTGCTATTGATCCAGCAGAATGGACAATATGCAGTTATCTAATGCAGCACATCCTATGCTTAGAGCTATGAACTCTTTCACATAGAATAATTTATTTGGTTATAGAAAAAGCTCCTAGAATTACAAATGGTTTCTTATTTCTTTTTCCTCTCTTCAGTACTACCAGCACTGCCCTTTGTGCACAGATAAGTGCTACTTGACTTGAAATGTAAAGAAATACCATCTCACAGCTGTCTCCACTCAGGCAATTTGCCATTACATGAAGCCTGCCAAAGCAAAGGTTTTGGCATAAGGGAGGAGTAACTTGTTGCAGTGGCCTGAGCAGCATGTAGAAGCCTCACTGAACACCAGTACACTCAGAACTACCACTGCCACGATGGAGTTCATTGTAGTCCACACCACAGCTCATGAGTTGTTATGCAATGTGGAGTAAAAATGTTGAGTGGCCAACTTCAGAGAATTTGTAATGGGTTTAAACTGCACAGCAATTACAGAACCATAGGCCTTCAAGGAGTGTTTGTAAAGTATACCTTCCCCTCTAGTTACTGGGATTTAATTATTAAACCTGAATTCCATTAACATGATGAGTCCCATCCCTTTCACTGTGCATTTAAATTGCTCACAAGATTTCTTAATTGCCAGAAGAAATTTTGATATTGTAACCAAGACCTGGCCACAAACGTTACAGGGTAAAATAATGACTTTCACATTGGTAAAGTTCATTAGATATTAAAAATACACATTTTAAAAGAAGTAAGACTAAATCAGATTTTAATGATGGTGAAATTAGTAAGAAAAGCTGCATGCAACCAAACCTTTACAATAAGCTGCAACCAAACTTCTGTATCTGACTGTTCTTTTAACAATAAAGAGCAATGTCAATTTGATATTGACATTGGAACACCAACATTTTGCACAGAAACTACATTTTCTTAATATTTTTGTTTATAAATACTAGGGCATACAGTTAAGAGGATATCCTCCCTCCAAATAATGGACAGTCTAAATATTTGTCTGTCTCCAAAAGAAACACAATATCTATCAACATAAAAGATTCACTTCCAATAAATACAATATTTTCTTTTCAAGATTTGTAATGTCAAATCTTTTCCCAAAATATCCCAAAGTTGTCCACAATGCTCTATTTCTCTCACTAGTAAAATACTGAATTTATCTCATGTGGCTCTTTTGACTGTAGATTTGTGAGCATAAGGAGGCTTTATTTTTAAGTGCAGAGTTGAGTATTTTGTCTATGAGTCTATATGGTGCTATGTAGAGTGTTATTTCAAATAATGGCAATGTTTTCATCTGTTGGGCTAGTGGCTTCACCAATGGCTAGTAGCCGTTGGAGAACTAAAAATATCTTCTCCCAACAATATTCCATAAAATGCTCTGTTTCTGGTACCTAAGATAGTTTTCAGCTGTGGAACACTAAAAGATTTGAAAACTATGGCTTTCTTGCTTGAAGCATAACATTGAAAGTTCTGTCATGCATTGACTGTGATGAATTGTTACAGTCCTTAATATAATGCTATGCCTCGTGTTAGGCACTAAAAATTAGGCATTTCCTGTTCAGCTGCAAGTGCCACTGATCCCAGAGTATGTGTTCTGAAAAACAGCTCTATTTTACCATGGAGCTAGATTATTTAATGTCTGTAAGAGCATCAAACTGTATTGCTCTTGCTGTGCGAAGAAAGCAAATCCTACATACTTAAAAATTAACATTAGGTAAAAACATGACCATATGTTTGTCTTACTTGCATTCATTATTAAGAGAAAAAGCACTTACTAATTTTATTATTCATCTGATAAGTCAGACACATCTGTATAAGTGAGAGGGATGTCACAAACATGACTGCTCCTTTTTGCTCTTGTACCAAAGCAGAGCTCCACAAACAATTGGAAACTCCTCACCAGCAACAAGCACATGAGCTTGTTAACAGCCATGGCTATGAGGGAAGGGCCAGGGCAGCGTGTCTGGTGAACGGATGGATGTGTGAGCTGTTAGTCAGAACAACAGCTGTCCAGATGCCCTTTGGACATAACAAGCCCCTGCCTGTATTCACCATATGGTCACAAAGTGTAGGTTGAAGGGAGTGTTTCCAGCAGGGATGTGACCCTGCAAGGAGAGCTAGATTCATGGGTCTGATATTCCTGATGTACCATTTACCCCCTCACCTTCTTTGACCTGCTGTGTTGGTCCTGAGTGTTTCTGAGGCTGACCCTGTCTGTGTGAAGTGTCTACTGTGATACAACCTCACTCCTTACTCAGGTTGCTGCTACTTCATCAGCAATAACAGCAGCAATCTGGTACTGGATGTGTGGCATTAACTGACACAGGAAACATCCTGCACCACATACACTGGGAAAAATGCAGCACCAACCAGGGCTTTAATTCTGTTGAAGAAAGGGGTGTGTGCTCTACACTGATATTCTTCTCTGATATTCTGGCCTGTAATCACTCATTGACATTCAGGTCTGAGAACAGTTGAATGAAAGACGTTTCTTCTTTTAGCTCTTTTTGCTGCTAACGTGCAAAATTTAAGGTTCTCATGTACGTATTTTTCGTGGCAGAAGAGATAAGGGCCAGCAGATAAAGTTCAAAACGTCAGTAAACGACGTCCAACCTGTCCTCCATTTGAGTAAGGGACTTATCGAGAATTGGGAGGAGTGAAGGGCACAGCTGGCTTTTCAGATAATGCTCATAACCTTATAGGACCTTTCAAAATATATCACAAACACACTAAAGATTATTTCTTTCTCATGTTTACTTCATTTTTTATTTTGACACAGAGGGGGCAGTATCACTGACTGACATACCCTTCCATTTAAGACAAAATGAGGAGCTTAGAAAGCTCCAAAGCTTAGAAAGCTTAGGAGCTTAGAAAGCTCCAGAGCTACAAAAATGAAGAGCTTAGAAAGGTCCAGCCAACACTGGCCTCTGTGTATCAGGAGTTCTCCCCATATCAAGCCAGTCATAATGGTGTGTCCATATCTTTCTGACTGCAGAGACTGCTCCATTTCCTGTGACAATAATCTCCTGGAACAAAGAAAGAAAAAAGAAACCTTGAAGATATGTTGCAGTCCTATCCCTTATCTTTCTCCCTTTGGTTGACTTACTCTCTCCAGAGAGCAAGGAGATTGCACTGTGCTCCTGAGTAAAGGGGGAGGAGAGTGCTTGCCCTCATTAACTATGTTGGTTATTACTCAGACAGTCTGGCCTCAGGCACAGAACCTCACAATTTCAGACATGAGGAGATGAGTTTTCTGTTGATATCACAATGTGAAATATTCCAAAGCAACATTGCAGAACGTGCATATGTGCATGTGTGTCTTAGTGGCATTAATATCATACATAACAGTCAAACCAAAGTCAGCATCAGCATTAGTCAGAATCAGGTAAGAGTAGAATGCTGAGTAGGTGTCAGAATAACATTTTTAAAAATTTCTTATTTAATGGTTGACTTATCCTTTTGAAGTTACTGGAGGACAGCTATTTTTGTAAAGATTGCATCAACATTCTGGCTGTATTTGAGACAAGGATTACGAGTTGAAAAGGTAAATCTTTGCTTCATTTAGTAACTGTGTTTTAAGTACACTGGAAGTGTGCTTATTAAAGGTGAGTACACTGCTGTATTTCTACATCATAGTAGTGGATATTATGCCAACAACTAAAAGATGAGAAGAACACCAGGGAAGTTTACAACATGAAATTGTTCATATCTTAGTAATTGTGTAGGGAATTACACTAAAATATAGATGCTGCAGCATAAAGTTTGAGTTCCTCTCTTCAAATTGTCTACATGCCCCTGTGTGCCTTTTGCATAAACTACCAAGCTATACAGAATTTAAAAAGAGAATCAACATTTTAGGCAAGGCTGGGAAAAAAATAATCTGTCACAGGCTTTTCCTTTTAGTGATTTCTGGATCATTTTTTTCCAGTCAAGCTGACATTTCAATTTTAAATAGCACTTTGTTTGAAATCACCAAGGTATGAAACAGTCATCTTGCAAGGAACGAAAATAGCTTAGCACAAACCACCAACAGAGAAAGAGGAGTTTCTGTTATAAAATTTTTGCTTTTATATTATTTGGATGTTGACCTCTTGTGTGATCTCAGACTTTTTACTGAACTAGATTCTCAGAAACTTATGCTGACTTGCTACTAGAAACTGCTAACACCTGTTACACCTTCAACCCAATATTTGACTTACAAGGCACTTAATTCTGCCCTTATATCTTCTGGGTGATTAATGAAATTTCAGTGCTTCAACTCTAGTGAAAATTGTGTTATGTTTTGGGCTTGCCAGTACAAGAGAGAAATGGATAAACTGCAAATAGCACAGATCCACTAAGATTAAGTGACTCGCAGAAATGCATATAGGAAGAAATTAGGAGACCTGGACTTGTTAAATATGGAGAAGTCTAAGGGGAGATCTGGTTGTCCTTAATGGCTAGTGGGAAATTACCCAAAAGAAAGAAAAAAAAGACTCCTCAGAGGTGCTCAGGGAAAGAAGGAGAATTGACAATTACAGGCTGCAGCAAGAGAAATTGTGGCTAAAAACAAATTTTAAAAAATCTTTGAGTGCTGTGAAGCCGCAATAGAAATAGGCATGTGGAGAGAACTTCCACTCTTGGAAATTTCCAAGTCATGACTGGTCATGTCCCTGAACAACACAGTCTGACTTCAGACTTAGTTCTGCTTTGAGCAGGAGGTTGGCTTAGATCTGTGATTCTAATAAACACATGGGTGAAACACTTGCTTCTTACACTGTCAGCTTCCTACAAATCCTTCATTTAGACTTTCAATATCCTTAAAATGTTGTTTATAATTATAAGACATTTGGGCAGAGTATGGATGAATGCCCTTCTTTACTCCAGCCTAGCCCAAAAAGCTTTCAAAATAGGGTCTACACAGCTGCAGGTTCTCTTCCAGCAGATAAATTGCTCATGCTGTATCACCGTCAAAAAACCCCCAAAAATGGAAGTGTAATGCTATGTCAAGTAGAAATCTGATTCAGCCCCTGAACAAGAAAAGAAGCCAAAACAGTGGTGGCTTTTTGAGTAGTAGCTGTGCAAAATATGATTCAGGTAGTGAATGCTTTAACCGCTGGTTTGCATAACACAATTTGTACAACTTTGCTGTGACTGAGGAAGCAACCCTCAACCTTACCTTAAGCACACACACTTGCAAATTTGCACGTATTTCTTGCATACATTTATACATGTCTATAGACCTGTGTATATGTACATACATGTGTCTGCTCATACATGAGGTACACATAAAATAATACAGAAATACACACAAAGAAATACAGTTTGAGAGTAGATTCTTGTGATTCAAACTTTGCAGAATATCTGGAAATGGCAAGCTGAATTCCTTCTTCTTTTGCACCAAATTCCCTTTTACCACATTCCTGAAAAATCACCTTTTCTGAAATTTTAGAATCTCATAAATACACATCATAGTCTTCTGGCAGTAAAAATTAACCTTAGCAGGAATTGTCCACTCACAGCACAAGCCAAATGTGGGAATTTCTGTTGATGGTAGAACATGTAGGCCTCTAGCCTATGAATAATGTCCTGCATGTGAGTGACTCTAATTACATCACTCTCCCTATGAAAAATGTGCAATTTGGCCTTATGGTGAACTCATTTCTGTTTCCCATCACTGACCGTGCTTTGGGCATTTTTGCATGGTAAACACTATGAATCCTAAGCCTCATTAATTTCGTAATTAGCCCTGCTGCTTTTATGGATTTAAAACCCTGAGTGGGTGTGAAAAGACAGTTTTTAAAGAGGCTCTGCAGCTCTCCCCCATTTTACAGCTAGAAGCGTGTATGATCTATGGGGAAGCCTGTTGCCTTTCTTTTGGCATAGTCTGTGGACCATGATAGGCATTCAACCTCTAATGAGTTCTCCAGGAAAAATATTTCTACCAAGGTTTTACAAACAATATCTGATTTGTCACATTTTTCCTTGCACTTACATTTTGAACCACTGGACTTTTCAGTTTTACTTGCATGTCTTCAGTTTGCTTACAGAACATTTGCTGCATATTCACAACTTCTCGTCTACATTTTAAAAAAAATCAAACTGTGATTAGTGTTGTCTAGTGGCAGCCTGCCATGAAGTGTAGAGTAACATGCCACAGCATATACACCACTCAGGCCCCCAATACACATTTAGATTATACTACTTTCAAGCTAATGCTCTGAGATATGAATGTGCCATCATAACACTGTCTTTTTGCTGGAATGGCACGAGGGCCAAGAAGCAAAACTCACTCCTGAACTGCAGGCACACAGAAATGTCACACGGTACCCTGAGCCACTTCAGTCCACCCAGTACAGGTGCACAGCCTGCAACTCACTGCTGAGAAAACCTTCCTCCTGCTTTCTGCCAATATTTTTCACGCCAGACAGCACAGTCTGTTTCCAGTTTAACAGAGGAACTAATACTACACTCAGCCACTATTCAATGGGGAAAAAACCCTCTCTTTCAGCTCAGTCCAAGAACACATGACCTTTGGTGGTATTTGCAAAATTAGTTTCTATTTTGATTTATCTACAGCCACTGGGCTGTTTCCCTGCTTTGGTGGAGCATCATTGTGCAGGATGGGAATGCTTTCTTTTAATATACTGGTATCTGTACCACAAAGTGCATCTGTCAGCAGCCCTGGTGGACTCTCCCCTAGTTTCACAAACCCTATGAGTCTCATGAGTTTTCTGCAAAAGGCTAAGCAAAGATGAAGTAGAGCAGAAAGGGAGAGGCTGTCAAACTTTAAGGAACAGTAGGTGTGATCTCTGCAATGTTTAGCAGAAACTTCCATGAGGTTTGCACAAAGCTGATAGTGCTCCCACAGCAAGAACTCATCACTAGGTATGGCTGATGACTTCAGGACAGCTGCAGTGGAGGAAATTAAAGGAAGAGTTTCCTTTCATCGGGATCCAAGAATCTGTGGTTATTGCTTGCCTGTGCACTGGGGAAAAAAAAAAAAAAAAAGTAAAAAGGAAGATACTGAACACTTGTATATTAGTGAAATTCCAGAGTACTGCAGAATCAGGAAGAAAATTTAAATATTCAGCTGAGTAACACACTATTTATCATCAGCAACAATGAAGAAGATGGTGAATTTCCAGATGGTTATAAAGTATGTGCCATAAACTAATTACCTAGAGTAGATAGCAGATGCTGTTTCCTTTTTCTCCAAACAGCTTTTGAGATCAGGAAGAGCCCAGAAGGAATGGCAGGCTGTCAGACTTGCCCCAGCTCAGGATGGGGAAGATACCTGGGTGTTTGGATGAGCTTTCAGTAGTACCAGTTCAAGGGTACATAGTATTTGTTCAAGCTAGGAATTCTCTAAAGTTAATTAGCTGAAGCCCTCAGGGAATAGTCTTCAGTGAAGCAGCCTGCTGTGAGTTCATCAGAAAACACAGATAAGGCTGCTGGTAAGGTGTTGCTGTGACTGGATCCTATTTTCTGGATCCTTCTACTGTGACCAAATGGTACAGTTCAGAGTATCACTAAGAAAGAAAAGGCTTTTCTTTGTTGATTACTAAAGTCCAGTAATAAAGTTAAGATGAAATTTTTTCACAGGGTTTCCACAAAAATGAAACAATTTATTATTGGATAGAGTCAGGTTATTGGATGGAACAAATACAGACTGGAACAACAATGAAAGAAACCACTTTCCTGGGAAATATTCTCTGTTGTGATCATACATGTCATCATGAGAAAGGTTTTACTACAGTACTGACAAGCAAAGAAAAGTTTTCATAAAGCTCTAATAGTAAATCCTGTTATTGTCAGATGAAATTATTCTTTTATATTAATGGAACTTTATATATTCATGAAACTGTTAATCATTCAGTGATGAAATACTTGAGACTTTAGTTTCAGCTGAGTATGAGTTGTTTCTGAAGCCTCTTTCCAGTCCTCAGTGTTCCTAGGGTTCAGTGAGCTATGCACATTAAGTGCACTCTCATTTTAATGCAGCCCAACCCATTAAAACACTTTTAAGTGTTGCATTGCATTTATTCAGTCAGCAAGTCCTGACTCCTTGCAAACAGAGCGTATCACACGTAGGACTTCAATGCCATAGCTAACTCTCCATCTGCACAGCTGTAAGTGGATAATGTACAAATATCTTGGTAGAGACCACTAACCTGTTCTGCAGGTATGTATGTGTATGTTTCTCTTCCTGGGCTGGCAGTGACTCTTGCCCCTCCACAGCTAAGTCAGCAAGAACATCTCAGTGATATAGAATTAACCTCAAATACTTACCAGGGCAGATGAAAATCAGCTTTGATATAATTTGTTTTGATTTGAGACTTTATCTTGCAGTGATGTAATATTATCTCCTAGTATTTTTAGCCTGGTTTCCTAGAAAGTTTCTATAACTACTAGAACAGGGATAGAATTCTTTTCGGATTAGAAACATGTAAGGTTCATGCAAACAGGATTGTTATCACTACAAAACTTTGAGGCACCTCCCAGTGACTTGGATGAACCTTCCAACACATAGCCAGAGGAAATGAAGCTTTTTTTTGTTGCTGGTTCTTTGTACTCAGGGCCTTCATCTTAATCTTCAAAGGCCTTCATTAATTCAATCTCATATTCATAAAGAACATCTCTGCCCTGTCTCTGGGAGGTTTATTTGTAACAGTTCTATTCTCTAGGAATGCCAAACCCGCTGACCTTAAGCATATAACATGTGAAAGCAGAAAATAAAATTTTCTCAGCTACCTCCTCACATCTCTTCAGCAGAGAGAAATGGGAATGCCCACAAACCTGTCCACTCTGAGACTAAAACATCAACTACATTTTTGCAGTTGTTTATGTATGTAGTCACAAGAAATATGGAGCGATAAATACAGGAAATGTTTGAGGGGAGGTAGGCAATAGATAGTGGTGGCAGAGAAAGGGAGGACTGGAGGAAAAGGGCCACAGCAGCTGCAAAGGGCAAACATTAGTCCCACGTGTGCTCCTGAGTGTGCCCTTGGCCAATATGAGAACCCAGCATGAGGAATGAACCTGAACTCCACACCTTCTTGCTGTTGTGAGATTTATTCAAAGTGCTGGCAGAGCGGATGAAGACTGCAGTATAAGTATGAAGAATAAAATGACAGCTTTTCTTGAGGTTTGCGAAAAATGGCTATTTTACAGAACACTTTTTCCTGATGGGAGTTGAGTAGTTATTTCTTGTGCCTCCAAGCTGTTTCTACCGTTTTAAATAGCTAAAAAAAGAGCCTAATAACCCAAAGTTGATACCTATAGGTGTCAAATTCAGACACTGCACAAACTGAGAAACCAGGTAAGCATTTGTATGTGGAGTTTTGATGTTATAGATATTTGTATGTCTCTCCTCACCCTGTGTTTATACATACTGTAAAATGCAAGATTCTTCTATTTGTAGAAAATTAAATGAAATTAAATTAAGTGCAAAGTTAATGTTTTTAAAAAAATGAGTAAAAGAATGCAATGAGATATGTTGGACACCTACACTTCATTTGCATTATGCATGAGTTGCTATCATACCATCTCTGCCATAAGAGTACTATATGCACAGTTAATAAAATAAACCCAACTTACTTGTATAGTGTAAGTTTTTTACAGCTTAATTAGAGGCATGGTAGCATGGATGATGCTGTAAATTTTTCTACTTTTTTCCTTCTGTCTTCTTACAGCTTTTATATTTTTGACTTGTGTCTGCCTGTAGAGGAATCACTTTTGTCTAGTAGGTGTGTTAGTACATTTCTTCTGTCATCGGATAACATACTAATGCCACTGTATTATCCATTTGAAATGTGAAACCAAGGGAAGACTGGTGAAAAAGATCCTGCTTACAAGGATCTAGAACAAGTGCACTAAAAGCATGCCAGCTAAAATGTGACCTACTGTTCAGAAAAACCAGCAAAGTCATACAAATAGGTTAGTTTACAACTGAGGAAAGCTCATTCTCTTCCCACAGTGCTGTATGTATCTCATGACAATGTTGAGCAGCATCCTGGCCTGTATCAGGAGCAGTGTGGCCAGCAGGAGCAGAAAGATCGTTTTTCCCGTGTACTGGCACTGGTGGGGCTGTACCCTGAGTGCTGTGTCCAGCTCTGGCCCCTCAGTTTGGAAGGACGTTGAGACACTTGAGCATGTCCAGAGGAGGCAACGAGGCTGCTGAGGGGCTTGGAACACAAACCCTGTGAGGAATGACTGAGGGAGCTGGGGTTGTTTATCCAGGAGAAAAGGAGACTCAGAGGTGACCTTATCATGCTCTACAACTCCCTGTAAGGTGGTCATGGTCAGCTGGGGGTTGGTCTCTTTCTCCATGCAGCAACTGACAGAACAAGGGGACGCAGTCTCAAGCTGCGCCAAGGGAAATTTATGTTGGATGCTAGGAAAATATTTTTATGAAAAGAGTGATAAAGTTCTGGAATGGTCTGCCCAGGCAGGTAGTAGAGCCACCATTTCTGAATGTGTTTAAAAAAGGACTGGATGTGCACTCGCTGCCATGGTTTAGTTGAGGTGTTAGGGCATGGGTTGGATTCAATGATCTCAAAAGTCTCTTCCAACCTAGTGATTTTGTGATTCTGTGATGTCCAAGGCACAATCACCTGCTGCTTTTTGCCTCATGAATGGCACCTCTACTCCTCTGCCACCAGTTATTTCTGCACTCTATGGGCTCTGCTTTAAAGTACAGTGGGTGAGTAAGTTCCTTTTCCCAAGGGAATCATCAGTCAGTTCAGGTGCCATCCAACCTCATCTGAGAGGAATGAGTTACAGAAGCAGAGGCCACAGAAAGGACCTATCCCCACAGGAGATATCAGCCAAGCCCACACTGCACCAGGCAAGGTTCACATTGCTCCCCACCTACAGCATGAGTAGCAGGTCCCACCTTTCCCCTGTTCCTGCAGGTGATGTGCTCTTGCTTTCCAAACATGGTTTCCAAGAGATATTAAACGAATACACAGCTCTCCTGCTGAGATAATTGAAATGTGTCTTTCCACACCACCCACCCCCAAGAAAAATCTGAGTGCAGACTGACTGTTGTCTTTTTGTATTTCCACCAGTTTTTGTACATTTTCAGTCAGTCTTTCTGAAAAACATATTTCCAAGCATGCTTTGGAACAAGCATGCTTGTTACCAGCATGCTAGGCCTTCTGCTTTAGGTAGGGCAGACTGGTTTTTCTTTCATTCTTCAGTCTGAGAAGGAGACAGCAGCTTTGCTTTGACCCTCAAATCAAGATAATTTAATTTCATTTCTAAACACAGGGCAGAGCAAAGTAAGTTATACAGAAACTGAGCTGGTTTTGTATTAAATTTGGTGCTTTCATCAGAAAAATTAACAAGTACAGCTTTGAACAAAGGCTAGACCATTGCACTGTGGTATACCCAGAATGTTTTTCAGGCAAGGGCTGCATAATGCAATGTTTCAGAAAATCAATACCTATACTTTATACAGTTACAAAAGTATCCTGTTTACTTTTACAGTGATAACACAATTTTGTCTGGAAAATAAACCTGATACTCAACATTAAAGTTTAATAGATAAGCCAACCAAGATTTTTCCCCTGCTTTGTCCTTTACTGTTCTTCAAGTAGTTACAAGGCATCAGACAGTATAGCTTAAAATGCACCTATTTTGTTTTATCTGACGAAGAAAGTAAAGCATTTCATCTGAGAGCTAAATATGAAAGCTGCAGTGAATGTTTTTAAGATAGAACAAAAAAGAAAGGATATATGTAAAATAGACTGGGTGAAACCTTAACCCCACTGAATCCTGTGGCAAAATCCCCATTGACTTCACAGAGCCAAGATTTTACCTTTCAATCACAGCATGAATGCAGCTGATGCTGCACAATTTTTAGAGGAGGACAAAAGAATAAAAACTCAATATTCAAGATAGAGTCAAGTTTAGATTCAGTTGAACTCTGAGCTGACATCCAGCACATGGTTTATTCAGCAGAGGAAAATTATAGATGTGCAAGAATTTTAAGTGTGGTGTGAAGAACAGTAAAATGTAGCCTCTTTTTAAATCAAAATGCCAGTCTTTAATTTGGTGCACAAAAAAACTTCTCTATAATTTTCACAGGCTATAATTGTTTAAGGGTGACCTTCTAGTCTGGTCAGCTGTAATCTTCTGAAAGACTTACCATGCCACAAGGATAGCAACAATGGGAATGGGAGAAAAGTGACAGAATAGGGCAATAACAGTGTGCATGTTCAGACAAAAAGCAGCAAGGAAGACCAGAGTTCATTTTGGACAATCCTAGAGAATACTAATGTGTTTTCTTCCATAATGCTACAGTTCTTAATGTTACAGTTTTCAATACAATAGAAATTACAGAAAAAATAGGTGTCTTACATGCCTTCTACAACAACAGATTATGGAAGAAAGTAAATTCTTTTGATGAAAAGTGGCATAATATGGAGCTTAAATGGCAGGAAAGGATGCAAATCCTTATGTGCAGCAACCTTACAGTTCTAGCTGGTATAAATGACAAAGGTCTGCTGACTTCAGTGTAATGGTCTGCATTCTTGAATAAGTATTTATTTGTCTTGTGAAGGAGATCTGATGGCATCTGGAATAGCAGCCCCTTCTCCTCTGGAGAATATTGACTTTTTTCAGTATTCTGGTAATGAAAAGGAGAAAGATGTCTAGATATTGATGAACATTATGTAGAAGATTGCTTTCTTAAATTAAAAATGGCTTCCCACTGAAAAGAAATTTGTCCAGAAATGAGGCTTTGGTTAAGGTATTTTTTATTTATACCATTAATTTCATGGCACAATTTCTACTACTTATACCTCTCTGAGAGAACACTGTGATTTAAAATAAGACTTTTAAAAATGATTCTGTGAGGGAAGATGATACTTTTCTATAGATATATCATAAAAAGTCATGAAAGTTGGTATGTTTGGAACTGAGTACAATAGAAATAATTCTGTGGTTTCAGTTCCAAGTAAGTGCAGCATCACAGGCCAGTGAGGGCATGTTCACTGAGGCCTGATCCTCGTGACTTAATAATACACCTATTAACTGCAAGCACATAACAACTTTCACTGCAATCACAGTTAAAATCAAACCTGTGCCTCGCTGCTTGGTGTACAAGAGCCTGAGGCAAACCGGATCATCAGCACAGTTCTTGAAATGTTCTTGGTGGAGCCATCGGAGTCAGCAGCAGTGGGGAGCAGAGGAGCCCGAATGTCAGACAAGGTCTTGGAGCAGGAAGGAAGATGCTGGCTAGATTCCAGCACAAAGGGAAAAAGGAAAATCATGCCACTTAGCCACTTACCTGAGAGCAAGGGAGTGGGAATTAGATGGATTGGTACATAACGCAGGAGCAAGAAAACTCAAAGAGATTTCTTCAGAGTGTTGGAATTAACCTTCAGGTTTAATGTTCCTGTGTTTTGAAATCACCCTGAACTTGATGTGTTTAAGGAAAAAGTTGCCTTAAAAAATATAGTTTTTACAAAAGAAATAGTATTTTCTTAATATTTTCTGTAAAATTGACAGCACTATTTTAAAGCACTTATTAAATACCAGTAAGCACCAGTGAAAATCTTCATGGGATATAGATGGGTATGAATGCTTGTGGTGTTGGGCAGTTAACATATGCCAACAGAAAAACTAGTTGAGGGGAGGTTCAGATCTAATTCTGTGAGGGTGGCAAGCATTTCATAGCATCTTTCCAAGACTGACTTTTGAAGCAATTTCCAGCAGTCAACCCTTTTGTTCCTTTCTATTTTTCTTAAATAAAATGGGCTACCCTTCTCTTTCAACACTCTAATTATCATTAGAAATCATTTTGCAATTCATGAAAGTCTGAATTCTTCATGTTGACTAAGCAAACCCTTAATAAAACCAAACACTTATTGCAAACTCATTCCATGGTAATTAATAGCTTAATTATGTCTGTTTAATATCTGACATGCATCTGTAACAGGCAAGATTCTGTTCTCACTGTTGTCTTCTTACTGCCCAAACTTGCATGTTAGAAACTCAACAGTTAGCATGTATATACAATAAATTAAAAGCAATCTGCAGGAACTATTTTACAGCCTTCTGTCTGAAGGACCCAAAAGCAATAGATATGGTCTTTCTTTAGATTTTGGACAGATAGAAAGCTCACTAGTTTTCTCAGACCATTACATTTCTGAAGATCAAAACGCTAAAGCAGAAGAGGAGGAGTATCTTCCTGCTAGAACACAGCTCAGAGAGTTTGCCTGCAGCAGCAACAAAATATCCAGTAGGTGTTTTCATGAATGGTCATGTAAAGGGAGGAACAATTATCCTGCAGTTTCCCCTGAGTAACTGAATAATCCTCTAAGGGTGCCATGTCTCAGTAATCCTGCAGTGCATGAGTCAGCATCAGTGTGTGGGAGAGTTGTTTTCTTTTTTACAGCTCACAGTAGAATTAGAATATTTGGAAATTTGTAACATTTTCAGATTTACAAATGTAAACTTCTGTAGGATTTTCTTTTTAAGT
The DNA here is from genome assembly GCF_047830755.1 of Zonotrichia albicollis. Lineage (NCBI taxonomy): Eukaryota > Metazoa > Chordata > Aves > Passeriformes > Passerellidae > Zonotrichia > Zonotrichia albicollis. Next base: position 136,956,221 of record NC_133819.1, read on the forward strand.
TTTGCATCACTACTGATGGACCCTTTTGCAGTAGTTAGAGGTTTAAAATTATATACATACGGTAAATATGAACAGGCCTTATAATTCCTGCTGTGCATTGGGAGTGGAAAGGGGAAATATAATTTACTGCATCTGTTCTGTACTGGAGGGCAAAAAAAATTTGAAGACTGCTATGCAGTCTACTTATCCTCCACAGCTTTTCTCAAATGTAAGGCGTAAACACAGCCCCTGAAAGCACTCCCAGTTTAAAGAGCAAAGTAGCATAGATGTAACTCACCAACTCCTTGTTTTCTGGTTTTCTTGTTTTCTGTTTTCTGGTGCTATGAGCATGCACAGAGTCACGAATCATAGTGCCTAAGAGACCCAACTGGTTGTTTTACCTACAGGAATACTGTCTTAAGTTTGCATGTGAAGAAAATAGCACATAAAATAGCTGAATTATCCTTCATATATCAGCTAATCTGTGGCAGATCTGGACATTAAATTTTGACCTTCTGAACCCTCATCCTCTACTTCTCAGGCAAGGTAGTTTCCATCTAACCTGTCCTCTGGTGCATGGTATTTGCTAACTGCTCATCTCTACCACAGGAGCTACAGCAAATGCTCCAGGAACCATGACAGAGCAATACATTCTCTGTCTGATTATTTACCCTGATGACTAGTTACAATTCCAGGAGGATATGTATCTTCAGCTCCTTAAGTTTGCATCCTCAGCCATATTACATTGGTGTGTAATGGCATTTCTGCATTAAGGCATTCCGTCCATCACTGAATTATGCATGCAGTCAGCAGCTGTACTGATAGCTATACACAGATATGGGCTGAATGACAATGGAAAGATGCCTCTGTGTATATAGTTAGGGATGACTTTATTTCTTCTATGCACACTGGAAAAGAAAGGACTTTCAGAAGGAAGCTGATTTTTTTCTGGAAAATGGAATTATATGAAATCAGAGTGAGTGTTGTGAAAAGCCATGAGAAATTATCTAGAAAGCTATTCCACTCTCTGTTTTTCACTTCACCTCTGGTCTCTCTTTTATAGGACTCCAACATGTGAACCATTTGAGACTTACAAATAGTATACCCTCACATTAAGCAGATAAGCTCCCACTCTTCCCAGTTCTTTAAAAATTTATTGTAATGCATCTTGCAAAACCTTCTTCTCTGTGAAAGCTTTATTTTGGATTTGAAGACACATCCATCCACGTGTTTGTGTCAGATCAAGAATTCTATGAAGCAATAGCTGACAAATCTAGCTGACAAAGTTTGAGGTTTCACTGGTGTCAGAGCCAATTAAGAGTTATGCATATGTTTTCCTTACTAAGCCAATAGAACCTTTCCTGCATTGTGTGCTGTTTGCCTCTGTTATGATTTGAAATATGTCACAGGAATACAGCATACTCAGGCCAAGTAATAAATGAAAACCATATACTATACCAGTGTCACTAAGAATAATGACTTGGAAAGAAACTAAATCTGCTAATTTCTAAATCTGTTTATGCTGTTCAGGCAGCAGCATGGCAATGCATTTTCTGGATGGTTAAAGTTTTTGACTATAATTTTGGAAAATTGGATTCTGGTGAAAATGAAAAATGTCCTATGGGAATAATATTCTTAATATTCTTATTTTTTGTATGCAAGTCTAAGCTTTGGTATTTAAACCTTTCCCCTAACTTTCTCCTTGCCACATTTCGTTTTTCAAAGCAGAAATGGAATTCTAAGATAATATATTGAAAATGAGTGAAAGGCAGATTTCTTACTAAGAAGTGAAGGTAGCAAATATTACTATATTTCAAAGTTTCTCCATTAGTTGATCAGAGCAGAAAGAAATGCAGCCTATCAAAAACATCCCATGGGCACAAACTGAGACTTCTACAAGCTGTATTCTCTCTTTGGGCTACAGTGATCAGACTGAGGCTAGACATGAGTCAGCTGCTCAGCATATCAGCAGCATATCAGCTGCTGAACTAGGTCAGATCATTAGGTACTGATCCCAGGAGTTTCACTGAAGATAATATTGTTTACTAGAATTTCTTAAAGCTCAGTGTTCTATGTGGAATATCATGTTTAATGATACTCAGGATTCATAACCATTTTACTCACATGGGTAATCCTTTCTCTTTTCTTTAGCATTTGAGGAATCAGGAAGTTAAGTAAAGGTAAAACACTATTGCAATATAAATCATAACATGTAATGGGCTTCCATAAATCATTTAATCTATCAGCTATTGCATGTGGCTGCTGTCATGTAGTTTAGAGCTTATACAATAGAGCTCAGTATCTTTTTACTGGGTTTGTTCCTCATTCCAGAACACTTAGCTTTTCCTACTTTGAGTCTGAGATCAAAAATATGATCCATTTCATATTTTGCGTTTCAGTCTGCCATCCATGCTTGCATTTCAACCTCCCTGTTTGCCCATGTATCATGCATGTTGCCATGCAGACAAAGATATTAATGATCACTTGGGTATAGACAAATGTCTTTCTGGCACAACCACTGAATTCAAGTTTGTGGACTAGATTTAATATTTCTTTCTCCCTCCTTCTGCTGAGATTCATTTGGAGCATGAGTGGTAAGAGCAGTGCGAGCCAGTCAGGGAACAACACTCAAAGAACCAAATTCTCCTTAACAGAACAGTTAATAAAACTTTCACTTTTTCCTTTAAATGATCTGTTCATTCACATCCTGGAGCATGTTTGTTACAAGCTTGGTTTGGTTTGGTTTTTTTTTCTTGATTAATTTTAATCTGTGAAAGTAAAGAGTGAGTACTACTCAGGTCCATGTGTTATACCAGGTGCCACACAGGACAGACCATTTTTCACAAAACAGCAACACATTTTTCAGGCCTTCCTAAGGTTTATTTTCAGTTCTGTTGTTTAATTTCTGTAATAACAAGAATATGTTGTGGTGAGGAATGCCACAGGGGTATATCAAGGAGACTTTTATTAAATCATAGTGATGTATAGGCACAAAACAAAATTCTGCCAGAAGGTAAATCCCATTTTTAAAACCTACAGTACATTATTAGACTTGCAGTGCTTATGAGCTAGGGAAAATCTACCAAACCATGTTAAAATATCTTGCAGAACAACTGATTGTGAAACATTCCTTCTACTTTTCAGGAAGAAATTTTAATGGTTAACTTTTAACTGAATAATGGGTTTGATTTTAAAATAGATCACATTCATTAGTTAGCAGTAAGGGGGAACACTAGAGCCTGACTCTTAAGAATAAGAAAAAAACTAACAATAGGATTTCTGTGTACTATACTTTTAACTGCCATGGGCTTCTCCTATTTCTAGATAGCCATTATTTCTTGTGTTGAGAGGTGAATGACTATGAAGGCATGAAAACACACTTGACATGGGGGGTTTTTCATAAGATTTTAATTTTGTTCTCTCTCTTTCTCTTTGTTTCTGCCAGAAAATACAGGTAATTGAGGCAATTTTCAGACTATGCACTTTCATTCCTCTTCTTCATTAGCTAGCTTTTCTAGATTAACAGAGAGACTCTTCTAACTTCATAACTAAAAAAAAAACCCAAAACCAAAACACTTTTGATTAAGACTAGAATCTTATTTTATTATTTTAATTCTGGGATTCATTTACTCCTTTCTGTCATGTTTTTTATAATAGTACCCTGTAAGTGAGAAAAATGGGAGACTAAAGAAAATGCAACAAGTTCTATAAAACATCGAAATTGAAGTATTGAAGCTACAGACTCCCTCCAACTGAAACCACAGTGGGTATATTTTCATAGTGACTAATTCTGTACCATTGCAGATTCTGGATGCAGAAATGGGTTCTTCCTGAAATCTGACATCTCTGAATTACTGAAGGTCTAAATGTATTTTTTTTTCTTTAAGAATTTTCCATTTGTGAAGATGGGTAATCATCTCCTCTGGCACTATTCCTTCTTAAGCTTACTCAAAGTAGGAGGACAGAATCTGATGCCCCTGGTATTGATGAATAAAATTCCCTCATAAATAAATAAGTTGGAAGAATCTGAGTATTCATTTAGCCTTAAATAAAACAGTTACCCCTTGAGTTTTATAACACTTTATGCTTCTCCAGCAGAGTGGGAACTTACATTCTTAAGAGAGCAGCAGGTCTGTTCTAGAAAGAAGGATTAAGCACATGGTCATTCCTGCACAGTTGCAGTAGTTTCTACTTTTTCTTAGACTACAAAGTTAAATTATTAACAATTTCATTTTCAAGCTAATCAATGAAATGATACAACCAGTACTCAAATGTTATTCAGAGAGAGGCAAAATTTTAGTTACAAGATACCACAAAAAGAAAAAAGCAGTATGCATACAGACTAAGAAAGAGTGAAAAAAAAATCTCACAGTGAAGCCAAGTAGGCAAATTTTACTCTGGGTTGCATTCACACAGGAGCTGACAAAGATGTGGGAGGTAATTATTCCTTCTACTTGATCCCAGTAAGATGAAAAACATTTTTCTCGCTTCCGTTGCTATAAAATGTTATTGTAAAGAAGATGATGGTAAGTAATTCTTCAGTGCCAATGGGATAAGAACAAACATAATTTAGCTTAAATTATACCAAAATTATCTCACTGGGTATAAGAAAAAACTTCTTTTTGACTGTTAAAGCACTGAAATTGTGCTCCTATGGAAGTTCTAAAGTATCCTTCACCAGAGATTTTTAGGATGGGTTAGACAAAAAGGTCTCAGAATTATCTTAATGTAGACCATTGATCAGCTTCATTCCAAAGGACTGGAACACATGATTTTTCAATGTTCTGTATTTCTGCTCTTCTATGAATCTGATTGAGTTTGCCACCAGCTGGATCTCTTCTTGTTGCACTTCCCATTGCATAAATTTCTTTCTTCCTAAACAAACTCTGTTTGTAATACTGTGAGTGTATAGGGATTCAGTGAACTTCCTGTTATTTGAGTAATCTCACTGTTGCATTTCTGGGGACAAATTTTCAGAGTCCCTCTCTAATTGCATGCACCAAATCTGAAAAGTTAAAGCCAAAGTAAGCTTCAACTTAGAGCCCTAATGTCCAGTGCAACTTCTGACTGTTCTCTTCTGACAAAACCAGCAGCTTCCTCCTGCCAGATATCCCATCTCTTCCTTTGGCAGCAGGATCAAAAAAAAGCTGTGCTATTTTCAGAATTTCTCTTGTAATACAATCATGACAGAGATTGAAACTGCTAGTTAAATTCCTCAAGTCATGTGGCAAAGGTTCTTGGAAACGTCAGTGTTTCTCTGGATGTTATTGGGCCGCAGTGGCTCCTCCTGGTACCATTTGCCACAGTCAGAGGGGTGCCTGCAGGGCCTCCCACCAGGCTGCCTCACACAGCAAAGGAGGGACAGCCCCACACTTCTGCCCTGTCTCACAACACGTGCCTTACTTACTCTGGAGGTGCAGACACTGACATCTCTGAGCAATCTGTGGTAGCTCCAGGGACAGGTGACTCCAGGGACCAGCTCTGAGAATCTATGGTAGCTCCAGGGACAGGTGACACCAGGGACGCTCTCCCTCGCACACAATCCCCAGCATGTCACTGCAATGCTGAGCATAAGGAAGCTTAAGGACTCAGGACCTTCTATCTGAAAAGCACAATAGAAATTAATTGGGACTTTGGCTCTAGCTAGTTAAGCATTCAAAATACAACACTTCACTTTGCCTTATTTTAGAATTGTGCAAGTCCACAGTCACTTATGTTCTCATTAGCAAAATCTCTAAAGTTTTACTTTTAAGTATATTGGAAATGCCTCAGTTTTACCAATATTTCATTCTAAGGAGCCAGATGATGCATAGCTCACTCAGACTTTGCAGGGGAGGTTCTTTTTATCTCTCTTGTTCAACTCAGAAACAGTTCAGACCACATCTATTAGCAAAGGGACTGCACAAAATTTAGAGGCTGCTGGTAGTTACAGTACATAGGTCTATGACCCATAATGGTTTAAGCATTCACAGAAGGGGGAACAAGGGTCCCAGTACACTTTCTAAGAGAGTACCTGATAGTAGATTGGAGGGGAATTCTCTCGGCTTCTACTTTCCAGGGAATAATTAAATATTTATTAGATAAGAGCAAGGAAAAAAATAGTAATATGAGAAAACTAAGGGGCTAAGCCATAGGCTTCTTGTGGAATAGAGTACTTATTTTCAAATATTTAAATTTTGAATTGGAAGAGCGTGCAGAAAGTGAGATTCTTCTCTTCTCCCAGATGAAGATCATAAGATAACAGTGAGCTATAGTGACATGTTCACTCATGTCTTTTTTTCTAGGGCACAGTGAATATTTAATGCATCTACAAGGATGGATATAGCTTCAGCAGCAGTGACTGAAAAGAATCTTTTTCCCCTGGTAAAGTAATTTGGGTGTGGAAAACATCAATTAAACCTCCTACAGCGCAGGAAGGAATCTATTCTAGTTGTACCTTTTTGCATAAATACCCAGCCAAGTCCACCATTGGAACAGAGCCACTGTTTAGGCCACACTTGGTGAGAAGGTCTGGCAGAAGGGACTCACATCCAGGTGAAATCCGGTGGTTTGAAACCAATACTGGAGCAGGGGACTCCACACAGGCTAGAGATGTGATCTAAATCTCAGCAGTTTCTGTTGGTTAACATGTGCCACCTGTCCAGCTTGCTGAATTTGGGGATATTTTATGTCTAGACCCTAAATTTTTCCATGTATTGCACATGAAGCAAAGCATAGAGTTATCTAGCAACTCAGGGCTGAGGTATCCTGACAACTGGGTATTTTAATAGTGAGTAAAAACTTCCTTGTAAACCTAGGTCTGGATTTTGCATTTTCAGCCTGCACTGCAAATGGCTGTATTTCAGGAAGGAAAGACAGAATAATCGTTGCTATTTCATACTGTTGCTAAGAAGTCAAGTTTTCTGGACACCTTCCAGAGGTGAGTGTTAGCTCAGTGGGCCAGCTGCCAAGAAAACTCTGCTTCTTGCACATCCAGGTTTTACTCCTGTGTTTCATGGTGTTGCTGTTCCAATGGTGCTGTCAAGAGAGATTATGGCCAGACTTGCTCTGCCCTTCAGGTACCATGAATCCAGGAGGCCTGCAATCCTCAATGGGAGTTGGTATTTAAAATCCAGCTAATAGGAGTTAGGCACCAATGAAGTTCCAGGTGAGCCCTCTCAGTGGAGGTTATATGCTACTAAATGGTTAACCATTCAAGGTGGTGACTTCAGGATTATATATAGAAGACTTTTTTCAACAGTTGCACAATGGTGTGGCCACAAATGGACCGCAAGTCCGCACTGGAAGTGACTGTCTGCAATCATGCACATGAAATGAACACTTTCCTCACTGTGAGTCTTCGAGTATTTAGACAAATAGCTAGACAATTTCACTGTTTATTCAGCTTTTCAGAAGAGAGAAACTGGTCACTGAAAAAACTAAAAAAAGAAAAAAGAAAAAAATCTTTTTTAAAGAAGACTCTTTAGAAAATAAGCTTGACCAAAATATTCCATCTCTTTACAACCGTGAGTGATTCAGTTTCATATTAAGATATTGTATCAAAGAGAAGAATATTATCTTTAACTGCTCCTCCACCACGCCATATCTGACTCCTCTCTTGAGTTTGAGAAGCAGTCAGCATCAGCAGGGTGAATCATCCGTGCTGCACACAGCCCTGCTTGGCAGACTGCAAGCAGCCATCCCCTGGGACTCTGCTCCACTTTGCACATTTATCCCCACTGGAGGTCCTAGCTAAAATAAGGAACACCACATCTGCAATGTGCATTTATGCTGCTTCCTCACAAAATAAGTGTAGACGGACATAAAATAATCTTTGTGAGGTGGAAGGCAGGATGTTTGGGGAATGGGGATATCTGAAGAATCTTTAAAACTCTCTGAAGTCTGGTAAAGAGCATGGGGTAAAAGTGTGGTCAGCAGAGGAGTTTATTTGGAAGCTTGTTGGAGTCTTTGCAGGAAATACAAAAGGGTTTATATATTTGCAGTCAAAGGTTATATTAAAGTTGAACCTACTCTAGCAATGTTTATTTCTCACTTCTAATTTGGGTAGTTTACTCAGTTCCCATGTATGTCAAATAAAAAAGTTTATCCGCACTTCATTTTTTATTATTCAGTTGTTTGCAGAGTCACTAACTTTTCATTGTTTCTTTCTTAAAGATGTAGGACTTATCCCATGGCTAGAAGCTGACATTCTAAGAGTTTTATAGTATAAAATATGCCAGCTACTGAGTGAGGTAACTGTAGTGGAAAATATGTTTTCTAAGAGGTTGTGGAGCAGTGTGCAGCTAAATCTGGCAAAGGAGTGAATGCTTGCATTTTCCATTGATGTCAGCTCTCAGGACATCATCTTGTAAATGGGAAGCTGACTGAAGAAGTATTGCAGTCTGACAGTGAGTGGGTAGCTTTAAAATACAGTAAGAATTAGTGACATAGGGAAGCACATAGCCTGAAAGGATGATGTTTTTAATGTATCTTGATGCCTTGCTGTGTATTCAGAGTAAGTGCATTGGCTGTTTTAGCAACATTTATAACATTTATAACAAAAATGCTCTGCTTCATCAATCCTGCAACCCAGAATTATTTAAATTGTGCTGTTATACAAGCAATTTTGAGGAGCTTTTTCCATTTAAAAGTCCTAACAAATGGATAATCAATGCAAACCCATCTCTAAATCACTATCTGAGATTATCGGCCTTCCTGTGCCTAAAGGCTGTGGTGATAGGAAAAGGAGGATGACTTCAGACTGAAAGAGGGTAGGTTTAGAAAAGATGTTAGGGAGAAATTCTTTACTCTGGAGTGGAGGCACTGGAACAGGGTGCCAAGAGAAGGTGTGGGAGCCCCCTCCCTGGAAGTGTTCAACACCAGGTTGGATAAGGTCCTGATTAACCTCGTCTAGATGAAAGGGCCTGTGACAGGAGGGTTAGAATGGAGTGATTTTAAGGTCTCTTCCAACTCAAACTATTCTATGATTCCCTGATCTAGACAGATGGAATGATATTAATTCACTTGCTTCCAAGGGTGTCTTACTGAATCACTCTATTATCTACTTCACATGTTGCTTTCTATACCCCCTATAACTGAAGACACTGCACTTTGAACTGCCAACTCTATCTAAAATCACATTATATTTTTGCTGTTATGTGGAATTAGTTCATTTACTAAGCAAAAGTCACCTTGAAATGCTATGAATGTCCTTGATTCCCTCAAATGTTCATTTGATCCCCTAGTTCAGTAATCATTGCCTGTAAAAACATCAAGGGAAATACACAAGATGAAAAGTGTTAATGATGGATCACAAGAGGAGGTTTCCAGCAGCAGTTTGGTCAAAAGGATCCAAGTCAGATCCCATTTAAGATGAGGAATAAATTGTGGAGCTCTTTTTAGCTATTCCATCTTGTGACTCACTGTGCAAAGCAGTGTTGCTTCTAAGATGTCTTTCTGTTTCATCCAGCAATAGAACTAGATCAGGAAGTAAAGAGCAGCAGGATGCAGGGAATTAACAGCTATGTAAAATCTCACTATTTATGAAACTTTTAAAAATAATAAACTGAAGAACTTAAAAGGCAAAGGTTTCACTTTTGTCAATTTTATTTTTCAGAGGCTTCTGGTATTCCTTAATTTCTTATCCAAATGAAATTCACTGCAGAAAATAAAGCCATTTTTCAGTTTGTTGTAGGTTGACAAAAATGTGCTTACTTATTCACTGCTTTGCCTTAGTGCTCCTTTTCTTTCATTCTGTAGAGGGCTCAGACATTTCATTCCCCAAAGGAAGGATTCTGGATCAGCTGGGACAAGATGTTCTCATGGAAATATTCAACTATGTAATTATTATCTGATATGTCCTCACATGTTCTTAAAACTCACTAAGTCATATGATACTCTGTTCTCCTGTAGAAAAAGCCAGCCTACGATATTCCCTTTCTCTGTTTCGTGGGAGATTCTAAAAAGTGGTCTGGGTGTAATGTTAGCTCAGCTGGTTAGAGCAGAACAGTAACACCAGGGTTGTGGATTTCACCCCCATATGGGCCATTCATTCACTTAATGGTTGGACTCAATGATCCTTGTGGATCCCTTCCAACACAGAATATTCTGTGAAATCCATGTGGGTGAGGTGGATGGCTCTACCTGAGCAGAGGGGTACATTGTTGTTGTTTCTGAAAGCCCTTTCCGTAAGCAGAGACTTTAGGTTTTTTCATCAGTGATGATGACTTTTTAAACCACCTCCTAAGGGCATGGGAGCAGGAAATTCCCAAATGTCAGAAATCAAGCAGGACAGGCAGAACAGGAATCTTCTCTTGAAAATAAGGCAAAAAAGAAAGATGTATCCCAGTGGATATGAGAAGAATACAGAGAGGTTTCTTGGCACTGTAGGGAGAAAATTAATGTGGCCAGACCTCAGCTGGAGATACAGCTGGTCAGAAATGTGGGGAACAATAAAAATATGTTTTTAAAATATAAAAATGGCAAAAGACAGTATAAAAACAACATCAGCCCATTACAGGGTGAGGATGGTCACCTCCAAAAGAGGAACATAGACAAAGCAGAGGTGTTTAACTCATTCTCTGCCTTCAACTGAGATGACAGACTAAGGGGGCCTCAGTGCCTGACCTGGAGAACCATGACTGCAAAAATTATCAACTCCCTGTCAATCCTGAAGCTGCTGCTCCAGCTGGATCCCTACAAATCCATGGGGCCTGATGGCATTTTTCTGAGAATCCTCAAAGAGTTGGCTGATATCATTACTAAACCTCTCTTGTTAATTTTTGAGAGGCCTTGGGAATCCAGAGGGGTCCCACCTGACTGGAAGCTGACTAACCTTGCCCAAGCTTTCAAGAAGAGCAAGAAGAATGACCGGGGACACTCCAGGCCTGTCAGTCTCCCTTCAGTGCCTGGTAAAGTTATTGAGCAAAGTATTGTGGGAGGTATTGAAATTCACCTGAAAGAGAATGCAATCATTGGCAACAACCAGCACAGCTTCATGAGAGGACAACCCTGCTTGTCAAACATTTTTTCCTTTTATGACAAGGTAACCCATCTGGTTGATGAAGGGAAGTCGGTTGATGCGATCTTTCTGGATTTGATACTCTCATAAAATTCTTCTGGACAAAATATCCAGCTCACAGCTGGATGAACACATCCTGTGATGGGTGATCAACTGGCTCGCAGGTCAGGCACAAAGACAGGGGATGGGGTGACATCAGACTGGGAACCTGTCATAAGTGGGGTTCCACAGGGCTCCATCTGAGGCCCTGTGCTCTTTAACAACTTCATGAATGACCTGGATGCAGGGCTGGAAGGGACACTGAGCAAGTTTACAGATACAAAACAGGGAGGAGCTGTTGATGTCCTCGGAGGCAGGGAGGTCCTGCACAGACCTCAATAAATCAGAGGGCTGGGCAATCACCAACCATATGAAGTTCAACAAGGGAAAAATACCAGATTCTGCACTGGGGTGGGGCAACCCAGGATGTACAGACAAAGTGGGGAATGAGAAAGCATTGGAGGGGAAAGGGACTTATGGGTCCTGGTCAAGGGAAAGTTGAACATGAGCCAGCAGTGCCCTGGTAGCCACGAGGGACAACCCTGCCCTGGGGGCATCAGGCACAGCAACTGGTCAGGCCCTTGAAAGGTACAAGTTTTCAGAATCCCTGAAACCTTTGTCTTTATGTGAGAGCAGGAGGGAGAAGAGGCTCCTGGAGGTCAGCAAGTGTATGTGTGCATCCCTCTTCTCTGCTTTGAAAAGCCTGCACCAAGATCTTCCTATTCCGAGAAAGACAAGGATTGAACAACTTTCTGACCCCTTTACCTGTAAAATCAGAAAAAATTCTGCCTCTTGTGTGTTACTAACAGGACTCCCTCATGTCATTCTTCCCTGAATTTCAAACCTTAGGAATATCTTATCAGTTTAATTGCTTTCTTTAGGTCTTTGTGCTGTAAAAGTGAAAGGAAAATGGCCAAGAAAGAAAGTCTGGGCTTGTCTTTCTGAATTCCTCAAGAAGGAAAGCCAGGCTTGCAACCATGATTTACCAATGATATATTGTATTCTTTGTTCCATTTTACTGCTTTAAAAAATGGCCACTGAGTCTATAAAATTTCTTTCCAAAATACATAATTCTAAGTCAAGACCATATAAACTGAAAATATATTAAGATTTAGGTGGCCTAATCTAAACATTAGTTCTAGAAATATTCCATGCTTTAGTCTCTGATTTGAGTCCTCTGGTTTGTACAATAGATAACACAAAATGCAGCTGATCACATTGATTATCACTAGACTCTTAAACCCAAGAGGATTTCTGCCACAGGACTAACAATCAAGAAATTTCAACAAGAAAACTTTTCCAAGCAAATATTATACAGATGTTATACATGAAGGACTGAAGGACTATCAGTCCAGAAGGATAATCACATGTTGTCAACAAACTTTGAGCTAGGAGTTATTATCCAGACTGCACAAAGAACACATTAACTAGGAAAACTAATTTTGATGGATTTGCACCACTACTTCCTGACAGATGCATGATAACAGAACTCTTTATATACCCTCTTATTAACTGCTTCATGAAGTTAGGGATAGTATTCCAGTATATATTTATCTTATTTCACACGACTTGTCCTCTCAGTCTTTTTTCAAGATGGGAAAAAAAACCCAAAGAACTCAGAGAAATGTATTTTAAAAGTAGTTTCTAATCTTGCTTCTTAAGTGCACTTCTAAATTCCACTGAATACAGACAGATATGAGCAGAGTATCTTTTTGTTTGTTTGTAAAATGTCCATGGAGATATGCACACTGAACTTAACACGAAAGCAAGGCCACAGTGGTGCTACTCTGCTGAAAGAATTGACTTGAAGTTTTAAGTGGCTATCAGGGAAAAATCTGATTAAAAGTACTCGTAAAAGTCTCTTTTACAATGGAAATATTTTTCAGTTTTTACTGAAGAAGAAATAATATCTCCAGCAATTCTTGTTGAAAAGTTACTATGAAGCTGCACAGGCCTAGAAGCAAATAAAAACCTCTGTGCCTTTGCTTACAGAGCCACACAAGGCAAAAGAATGTACAAGGCACACTTTTCCCCTCTGCATTGCCTGTCCCTCTCTGAGGTGACAGCTCAGAGTGAAAGAGGCTTCTTAGGAGTCGCATTCAAAAGGAGCAAGAATGCTGTTGACCCTTGACTGCAATCATCCCCACTACCCCATGGCCAAGCTGAACTGGCTATTACACACTGGTAGGAGCTGACCTGGGGAAAAAACTCATCTCAGATGGCTCAGTAATACTGGGATTTGGCAACTTCTCCTCTGTAATCATGTCCATAATGCACATGATGCTGCCAGAGGTGAGTACAGTGGGCTCAGGATTTACAGATTTGGAAGGAGCCATGCAAGTGATAGAGAAGGGGGCTGGTACTGGGGCAATGAATCAGCAGGGAAGAACAATGACAGGTCTGCACTGAGAGGCTAGAGAGTGAATGTCCTCCAATGTGGATATTCTTACTATGTCCTCCAATATGGATATTCCTTCTCCACACTTGATGCTCTTCCTGTTGGAAAGTCCACCAACTTCCAATGGGTGAGGCATGACCTACAGATTGGTTTACTACTCTGCCTCGAAGGTGAACTTTCTGGTCATTAAAAACACGTTTTCAGGAGAGTGTAAGATCAAATAGAGTGGGGAGGTTCATCTGTGTTAGACAGGGTGCCTTGAGGTTGTTCACACAATGGGAGAGCACTTAAAGGAGATAGCCCACATGAGAATTCACCTTCTCCATTAATTCTCAGTGACTTATCTCTGTATTAGAGATGTTCCTCAATGAAACTGATTATCAAAGTGGATTTTTGAAAAAAAAAAAAGTTTATTGGTCTTTTTCTGAAACATAAACGCATTTTTGTTTTGGAAATCCCTATTAATTTCTTATCCTAAACATATATGCCTGTCTCAGGGATACTGGTCCCCTTCCCCATATCAGGCTGTGAACTTTCTTTAACCCAGCCCTTCCCATTCACTAAAATGTCTCTTTGACCTGAGCTGTAAAGCAGTTGACCTTCCCACCTCCAGCTCCCTCATTCATATGCACTTCTTCCAAGATATCTGCATGACACAGGCCATCTTTAGGGGCAACATAAAGAGCAGTCCGGCTAAGTACCTAATAACAATGCCTAAGGGTTTAAAAGCCCTCAATGTCTGAAAAGTATCGTTATAGTTTGTGTAATATATGACATTGTAGAGCACCTCTGACTCTCCAAATGAGGAGGCTTTCAGAGAACTGGGACAGCCATCCTCATCTCTGGATAGGTGAAAACTTTAGAGTGAAGATGTGCAGAATTGTGACAAATATTGCCCCTAAAGAAACTAACTGAAAAAAACCCCAGAAGGTTGGCAAAGCAAGCTCTGCACTTGTATCCTGAAAGCTTTGTCCTTTGGTACAATAAAGAAACCCAAGAGTTTATAATTACATTTCGTTTCCTCACAGTGTCTCCAGATGGAGAGGCATGGACACGGTGCAAACCAGTCTTCTGAGCAGGAGGCACATCTTGCAGTTTTAAGTCTTGACAAGCTTAATGGACCTCTAATACTTCCTGCTGCTTTTGGAAAGACTTTTGGAAATGGATTTATTCCTTCACTGTCATATAACACTTGGACAAACACTACTTCTAAAAAAAATCTCAAAATGTCTGTTTTGTGAGTGAAATACACTTGCTTGGCACAGATCTAAATAGCAGCAAATATACAATACGAGAGAAGACACTGCTTATATACATTTTATTTTGAGCAACAACAAATTTGTTGCTATCGGTCACCATAAAGTATGTATGTTTCATATGTCTCACATAGAAAAATTATGGCATGAAATAGGCCTGCAAATAGCATTAGTTCTTCTTTTGGCATCTGGTATTTAGTGCCACCATATGTTGATCCTGCATGCTGAGATTTGTTTCCTTCATCTAATATTACCATTTTTCCCCACAGCTGGTTTTGTAGAAGATGAGAGATATTGATGCAGTGGCTGCTTGCATTTGTCCTGCCAGGCTTCGCTTGCTGCAATGGAATCATTATACATCTCATTAAATAGTCAAGGTCAAACCAGCAGCTAAGATCTCTTGTATGTGGTTCTCCATGGGTGGCTAAATAAATGAAGATTTCAATAAATATTTGATGTCTTCTTAGAGATGAGAAGTAGCTTTCTTTGTTCTTACAGAAGGTCTTTGGCTAGTACCAATTTTTAAGGGAACAGCCAGCCTGTAATATATGTTGAAAGGCAATTTTCTTGGATCCTAAAGCTAAAAATATTGGCAGACCTTCATGTAATGATAATGTCTTTGCTCATATGATTTATAGTGCCTGATGCATGAATTCAGCTGGCATGGCTGAGCATCAGCTCCTGTTAGAGCTTGTATCTAAGTATCACAGATATCCTGTTAGAGCTTGAATCTGAGTAATGCCTGCAAAGAACAGCAGACCTCTCTCCAATTAAAACCCTTCAAAGACATGTTCATGGTCATGACATTCCTTTTCTGTCTTCTAGGGTCATAGAGGACCTAACAATCAGTTATTTGTGAAATCCCTTAAGGAAATTCTCAGATCACAGAGACATGGCAAACTCATCTCTTTGCAGCCAGTGACACATTTTTCTCTGTGTAGAAGCCACTGTGACCATGCCTGAGGACTGATTCTGCCTGGAGTCCTGTCATATATTAAGGTTTCTTGTTTTTTTATTTCCCAGAAGTGAACTGTTAAATTGTTGGGTGACAAAAACCTGGAGCTATTTGGGACTGTCTGGATGTAGGTATTGAATCAACAACGGGTCAAGGAAGTGAACTGTCAGTAACAGAGTGACCTGGATTTTTTGAATAGGGTGTTCCTCCATTCTTCCCCAAAATGCTTTGTCAAGTCTCACAGAGTCTCACTGATCTCAGAAATCAGCACGCTTTGACTGTCAAAGCATGGCCTTGGTCTAGGATCTGGATCAGAGATCAGTTTATCTTATATTCTGTGATCAGTTGTGCAACAAAGATATCTGTCAGATATCTGCTTCTGTTCTGCCTGATAGCCTATGGAAAGCTGTGGCTTTTACTGTGCATGTGAGAGGCTCAGGTAGAATAAGCCTGGGAAGCAAATAACCTCTCTTTCACCCTTCCCAGTCCCCAGAGACAATGGCTGTAGAGAATCTGTTCACTGGCAGATTAGCTCAGGATAGCTGTCTTTAGGATGTAAATGTTCTGCGTTTTAAAACAGGACAAAAGAACTTAATTTGATTGTGAGGCTGAACTTTGTAGAGACTGCCTGAAGAGGATAATAGGCTTCCCGAGATCAATAAAAAGAAAACTTGGGACTGGGACCCCAAAATCATAACTCATGGCCTAATACATATGACAAAATTTCAAAACATCTGAGTCATATTTATATGAATGCCTATTACATCAGAATTCTACAAAAAAAAAAAAAAAAAAAAACAAAAAAAAAGTAAAGAGCAAAGCTAGAAAAACTTGTACTTATTTAATGTCCTTTCTTCAAGTTGAAATCTGTAGGGCTGTTTTTTTCTTTCCCTGATTATTACATTTCTAGAAGTAAAAAAAAAGTAGAATTTTGTACTGATTTACATAAGATTTACAATTATATGGTGAGCAACTGTAGACAGGATGGGCCTGTACATCTTCTTTTATGTGCGAAGTCAAAGAAGAAAAGTTGCATTGACAGTATCATGAAATGTAGGTATGCAGTAATTGTCAGTTTTGGTAAAAGAATAGAATACTATGAGTGTTATTCTCTTGCAAATTGCAATAGCAGTTGTGTTTCATTCTGAAGCTGAATAAAATCCCTGTCATTAAAACAGGGAAGCTCTCTCTCCCTCCTGTTGCTTGCAGAAGTTTTTCACTCCAAAAAAATCATGGTGTCATTGTCTCAGTCCCCACTCTGGCATATCCCGTATTGGCTTCTGAAAATATTGTATGTCTGTACCTCCATGTGGCAAAACCAGAATGAAATATTAGCACAATCAAACAAATAGGTCCCTCCAGAATCTTACGGATGCATGTATCCCAGCAATTCACAGTATCCATCAACTGATACTTTCGTTTATAACCAGACCAAAAGGGATCCCAAGTGTTTTGCATTCACTCATTTTGCTCAAAATCAGACAATTTTCTTTGTTTGCAGCATCCAGAAGCATATTTTTTCTTGTACTTAAACCAGGTTAAAGCACTATGGTTATTACAGAGCTGATCACCTGGACTGGTAAAATGTCCCACATATTTCACCCCTAGGTAATGGCTTCTGGAATTTTACTTGCAAAAATATTAACAGAGAAAAAGAGAAACATATAAATTAAGTTTCATTCACTACTACATTTTGCTACTGTGAGTAAAGCTGCTGTACTTTAAGACAGTCAAATCTCATCCTTATGGTTGCGGTTTCTAGAGTTACTAGTTCGAAAAATCCTTTTCAACAGTGCTGAATGTGAAAGATAAATAAATAATACAGGCAAATTCAGGCTGGTTGACATTGTATTACTCATTTGGGAGCTGATTTTGGGGTTTTGGGTTATTTCTGTAGCAAAATGAAGCAAATCCTTGGTGATATACCTGAGATTTTTTAATGATTTCTGCAGTAATACATTCCGGAAAATTGCCACTAGACTCCATGTCCCAGAGATTGAGTGAATTGAAGTTGTTTCACCACCTCCCTGGTGTGTAGGTTGGAAGAAAACCTGTCTGCAAAAAGGAGGCTGAATCACAAGTAGTACCAGGCAGCCTGCAACAGACCTTTAAAAACGAGACGTCTTGTACCATTTGCCAAAGAGTGGGGAAAGCGTGAAGATGACTGAGATGATTCAAAGCCCTTTTAAAAGCCCTCACATGCCTCATCATGTTCAGTTTCACAGAGCGTAATTTACTCCCACCACAACATTTTGCTACATTTGGATGGAAACCTGCAAACTGGTGTTAAGTTAGTGTAGTACTAGTGGAAGGTACTAGACCTCATCTTAGAGAGCTGCAGGGTCTGAATGGGATTCTGGGGAAAAGGGTGGTGTAAGGAATTGATTTTATGTTCATTGCAAGAAAGGAGGAACTAAACCTCTCTCCCTGTTCATGTAGGATGAGGACATAAGCCTATTTACTCTAATGAATTCCCGATTGGAATCTCAGGCCTCATCCCAGTTCAGGCCACCATAGACCTGAAATAATGTTGAATGCTATTATAGATATTGCTCTACAGTGATAATAAAGAGACTGCAAGACAGTAAGATGGGGGGGGGGGGAAGCAGTCTATTGTCTGTTTGAGTATCAAATAATTTTTTCTCACCTTAGTCTTTATATATTTTTGTTGGATTTAAGTTAGTAAATTTCAGCACAGGTTACGAGATTCCACTGCTCTTGACCAAACTCCAGGTCAGCAGTTACTCCAGCTCATGTATTTTCTAAAAGATAAGACCAAGAACCACAGAAAAAAGCAGATACTTTCAATACTAAATTACCAATTTTGTTATCAGCTCAACACAGTGGGCAGTGTACTGCTATGTGGTTTTAGAAGAGATTTTCTATTTGAGCCTAAGGCTGCCTCTTAAAAATTGATAGCATATTAACTTCATTTGTATCTTCATTTTCGATTTTGGGTGTAAATACCTTCAAATAGTGGGAAACTGTTGAAAAGTTAGTGTCCTGATAGTGTTTTATCTTTATGGACAAAAAGAATAATCTCAGTGTAGAAAAAATCCAGTCAGTTACCATGAGAAAGTAATGCTGCTACTGACATCTTTTTTCCTCAGGTCTGCTCCTCTGTGCATGGTTTGCTGTATTCAAGAGCTTTCATGGTATAGCTGACATATTTAGACATTTCTATTTGTCTCTTTCTAATATATGCTGCTTTTTTCTTGCTTTCTGTGTGGTGATGATGAAATCATGGCCTAGGCCATAATAAATCCAAGTGAGGAACAATAAACTAAAAAGGAAAAAGGCAGAAGATGCATATTATCCCTTTAAAATTTATAAATGCCAAGGTTTCTTCAATGCATGTTTAAAGACGAACATTTAAAATATTTTTGGCTTAAGAAACTGATTGACACTCTAATAGAGTCCCAATCAGAACAAGCATTCAGTTCAAATCGATAAAATACGAATGAGTTTTCATTGGGTGTACAAATCTGTTGATAAAAGCTTGAGTTTTATCCAAATCGAGGGATAAAGAACATGAATTGTGACATTTCATTTCTGTGAAATGAAACAAAGAGCTCATAAACAGTGACAGAATACTTGCTGGTGCACAGTTACAGCTGCTGGTGTCCGTAGTGTGCAGCACTTACCAGATGCCATGGTTGCTTCAGTTTCAGGGTCTGTCTTGACATAAGTAATTACAAAGTCAATCACCATCTTCTTGCACAGCACCTGATTTTGTGCCTGTCCTGGTTACCCTAGGACAGTGCCAAAGAGTGAAGAAGTGATTCCTGCGTTTACACCATCTGGGTGATGTTTGTCTCATGGTTGTTTTGTCATCAGTGAACTTTCCACAGATATTATCTATCCAGAACAAGTAAGAAGAAAATCTCCAGTAAATGTACTCTTACCTGCCATCTCCTTGGGAAACAGGCTTGAACTACCTCCAGAATATATGTTTTTCCCTTTTTTTTCTTGATGCTGTGGTTGTAGGGGGAGATTTAACTAAGTTGTCTGGATGTAAGCCTCCCAGATGACCAGAAAAAACAGGTGGAAAAAAGCACAACAAAAAGTATTGTCAGATATTGTTGACAGCACAGCTTCTATCAGAACACCAGAAGGATTCAGAGTAGTCACAGAGCCACAGCCATAAAATGAATTTGAAGGTGTATAAATTTCCAGGACCACATTTTAAAGCTCAGCCTCACAGAAGACCACTAATGGCTCTCTGTGAAGAAACTCTGTGGCATTGGTTTAGTTTATGGTCATGAGAAAAAGCCTAGCTTTTGTGTTTAAAAAACCCTGCAGAACTGGGGGAAGGGCTAAATAAAGAACCTTTGATTGAGACATGGGAACAGAGGTAGACAGGCTCTAATTTGGTCGTAGCATTTTTATCTGGTGAAATTCCATTACTACAACATCTCATGGTATGCCAGTTTTTGCTGTTAAATCTATTTTTGTTAACATGGAAAATGAAATAATTTCAAGGCTCTGGAGTAATCTGCCCAGTGTTTCACATACACATGCAATATTTTCAGTTTTGCTGGAAGAAAAATAGTATGTGCTTATCTGGAACGTTTTCTTGCCTAGCTCCATCCTGCAGTGATTAATTATTGTTGCATTTCAGTCCCTTGGAACAGAGGATTTATAACAGAAATACTGCAGAGTGTGCCACATTTTTCAGCTCTGCACAACCAGACTGGGCTTGTTGCAGCAGGTTTTGCATACATCTTGAAATGCCTTGCAAGAGCTGAAGCTCTTGAGGATATTTTCAACCTTATAAGTCTGCGGAAATCTTGCATCACAGTCTTCACGAGGCTGGTGGTGTGTACAGCAGCCTGCAGGAGGAAAGCTCTGTGGTGCAAAGCTGTTTGAGCACAGGCTGCATGGCTGGTGGTGCCACTGCCTAACCCAGATTCCCCTGACTGCTTCAAAGGGCTGAGAGCCCTCAATCTCTCAAGCACATCTCTATTGCTCTTCCAATCAGTGGCTCATTTCTTACTGCTGGGAAGTAAAAATAGTCTTGTTAGGTAATGTGTGAACCTTGGGCTTTTTTTTTCTGATTGTACAGAGGATGACTTTATAGATCACTTTTATTTCTGTGTTTGCTTTTATTTTATCCATTGTAAAATGCAGGTAATAGTTCAAAATGCTTTGCTTTTAGCCACACCGCTGTCTAAAGCTCTACAGAAATTCAGTTGGACACAAAACCAGAAAACCACAGGAGAAACCTAATCTGCTAACCACAAGAAAGGAACCAGTGGCCATAACTCAGACACTCAGTAGGTTATCACTATATTATTTTGGTAGCAACTTTTTTCTTTGTCAGTGTGACACTGTTTCACAGTGCCCTGGTTATCCCAGGCTCTGTATTTTTAAGACATGGAACATGAAAATGGGAATCTACACTCAGAGCACGTGGTAGTCTAGATCACTGTGGTGTGGTCCTAGCTAGGGAAGGAGGTACATGATGGAGGCTGTGGGAGTTGAGAAAATGGGAGTTGTATGACACCTGAAGCAAGGGGCAGGGAGGCAATCATCAGTGGTACCTGCTGGATAAATTCTGCACACACATTTCAGTGACTGAAGGACCAAGGCATTCAGAAAGGCCTGAAAAGTGCAGTGACTCTCAGTCTCCTGAACACAACACCTCCCTTCTGGAATCCTGGCATACATAGCTTTGTATGTGCCTCAGCAAGTTCTCCCTGCTGAAGAAAAAGGAGCATGCAGAAGGGTTTTTAGACTTCAGGAAGGACTGATACCTTGATGGTGTTGCTGCAGGTTGTGCTTATCAATATAGTTTCCCCTTTGTGACATTTTGCAATGCTGCCAACATTCATAAAAAATTTCTTTTTGAAAAATACATCTAAGAACCACCTCTTAAAAGTAGATTGTCATTCTTCCCTATCTTAAATAAAATACTATTAGGATTAAAAAGAATGATGTCCTAATCTTCTTTGTATATCTGATCAGTTTTCTTTGTTCGCATTTACCTTTATGTTTTCATCACTCAGACCAATATAGGTCAAAATCCTCTTACTGATCTCTGTGAATACACACTAATAATTCTGGGGCTCCATGGAAGCATATCTATCTGCCTACACTGCACTGCAGGAATATCAGGTTTAGTCAGTTTTCCTTTTTCTTTCATTATTTTCTAGCTCCTGCTCCTGCTTTCATGGTACATAAGTTTTAACAAAATGCTAGATCTTAGCTGGCAGAATAAACAGACAACACATTCTGAAACTGGATAGAAGAAGTGTAATAACTGTTTTAAAAACCCATAATTAGCTAGGTCACAAGATAGGCATAGAGCATGTACCTAATTCTGTCAACACCCTGCTACCATAAAGTTAGGCTCTTGAAGTTATTCCTGAATCATTCATTAAATGCAGATTAGACTTGCTGTCTTACCTAATCAAGCTTGCAGGCACTGAATTTCCTAAGAGTCTGGTGTCATTATCTCTGCAGTCACTGGGAATGCAATGACTGGGAGTGATGGCTGCCTATGTCAGACCTACTTCTTTCTTATCTCCCTATCCCTCTTGGGCAATTAGTTTCATTTGAGTCCTTGAAACAGCTTTTAATAAAGCTTTTTTTCAACCCTGGTGGGAATCTCTAGTTTCTTTAAGCAACCACGAGCAGATCTGTGGTGTCTGAAATACACATTATGTTTTACCAGATCAGACATATGACCCAGTTTTTCCCTATTATGGATAGCGAACACTTCAAAAGGTATAGTTTTGATCAAAGTGCAAAGGGTTGAAATCAAAGATAAAGCAACTACTTTCTAAGTACAAAATACTTGATTGGCTTGATGAGGAAAATTTGTTTTGGTTGATAATTGCTATATTGCTTTTCTATTTCATGTCCACTCTAAGAAAAATAGTCTCTGAATGACAAAAATAAACAGTTTTTCAAAGGTTTCTATTACTGAGAACATAACATGCTGAAGGAGGGCAGACTTTTCCTTCTCATGAATTGGGACTGACATTTATCATGCAGTCAGATATATTGCAGTTGTTAGATATGAGGCCTAAGGTCTAAAAACACATTATTCATATACTTTGTTATTATCATATAACTTTATTAAACACAGTGTGGTGATTGATGACAAACCAGGTCAATTGCTCTGACATTATTCCTCCAAATGAAAATAATCTAAATGCTCCACAAATTTAGATTTTTTTTTTCCTGTTTGCTATTTTTCTTTCTGAAAGGCAAAGATACATTCACAGTCCCCTCTCCTTAACCTAGAAAGATGCTCAGTTGCAATATCCTCTGAGAAATAGTAACAGATTTTCATATGGGAATGATCTGACACTTCCATTTACCTGGAGACTTCACAAGGATTAGATGAGTAGATAGAAATAGAATTAGGAGCTGGACCCTGCAAGTCACTTATGAGCATGCTCAGATTTCTTCACATGAGCAGTCCCAACAGCCTAGCTCACACCCATTCCTTCATCTAACCCCCTTTGCTCAGGATACATCCCTAAACTGAAACTAAAAGGAACAGGGCACCTGACCTTTCAAGTATGCAGCCTCCTACCTCTACTACTCATGGAAGGAGAATGGCCCTTCCTGTGCAATGTCTGTGGGAAACCAATTAATCTTTGATTAATGGATAGGATTACTCATGTATGTGATTAGTCACATCAGAGTTTTCATGATCAGGCCTTAACTTCTGTTGTTTCTTCCCCCATACACTTGATGATGTGACGAGTTGTTCTCCAGAGAAGGAGAACCTTAGGAAATGCAGAGCAGAAGGTGACATTTCAGAACTCACAGCAGGAGAATTTTACTCATTCTGGGACTAGTGCATTTTGTATGTGTAGGCATTATTATTAATTGAACACTTGTTTATGTCTCTAAAAATAATTTAAAATACTTTGATTTCAAAATGCAGTCTGGGTATGAGTTCAATTACTAGTCAGAAAGCATTTAAGAGGGCCTGATGCACTTCTACAGAGAGTAGGAGGAAATTATGTTTACCACCCCCTTTTAAAGCTGATCTGCAAAATGCTGTCCTTGTAAATGTCTCCCAGGAACAGATTTAGAGTGAGGATGGTATATTTTCAAGCCTTTTCTCTTTTTTTCCAGCCAAATGCTGCTTTTGTTTTCTTTTCTACGTCTACCTTCCTTCTTAAAGGGTGATTATTAACCACTAAAACAACCAAAACACGTGCTCAGTGCAAGTATTTAGAAGCATTTAGATATTGATTTTGATTCAAAGAATATATTATTTAACACTGTCATTTGAGAATAAAAAATTAGACTACTGCTAATAAAGTGGTGAAGAGATGCACCATCCAAATTACAGTATCCTGCCTCACCTGATGTGTCAGCCTATTACATATGCTCATGTTCCTTTTCTTGAATCAAGCTCAAGTCAGCTGATTGAAGAGGGATTTAAGCAAAGGAAAGGGGAAGCTCTTCCCTGACCTTCAAGTAATTCCAGCAAAGTGTTTTGCTGCTACACAGTTTTGCAAACCCAGGATCATTGGATAGCCTTCCTCCTTTGCTTTGGAAAGGGCTCTCCATTTCCCTGCTTAGCTGCACTGGACTCCTGAAGGCCCAGATGTGGAGCAAAAAGAAAGAGAATATCCCATGAGTCATTACACCAGCCTGCTTTTTCTTCTGTAAGGTAGGGTGGCACAAGATGAGGAAAGAGGATCCCTCAATGGTCAAGGGCTCCAGTTTTTACACTGATAAACCCTGCAGGTTCACTGGAGTGAGTTCACCTGGGCTTCCCAAGATAGAAGGAGGTCAATACTTTGCAGTGAATTTTCCAGGTCTTTGACCACTGATTATTATTACAAGCCCCATTAAACCCTATTCTTTTGGAAAAGAATGTAATTATTTGTTAATATGCACCTGTTACTTCTTTACTGCATATGATATCAATGCATTTCTTTACTCCTTCAGGGTGTGAGCTCACACTGAGCAAAAAAGAGCAGTGATTGCCTCTGTACATATGTAGAATACCTTACAACATGCAAGATTATAAAGACAAGGCTTATGTATTGCCTTTTTCCAAGTGACCCGAAGGTATCTTTTTTACTGTTTAATACACTGGAGTGCACTGACATCCTCAGTGATACCCTCAGTGACACCCTCCCTGACAAAACTGACTAATCAGGGATTAGGAGCAGCACAGATACTCCATGTTAGCACTGAGCCTGCTGAGCATCTGGGTCCATCAGGCCAGGCAACAGAGCTGTGCTGCTTTGAGCTGCTTTGAACAAAGTGAGCATTCTGGAGAGCTCCTTGTTAGGGTGAATGTCAGAATCACTGCACTGTAACCCACAATGGGCTGGGGACGTACCCAAACCAAATGGCCTTGTTTTGCGGCTTGGATAAAAAACAGAATGAAATGTGGTCTAAAATTAGTCAGGGATCCCTGAAAAGTTTTGTGCATCTTCCTTTAGGATGTTGTTGGCTGGGGAGCCTCATGGCCTGAGTGAACCGTTGATGGCATCAAGGCAGCACAGCTGTTTACCATCATAGAGAAAGAGGAAGTGCACAACAGTGAAATGTCCAGTTCCCAAATAGACTTAAAATATACCAAACACCCAGTGTAAGCAACTGTCACCAAGTGCTACATGAATGTATGGGGTGCTGTGGTTTGGAAGAGGAAGTGGTGAATGTTAGCGGGTCCATGGGAGTCTTTCAAAAAAGCTACTGCTTGTACTTTCATCACTCCTTGTTTCTATGGTACTAGGTTTGACACAGCTGTTGCTTGCCCAGCTTTCCTTTGGAGAGTCAGAAAATCTAAAGCTGTCATTTAGTGAGTGATACTCTTCTATAAACTATCTGGACTTCTATAAATATTGCTGACTCTATGAAGGGCATCATTAATCTTATCTTCCAGGGAACATCTCTAATCACAGTTCTACCCGCCCATGTCAATCTAGGACACATCCAAGCCTTAGAAATAGCAGTGGAAAAATCATAAAATGTTCTAACACATGGAGTTGGCAGACAAGTGCCAGACAAGATCACAAACTGTGCAAAATGAACAGTTTGCAAGTGAATGTGCTTCCCTCTTTCCCCCGTCCAAGTGCTGGCTGAGTATCCTATGATGATTTCAAATTAATGCACTAGCCCCTTTTTTTCCTTCTATGTGAATTTCCCTTTAATCAGAGCTGCCTAGTTGACAGTAACACAATTACATGTGCTGGAACATCTCTGGTTCCATGACCAAAGCTGGAAAGTTTAACAGCAAACTGTTGCTGAATTCATAATGCAAATTAAGGGACCAAAGTGGTCTCTTAATTTGCATTATGAATTCAGCAACAGTTTTCCAGTTAAAACAGGATGATGTTAAAATGGATGTTGTCTGCTGTGCAACAATGGCAAGACCTAATTACAAACTCTTTATATAAGCAATTAGAAAATAAGGTCAGAAAGAAGAGCTGGATGCTTCTGTTCACCATTATCTTAATTGAACTCACAATTCAGGGAACAAATCATGAATGCCAAGGAAATTGTTTTCTTTATTTCCAGGCTGAACTTCATACATGTCTCCCTTAAAAAAGGTTGTCTATCTATTGCACTAGAATCACACTGCAAAATGTGAATTTGTGGTAAGTTCATGTATCATTTTATTCCAGAGAGACCTGGAATGGGGTTTTTTTTGTTAAGGATTTTGAGGTGTGGTTCTGTAATTTGGCTTACTTCCAGAAGAAAAAAGACCGGTGCTGCCTGGTAGACCACACAGGTAAGATGTAATACAGGCTCTTCCTGTACCTAAATATGTAACCTAGGAACACCAGCATTAACTGTCTGGCTGAATACAGAAGTACTTCATCCTCAGCAAAGGCAAACATATGGCACTGGCAACATTCCAGGTAAGCAGACTCACACAAACAAGACAATAAATATATGGCTGATGCTGATTGTCTTCGCTGTTAGCTATTATTTATGGAGCAACCTTAAAGTGTGGTGGAATATAAGATATGAAACTCTTTATTGCAGCAGTGCCTAGAACCTCAAGGGCATGTCCATGTTTTTACCCCAGCATTAGTTCACATTCTCTGCCATGTACCAGCCTGTACATGGGAACCTGTTTTCAGCTGTTCCCATACCAATGAGATTACCACTCCTCAAGAAGTCTTACTGCTTTGTATTCAGGTTATCATAATTGTCAAGGTATGGGTTTAGAGTTGTAAAATCCGTATTTTGGTTTTGGGTTTGTTGGGTTTTATTTTGAGGGGGGTGTACAATGGTGGGCATTTTACATGTGGAAGCTTTTCAAAGGTTGAGATCTGACACTTTTTTCTGAAGCTGTTTGTATGCACTTCAAGATATCTTCATTCTCATCACACACATTTCAAGATCCAGGTGCTTCAGAACAAAGCCTGCCCAACTGATACCTTATAAATTGCAAAGTGATTCCTGATGGAGTAGCAAACTCATAACAAATTAATTTAAAAACTAGCACCAAATTCTAGCCCATTCTTCCATAGAATTTTGTTCAAAAGTTTTCATTATACATTCAAATTTGATGATAATTTGTAATGATTGTTCAAAATTAACACTTCCTTCTGCTATCAGAGAGAAGATACCTACTTAGAGAAAATTTCTTAGCATATCCATCCAGTCTTGCATTCATGTTCAGTGTCACTGAAGCCAATTCCCAATGTATGTATTGAGTAATTATGTTTAATATGCAACCATGTGAACAGATTAGTGACGTCTTACCAAAATTAAAATAATAGCAGGGAAGCAAAAAAATAGAAGTATAGATTTATTAGAGAAGTTATCTAAAATACAATATTATTTTCCTTTTTAAATTAGAACATATATTATTTCAATGAAAAGATATTTTGTATTATTTCTATGGTAATAACAACTTTTAAAGAAAACATTTAATTTAGAACATTTTTAATTAAAAAACCCAACACTACCATTAAGACGTAACTAAAGCTGTTGACAGCACGGGTAAAAATGCAAAATAGTCTCAAAAATATTTACATGTCAGTTTCTTAAAATCTAAGAAGTCTAATTCTAAATATTCATTTTGCTTAACTTTCTCAAAATACATTTTTCTCTAAATTATAGCTAGATTCTGTATTCCTGTGCTTCTTACAAAGCTTCAAGTTATCGTTAGTTACGTGTACTATCACACCAGTAGATGAGGTTTCTTAAAATGGCTTATTTTGCTACCACCATATCCTCTCCCAAGTGGCCAACTTACTGTTATACCAAAGTGTCAGTCGCAGTAATAGTCACCAAAATGCACACAGCCACCCACCCCCTGCCTCCCCCAACCCCACACCTTAAGAACCCTTTCCCATTCAGCCAAGAGCCTTTCACATTTCAATAGCTGGCATTTCAGACGCAGAGCAAAAGAAAGTAAATGGATCTGGGAGACAAGATGTTGCCTGGGCACACACGGCAAAGTTTGATTTGGGCTTAGCAAAAGGGGCTCCTCACGAACACAGCAATTCCTAACACTCTCAGCACTGAGGTTACTGGAAGGAGGCTCTGACTTCTCTGCTCTTCAAAGGCTGACATGGGCGCCAGTTGTCCACCATATGGCACACGGGCTCATTCTCAGCGTTGAAGCAAAGGCCACGGAGTTTGCACATCTGTGGGAAAAGGCACAAATATCCTCAAATGCATCCTCCCATTTCAGCAGGACTTGTTGAAACTACACATCTTGGGCCTGAACCAGAACTCTGACCCAAAGTTTTGACAGTACTAGTAGCCTAGAGATGGCATCAGCACCTACGGGTCTGCATTCCATCCACACAATTTCCAGCCTTGACATAGCCCCTCCTGTCCACAAAATATCTTGGCAAGAACTTTGAATGCACAAAAAACAAGGACATAGACACACATTTTCTGAACTCTGCAAGCAGAGAGCTGTTTGTCCTTGATCCAGATATGAATTGAATTCCTTTCAGAATCCTCTGCAAGTTATACAGTTTTGGCTGGGTTTTTTTAAGTCCACTTGAAATAACAACAATTAAAAATGGCTTTACCCTTGGGTCAAAATAAAGCTGTTGAATGAATTCAAATTATCCTGATTTTCAAATGCTGTGAGGGGAAAACTGCTTCACATCAACAGGAGCATACTGTATAGTTATGGTACTTGTTCCTAAAGTACAACTGGTGTTTTCACAATCTGATGTAAAAAAAGCACCTTTATGTGTAAATAGGGATCTCCAAAACTCACAAAAAGATTGTGCCAAAATAATAACCCACCCCAAACATAGTCTCACACGGACAGGTACAAGTGCTGATGAATGTATATAGGTGGGACATAGGATTTCCTACAAATCAGGTTCTAGACCTGGTTTTTCCACATTCAAGGAAAAATGGCCTCAGCAGTGACCTGTGTCCTCTGGACTTCACCTTCAGGACCAACCAGAACAAAGTTCAGAGCTGAACCTCTGACAGGAACTGCTGTGTCATAACAATTGACAGCAGGCTTGCTATACCCTACTCTTATATTCACCTTCTTTTCAGCTTTGGAAAACCTAACCACCTTAAACCTTGAATCAATGCTCTTATATACGGTTTCTTGTTTTGATCAGTATGGGAATGAAAAAGTAAACTGCCACACAGTGTGGAAATATTGATGATAACATGGAGGGATGTGTAAGAGAGAAATAAGTGGTAACTTTTACCACATGTAGGTGGTTGGAGTAGGTAGAGTAGAAAAAAACCATTATTTTGGTGGATGTGCTCCTACCTTATAATAAAACCATATTTGCAAACTTTGGATTATCAACAGTAATAGGAATAGTTTGGAGTAGGGTCAACTTTAATGCTCCCTTGCAGTTTACTAAAGACAAAAATCAAAATCAATTACTGCTATAGTATTACTTCCAATAGATCTTCCTCATCACATATTCTTTGGGTGTTGCCTGCTTCTAAAACATTTGTCTCAGTTGCATTTTCTTTCCTATCAGAAACCCCCTAGAATTAGGTGCAGGTTGTTAACATTTCTACCATCAATAAAAGATACTTAGGAATTTGAAGGTTAAACTAAAGCCCTTCAGGACTGTTTTGCATTTATAGATTCTAGATTCTATTTATATCTCTCAAGCACACAGATCTGAACCCAAAAATGGAATCTTAATTTCATTAATGGGTAGTACGGAAAGCTGTGGCCAAGAGTGGTTTAATCTGCATAAGCTTCTTCCTACTAGGAAGACTATAATTCTCAGGCTGGTCAAAAGAGTATTTTCTTAGGCAGCAGACTTCTGGAATCTGCAAATTTCGCCTCTTCCAAACAATGGGAGCTTTGTTAGAATCACCACAAAGCTGCGTAGGATTTCCCAGTCTGTTCTGTGACAAATAACTTGCAAAAAGAGCTCACTGTCCTGGAAATGCTGGAAAATCAAGGGACCAACTACAGCTGTACTGTACTCTCTACAACTACTACTCACAGTGTGAGACTGTGGATGCAGCACACATGGTCCCCAGGTGCTTTGTAAACCTGGCATTTTCAGGGCAAGCAGACCCAGAGAGGTAATTGCATGTACAGCAAACCTGCTGATGCTCACAATACATGCTGGAATAACTCTGCATGTGCAAATGGTCCTTTCACGCATGCCTCAATTTTCCAGATTTTTACCACATGACAGCTCTAACCATGTATCTGGAAAATATCTGATAATTTTTTTCAAATTCCCCCCAATCTTCCCTGGAGTGCCCAAATAGAAGACAGCCTTACATTCTACAGCAAACTACATCCACAGGCAGAAGCAGAGTCCTACCAGGATTACCACTTCAGACAGATATTTTTGACATGTGATGCTAGCTAATACCCTGCACAGCTCTGCACTAACACTGCCACTTCAAAGATCACCTGGTGGGATGAACTGAAGCCATCAGTGCAACTCCAGGACACATCTACTGGCACCATCCAATGGAAGCCTACCTGCTCAGAGCTCACAGTGATGGGCTCCTTCAGAACGTGCCAGATCACACATTCAAGCAGCGGTGGAGTTGTCAGTGAGCCAGGGTATGTCCAGTAGTCTCTGCATGCAGGAAGGAGTCCAGTGGGGTCAAAATTTGTAAAGGAAGCTTGCTTTCCCTACAATAAAATAAGCAGATGGGCTGATGTCAGGGAGAGAGCATATGCACACACTAGGATTACAGTAGTGAAGTCTCCTAGGAAAGCTCCATGGTTGTAGACAGGCAAAAATGGAATTTGGCATCAAGTGTTGCATGCCAACTATAGTACCTTTGGGATTAAATACTCTCAGCAATATATTTCTTACAAGATTTTCGAGATATTGCCTCTCATATCAAATGCTGCATTTATGTTCCTTAGTCTTAGAGATAAGATTTAACCTTGCCTGAAAGACAATGAGAATTCAGATGCCTTTTACACTGATCGCATGAGAAACACAGAACCTGTGAGACCTGTTGGAGAGTCCATTGCCGTAAGCAGCACATCCCTTTACCATAAAGGGTGCCTGATGAGAAAGATGACAGCATAGTCTCATTCTTATCTTTCCTGTCCACATTTCTCATTGGCTTTTACCCACTATGAAGGTGCCTAATTACTCACTAAGTACTTTTAGTTTCTCATTACTCAGCACACTAAAATCACACACACTGCACACAATATTTAAGACACAGGAAGAGTTTTTCCCCCTTAATTATATGTACTGATCAAACTGTTTATCTGAACTCTCTCTAGAAATAGCCAAGAGAACATGCCCTCCTGGAAATAGGAAATTTAACTCACAGATGCACAGAGGGCAAATGTCTTTTCCATCTGTTACCACAGATGAGAAAGGGCAAATGTAGTTTAGATTAGGAAGATGAATCCTATCCTATATGCTTAAATACAGTTAAAAGACAGAGAAATGTAGTAACAAAGATAGGAAATAATCACTGTTTCTAGTATTCCATGCTCTCTACCTCAACTTCATTCCAATCTGTTTTGCTTTTAGAATTATAGGAGCACCTTTGCTGATGGCAGGAAGTTTGTTTTACTTTCATATATGCAGAAGGCTGGGAAGAAGTATAAAACTGTACTTTCCAAAGAGGATGACTTAGCACAGTTGTGATGGGTGTCCATGAACACACAGACAGCAAGTATTACCTTGGTTTGAATGGAGCTCAGAGCATCCACAACCCTCTGCATCTCAGGCTTGGCATTTCCCACCTGTAACACAACCCATAAGAAAATAAAAATCACCATGCATTCTCACAACACCTTTAGTTTTCTGTTACAGCTCTCAGGGAAACTTTTTTTTTTCAACTGCATTTCATTACATAATAGGAGTATTACAGTGTAAGTGACTTAAACAGGCTCTGTAAAATCATGCCAGTTGACAGTGAGCACAAACGGGTCAGCCAAGGACATTGGACACAATGAAGCTATTTTCATTTACAGTGTGTGGATTTATTTTTGGACCTAAGCTGTTCTTCTTTTATGGAAGTCACCCTCCCAATAAAATAGTCACCCTCAGTGAGGCCAGGATGGAATACTACGTACTGCTGGAGCAGACATCTCTGCAAGCTAGCTGTCCAGACAATTCAACTAACACAAAACACTCTGGCATTTAACAATGACAAGAAAAGGAAAATAGGTGTTATTTAGGCTGGTCACAGTGCAAATGCACACACACAACTTGGTCAGTTATGCACATCACCTTTCACTGGTAAGGCAGCATCACTGTCTTGATGAAGGCAAGAATGCTGCTACAGGGCTGCCGCAGTGATGGATGGCAGTCACACTCCATGGCCAGTGTACAGTTTTTATAGATAAAGGAAGGTAACAATTCGGAGCACCACCTAGTTTGGTATGGATTTGGGCAGTACAGCACAATGCTGCCTTATTCTTTTCTGCTCTTAGGCTCTCCTCACAACACAATGAATGTGCTGGACAAATAATAAAAAAGTAAAAGTTTCACAAACCTTCATGAAGATGCCCACCACCGCTAAACCATCAGGATGCTTCACAGCTTCAGCAAATTTACCATATTTTACATTCCAGTGAACAATATGGAGCTGGGAGCAAGAAAACAAAGAAGCACTGTGAAAATGATATTCCATCCAGAATACTTCACAAATAAAGATGCAGGGAAGTAATTTATTAAGAGCAAGATGGTGTTTTACTGCTGAGGTTTGAAAGCTTTTGTGTACAGTTAAGAACTTGTTGAATTATTTATCTGCTTTAAAGTTTCATTTATTCAAAGAGATTTCTGTAATGTGTTTTATTTTGCTCCTCACTCCTAGTCTCTGGTGAGTTTTAAAGGCAAACTGTGTCTGTATCATTCTGCTTTTCATGTGGTGAAACTCCTGTTATCTTCAGCATAAGTTTTTCCCACATACAGCCCACAGGATTTCAATGTAGTATTTTAATGCTATATATCCTGGAGTTCTGAGCACACTGACATACATTGCCGGTGTCAGAAGAAGCAGAGAAAACACATTAATTACAGATTTGACTCACAATTTGGAAAGTTTGGTTTTTTTAAAAAAGCCAGTCCTGCCCTTTACTGGAAAGGCTTGGAAAAGAATGTGAAATTAATCTCCAGATCATGTTAGCCAGGATGTTACTTTCTTTTTAATTTCCAAGTTATTTCTAATTTAAGTTCATCAGGCTGTTTCCCCACATCTGCAAGTCAAGTTGAACAAGTAATTATGGTTCTGTGAAAGACAGAAGGTAATTGAAGTATCTCAGATAAGACAAAAGCTACTTCCCTCATCAAAAAGCAGCAGAGCCAATGAATTTGTGGAGCAGTTTCTTTTATCTGTCAATGCAAATCACAGATACGTTCCACAAATATGTATTTATGAATATATTTTAGAAGTCAGTCACAGAAACCAGAGGTAGATTTCTAAACAGGGGATGAGGAAAGGTGAGATGCAAGGCACTAAAGTCATTCAGTTTCTGTATCAGACTGTAATATGGGGTCTTAAATGGTCTGAGGGACACCCGGAGTCTCAAGGGATCACTAAGAGTGCCAGACAGTAAGATAGCACTTTACTGTCTGCCCTCTTCATAACTCTCCTTGATTCTTTGCTACCAAAGTATGAAAATATCTGTTCCAAAATTATTCTACTGCTTTTATAAAGACCTCTGATGTTAAAAACTGAAGCTAGAAGAAGGGGATGTGCATGTACGGATGTGCTGTATTTCTCTTTCTTCATAATTTCCAGGAGTCATAGAGAAAGCAGGGAAAAATAGAGGTATTATCAATGTGGTGTTTTCTGTTTCTCTTTGACATGAAGTAGCTGAGAAAAATTACAAGCCTAATGTCCTGCTCTTGCAAGGACTATGTTCTAAGGTGGCATCATACCAAAATTGTCTATGCTAACCTTCTCCTGTGAGGATCAGAAGTGAAAGCGCTGCTGTGGTGAAATACTTAAAAAAATCAAACCTCATTATACAAAGAAGACTGGAGAAGGTAAAGCCTACCTCTGCATCATACTTCACACCATCCACAGTGTGCTCAGATCCCTGACCATCACAGGATCCCCAGTGAATATGAAACTGCACCAGCCTGTAGACTCCATCCATTGCTCCTCCTTGCACCACTGCAAAGTAAAGCAAATCACATAATTTTTGTTATCAAGTCTCCCTTCAAACTGAAACAACTATCTCAAGTCTTTTATGTGATTTACAGTTCACTGCATGCTGCCATGCTACTCCATATCATCCTCAATGGTACATTATTGCAATACACCAAAATTGATAATAAATGCAAAAAAACGTAAGTGACTTTACAGTGAGCATCTCATCAGCAATTTAACAGGCATGCTGGTATTACAAGTGATGAGGGAAGATGTAACTTTTCTGTCACCAGTAGATTTAAAAAGCCCTTTGTAAGAGGCCCATGTAGAATCATCCTAAGGAAGTACATTTGAAGACTGAATCATCTTCCATGTACAAATGTAGTCTGTTCTTTCATTTTAGATACTTCATCCATTTAGGCCTTAATCCTGCAAATCCTGTAGCAGATTGGATTGGGTAAAATGATTTTTGTTCCAATTTAAACCTGAACACCTGTTAGCCATGGGTCAGCCTTCCTGCAGCAAGGTAAAGCACTAGGCACAGGACAAGACAGTGCAGAGATGTGAATTCAAATCTCTTGTCCTTGCCATTGTGGTAAAAATGGCAATGCTTACACAGATGGACTTTTTGGAAATGAGTTGTTTATTTCTGCTCTCCATTATCTGGCATTGCTTGTGCTATGGGACTGCTCTGAGTGAAGCTCCTAGACACACTTTGAATTATACAAGAGCAAGCTCCCTTATTCTGCTTGTTAGTTTTACCCTTCTACTCCAACTGTGACAATCACCATTATGATTTGCAGGATCAAGCCCTACCATTGCAAAATGCTGAGGGCACAGACAATGTCTCCTCCAGTGCAGCATAAAGCACAGAATAATAACAAATAGTTCTATTAAGTAGAGGTATTTATCTAAGTTATCAGAGAAAGGTTTCACACCAGTTTATGTTTTGGTTGGGGATTTTTTCATTTTTTCCCCCAAGCATCTCAAATCCAAATTCAAAATTAAATCTTTAAGTTGTTATTTAAAAATTTAAAAACAAAAAGTAATTTGAAGTGTTAGGTATTTTAAGGGACCAATTTCTCTCTATAAATACCTATATACAATAAAGTGACAGAAGAGTGCTGACATCAGATATTACAGGTAAGTGTGCTCTGTCTATGTGCAAAAAAATGATTCTGAGGAGTAAAGATGCTTTCCTCTCAGTCTGCAATTAGTCTAGACATTAGCACAATACGTGCATGTGCGAAAACATGTATAAAATGCTGACTGGGAAAGGAGGCTGCAGGTTTGAAAAAGTCCCATTTTACACAAGCATGGACAACACTAGCCATAGATACCAACAATCAGGTGAGAAAGATTTCACAAAAAATTTGCAACACATGAAATTGAAGTAAGATTTCTTAAAAATGTGTTCATTTCCACCAGTGTTCCCTATGCATGCAAAATTTGGGTTCAGTGGACAAATCTAGAATTTGCCAAGGGCTCCTTTGGTAAATATATTTAGAAGTCTCCCAACATGTATCTTTATTTGAAAAACATGAATAGATGTTCCACTGCAACCTATGTAATTTCCAAAACTTTAGCCAACAGACCAGGACTTCCCTACCTATTCCCAAGCTATGTGATCCAAAGAAGAATGTCTACTTAAAGTAATCAAATGGGCACTTAATTTATTCTACTTTTACATTTCTGCATGCGCTAGTTTCCAAGAAGCATAACTGTTTCAAGCACAGGGCTATAAATCTGAGTACTTGTTTCAGAACAGCAGCTGTAGAAGGATATTAGATCTTTTTGGAAATGAAGGAACTGGCTACTGTGTCTTTACAGAAACAAAATCATTTAATGTATACAATTTTAAAATGATGCCATGGAGTTACAATGTTTCAGTTCCTTTAGCTCAGAGTCTTGCCGGTTGTTGCAGGTACGAATGGACTGAGGTTCCATCACTCCTTGACCTCAGAAAGCACTAGCACAGCACAGGTTAATCTGCCATTATTAATCAATGGAAAGCATGCTGAAAAGCAGAACCATGCAATGTTCTTGAGTTCATTTGCAGTGTTATTTCTCCACACAAAGTTTGCTATAGTCTCAAAACCTCAAAAGATGCAGAAAAATCTCTTTGCAGTTTTTGCTTACTTTTCTCATTCTGTGGTTCTCAAATCCAGCACTAGCTTATTTTGACTCACAGCAGAGCATTCAAAGAAAGTAACAATTAGATTAGTGTGAATGAATACAAATCCAGCAGGCTTAATTACAGAAAGGCCCTCTTGTTCTAGCCTATGCTAAGCAGTTATTTTATTTTTAACACTTCTCAGTCTTCCCAAGAAAGTAAAACTAAACTTAAAAGGCAAAGTAGGAATGATGGAACTGCATTTTTCTTCAGAGCAAGCTTTTCAAACCATAGACAAATGCTACCACCTTTTGCAATATAAAAGTCCACGGAGAATCAGAACATTGATACCAGCAACTTCCCTGTCTTTGTTCCATCTGACAGCAATATCAATTCGAGGCCATGTTGAAAAAAGTCCAACCTTTCCATCCCTTTTTTAAAAAGGAATGGGGAAGTTCTGATCCGTATTGGAGAATGTCATCATTAGCTCCCTTACTTTTGAAATCAGTATCAGTGAAAACCATCCTGAAAATACCTAGGTAGCTGTGATCTTTTCTGTTTTATAGTACAGCTTCAGATGCAACACTGTCTGAAAACAGCACAAGAGAAGCTGAAAAAATATTATTTTCTCACAGATTCCATTTTCTCAAGACAATTATCATAACCTGGTCTTGTGTTATAGCCCAAGAGGTGACAGTTTGGCAATGCCTGTTGTTCTTTTCCACTATTAGACACTTATTAGACTAATCTGGAGCTATTTTTCTTAGATTAAGAAAAAGGGTTTTTTCATTACCATTCTACCTTCTACCCTTTACTGGAAAAGTTATACTAGCAACATCCAGTAATTACTGGACATTTCATAACATTTCACTGTTAAATGTTCTCATAACTTGGTCTAAATTAAGTGAACACAGTATTAGAAGCACTAATTCAGGAAGTCAAATAAGCACCCAAACTCTTCCATTTATGTGACTCATACCAACTGTGGGATAGAGAAAGTGAAGTTTATTTGACTCCATTACACTTTCTTGGGATATTTGAAAACACACAGAAATCAAAGGGTGTTTTGCTACATCTGGTTCAGCTGTTTACCGAGGCTTCACACCTTCACTGTTTTATTTAAAGGAAAGTTGGTGAACAGTTATCCTTCCAATGTAAAGCAGAACAGCCTTGTAAAAAAATACTGTCAACCACTTCATACCTTTTTTAAGGAAGTAGCAGCATCCACATCTAAATTTCTGTAGGAATACTGCAGAAATTCCTGTTATTTAGTTAACTCCTATGGAATGTTCTCTTTATACTGAGCAGAAGACTAATACACCTCATAAAGCAAATAAACATGTCAAAGGATTAATAAAAATGGAGGAAGCACGAGACTGTTTAAAAAGGTAGACTGAATTCCTTCGTGTCATACAAATTAGTGTGACAAGAAAAAATAGTACTGTAAAGTTTGTCAATCTGAGAAAAATGCAGAATGAGAAAATGTTCTACAAATGAGAATCACTGACTACAAAGCTCCTTCCAGCAGCTGAAATAATGGGTTCACTAGAGCACAGTAGATGTCCAAAAGCTCCAGACTTGGAGAATTAATTCTAATTGAGACTCTACCAAACAAAAACCCAGCAGCAGGGAATTTCAAGCATCTACCTTTGAGCACAGCCCTCTTACACACACACTGCTTTAGCACAAAGAAAACCATGATTTTGTGTCAGCCTACAGTAGGTGTGATGTCTAAATAATATTCTAGGCATATGTTTATGTTAATATATGCATAGTACATACATTAGTGCTAATATTTGGTAAGCTTTTGTGTGTACACAGACATCTGTACAGTGGAAAACAGGACGAAAAGACAAAGCAGATGAAGCATTACTTGAGGCAAGAAAAAAACCTACTTGAGCACCATGTACTATTAATGACATGAAAAAGGCTCTTATGAGGATGCTCAGGAATTAGCCTTGTGTTCTTATGCAAGGATGGGCTTCCCATCTGACAGACTAGAGTTCAGTTTGGGTGAGCTGCCACTTCTGTGAAACGTGGAGTACAGAGAGCCACATTTTGTGAGATGTTTCCTTCTTTATGTTATCTCTTTCAGACATTCCTCCTAGGACATTGTATCATGACAAGCAACAAGAGCAAGACAGCACCGAAGCATCTGACTATAGGGCTCATATTTGCAGAAAACATCTGTAATGGGTTTCCCTATGAGAAAAAAAAAGGTATATCATAAGGAAAAAAACCAAAACAAACCTACTTCTGACCTTGCTAGAAACTTAGCCTGATAAGGCTACAAGGATGTTCCACAGAGATAGACCAGAATAAAACAGCTGCCAAAACACAGCAAGTCCTGAAGACGTGTGTATCTGCAGCAGGTCAGCGATTCCAATTCACCTCAGTTGAACTATTTCACCCACACTGAGCAGCAGCCAGGAAGACTCTGACCTGCTTCAGGATACACAGTAATTTAGGTTCTTAACATTCCTCCAACTCCCTGGGACCAGCAGAGCTCATTCCTCATGTATTCTCTTAAACAAAAATTCTCTGAGAATCATAAGATGCTGTACTGAGTCTCTGCTCTCACATTTCACACTATATAGCCTTACAACAACTTTGAGAACCAAGCTGGAAGAATTAAAATTCTCTTGAAAGTATCAACTGATTTAATTTCTAATGTAATACCTAAATACTAATGCAGTGGCTGCTCATTGTACTGAAAATTGTGTACTGGACAGTGTTCATACTACCCTCAGATCTAATGAAGGACTAGCAAACTCAAGGTGTGAGCATTGCCTCTAAGTATGCAGCAGTCCCTCATGCCTGTAAGTAAATAAACAAATTATCAGCTGAGAAGAGTAGTAATCGTGACATCTGGCACACAGCTTCATTACAGCTTAAAAATAAACTTTTCCAAGTGGCCCCAGCTGATAACAGCTGACAATTTTCTCCTGGTTTTGCATTAAAAGCACCTCTAGAGGAGGGATTAGCAAAAGGAAAGGAAGGAAGTTTCCATAATGGTTAAATTCACAATCCAAGTCAAATGTCTGCTCAGAAATTGCATGTTAATATTAAAAAAACCAAAAAAAAAAAAAAACAAGCCTCCCCCCCCCCCCCCCGAACAAACCAACCCCACCCCAGTGTAAATGAAGAAGGACACTTCTCTGTAAAGAAATGAAGACCTGAAACATGCAGGACTAATCTCATGCCCTCTCATCTTCTTTCCAGTTCCTGGAAATACTGGAATTATTCAAGTTACTTGTTTGTACAGACTTTGCAGCTTCTGCTGATCCCAATTCACAGGAAAAATGACTTAAAGATCACACGCCCTTGAAACCTCTGACTTTTTAGCCAAGCCATGCACAACATTACTTGTGACATAAGCAGGTGTCTGAATACAGTCCCCTAAATCTATAATCAGTTAGTTCTCTGATTCCAAAGGATCAACACATTCATTGCTTCAGCAATGTGGACCTTCAATGCATGACCCTATACTGATGACATGCAATATTATTCTGGCATGGTTAATATGGTATCTTTAGATCTGGGAAGCCTAAAAATAAACCAGTAGCAGTGACTTTGATTTAGAGCTGTTCCTTAAAGACAGCAGACCTACATGCTTCTTCTTTCGTTTACCAACTGAAGTGGAAGTGCAGAAGAGCAACAATGATATTATTTTCAAAGAAACTCACTGCCAACTGAGCAGTGCTAATGCACTGGCTCTTCAATAACCATTGTGACAAAATAGATTAGTTTATTTACAGTGAGTCATAATTCAAGACAGCTGAAGAGTATGCATTAATATTTACAATTATAGAAAGAATCAGGTAATATATTGGATTACAACTACTGAAGGACACTCAAAGGGAGCTACCATCAAGGCAAATACAGTATTTTCATTTTCAAGGTCTTTCTCATAATTTTAAGTTCTACTATAACTTAATGTTTGCAAAAATGTCAGATTTACTTGGGACACTGACTTGAATTTCAATACTCTAGCTCAGCAACAAGGAGAAGGGAAAAATTAAGTGACTTAGCCACAAGCATAAATTACCAGCACATTTTGTCAAGTCTCTAGAGTTTGACACCATAGTTTCAATTCACTTCTGTCAGGTTCTACAGCTAAAATATGATATTTTAACATTCTTGTTTCAGAACAAAATCATAGCTAATTGACTTCTTTTATAAACTCATCAAACACTTGGTCAGAAAATGCAGAATACAGAGTCTACTGCTGTGAACATGTCTTACTTGAATTTCAGAACTTAGATAAATTCTCAAAGACTCTCTGGAAAAACTCACACAGAAAACACACTTTATGTGTGTTACAAAATCTTTCAGGCTCTTGAGGGTTTTTTGAGCAGTCACATCCTGTGGTTTTATGGCTCTGAGAGGTCACTATTTACTTCTGTCTTTTAAAGTGAGGGAAGTGATACACAAGTCCTTACAGAAGACTGGAATATGCAACATTTAATATGATAAAAGAAATACCCTTAATGAGACTCCTTTGCTGTAAAGTTCTTGTATTATAGTTACACATCTTATTTTGAGAGTTATCATCATCAGTTGCTTCACTCATACATGTAGGGTCTAGTTCTACTACGAGAGTGGATAAACCTGAATTCAAAGTTGTATTCCTAGTGACACTTTTATCATAATGACTTCTGGCTGTAAAAATGAAGTAGAAATTTTTGAAATTAAAGAATTTTGAAGATGAATACCTACAAATACCTTATGTTCCACCACTATTAAAAGACAGTGGATATGAAAATTAAGAAAGCAACTGCAAGAATTGAAGGCAAAGACTGACTAAGTAACAACTGAATGGGGAAGTTCAGAATTCAGTTTCTAACAAAGCATTCCAAAAGGCTCCAAGTGTACCAAATAGAAAATACCTATTTTCTTTACACTATTACTACCTGCTTGGAATTTTTAAAATTGCAATTGCATATTTTTAATTGTATTATTTATTACATTATTATTAAATATTATTTATTATCTTTTAAATTGCATTTTGTATATTCAGAAGAACAGAAGTGATCAAACAGACACCAAGACCTAGAACTGCTGTTCAGAAGGCTTCAGTGTCGTTAGTTATGAGACTGACAGTTCTTAACGAAATGGATCTACTTTGCATGCAGTTACTCATCTTGAAGATTATTCACAAACAATGATCTTATTACTTCATTTTGCGCCTACTAGTACAGATAATTCATTACCACATATGGGACAGCTCATAGAAATAAGCAATACAGCCTGTGGGAAGTATTTACAGGATATTATTCCATTGTCTTCTATGTAAAACATACCAGCACATCACATAACTTCACATAACTTCACATAGCTTCTCCCTGTGATTGTTGTGTGATGTCTAAGCAAAAGCTGGGTATGCACATTTGAGTCTCAAATTCAGAATCAAGCAGATACAAGTCAAAGACAGCTCTATTTTGTGTAAGGAAAGTAGGTTACCTAGTTAACCGCATACAAATGAAGCCATTAAGTGAGCTGCCAGGTAGATTCTATGCACTGTAGATTTCAATAGGAAGTCTAGTAGTGAATGATCCACCCTACTCAGCTTCACAGAAATCTGTTTAGTGGGTTTTTTTTCTAAAGAATAATAATTTTTTGCTTCACTAATAGAGATACTGAGAATATTTCTACTTGCATCTCCTATCCTCCCACTCTGAAAGCTGTGTCACTGCATATTTGTCAAAGGATCCCTGTCACAGATGTTCTGGTTCTGCACTGACTTCTCATAAAGAGCATTCTTCCTGCAGACGTTCTTTAAATTATTATATGTTCTTGCCATTTTTTCCTCACAACCAGATTTCCACAGTTCTTTCCAGACTTAGGTAGACACCAAGTGAACACAAGAGTTGTTTTACACTGTGGAGACCTGAACCTGATTCCTTTGGGCTCAGTGAGAGCAGGATGACAGCAAGAGTAGACTTGCATGTATCTGGTAAGAGAATCTTTTTTTTTTTTTTTTTTTTCACTCTGGATCATTTACCTTATTCTCCATGACACTGTTAGATTGAACACGATGCAGCTCCTTAAGCTTCCCAGTGTTTCAAAAAAGTAAACAGAGCTCAGAATACCTTTTTTCTTTCCTTTTTAAAATATCAATATCGACACTTTTTGTAAACTATATATGGACCTATGTGTATTTATACAACTGGTAACACTTATATCTGACCACTTAATATTGTCCAGCAAAAAACTACAGTTAAAATACAAAGTCAAATTCTTAGAGCACTGCTGAATGTCTGTTACACAACTGTATTACATTAGTTACAAAAACCTCGTATTTTTGTAGGCACAGATCATTTGGTTTCAGCACCATTCCCTAAATGACATGCCCAACAAAACACTTAGGAAAAATAGGACACTTGCTCAAGCAAGTTAAATCAGGCAGTGTATAGAGAAGGCTGTGACTTACAACAGGATTGTTTTGTTGTCCAAATTAAAAAATAAAGGCATATTCATTGTGGCAGGGTGATGACTTCTGCAAATGCAGCCATATGAAAAACTACAATCAAAGACAACATACAGAACCCTTGTTGCAAGGACAGCTTGGATTCAGTCTGCCCATCAGAAAGGCTGCTCCTTTCAGCAAGGATTACTAAGGTTTTGCAGGATTCTATGCTTAATTTCACCACAGAGCACAATGAACAGCAAGGAACTGTGGACCTGAGTGCCTGCTAACAAACTTTGTAGGAATGCGTCAGACACTTTATCTTTAAAGCCCAGGATCAAGAAACGCCAGGGATAATGTTTTTTTTAAAAAGAACAGAGGTATTTTCTAATCATTCTTCTGATTCTGTACTAACCTGGGAGCATAGTGGCTTCAGAAACATGAAATAATATTTTGATAACCAAAGAAACTATTTCCACTTCAAGTTGTTAACTGTAATCCTTTGCTATTCTAAGGCCATTTTTTTTCCTACGATGTATTTTGCCTCTTCTTTTAACCATTTGATCAGTAGCTTATGATAACCTATGCCTAAAATTATTCCTGTCAAATACTTTAATCTTTTTTTTCCACAGCCAAGCCCTTATCCCAATCCTTCTGATTTATACAAAAATAAACCAATTAGCCTCACTGAAGTTTAGCTGCCTTGACAGCCTTAGTTTTCTTCTAACAGGATCTCAGTTTCCTGTTTGCTGAATCCTCACCTTGCAGAAGCCAGAATATTTTGGTATATTTTCATCCTTTAAAAACCTTTTTGATTTAGTATACATTTTAGTAAGTTTTAGTAGCAATTTCTGCCATTCCCCTCCTGCATACGAATGTGAGGTCTCACCTGACTTGTCGGAAGAATCATCAAACTCCACGTTGAAGGAGTGCCCGTTGTTGACGATGCTTCTGGCCGTGCTGGCATCATAGTTGAAGCTAAGAGGCTTCAGAGAGGAGTCGTACTTGGCGGACTTGCGGCAGATGTCAATGGGGGACTGGCGCTCTCCATTGGCGATGGGAAAGTGCTCATGCCAGTGAGCGGGTCCTGTAAGACAGCGAAACGCAACTCAGTGGGAAAAGACACAAAGTTAGGGGGATAAAAGCGACAACCCTCCTTCTGGAAATCTGGATGTTCGAACTATTTCGAACACCAGCATCAGCCTTTAACTGCGCGCCACATGTGTGGGCTGGCGGCAGCAGCAGCGGGGGCGAGCGGGGGTCCCACCTGGGCACGGCGGCACCCGGCGGCCGCGCAGCCTCGGCGGGGGCTGTACCGGGGAGTCCTGGGGGACACCCCGTCCTGTGGGGCAGCGCCGCGTTCCCTTCCCCAGGTAAAGGAATGTGAGCAGGGAAGCAGGAGATGCTCCGGCACGGCGTGCGGAGCGCCGGACGCGCTGCCCGGGCGCAGGTGCATTTCAAGGTTACGAGGAAAAAGCGCCACGAGCTCGCTGCCGCTCCAGGCAAGGGCTCCGCGG
The DNA here is from genome assembly GCF_047830755.1 of Zonotrichia albicollis. Classification (NCBI taxonomy): domain Eukaryota; kingdom Metazoa; phylum Chordata; class Aves; order Passeriformes; family Passerellidae; genus Zonotrichia; species Zonotrichia albicollis. Next base: position 137,000,375 of record NC_133819.1, read on the forward strand.
GGCAGCAGCGGGCACGTCCCGGGCGCGGCTGCCGGCAGGTGTCCCGCACCGCCGGGCACTCACCGTCGTGGCTGCCGTATCCCCAGTGGTGGGACATGGTGCGCGGCCCTGCTCTCCCCGTGGAGGCTGTCACAGCACCGTGGCCCCAGAGCGCTCTCAGGGGCTTTTATAGGCTCCCGCCAACTCCATGCCCTTCTCTGCGGCCAGAGGAGGGGTGGGGAGTGCGGGCGAGGGCGGAGGGAGACTCCGCTGGGGGCGGAGAGAGCGGTCCCTTATAATCCGCCATCGGCCGCGGAGCTGCTGCGGGCCCGGCGCAGAGCGCCCCCGGCAGGCAGGCTGGGCTGGGCGGTGCGAGGCGGGTTGGGTCGGGTCGGCGCGGCCCCAGGCAGGGCGGGGGCGCGGGGGCTGCCGGGCCCCCTGGTCCCCTCGTCCCCTCCGCCCTCCTGCCCTCCTTCCGCGCATCGCGCACCTGCGGGCGCTGCGGGGCGCCGTGACCTTGGGAGGCGCCGGGGCCGAGCAGCGCGCCGGGAGCCGGGGCGGGCGGCGGTGCCAGAGCGCGGCGTGAGAGAGGGAGCGGGTGTGCGTCCGTGTCCCTCGGTCTGTGTGCGTGTCTGTGTGTACGTGCGGGTGCGCGGCGCGGCAGGGCGGTCGGGTGCTGCTCCCTGCTGGGAGCGGGGGGAAAAGAGGGAAGAGGGCAGCCCGGCAGGGCAGTTCGGCAGTGCCGGAGGGTGCTGCAGCCAGGGTTTGTCATAGGTGACAGGTTTTGGAGGCGCAGATCGGCGGACTTACGGAGAGGAGCTGTGGTGGGGCTTCAGGAGATCGGGGATGTCGCCGCTTACTGCTCCGTAGTGCGTTTTTCCTGATCGCCTCCGGAGAAGCTGCAGGTCGAGCTGCGCTTACATGTAATTCTTATCATTGAAGTATTACACACTTAACTGTGAGAGCGGCTCAGCTACCGCTCTCGAGGCTGGATTAGCGAGAACAAAACTGTGCAATACATATTTTAGATGTTTTCCTATTGCGCAACGCTCCGGTGTTCCGTGGGAGGGCGGGAGGTCTCGGACCTTGGCGGCCCTGCCAGCAGCCAGGGTTTGTCATACGTGCCAGGCTCCGTTCCTGTGGTGCCGGCTCCCCTGGCCCGGCGCTGCCGTGGGGCGGGCTGGCCCCGAGGGGCAGCGCCTGCCCGAGCGCGCTCGCAGATGGTCCTGTTCGAGGGCTTTTCTGTGTCTGTCTCCTTCTGCTCGGAGCAGATTTCGGTATGGAAATGACATTGTAACTTAACCCCATTTTCTTATTAAGATGGTTTGTTCAAATCTGGTTTTAATATTGTCCTGTTGTGGTTTAACCACGGGGGTCTAGGTTCTGTTTTCAGTGAGGTCATTGTAAATCTAGAATAACAACACCAGAATGACTTCATCATTTACATTCAGCATTGTAAAATCTGTGTCTTTTGTTTGTATTTGTAAGACGAGGGAGAAAAGTCTATTTGTGTAATGGGTACTATTGGTAACAGCAAACGTAACCAGCTGGAAATTGCTTACAAAATTTACAGGCATTTCTCAGACCCTTTCAGGTATAAGCAGAAAATATTTAAAGCTTGTTAGTGATTAACACAGTATGTGTCCTAACATTTGCATGCTTCAATATGGTTTAGCGACCACAAAATGGAAATGTGATGGCAGAACTGTATACACAGAAGTTATTTAGAAATGGCTGTGGCGTGGGATGTAGAACAACAAATGGAAATGCATGTTACGCATTTATTAGTCATTCCTTGTTTGATCATTATAGATACTTTGTATCAATCGCTTTCAAATCTGCCAGTCGTGCTATCCAGTATATCAACAGTCAGTAAATGCAGAGATACACAAACCATATAGGTAAGAACCCTTGAAGAACAAAGCAAAAAACATCCCTTTATGTTGTAAGAAGGAATAAGATTTTGATAACTTTCAGAAGGTTTTTTTCCATTCAATTTTACTATTGAAAAAATCCATTCAGTCTGATTCTTCTGTACTCTCACAAGTCAAGTTTCCACTGACGTCAACAGGAGTTCCATATAAAGGACAAGTAACAGGATTAAACACTACACAATGTTTGGCATGGTAGGTTTCCTAAAAGATCTAAGGGCTCTTACCAGGGAAATTAAGTCACCAGCATCATCAAGGGACTGGGATTTTTAATTACTTGAATCTTTATTTTCTTATCAGTAGATAAATGTGATGCATGCTAAGCACACAGACATAACATCCACAAATAGAAAGTCCAGTGCTCTTAAAATTAAATACCTATTTTCCTTGATCATTCAGCAGTACTTGCAGGCTTGAGCCCGTGCCAAGGGACTAATGAGAGCCTGGCATAGGCTTGGGCTTGTTGATTCCAGCCTCTTTCTTTTCTGTCTCCCACTGGCACCAGACTCATAATCTGTGACTGTGGCTTTATGGCAGAATGCAGTGCCTCGGGCAAAGCCAAAAGCTAGCCCCAGGAGGAAGGTGGATCCTAGAAATGGTACAATCAATAACACTGCACATGGGTGAAGATGCAAGGCATGTTAGGAACAGCAAAAGGATACAATGCACATCAGCTCTGTGCCTGCAGCAGTTCAGGCTTCTCAGAGAAACCCAAACTCTGCTCCATGAGGCTGCTCCTCCCCGCCACAGTTGTGGTGAGGTCGGTGGAATGACGCACGCCACTGAGGCCTGCTTGCATGTACAGGATGTGTAGGAGCAATTCCTAAAGCACATGTTCACAAATCCTGTGGCAACAGAAGCATTAAAAATACATTTCAAGCAATACAAATACAGAGAACAGATTAGATAATTACTGTAGCCATTTGATTACTCATGACTGACATTAACATTTTGGGTAGAAAAGATGCCAGTGTAATCTTGTCTCCCTTTCTGTCACTACCAGTACCATATACTGTGAAGGTTTTTAGAAACCAATAAAACCAGATGCCATTCTTCATCTCTCCTCAACTTCTTAGAGTCAGATCACATCCAAATGTGGTAAACAAATTGGTGTCCCTAGATTTGATGGTACTTCTGAATCATATTAAATACAAACAGAAGTAGCATCAATAGCTTCAGTCTGTTCATTCACTCAGATGCCTCCATGCTGTTTATGGTACTCATTTGTGGGCAAAGGACAGTACAAAGCCTGTACATCACTTAGGCCCCACTTGAATTCTGTTTTGAAGTTTTACATGTCACAGAACAGTTGTTGACTCTGTGCACAGGAAGGGCATATCCTGTTTGTGTATGTTTTATGAAATTTCCTGAAATATGTTTTTATTGTGATTATTATTACTTGTGAAGCACAGAAAATGTCAGTACAGATGGAAAATGGCACAGATGCTTCCGTATCAAAGTTTTTTTTTTCTTAGTAAGTTACCAACTTCTAGTAGTACTCTGGCTGCAGGAGTGATGACATGCCACACAGGCTGTAACCTGCTAGACATTTTTAGCAGAAGTGCATCCAGTGATTATGCTGTAAATCTACCTTTTAATTTTTATGGTAGATTTTCAACTCTGAAAATCTATTTGCAGTCTTTTTTTAACATTAAAAGTCATGTTACTGTTCAGTGCTGAGCAAGATGCAGAAGAACCTTGCAGTGCTCTGATTCATTCTAGCAATTCTGTGAAAGTTAAATGCAATTATGAAAATAAAAGTAATTTTTGGTCCTCGGTCAGGTTAGAGTTCTTTCTTGTATTACAAAAATGATGGTTTACTACTAATTTCTAATGAGAGAATAATGCAAGTACTAGCAAGGCAATCTTCGTGGCATGTCAGTGCAGTGGAAAAAGCCTGACTGCCTTTCTTTCTGAGTTCTAACTAGTGCTGACACAAGCCACTTCAATGCATTTTGAAAAATCCATACACACTTTGAATTATACCACATTTAAGAAACCTCTGCTGTAGAAATGAACAAGCTTGACTACATGAATAAACTTTATTTTCCATACAAAAGCTATTTGTCATGATTACGTGAAATTACATCCATAAAGCCATGTGCAGTATAAAATTAATGTCAATAAGGACATTTTAGTTAAGTCCTGCATCCTGCATCTTCTCATACCAGGCCAATGTATTGGTTCACTAGCTGCCATGATGTTTTGAACTGTCTCACAACCTGGCCTTTGGGTGTCTGGTCTTTACAGTTTCAGTCGCTATTTCCTTGCTCGTGTGATAGTATGCCTTCCTCCTCACATGAAGGTGTCTGTGGTCATCATCCTGATTTCTCACTATGTAACCTTCTGCAGATACACTCCATAATGTTTTGAAAACCCCTGCCTCCTGCAGCTGGCATTGTGCCATGTGGTAAACTCACATCAACTCCCACTGGAAGTCTATTACCAGGATGCACATGTGAGAGTATTGCAAGGAAATGGTGGCAGCAGCAGCTCGCCAGTCTGACACAGTACAACACTGCATATGCAAAGGATTTAAAACTGGTTTATAAAATAATCAAAGCCATCAGCTTCCAGCTGGTCACAGGAAAGTCACTCACTATTCCTCTGCCAAGAGGTGCCAGCACTATTTGGGAGATTTGGAGAAGACAATGTTAACTCTAGAATTCCTGCCCACCAAGGTCAGCATATTATAGATTCTTATTTTAAAAAGTTACTAGCATCCAAAAGTTTCTTGCTTCTGATACCCCCAGTAACTTCTGGAAGCAGAAAGTTACATTTGGATAGAGCATAAAACATTTTATTGTACTGGTACACTGACTGATGAAAATGAAAGTCGTTCTTCTGCTGTAGTGATAAATAGTTAATGTAGCTCATACTCAGATTTGGACTCACCAAATATTACAGCTTTAGAAACACTAAAATGAGTGCAGCGTGAATGAGAAGGGAATTCCCAAAAGACAGAATAGAAAGTTCCAAAGTAAACCTCTGTATCTTTCCAAAAACAAAAGAAAAGGTAGGAAATCAGTTTGTGAAACTGAACTAAAGAAAAGAGAAATGGAAACAAAAAAAAAGGAGTACCTAATTACACATGCTAAGAGATAGCTATGGGTAAAGGATTGAACCTTACCTCAAAGTACAGCTGAAAGAAATTACAGAAAATAGATTTGTGAGAAAATTTAGTATTTACCTTGGTGTCAACTATTACCATACAAATGTATGGTATATACATATCATATACATAAGTAATTGTATGTATGTAATTCTGTTAGGTTCTCTGATGAGTTTAATAATGCCATCTATCCTGCAAAGTGTAGATCAGTTAAATCACCTGAACTTAAAAAACCCACCAAAATCAGCCATATTGTTTTCACCTTCATTGCAGGTAAAAAGGTAAAATTTAGGAAGAAATGAGATTTGAACTTCTATGACAACTTGTTAATTTGAAATTAAACAAAACAAACAAAAAGACACAGCACACTATGAGATATTCTATTTTTATTATTAGAGACCATGCCATGCTCTGCTGTTGTTTGCTGAATGTGTAAATTGGAGGCACTGAAAATAGTATTCAACCAGATACCCTCTAAATGGGCATTCTGAGATTTACTTTACATGAGATCCTGCACAAAGCTCAAGGGAATGGTGACAAGATCCTCTTTTACCCTTTGAAAGAAGTTTCTACTCCAGCTACAGACAATGTAATGAAAATTCTCATGGGTTGGGAAAAGCGGTGCTAAGCACACAGAGGGACTATGGGCTGTGTGTAGAGCAGTGACCAAGCAGAGCTTCCACAGGAGCTCTCAGTTGCCCCCAGGATGGGAGTTAGATGGTGGCTGAACACCAATGACTGCACTGTGCAGAGCTCCCAAATGTCCTGTCTCAAAGGAATAAATATTGATTGGTTTTTTTTTTAGTTTCTTTGGCCAAAGTTTCACATCTAAATGAGCAGGAAAGAGCAGAACAAGCCCTCTTAGTAACAAAAGACCTTCATCTAGCTTTGTCCAAAAGCCCTTCACATGAATCTGTGTCTTTTGCCATCAATGGGTGTAAAGAAGAAGGATGGATACAAACCTTAACCTTTGATCCAAAGACTACACCTGAGGCCTCTGGTCCTAATGAAATACTGCAAATTGAACTGGACAATCCTAGCAGCCACATGAATCTGCCACTGAAATGGAAGTAGTTTAAAAGAAGCAATAAACCTGCCAAGGTTTGCAAATACTTAATAAATCAATGAAATAGCCACATAACACATATCTAGTTTTTGGTTCCTAGGAAAATAGTTGAGTTTTATTTTGATAAAATATCTGCTGGTTTGTTTACATTTCTGTCTAGGAAATACTTATAGTGAGATATAGAGAAATCTCTTTTGCTATACATTTCTACATCAAGCTGCCACTAAATGAAAAGTTCTGTATTCCCTATGAAATTCTGTGATAGGCTGAAATATTGGGCAAGGGACCTTCATATTTCCTGGGGTTAAGTATAGTTCTGAACTGTAACCAGTTTGTGTGTCAGAACTAATGTTTCTTTCTCTACACTATTAACTGCTCACTCATTCTTTTCTACCTGGGTAAAAAATTAACATTATTGTCCTATTTGTGTCAGCATTAGATGCCTTTCTCAGTGATAAGGAAACAACCTTGTGACTTCAGAAAGAATGCTTTGGAACTTTTCCTATTATATGCATATACTGATTTTTAGACTTTAAAGGCTACAGAAACCAAGAGGAAGTGCACACGCTATCGTGGGCTGGTTTTGTTTACATTTCTTTTCAACCACTTTATCTTCCTTTCTCATATTCCAGACCTGCACACACATACAAAGACATAATTTTTCAGATTTTTAAAAACTTTGTTTTAGGGAGGAGAGAGCTGTACTGCATTCAGCAGTGATGAACAGTAACTTCACTCATGAAAAATGAAAATAAACTCACCTGCTTTATATTTAGTTCTTTTTTTTTTTTTTTTGTAATGTACTTCAGTGTCTGGCAATGGAAAATTTAGTATTGGAAAATCTGGCAGTAAAATATTGTTGATTTAAAAATAATTTCTATTCTCAGAAATTGAAAGAGGAAAGCTCATTATGGGTACTATGTATGGTTAAGGCTTTGTATTTACTCAGCCAAGGTTTAAGCTCAAATTGGAGGGTTTAAACAGCTTAGTACAACAGCTGCTATCCATCTCACAAAGTTCAAATCAGTTCAACCTTTTCACTGGCATATGCCATCAAAGCAAACTGTAAAGCCAGCCTTGTAGGACTAGCTAAACTGTTTTCAGCACAGACTGAAAAAATAAAGAAAAGGTTCTTTCATGTCAGTTTTTCTGAATGTTGACCTGTGGAGTTGCTGATAGCTTCCTCACTCCTTGACACAAGGTATCGGGGTAACTATTTCAGATATGTTATCTTGCAAAGAGTTTAAACTGGGGATAATACTTCATCTCCAACTCATGTCAGAGCCTGGCCCCAGAATGTCCTCTGCAGATTAAAGCCTGAGGTGGTGTGAAAAGGAAAAGCAGTACAGAGCTGGCTAAACCAGTTTTTAGTCAGAAGGTCATTGAAAACTTCAGCCTGTGTCAGTGGATAACATCACTGGTTATCCCAGCCATGTTTAAGGCTTTGTGTTGGAGTGCATATTGTCACTCTATTCCTTTCTGTCAAAATCTTCTACATGCTTTTCCATCCTAGAGTGGATTTCATGGAATATCTCTGCTACTTGCTTAGGATGCAACAACCTTGAAAACAACCAGGCTAACTGACAATATTAGTGTCACCCTGCAACACTCCCTACAAATTATTAAAACATATCAGTGACAGAACTTAACTTTTCCATATATTTTCTTTGGAAAAGATAGCTTTCAGTAAAGTTAAATTGGCTAACTGCTGCTATTAGAGTAAAACGGTAATTATCTTCAGAAAAAAGTCGTGGAGTGACAGTATTTTCAAAAAGCACAGGACAATCTAGAAAAAATAACAATGGCTTTTTATGTTTTTAGCATTTTAAGATGCTTACTTTGGGCATGTGGGTTAGCACCCACTAAAAATAAAGATTAGTGTTAGAACCTAATCAGAGTTTTAGACACTTTGAAAAGTCATGGATTGTAAAATGCTTCTACAGAGTTCCTTTTGTTTTCCATATCTGTCCAAGCTGTATGTTCTTCCTTTTCAGAAGAAGTAGAAAATGGAGGAAAATTAGGAATCCAAATTCATGTCCACTTTACAGCTAGAGGAAGCCCCTACTTGCAGGTGGAATGCAGGACTGGGTCTTCAACAAGAATGAATAGAAAGTAGATGCTTTGAATTTGGATTGCTCCAAACTAATCTTAATTTAAAATTGCAATGTTATCTGAATACTTCTAATTTATCATATTCTGATGTATTGCATAGGTCACAAAATTGACTTTTCAACTCAGAAAGCAAAGTTCAGTAACGTAACTACTATTTTCATATTTCTTCATTTTTCGTGGTGGTTCTCACATGCAACTCTGAAAACTTCTATTCAGTAAGCATTAGCATTAGTCACCCTTCTTAAGGATTCTGACTGGATTAGCATTTTCCCAGGACTGATACACCACACAAAACTGGTTTGATTATGCAGCTCATTGTAAAAAGCCTTTCAAAACCTACAAAAAACTGTACATTGTGTACCAAATTGTCTGCTATTACAGATAACAACTGCAAATAATGATGAGCAGCTACCACCTCTCTTATATCAAAGCATTACAGAAATTATGTTGGCCTTTAAATTTTAAATGGCTTCCTATATTGGACCAGCAGCAGGATATAATCCCTTTCCCAACATTTGTTTTGAGCTGAATATTCTTTGAAGAATGGAACTCAAGCTGAATTTAGACATAGAAATTAATCTCATTGTCAAAGTTTAGAGGAGAAAGAGTTGCTTGCAAAAGCTGATTTTACCAAGAACATGATTTTGGTAGTCATGATTTTGTCTGTCAGCAATTCCCTGGGAAACAGGCATGGCTGACCAGTATTTTTACATGAGTTTGTCAGAATGCATAGCTGAAATTTTTGAATAAGTTTAATTTTAACATGCAAATTGTAAGTTACAAAAATGGTGAAAACCCCTAAATAATAAGTTCACAGAAGTGGAGACACTTAGCACAGTGATGTATTGACCCAGAAAAGGATCCATGATGGTGCTGTATAAGCTGTTATAGCTCTTTCAGTGTCAGTGACGTGTTGCAGTTGCCAGTGCTGAGGACAAATCCTGTAGAAAGGGATGCAGGCAGAAGAGTGGCAGTGTGAGGATAAAGCTGTGTACAGCCAGGCTAGAATACAGAGAGCTGTAAATAAAATTAATAAAAAGGCAACAGCCATCTTCTGTGCTTATCCAGATAACTTGCAATTGGGAATTAAGACTACTAGATAAACTTCTAAAAATTGCATGTTTTCCTGAAAGACATCACATCCTTTCTTTTGCTGTGGTCAAAACCAAGCATTATCAGTTTCAGCTACCATCTGAATTTCTATGCACAGTGGGGAAAGTTAAGAAACCTCCTTCTTGAATGCAAAGTAACACTGAAGGGTAACAGGCATAGCTGCTGTGTGAATAAAAATAGCTAGTGAGGTTGACTGTGCAAAGTCATAGAGACTGTGCTTTATTTGAAGAAATAGCTCAGATGGGGCTTGTCATTTGACACAGGGATGGTTTGACAGTATGAATTGGAAGCATTCAAACTAATTTGCCAGCAGTAATAAAGCCAGTCAGCTTCTGTTTGAAAAGGAAACAAGCACTTCTCGGACCTGAAATCTTGGTCAGACACACCTGCTGACAAACTGGATTAAAGACCATTTGTCACTGAATCCAGATCAGGTTGTATGACCTTAAAGACTTCTGTGGTAGAGCATCAGTGTTAACAGTATTCATACACTGCCAGTTCTTATTTTAAGAAATCAAAAAGCAGTTTTCAGGCAAACAATAGAAATTTTTTTATAGCATTTATCATCATAGAATGACAGGAAAAGGAAGAAGTAAAACTTAAGACATTTACACTGCTTCAATGAGTTTATTAAAACCTCTGATGCAATCAGAAACCCAGACTTTGAAGATTCCTGGAAAGTCTCTCCTGCCTAGAACAGTTCTTAATTCTGAAGTATCTCCATGATGAGAAGCAAGGCAGAGTAAAGGTCATCAAGCCTTTTCAAGCACTTTGTTTTTATAAGGATCCTTAAAACAGGATGCATCTTGAGGCACATCCTGCTTGTCTTGCTTAGGCCATGAGGCATGATGATCTGTACCCTCCAAAATAGAATCCTCAGACTCAATTTGGATTGCAAAAGTTAGGGTTTTTTCATATAGAGGGATTAATACGAACTGTTCATGCTAATCATTTACTTACTGAACACTTCTCAACAAATTGCTAAGGCTGTTTATCAGAAAGCTCTGGTAAAATGTGTAACTTTTACTTTGTATCCATCAAAAGAATGCAGTTTTAAGTCATTAATGAGTTTGCTTAATTTAGAAGAACCTTTTCATTGGAGACACACAAGTGATCTCCTAGAAAGGAAAAGAACCATCATTTCTGATGAATTTTCACAGTGACTATATGGTCACAGAATCAAGCTCTCTGCTAGAGTAAAGCTGTACCAAGCTCTTGTACCAAGCTCTCTGCCAGACTAGCACAAAACCTGGCAATTTAACAGAAGATGACTTCTCACAACCAATATGGGCTAATTTATACAGTGATGTAACAAGCTGATCTGTGATGAAGCCTTGCAGCACATTGCATTATCATCAAGATTTTATTGATAATAGTTCCACCATGATGGGCTGAACTCACAACACAGTTTGACTTGTGAAGGACTAAGCAGCTCTAGACAGGGACACAAAGGACATGAAAAGAAGACCTGTAGTTGATAAGAGCAAGAGCCAGGAACTGGTAAGCCACATCCTAAAGTTTCATTTGACTGGTCATGAGACAAGTACCAGATCTGCTGAGAAGCTGAGGAAAGGAAGTTCACACATGACAGCAGCTTCTCACAGTGAGCAGAGGCAGGCTGTGCTTGCTGCATGTGCTGGTGTGACTAGCTGGAATCATGAGCTTGTTCCAGCTCACTTCTTCCCACAGCTAGGGGCTACTCGTGAGATCCTGCACAAGCCTGTCAGTCCAATGGCATATTCCTCTAGGGTGGGAGCTGTGCCTCAATGTGTGACAAGGTACAGGGAACTTACACGCCAAATTACAGCCATTTCTATCCCAAAAGACAGTTGGCTAAGTGTGGTTAACATCAATTCATATCAAGTATTTCTGCACAGAATAATGGAGACTGGGATAATACAAAAGCCCCTCTGGGCAGAAATAGCTTTATTTTGGACTGGAGTGCACACAAGGCAAAGGGCTGATCAGTAGTGTGGGCAGAAACAACAGCTACAAACGGAAGAGCTCTGAACAGCACTGCGAGTTGTGCAATACAGGGCGTCTATTGCACATAGGCTGGCACAGTCAGCTGTACACTCCCTGACCTTGTTAACTGCCCCTCTCTGCCTCATGACTGTTCTTCACAAGTGATGTACAACAGCAGGCTGACATTTTCCCACAATATGGGTTCTGGGGAAAAGGTTAAACAGGATTCACCTGTAGCAGGACTATTCCAGACCCAAGAAGTTACTACAAAACTGAAAGGCACTTTGGACAGCAACTACATGGAACTTCACAAGCAAATTACTATTTTTTCAATTATATAATTTGTCCAGTTACAGTAACATTCCAGAGGCAGCCTCAGACACACACCAATAATTAACTGTCTTTAGAAGAATCTGTAATTGTTCTGAGCAAAAAATTGCAATAGAGCCAAGTTCAAAATTCATGGATTTTTTTTTAATATGACTATTACATAATGAAAACTCGGTCTAAATTTTAAGGGCAAAAACATACAGTGACATTTCAAAATTTAAATATTCTTATAAATAAGGTGTTTTAAAATACTCTTAAATTTAGTTCTATCAGAATAAACCTAAATTCAAATGAGACTTAATTCAACTTTTTTTGGACCTTCTGCTTGATGACATTTTTCTGCATTAGCTATACAGTTTTTGCCAATAACTCCTTTAATTTAAAAACAAACTGAATCTCCTCTGTAAAATATCACCTATCTCCTTTCCAGGTAAGCAACAACCAACATCACTGTTAAATACCTCCCACTTCTCTTGTCTGACTTTACCTTGCAAAAGAATAAGATAATAAGTGTGGATAGCTCAGAATTATGTATATGGGATAAATAATATCTTGATCTTTGTTAAAATTCTAAGCACTGAATGCTGACAGACTTGAAAAGTAGATTTTATTCAATGGCTTCAGTGTAGGCTTTTCACATAAGTTTGTGTCTTCTAGTTTGGTAGTATTGGTAAAAATGACCCTAATTTATCCACCAGCCTTAGGTTTGGTCAGAACTGGGACAGAACTCAGGAAAGGAATTGGTATTATCAAATTCCATTGTCTCTATCTGCTCTACAGTCTGCATATTAATATATCCATGCTACCATCAAACCTCCTTAAACACTATGCTGCATTTATCCATCATTATACACCAGGAAGAGTCTATATAATAGCAGCAGCACATGACTGTAATGACCTAATTAAAAAGGAATTATTTTCCCTTGAGAAGATAGATAAGAGATGACAGGGGATCCTTTAGCATTAATAAAACACGAAATAAACTTGACTGCATGGGATTGGCTTTGTAACAAACTAAATATTTTATTTGATTACAAGGTATTTAATGGTTTGTGGATGTGGTATGGAGCTGAGACATCTATTTTATGCTAATATTTGTAGAGGAGATGAACAGGTTTTTCTAGTTTAAGTGTTCTTAACATTAAAGTCAGGCTGATCAAGGTAATAGTATAGACACAATGTAACATTATTTACCTTTTCTCCTAACTGACTCCTACTTTAGTTTCCAGGATTCATGAACTATATGCGGTATTATTAGTATGTATTTTTTAAATGAATATTATTCTTTAGTCCAAATTTCTTCTCTTTATAAGTTATTGTTATTTCAGTAAACACTATTTTCCCCCAATACATCCACATTTCTTTTGACGCATCTCAGTCTCGGTCTTGGTCCACTCTTGAGTCAGTCTTTCTGATGTACCTTATCTTAATTCTGCTATCCAGAAGGGCCAGTTTTGGAACTGACATTTTCCCTTCCCCAAATTCTCCATTATAATGTTATCTCTGCTCTTTAAGAATCCCTGTCTTTCCTTTCTCACCTTGAATCTACTTCTGTGGCTAATTCACAGAAATTATCCAGGCCTTTTCTCTCTCTTTCTCTGCAAATATTCACCAATTCATCTTGCTCTGCTTTCCATTGTGATTTGATGGATTTCTGACAATATCAGTTCATGCCTTGTTTTTCAAGCATCTTAGCTTGCCTTTTGATCTTCCTGACTGCTTCCTGAAGAGCTCTGCTCAAACTAAATGTGCCGTTTCTACCTCTTCTGTCCCTTACATCTTCCATAGTGCACACACAGTATTTGACTCCTCTGGAGGACATCTAAACTCTTCCAATGAAAGACTCGTCTACATCACAAGCCCTTGTACTGTTAATGACATCTATTCTCCAACCCCACAATTAAGATTTCAAGTCCTTTATATGTCTGCAATGATAGCAGCCTGAGCTAGCAGACTTATCCTTACAGGATAGTAAGACCTTAATTAGCGAAATACTCTTATGAGAATGTAACTGAGTTAGAAAACTGAATCTTACCTTCTTTTTCTCCCACTATTTCTAAGGTAAAGGGTAGTACAGAGAGAAGGAACCAGGACCAGGCAGACTATTCATATTTCTGTGTCTTCCAGTGCTTCTACAAATTGGCTATTCATTTTCCCCCATGCTCCTGTTTTCTGAAAACTTTATAGACATATGACACTGCTTGTTAATCTTCATTTTTTTCTCAAAAGACTTTCATTGTTAATACCAATTCTTGTCCTCTCAAATCAAGAAACAGTCCCTGAAACTCCTTGATAGTGGAAGCATACTAGATTTGTCACAGGCTGGTGGATGGCCCTGGAAGGGTGACATTAGCAGAAGTTCCAGGCATCACTGTGTCATGGTCTCACAACATCAGGCGCAGCTGGGTATCTACAGATTGCTCTATCAATGACCTTATCAGATCAACCTGCAGCAAAGTGAGGCTAAGGATGTCATCAAAAGTGTGTCTCTTACACACATCATGAGCCCCTTTGACAGCTTTTCAGTAAGGCCTTATCCAAAGCATGGAGTCTTAAACTCCCTCATAATCAGTCTCTAGAAAATCTGATTTCAAGAAGAGGATGTTTCTGAACAGCAGCATCCAATCACATGAGATCATTATACATCTAACAAGGAACAATTTACTTATGAACTTTTTTGCAACATTATTCTCCAAAATGGATATCTTACAATTTTTGGAGGGCAGGACTGAAATTTGAGATGATCTGGGAGAGGAAGAACCACAAGACACTGAAAGCTCCCTAAGGTGTAGTGTTAATAAAGTCAACTTCCCTGCTTTCACGAGATGTGTCTATATTTCTGTACAAAAAGTTTTGATGCCAAAGAGATGACAGCATAGTTAATGGCTATTGTCATGAAGGTTGTTGTTTGCCAAATGGAACACTTAGTTTAACTATGAGGAAAAGACAGCTAAGTACTTTCACATGCTGCTTTTCCTTTCCTAACCCTGCTGATGCTCCTCTAATATACATACTTTCCTACCAGAAAGGGAGAAAATATTCAGCAGTCAAGCCCTTCCTGCATTATGCTATCACCACATTATAATACCATTGTTGCAGTTTTACATGAATAAGCCCTGTGCAGGTGAAGGCAATAATTTTGTAAAACTGGTGAGAGACAGTGGATGCAGAAAACCATAAGTCTGTTTAATATTTCAGTTTTCATTTCTACAGGTATCAGGGATCACAGTCTTGCGTTGCATGGATAATGTCTGGGAAGACAAGATAAATAGAAGCAAGACAGAGTTGATAAGTGGTTCCAAATTCATAAATCACCATAGCTGAAATGCTCCCTGTGACCCACTCTTATGAAATTCAGGTACTACAGTCTGCATGTTTCATTCCTTGAGTTCTTTGGTTTTGGGGTTTGTTTTGGGTTCGTTTTTCTTTTTTCTTTTTTCTTTTCTTTTTTTCAAGTTAAAGTACAATCACTTTTCAGCCCTAAGCCCACTCCAGGCCATACAGACATTATTGCATAGTGCAAAGGGCAGGATTTGGACACCCCTGGGGTTGCTGGGGAACCAGAAATTCCAGGCATTTGGGAAAGGGAGAGGTATAAACAGCAAAACAATAAGCTCATGTGCTCGAGCCCCTGCAGCATGGTACAAGGTGTGCTAAACATTTTATCAGGGGGGAGAAGGGGGGTAAGAAGGGCTCTGCAGAAAAGCAACAAATTACTGCTATTATGTAACTGCTATTAGGCAGGCTGCCTGCAAGCCTTTGTTGAACCTCAGTTTCATGGACTTAGGGTTAATTATTTCACTATGTCCTCCTGTACTTGTCTTATTTTGCTGGCTGCTTTTCCTCTATTTATTTAATGTCTTTTGTTTGCTTCCAAACTTTTAAGCTTACAAGGAAATAAATATCAATACTTGAGCATAAAAATTTCATGAAAATTCAAGGAAACATCAATGCCTTTGATTATAAACCTAGTTTTATTAACACAAAATCTGTAAGAGAATTCAACACAAATTGACGCAGAAGAAAGCAGAAGAAAAACCCACAACAATATGCAGATACAAATAGAAAGTGTTTTCTCCATAAAATGCCAATGACAGTGCAAAGAATGGAAAGTCATGCCTAGTCACAGTTACAGCAGCTCCATTTTCTAGGCCTCCTACATAACTTGGAAACTAAGCAACACATAGATAAAATAATGCATCAGATGACCACTGTCAATGCAAACATATATGGGTTCATATTCAGTCACTCACAGAATTCACCTTGACTTCAACAAGTATCAATTATCTTGGTTGCACTTTCAAAAACTGTTGGTGATCAGACCAGATAATCCAAGCATAACGTAGCATACTTTCTATTTTGATAAACAAATAAAGGAGAAACAGTAATAATAAATTCACTGAGGCACAAAATCACAGGTTTAAGGGAGGTAGGGAAGACATTGTACAGGGTAAAAAGTCATGCAAGAAATCATGCTAAATAATTGTCATTAAATGCAGCAGCTCTAGAAGAAAGTTCCAACTCTTGAATTCTATGGGCAATGTCAATATTTACCTCTGATGACAGTGAAAAATAGTGGCTTGGCCAGTGCCAGGTGCATCCTAGCTCTCTCTGGTTTTCTTCCTGCCCACCCTGAGGTACCTGGCAAGTGCAAGTAGGTTGGAATATTTCTTCCCTACCTCCCTGAAGAAAACTTCTGTAATCACCTGCCACTGTTGCTGGGGTCTTCCAGGGAGCAACTGGAGAGAAGGACTTCCTACAGCTTTACTAGGGTCACTCTCTGGGTCAGATAAATTTTAAACCAGCAACTGGAGAGAAGGACTTCCTACAGCTTTACTAGGGTCACTCTCTGGGTCAGATAAATTTTAAACCAATCTGTATTGTGGCAAAGGGTTGTTGACTCAGAATTATTCCCAAAGTTTGAGAAAATGTGACTTATCTAATAGAAATAATTCCTCCATTGTTTGGGGGTTCATCTTTATTCCCTTTTTCTTTCCTCAGATAAATACTTAAATATATGTGACAGATAAAACTATCTCTCATTGACTCACTGATACACAGCAGAGAACATGCCATACTAGATCTGGCAGCCTGGCCCTGCTGGACCTTGAGCAGGAGTTTCAGAACCACAAGTCCATGACTTTTTGATCCTTCAACCTGTAGGAGAAAAGCCTTGCAAGCTCTTCTGCTGATTCAGGCTTTGCATTTTAAACCCTGCCATCTAACACCAGTGAGACTTTCTTCTGCCTCTGACAAGGCTTACAAGGTTTGTTTCTGTTTGCATCATGGAAATTCAACTACTTTAATACAGTGTGCCTAGCACAGGGCATACCAAGGAGGAGAGGACATCTGAAGGGCTACAGGAAAATGGCATAATAGGGCTGACCAAGAAGACCCCAAAAACTGCAGATCTGAAAACCACAGTGCATCCAGAAGGCACAATCTCAGCTGGATTTGCTCGTGTCTGCCTGCATTATTATTGTCATTCAGATATGCATTTAAATGCGGTTTATGTTCTGTCTCTGCTGCACTGGGTCTTGTGACTGCATGGAGCTGTATCAGTGAGGACACCTCCGTAGTGATGAGAAGTTCCTCTGAAAAGCAAAGGCAAAGGTTTACCTTTGTGCTATTGAATCCAACGTGCGTATGCGGAGGAGGAAAGCTCATACCACACACAAACACATTGCAAACGCCTGAACACGTCCCCTCCAATTCCTTCCGCAGGGAGTTCAAATCCGCATTAATCTGCTCCCTGCTTGCAGCTCACAACCCGATTATATCTCCCTGTGCCCCACATCTGAGCCCGCACGCTCGGTGTGCCATGGGGCATGCTCAGCCCAGTACGACATGGGCTACCCAGGATGCTCCCCAAATCCCAGAGTGCTCCCCAAATCCCAGGCTGGGCCGGTGGGAGAGGGCAGAGCCTGCGCCTCGGCAGAGGCCGGGTTTACCCCTGCTCCAGCGGCACAGTTCGCAGCGGGTAACCCGGGACGTGCAGCGAGAGCCGACAGAGCGGGACGCGAGCCGACAGTGCCTCGCCCCTGACAGCGCCTGCACACATCCCCGCCCTCGCTTCTCCGCAGGATGCGCGGCGCTGTCGCAGCCTGCGGCCGGCGCTGTTCGCGCACCGCCGGGAGCGCTGCCCTGAGGGCTGGCACTGGCGCTGCCGGCAGCTCCTGCGTTCAGAGTGCCCGAGAGCAGACATCAATGCGGCGCCAGCCAGAGCGGACCGCCGCAGGGAGCAGCCGGCCCAGCCCAGCCTAGCCCAGTCTAGCCCAGCCCGGCCAGGCCCAGCCGATCCCGGCCCAGCCGATCCCGGCCCAGCCGATCCCGGCCCAGCCGATCCCGGCCCAGCCGGTCCCCGAAGCTGCTGCAGCCCCGGGCCGCTGCTGCCGCTCGGCGGGAGGAGCGGGCTCGTCCCGCCCGGGCTCCTGCCGAGCCTTATGGCAGCATCGGCACAAACAGAACGCGGCACGAATCGTGCCCCTTTCTTATCTCGTTCTGCGGAAAGCAAGGGCTGCCCAGAGCCAGTTCGTGCGTGACTGTGCTGGGAGCTCAGTCTGTGGCAAGTTGTGCCTCTCACTGGTGCCCACGTTAGGAACTGCAAGGCCTGTTCAGAAGCTTAGATCGTCAGCACATAAAACAAGTAGAAATTAACTGTCATGAATGATTTCACAAATCAAGGGACTTGTTCAAAGCTGTCCTGTCCATCTGTGTAAAGCAGTTATTTTCAAGAAGAAAATTATTATTCTGCATGGCAGTGCTGGAAAGACACAGCTGGAAAATCAAGTCTCTCTCAAGTTGCTCTCTTCCCCCATCCCCTCCTGGTGAGAGGGCAACTAAAAGTAGAGGTTCTGAGTTGAGATAAGAATGGTTGCATTGAAAAAGTTGCAGTCAATGACAAGTGATGGGGAGAAACATTAATCCAGCAACCCAGTTGCTGTCAAATGAAGTCGACCCTCCTCACTACCAAAAGCCCGGTGCTTGACACACAGCAATTTAGGTCAATATTAAAGGGAATTCCCTCCCTCCACAGATTGTGTAGCAATACTAAAATTGCTGACATTTTGAAAAATTCAGCTTCTGGCAATTGTGTTTCTATTCAGATAATTTTTGTGCATTGCTGCTAAATAAGTGCTCAAAATTTAAGTACTCTATGTAGTATAGTTGGAATGTAAACTTCCATTTCTTTCAGTTAGGAGTTGTTATATGTGGTTTTGTATGATCACTTACAAAACTCCTTATGTTTCATGATCATTAATGGGTACTGTACAACTAAGCTAATGTCAGTATTTTTGCTCATTTTTGCTCATTTTTGTATGCCATACAAACAGGCCTACTCATTTTTTTTTTTAATGGATGATCATTATTTCACTTGAGTGCAAATATGATGTGAGCCGAAGTCTTAGGCTAAAGTTAACATAAGCTTCTTTAAAGCTGTGTTTAAATACTGGTCTTGACCAGCTCATTTGAATGTTGAGCTGCCTGGAAGGCATTTCTCAATATTTTCTTTGTGATACTAAAGTTATTTGATATTTTGAAACTTGTCCTTGCATGCTGGTGTGATCTCATCAGCTTCTGGCTGCAAAATAGAGATCCTTATTTCTGACTCAGCTATCTACGTTGCATAGCATCAGCTACAGATTTATCTGTGTCTCAGATGAAAGCAGGATCATTACTGAGTCACTGTTCCCTCAGGGACAAAAATGCCAAAATCCTGTTATTTTGCCCACCTGAGTATATTCAATTTAGTATGAAATAATTTAGAATATAAAAGATAAGTGCTGTCTCACTGGTCCATTTTTTTGCAGCATGTTTTTGATCTCAGCTGGGATTCAGGTTCTTTATTCAGAATTATCATCACTAGCTTTGAAAGAGGAATGGGTCATTCATCTGATGGCTGGACAGATCTGTGCATACTGTTCCGAAGAACACTTGGCCTGGTACAGAGAGGAAAATTACTGATTTGGTGGGCATTTAATTAATCTGGCAGTGTCACATTGATTTGGGGCTTCATTATTCCAGAGATAATTTTTTTTTTAAACTCACCTACACGTATGGTGGTTACACATTCAATCATGAGATATTACCCAGCCATAGCAGGTACTAAGGTACTGCAGACACATGAAAGAAATATGGCCCTTGTCCTCAGAGGACTTACAACCCAATGCCAGGCCCCGACTGATTTTTAGTAGCAGACATTCTAGTAAAATTTCAAGTACTCAGGATTTTGCCTTAGAGAGTAAAACCGTGCCCTCCCTTTGGTAGGACAGGGACATTGGGGCAGATTTTCAGGACCGTGCAACAGGTGCTCTGGGAATCGTGTCTTCACATCAGCTAGTGGGTCAGTGCCACACAGTAACACAACCTTCAGGCTGGCTTTGCAATTCCTCATTTGAGTGTGGCCTTGATAGCAACAGCAGGTGCAAACACTCATGGATACAGAGACGTGTTGCTGCAGGTAGGTAAAACAGGCACAAACCACACTGAAATTTAGGCTTGATAAAAATACTGCAAGCTTCTTAAGAGAGATGCAAAATGCTACCTGTGGCTTCCATCAAAGCAGGTAGAGAATTTTAAGCTGTCTCATAACAATGAAATAAACTGGTATCTCTGTTTATAACTGCTCAAAGGGTGGATCAGATCATCATTTTGCTTTAATGTTGTAGTTAGTAATCATGGACATATGTGCTACCTTTTTGTATAAAAATTTTCTGTCTTTGCTCACCACTGAAGTGAAGGACTTGTTAGGTAACGGCCTTATCTCTTCTTTTGTGGGAGCATTGGTTTTTCTCTTCTCCTATTTCCTTTCATCTTGGGTTTGGGTAGGGAAAGCGTATAGCTAAGACAGTTCTGCCAATTCTATCTTTGGTTTCAGAGATGTGAGCCCTAACTGAGTCATTAAGGCATGTATATTCCAAGGATGTTCTCTAACAGATTCATGTTCTCTAGGACGTCAGCAAGGCTTATCACACACATTGTATTTTTATCCCAATTTCTGGGACCAATAGTTATTCTGTCACAAATCATGAATTTTCAGGCATATGTGACTAGAGCCTCTGGGCCACTTTTAATCACAAAATTTCATCTTTTTGAAAATTACATCTTCATCAGGGATTAATAAATGGCCAGAAAGGACTTGAGGATTATTGGTCATGGTTTCTAATTATATGTTGGTTTAACTTAGGTAGACAATGCAAAGTAGTCTTGTAAATTGGCATCTGTTTTACAGCTAACTGAACAACATGGGAGACCATGAAACACTCTGTGCTGCATGTACTTTTAGGTATTCTCAGATTAATGGCTGTTACAATTCAGTGTTAAAGTCCTCTGTCCAAATGAAAGTACAAGTGAGAACAAATAGTGGTTCAACACTACCAGCTTTATTTTGTAAAATTATTTGTATAGGGAAACGAGGGAAAGACAGAAAGAGTGAGAGAAAGGGAGTAGGAGAAAGGCACTAAGCAGAAGATAATCACTACCATAGATCCAGTACCATCTCATTGGTCCTTCAGTGTTCTGGGCTTCTTGCTGGTGGGGTCTTACCCAGTTCATTCCCTGAGTTTCTTTATACAGTCCCTCCCTCATTAGCATGAGAGGTGAGGGAATGTGTGTGTTTTACCTCTCTGCTTGCTCGGGTCTCAGTTCAGTGGTTGTGAGGGATCTACACTGAGGGTTTCAATGGAAGGTTGTGATGAAAAACACCAGTTTTGGTCCTGCCTCAGCAAGGCCAGAGCTAAGACTTTGTTCCACTTGCAGCTTGAGCATAGGCACCCATGATATTTTATGCAACATATTTCACCACCCAGTGCTTGTTTAAGGCATAAAATGCAAATGTCCTTAACCCTTTACTTACAATGCCCCCCCCATCCTACACTGGTGCAGAGGATTGTTCCTCCCCAAGTACAGCACTTCATACTTCTCCTTGTTGAACTTCATTACATTCCTGTTGGCCCATTTCTCCAGCTTGCCAATGTCCCTCTGGATGGCAGCACAACCCTTGGGTGTTTCAGTCACTCCTCCCATGTTTCCTCCTAGTTTTGAGTCATCAGCACAATTGTTGTTGGTACACTGCCCATCATCCAGATCATTAATGAAGATGTTAGACAGGCCTGAACACAGTCTCGACTCACAGCATACACCAGTAGTTACTGGCTTCCAGCTAGGTGCCATGCTTCTCAAGACCACCCTCTGGACCAGGCCATCCACCCAGTTTTTGGTCCACCTCAATGTCTGCTCATCCAGCCTGTATATCAATAGCTTTTCTATGGTGATTTTATGGGACACATTGTGAAAGCCTCACTGAAGTCCAGGTAGACAACATCTGCTGCACTTTATTCATCTGTCAGGGCACTCAAGTCATTGTAGGTAGAACTTTTGCAAGTTGGTCAAGCCCTTCCTTGGTCAAGACTTCGCCTTGGTGAAGCCATGCTGACTACTCTTGATTATTTTCTTGTCCCTAATGTGCCCAGAAATGGCTTTCAGAAATTATTGCTTCATAAGTAGTCAGAAGCTGATGAGATCATGCCAGCAATGCAAGGACAGTGCAAGTTGTTTTCTGAGCATCCTCCAGATGAAACACTTGAGGTAGCAGAAAATAATGTTCCCAAATGAAGGATTTACTAAGGTGAAACAACAAAGACAAGATTTCTTAGTGGCCTTCTATATTGAGTGTTCAGCAGCAGTAGAAGGATGTCTGGCGGACTTGAAAAACAGTGTCTATCCTTATGAGAAAGCATTAAAACTCCCAACAGACACCAGTTCTGCAGGCTTGAGTGATAACTCACAGTTTGAAATAAACATCCCAATTATTCAATGTTTAAAATGTTGTCTTTGTCCTGTTCCATATGAGAAAGAAGCTGTGGAGTTAAAAAATTTATTCAGTGCAATTAAACTGTAGAAATGAATAAGCTTTTGTCTCACCATAATCCTGTTGTAATAATGAACATAGAGCAGGCCCTTTGTGTCACAAAGTTATTATAAAAATTTGATAGTAAAGATAAAGTAACTAGAAAAGTCAGAGGAGCAAAGGCAATTCTTCTTATTTCCTCTGGTTCAGTATGGCCCTAGCTGCATTGGGATCATAAGTAACCAAAGCAGGAACAAATGAGCATAATACACTGTTCCATTGAAATGAACATATGACCTTGTGTCCTGTGATAACAGGGTAATTTTCGCCACTGATCATATGCAAGCAAGACTAGCTAGATATAAATTTTACTGTTGATAAAAAGTGCAAAGAATGATACAAATTATTTATGTGGTTTATCATCTTGCATGTGTGTTTACTCACTCCTCATGGGCACCTATTTACTTTGTTTTCAGAGAAAAGCAATATAGGTTTACTGAGCACTTTGTGACCTTTTTTTGAGAATATTGCTTTTCTTAGCTGTAAACAACAAAATTTCCTTATTACAAACTTGACTTTGGTGTAATGTTGTGTAATTTTGTAGCTTTATAGTGATTGTTTCACAGGTTATTACTTTGCACACAGATTACAAATAGTTCAAACTGATGTGCTCAAGAGACAGATCTGGAAATTGTGTCTCACCAAAACACTGGTGATACATCAAACCTGTCATCATATCCCTAGATGTGCCCAATGTCTGACATATGAGGGGGAAAAAGAAAAAAAATATATATTATCTATTCAACAAGATCCAAATAGTCTGGACTACTGTTTTTATCCATCTATACTAGAGGGTTTTGGGTATTTTTTTTTTTCTGAAGAAAAAAGTATGATTGCTCCTGTCTCAGCATAGAGTCATGACGCTGAAGAGCCACATCTTTCTAAAATGATTTCAACTGTAGCCCTTGAGGAAGATGCTGCAGCCGTCAATGATGAAAACATCTCATTAATTAAACCTGAAATTAAAAGAAAAAAAACAACCCCTCCCCCCCCAAAAAAATACCCCAAAAAATCCCCAAACAACAACAACAAAAAAGAACCAACCAACCAAAAAAAAAAAACCCCAAAACCCAAACACCCAAATAAATTATTCTAGTTTCCAAAGGCACAATGTTGATTTTCTTCACTAAAATTCTTGATCTTAGTTATGTCTTTAGTACAAAGCTCAAAAGAAACCAGACAATGAAGAAAAGACACTAAAAGCTTCCTCATACTTCACCAAGTCTAAGGCTAAAAGGAGTGTCTCAAAAATATACAAGCATGCACAACAAGTCAAAGGCAGCTACAAATATACAAATGCTGCTGACAGATTTTTTCAAGCAAATAGAATTAGATAATTTTCTTTTAATAGATATTGATAAATTCAGCCATACTTAAGCCCAGGAAGAACAGGATCATTGGGTTGGATGTGGTCTCTTCAGACACCTAGTGCAGTCCCCCTGCTGAAGCAGCACAAGGCAGTGCAGGTTGTCCCGGTCCGCTCGGGTTTTCGAATGGTTTCAAAGATGGAGACTCCACAGCCCTCCTGGGCAGGGTTCACACAGCCCTCGGGGGTTCACAGCAGTGCACCCCGCGAGGCTTCCCGATGTTTCTGGCTCCTTGTCCCTGCGCAGAGCCCCGGGGAGCGTGTACTCCAGCGGAGAGAGCGGCACAGGAGCCAGGGACCGGCACTAGAGGGCAGGACAGGCCGCGGGAAGCGGGGCAGCGAGCGGGGACAGCCGGGCTGGGCAGGCACCGAGGCATCCACCGCCACAGAAACACTGAGCCCAGGCCTGGGCTCCCTTCACACACTGCACTTCACACGCTGCGCTTGACTCTTCTTCAAGGTCTGGTCATATTCCTGAAGTGAGGCCCCTTCAGAAGAAGGGGATGGGTGTCTGTTGTCGCTGAAGTTACAGAAAGTGAGGTAGAAAATGAGCATTTACAGTGATGGAAGGAGGTGCTCAATGGCCCAAACTCGTTCCTTCAGAACACAAAGATAACAGAAGACTATGGACTGGGAAGTCGGAGTGCCATGTTAGTAAAACATGGGCCAGGAACAGTGAGTCCTTTGCAGAGACGGCACTTTGCGCTTGTGTTAAGGACTGACTTCATTCTTGCTGACCAAACAAAGCCATCGGTGTGCAGCTCTGCAGGGCTTCAGAGTAAGACTCCTGGAGGTTTGTCTCTGCACTCTTGTTCCATGGTCCCATTAGAGCTGTCCTGTTCACAGCTGTCCACTTAAGAAACGTGGAGCTGAAATCCTATTTCACCAGAGCTTCAGGAAGTCTGTTCTGGGACAGGGGACTGTGTGAAATGACAGTAATGCAAACCAGTTTAGGTGATCTGCTTGGCAGGAATTTGGCAAGCAGAATCATACTTCTTCAGAGAGGTCTTTGCCACCAGCTAATTTTTATATTTTCCATTTAAATCCCTGTAGCTTTGCTTTGGGTCACTGCAGAAAACATGGCAGACTCCCTCACATGCCTTGGACTGAATTACTTATCAGCAGAAAGAGGGTAGAATGAACAGCTTTGACTAAAATAAGAAGTAATTGAGATTTACCATGGCTTTATGTATCTAACAATACTGTTGAAAGGCCTGCAGGCTCTTTTCAGAAAGGTGGAAACCACGGAAACAGAAAGATAAAACAGACATGTGAAGAGTGGACTGAATAGAAACCTGGGAAACAAAGAGGGGGAAAAAAAGAGAAAATACCTTTCAGAATCAGCAGTCAAAATTGAAAGGGCAGAAGGATCATGCTCATTCCTGCCTTTATGGTTCCATCAGTGCTTTGTGACTCTTATCACTGTAAGTGCCAGTTTATTTTTTTGGCTGGATTTCCTGCTGGCCTGTGACTCCTGGGCTACCAGGGACATGATGTGGACCAGGCATCTCTTTTGGCAGAGGTGAGGAAAGGTGAGGTGTCCGTGACCTGCTGCTCTTGCCAGCAGATTTCATTCGCACAAGACTGAGATGAAATGATAAAGGGCACCCCTGGCCCCAGCAGCAGGGAACTTCTGCCGCTCTGGGGCAGCCCAGGCTGGCCTCAGGTCCACCCATGAGCAAGAGAAAAAGAGTTCCTCATTCAGCACTTAATGAGAGAAGCACTGAAACCTGTGCTGCTTGTACTAGGTGTGCCAAGGAGGTGGAAAAAGCATCCCAGCCCTGGCAGGAGGCTTAGCTGGCTGAATCATCAACTCCTTGAACAGGTGAGAGATGGCTCAATGACTGAACTGCAGCTTCCCAAAGTCCAGGTTAAAAAAGCCTGTCACCATGATATTTTCTGAAAAATCCCTTCACCAGGATTTTTTTCTCCTGAGAAGCTAAGAAGCCTCAGAAAAGAAATGTAAGTAACATTATCTGATGTCTTCTTCCTGTGTTTTGCTGCTTTGGAATGTGGCAGGTGCATCTTTAATTGGTTCCATGTGAATTATTTTACTTAATGACCAATGCCAGTCCAGTTGTGTTGGACTCTCTGATCAGTCATGGGTTTTTATTATTCATTATTTTCTAGCTTTCTGATATGGCTCTTTCTTTAGTATATTTTAGTATATTTTTATATTTCTTTAGTATATTTTAGTATATTTTTATATATATAAAATAAATATTATATTATATTATATTATATTATATTATATTATATTATATTATATTATATTATATTATATTATATTATATTATATTATATCCTATTATATCAGACTTCTGAGAACTTGGAATTAAATTCTCATCTCTCACCTCATCCTGGGGACCCTCACAACACCACAACAAACACCCTACCAAAGACAGCATGATTCCTTCCCCTCACCATCATTTTTCAACATAAAAAAAAGAGTGAAAATACTAAGAAGTACAATTTATTCTAAGAATACTAATGAAGAAAGCTTTCCATAAGGTAATAGGAATTTATCCAGTATCTATCAAGGCCTGCAAACTAATTTTCCATGTGCTAAACTATTTTTTCATTAATCTTATTTTAAGAAAAGTAACAAATTAAGGATTTATTTGGTGTTCTTGATGTACTTTTCTTAAAACCAGGCAAAAAGGAAATCTGGTACTTTTTCTGTTTCTACAGTAGCACTTTGACAACTGGGCATGAGAGCAGACATGAGAGTATAGGTCATTTGTCTGCTGTTGCTGCCTGAATTGCTGCTAGTAAAGTCCAGGGTAAAGAAGCAAAAAGGGCCTTTACATAATTTCCACAGGTGTTTAATTCAGCCACGTGGTGAGATGTTCAGAGTTCCCCAAGCACACACATCAGAAGGCTCCAGGTTACTCAGTCCCGAGGGGTTGGGGGTGAACCTGGTCTCAGGGTAGTACAAAGATGAGGGGCAATCAGGGATTAGGGATGAGTAGCTCAGGGACATAGGAACAGACATAGGAACAGGGAAAGGAGCCAATGGGGTCTAACAGCTTTTTGAGGGAAGCTTCTTGTGTCTCCCTAAACCAGGGAATGCCACCCAGGCTCTCCACAGTCTGTAAGATGCTCATTGTAAAGGATGACAAAACAGTTTTGTTTTCCAAATTATCAAGCATGGTCTAATTGGCCAGCATTGATCTTGTGCCTAAAAAATTTGGAAATATTGTTCTTGTAGCAGAGCAGCATTTTTTCCCTGGAATCTACTTCTAAATGTTTTTTATTAGCTGGCTAATTTTTATTGTTTTGTGTTTTGTTTTGTTTTACAGATTTTTTAATGAATCCTTGAAAACTCTTAATCTTCAGATTCCGTCTCCTGACAATGAATTCTGGAACAGTGACTTAGGAAAGGCAATAAAGCATTAAGTAAGCTGTAGTACCCAAAAAGTAAGTGTTTTATGAATGCTTTTCACAATCTTGTAGCCAGGTATTTAGACAGACTGTTGGAAGGAGTGAGTGGGCAGTGGCCTGTGGGGGTTTTGGAACACTTCTGTGTATCACACCATAGCCCCTGTCACAGCCCCTGGGTCAGGTGAAGGGCTGGAGGGAGTGCATGCTCTGACATTCAGTTGGATCATTCAGACATATAAGATCTGTGAAATACCTTTCTGAATTCAGTGAGATAACTTAGGACAATTAATATGTTTTAACTTGGGATGATAACATTCAAAATCTTTTGAGCATTGTGTCAAACATAAAGAGTTTTTTTTCTCATCTCTTCCCAGGTACGGATCACAAGAAAAAACCCAAGCGTAGATACTAGGCCACTAAAAAGATCATAAAAATGCTGCAGTGGCAAGGAATTTATTAAAAAGCAACTTTGATATTCTGACAAAAATTTCTCTGATTGTATTTTGCTGTTTTATCTGAAATCTCTTAAGTTTTTTAATATTATAGACATCAGGCACTAGGTAGGTCTCCCGAAGCCCCAGAATAAAATATCAAATTGTCAGATTTCTTCTTCATCTTGTGTTTGCAGGAGGGTCTATTTCCCAGCTGATCTCTGCTTACCTACTGGTTTCTTTGGTTTGAGCTCCTTTACTTTGAATCCTGTGGAGTTTTTCTCTAGTTCTGTAGTATGGTGACAAATTATTTAGGGGTGTTGCTTCTTTTATTGATTTGTTATTGATTTTGCAATGAAACCCTGATGGCCCAGCACACTGCAGGTGTCCTCGATACTCTCTGCGTGTTGCCCACTCCTGGCATCTTGCCCCACTGTGCCAGACACTCCTGCCTGGGGAGGGAAAAGGCTGTCCCACCCTGCATGGTCATGGCACCTTCTCCCCACCATCAGCTTCCCCAGCTCATAGCAGCCTCGTGCCTGGCTCTGTGGAATGTGTCTGGGCAGATGTGTGCAAGTGAGAAGAGCCAGAGAGACTGGGGGTGCAGAAAATGGAAAATACTGGACAAACTAATGAGCAGTTGCTACAAGTGAGTCACCAAAGGAGGTTACCACAGAGTGGGATCTGTATTCCTTTGGGGAGCTATTTGAAGTGTAATGTCTAAGCTTTTGCAGTGAGGTCCCTAGGACAGCCTTGCGTTGTGCTGTACCAGTCTGCTTGTCTCCTCCAGACAGCTCTGTGGAAAACTGTGATCATCAGGGAAGTTGTGCACAGCCCTCAGGCTTCATCCAGATTTCCTGAACTCAAGGAGAGTCACTCCATGAACCTGCCTGGCCACATACCCCTGGGACATACCCCTGTGACAATAAGAGTCCCAACGGGTTACTTACACGGGACTCGTAGCAGTACCAACTGCTTTTCCTCTGTTGCTATTAATATTTAATGCAAAGGATTCTGAGAGAAACTACCAGCCTGTCTGGATTTCTCTAGGCCTGCAACAGTACTTTTTGAATGGCAGTTCCCTTCCTGAGTATGGACAAGAGCAATAGCATTGACATTACCTTATGATTCAGTTTCCCATTCAGCAGATGGAATTTTCTGTTTTGAGATACAATGATTTTGTATCAGAGAAATAAGAGATGGCTTAAACTTAATCCTTAACCAAAATACTGGAGGCAAGTAGGCATGAAAGTTGCCTCCTGGATCAAAGTGTTGGAGACCTCTGGTAGGCCCACCTATTGCAGAAACAGATGTGAGTAATTAATAACCAGTTCAAGCTAGCTGCCTCATCCTAGATAAAAGGCTTGAAAATTAACCACAATCTGAATCACTTTTTCTTTTTTTTGTTATGGGACCTGTACTGAGATTGCCAACACATGTGGCAGGAATATCAGGACTGTGATGTACACAGAAACTACATGGTGAGGATATCTTAGTGACTGAAGGGTTTGGTGGAGGGACTGGTAATGATGAGGGCTCAAAGTGGCGCAACAACAAAGCTGTGCGCATAAAAAGGGAGCTGCCATGCAACAGTAACTCAGCGGCTAAGTAACCTGGTAAGCCCAAGGGTTCCCTCTGTTTCCATGTGTAAAGAAGAAACACTGGACCCCATCTGCACAATTGTCTTTCCAGCCAGCTCAGACAGCTGAACCTTCTCCGCTTCTCTGCTGGATTTTCCTTATGAGTTTAATGTAACGGAGAAATGAAAACCATTACTCTTTTTTTTCATAATCCATTTTCTGATCCAGCTACACCAGGTCCTTGAAAATGACCCAAGAGAATTCAATCCTTCAGCTTACATGTTGTTATAATTATCTGAGTTTGAATCTCCTTGCCTCCCTCCATCTCTTCTCTCTCTGGATATGGGATCTATAAATTAGAAAGAAAGACAGGTGTAACTATTGCTCAATAGTTTGCTGTGACCTTAAACAAGTAAATAAAATTATTATGAAAGATACTAGACTTATCTTTTAAAATTATGGATTTCAGTGAGACTACCTATGTGTTTTTATGCATGTTTGTGTCTATATATATGTGTGTATTAACTTTTTTAATTGCAACTGAGATGATAAATGTTGCCATTCCAATGTGGCAGTTCTGCTGGCAATAACATGATCTCTCATTGCTATGTTGATAAGTGTCTGAGAAGAAAATTTATGTCTGGGGTTTGTTATGGCATGCACTACATAAATCACTGTACATGTCAGTACCAGGTAACCCTCCCAAAGACCCAAATTATTGTTAAACATTTCTTCAATCTCATTCTCTTCCATGGGGTCATTGACCCCCAGCCTTTCTATAAAAAAAGTTTTGCACTCCAGTTCTAATTGCTTCCTTTAAAACCAAAAGCATGCAGGGCTCGTGCATAGTACATACTCTCTTTCCTTAGGTGATTATTGCCATGCTTTCATATGAACTCACTTGAATGATGTGCTTGCTGAAACTCAAGGCTCCAGTCAAGAATGAAAATCTGATCTGATCTGTCTGCACAAAAGTACTCTGGCATAGTCTGCTTGGAGAGATCCAGGATTGAAAGTTCGACCTAAGCTTATTTATCAACTCCAGACTTACTGTGAAATTCCAGCAGCTTGGTGAGTCTCCCAAGGCAAAGTTTGTGTGACAGATACTGACCTTACCCTGAAGTCTGAAGAGAATATGGAGTCACACTGGAAGAGCTCAAAGAAAATAGGAAATTTAGGATGCAAAGAGCTGGGATGAAACTTCAAGTAGTAGTAGTGTGAGCAAGGCTATAATTTCTTCACAATCCTTACAACTAATTAATCTGTCAGAAGAGGCTTAAGACCATGCTGCTTACTGAGGCTAATAGAAAGCATTATATACTTTTATAAACTCAAGAAGTTATTAAAAAAATTAACCTATTTCATAATTTGCCAGTACCCATAATTTCAATCAGAAGAGGTGTAGCTGGTAATCTTCAGTGCAAGATCTGTCAGGAGACACACAGAATTCATATGTAAACATAAAAGCAACCTTTTCCAGAAAAGCACACCAATTCCTGATTTTTTTTTTTTTTTGAATGCAGGAGGCTGTAATGGATCAGATCTCTCAGTTCAAGCCAAGCTGGTAACAAGAAAGTGAATCCACATTTCTTACTTCCTGTGGAAAACTACTCAATGTAGTGCACTCCTGAAGAAACTAGGAACAGCAAAGCTAAACCCCAATGTTTCTACAGGGGAAAATGTCTACTGTTTGTGTTCTTGTTACTGAAAAACAATTTTCAACAAATGATCACAGGGTGCATATCCTTGAAATTCATTGCACCTTCAGAGCTCACTACTGCAGAGTGGAGCAGAAGAACAGTCCTCAAAACCCTGACATAGATTTTCTGCTTACACTGTCAGTGGGACTTTGCTCAGGAGAAAGGGGTTGGACCCAAATAGTGGGTGCTAATGTCTCAACTTTACTCATGAGGCAAGCAGTTTTAAATGCACACTTTGCCTAGACATATAGAACATAAAATCCATTAACTAAAATCTTGTAATACCTTGAAAAAATACAATTGCAATTCTAGTATATGAGTATGTGAGTATAGAATGGTATATGAGATTATTTGCTATCAGATCAAAGATAAAGTTTCTTCTCATATATTTGTTGTTTACAACTAAAAATCGAACAAATCTTAGCCAAATATAGCTGTAGGAGTGCAAAAATTAAATAAAAATAATTCTGCAAAGCAAATAGAGAAGCCTTCATATCTGGACTGACAGCTGCTCTGGCACCTAATGTTTCAACAGCATGCAAACTATAAACATACCCTACACTCAGAGTTTTGCTGTATTTCTTTACTGACCCAAGAAGCAGCCATATACTAAGCTTTTGTTTTTTCAAGCCAAACTAATAACAAGTGCAGAACAAAACCTTCTCTAAAGCAGTTTTTCTCACTTTTCTTTAAAATGTTTTGCTGGGACACTCTGCATGTGTCAGCCTTGCAGCTGTCTAGACAAAGAGTGCTCAGACATAAGACTTTTGCCAGCCAATGTTCGTATGCTACTAACTAGGTCCTGGAGATTCTTTGTCCTCCAAGAGTTGAAGATGCTGAGTTCCTGAAGAAAGATGTGAAATATTCAGGGGTCTGGAGTGAGAGAAGGAGAAAAAAGGATGCTCAACCCCCTTAGCAGGACAGTTGTGATTTTCACATGGATACGAGCCCCATCTCCGAGTTCCAGAGACACTGCATTCATTATGAACAGTGACTGCTTATCCTAAGTCATTGCTTGGGCCAAGCATTGGCAGGAGTCTACATGCCTTCTCCTAGGACTAGTTTCTGTGTTCCAGGGTAAAGATGGAAAGAAGAACCTGCCAAAGGCCATGAAGTACCTTAGTGGCTTGAGCCGCCGGACTCCAGTCATTGACTGAATGCTTTTGCAAGGCAAGACCAGTACCAGTGTTGGCCTCAGGGCTACGTTACACTGCATAACAACACTGTGGGAAACTCATCCTGGCCTGGCTGGAGTGAGCAAGACACTGGGGAGACACTGAACTATTTGAGGTGAAACCCATCAGCATCTCTTCCTAGGTCTGCCAGAATAAACAAAGGGATAGATGTCAGTTATGTGACTTGTATGTAGGGCAAATATACACTTAATCTTCTAGTAAATCACCTTTTTTCACACAAAGATCATCAGTGATCCCTAGAAGAACAGCTGCTCAGACACATTGGGCCCTGGCCTCAGAAACCTCCCACACCAATGTCATGAGTAAAAAGCTATAAAAGAGTTGGTCTGCCAGATTGGAGGGTCAAATAGCAGCCTGAAAAGGCATGTAATAGGAAAGAGTGTAGCTACTGATATTCATTCCTCTTTCTTAATGGCCTTATGCAGATGCAAATAGCTAGACTTTTTTAAAAGAAAAAAATAGGTGACCCTCACAAAAAATTAATAATTTCAATTACACTTTCATATTGCTCAGGTATGTGCTTCAGCTAAGAATTTGCACTGATTTCATTATTTTTATTATTTAAAAATATATATATTGGAAAGTATCATCTTCTGAAACACTTATCTAGAAAGTTCTGCCCGCTATCAATCTCTTCTAAAGAACATAATTATTTTTATTTCCTTACAAGAGAACTAGGTAGAGGGAAGATGAGAGTGATTTAAAACCTCAGTAAAAAAGAACACAAATTAACTAGTTTCAAATAACAACCACTAAGCAAACCAAGCTTACTCTTCATTATAAGCCATCAATTAAATGCATTAGCTCATGATTTGTGTTCAGCTCATATCTACAGAAATTGCATTATTACTGTATTCATAAATTTTAGAAAAACAGTAAGCCCACAGAAATAGTGTCTTTATCATCTTATAAGAGATAGAAACATATCTGCAATCATGAAATTTCAGGTGGGCAGGCTTGTATTTTTCTACTCTTTATAAAGGCCATTTTGATTTTTAATACCTGACCAATTTGCTTAGCAAAACAAAATGTTCCTTTGTATATCCATATGTGCATACCTCTGGCAGTTGGCTCCTCTATGTTTGAATCTATTGGCCAAATTTGATAAAGTAAAAAATCATCTTAAAGTTTTCTCTCCTGCAGCTTGCATGGAGCAGCCAAGAATATGGGAGGAGACCTATCCTTGCCCCCTCTGGGGAAGGGCTATGACTTTCCTTGGGTTTGCTGCACGGCCATTTCAAAGAGGACAGAGCAATCATTCCCACTGTCAATTCTCACAGGTCACAAAGGCTTTGGAAATTTGTGTGCCATGGATTTTACCCTGACTCACTCCAAAATGAATTACTTACACATGGCATAATAATGTTTGCTTTCATTGAAGAAGTCCAAAATGCCAATCAATACCTAAGCAGTGAGGAAGTTTATAAGGGATGGTTGGTCACCATGGGCAGCACTGACAGAGCATTTATCAGTTTGTCTATTTCTGGTTTTGCCTTTATCATTAAAAGAGCAAAATAAAAACATGACACCTGAAATTGTGTACACAAGTAGACACAGTTTTTCTCCTGTTGTATCTGTGCAAGTATCTCTTCAGCTACTCTTTCTGAAGCTTATAAATTACTTTGGAACTGCAACCTAATTTACTGATTTTAATAAAGACATTTAGGAATACCATTCTGCATGTCATTTTACTGCAGGAGTTACCATTAGCAGAGTGAACCAAAATAGTCAATTTAATAGAAACTAGATATGTCAAGAGTTCACATCTACTTGAAGCACTTTGCTTGTTTCAATAAATCCATCAAGGATTTAAGGCAGGAACCTATCTCATAAGGCACCTTGCAGAAGAAACATGATAGCAAAGGTCAGAACATTTCAAGCAGGAACAGGACCACTGTTGAAAGGTTCATGAACTTTCAATTTAGGAGCTGATTTACCTCCCAGTATTCCTGGTCTAGACACAGTCATTAAAGCAAGAAGCTCCTTCTCAACTGACAGTATTTCTATGCCCTTCTCAGCATTTAAATGGGAAGGAAGAAGTAGTTTAGAGGTATTTTAAAAACTGGCTAAATGAACTCATGATTTTGAATGTCCCTCCTACATGTCATTTGTGTGGGAATGCAGAAGAAAGCAGTGCAACAGTAAATGAAGGAATGCCAAGGATTTCTGCCTTGAACAGATGATGCCTAAGAACGATTCTGTACAGTAATGCCAAGTAGTAATATCCTAAGAAGTGTGGTTTGAATGTGTGGTAAGATTTAGTTCTAGAGAATAATAAAATCTAATTGAAGGATAGGTTGCGACCGCTACAAGAGAAGCTCAAACTGAAAAACTAAAGAATAACCAAGTCAGAAGGGCAGTTCTGAAATTAAATAGAGCAAAGAACTAAATACTATTTAGCAACAGCACTGGTGTTTAGAAAACATTGGGTACAAAGTCTGTTATTCCAACCATCTTGAAATCATCTGAGGATCTCAGTGTCTCATACCCTCACTGCAGCCATGTCCTTTCTTCCAGCACCAGCAAGCATAACCTTTCTACTGTTTGCTAACATAATTCTCTTGTTCTGTCCTTTGGATTGTGTCACCACCTCTATGAATCCTGGCTGTCTTTTTTTTGTCACATTAAACACACATAACTCACTTTGACTTTCAAGGTCCTTCACAGACTTCTTTCTCTTGACCTGTTATCTGAAACTGGGATTCCAAGTGCCATCTCTAGTCTCTGACCAGCAAGTGTGCTCTTAGGCTTCTAAGCAAGCATTTTCAAGCAAGACAAAGTGATAATGGCCCCAATGATATGAGAAAGAAGCACACCTGCTCCACACTGAGGAGGTATTTTATTCTTGGAAAAGGAGGGAAAGGGAGCTGTTTCCTTTGCTACTTTATTCTGGAAGGCAGCTAGGTGTGGCAGGCAGCCAACCATAGACAGGTTTGTTAAAAGCACACTAACTTCTCTAGAAGGATGCTTTTTCCCCTGATTCTGAAATTAGCTGTAGTTTCAGACAAAATACTATTGCACATTAATCAAAATCAGCAGTGCAATGTGTATTTATACAGCACATATGTTTTGTGTATATACTGATAGACACATATGTATACATATACACAGACAGACAGTAAGCTGTAAAAACACTGAGGCATAGATCTGTTCAGTGGCAAACAGGCTTTGAGGCAAAGGAATGAAACATTTTCCAAACCAAGCCAAACCTGATGTGTCCTGATGACCACGACAAGGGATTGGCTGTGTGTCCTTCTGGATGGGTGGCTTTCCCCAGCTGACAGACTGGAGTTCAGCTCCAGTGAGCTGCCACTGCTGCCACACAGCAGGGCAACAGGACAGAGCATCTGTCCCAATAATTGTTTGTGATCCCAGATCTGAAAATTGAGCAAAACAACTCTGAATTCTTCTCATGGTATTAACAGCTCTGCATATAGGTTGCAAAATACTGTTTTATTTATTATTTTTAAAAAGGGTCCTAATATCTGTTCATTTTCCTATAATTGCGATAATGAAATAAAGAATAGGCTTAAATTTGAAAAGAAATCAGATTTAATTAAGTTTCGTCCCGTTCTAAAGATTTGATGAGTAAATTCTACCGAAATATCCATTACCTGAATTTTGACTCTTCTTCAACAGTAAAACCTATGTATATTTTTATATAAAATTTTAAATTATCTATATCTACCTCCTCTTGCCCCCCTCAGAGAGCTCCACAAAGGGAGACTGCAAGTTGATGGTCTCCTGCACTGCTGCAGACAGGTAACCCAGGATAACTTCTGTGATCAACATGTTGGGGCTGGAGAAGAGGCTCCCAATGAGAAACATAAGAAAGTGGACTCCCCACACATTTACCATGGATATCTTTTTGTTTGATGAAGTTTAGAAGGGGAGATCCTATCTAAAGTTAATTGTGAAAGAGCATAATCATATCTTTGGTGCTACTGCAGCTACCAATTAATTCCACAGCACTTTCTTGTTCATGTTCAAGATTGTCAATGACATGGATGCAGGTACAGCCATACCACTAAAATGTTTCAAGTTTTGGGAAGACTTGCAGCACCACAGAGCATGGCCATGTCATTTCTGAGCTCTGCAGTAGATGAAAAGTGACTTGGAGAAGGGGCTGCAAATGAGCTGTGCAGTGTGTCTGCATGTCTCATTTTGTTTCAGAGGGGCTGTTTCTAATTAGCATTGATGTCACCAAGTGTAGTCAGGTATACCTGGTATGAAAGTCAAATACAGTAGTAATTCATTGTGTTCTACCCCACCAAGATGAATACTGGGTGTCTTTTTTCTGACCAGGTAGCTCTGAACACAGTGCTCCCTGCTCCTGTAATGCAGAGCTGGATCACACAGTGGGAATGTGCAGGTAAGAAGTGAGGTATGACGGATGTTACTACAACGTGATCTGAATTCAGTCATACCAGTGATTAATTTTTCTTGTACTTGGGGAAAGCTGCAAAGCAAGGGGTAACCTCTGCAGAATAACAATGAACACAGCCAGAGAGAGCAGGAAATTGCATGACACATGAGCACATTCTAAATGCTGACTCACAGCACCCCATATTTCTCCCTGCTGCCTTCAATACTCTCCCTAAATTCCTCATATATTCAGATTACAGTGTGATTCACAGGGTCCCTGAAGGGCCCCCACCCCCATTCTTTGGCTTTTTATTTTCCTTCTACTCCTATTCTTTCCATTTTTCCCCTGATGCCTGCTGTACCATTGTTTTCTGGATCTATCATCATTGCTTCCAGCAGTCCCTGAACATAGGAACAGGGTCTGTAAAACAACTGCCAAAACCCTTTTTCACACACTTCCTATCTGCAGCTCTCCTGGGCCGAATTTAGTCTACTTTTTACTAATTATAAATACAGATAAAATGAAAACAACTGCATGGAAGAGTCAGATGACACTTTCTTTCGAGAGATTACTTCAGCTTTTAAGTTTCCAAATTAATAAACATGACTCTGGAGGATGAGGCTTACCTCACCTGCATTTATATCTCCTTTGCAAAGCATGATTGGGAAGCCACCATATCATTAAAAAACCCTGAGATTACATGTTCCAGATTTGCAATACCATGAATTGCAAGGAAAAAAAACCACCTGCTCTAGGATATGCAACTCAGTTTAACAAAGAACCTTATAAATCAACTTACCTTGTAACTCACAACAAACTAAGCATTTTGGAAAATCAATTTTTGCTTCAATTTTCCTTTTTGTAGTGAAGGAACATTACCCTTCTCCCATCACCAAGCTCAGCAATGTCTTCCTGCCCCTTAACATGGCAGCCAAGAATCCAGGCACTGCCAGAGCAGCACATGCTTTGTATTTCCCGAGCTCAGGGGTAAATTACCTTTCAGTTTAGTGAGTTTGGATACAGATTGAACTTTTCCACTCTGCAATTAACTTGAGAAGTTGATTCATATGATGTTGCAAGAAAGCTATTGTCAGAATAGACATGATCTCACTAAAAGAATAGATGTGGATGTCTCAAGGATGTGGCTATTTTGGTGTCATGTGAAATCAGTACTCTTGTAGTTCAAACAAATATCTGAAAAAGATACTGCGCATCATCAGTTTCTATAAAGATATAACACAGAGGACATTGACAGGTCTTTAAAATTCTGTTACTTCTACATGTTTCTAAATAGTAAAAAAACTACAGAACAAAAAATCTTAAGTAAATATATTTTTTTATTCAACTTTTTAATGCAGAAATAGCGTTATTCAGTTAGAGGCTTACAACCCTGTTTCATTGTTCTTTGTGCCAAAACAAGAGACAAGAACATGTTGGTCAATTGCATTTTGATTAAGAGTCCAACTGAGGTTTGAGATGTTTATGCACAAACTTCATTGACAGCAGGATTGATTACATTTGTATATGAAACAAGAATTTGTCTCAAAAATAATTAAAAAGACTAAGGACTCTTCTTATTTTAACGCCCTTTTTACACAGAAAAGCTATTTGTATACATGAATAAAATATATACGAAGGATACAAAGAACAACTTCACAAAATTTATGTCACCTTGACTGCTGCAATATTAAAATGGAAATTAGTCTTTTAATAAAGAGAACCAGTTGTGACACAAAAAGAAATAGCTCTTCCCCCTTCCCATAGTTTTAACTACATATAACTCAGTGAATACAATTTTCAGAATAGACCTCTGTTTCACCTGTCCATTGTTTTAAGAAAGTAAAAGTTCAGCTCTTTATTAGTGATTATAACCCAATTTCCTGTCCTTTCATATTTTATGTACCAAAGACCAAAAGAGTTTAGAATTTCCAAGAATGCCTTGTGGATTAACTGGTGCAGCTCAGAGCTGGATATGGGTAATGCTGAAAACACCTACTGAAAAATATGTCTTTAATGGTGAAAACAATTACTTCTCTTAACTGAAACCTCTTTAGCATTCAATCAGACAAGCATCAAGGGTCATGTGCACAATAGGAAATTGTCCTGTAATTATTAGTAGCATCTTCCTTCTTCCTTTGAACTATTAACAAAAGCGAATGTTAAAGCAGTTATGAAGAACCAAACAGACTCTCTACTTCCATTTTAACAGTAGATTTGCCTAAATAAATGTTATCCTCTGAAAGTGAAATTCTCATTCCACAACTCAAGTTTCAGCCTCCAGACCTACAGCTGGAGTTCTGTGTAAATGAAGCAAAGGACACAAACAAAGCCACCTCTTATTTCTAGAGGCTGCCTCTCTCAGAGCCACCCAAGAGGAGGCAGGTCCTAGAGGAACGACGCGCTCACCATCCTGAAATACCGCGGCTGAGTCGGGCGCCAGTTATCAACCAAGGGGTGATTGGGTTCGTTCTCGGCATTCTTGGAGAGGCTGCGGAGCTTTGCCATCTGCAGAAGAGCAAAAATTGAAATGTCCCAATGGAAATCCTTTGGGATCAAACCCACAGTCCAACAATTAAACTAAGGAGGCTGGTCCAGCTGGGGAAAAAAGTCTCCTTCAAAGTTGTGAAGATGTCCTTCACCCCACCACCAAAAGAACTCTGAATAATCCAAACAGAAAAATGGGTCCTATGTGAACAGCATTGTGAAAAACAGTGTAATTTAGGTACTGTCTGCAGAACTGTGTACAGACACAGGAACTGTGGGAAGCACTCAGAAAATGTGAATACAGCAGCACGTGCTGTAATAAACCTCTCCTACTCTAACCCTGCCTCAGTGCCTGATTGTTAAGAATACTTTAGAATTAAAAGGTTTTAAAGCTGAATTATAAACTATTTGTTCATGTTCATGGTAGGTCTGCAGCAGAGGATATATTTTGTTGCAGTGACACAAGAAGTTCATTATTAGTAACAGGAATCGGAATTTAAATCTGGATAAAGACTTGGTCAAGGTTTCAAATGGTTTGTAAACAAGGTCTGCAGCTTGAATCTCCTTGACCATACCAAAGTATGTTTCCTTTTTCGAGGGATGCCATATGAAGAGTTCTGCCCATACTCATCAGAACTATTTAATAATCTTTCTGTACTGCTT
Source organism: Zonotrichia albicollis (assembly GCF_047830755.1). Taxonomy (NCBI): domain Eukaryota; kingdom Metazoa; phylum Chordata; class Aves; order Passeriformes; family Passerellidae; genus Zonotrichia; species Zonotrichia albicollis. Next base: position 137,040,062 of record NC_133819.1, read on the forward strand.
TCTAATTTTCAAAGGATGCAACATGTATACAGATACCCTATATTCATTTGCTGTCACTACCACGCACTGCACTAGACCCAAAGGACATCAGCTGTGATTCAGACACTTGAACCTGACCCTGTTTGAATGACTTGCTGTGAAACGCACTCACACATTTCCCATGTGTAACTTGAAAATGCAGCTCCATGCAGGGATGCATCTCCTTTGTCTGCCAGGAGCTTCAATATGCTGATGTACCTACTTTTCAGTACAGACTTCAAGGCCAATACAAGCAGAACTTCTGTCTAGGTTGTAAAGCCTACATTCACTGTGATTAAACTTGTTCCAGTTTCTGGACTGAGCTAGCTTGGGCATCTCAACATTACTGTTCACTGAACAGCTCCGAAAAGCCAGCCATCTCAGTCTGCCTGAACAACGATGGGATCACATTTATAACCAGCATAATATGCATTCAATGGATTAATATTCTGACATTAAATTTCAGATTTCAGATGAAGAATAATTTGTACAGGAAGAGATGAAAATTGTTCATCAGTTTTCTTAAAACTGATAAATTACTATTGGAGAAGGGTGCTGGAGTTTATTATTTGTGGTAGATGTGCTCTACTCAGTAAAAAACCAACATGTATTCAGGTTACGATTACATAAAGATGAAAAAATTAGTCTGCAATTAGACAGAGTTATTCCACAGTTAAATTCCTGTTCTTTCATTAAAAGTAATCTGAGCAGCTAGGCCACCCACACTGTATCTCCCTGGGATTTCTGGTGAATTGATTTTCCTGCAGAGCACTGATTTGCAGCGACTGCACTTCCCCTTGTGGCTAATACATGGTTACCATCTGGCTGCAAAAGCATCCAAGAAATCCACTGCAAATGCACACACACTTAAAATAATCACTATTAATGAGGCTGCCATGGTACTACACTGTCTAGGATTAGAAATAATTGGCAACACAATCCTCTTATGAAAATGTTATTTAGAGTGCAGGCACTCTGGAGTGAGGGAAGTATTTCTATTGTATTTCCAGACAATAACTCACACACGCTGCCAATTCTGCCTGAAAAGCAGCTACCTCAGGGTAAGAGCCAATGTCTCGTGTTTATTTAGCAATTTCATCTTTAACTAAAATGCTCCATTTTTTCTACAGGAGGGACAGTTAAAGAACAGTCTGTATGCTTCCCAAAACTCACTACTTTTAGAACAGATGAGAAAAAGACCATGACCCAAACAAAACTGTAGTCAAAAAGTATTTTCATGAAGCTGGATCAATAATGTGATTAGTTATTTCTTTAAAAATGCATTTTAAATCAGAGATGCTCAATAATGACTACACATTTCCTAATACAATCTGTAGCTGATCTTCTGTAATACAAACATCTAAGAAGATTCATTTTGTAGAAACCAATAAGACCATATTTGTATTTTTAATGGAAGTACACAGTTTTAAATAGCCCCTGTATTTTAATTTTTGGATGGACAAGGCAACAAAAGGCAGAACAATTCAATAAGCTCAGAAAATTAAGCCTTAAGTTATATGAACACATTACCATATTTCATCTATTGCTAGCTAAGTTTCTCATCATACCTGAGTAATATTACTTAAAAGATAAAGAGCCACTTAAATACAAAGTACTAGAAAATAAAAATACTTCCTTTTTGTCATAACATCCACATCAACGAATGCACTAAACACATTATCATCTTGAAAACTTAAAATGAGAAGTTTTGTGTCTAAATATAATACCTACATAATACGTCAGTCCCTTGATTAATGTTCGTGTGCTTTGTATCCTGGAGCCTTGAAATCTGTGGTATTGCATCATTAGTCTGCTGACTAGAGGAATAACCTCAGGTGAGAAAACTGACTTGTGTGGTAAGAGTAGAATCACAGGCTGAAATGAGCTGAAAGAGGGCATTCAAATTCCTGTAAGTGGATTGGGGGGAAATTAGGATAGGAATTAACAAGAAATACTTCTTTACAGTAAGTGACAAAAGAAGTTTTTGATATTAACAATAAATTGCAGTTAGCTGATGTTGCTGTGGTTTGTGACAATTTAGCTGGTATGCCTTCCAGAAACAGGTATCAAGCATGTAATTCCACACTTCCAACTTGCACTCCCATCTGCAATACAGGGCAGATGGAATCACCAATCCCATTACATTTGTATTCTGATAAATGATATTTCTGAAAAAAAACCCTGACTATCTACACTGTGGTATGTTTTACTGATTTAAAAAGCTCTCTGATGTTTGTGGGCTTGAACTACCATGGTGCTGGATGTGGGGTGGTTCTTCACTCTCCTTTTAATCCTGCAATTTCTCACAAATCCAATGACTGTTCTCCTTGTGAAAAAAATAAATTCAGGTTATTGCATGAAAATAAAATGAAAGGTGAAGTTTACCTGGTCTGAACTGACTATGATGGGCTCTCTAAGAATAATCCAGGTAACACACTCTTCACAAGGTGGAGTAGTGACAGATCCATGGTATGTCCAGTAGTCGTGAGATTTAGGGAAAAGAATTGAAGGATCAAAGTTTGGAAAAGGAGCATTTTTCCCCTTTAAAATAAAAACAAAAACACAACAAAACAAAACAGAAAACTTCAGCAAATCTAGCCAAGATTCGCTTGCAGCTCTGTTATTTTAAGAAACGGGGAGTGACTCAGATACTGCAAATGTATGAACTGAGGAAAGTAAGCACAGATCTACACAAGATATAATGGTGCAGTGAGACAGGGGAACTGAATGACCCTCACAGATGGGCCCAGAGAAGCATGATCAAACAGAAAACTCCTTGATGCTGCTTCTTGTACCTCAGCTAACTCATGTGAAGCAGCATCCTGTACCAATGTGTTTCACTCATTTCTGTGCAGAAATACTCCTCGTTCTGGCCTCCTTTCTCATGGAAATTCTTTCTATCTATTGAATATTGCATTAGGTCACCATATAATAAAGTGAGACAGGTACTACTTTTATTGTATTTGTGCTAATAAAAAACAAGACAGCCTATGAAATGTGAGATTTATCACATAATGTTATCTAAGACACAAATGTCTAGTCAGTGGCATTTCCAGAGATCCATTAGGCAGCCTATATATTAAGACCAAATGGACCAATTTCTAAATATGCCCTTTATTTGGCACTGCCCACTGAGGCAATAAGGTTACATGCCTACTTCTTAGGTGAGCAAAGACTGGGTAAATGGCTCATTTTCGCCAAACTCATATGCCCTGCTAAAGTCAAAGAAGGCTCTTATGTAAATGGAAAAAAGGACTTTTCATGTTAAGGAAAAGCTACCCATGGTTTTATTCCCAAATATATTCTAGAAATGTTGCAGAGCAGAATCTGAAAATTAGGAAGTCAGACATTGCTTTTTTTTTTTGTCCTGAGACTTTGAGCAATCTTCCTATAATGAAAAGAGCAACATCATTACCTTTGTTTTGATAGCATTTATTTCTTCAAGAATTCTCTTCATCTCTGGTTTGGGAGTTTCCCCTACCTGTAAAAAACAACATGTGAGCTAAGCAAGGAGTTCTACTTGACCAGGTTTCTTCTTTCTACTATTTTTCTGTATGAGCATCTATCAACTACAAACCTATGAGCATCTATATAAACATCTATCAAATATAAAATTATAATGTATTAACCCAACCTATCACCCCTACCAGCTTGGTAAGCTATGTCTTCTGTCTGTTACCTCTGCCTGTGTCAACCAATAGGTATGATACAAATGGGGAAATTGTTTCACTACAGAAATTTTAGCATAACAGGTAATTTCACAAAACACATTTCATGGTCAGATATATTGTTTGCAATTGCTGATCTCAAAAAAGACATCCAGCGTTCCATCTGTAGTTCTGTGTAGAGTGAATATGAATTAAACAAGAGAGAGCAACAGCTAATATTTCAGGCTAACGCTGCATGTCCCTGAAAGGACTGGAAAGAAAACCGATGAGTAATATGTATTGCCTGTGAGATATTTTGTTTGAGATAAAGTTCATGAAAAACCTAGAAGAGATACATGTCCTTGAAATCTGTCCCCAGTTAGCAGAAAAGACAGCTGACTGCTGTTGGTGAGAGGGCTACTTCTGACACACGTCCCCATTCCATGAGCCACATAGTGACACAATAGCTGCAGGGACAAGTGTGTGTAGTTTTGAATACCACTTGAGATAATATGACTCATGCTCTGTAACTTGAAAGGGATACATTACTGAAAGTCAACCCCTTCAATGTGGTAGGATCCCTAGAAAATATACCTGCCAGAGAGTTTTGGCTTTTTTTAACCCTCTAAGAATAGAAACTTCATAGTACCAATGCAAAGAAGGGTTGCATGCTCTACTTACTTGCAAAAATATGGCCAAAACAGCAATCCCATCAGTTCTTCTCTTAGCATCAAGGTAATTACTGTATTTGGGATTCCAGTGTAACAAATGTAGCTTGAAACAGAGGAAAACATGTAAAAAGCCCCATTATTCAACAGCAAGCCATCAGAAAGCTGAATTTACAGTTCTTCACATAACTGTGTAAGTTTGAGGGAAAAAGGAATGATAATGAGGTCTTCCAAAAAAAGAGATGAAAAAGGGACAGCAAAGTCATCTAATAGTTATATATCTAATCATCTAATTGCATAATTATACAGTTTGCTTTAAAATAAACTATAAATATCTGAATAAGAAATTAAAAAAAAAAAAAACTGTAATCCCATCTTAAAGCTGAAGAAAAGTTGCTGAAGTAATCAGGTAGACCATGCAGTTCAGACATCATCTACTGATATGTGACTCATTTCCATTTGGCATTCGAATTACAGCAATTCTATCAAAGAATCCATATGAATGTCGTTCATGTATATTACTAGTCTACATTTCTCATGTTCTTTACAATCCTAAGGTGCTTAAGAATCAAGGTAATTCATTCTTCCCACCCCTTTCTATCAGTGCAATTTTATACTTCTAATATAATTCTGTGTTTTCAGAATACTGTTTTAGGAAGTTTGGACTGCATTTGAGTAATTCAGTCTTGCTGCGCTGTTTCACACCACACTGGTTTGAGAATATGGAAACCTTCATTTCACACAGAATTTTTTTCTCCTGCTGTGAGAATGACTTCAACCTGATTTATAAGAATCAATGAGAGTAAGAATAAAAAGGCACAGATAAATAAACAGAAAGAACTCCCAGAAAAACAGAGAAATGACAAATTTTATCCCAACAGAACAATAGTGTCAAATTTTATTTTACACCCTGTTTTAAAGCAAGAAGTGGTGAGTCTTACCTCTCCTGCATACCTCACTCCATTCACGACATGCTCCGAGCCGTGGTCGTCAGATGAGCCCCAGTGGAAGTGCAGCTGCCGCAGCCTGTAGACTCCTGGAAGTGGCCCACCTCTCAGCACTGCAATTGATAATCTGCAACAGCATCAGACTCAAGGGTCTCCCAATGCTTTTAAATGAAATTCATGTATGTACAACATTTACTCATGTAGTTACATATTTGCTGTACAGATGCCCTGTGTTCTGAAAATCTGCACTGATTTTAGCCACGTGTCAGGCAACTGCCTTCAGCCATGCACACCTACAGGCAGAGGAGAACTTTTGTGTCTAGGCTTCCATCACAGTCACTAGAGATCACTGATTTAATTCAGCTACATGAATGTGTCTCTGGAATAGTCCAGAGACATCTGGACAGGACTGAGAGATCTAGTCCAGGATCTGTGGAAGAACTGTACATTCTAAAGCAATATCTGGAGGCAAGGGGAAATAGATTAGGTTATCAAACATGTCACAAGATGCCTGTGTTTGGGTAACTGAAGCAACCCCTAATTGAACAGTCAAGCCTCTAGAGTAATTCTGCTTACCTTAAAGCAGACACTCAACAGACTGAATTGCTCTCTGGATTGCTTGAACTCAACTCTGCTGCCTCAAATGGTAGTTTAGATATAATCCACCAACTTTTAAAATCCCACAATAAAACACCTAAGTTTAGATGTCTTAATCTCCCCCTGAATTGAATCTAGGATTGGCTGATGTGAAAGTACACAAATATAACCAGGATTAAGATCAACTACTGAAGTGCTAGATGATAAAAAAATTACCAGAAAACACTACAAAATTGTGTATCTTACTGCAGGCTATGACTTATTTATTTAAAGAGTTATGAAATCACTGATGCTGCTTCTGCTCTAATAGCTGCTCCCTCCAGTTATGGAAGAGGAGAAAGAATGCAGAAAATAAACCACAGAAAAGCAAACACTGAGAATGCAAGCTATTTTCCTAAAGAAAAGTCCAACCAGTGATGAATGTTTCCTAAATATTGTTACCATTTATAAATAATACTGTAAATGAAGGTGGTCTATTTGAAAGAATCAGTTAAATAGAAAAACATATTTACATTCACCAAATACTAGAAGATACTTAATTCTTATTCACTTTTTTGAGGATCGAATCTATAGCATTCCTATAAAACTTTCAGCAGTTCCCAAGAACTGGTCTTTATATGCCAGAGAAAAATATCCTTCAATCTGAAAATAATTCAATCCATTATCATCTCAAGAAATACAGCATTAAGAGTTGAGCAAGCTGTTTTTCTCAACAAAATCCTTTTACTTCTTCCCACAGACATTCATAACTGCAGTGAACACAGTCAGAGTAAGAGCAGTAGCTGACAAGGCCATCAATTCTCCATTAAAATAGATCTGTAAGGCCAAGTAATCCTCTTTAAGGTAAAAGTATGTAATTATTTCCATTGATGGGCCATCAGCAGACATTTTTGTTTGGGCATTAGGTGAAGCTCTGCATCATCTCATGCCAACACATTCCTGTTTCACTCATCTATAAATAGGCAGTAACTTTTACTTAGCACACTTTAAGCAGAAAGAATGATGCAAACAACATCTCCTGAAGGACAAAAAGGTATTTCCTTTCTTCTAATTACCAGTGTGTAGTATTAAACATATAAATACATGAAATGACACTGTGTGTAAATGAAATCTTCCTGCATTTTAAAAAGGGAAAAATAAACAAAAATAAACAAGAATTATGTTCTCCAATAATTAAAACACTAAAAATTTCAAACTATGTCTGCATAGCTCAAAATTAGTAAGGTTTTTTTAAGCATGTGCTTTGGAACTTAAATTCTAAACATATCTTTATCCTCTTGGGCTTCAGTACGATGTAAATAAAAATGCACAACCACATGACAGAAAAAGAATATAAAATAAAGTTTATAAAAGAAGAGATGGTATCTTGACATTGTTTTTCAGCAATGTTAGTATATATTATTTACATGTAAGAGGGAATTTTTCTGACAATTGTTATACAGGAAATGTTCACCTTAAATATCTGAGAGTCATGGCAGAATTACCAAAATGTAATTTGCCCAGGTGCAGGAATACACAAAACAGCTCAGGAAGACAGGGGAGAGAAATATTCACTTCTTTTTGGTGCCTTATTAATGCAAACTCTCATCCCATTGCTCAGTGACTGACTCAAAATGGGTTTGCACATCACCCTCAGTGACCCATCAGTGCCTGTTATCAGACATAAAAATGTCAGTCTGTCTTGCTCAAATTCTGTGCTCCCCACATAGCCACAGTGAAGAATGATCTATCACGGAACAATCCTACATGGACACACACATGGACATCTGCTCTGGAAAAAAGCTCACCTTTTATTTGATCTGTCATCAGCTGAGCAGCATGAGACAAAATGGGCTAAGAAAAGAACAGGCTTTTTTTTCACTTCCAATGTAATCACTAGGGCAAGTGTTGCACAGAAGGATGGAACTCCGGCAAGAAAACCCTGTCTCTCACTCTGTGACACAGCAAAGGAAGGTGTCATGCAGTTGAGTGGAGATGGCTGCTCCAGTCACTTTATCTCAGCTAGCTGGGTGCCCTTGACAACAGAAAAGTGACAAGAAGCTTTTCAAATATGTGCATCCACTTGCTGAGCAGCTTTTGTAGAGATCTGGTTGTTAATCTGTGCTAGTTTCAATTGTCATCTGCCCTCACTAAAAGTAAAACTGGGAAAGTTATGCCTATACAAAAGTCTTCCCTGTTTGCTGTAAAGGCAGGTGAAAAAACCCACAGAGAACAAAGCAGACTCATGAGACACATTGTGTTTATAAACATGACAAGAAATGACTGTTCTAGGAAGATTTATGATCACACATCCTGCCAAATCCATAAAATGCACTGGTAAACCCCAATGGAATTAAATTAGCAATGTACTACTGTATGACAACTGAAAAGATACATTACCTTTGTTATGCTGCTTCATAATAGAATCTAACAGTGCAGTACAGAACCCACAGCTGTTTCACATCAGTGTCACATTCTAAAAGTCATAAGAAAGCCTCTGCTCAGAAGAGGATCTCTGCACTAAAATCATCCAGCTAACTGCAGGGATAAAATGTGTTTCCTAAAAGCTTTTGGAACTCGAATTTCAGTTCTCACTGAAATACTCTTTAAGCAAGCACTGAATAGATATGGAGCACCTTTGTATGCATCTTTGTACTCTTTTAGGGAAGACTGGGAAAGAGAAGTGTCAGACAGAAGTCTGTCAGCTTGCCACCCTCACCTACACTGTAACACATCTTTGCCAGTTTTGTGCCCCTGGATCACAGCCTGTTCATCAGTAAGCTCCCAAATCATACTCATTTGTGATCTGTGTGGCTGCCCCACCTCCAGGGGCAGAAAACTGTCAGTCCTCTGTGTACCTGTAGCCTCAGCAGGCCCTTGACTAGAATTAAAAGTCAAGCACTTTTAATTCTAACAATGGAAATTCAAAGTTAACAGAAGGTCAAGCCCTAAATTCCCTGTACCCAAGTACAGGAGTTCTCAATACCTTCATGCAGACATGACAAATGACAGATGTGTTATTAAACTGAAGGAAGAATTTAACTTTGCTGCCTTTTGCCTTATGCAGTGCAGCCATTGAGTGGTACCACAACTACAAAAGTACTGGGATTTAGTGGTGCTTTTTTTGTAACAGCTACTGATTTTCTACAGTGTAAATTCAGTAGACAAAATGTTAAGCAACATTTTGCAGGAATCAACCAAAACTAGAATGTCTATGGACAGATTTCCCCTGGTTTAATTAAAGTTACTAGGGTTTGTCTTCACTCTATAATACCAGTGAAAAAAATGAATGTTTTATTTACCAGAAGTTGATAATGAAAAATTTCATTTGCAAGAATAAATGAGATTTCCCACAAAGGGGTATTTGAGGAAATGCTGGCCACAAGCCCTGGCCATGCTAAAAGAGCCGATTAGCAACAAGCTCTGACTTCTCTAATTTTTTTTTTTTTTTTGCAACATCTACTTTCAAATCCACTTTTTTCTTTGATAGGAAAGATTCTGAAAACAGCATCAAGGTAAGCCTGTAAGAATGTGTGCCTGCAGTGAGGTACTCCAAACCCTTAAATGTCACCCATCTGAAAGCCAGTAAAAGAAGAAGCAGGAATCTGTTTGGTTGATGAACGTCCATAGGAACTGCCCACAAAAACAACAAAGAGGGAAGATGAAGGCAGGTATCCATGTGACCTTAGTGTATCTCTGTCCAGCTGCTCTGTCAGGGTTCCATTACCAGACTTTTGTATCTTTACTGTTTCTCAAATAATCAAACACTGGTGTAACCATCTAACCAAGGTATTACAACAATAGCCAAATAGTCATTAACTTTAAGGAAGTTATATATCTCAAAGAGCATCATGACAATAGTCCCACCAGCTAGAAGCTCTCAGGACACTTCTCTGATATTAATATTTTATGAATTTTAGAAATAAATGGATTCTGATAGTGGAAATAAGATTTCAGCCCTAATTCAAATAAAAAATGGGTCACTGCTGGATCTAAAAGAGTATCTGAATTGTCAATCAGGCAAAAAACCATAGCAAACATAGCAGTGGTAGGCTGCCAAAGTACCCAAAGTTCTGGTGTGTTCTACTGAGCCCAGCTACCTAGAAGGTTTGATTTCAGCTCCCAGTTCTTTCCTCAATTTTCAGACTCCAGCCCCCAACTGCAATCCTTTTACAGTGCATAAGATCCATCTACATGGGTACAATAAGACAGAAAACTGAATCCACAGAAATCCATTGACTTGTATGGATAGGCAGCAGAGGAATGATACTGCTCCTACAGCAATTTCATCTGCCAGCAAAGCTTTAAATTTTGTAGCAGATTCTCGAAGTTAGTCAGACTTTATAAACAGCTGGAAATAAATTCTCCAATTCCTTCCACTAAGCTAACCCTAAGCATAAAAGTAATAAGGCCTATTTTCAACATAATACCTGAATTACATTGGATGATATTGATACTTCAATTGATTGAATTAAAGAAACTGTCCTCATTTGTGAATTCTTCAAGTGTTCTTGGCAGAATACACAATGAATGTAAAACTTGGAGACATCCAAAGTAATTGATTTCATCACTCACCTTGGCAATTTATTCAGCAATCTATTTTATCCAAACTAATGAAAATGTAGACAGAAGTACAGATATGGGTATGACCACTATAACTGAAAAAAGTCAGGAAAATAAATGCTTAGTTTTCTGGTTAACACAGAAATAATTCAGATAGAGAGTGATAGACATATACACAGACAGAGAGAGAATGAGCATCTTTGTCCAAAGGAATAAAAGCTTCATTCCTATATGATTGCTATTGCATATGTATGTTTTGTGCAGCTGGTGGTTCTTTTACATAAAAAATAAGCCATTGTACATATCCTAAAAAACTGAAAATGTGTTCAAGTCAGTAGGAGTATGCACAGTGGAATTCGTCCTGCAATTAGCATTATATTAGAGAAAGAACACCACCCACAGACTCTGCAGGCAATGGTATAACAAAGGAGACATAACAACAAACACTGAATGTTTCTTGACTTCAAAGAGTTGAGATATACACCTACTTTTTTTGCAGTGAGTTGCTTTTTATTTCTGAGATCAAAACACAACAGTTACTAAGCAGTTCATCTGAAAAAAAATTCAGAACATTCTGAAAACTTTCTGTTCTTTGTGGTGAGCGTTGCATCCATGCTGTAGATTGCTGTGCCTGGATACTCCCTCCCATTCAAAATCTGAGTTATTTTTACAATGCTTACACTTTTATTTTTATGCAGAAGAGGCAACCATTGGTATATCTGATGCTGTTCTAACAAATACAACAGATGGTAAAAAATGGTAATAGTCATGGAGATCTCACATGCCACAGCTACATTTCTTTACTTGTGTATCATTTTATCTGACATTAATAATATTTTTCTTCAAATAACATTGAAAATTTCCACTTTGCTAGAAAAGTTACAAAACTCTTGATTGCACAGCAATATTTGAGTTTTGATAGTATATTAACTAGTCCAGCATACATACATTTTGATCCTCAGTTTCATGAAATCCAACTAATTAGTTAAAAATCTATTAAATTAAATCCACGTCTGTATATACTTAACAAGAAACAATCTATGAGTAAGTTTTCTCATAGTAATTAGAGCTGTCAGTCCTAGTCATATAGAAAGTGTAAGTTTCAATGCAGATAAGAAACAAGTCTGTACACTGTATGCTGTCATAGATGCAAGTGGATAAAAGCTGACACAATTAAATTTATCAGCCCTATAATCTTCACTAAGACAAAACCCCATTAATGCTAAAAAGAGCTTCAACTGATTAAATACCATGACGTTGTGGCAACATCTGGCTTGTTACTTCATTTATCACAAATTACATGGATAGAGTTTTTAAATATTGTAACTTAAGATGTTCTGCATGGCATGATGAACTTAAGATGTTCAAATAGGCAAAATGGAACTCAGTTCTCACAGAAAAAGTCTGGGCCTCCTTCATCCTGAAAAGCAACACAACTGCAATGACTTTTTGCAGCCCCAGAAATTTATCTTACACCTTAAATCACCCTGTACCAAGTTTCTTTGCACCTCTCTCCATTCCCTGGGATTTTACTGATGAACTTTAAAAGGAGACTCAGACTTTGCCAGCAGCAGCAGCACAGGGTACCCAGTCATAGAAACCTGTACATCACACACAGGCAGTACACAGCACCCTTCCAAGAGCCTGAAGAGTCAGAGCAGGCTCTGCCATGCAAATTGAGAAAGTCACCTTTATGTAATGACAGAGATGGAAACAAAACCGACCTGATCTATCGAATGAATCATCAAACACAACTCTGCAGGTTTTCCCATTGTTGAGGATGGTCTTAGCTGCACCAGGATCATAACTAGCAAACCATGGCAGTAGAGAACTGTCATAATGCACGTCTTTGTTATTGATTTCAATCGGTGACTGATGGCGTCCTTTCGCAAAAGGGTAATTTTTGTGCCACTGATCTGGTCCTACAAAAAAGTACAGAAAAGTATCAGGAAAATCTTTTCCAGAGAGATATGAATTATACTTGTTACAATTAACACAAGCTTGGCTTTGCTTAAGTATAGAACATAATTTAAGTGCATTAACAAGTAATTGCCTAGTTGTTATTCATGCCCTGTCAAGAGTTTCATTGTATAAAAAGCAACTAGATTGATTTCTAGCTGGAATACTGGATACTTAAAGTCCTTCAACTGAACCTAAACTCTTACAGCAACCTCAAGACTGACAACTAGGAGAATGATAATATGCCAAGGAAGAAAACCAGAGGTATATACTCCAAATCCAGCAGTGGCTAGAAATGTGATGGGATATACCCAAATGATTGAAATATGGGACCATGTAGCCATATGGAACGAGAAAAGGCCACTGAACCCTGGACATGCCAAGAATTTGAAACGTGGATTTAATTATCATCATAGTTTTACCAAGAAGTTCATGTGGAAAAAGCCGGAGCAATGCTGAACTGTTCTTCCTGCAGCAGAAGAGAGAGCGGTAACAAGAGGCCATCAATACCCCAACCTCTCCAGGCAGGCGGGACCTGCAGCCCAACACTGCTCTTCCTGCATTAGGGCTGGCCTAAACTGGACATCTTGTATGTCCAATTTTAATTTACACTAACAGTAGGAAAACTGACTTTATTTAACTCAAAGACCCCCTGCCATTGACCTCTCCTTCCGCCAGCTTCGCCTCTTCCGTGCCTGCGAGCGACAACCGAGCGGCCTCGGCCCCGCCGCCTGCAGAGCCCCGGGCCCGCCTGGAGCCCGTGTCCCCGCCATGCTCCCTCGGGAAGCGGGGTTCCCGTTTCGCCCCGGTTTCGGTGCCGGGAGGAGCCGGCCGGGGGCGGCCCCCTGCTCACCGTTATCGCTGTCGTAGCCCCAGGGGTAGTAGTTGGGGTTGATCATGGTGCGGTGGCGGCGCCGCGCCCCAGCCTCTGCCGGCGGCTCTGGCAGGACGGTGGCCTCGCCTCACGGCGGCTTTTTATAGACTCCCGCCAAATCCATGCCCGTCCCCGCCGCCCGACCGACCCGAGAGGGCCCCGGGAGCCGGGGGCGGGGAGCGCGGCGCTGCCTCGGACCGCCCGCCCCGCTGCCGCTGTCCCCCGGGAATGCGGGGGAAGGAACCGGCCGGGACAGCGCCGGGAATGCCCAGCGGGGGGAAAGGGCTGCCAACGCCTGCCGCGGAGATGGGAATATAGAAAAGCACGAATGTCCAGCACTAGGCACGGGCAACGTAGGAACAGTTTTCAAATTCAAGTGATATAGGTGCGCGTCCATGCGCCAGCCAGGGAGCTTTAGCCGGGCTGGCTGCTGAAATGAAGCGTGCAGGTCCAGGCAGGCTGGCGGGACTTTTCATGGCTGCTTGCAGAAAGCCTCTTTTGGCGTAAGGCCTGCGCTGTTCGGAGGGGCTGGGTGTCTCCCCAGGAGGCCGCGCTGGAGCCGTGTTTCCCTCCTGGTGTGTGGCACAGCCCTGATCCAGGGGCCAGCAGGGGGTGAGGGGATGAGTCCAACACTTCTGTGCAAATGGCTATCACAGGTTCACACCCTTCCCTAGGAAATTCCCGTGTATTCGCCTGGGTTCCAGCGCTGCTCCCTGCTGTGCGGTCTCCCGTTGCCTTCATAAACAGCTTCCCTGCAAAAATTCAGTGGTATTAATTGCTCCAGTCTTTAAAAAGGTGCTGCTTCCTCTACTGCAATGTTTCTTGGTAAATGGAAATCATTAAGCTAGCTGAAGATCCAGTTCCTGCCAGCTCCAGCTAAAATCGTTATTGTCAAATTAAGCACAGGATTTGTTTGTTTTGCTTCAGCTCTAATTCTCCTTTCATTTAGCAGGGTGTTATGCATCAGATTGCACTTAAAATTGTAAGCATACTTGCTAGCAGGCATGTGTTCCTTATGTGACACACAGAAATCAAATGACTTCTAAAAATATTTGTTATTCTGGCACACAGAGAATTGCCAGATGAGATAAAGACAGAGGTTAGCACCAATGGTGTAAAATGGATGAGGGGCTGACTAAGTAGAAGACAAAACACTAGATTGAAAGATGAATGACTCTGATTTAAATTTTAGAAGACTTTCTGTATAAGAAGGATTGAGCTTATTTTACTTGCTTATAATGAAGTGAGGTAAAAACATACAAGTTGGTTGAAGAAAAATGCAAATGGCACAGGATGGAAGTGTGGAGTCATAGTGCAGAAAAAATCAGTATCCCTGAATGTTGTGTAAATGACAGTGAGTCATACTTAGTACCTGAAGGTGCTACACGGTGGTGTTGAATCACAGCCCTAGCTGAAAGATTTTTTCTGGTATGAAGAGGAAGTGAAAGAGAAGGAAGAGTGAGTCTGTTGGTGATAACATGTCAAAAAGCATTACCAGGCAGGAACTGCTCACAGAAAAACCCAGGAGCAAACCAAGGACATGTCCCTGGAGCTGAAGAGACCCTGGTGTGACCTCTGAGACAGGTCTGTTGGCCTCATGGAGCTGAATTACGATGAGTTGCAACAGGTGCAGGGGAGACAAGGCCATTAAAGAGCCTCTTTTATAAGATGAGACTATAAAAGCTTAGTGTGCTTTGCATAGCAAACAAATGTTAAGAGGGTAAGTGACAGCTGTCTTTCTATGCACTTTATCAGAGAGGTAAACACCAACAAATTGGAAGAGTTATTGAAGCTAAAGAGAAGTGTTAGCTAATGAACAATTACATATAACTTTGCCTTGAACAATTTGAGGCAAGATAACTAATCAAGGTTTGGAAGGTATTCCAGTGACTTTGCAGTATTAAAAGTGGAGACATAACAAGGTACTGAGCTTTGTAGTTATGTCTGACAGAGCACATACTATTTCCCACATCTTCCTCAGGTTTCACTCCATTTCTGAGCATCTTCTCACTGCCATGACCCACAGACAAATCTCCAGATAGAGAGCATGTGACATTAAAGTACTGTGTCTTTTAAACAGACTTTAATGGACAGATTTGGGGTTGTACTTTATGGCCTGAGTAGGAAGACTCAGGAATTTTTAGATACTGTAATTTCTGTCCTGAGCTCTCATGCACAGCAATTTTTCAGTCAGCATGTGTTCTGAACTCCTTGACATTTAGATAATCTAAAAATGGCTGTGGAAAGAAAGAAGAAGCAATCTAAGAAAATATTTTAACACTGGACACTTTAATTCAGACCTTTAAAGCAAATAAATTATTTCTGAGGAAAAACAAATGTCTTTCGTTTATCTGCTTTCACTGAGCTCTTTTCCTCTAGGACTTGAGGGTCATCAAGAGGACAAAATGAGACAGGAGGTTTTCTTCTGGCTTCTTCTACTTTGATCTTCTTCCTTATTCAGAACAGTATTCTTCCCCAATTCCTCAGGATTTGCTCCTTTCCCCAAGCCTCAGTATCCTGTGTCCATCAATACCTCCCTCCAGATGAAATACTCACTTCATTCTCAGAAAATACCTGTGTAGAATCCCTTAAAAACACTGTTCTTCTCTGCCAGTAAAAAGAAAGCCTTTAAAAGTATTCGTTGGGCTCTTGGTTATTGAACATGATCTGTACAGGAGAAGTGTTTTAAGAAAATGCACAGATGGCATAGAAGACAAGGTCAAGATTGAATTTGGTCTCAGGCAGAGGTGGTCTAAAAGGAGAAGGGAAGCAGCTAGGTCGGGAAGCAGCTAGGTCATCAGGAACACTGGGAGTAGTTCATGGTTACAAAGCAGAATAATGAGGGAGTTAGAAATAGGATTCCAGGATTCTTGATAATTCATGCCATGTACAAAAATCCCTATAACCTTGACTTCCAACAAGTTTTGTTGTTCTTATATCTTGATGAGATGCAGAAAATTATTTCAGGGCAGACCATAGGTCACAACTTGGCAGGTCCCCTCTCTGTGTAATAATTCTAATAAGTCTACTGGTGCTTTAAATAATGTTAAAGTCAGATTTATCAAAAAAACGTAAGACAGGCTTCATCACTAATTTTAAAGTGATTTAAAAGACAGTCATTGAGTTCAGAAATGAAGATCATTCAGGAAGTGAGATTCAAATTCATCCCACAGCATCTGTCCATGAAAAAGTAAACACACAAATTCAATACATGGATTCCTATGAGGTTCCTAGTTAGTTAGCCATTATAGTGTTGCTGCAAGTACTACCCAGATGGCATATATGCTGAAATGTGAGTCTCCATTGAAGTGTGGATCAATCTGCTCATGTGTGCT
Organism: Zonotrichia albicollis; assembly: GCF_047830755.1. Lineage (NCBI taxonomy): Eukaryota > Metazoa > Chordata > Aves > Passeriformes > Passerellidae > Zonotrichia > Zonotrichia albicollis. Next base: position 137,056,649 of record NC_133819.1, read on the forward strand.
CTGGCACTGAGTAAGAATGATGTCATTACTTCATAAAAGCAAAGTGTGCATGTTGTGAAAATCCCACAATTTTGTCACTTCTGTTCACTTAGGTATAGTTTATATTAATTTGTATTGAATTTAAAATGGAAGTCAGAAATGAAAAGAACTAGTCCAGTGGTAAACAGGTGATTAAGTTTACCAGAATAATTATCTAAAGCTTGTATAAACCTTTTATCCTCAATCTCCAGTAGTAAGTGATATGATAAAATTCTTAGTCTTAAGATCCAAACACACTTATGAAAGGTCTGGAAGAGAAACCCACAATCTTTATAAACTTAAACATCAGTCCCACTTCCCAGTCTGAATACCCCAGCTCTTGCTCTTCCTCTGACCTTGTTCACTGTAGCATGTCTTTATCAGAAGACATTTATGGTTCAAATGCCTTTAAATAGTCCATGAAATGGTTTTGATGTAGGGTGAACCTCAGTACTTTAAGATTATGGTCCAGATCCTGCACCTTACCTAACTTTATAGAAGGGCTGAAATATATCAGAACTTAAATAATTCTGCAGTATAGCTAATGAGAGGCAAAGTGCTAGGGCAGAAAGAGCAACATGAATCGCCTTTCCTTACATGTCATGGAGAAGTGCTTACAAAAGCTTCTTCTGTGTCAGCAAACTGAAAACTCTGAGGAACATGGTGGGAGGGAAGATCTGCAATTGTGGAGATCCATCAGCCAAAGCCTTGATACTACTGATGGTGCTGGGGACAAAGATACGAAAATTACTTCCAGAAATAGATGAAGAGGTTGTGTTTGCTCATGTTTCATAACTCACTTCCAGAGGGTGGAGGAGGTTGCTATTTCTAGCAATCCTGACATAGCGATTCCTCCCAAATGACTTTATTTAGGCTTTGCTCAAGGGACCAGGAATTAGTGCAAGATCCTTGACTGATTAGCAGACTATCACCTCTGTATATTGTTTCCATCCTTCACGATTATTCACTTCTCCTTTTGGATGCATAAGACAAAAGATCATTAACACAAGTGCCTGTAGTCTCATTTTGACCAAGTACAAGGGTAATTCCTGTTCAGAGGCAAAGGCACATAGTTGGCCAGGAGATTTAGGTTGGGCAGTTATATTTACTTCTCAGACATATGCTTGGACTTTACACTTCAGATAGATATTTTTCCACATAATACTAATCACCTTTAAAACTAGGGATTTGACAGTGGGGATGGAGAAATGTTTGAAGCTTATTCTGAATTTAAGTACAGAGCATAGACAAATGTGCTTTAATAAAAGGCTGTTCATTCAAATCAGATTGATACATTTTCAATCTAAGAATGACTGTATTTCTCTGTAGCGTAATTGTGTCATCAGTCCTGGATTTAGATGTGTAATTCCAAAACTCATCAGATCAGAATGTCTAAATTTTGCTTTGATTATAAATATAAAGGTAAATTTATTCTTTCAGATTATCTCTGTATCTCCCACACATCTGAGCAACTATGATGCTTTCATGTCTATCTACAAAAATTCCACATTCTGTCATTTTGCTGAGAAAATGATAAAATAGAGAGAAAGCTCTAACACAAGCTAGCCAGACAGAGGGTCAAGTTATGGAGCCAGTGAAAAGACTTAATGTGTAACCATAAAAGTTAATGAATAGCAGACACCTTCTTGCATAACGGAAGAGTAAAGTTTAGGAAAGTTCTGTGGTACTTTGTGATTTCTGTTATGAGGTCTTGGAAGAATCAGCATCTGCTGCATTAGGTTATTACAGGATTCTCATCCAAAGAATCTTGTTCCTTGCATGTTTTTTATTTAGAACTAAGTGAAAAAAGAAATACAGTGATTGAGAAAAAATTATTAGAGCAGAAAATTATTATTACAATAGAAAAATTATTCAAACGGGAAAAACAGAAAGATTCCTTTATTAAAACAGAAATTATTAAAATAGAAAAATTCATTTTCCATTACCAGTTGAATCAATAGAAATTGCAAGTAAGATCAGACCTATTTTTCATCACATGCTAACACTTATATAGCACAACCCAACTCCAGTTTTGGCTTTTTCATAAAAACACTGTTATACTTAATATACCACCAGGAGAAAGGAATGAAGGCCTACTTCATAAGAATGGCTGTCAGCTGCTTCTAAAGGAAGCAGGCAAAGTTATCTATAGTTTTACTTGAAGAAAGGAAGATGCAGAGATAGTTCAATTGTTTGCTCTTTATTGAATATAAAGACACAAAAACTTGAAAATCAGCTGATCACAGCCAGAAGAGTGATTGGCTGAAAAGATACTTAGCAGACATTTGTCATTCCATTATTATAAGTCAACACAGTGGAATATTGCTGCTAGCAATGACATGATCTTTTAGGAAAGTGAATGAAACACCGCTTTTCAAAAGGATGTACTCAGAAAGTGACATTTTAGTCTGGCATCTGTACATGAAAAGCAACTAATTGGAATAAAATCCCAGTGTTGTTAGTTCTTACTGAACTGGTGGTCAGTTGCAGTGCTACAAGTAGGCATGCTCTTCAACCTGAAAAATATGAATATGCAATAGAATAGAAATATGAAGGAAATATGCTGACAAATGGGAAATATTTTAGTACCTGTGAGATATATATATATATATATATATATATATATATATATATAAAAGCTAGCCCAAAACTAACCTAGAAAGATCCAGCCTCAGAACTGTGACATATTTCAAAGAAGTGTTTGGATCAGCATCACATAAGCCAGTTGGCTGAATGTTATGACATCATGTTGATGACATTTCTCTCTGCTTGGAAGTAATGTGATAACGATGGAATGGGCAGCACTGTAGCACTCCAGTAGCCTAAATAACTCTGCAGTTTTCTTCAGATCAAATAAACAGCCAGCTGGTCACACCAGTTAGTGATGTTCTGCCCAGCTATAAACTGAATGTCTTCCCTATTCATCTTCCTAAACAGGCATATTTACTGATAAATCACTGAGTGATTTATTGGCCAAGCAGCAAGACAGAAGAAGGAAATAAAGGGAAAAAGAGGGTTATGAAGCTTTTCTTGTGTCATAAGGAGAATAGCCTGGACAAGGGACATATGGGGCTCTTGTTGTAAGGAGAATGGGAACTAAGCATGGTAAATGGGTTACTGAGACTGGTGTCCTTGGAACAGGCAGAAAAGAGAAAGGGGCGCAAGTGGTAAGGAGCAACCATGAAGAAAAAAAGTGAAAAAAAAAATTTGTGGTACAAGAATTATTTGCTTGTTGCCAGGAGTCCATAAAACAGAGAGGAGAAAAGGAAGGCAGATGACAATGTCTGTGAGTAGAGAAGTGATAAGACTAGATGGCAAGGTCAGTAAATACATCCTCTAAAAGTATTGGTAAAATGCTTCAGTGTACACAGAGTCCCCATCCTTGAAATTTTGTACACCTATGATCAAAAAGAGACAAGTCAAACAGATAATGACAATTTATATTAACTTTATTCAGATTCGGTGAACAAGATTTGCTGCACCGGAGTATCCATTATTTTTCTGGAAGGAGATTTCATTTTTCTTACTACTGCAGAACTTTAATGACATGAACAATGGCACAAAATATACCCTCAGCAAGTTTAAGGATGAAATAATGAGCTGCTATCCAGAGGAGCCCAGACAGGCTGAAGAAATGGCCTGACAGGAGCCTGAAGCAGTTCCCCTAAGGCACTGCAAAATCCTGCACCTGGGGAGGATGGGCTGGGGCTGACTGGCCAGCAGGCATCTTTGTACAAAAAGATGTGGAGATCCTGGTGGACAGCAAATGAGTTGAGCCAGCAGTATGCCCTTGCTGTGGTGCACACTGAGCTGCACTAACAAAAGCATAGCCAGCAGGTTGGCAGGAATGATAATTTCCATCTTCAACATTGTTCGAGTAGTTCTAGAATCCAGTCTTGAGCCTGCTATTGCAAGGAAGATGTTGAATAAGCATTACAAGTGCAGTGGAGGGCCAGCAAAACAGTGGGCTGGAGCACCACAGGCAAGGAGAAGCAGAGCTCACTATATTTGCTCAGTCAGTAGAGCAGGCTAAGATATACTTGCATTAACTGTGTTTCAGTGCAGTGCCAGACTTCAGAGCAATTGCACCAAATTACAGAACTGTTTTGGAATTATTGTTTTTTGCCTTGTGCAAACATTAATATAGTCTACCTTGTATTTTTATAAGGAATCTGTGGAAAATAAGAAAGCAAAAAAAGAAGCTGCAGAAAACACCGCATTGTTTTGCAGTGGGTTGCACATAGCATGCCTGGCACTGTGCAAAGGACATTCACACAGTGCTTTTCATTGGGCATGCCATAGTTGGTGTGGCATGTTAGAGCCAAGAAGCCAGTTTGTCATATGCCTTCCACTTCACTGAAATTTGTGCCAGGCAATGGAAAACATGGTAGGCATGAATGGAAACCTATCAACAGCAAGATCTTTGTCTGCCAAAATAAGAAAAATGACACACTGAGTTGAATTATTTTGCTATTATGTCACAATCCCCATTTTACCCCACAGTTTCTATTGTGAAGGAATTGATACTTACAGACTAGGAGTATACAGCTCTATAAAATATCTTTCTACCAGGATTTATTATGGTTTTATTGCTACTCATCTACAAAATCAAAGAATTGCTATAGCACACACTGCTCCACCATTTACATTATTTAAGAGTCCACATAGACAAAAATCTATTCTGAAATAAGAAAAGAAATGAGTGTATTTTGTTAGTATTGGTATTTTTGTCACATTTGTAGGTAAAAATTTTTATACATGGATAAGCCAGAAATAAAAGCCCAAGTAAACCTATCTAGATGAATGTTAAAAATGTGTTGGCACTCTTGGCTGGAATGTGGGTAAAACACTTGGTCTATTTCAGCATGTGTTCCCATCTACCCACTTTGCAATGCAGTGCAGCTACAGCACATAATTGTGAGCTCATTTGGATACTTTCTGAATGCCATCCAGGCATTTCTGTCAACTGCATTGTTTTGCCTGCTACCTTTCAATTCCTTTCAAAGCCCTGGAAAATACTTGCATCTGCAAGCACACACACACACATCACCCAAGTTTAATTGTGGAGCCAACAGGTTCACTGCAGTGACTGTACAGCAGTTTAGGTGGAACAATTGCAGTGTGCCCAAGAAGTGTATTCCTTGATGAGCGGGGAAGCATCTTAGGGATAACAGCTTGTGTCTTTGGTACAGTTGAGATGGCAGTGCAGGATAATCCAGAAACACGCATTTCTGTAGAAAGATTGCACCTGCAAAAGTCTATATGGTGACGAGATGGGTCAACCAGACAGCTGCTTCATGCAGAGAACTAAAGAATACCAAGGAATTCTGCAACTCTATCTGCCTGCTAGGACAAAAAATCCAACAAGTCCACCATTGGCTCTGCCAGTTCAGTTTGCAGCCTGCAGTGACCATCTCCCATGCAAAGAGAAGCAGCCTGTTCTGGAGCAGACTGGGTAAGCAAGAAGGCATTGCCAAGAGAAAGGTGGAAGGTGCCCCCCAAATCCTGCATCCATGAGGCAAACTCTAGAACAGACCCCGCTGCTAGAGTCAGCTCTGGCACAAGTCAAGCAGTAAGACAGCCATTGAGACTGGCTGGCATAATCTCTGTAGATCTTATCAAGTACATACAAAAGAAGCACAAGGAGAAAGCATGTCCACAGTAAGATCTGATGCTTGCTATATAACACTGATTCATAGATTATTTTGGAAACATAAGCAAGAGGGATTTCTGGGCTGTGGCCAGTGTAATCATGTATATGAAGAGAGGCTTAGCCTGATGGTGAAGATGCTGCCATTTCCTTCCCCAGTTGCAACTAGGGGTGTTTTCCAAGTGAAGTAAGTGTAAATAAGTAATTTGCATGCTTTAATTAAGTGTCCATGCAGTAATGGAAAAATTACAACCAGATCATAAATTCCAGCAACTGCTAACAGGATAGATGGATTATACAGAGATTGCCTGTGACAAGACACGGACAGGAAGGCTTCTTCAGGTAATACTGTCTTGTGCCCTCTCCATCTGGGCTGTTTGGCAAAACTCCACATCCTAGTTTAAGATTATGTGAATGTTCTCACACATTCCCTTCACCGGTTCCAGCTAGGGAAGCTTGACATTTTTGTGCATCAGATAGACCACAGAGTGAATCAGAAGCTGGAGCAAGGAGATGTTCAACAGCTTGTCTTCTTCTGTCTGGTTATAACCAGGCACTGCTATGGTGCTTATTTACTGGTCACAAAAACTTCTCCATCCTTGCATAAATGGAATTCATCTACTCCTTGAGTTCCCTTGCTGACATGGAAATATGTGCATCCACATTCATGAAGTCTATCCAGGCTACAAATTTTAGTGCATGTCTTTTATTCAACAGCTCAGTCACAGTAAATATTTCCAAGTGAAGAGATGGCTCACTTGAACAGGTGCATCAGGAGCTGGACCCTACATCCTGTGATGTGAAGATACAAATGCAAGTAATGGATTCACTGTTAAATTTGAAGTTTTATTGTTCTATGCATGTTGTGAAGCTGTTCCAGCATTTAAACAAAAAACCCAAACAAACAAACAAAAAAACAACAAACACCAAAAACTTATGTAAAAATGGCAAACACTTCGGTCAGATTCTGTAAAAAGGGAGCACTGTGCTTCCAGAAAGGGCAAGAGAGACTAACTAGGACAGCCAAGCTCAGCAAAGTAGCATAAGCCACAGAGTTTGTCAGGATCCCAAAATGGCAATTTAATGGCAATGCTTACTTTTATTAACTTTAATATCATTTTAATTGTTGTATGCTATTAAATATGAACCATTAAAAGATCAATTTGATTGAAACTTAAACCAGAAAGCAAACCTCACTGTAACTCAGATCACATCCAGGTTAAAAGATCACAATCAGAGCCCAGCAAGGAGTTGCTTTTACAGAGAACTGCCAGTCAAGATTGTCTGCAGTGGATTTTTACCCCCCATTGCCTTTAAGATGAGGAGAAGATACTTGTATACACAAGGTGTACAGGGGTTTTGAGGCTGTGGGAAGAACATATAGAAAATCTGGTTGGAGATGTTTGAAATATTTTATGGGACTTCTTACACTGGCATTAAAATAGTCTGATGATGAACACCAGTAAAGGAACATAATTATTTGCCCTATTAATTAACATTGTACCATATTTATGGTGCATAATTTAGTGTAAGTCCTGGCACAATTATTACCTTAAAGGCAGAAGAAATGTTCCAAAGCCTCAGCATTATTATGTTACATGGGCTCTCTCCCTTTCACAGAATTTTTCAGTGGTGGAAGTTACAGCAAAATGCTCCAAGACATTAGGCATGGAAAGGATTGTTTCTAAACTTGCATTCCCTACCTTTCCCAACAGAGACAATGAAATCAGTGTTTCAATTATAGATCTTACACACTATTGGGCAACAAACCAACTCTCATCTGTTTGTTCAAGGGTCAGTAGCATTTGCTTAGCTGTAAATTTAGGTAAGCTGCTGACACTGTTGCCATTTGTTGCTCAATGATGTCTGACAAGAAAAAATATTTGATGATTATACTCTTTCTCCAGCAGAGATTTATTATGCAGACAATTCACAACATTGTGGGAGCTCTTAAATTAGGGCTTAATGGCTGGTAGCCTGCAGTGTTAAGTAAAAAAAGTCACTGTTCTCTGAAAGAAGTGAACCTTAATGGAAATGTCTTTGTTTTATGAATCAGTGTAGAAATTATCGTAGCCATGAAGGGTGACTGAGACACGCAGAGACTGAAATTGCTATTCAGCCAGGGTATTGCTAATATGGAGGGTCATGTATCCTGCAGTCTTGGTCTCACAATTACTCAAATCAGGAACCAGTTCTGTACATACCAGTGGGAGATTTTCACCTCTAACTCCTCTTACCTTGTGATAGGATTCACTGGGACTTTAGGAATGGAATTATCTGGGCTATTCTCAGCCTGTGAAAACAAAAGCACTTCCTTACATAGACTTTGCATGAATAAACATGCAGACAAAATACAGAAAAAATCCAGTTAGAAATGAATACCAGTCCATTACTATCAATATTTATTTAAACACCAGATCCTATAGCTCAAGAAGAACTTGGATAAACTGCATTTGTTTCAGTGCTCAGTTACTTGTGCAGGACTGGAAGAAGTTGCACTGCCCAGGCCTCCTGCTAGCTGAAAGTGGTGTCAGGAAGGTGACTGTTGAAGAACTGGCTCCACCGTGTGGGCTCTGGAAAATGACCATCTCCAGCAAAGCAAGAAGCAGCATCCTTCATTTAAGTTTTCAGCAGGAATGTTTGTGTTGTCTATGAGGTGAAGGTAGGATCACACATGGGAATGTCAGTTGAAAAAAAAGGAAAAAAAATACTGGGAATTGGAAGAATTAAAAATCTTAGTCTAGTAAATATGTATTATCTCCACCATAAAGGTCTGAGACAACTGGTCCATGGGCTTCCTGGTCTAGTGCAGCGTGGAAACTGGTCTAACTGCAGGAAGGAGTTTCAAGTTCTTCAACAGTTTTCTGACAGATCTTCTGCATGATATTAGTAATAGTCAAAGAGTGACAGTGTGCTACTCAAATTTACCAAATCCATATTTTTTTCCTAACACCTACTGCATATTCTGCTTACTGATGGCACGACAAGACTGCAAAAGCATAAGTTAATGTCAACCTCTAACTTAAAGAATTAATGGCAAAATCAGTGAGACTTACTTTGAGAATTCCCATGTGGATGACGTGCTGTCAGTGCTCATGCTTGTGCTAACTACAGGCATGGTTAATTAGTGACTGAAACCTTTCTTTTGCATACCTGATGGCATCATTGCTTCCAACCTTCCTGTTGGATTTTCCTGTAAAGAAGCAGGATGCTGTCTCCAGGGAGATCTTGTGAACAGAGTGCTCAACAGAAGGGTTGCAATTTATTATGCCAATCTTTTTGTTTTCTGAAGCAGAGACAACTCCATCTGTATGAAGTTTGCTCTGCTGTCCTACTTGATTTACCATCTCACTTTATGGTAATTTTCATTCTCACATATATTAATATATTCTTATTTACCCTTCTTTATTTGTACTCTTGTTCTTCACAGTTGTCCTTATTGAAAGTGAGGTATTAATTTAGGCTGTGGACTTGCATCTTGACTTCATCAGTTTGCAGCACTCCTTCTTCTCCATCCTCCTGTTTTACAGAAAATTTTCCATCTAGTATGTATTTTTTTTCCAAATAATGGTCCTGTAGAAGATGTCCCTGCCCATGGCATGGGTGCAGGAACTAGATGGTCTTTAAAGTCCAGATCAGGCCTAGGATTCTACAAGTGTTTTGCTCATTTAAGTTCATGGACATTCTTGCAAGTATTGTGCTATTCAGTCCAAATATAGTTTAAATTTTCTATAATAGCAATACTGTGTTGGTGCTTATTTTCCCAGTAATATCACAAGTTCTCCATCTGTATTCAAATCTGTTTGTGTGCTTTAATGAACACAAAACTCTACAGTTTTTCTGTCTCTCCCTCAGAAATAACCCCGAATATGTTAATTTAATGTTATTGCACTTTTTTTGCAAATCAATGTGTGCAGCAGCTGTAAACTAAAATGAAGATGCTTTAAAAACTATGTTTAAAAAAAACCCTTGAGTTTAATTTGATCTCTAATTCATCATTAGTTGTACCTTACCTTTTGTGGGAGTGAGGAATTTTACAAAAACTTCCGTTAAATTCTTGGGAGTGAGGAATCTTATAAAATGTTCTATTAAATTCTTGGGCTTGGAAATAAAATAATTCTTGAATACATGTTTTGTGCTCCAGTATTGACTAAGATAAATGCCAGAATTCATTGAGATGGAAGGCAGATAGACAAGGTAGAACACACATCATACAACTGCTCCCTTTGCTGAGGCATGGGACAAAATGCCTCAGGAAGAAACAGATACTGTTCCACTGTGTCCAATTCCTTGACAATATGAATGTTCTTCAATGCTGATTACTCAGCACAGAAGCATCAGCAAGGACATCTAGGAGCATCTTTCTTTGAGATACAGAAAAAAAAGATAATGTTATTTTCATTTTGTAGTTTACTGCAAAAATGAAAATATATTTTGAATATGAAAATTATTTTTAAAAATGTAGCATTATAGTTGGTTGTACATGAGTGCCATAACAGGAATTCACAATTCAGCTACAAGTTTACACATGACTGAAAAATGGTGATATCTGTTTCAGTTAGTAAATAAAAGCTTTGAAACTACAGCAATAAGCTTTTAATTTTTCTAGTAATTTCTCTTGTGAGGTGTGGGAAACTGGGCAAGTTTTTGTCAAAACCTCATTGGTGGTAATCAATGTGAATCACTTGGCTGCCCTTCTAATTAATATATACATTATAGGCACTAAATTCATAAGGATTTTTACTGGGTTTGTTTGTTTGTTTTCTCTAAGATAAATGGGGCAGCAGGGTTCAAATCCACATATTCTGATTTTGTCACCAGGGTAATCAATGCTGAGCTACACTTTTCATCAAAGGAAGAAAGGCAATGGAACAAAACTGTGTGCACTTTATTCTTCAAGGAAAAAAAAAAACAACTTTAAAGCATATTTTCGGTGAGGCTGATAATTTTGTGTAGTAATAGTTTGAAGAGATAATGGCATCATAGGAGATGCATGAGGAAGCAATATAAATTTCAGACTGTATTTTCCTTTTTGCCAACATACAAACCAAATGTTGGTTGTTGGAACCAAAACCACTATTTCAGTAGTTCATAAACTTCTGCCTATTGTACCTCTCAAAAGCAGTGGAGGAAACATGCAAACCAAGCAATGTGCACTCATTGTCTGCTTTGCAGGCAATTATTCTTTAACAAGTTTGTGTGCTTCAAAAGTAGAAACTAATCAGGAATTTTCAGAATTATGTAACATTTCAGCTAACTGATGTGCTTCTTTTCCTAAACTCCAACAGCGAAAAAGTACTAAAATGTTTGTTCCCCTTGGATTACAAGCATATGTATCAAAGAAAGGAGCAGCAAGGTTTTCTACTAAGTTTTTTGCTACTTTTACTCATCACTTAGCATAAAAACAGCAATCAATTTATTTTTTATGTAAGTCAATTTATTGATTCTCTCAAGACATAAAAGCAGTTATTTCAAGTGCAGACAACTAACCTTGTTTTATTGCTTGAATAACAAGAGATTAAAACATCACAGTCAATGGCTTTTAGGTCGAAAGACTCAAACCCTTGTCTCAGTTGTGTTAAAATTTTCTCATCACCAAGATCAACCTCATATGGATGTGAGAAGGCATTTTGCACATAAGACATAGTACAGTAGAAAAAAATTGTTGCTTATGAGCTTTCTGTAGTAACATTTTTATGTGTTGAGAAGATTTACAGATCCAAAGTTTCAAGAAGATCTAAGGGACTCCTAAAATCAATACTTTTACAAGTGCTGCACTCATAATATCAAAAGCTGATCTTCTGATAAAATCAAGCCAGTGCCAAAACATTTGTAAACAGGATTCAATCAATACTTTAGCTTCTACTCACATAAACTTAATTTTTAAAAAGAAACTGCTTTATACTAAGCAAAATGCAATCCTAATACAATCGTAATAAACTAAAATACTAACTTTCAATGGGAATTTAGTATTCCTTAGAACAATTATAAATGAATAAAAAGGATCAAAATCTGCCCTCAGTTTAATTTCTGGGTTCTCAGTGAATTGTACTGGTAATAACAGTAGAATTTGTCCAGTGTTGCCCATTCATTACTTCCCTGTTGGAGCACCCTTTTTCTAATAAAGTGAAAGTGAAATAATTAAGACAAACTGGGAAATGCCTGTTCCAGCCATTTGTAGTCTGGTTTTTTTCAGACTTTGACATATCCCTCATAAATGCTGCTGTGAACATGTTTGTGGCAACATCTCCAGAAGAACACCCACTGCTACCTACAGCACCATTCCTGAGAGTTACAGGAACACAGAGAACCCAGAAGCTGCCCGTGCAGTGGGATTTATGCACCACCTTTGACCATCCAATCTCCTCTATGTCCAATACTGAATAGTCACCTGGGTGTTGAATATAATGTAGATCTTTATTCACATGATCTCTGTGTGGGTTCAACCTAGATGGTACTTGTACTCTGAAATGATGAAATGTGCATGATGAAGGACAGGGGAAGTTGATATAGATATTTCTGTCTGCCAGTGATTCCTTGCTTGAATCTTATTTGAAAACTGATGTGTCTCCCCACAAAGAAACTGAGCCAAACAGAATCCATTTATATTCTCCAGCTACAGAGTCAAATAAACAAACTCTTAGGTGACTTAATCTGGATTTTTCCCAAGTGACACATATGAATCATCCAGAGAGATCCTTTCCATATGCAACAAAATCCCTAACTAGCGATACTATTAAGGTGTCAAATATAGAAAGCAGGCAAAGCATCAAAAATCCATCATTCTGGGAGATAACATGGAGCAGCAGAAGAAAGGCACTTCTCCCTCAGCAGTACTAAAGTTGATATGCTAAATACAAGGCAATATGATACCAGCAGGACTCTACACTGGGTGGGTGAAGTAACAACAGCAGTGAAGGAAGAAAAGATCAACAATGGCAGGAGCAGGATATGCTGAAGACAGCAAATGCTGAAATGACAGCAAAGTCTCTCTTCTTCTTCACTCAGAAACTGAGTGTGCCTGATTTTACCCTCAGACCACTAATTTAATCTTGGATAAGAAACTATGAACAAGACAGGGAAGGGGAAACCTGGTATGTTAAAAGGGTACTTATTCTTTGGATGTCTCCTCTGAGGGTGGGGTGTCTGAGCAAGATCACAGGGCAGACAGGCATTTCCCTCCTGTTCATCTACCATTACTTCTGCTTTCCTGAGCTACTGGTTATTTTTTTGCCTTACTATATTGCATTTGAACTTAATTTTAAATATTGAAACTGAGCCTGTTTTTCTTATAAGACTACAAGGCAGAGAAGTGACCATAAATGCTGAGGCATTTTTGGTCAAGAATCATTACTTCTCACATTTGCTTATTATGTTTAGTGTTTGCATACAGTATTCTTCTGCTTTTAAAAACAGATTTACTTTTACCACTCAGAATTTCAAACTGAGAAACACAGACTTGGATCCAGAGGAAAAGCAGTAGACAGCGAAAAACAGTGATGTAGAGATTTTCTCACTCAGGTTCAGCAGAGTGAGACTTGAGATTTCACTTGAACGAGGCTCTCACTATCCTGCCCTTCAGGGGCTGCGGTGGGCGCCAGTTGTCAACAAGAGGGCTCACGGGTTCATTCTCAGAGTTCTTGGAAAGGCTACGGAGCTTTGCCATCTGCAAGGAAGAAAAATTCAAGTGTCCATGTGGAAGCACTGTAGACTTTACTGCCTAGGACAAACTCTGAGATGAAAAGGGAATTTTCTTGTGAAGTCACAAGCACACAATGATAACGACAGTCACTAACAGTGCTGGGATTACTGATAAAGATTGCTGCAGCCCAGGAGCTGGCACTGTTTCTGTGGATCTTCACACTCTTCCTCCACAGAGCAATTCATCATCTGACCCTTGCTTGGGCTTCTTTTGGATTTTTCTCTGATTCACGCCCACAGTGTGGAAAAAGAATAGGGCCTGCTCCCAGCTGGAGCTGGACAGCAGGCAAATACCTTGTGAAAATACAGCTATCTGTGAAGGAGGATCCAGACCTATGCCAGTGCAAGGCAGTGATAGAAAAAGCTGGTGCAGAAGTTTGTATTTTGGTCTGTAAGGCAGAGATATGCCAACAGGATTATTAAATTGAATCATGAATTCAGCACTCAGCTGCTGTTATTCAAATTAACCTAATTTCACTGTTGATAATTGTTGTTAATTGTTACCCTTTCATCCAAATGCAAAATAAATCTATTTTGAAAACAGCCATTTCAGTAGAAAGGATATACCCTGACTTGCGTTGCTGAAGCAGAAAGTGGTATAAATAGCCAAAATTTTTGACACAAGAACTAAAAATGTCACCTTATCCAGACAGGCTTTTTTTTTTTTTTTGGTCTGTAAATGCAAGTGGTGAATTAATTTGTATGAATGTTCAGGTTTGTAGGTTGTAGGTTGTTTGATCTTGCTCACTCAAAGCTTTTAAGAAGTCAAGGCCTGGACCAGCAATTTCTTAAACTAGGAAAGCAGCAAAATATTAATCTCACTTTCCACTTAATTGTAAAGCACGTAGAATGAACAGAGACTTCCATGATGGCTGAATTTTGTGGCTAAGGCTCTGCCTTAGCAGGTTTTCTGGATCCCAAGAACACCCCTGCTGAGGCTGTTCCAGGAAGGGTCCTGCAAGAGCACCTGATTCTCAGGGTCAGTTTCACAGCCCATTTCAACAGTCCATTCTGCAGGCAGTTTCTCCCTGTCCACAGCTAAAGATTCCCCTATCAAAAAGTGCAAGGGCTTGCAAATCATCACCCTGGCATACTGAGACACTACTGAGAACTGGAAAAGGAGCAGCAGAACTGGCTGGAGTTTACCTGGTCTGAGCTGACTTCAATTGGCTCCCGCAGGAGAATCCAAGTGATGCACTCCTCACAGGGGGGTGTGGTGAATGAACCATGGTAGGTCCAGTAGTCACGAGATTTGGGGAAAAGAATTGAAGGATCAAAGTGCAGAAAAGGAGCCTCCTTTCCCTTAGGGAAACAAAAAAATTCTCTACAGTAAGTCTAGAGATCTGCATCTTAAAAGTCGTCAGTATCTATGTTATTATAAAGGAAGCAATTAAATACCAAGATTCATGCAAGAAATCAATCTCCTTTTCTTCTTGTCAAGCACTATCCCAGCAATTAGTAATAACTGACATTTTGATTACATTCATAAATTAAAAGAAGTTACAAGCTGAATTGTGTGGGATTGAAGCAAACTAATTTTTACATTTTTCTATTATGGAATTATCAAAATTGTGTTTTATTTTGGGACATTGGGATAAAAGCTAAAGCCTGTGGCATTGCTGGAACTGTTACCCTTTTTATCCAACAGGATAGTGGCCAGGCATTTATCCCAGATTCGTTACAGTCTCCTCTTCTGTCTGGAAGAATTTAAATCTGCATCTCTCCCCTCCCAAGATTTTGCTCTAGTTATATATTCATGGTGACAGTCTTTTTGTTGGTGCTATTACACTTAGTAAAAAATTAAAATATTTCTTGTAAGAGTACTGGGTCCTAAATATCTTACAATTCAAGGTGATTACCACAAGACAAGGGAGAAAGCAGACATCAGACAACATTTCCTGCTAAGTCTGCCACCAAATAGGATTGTAACTCCACAGGACTGTGATGAGTATTCCTTGTTCCCTCTGGGCAACAAAAACTAACCAAGGAAATGCAGTTCACTTCTCTGTTGATACTTTGGATACAGTTCTGGGAAGAAAGATATATTATTCCTATTTCCTTCTTCTATCATGGAGAATCTTCTCTAGATTAGAACAAAGTGAGTGGCAGAAGCTGAAATTGTTTCCATGCATCATTGCACAAATTAAGAGTAGAAAGAGTGACTCCAATTGTATCCTCCTGAAAAGATTGTGCTGTAAGTTCAATATGAATTTGCAAATCAATTCATAAAATTGTGCTTTTTCAGTAAATAAAGTACAGTGACCAACTCCTTCACCTGTAATGCATCAGAGCAATTGAAACTGCATGTGTGATAAATACACCAGCAGCACCACCCATTAATCTTTCTGAAAATAAGTAATCTTGGGAAAATGTCTGTAATGACAGAAAATAAATATGAGATAAAATACAATATGTGGTTCTTTGTATATGCACTTATCTTTCTCTGCTTTAGTTCAACTGTTGCTTTTTCCAGAACTGCTACATGTAAATGGCCAAAAAAATGATACAGTCATTATGAGAGAAAGCCATAAAAAGAGATACCATTGACACATTGAGGTGGGGGCAAGGATAGGGTGAAAAAAATAACCTTCAGTTGCCTCAGCAGAAACAACTTAATTGCATTTGAAAACTGCATTGAAAAAATAAAATTAACATGACTCTTACAAAGGAGATAAGAGCTGTCAGGCTCAGACCTGCACAGCAATGGCAGTACACACATACATGCATTAAATGCAAGGAATTCTGGCAAATTTGTAAGAAAATGCCAACAAATTTGGTGATCTGGTAACATGTTTAAGGTGAAATAAAAAAAAAAAAAAAAAAAAAAACAACCAGAAACACCAACTTTTAGTATTATTAGAATCACAAAGTTTTAATGAAGTATAATTGTTAAAGTACACCTAGAGCTTAAGTTTATTGTAAATTATAATGCTAAGTGACAATAGATGCAATATTGCAGTTTTCTGCAAATAACTCCCTTCAGCAGCTGTATCCATGAAATAGATCCATGGATTGGTGTCTTAGATCATTAATTTAACTGAAAAACAGTTTGGAATGTATTTGCAATGCTATTTGAGCTAGTATCATAGGAAGAGAGAACTTAGGACCAGGGAGGAACTGCACCATGTAGTTCCTCTTATCAATACAGTTCCTTCTTAAAACTAGTAACATTTTTAATCTCCCTTACACTGACTGGGAGCCTGTTCCATAATTGCTACTAGTTTCTTCTCATTTTAGGCTAACTAAATTTCTGACTCTGCTATGTGCAATTTTTTTTGGCCACTGTTGTCTTCAAATTCAAAAAGCTTTTAATTTATTCTTGGTATTGGCCCACTGGCATATTTTTTACAGAGCAGTACCAATAAGACTATTAACTACGTATGCAAGGATTGATAAAAAAATCATCTTCAACAAGAATAGTTGCAGAAGTGAGGAGTTAAATATTTAATTAAGCAAAAGAAAGTATCATGCCCCACACTAAAATGTATCATCTCTGGTGCTATGGTTTGGCATCAAAACTATGCCAAAATATGAATCTGAACTACTGATTCCTGCTTCTGTGGCTTTCCAGCTACATTATATCACAAAAAAATTGTTTTGATACCTTAGTCTTAATGTTTTCAATTTCTTCAAGAATCCTCTTCATTTCTGGTTTGGGAGTTTGCCCAACCTGTAACGCAAAGCACAAATCCTGTATGTTTTTCATCACATTCTGCAGTATTTGAAATAAAATCAGCACATCCCATCTGCCACATTAGGGGGCAGCAGTCTCAGAGAATCCAGTAGGGACTGACAGAAAATTATGTGTGTTCAGAGAACATCCAAAATAGCAGACTCCAGTGGCTGGCTTTGCAATTTGGACACGTGCTGAAGGATGCTACAAGGCATCACGCCTGTCTGAGGAATGGGCTGCACACTCAGTGTCACTACCCAGGGCTTAGCCCTTGGCTCCTGCTTCAAAAGTAACCCACAGCCACCGTGGGATGTCTGAGCACTTGGCAAAGTCTTGATAGCCTGAAGGGCTGTAGTTCTTGCAGACACTTCATTCTGCAGCACACACACACAATGATCAGACTTGATGCAAGACATGTGATGAATTCATGTCTAGATGACCTCAAGCTATAAGGTAGAGGGGTAACTTTATTGCTTGTGTTCATGACATTTAGCACTTCCAAAAGCTTTGACTTCCCAGAAGAGTGAAGGCAGTATAAGTAAGATGTACAGTTATTGCCATGTCTTGTTCCAAAATCGATTAACTTCAATTTCTCAGAAGGTAATTTAATCCTGTTTTAGTAGTATCCCAAAACCCAGTAATGGAAAATGACAAATTCAGAGAAAAACAACCACTCCTTCATCAAAGAGCAAGAAGGAAACAGGGAAAGAGGGCCAGAGAAGACATTGATACTACTTACTTTGCAAGATCTTTTAGCTGACCTTATCATGGTTAATAGGAATATAGTGGTGTGCTTTTTAAGTTGTGTTTGACAACATAAAGCTTTAGCCAAAAATAGACCAAAAGGAATGACAAAAGAATTGAAGGACATAGTCATAGGGGAGAATCTGGACAGGTGCTGACCTTCAATTTTGACTAACCACAGAAGAAAAGGTCAGGTTGGCTCACAGTGTAATAGAATTAAAACAACACTGCATCCAGTCTGTCCAGGGACACTGTAGCAAAATTAATTACATCCACTTCCTCTTGCTTTTACAAATGCCACTGACTAGTGATAAAACAATAAAAGGACACCTCTTCCCTGATGTGTTCAAGCTGAAATGGCCACCTGCAGCTGAATGGACTGAAGTTTCTGTACTTTATCACTATTAGGCTGTGTGCCCGTTAGCATTTCTCAATGTCCTAGACCACATGTAGATCTGATACAAGGATTACTTTCTTTCTGTTGAGTTTATAAAAAATCGATCTGAAAATACTGGTGTAGTATTATTTTGTTTAAAAATTTCTGTATTTCAAGGTTAGAATGTTGAGTGGTCTTATTTTACCATCAATTCTTTCTTTTTGGAGTAGGTTCATTGAATTCATTTTGATTCCTAGCTTGTGTGGGAATCAATGAGAGACCAGAGAAGGGAATCAGTCAACATAACCTTGCTGACAGGCAGATACAACACCTGCTAGCAGCCAAAAGACACAAAAGATGAGAGGAAACACTCAGCCTATGCAGACCCTCCTCCTCACCCAGTCCACACCACAGGAAAAGGCTGCAGTGCAGGAAAAAACAAATGAAAAAACATTTCCCCAGGCACTACAGAAAGAGGAAAAATACAAAAAAAAAAAAAAAACAAAGACTGAATATTTGCTACTTACTTTCAGAAAAATTCCCACAACAGCTACACCATCAGGTTGTTTTAAAGCTCCAGCAAAATTACCGTGTTTTGGGTTCCAGTGCACCATATGTAACTAAAATCATAATTAAAAATCTGTTATCTAAAAATCAATTAAACCTCAGTTTTAAATATAAGAAATTGTCAACAGCACAATCTTCACTTTAAATTAAATTAAGAAAATATTCTGGTACACAGTGAGTAAAGGAATGGACATGAAAAAGAAAACTCAATGTAAGTATTGCTTACTGCTGTTCCCATGCTTTTATATGGTTTTGCTTTCCATAAAGCATTGCTTTGCATCTAATTGAAGCATAGAACAAAGAAAATTGAGTTTACCACATAATATCAGACAATGCAACTAATGCAACTATAAATAGTTTAATCCAAGCACATGACATGTACACATGCAGTGCATAAAACACCTACTGACATGCACTTCATCTCAAGTACATTTTTAGATCTTCATGTTATGCAAATGTCAGCTCAGGGATTTACACTGGGTTGTATGTAATGCATACGTTATTGGTTTGTACCTCTTACTACTGTCAGCACATTGTACTGGAAGGGAGTGGGGATATAATCTGACATTTCTTTCTCATATCTACTGTGGGATATAATGTGCCTTTTTTTCTCATATTTACTTTCAACAATGCTGTATTCTCAGGATATATTTCAAAATTTTCAAAAAATTTGAAAAATATTTTCCAAAAATATTTCAGAAAATCCCTGTCCAGAAAATCTCTAGCTCATGCATAAAGCTAAAAATGCTGCAACTAGCAGTGTGCAATCTCAGATTAAGGTGCATGGAACACAGTCATACAGGGGAAAAGAAAGTATTTTTTAAAAAGTTTATTTAAAATAACAAAAAAAATTGTCTTGAATACGAATTAATCTATAGTTCTCTGTTTCTTTTCTCTTGAGGATAAGGATTTCAATGCTAAGGATAAAGCTGGAGCAACCATATATCTTTGGTTGCAATGTACCTAATGTACCTATATTCCAGGCTTTCTTCCCCCATCAATGAGTACTGCTAACAAAAGTAAGATAAAAATCTGCGCTTGAACTAGCCAAGAAATAGTTTGAGGAAGCAGATTTTCTTCTCATTGGTTGACCACAGAAAGCAGAATACCAGCAAAGATTAGCTGTGGTTAAGGAACGGGAAAAAAATCCTAAGCCATCACCGCAGTCCTCTCTGCAATGTCTGTGCACATTGACCCTGAAAATATCTGCCTCAGTTTTGTCCTGTGAGAGGTGGGCAAAGCTTCTCCAAGCTCTGGGCCTTGAGAGTGTAGCAGGAAGGCAGGAAAACAGCACTGCAGGATTTTTGTGGGCAGAGGTATGTATTTTGAGCCTATTCTCAAATAAGGTGGAGGAAGGAGGCAGCGTTTGCTCACAATACTCTACCCTCAGTAGCTAATTCACTTACATTTAGGACCTGAAAAAACTCTTCAGGGTGTAAAGCATTCATGAAATTTAACAAACTAGGACAACAGCCCTGCATTGGTTTACATAAAAAAGATTAAAAGCCAAATAAAGAAAACCCAAACATATTTTCTGTGGTTCCTGAAAATAAACCCTGCTATTTTAAAGCTGAGATGTTCAGAAACTAAAACATGTTCTGAACCGGTTTTAAGATGGATCTGATTTTCAATGTCAGCTTATCAAATGTGATTTTGGTGAGTTTTTCTATTCATTTGAAACTAACTTGGTAACTCAAGCTATACCAGAAATTACTAAAAGCCAAAAAAACCCTTCAGCAGCTCTTCCTATTTGGAAATCACAGATTGCTTCATCGCAAATATTTTTGAAACATTGTAAGACAGCAGCAATAAACTCTGGCGTGAAGAAATCCGTGTTAGTAGATACTTGCAGGGATACATTTGTTGGCGGATGCGACTTTATCCCGCTGCATGTTAAGCAGTATGCGCGAGTTTCACAGGCGCAGAAAAATCAGTAGCTAAACACTTCCAAGAGGGAGCATGGTTAATGTGTTCAGATGCGAAACCAGTCGAATTCCAGCCGCTGTTGGAGCCCGCCCTACCTCTGCCGCGTACTTGACGCCGTCGATGACGTGCTCGGAGCCGTGCTGGTCGCAAGAGCCCCAGTGCAGGTGCAGCTGGCGCAGGCGGTAGGCGCCGCTCAGCGGGCCCCCCCTCAGCACTGCAGGGGGACACGGCAGCGTCAGCCCCGACACCGGCACCTCCACCGCCACAGCCACAGCCAGCGACACCACCACCGCCCCGCGGCTCCCTCCTGCAGCCAGCCCTCTCGCCACTTTACGTGGCTGCGGCTAAATTGTGTTATTGGGAGTTCTGTTCGATGGGAAAACTGTGAGTCAAGCACAGAGCCAAACCCCAGCTGCCCAACCTTCCCTTTTCTCCTGGCAAGTGGACGCACTGCAGTTCCTGGTATGGAGAGAGAAGGGGGTGTTCACAGGTGATTCTTGTCAAGAAAGGGTCTTTTAAAAAAAGATTGGTGTTAGGGCCATTAAATCAACCAAAAGGTGCTTCAGAAAGTATTTCCAGTCCATGATTTGCATATCTTTTACAGGTCACCTTATGCTGCTCGAGGTATATCCATTAAAGCCTTCTAATAATTACCTATTTTATTCTTTAGCTCCGTCTAGTCTCTGTTCTAGCTCAGCCTTCACAAGGCATCAAGAAAATGGTTACAGATAGTTAGCTGTTTCTAAAAACATATTAAAAATTTAAAATTATCTATTTCTTGGAAGTGAGGGAAGACAATAAAGTTTAGGTCAAGTGAGTTAGAAAATTGTTCTTGAGCCACCAAAAAGGGAAATGAAGTAGCTGTTACTTCTGCTGTGCTTAGCCAAATAATGCTGACCATGCATCAGTCTGACAGTTGACATCAACTCTGACTTTCAAAACATCACACCTGCTCTTTCAGCCTGGAGATTCTTTTGAGCAGGGACTGCTTAGAGGATAAGCTCTCAAATGTATTTTTCATTCATTACCTAAGGTTGGAATGAGTCGTGTTTCCTTACACAGAAAGCTGATAATGTAGTTCACAACTGCAGTGCCAGAAGGCCTTGTTTAAATAGCATTCAAGTTTGAACTTCTACCAATAGCTTTGAAGTTCAAAGTTAACATTGAAATCCTCTTTTGCCCAATGGTCTCAAATGAATTCTTGATGTCCTACAAGGGAGAATACCTACACAGAGCAAAAGGTTTAACTTTGCAGTTCCCTTTTTTAGTTGGTAGGTGTCACAACCATCAAGAGGAGGGACAGAAGAAAAACACTGTTGAGACTTAAGCATGTAGTTCCTCTTACTTCTTTACTTTGTTCATACATAAATAATCATAATTCACTATAATATTGAGTAATATTGAGTAAAACTTCTGTAGAAGCCTTCAATGGAAAAATATTTACATTGCTATTATTATTTAACCTTTAAATATGGGACAAAAAAGGCATAGAATCTAACGCCCAACTCCTCAAAAGAATTTGGTTGTCATTTTACACTGGAATCAATGGGAGGCAGGAGTTGAATTTATGTGATGTACCTACATTTAAAAGCTAAATCAGTGTCAGGTTTGGAAACTCATTTACCGCTCATTTCTTACAGGTTGCCCTTTCCAGAGATACAATACTGTGAAGCGCTTGAAAACATCCCTTCATAACAGCATACAAATCTCTCCAGCATAAAACCATATCTTTCTGACATTCAAATATTTCCATGTGTTTGGGAAAAAAATTATCTCCAACTAGATTTCTTTTTCCAGTTTAAATGGAATCTGTAACTGTTGCTTATCGTCATCTCTTAGCACTGCAGAAGCCAACAAATGAAGGTAGTAAAGTGGTCTTTCAAAATTCTTCCTCGTGGTCTTTCAGAACTGTCAAGCATTGTATTTGATTCTGATCAGACATGTGCCTATGAAACAACTGAGTCCTAAATTACTGCCCAACAACAGGTTGGTAGAAGGTAAGGGCAGCCAGGAGTGACTGCACACACCAGAACAACAGAAGTGACTGGGAGGGGAGAGACAGGAAGGAAGAGTAAGGAAGGTGATTTAGAGGAAGCGCTGCACCAAGGGCTGCATTTGGTTTGGCCAAACTGGAGGCAGACAACTTCTTGAGCAGCCTAAAACACTTCAGCCTCTAGGAAAGAGGCTGTAAAGATAGAACAAAGAAAGCTGTAAAGATAGAACAGAGCCACCATGTGAAAATGTTCATTAGCAGTTTCCTTCCCATGCTTTCAGCCGTGGCATTCATTTTATGCAGAGCTTTTGGAAGAGCATTCTGTCTTTTAAACAGAACTTGTCACAAGGGCAGGTAGTGACGGGGCAAAGAAGAATGTCTTCAAACTGAAAGGGAGTGTGGTTACATTGGATATTAGGAAGAAATTTTTTACTGTGAGGTTGATGAGGTCTGGAACAGGTTGCATGAAGAAGCGTGGATGCTCCATCCCTGGAAATGTTCAAGGCCAGGCTGGATGCATCTTTAGGATCCTGGTCTAGTGGAAGGTGGGGATGAGGGAATGATTGGAACTAGATGATCATTAAGGTCACTTCCAATCCCAACCATTCTGTGTTTCTATGGTAATAAAAGTGCAATTTATGAGACTGCTGTGTAGAAACTGTGCTAATGAATACTAAAGGACCATAAAAATACATAACTTAGGGACAGTTCTCATTCTAAATAGTTGAGATTCCATCTGAGAGACGTGGAACAATAACAAGCAGCTACAATGATAAATAAAGAAATCCAGGAAACAAGGGGACCATTAAGATAAGCAGGAAAGTGATCTTTCAATGTACTATGGATATATTTCATTAGTGATATAGCTGACTACGAACAAAATCTCAATACAAGTGCCATCAAAGCAGATGCACAAAAATACAAAGGAAAGTAGCTGCTTTCCATTAATTAGATTGCTTTCCTTCTTGGTGAAGGACCAATCAATACTGTATGCTTTTGAGATGTCTTTGCATTATATGATATTGTGAATTTATTATTCATTTTGACAGTTGTTGCCTGTCTGCATCCAGAGCTACACAGATAGAGCTCTGCAATCAAGTTTTGAACAATTTAATTTAGATCTATGAGATTGCTTGCTCTCAATTAAATAACAAAGCTGTTTCATAGCTTTCCAGAAACTATAAAATGGTATTTACATAAATGCTATTTTCATAACTTTTTTAGGCTCTGAAGTACTTGAAGAATTGCCATGCAGAAGAAATCAAGATCATAGTCAGCAGAAATGCATATGGTTTTTGGTTTACAAAGGGCCTCAGAGCTTTCTAAACCCCTCTGAGCCCCACTCTTGTCCCTTACACAAACCCTGAAGATGTGGTGTCTGTGTTGAGGGAAGTGACATAGGGAGAAGTCCACCATCCAGCAGAGTCTGTATTTCAGGAGCTCCCCTGCAGCTAACAGCCTTTCTGTCCCCCTTCAGATCCACCAGAATAAACTCCCAGAGCACATTTTTTACGTTCCCAAGTAACTTTCCTGTGCTGGCCTGCACAGGCTGGATACTAAAGGATGCTTTTGATACCTGGCGCTTTGCAAAACTTGATTCCTAACAATCCTCAAAAAATACAAACTGACCTGATCGATCAAAAGTGTCGTCGAAGACGACGCGGCAGGTGCGCCCGTTGTTCAGGATGGTTTTCGCTGCCCCGGGGTCATAGCTGGCGTGCCAGGAGGAGAGAGAGGAGTCGTGCTGCACATCCTTGCTGTTGATCTCAATGGGCGACTGCTTGTCGCCCTTGGCCAGGGGGTAGTTCTCGTGCCAGCGCTCGGGTCCTGAGGGACAAAGACAAAGAATTGTCGCCCCTGCTCAGCCGGGCTGTGCCGGCCCCGCGGTTCCCCGAGCCCGCTCACCGTTGTCGCTGTCGTAGCCCCACACGGACTGGGCCATGGTGCCGCCGCCCGCGCCCCGTCCCGCTGCCGCGGTCCCCTCCTCCCGGCCCGGGGGCTTTTAAGGAACGCCGCGGCCTCGCGTCCTCCCCGCAGGGCTGGGCCGGGCAGGGCTGGGCGCGGCCGCGGGCCAGAGCCGCGTTCCCCCCGGGGGAGGCCGGGGCTGCCGGCGGGACCCCGCGGCTCCCTCCGTGCCCGCCCCGCTCAGCCCGGGACGCAGCGAGCCGGCCCCGGGGCCGCGGCTCCCCGCTCGGGAGAGCAGAGGCTGCCCGGAGCGCCCAGCGGCTGCTCCAGCGCCGGCCGCGGACGGAGGGAGCTCGGTTCGAGGCAGCCCCGGTGATTCGGGACGGGCTCCCAGGGCGGGCAGGCTCCCCCGCTGCCGCTTTCCTGCTTTCACAAATGCTCCCGTGCAACAGCTCAGCCAGGCCCTGTGTCTGCCTGGAAGGATGTCTCACAGCCTGCAAAACCACCGAGCAAAGGGACACGATGGCAGCCCCAAGGAGGCCATTGCAGACCATTGGCTCAAGTTTGGGTTTGATGTTGTCCAGTCAGTTCTTCAAACAGGGAGCTTTACACCGAATATATTTCTTGTGTTAGGCAACTTAGCAGTGGGTATTTTAGTCAGGAGAGCATTTGGTTTTCAGATGATGGGGAGTTAGCGACTGTATGGTTGTGTTATTTGTCTTTGTCTGCACATCTATTTTGGACACTCAGAGCTTTTCTCTCAAATGCCAGCTTCACTGTGATCTCCCATAGCTTTGTCAGTCCCTCCTAACACTGCTGCAACTCTGTCTACCTTGAGCTAAAAACTCAAACTACATAACTCCAACTAAATACTATTCCAAGATAAATATTTGAGTCAGTCAAGAAGCATCACAAACCATGGAAGTGCAGTGAACTTGTTCAAATGCTCCTTGTACCTATCAGCAGTGTAATGCAGTATGGAAATAAACCTGCAGCTGTGAGAGGTTCTACCCTTTGTGTTGGTGAGGTACAAGAAAAAGGTTGAGAAGCTACAATATACAGAGCTTAGGACTAACTTGGTCCTATTTTATGTCCCAAAACCAGATGGAAGATAAAGTTTCCCCTTCTAGTTGTGCTTTGTAGCTAAACTAATAAATATCTAAATATGGACTTTGTTTAGCATAACTAATATTGCTTTATTAAATTTGTTTAGTAATTACTTCTTTCTCTGAATATAATCATAAGTAAACATCCTTAGTCCTTTGAGACAAAGGTTGGACAAGGTGTCTCATTTAGGAATCTGCATTTGAGAAAATTTCTGTAGTGATGTACATAGTATTTTTACATAGAGAAGTTACATCAAATTGAAACTCGGTGAACCTTGGCAACTCACACAATATTGTAAGAGGCATCTTTTTACTATCTTTAAAGGAACAGAGACGCATTCATCATCAAAGTAGCCTTCGAAACATAGTTCCTCATATCTTTAGGTAGAATTCAATTAAGAAAATACGAGGAGGTGACTTGGGTACAATGGTATGGAAGAATACATGTTTTTGATTTCAAAAGAGAACTTTGGGACAAAAGAAAAGAAAACTTTTTTTTACTGTGTCATCAATCAAATGGATAATGTCACATTTGTTGGAAGGGCAGGCATGTACAATTGACACCTGTTGAAATTTTAATTCAGAAAGCTTAGACATTAATCCTTTTGAATTGGTTTTTACCTCATCTGCCTAGAGAGAAGCACTTCTGAGCTCATAAAATTCTAATTGGAGCAGCTCATTTTCTGTCTGTATAAGCAGACAGATTTAGTGGACATGTTCATGGAAATCTCAGAGAGACTTCTAATCAACTTCATACACACAAAGAATGCTTATTTGAGCCCTTTGTGGAGGTGAGGAACATGATTTTTATTACACAGAAAAAGATGCAAGTCAGTTCTTCCCCTAGTATTTAAATTAATTTCTCCGTGTGAGAATTTTTACATTCTTCTTTATTAAAGAGTCCCATCCAACAGTGAAAGTCTTCATGTTCTAGCTTTCCAGTGAGCTGGTCCTGTTGGACCCAGAGGAGCATCTTTTTGTCAGCTTCTGCACGTTGTACCTTCCAGGCAATAACTTACACACAAGTGACAAATGTTGGTACTTGGAGTCAGCCCCAGGCACTGAGTCATCCCACAGTGTCTCACCAACTGCTTTCTTTTCCTGCTGCTTTCCTCATCAAAGGTAGAGCAAAAAGCAAATGTGGTAGCATTATCTGCCTTAAGAGATAATCAGAATAACATTATTTTTGCATTCCTTAGGATCTACCTTTATTCTTTTCTTTTGATATTGTCTCAGAAATTCATTATTATCTAACTTGTAAAATGTTGCTTTTTCCAAGAAATAAACACTTCTGTCATAGAAATGCCATTTTAATTAAGAAAAGGTCACACCTTCAAACATTTAAGAGTGGTATTATCTAGTGCATTCACAACTTTATTACAGTGATTTCTTTCTATTTTGTAAACTTTGGACATGTAAAAGCTATCAGCCATCTGAAATAGAAAAGACAAGAGCATAACAAGTTCAATCTATACTATTCATAAAGAAGTTCAGGATTTCAGTGATTACAGAAATGGTCTTGCCCAAATCTGGCACTCAATAACAGAATCACAGTTGGGCACCTGATGATAACAGCTTATTCAAAAGATTATCAAAATAAGTAAAACAGGGTGATACTGTTGGATACCTAACACATAAGGTGCTCTTCATGCAAAAGAAGAGTTTGTACATTTGTTACCTAAATGAAATTTGAAACAGAGGCTTCAGTACAAATAACACGCTACACCTGTGGAACACCATCTGTTGGATGTGCAGTTCAGGTGCTGCATCTGCTTCTGCTAAACAAAAAGCATAATCATGCTTATCTCACTTACAAAAATACCTTACCTTAAGTCATAGAGACTTTCTCTTTTGAGAATGGAAAGCAGGAATAAGAAGAGTCTGGAAAATGGCTCAGAGCCATGGCTTTACCCAGAGCACACAAAGCATGGACAGAAGAATGATGCATGGAAAAGTGACTGGCAGAAGTTTTGAGGTCTGCCAGCCATGACTGACTTGGCCAATAACTTGAAATAACTAGAACAACCAAAATACTGCTTCACCTCAGCATGCCAATTTCCAGCTGTCTCCAGGAGCCAGCATGAGAGCTAGGAATGGCTGACTGTGAGGGGACACACAGAGGTAAATATTCCAGCTGCATGAAATTCAAAAATGTCTCTACTTGAAGCTAAGGTTTTCCAAGTTTCACCATGCTCAGGGATATTTCCCATGGGTGATTTCATCCAAAGGGCTTTGCTGGAGCACAGAGTGTGCCCACATTCAGTACACTATTAAATGAGCAAAAGCATTTGCTCAGTGCCTGTGGCCAATCTAAATATAAAATATATTCTACTATATTTAATAGCTTGTGGAAGAAAACAGTACAACAAAAAGGAATCTGGTAATACACAGTATGGAAGGGGCAGCAGTGCTTTTTGACATATTGCACATTGCATGCCAGGCAGTGCAAGAAAAGCATGTCACTCAGTGCTTTTGATTGAGGGATGCCATGGTGGCATGCCACAGCCAAAAAGCCAAATTGTCATATGCCTCCACTGACATGCCATGCTATGGAAAACACTGTAGGAATGAATGGAAACCCCTACTGACAGCCAGATCTTACTGGAAGATCTGCCAAAGCAAAATAAGAAGCATATTGGGTTGGTTTTGCTGGTTTTACACAAAATTAGGTTTTTAGCTACATTAACACTTTTATTTGTGTAGCACCTCTAGACAAAGATTAGGCAGACTTTTACTGCATCTTCCAGTTCAGAAGGTGTGTAACTCAGCAGTCTGCAGTTTGGAATTTAGGACCTTTCCCATCATCCTTCTGTTGTGGTTTAGAACATGCATACCATTTGCAAAACTTGATATTTAGTCTGTGAGATACAATAAACATGAAAATAATCCAGACTGTAGATTTAGCAAAAGGAACAAAAAGATGAACAAGCTTTCCTTGTAGCAGTCTACTCAAATGAGCACAGATTGAAGGACAAGTACTAGCATTAAAAAAAAAAAAGAGTAAATTTATTATTTATCACATACAAATCTGATACAACAAAAGTATAGTGTGTATTTCAGACACCTCTTCCAGATCTGAAAAAACTAAACAGATAAACTCTACAGGAATATGACTCTCCTCTTGATTCCCTTAGGGCTTTTCTTGTACGGCACTCACACTGAAATCCAAATCTGAGCTGGGCTGTCTACTTTTATATACACTGGCACAGTCTGACTTGAAATAATCCAAGTACAGGAGTTTGACCTGTACTGTTTGCTTTTATAAGGTTCATATGTGCCTGTTTGGAAATTCCAGCAGATTGGCAACTCTTCTATATTGAGGTAGAGTTTTATGTATGACCTTTATCTTGCATGATACTCTGGCAGTAGCATTTGCCTGGGAACAGTCCTAACCAGGCCACAGGAATGCTAACACGGCTGGAGGAGTTCAGAAAAGTTCCATAAGAGGCATCTCAACAAAATATATCATATAATTAATGATGCACCAAACCAGAAATACTTCATGCATATTTTCCAGTGAGATGCATCCTCCTCCAAGAGAATTTTATGAGAAAATCATGTGTTTCCAGCTCTTGAAATATGGTCTTTGCAGGCAGAAGAGTTTTCATCTCATAGATATTTTCCAGAAATTCCGTGAGATGTGTGTTTCCCAGAGTTTTCAGAAAGTTAGTCCTTCTGAATCCATACAATTTATGCTCCTTTTAAAGGTCAGAGCATAACATCCCATTTATCAATATCTGTGCTTCACTTCAACGGAGTCAACACTTCACTCTGAGACCACAAAAGCACCTTTGAAAGAACCATCTGTCGATAACGAAAAGGTAACTGGATGTATGTAAGCATAAACATTTTATGTGCATTGCAAGGGTAAGCAGTATGTAACAAAAAAGGACTCAGTATTAGGAAACCCATGCTTGTTACACTTACTGAGCAGCAGGTATTACCAGAAAAGAGGGGAAACAAAACTGTAACAAAAAGCCTTTAGTAACCTAGAAACAATATTGGCTGGGATTGTTAATGTTCTTTCCAGAGCAGTGTAAGAAAACAACAATCTGATTCTATCATGAATTGACAGAAGCAGATTGAAAGAGTGATATGCAATGATCCTAAGATCTAATCTTTAAAAATCAATCTGGGGATACAATAGTAGAGCAGTACCCATTTTGCAGTTGGTAGTGCATTACAGTACATTACAGACAAAATCCTCAGATTCCATCTTCTGCATTCTAAGTCTCATTTATCTGAATTTACACTGATGGATCTTGATGGGCTCCAATGCAAGATTCAGCTTTCTCTATTAGAACCACATACACGCTTGGGCTATGGATTCTAAAAAACATCTCTACTGGAAAGATGCCAGTGCAGCTAGCAGAAATACTGTTTGTCTCACAGTTTAGCATGACTCATCACAGTAGTTTGTCAGTGCAAAAAAAAAAGGTTTTGCTAGTATGTCTTTCACTAGTCCTACCTTTCTGTGTCTTCCTGTTCCTCAGTCTCTTTTCAAAAATTTCTCTGTAGTGTTACTCTCCACAAATGCGTTGGTTGCTTAATGCATCTTTACATTATGTATTTTGAAAAGAAAAACACAATCCTACTCTTTTCTTTTAATCACCTGAATGGAGGCCAAGATTTCATGGCTGGTTTAAGATTGATGCCAGACATATTTTAAGTGATCCAACCAAATGCTTTCATTCTCATAGTAATTTCAGTGAACTTACTCACATACTCACAGCAGTGCTGAGGTACAGAAGTATGCTTGAAGTACAGGGACAAAGTACTCAGACATTTTCAGAAGTAAGCTCTTTACTCTTGACCTTAAGGATGCTTCAGGGTATCTATAAAAGCTGTCAAATGTAATAGGCCTGTTTGAATATTCTGACTGAGGGGTGTGGTTTTTGTTAGTAAGCCTTTTATGTCATTGTGGAACTCTTCCTCCTAGGCAAGGGCAGAATATTTCCCAGCATGAATTCTCCAATCTTCCTAACTTCCTAACTGTGTGCAAAGATTAGTAAGGGCTTTGATATAGAGGTAAATAAGGCAGTAATACTTCATCATTGTAAGAAAAACAGTGATTATTGTTCCACTAGGCTGCACTTCAGACTTTTTTGAAAACAGTATCTGCATCATACCAAGGAGTGACTCTGAGTGGTGCCCACTGATATTTGCTATTTCACTGCTACTGCAGTAATAGTCATGGCTTATAATCCAACACATAAATAGTTCAGTAATAATGAACAATGAAATGCCTTTTATTATCCTAGCTTGGAACTGCTAACCCAGAGCACACTGGTAACCATCTGGATCTAGAGACATTGGCCCTCCCAGCAGTGGTGATTGTACATCCTCCCCAGATTGTCACAGGCACAGATCCTGGTCACTGTCATTGGAGGAGAACATGGTTTTGCCTGTGGAAAGTAGTTGAGAATATAAATAATTCTCTTTGGGTCTTCACATTTGCCTGGTGCTGGCTTGATGTCTTTCCCTCAAATCTAGTGATGCCAAGAAACTCTCTATATAGTCCACCATTCTAGACTTGCAAAATGTTTTTCATTTACTCAGAACTGAGATCAATGTAATGTTTGTGTTCAGGTGCATTCTCTGAAGACATGAATAATGCACCAGTTCACTACTGCACAACCCAGGTACAAAATGAAACAGACCTCATTTGTTAGTAGACCTTACTGGTTAATTTTAATAAATATGCTCAACTGAAATGGAGAAATAAGGATTAAATATATAATAATGAAGAATCACAGATCAGGAAATGTCTATGAGAAGTCTCAAGCCCATCAATCCTGGCAGCTTGTATAGTCAATCAGCATCTGCCAATTTCTCAAACACCCCATGTGGACAGAGGCAAGATTTCTCATGTATTCAAAATACGGATTCCTCCAGGACAGCACAACTGTAATAAAAGGAATATGACAAAAAATTAGACACCATTAAATTTAGTCCCATCTCAAACAGCAATGTCCTCTGAGGAGCTGTGGTTGTCAGTCCCAGGCCACTGTTCACATTGCTGCAGCCTTGCAGAGAGTACAGCACCCTATTCTCTACCTCACAGGACCGTGTTAAAGATGAATGATATGATTCTTGCAAACTGTTATTCATCAAAACAGGCACACAAGTGCTAAATGTTAGCTAACTACTTTATTGAAGGGGTAAATCTGGTCTATTCTGGGTGTCTCCATTACAGAACATCACCAACCTATTTCAATATTTTCTTGCAGAGAAGTAGGTGGTAAGCAGCATGCTTGATGGAACAAACAGCAGATCAAGCACACACAACAACCTGAAATTCGAGTTAATACTTGTCAGTTTGTGTCCCTAAACACTGGTGTTTGTAAAGTTACTTTCACTATTCAGTCTTCTTCCATGTGCTTCCAGCTGGGCATTCCAGCTTTAACCACATGTTTTTTGTAAAGGCTCTCTACAGAAATTACAGCAAAGTATTTTAAGGCATTAGACACGGAACATATTTTTCTAACCTTGCATCATTATACCGTTTTTGAGAGGGGCAATGAACCTAGTGTTTCAATTATAGGTCTTACACACACAATTGGGCAACAAGCCAACAATTTTCGTCTGTGTATTCCAAGACCAATACCATTTGTTTAGCTATAAATTTGTTTAGCTATGCATTCAGAGATGCTGAATGCATTGTATTTTTACTTTTCTGAGCTCATTAACGGTCTGACAATGTCTTTGACAATATCTTTGAGTATAATAAAATAATAAATTGCAATCTTGTAAAAAATACCAAAAAATATTTATTATGGTAAAATAACCGATAATATACCCAAGCCACAAAGAAATACAAAGAATTTCACTTCAATAGCTGGATGCATAGTCCATGAAGTCAAGCAATCCTTACCCAACACAATTTCTGAGAGTTTAAGCACTCTCATGTGGGCTAGCAATGATCTAACCAAGTCTCCTTGTTTCATCGTAGACAGACAACACCTTCATTAAGCCCTTCTGGATTTATCAGCTTTGACAGCAGTCTTTTGCTTTTGGCAGTATTATGACTTTTCTTTTCTGGGTGGTAGTACACAGACTAAAATCTAATAACACTGGCTACTAAACATTCTGTCATACTGAAATACAGACATTCAGGATGTGCTTTTCCACAATAGGTTTATATTTTATATAGTCAGTCATGCTTATATACAGATCCCAATGGCAAGAGTGAAGATAAATATGAGCCATTTTGTATTACAAGAGTTCTGCTTGTTTTCAGAAAAATGATACATTAAAAACTGATGTCTTTGCTTCAACAGTCACCACTATAGCTTTTGTGCTTCCATGAAGGCAAGACATCTTCCTGTGGAAGGAAACCTCCTTATGGATTACAGATAGAAGCTGTATTTTATATCATTCAAACAGAAAACAACTCTTAGCACTGACTTAGAAAGACTAAGATTTGCTAGACAGTCAAATATTCAGTGAGTCACTTCTATGGCATAAGAACTGAAGCTTTCATTTCTGTAGTACAATGGGGAGGAAAGAGGAGTTCAACGGACCAGTGACACACTGTAGCAGAGAGAAATTTGTGCTGTGTAGGATGAAATGATTGCAAGACCTTCCTCTGCTTCCAAACTGCTGCTGGAAAGCTAAGTGTTCTAGCACAAAAGCCTAGCCTAACCAAGAATTTAAGCACATGAAGCATTTGAAGTTCATCACCAAAACCTTTGTTTCAGCTGGAGTGCTTATACTTTTACACTTTTTAGACACAGTTCAGGTAAATAACATCTTACTTAGTCCAGACATTGGAGGTTTTTTAAAATAGCAGTTGTCTGTTTTTAAAGTCGCATAAAGCTTTGCATTTGAAGAAACTATGCATTTATTTTAAAAATTAGTGTAACTTGGTTTTGTTACTGAATTAACTTACCAGATGTTCTTTGGGGGTGCTGGGGGAGACTTGGGAGAATCAAGGCTGAGCTTCCCTGTTTAGTCTATGGATGTCTCAGCAAGGCACTCTTTGTTCTCTGACAACTCTAGCCGATGGTAGAAACTGCCTGTCCTTTGTGAGACAGCATTAACCATACTTCTGAAAAGCCTTGGCATTGCTCATAGTCCTCCTTCTTCTCTGGTGCTTCCCTCTGTTATCCATGTGTTGGCAGTAAAAGGCAGGACTCATTTGCTGGCTCTCTGTGAAAAGAAAGATCTCCCATGCCCCTTCTCTTAGTCAGGGCTTGAACCCTTGCATATTTGCAGACTTTGAAAACTCTCTACACACAGAATAAGATTCACACAGAAGAGACACAGCCATTCTTCCTCAAGTTTTTATGTTAACACGTGAATATTTGTAAACAATAAATAAAACAGCTCTGAAAACACTCCTGAGAATACTAAGGTTGCTTTTACTTGACAAAGGATTCTGGTTTTTTTCACCAACCCATCTGCCTTCTTCAGAATTTACAGCACAATCTAGAGATTAAATCATCATCTATAAGCATGTAAATAAAATCACCATAACTTGGTGACATTTAATTGCAATGTGTTTGCTATATATAATAAGTAAACAGTCCTTCAGCAATTGCAGCGTCATTAAAGGAAAAGTATCTGTTCCAGAAAGTTTAAAAGATTGCTCTGAAATAATTGAAGACAATACTGTTTTTTTAAGATTTGTTTTTCTTTCTGTACTTACTACATGATATGTGATCTCTGAATGGTAATGCACTTTGGAATGGAAAAACCTCAACAGTTTAAGTTAGGCCTTTGGGAAGCATTAGCTAATTATAGTTTTTATAATCCACTTCATTTAGATCTAGTCTCCTGTTTGTAATAACTCAGATCATCCCCATCTTGCAACATCCCACACCATCACTTACTGGATACTCTTTTATTCTATAAATATACATGTCTGAACTCTCAATTTTATTAGTTTATCTTAACAAAGTGATAAGTTTTGGACTGTTGGCTGTTTCACTTTATTCACATGATGGTTTTCACCACAGATAAAAATTCAGAGAACAGCCATTATCTATGTATGTTCTAATCCAAATTAATGAACTATAAAAATCATTGCACTTCCATGTTCAAAATTCCTAAGGCAATGCTCACATCTCTGACTCATTCTTCTTGTCATTAATTCTGGACATATTCTCTATACAGCACAATCTAACATTCCTGAATCTGTTCATAGAAAATAAATAGAATAAACAGGAATTCAGTAGTCTTATCTAGTGTTCCAATATTTTTTATAGTGACAAATAAGTATTTTATAACATTCCAGTCACAGAACCATAAAAAGACTCAGATTAGAAGGGACCTGAGATAATTAGAAGGGACCTGAGTCCAACCTCCTGCAGAAATAACAACCTCAAAATATCTCACATGTATTTCAGAATTGCAATGTGTTTGTTATATATAAGTAGCTATATATAATATTATATATATACTGTTATATATAAGAAAATAGTTTCCATTATTTTTACTTTGCATAAGAGCTGCTTTCATAATTAATTCTTAAAATGCTTGCTAAAATTTAATTTCACTTACTGCTATAAAATTGGGAAAGAAGTAGAAGAACCAGTGTTTTCAGTAGTCTCTGGATGAAATACACTTTCAAACTGGTTGGCCATGTAAAAAGAAATGTGTAGGGATTAATGTATATGAACAATTAATGTATATTATATGCTGATGTTTAATAAGAATAAAACAGCGAGGGAAAATAACATACCTGAAGTCCAAAGTCTTGAATTAGACAAGATTAACCTTCCTGCAAGGACAGCAAGTTTTAGTGCAAAGACAACAATAACTTCATATGACCAACTAAAAAAACATTGCGAGCAGTACTTCTGTAAGAAAAACAGTGGACCCAAATTCAGTGGTTGCTGTATATGGCAGAGACCAATACAAAGATGAGAAAAAGAAGGGTCATCCTTCATATAAAATTAGTATCTCCATCAAAGTACAGAAGGATTAATGTAAAGGGCAGAAACAATTTGTTTCTGCCATAGATCAAAGCTACAATAACCTTGTTCTGTGTATACACATGAGAGGTACTCAAGGTGTACAAGTGAGGCAGCCACAAGCTAGAACTCTGATCTCACCAGGTTGTCCTAACATACATTTCATTTCTATCTTCCCACATCTTCCGATCCAGTCTGGTCCCATATTATTCTACACAGATACTTTCCTATAAATCCTCCATTTCTTGTTTGCATCTTACAGCCTCCTCTTCACTTTTTTTTTTTTTTTGCTTAAGTTTCTAAAACACAGAAGCCAAAATATCTTTATTTAGATCTGTTTTCTTGTCACTTCAAAAAGCTGTCAAAGATTGATGTTATTGAGATCATCTGAGTGGTTTTAATCTTCCACTAAAGAAACACAAGGGTATAGTCCTTTCAAATAAGAGTGGGCATTTTTCAAGACACTGTTACTGGGAAGCATGAAATTGGGGTAAACTGCAAAGAAACAGACAGAATATTAATTCTTCACAAAGGCAAATCTTTTTTTTTTTTTTTTAAAGATTTTTTAACCATTTGTCCTGTCAGGTAAAGATGTTCTTCAGAGCAGAAGTGAAATGGTGGGGCGAGTCCTTCATGGTTTCCCACATTCCTGCTCTGTCAGCTTGCAATGGGATGGACAATGGCCAGGGAGATGGTAAGGGAGATGGTAAGGGAGAGAGAGATTTTTTCAAGATTTCTTCTTTTCTGAATAGTTAGGAGCATGAATGTGCAGGAGTGTCATTATGCACCTGTCTCCATTCAGCAACACTTTTGCTTTCTGTCTCTTGTCAAACTGAGATCAACTCCTTGGCTGCTTGCCCCCATCTTAAGTCTGTTCACGTTGTTTCAGGTTTTCAAGGCCATCTCTGAGAAGAAAACAGATGAAAAAACTTACTTTAAACTGAAAGGAGACCTGCAGCCTGCTCTGTTGACCTGGGACTCACACAATACACTCTGATGCTTTGGCAGTATACCAGAGTTTATTTTTTTGTACTTCTGTGAGAGGAGTAGGATAACTAGGTAGTACAAAGTGTGTTTTCATGGTAGCAGGGAACATGGAATATGCTAAACTGCAGCAGAAACTCAGGGAAACTGGGCAAGCATGCCATATTTTTTGACATTTTGAGACACATCACAGTTTTATCAGAAATTTGCAAAAGCAGATGTTCATTTAAGAATAGAAAAAGATATCATGATTAATAGATTAAAAACAATTAATTCTGCCTCCTGTTTAGGAAGGGAAATCACAAAGATAGGGAGTAGGCATCACAAAGCTCACTCACATCCCAGTGGGATGCCAGCACTGTTGAAGATGGTTATGGAATATGTATGATTTCTTGCAAAAACCTTGTTCAATTTCTCCACAATTTTTATTAAATCTTGATCATTTCTTACATTCTCATACTTCAGTTTACACACTAGAATTTCCCAATTGGGATTCTTGTTAGTTGCACATCTATAAGAACTCTACACAGGGCTAAGGTGGAGGGGGTTTTAGTGCAGATACAGAAATGGAGTGTCTGTAGGTGACAGAGCTGTTCTAATGTCTCTTGCTGTGACATTCCCAAAGCTATTTCTGGTTCTTAACAAATATGATTATTGGGTTTCATATGCAGTAGATTTCAAACATGCCCTAGTGAAAAAGGAAAGGTACCCACAAGTCACATTGTGCCAGACTGTCCATGCACCATCAAATAAGTGGATGCACTTATCATAGAAACATCAAATCACAGTGTTGGAAGGGAACCTTAAAGATCATCTACTTCCAATCCCTGTGCAATGAGCAGGGATATTTTCATCTAGATCATGTTTCTCAGAGCTCTGTCCAACCTTAAGTTGAATGTTTCCAGGGATGGGGCATCCACCACCTCTCTGGGCATTCTGTGACAGTTTTTCAGCACTCTCTTTGTAAAGAACTTCTTCCTTTTGTCTAATCTGAATCCACCATCTTTTACCTATAACATTACCCATTGTCTAACTCCTACATGCCCTACAAAAGAGTTTATCCCCATCTTTCTTATAGGCCTCCTTAAAGTACTGAATAGCTGTAGTGAGGTCTCCCTGGAGCCATCTCTTCTCCAGGCTGAAAAAGCACAACTCTTTCAGCCTTTCTTCATAGGAGAGGTGTTCCAGCTCTCTACTCATTTTTGTGACTCCCCTGTGTTAGACTTGCTCCCACAGATCCATGTCCTCCATGTGCTGGGGTTCCTAGGGCTGTACTCCAGACTCCAGGTGGGATCTCACAAGGGCAGAGGGGTAAAATCACCTCCCTGCTGGCCAATCTGATGCAGCACAGGATATGGTTGGTTTTCCGGGCTGTAAGCGCACATTGCTGAGACATTTCCAGCTTCTCATCCACCAGCAGCCCTAAGCCTTTCTTGGCAAGGCTGCTCTCAGTCCTTCATACCCCAGTTTATATAATCCTAGGGTTTGGCCTGACTCAGGCACAGGACATTGCAGTTTGCCTTGTTGAACCTCTTGAGGTTTTTGTGGGCTGGCTTCTCAAGCTTATCCAGGTCCCTTTGGGTGGCATTCCATCCTTCAGATGTGTTAACCCTACCAATCAGCTTGGTGCTGTTTGCAAACTTGTTGAGGGTGCACTTGATCCCTTAACCTATGTCACTGTTAAAAACCATGAAACTGTACTTGTCCCCATTTGGACCACCTGTTTTTTACTGACATCAGGATGTTGAATCCTTGACCATTGCCCTCTGGATGGTACCATAGTTCCACCAATTCCTCACTCAGCAAATAGCACACCCACCAAATCCATCTCTCTCCAATTGAGAGTCGGATGCTGTGGGACACTGTCCCCAAGGCCTTACAGAAGTCCAGACAGGCGACATCCATGGCTCCCCCCTTGTCCACTGGTGTAGCCAAGTCCATCACAGAAGGCCACTATGTTTGTCAGGTGAGACTTGCCCTTGGTGCAGCCATGCTGGAGGTTGTGATTCGCCTCTCTGTCCTCCATGCAGCAAAGCTGCCATGAAGGTCTGTTCCATTATACTCCCAGGTGGTGGGGCTGAAAAGACAGTTCCCAGGATCCTCCTTTATGCCCTTTAGGAAAATGGGTGTGATGTTTCCATTTTCCAGTCACTTAGGACTTCACTTGACTGCCATGATTTTTCATATGTCATGGAGAGTGGCTTGGCAGCTACATCAGCCAATTCCCTCAGGACTCTGAGATTTATTTCAATATCCCATAGACTACTATATGTTCAGGTTCCTCAAGTGGTCACAACCCTGATCTCTAACCATGAGAAGGATTTTACTCCTCTAGTTCCTGTCTTGCAGTTTGTATACTTCTACAACTTGCACTATGCTTGCAGAGTTTAATGTGGAACAAAACAAGAGAGAAAACTGCCTGTGTAATAAAATCTTAGAATAGAAATCAGCTAAACTACCACTGTGATGCATAAATA
This sequence comes from Zonotrichia albicollis, assembly GCF_047830755.1. NCBI lineage: Eukaryota > Metazoa > Chordata > Aves > Passeriformes > Passerellidae > Zonotrichia > Zonotrichia albicollis. The sequence continues at coordinate 137,095,686 of NC_133819.1, forward strand.
TGTTTATTTTCATAGGTACAAATCTGCATTTTACATTTGCAACAAAACTTTAATGCGTTGCTTGTGAAGGTGTGTTTCCAGCAGCTCAGTAGCTCAAAGAGAAAAATAGTTTAGAATAGTAGCAAACAGTTGAAACTGAAATTATGATTTTTCCCCCTTGTTCCTTTGTTATTAAGAATTCTATTTGAGAAATTGTGAAAGAAGCACTGTATCCCTCACTGGCTCATAGATTTTATTCTTTATGACTATCACCAATGTGGACAGTAAAATTAAAAGGTATGGCAAATTACAGGCAGAATAATCAGCCAGTAATATAAACAAATAAGCTTTGAGTGAGGTTTTAAGCAGTATTGGATAAAAAAAAAAGTTCGACAATAATAAAAAGAACAATAACCTTTCCAGTAACCACATATTTTTGGTTTTGTACTTTTGTTTTGATAGAACAGTTAGTACTTTTTCTACCCATTGTTTCAGAAGAAATCATGAATTTTAATGGTTTATCACTGAGAAAAGAAAAAAAAATCCATCTCAAAATTTCTGTTGCTCCTGTTTTTCACTGATGAATCTCTCAGGTGACGAGAAACAAAAAATATTCTTATCCACCAGATGCAATTTGCAATGAAAACTGAGTTAAATATTCTGTGGCATTTTCACAAAAATTTTCATATCACAAAAATGTTTTGGACAACAAATTTACCCTATAAAAATAGTTATGTTAGAAGATGTTTTAGAACTGTTCCATTTTATCCATGTTTTAGGTCAAAAGTATTCAGACTGCAGCATATTGCTATTCCTTCACTGTGCTCAAGCCAACAGCAGAGGGCACAGCTCCCCACTGAAATTCTCCAAGCTGGAAATAGCGTGACTCTGCCTTACTCTGATTAAAATATATTCTCTCAGGAACAACGTTTTGATTAAAACAATGCAATTTCAACAGTCAGTGACAACTCTGAAAGAAGACATTTCTCTTGCTATTTATTCAACAGTCAGTTCTGTACAAAATAATGAGATTTAGTTAATGCCTAATGCAACTTCCAGAATAAATGCTGTCACAAATCACTGAAGTGTCATAGAATTATGGATTGGTTTGGAAAGAACTTTAAAGATCATCCAGTTCCAGCCCTTGGAACTGGTGGTCTTTAAAACATGAGCATGGGCAGGGAACCTTCCACTAGACCAGGTTGCTCAGGGCCACATCCAACACTTGGTCTTGAACACTTCCAGACATTCAAAACCTTTTTGGACAACCTGTTCCAGTGCCTCACCACCCTCAAAGTACTTCCTAATACCTAATACAAACCTACCCTCTCTTAGTTAACAGCCATTCCCTTTGTCCTGTCACCACACACCCTTGTAAAAAAGAACTAAAATTTTTGGAACTACAAAAATTGAATACATTTGGTTACCTTAGACAAATATCTGCTCCATGCATACAGTACCACAGATACAGCTCAAATAGATTCTCAAGCAATAGCAGTGACATATATATATATATATATATATATATATATATATATATGTGTGTGTGTGTGTGTGTGTGTGTGTAGTTATGTATGTATGTACATACATACCTGGCAAAACTATGTTCAAACTCATCCTCAGTTCCAGCTGAAGTGTGCAAATCATGAGCATGTGTCATTCAAGCAACAATTTTCAGCAAACTTCTGACACACAAATATGATTTTCAACTTCAGGTCCAAAATGGATTCTTTTAAATATGACAAAAAACCAAGAAGGACAAGCCTGCTTGGTGAAAACCCCTAATGTAGGGAAGGTAAAATATACCAACATAACAGTCTATCTTTCTCTTTTGTAGGTTATATCTATAAATCTGTGAGTCTATTGCCACTTTATATGATGTTTTCATGTTAAGATACAAAGTTAAAAGGAAAAGACAAAAACATAAAACTACCCTGTCATTTCTAATATTGTTTAATGCTTTGTCAGTATAATATACTGCAAAATATTTTTTGTTATAATTTCCTGTCCACCTACAAATCTCTTCTGTTATCTAAACATACACATTAGTTGCAATTTAATATATTCCCTGAATTTGAGGTGCATGATGACAGCAATGAAGTTTTATTGTTATTTGCTTGAAAATATGGACTAATATTCCTAGTACCCAGTTACAAGAAAAGATTATGAATACTTCAGTATTTGGGCACAAGTTTATTCCTTGCTTCAGACTTTGGCTGTTTTTTTAATTGGGACAGGGAGTTACAGGCTGCAGTTCTATTGTTTTTATATATATTGATGTACTATATTTCACAACTTGAAATATATGCTCAGTTAGCATTAAAAGCCTAAAACTATAGGCCATAGCAGATGAAATTCCCCAGTTAAGAAGACACTTTCCCTGACAGAGGCACCAGGTCTGATCCTACCCACAATAGCCAGCTGTGCGCACACAAACTGAGCTGTATTCTGACATTAGCAAAGCCCAGTGCATGCAGCAGGTGTGGGGTAATATGAGACAACAGCTCTTCCATAACCATCAGGGCCCTATCTCACACCTTTATGCTGTAGACCAATGTTTACTATTACTTATTTTATGTTTAAGGCGATCCTTATCTCCTGCACCAGGATGGCCAGAGCTTCCTCAGATCAAGCAGTGACTGGTTGCTTGGAAGCACCCTCCTGTTTCACCCCAGAACTTTCATGACTTTGCAACTTTTCCGCACTGGTTACAATAGCTGTATGGGAAGATTGTCTAATACAATATTTAATTGTGACCAGACCATTGCAAATAACAGTATCTCAATTCTCTGTAAATGTTAAATAAAAAAGGTCACTACAAGAGCTAATGAAATATTTAGCAAGAATGTTTGCAGAGTTTTTTTTCACAAATCAATACACTATTGAGATATGTAGTATCTGAAAATCAAAAAATGAAAAAAGAATTTCGATGTAAATATGATAATAGAATTAATATAATATTTTTCAGAAGAGCTTTCTGGGTTTTTTCCTGACTAGCATCCTTAAAATAAGACTATTTTTCATTCATTTCTATACTGTGTTCATTTTAAACTTCATACTCTCAAATAGCATCAGTAGGTGTCCTGCTGTGCATAAAATAAAACACATCTATAATGTTTTGCAGGTTCAGAGTTTTAGACATTAAAATTTTGCACACATTCACTCAGAAAGCCAGGGATCCACTTCTATTTATACTGTGAAGGCTTTGCCAAGGCTATCACATTTCATTAATCCCAGTTTCCTGGAAGGGTGCTAACAATTTCCCTGCAGAGGGGGGTAGCCTAAAATGTGTAGACAATAATCAGTGGTTGATGGAATACAGGGTTGTGATTTAAGAAGTGTATTAACATTCATTATCCTCAGCCTTTCTATGCCCTGTTCTGCTGGAACATTATTTGTGGTTTCTGTCTCAGCAATTTAGTCCCATAAGTTCTAATGTATTGGAAAAACATGACAACATCTGGACTACAAGAGCAGTGGAAGAATGCATAAGAGCCACAAAAATAAACTGCTTTAAAGCATACTATTTTAACTTAAATTTTTTTACAAATTGCTTCCATCCTTACGGCAATTTACAAAAACCTCTTCTTTTGGAAAAAAGATTTCAGTGCTCTTTGAGTTCAGGTATTTCCTCCTAGTGTGAAGTTGCTGTAGAAAAAGCCTTGAAATGAGTTTTGTCAGCTAGATAAGGGATCTGAAAGAGGTCGCCCAAATGGAAAGAGCTGTGCAACAAGCAGTAAGCTTTCAGCCATCCTTTCTAAGCTGCATTTCTTAGGACTTTCTTTTAAGTCAAAGTTAATTTCTTTGCCATCTGGAGAAAGGCTTATTGCACAGCCACACTGTAACTTCAAGAATTAAAAAAATTGAGAAGTCTATTCAAAAAAACACAGGGCTCTTTTTCTTTGAATCCTGGATCTTGGACTTTGCATGAGGTCAAGAGATCCTTCATAACATTAAACTTACTCCCTGCATTCATACAGAAGAAAAATGAAAAGGAGTTGACAGACAGTTTTTTATTTAAAGTTCTAAAAATCAGAAAATCAGAATTAATTTTCTTTAATTAAGAAATACTTGTAATTAAATATTTTAACAACAGTGATAGGATCATGGCTAAAAGCTGAAGTGCACTTAAGGATGTAGAAAGAGAAAACAGTAATGGCAGGAATCATAAGCCAGTTGTGTTGGGTTTCAAGAAGCAAAGCAGTTGTTGTGTCAGTCACACACAAGCTGCTGCATTAAACCAGTCTAGAATTACTTTATAGCCAGGCTGATGTGACAGTGAAAAGGTCACAGTTCCGAAATCTTGGCTCCTCTTCCCAGAGATCATTTTACCAAATGTCTGCCATCCTCACCTCGTACAGAAAGAATATTTTTCATAGTCATAAAATTGACATTGATTATCTGATCAAGCAAAAGAAACTGTGATAATATTTCTAAATTAAATTCCCATTGCATCTGTATAACAAGATAATGTTTATATTTTCTTTGGTATTATTCCTAAAACTTCATTCCTTTCTCAGAAAAATCAAAATTACCTTGCCCCACTCTTCTGTATTCTTTGTCACTGAATTTCTTTATATTATATTGTCCATCTATCATGCTGTAATGCACCATCTGTTTCATACAAACCATAAATACATTTTCAAATCTCTCTGGGTTAGTCCCATCTAACTAGTCACTTTCTTTTCCAGTAGTTCAGCTGATAGTTCTTGACTGCAGGCAGAAGGTCTTTGATAACTACATATAACTCCATATATACAGTTATAGATAGATACATAACTATAGAACTTTGGTAAGTCTATATAACTAGCTCACAGTAACAAACATAGTCTACAGATAACTGATGGCAGACAAGAAACTGAGGGATCTCTCTCGCCCTGCCATGAGTGTGAACAATTGCAGATGATTTGGTGCTCTAGCTCTCTTAGAAGTGAAGGAAATTTTCTCCTCTATTATTATCAGGAGCAACGATAATTGAAATCAGATCTGGCCAAAAGTCAAAATTTCTGTTCTGCAAGATGCACATTCTGTTTCAAAATAGCTGATATCATTTTAGTAATCTGACTTGGATCAGAGACTAAGCAGTTGAAGCTGCCTTTCACCTGACATTTGTGGTGTTAATTTTTCTTTGAACATTTTCTATTGTGATGAAACATAATTTCTGAACAACCCCCCCAAAAAAGAACAGAAAAATGCAATCCACCTATGACTGAGAGGTACCTGAAATTTGTCATATCCCTAATCATCACTGCAACAAGTTTTACAGGTTAGAACACAACTTGCACAATGGGGCCTGAAATTCCTGACGTCAGCTGCGGACATCTGCAAAGCCAGATATCAGTTGTTTCCCATTACTGAGAACGGCCTGTAAGAAAAACAGGAAAATGTCAACAGGTTCCAGTTTTGCAACTCAGGATGACAAGGCAAGTTTACATAATCTATGATAAATTTTATTTTATATAGAAATAATTACTCCATACACTCTGTTCAAATGTTTACAAATATGGATAATGCCACAACCACTTAACTACACTGCAGCATTTATCAAGCATAAGGTCCCAAAAATGAAATCCTGCTTTGAAGTATGCATGAGACAGAGTTTAGCCAGGAAAAATACCATATGTGTTAGCAGAACCTACCTTTAAAACTAACAGGTATCAATCCCCAAAAGATTGCATTGAACATACCCAGCAGTATAAAAATGGCATGAGATCATTCCCAAAACATCTGAAGCTGGTAGGACTTGGTAGGTTTTGGACCTTCTTTCTAATTAAGAGCATTGCTGGTTGTATTACTATAGTATTTAATAATATATTGACCATTTTCTTTAACACAGATTGTTGTTTACCACCACTAAGAGCTACGGAGATTGACTATTTTTTAGTGATTTTTCAAAATCAGTATTCTAAAATCTTCAAATAAATTTCTTAAATCACTGGCATGGATTTTAAAAAAGGCTGAGCATCCACTGCTTTCTTTGTAGTCTTCATTTTTATATCATAATTATCCTTTGGGTTATTTAGTGTAAAGGTCTTTCGACAGTATATGAACAGTTAGAATGATTTGTATTTTAATTTGGCATCTAACTCACGTCTATTTTAATATTTGTACTGAATCAAAAAGTAAAGATTTGCTGTAAATAAAGATAAGGAAACCACACTGTTTCCTTATTACAACTCTATTACAACCTCTTATCATAGTTTCTCATGCCGTTCTGGAGTCATGTGAAATCAATAAAGGCTGGTTAGAAAATGCTAATATCTTTACTGTTTGAGCAGACATATAAAAACCATTACTTAAGCTAGAAATTCAGAACAAATTCAAATCAGAAATCTTTTCTTAACAATTTTCATTGGCACCAGTAGCATTTTTTAAAAGAGAACAGCACCTTGCAAGGAGAAAAAAAGGCAAGTTTGAGCTGCAGTTATCAAGGCAACAATGGTAAAAGTAATCTTTAAAAGAAAACCAAATTTTTAATGATATATTTATTTATTTTAATTGTAACAATAATAAGTTACATGGATTATATATCAAGTATCTTTATTATGTATACAACTCCATGGGAAAGTGACATCGATTTAGTACTGGTACAGAATTAGAAGCAGAAAACTTCAATTACTTATTTTTCCTGGGACCTGAGCACTCAGACATGTTATACTCTATTGTCAGTGGAGACCTTCAGTCTCCTACAGATACTAAAACTAAATGTGTTAAAGAAAAGATCTTCTGTGCATCACTTGGAAACCTTCCAGATGCAAAGAGATCATCAGTGTTGGAATTTCATTCCACATGAAATTTAAGGATAAAGACAACCCCTCCAGTTAGTAAAAAGGGGACCTGAAAAGGGGGATACAAGATTTCTTTTTTCATTCTCTTTTTAAAAAAATTATATAGAAAGACTATTTACTTTTCAGGAGTACTTCTATAGATTAGGAAATGCTTTCTAATTCTGTTATACTAGTTGGCAACACCTTTTAAATGTCAGAGAAGATCCAAACTATGTTCTTTAGGACTAGGACATGTTGGCAAGTGTTCTTGTGTCAATGGTAAAAGGTAATTTCCCAGTAGGAAACCTCCAGGATATTCACTGGTTTGGGGAGGTGAACATAGGAGGAGACTTTTTAAACATAGTTACTCAATAGTGCCTTTTTTTTTTTAATCTACAGCTGGAGGTTTATACATATGCAAAATTACACTATTAACCCCTAAGAAAACACTCTGGACCAAGGGGTTTTTTTCCCTTTGGAGAGTCTTATTACCTTGATAGCAAAGGAGATTTCTTTCTGCAGATGTGTGATGTTGCAAATGCAACTCCAGCTACATATTTCTAAGCATCATGCACAATTACAGGTGCCCATCACTACAGTGGAGATCAATACACTTTTATGTGCTTGTAGGGAAGGAATTAATGGTAATAACCAATAAGCAATGTCAGTAACATCTGAGTACACCTGGGGCAGCTCGTATTCTAAATTCAGAAAACATCAAATACCTATAAATGTTACCTCTGTGAAGAAATAGACCTCTAAACCACTGTCATACTCTCTGGAGTAGAAGACGTATTCACATATATTTCACCTGAATTTGGAAACTGTGTCAAAGAGACTTTCAGATTTACTCTGACTGATGCACTCATATAAATACCCAGAATTAAAACCTTCAATGACTTTGTCTTAACTGCATAAACTGTCAGGGTTTTTTTCTCTGGATACTTAAAAATAATCTCATGTAAAAAATGTGAATAGAGAGAAAACTGCTTGCACAGTATAAAAATCTTTGAAATCTATAACTTGGCTGTCAGAAAGACTTTATTGATTGATAAAGTTTTTACCATACTTCATGCAAGGCTGACTGGAGGACCCCTTTCTGGATCATAAATGTTGCAGCAGTTTCATTTCCATTCCAAACTAATGAGCAAGGCTCAGAGCACACAGTGGATGGAAGGAAATATGCCTCAGAGGCAATGAAAGAAAAGACAAAGTCAAGTTTTTAAGGTCTGTTCACATATATCATCCATAGGGGGGAAAAAAAAGCATTTTCAGATAGCTTTGGTAGTTATTTTATTTTCCAAAAGCAATACCATCCCTGCATGTGCAATGATGACCTTGCAAAAACAAATTGGGCTATGTTGACTGTGCTTATTAAGCTAAATTTAAATAATCTAATCCATATTTAAATAGTGAAATAGGGCTGTAAGGTACAGGTATAAAAGTAAATAACCTCTGGTAAATGTTTTAAAGGTCACTGTACAAGTACATTGAGCTTGATACTACATCATCTGCTTTTCAGAGAGCCTGACCACCCAATGCCCCACTATAACTGGAGCTGGAGCTCCTCAAAGCTACAAGCATGCTGATCACTGCAAGGTGGTTGGGTTTGTTGGTTTGGTCCTCCTGGCTTTTCAAGGAGAGCAAAAAAGAAGGCAACACAGAAGAAATGATTGAAGCAAAGAGGGGGGAAAAGTTATCTAGAAAGGGCTCCAGCAGCTGTTCCAGTACATTAAATGTATCTTCAGATAATGAAGGTCTGTTTTACAAAAATTTAAAACCATCTCTAAAATAACAGGTTTTGTTTTCCAGTGCTTTAAAGTCCTGCTAATAGTCATCAGCATACAGAAATTATTAATGTTCTTTCTATGTAATATTATCTTTGGCAGCTTTTTAGATTTTATGAACATTCCAACATGAGAAACTAAAGACATGGATTATACATTTTTTATCCAGGATAAGGAACACACAGCCAGGACCATCTCCCTTTTCTCTTGCCAGAGTGATCAAGTTATCTCACTTGATACAGCCAAGATAAGAAAGAGGTGTCCCCTTAGAATTGCTTTCAGTTGTAAAGAGATAGTGCACTTCAGCTGTGTATAAGCAGTGCATGATTAAGCGTTTAATAATTTGTTTTGAATCAATAGTTTAAAGTATGTTAAAACAATCAAGATATTAAGTTGAAAATATAGCAATTCTGATTTAAAATTAAATGGAATTAGAAACAAAAAGGGATTGAAATCAGAATGTTAAGATTATGTCTATTACATGATAATTCCCATGTTCTGTTTCTATATTTTAGAATCTCCTTGTATTTTAAGAAGATTTTATATTTTCTCTTGTGATGTTGCTGAAACATTATACAAGTAATCCAGCACTAGTCTATTGCCATTACTAAGAATTGCTAAGCATATTCATAGGTGAGATGGCATTTAAAGAAATTCTTATGCTTTCCAAACTGAAAGTTCATATTCCACAGGAAAAAAAGGGGGGGAAAAAAGCTCAAGATACAATAATACAATATACAACACTAGACTAAACATAATTCCTTTAAACTCTATGACATTCATGGCCATACCATCAATATTTTGCAGTAAATGGGACTATTGTGGGCAAATATGACACCATGTGTAGCAAAGTGGTTACACTCCTCAAAATGCTATTTATGTGCTACATTTTTAAAAGCATGCCCTGCAAACTGTTAGCAGCAGAGTTAGAAAAATGTCTGTCTTTTGTAAGCTGTGCTTGTCCACATCTCTGTGTACTTACCCCTAAATCGTCTTCAGGAATCCCTGCAGTTCTGCCCACCCAAGGCAAAGCCTGAGTGAGTCCTGACAATGCCAGGGCAATTCAGCTGACCACCATAAATCTGCAAGCATTCACAAGCACATTCTCAGTTTCCTCAGACCCTAAGAGTGCAGAGTGGCTTTTCTATTTCTCACTGATTGTGGCATTCCTTTGTAATAGAACCAGCAAAATTGATCCTGTTAATTGGTTTTTAGCTTTATCTCATTCACTGGAAGGCAGACAAGAATTTGAATGCAGCTGAGGCTTTCAACAAGCTGGATAGCTTGGCAATTGTCACTGTTTTCCTGGAGGCTGGTTACTGACATAATGAAAAAAAAAAATCTTTCTCTTCCATTTCCTTAACAAAGCTGCAATGATGAGGACTAGAAAAAATACACCTTCGTGTTAAGCAGGTGGAGGTGATTGACTCTCAGGCTGATACAGCAAATATTTCCACCTTTGCCCATGCTTCCAGATGGATGTTTTACCCAAATGCACATCTGAACCACATACTCCTCAAGAAGAGCTGTATTTTAAAACATGGATGCTAGTGAACTTGTGTTGTTTAATTTACTTTTGTAACAAGAAATATTTACACCTTTCATGTTTGTTTTCCACCTTATTTACAACAATATGGACTTTCTCAGACAGACTCCACAAGAACAACATAAAGCATTAGGAAAGAAATTAGATTTCTAGTCAACACTGCTATGTAATTGATGTGTTTTTTGTTTGAAATTAAGTACCTGCCTTAAATTATGGCAGCAAACATCATGTGTTAGGGTTTTGCAGCATGTGTTGCTACAGACAGAACTGCTTCTTTTACATTTGCATGCCTCTGACTATATGGCCATGGTGTAAACATTTACAGGGCTTCACACTTCCCCTATAAACTACAGAGAAATTTCAAATTCCTGTTCCAAACATATTCAAAAGCTGAATTGTTTTAAATAGAAAATAGCACCTCTGCTGCAATAAGCTTCATGCAGTGAGCCATACTCACAGGACCACCTTTTCAGCTAACCAGTGTATGTAGCCAGCAACTGGATCACCAATGCCTTGGTCAGAGACTTGCTACCACAATGTAGTAGCACAGGTATATCAGAACCTGTGAAATTAATGAAATTATGTTATATCTTGTTGGCTTGTGTAGCATTGCTGCCCTGTGCCATTAGCTTGTTAAGCATGATGACAGAAGTCAATAATAACTTAATTCAATGTTATGCATTTGTAAAAAACACAATGGAATCATACTGTGCCCTGTCTTTATTCCATTCCAAAACAGGTACTATTTTATGAATGATTTTTCATATGAAACAGATTTTGAGATATCACAAGTAATTTACACCTGGAAAAAAAAGAAAAGGAGAGATCATTTAGTCTTATTCTCCAGGCTTGGAATTAAAGAAAAAAATTGTTAATTGAAAATGAGGAAGAGAGAGCAAAAACTGCAGATAAGCACATAGCAGCTGAAATGCAATAATTCAGCTTAGCCTTAGACCTCCACCTTGATGAAGGAATATTTCCCTTTTGTCAAAAAAAGTGTATTTTCCTAATAATATCAATCTCTGATGCAGAATCATGAACAAAATGGGAGCTCATCCATGAACGTGGGAATTAGGAACTCAGTATTCATAAATATTCTCCACTTCTGTACTAATTAAGAGGCAGACAAGTAACACTCAGTCAGCTATTCCTGCAATCCTCATCCTATTACCTTATTAAGCAAAACCTCTTTCTGTTTGTGAGAAAACATAATAAAAACAGTTATGAAGAGATCCATAATTCTTTGATATTCTCTGATATAATAACTGATATCTTCTTTATGAGCAATCCTGAAACCACAGTGCTTTACTCTGCCTTGCAGCAGCATCATCCCTTTAACTGCCATGAACCAAAGAATGATCATTTTCACTCCTCTCAGTTCTTCAGAAAAAAAGTTGATGGTGCTTGTGGGAAAAATGAGAACAGGACACAGGTATATAATTTTGCCTGGTTTCAAAGCAATTACCTTCCTAATGATGGCAAAAAAATTAAACTTCACAAAGAGATCACAAGTGGAACGCCATTGACAAATGGGAACAAATTTGTTAGGCAGAACAGTAGCCTTCTATACAGAACCGTTTAATTTATAACCCCTTTAAAAATGTCTCTAACTGGCTATGTCCTGTAATTTCTCAGATTTAGAGTGGACCTGAGCTGCAGAGCTGTGGGTTCAATCATTTGAAAACCTTTGCATGTGTGCACAAGGGTGACAGGAAGTAGGTAGCTGCACCTACTGGTTTGTCTCAGGTTAATTTCCAACATAAAGACTTCACCTTTCATCCTTAAGTGTAACTCCTTCAGAAATGACCTTTAATAAAATACAAGTGCAAACATTAGGTAGAAACAATTTTGAAAATCAAATAGACCTGATTATTACAAAGAAAATGAATAAGTGATTGACAGCCTAGGAAATAGTAAGGAAAAGGAAATGTCCTTAATTTGATCAAGAAAAGGCAAGCTAATTTCACAAAATGTCCAGACTTTGACTCACAGAGTAGAATATTTATGAGAATAAATCTCTTATTTATAAGAGATAAAGTCTCTTATCTTTATAGCAAAGAAGGATGATAAAATACAAACAGGATTGCAGTTTAGCTATCACTATATTGACATCTAATGGGACTTACTGGCAATATAAAAGAGTAAAAGAGATGGAAAGGAAGATTACCCAGTGTAGTAATTTGAAGGGGAGGGGAGGGAAGGGGAGGGGAGGGGAGGAGAGGAGAGGAGAGGAGAGGAGAGGAGAGGAGAGGAGAGGAGAGGAGAGGAGAGGAGAGGAGAGGAGGGGAGGGGAGGGGAGGGGAGGGGAGGGGAGAGGAGGGGAGGGGAGCTGGAAAAATACCACCAGGATTCCCAGTATATGACTCCCTGTGTTATAGTAATGCATTTTAGCTTCCTTGCAGGCCTTATTGAAGTTTTTCTGCATTAGCAGAAAGCTCAGAAAAAAACGTTGGGTTGTTTTTTTTTTTTTGACTGTTTAAGTCATTAAGTCTTTTGTAATGCTCTGAGGTAACCAAGTAAAAACTGCGGCCTGAAATGAGCACTCCCCTTACCACCAATGTATTGCCACCTGATAATCCCCTTTCAGATATCCATTATCTTCACCTCCCATTTTTTCTTTGGAGAGTTACTGTTCAAATTTGACAAATCTGTAAAATCTAGAAGCTGGAATATCTTAGAATCATAGAATGGCCTGGGTTGGAAGGGATCTTAAAGATCATCTATTTCCAAACCCCCTGCCATGGCCAGGGACACTTTCCACTAGACCAGGTTGCTCAGAGCCCCATGCAACATGGCCTTGAACACTTCCCAGGATATCCATTATGTCTCTGATACCCATTGAGTTGGGTGATGTGTAACTTCTGCCTAATTTTCTCATACACATACACACACCAGGGTGGAAATCTAAGACTGAGCTGGGAAAAGTCCTAGACCAGACATAGCAGGGCAGGGGAGTAGCATATATCTGCCAAAACTCTGCCACACAGCCATGGTGACCCAGGCCAGGCCCACAACACTGAATTCAGCCACAGCTGAGCCTGCAGGGCCCACCCTGTGGAGACCAGTGCTGACTTTGTCAGCACCAGGTGAGACAGTTTCCTAAGCACCATTTTTGACCCTTTGATCACAAAAGCATCAGCTACTCACAGAAAACCCGGCGGCACAAGGATGTGCCTTTCTGAGGCCATAGATGTGATGTGTGGTGGTGATTTGGCCTTATTGCCATGAAGGAATCTTATTGCCACTGGAGTCTTTGGCAAACTGCTCATTAGCCTCAGCTGAACAGGATAAAGAAGTGAATGGGGCCAAAAGATTGCAAAAGTCTGGCATGACTAATGCAATTAAATATTAAGTGAATTTGGGACATTCAGCATCCAGAGCAATGCTATAATATGAATCGCTAATGGTTGGAACTGCTGGTATTAGAGGACTTTTCTGATGTAAATGATTCTGTGATTATAATATGAAAGATCAAGACATGCACTGCCAATACTTTTAGAAGTGGCACCTCAGAGGATATCTTCTCCTGCCCTGCTGTAAGCTCGATCCTTCAGCTGGAGGGTGTTAACCAGGAGACAGCTGAGGCCTGGGGCAATCTGGTCATCTGGGCTGTCCCTTGAAACCAAACTGCTTCCTCACGATAAGAAGATACTAACCCTTGGCACCCCTGCAACGTGACACCAGGAAATGTTTAGATTTACCCTTTAAAAATGTGTTAGGACAGATTTGGTAGTAGTGGCGCAAAAAGCTGTCAGCAACTGATGTGATAGAACCACCCCTGTCTTATCAGGAGGTTCCCCATGAGGAAGAGCAAGGAGGGGACATCCACAGCCCTTTCTGTGCATGTGATCAGGCTTCCCTGCACTCCTCAGGGGAGGCCAGATCTGCACATCCCCTCTGAACCTCACCAAACTGTGTGCTCTTGCATTGATCTGCGCCATTGTGAAGTGTGGTCTAACAGCCTCTCAAGATCCTTTATTCTTAATTATCTTCATGGAATTATCCAGATTGTTTCTGCTACATATTTTGGAGTTATGGTCCCATGGATCCATTGTGTCTTCTGTCTGTAAAAATGCACGTATTAAGAGAAATGCCTGAAAACAGCCACCATCAGCTATTCTGAGTGCTTTTAGCCCTTGAACAAGTCCTGCAGGGTTAACGTTAAGGCAGGATTTCCCAAGGCTGTCAGCCAACAATCTGGTGCTTTGCATTTCTTTTACATATCTTGCAACAAACTTTGTAGCATGAATTCTTTTATTATTGGGTCAAGAGAGAGAAAGGTTCCAGGGATAGCCTCCAGACAGCTTTAGATAACTATTGCAAAGGAAAACTCCACCAAGACCTACAGAATTGTTTCCTATTTCACTCACTGTGCCCTGTTTCACCTCCTAGGTTCCCCTGGCATGAACGTTGCTGTCCTATCCTGTGATCTTTTAGTTCTACTTCCAAGCATTTGCTGTAGACATATTTCTTTCCTCAACTGACATTTTAACTCATTTGAGAATATCTGATTGATGAGAGAGAGGTGGAGAACAGATACTTGGCTCAAGCAGTTGCATGACCAGACCTTTATGTACAGGAGATCAAGCTCTAGATATACTTCTGAAATCTCATTTCTGTGATACTACAGCAAGTTGTGTCAGTTGTGAAAGGAACATAGCTGGAATTCAAATAAATTATTCAACAGTATTATAATTATAAAGGACTATATAATAAGACTTAATTGTATTAAAGGCTGTGACATATATTGTGCTCTTACTCATGTTCTTCTATGTATCTGCAAACATACAGGGATATAGTTATTCCAGCGAGAGGGTTAGACTAATAATAAGACTCAGCAGCTACTCCTGAGCTCTTGTTCTTAAAGGTTATGCCTTAAAAATCTCTAAACACCATAACAGAATTGATCCATAGGGCTGGAGCATCTGTTAATTCAGAGATCTTCTAGGTAGCCAGTACTTCAAGGAAATTAAAAGCTTCTTTTTAAATGGCTAAACAAGGAGTTAAGTATCCAGTTGAAAGTACTAACATAATGTGAATCCTGCAAAACTACAAAGAAAAGTGGTGAAAAGTTAGAAACAGAAAGGGATTTCTGCACAAGACTCCCATCCTAGACATGGCTCAGTCCCCTGGAGCAGACCTACCATTAAAATACAGCTTTCTAAAAGCACCTTTCAGTGCTCTCTCTAAAATCGGTATGTGACTTGTCCTGGCATATAGTCAACTCCCTCTAAATATCCAGTTTTCCATGCTGCAAACCTTTGCCCAAAGAGAAAGAAGAGGGGACTCAATTTCTAATCCTTGGTCTCACCCTCATGCTCCTGGCTCAGAGCACAGGAACAGCTGGTTCTAGTTTGACTGCATACCTCACAAAGACAGTGGGTAAACAGCATTCACATAAGTGCTGGCTTCTGTGACACAAAAGTCACAAAAATCTGAAATTTCTGATGAAAGACAGTATGGATGACCACATGCAAGACAACAGTGAATGGGACAAGCATTAACACACCATTTTGCAAACAAGGAAAGGCACAAGAAAACGTACAACAGGTTCCAGAAGATGCATTTTGGCACCTGTAATGAAAGTTGGGATGAATGCCAGTGGCTAAATTCAGTAGAGAACTCCAGAAAGGAGACACCAGGCTGTCTCTCTCATTTATGAGACATCTAAATACTGCTGTTGTGCAGGAATGCCATGCACTGCTCACACAGCAGCCAGCTTGTGGAGACCCAAGTGCCCAGACAGACTGGGGACAAGGTGTCACACAGCCACTCCAGGGGGATTTAGAAAGAGGAGAGGTGGTGGTGAAGTCCTGGGTCACACTGCTGTACATGGCACCCTAAGCACATGTCAGAAATGTTAGTTCCCAGAAATTTTAGTTAGTTAGTGCCCATACTAACAGCTGGAAAATGAAGGTTTTGGCCATGGTCATGTGGAAGCTCCCCAGTGTGGTTTTGGCAAATGTCAGCAAGAGCACTCTGCAAGAGAGCCTAAATTCACTAAACCAAGTGAGATGATGGTTTCTAATAGATTGTATGGAATAAAATATGCAGAAAATTCAGCTGCACAAACTCAGGACATGTTATGGCCCTTATTTCCAGGACCAGAAAGTGAGTCCTGACTTTTTTTTTACAGGGTTTTATTTACCCTGAGAGGCACAGATAATAAGTTCCCTGCAAGGCACAGCAGACATGCTTGATTCCGCTCTGAAAAAGCCGAGAGTGTTGGTAGCTAGCACATTAATTCAAGAAGTAGGTGGCTCTTCCCTGCTGAGCCTGAGGCATCCCTGTTGCCCCTGCAAGAGCCTTGATGGGCAGACTTTGAAACAGCTACACTGTTTATTAACAGGAACTGTTAAAACCCTGTCTTTTTGTCAGTCAAGACACTGATGTAACTTGGTAGTACTTACATGGTGAGTGTGATTTCATGCCTTGCTGTAAACTCAAAAAAAGTGTCAGCAAACAAGAATATGCAACTAATTATAGTTATTTTTAGCCATCTAGCATCTCTTTTGGTTAGTGCTTTTATTTTTGGCTTAAATAGCTTTTCCACAGCCAAATGAGTAACACTTAGTGCCAGTGAGAAGCATTAGCTCATGTGTGTTCCATGCCTACCACAGTGCTAGGGAAAAGTGCCAGGTACTGGAAGTGAAGCACGTCTTAGTACTAAAAGATGTGCAGGCTGAAGTTGTCCCAGGCTGGGATGGCTACTGATTCTAAAGGGCTTTAAGCCATAAAAGAAAATTAGTTCACTATAGAAATAAATAAATAACAGTATGTAAAGCACAACTAAACTGGAATATACACTCTTCCGGAATATACTTTCTTCCGGAAAACTAAATGGAGCTTTCTCTATTACAATAATAAGCTGTTCAGTCAGTCATGTTTTCCTCCTGCATGAAATACTGGATGCAAGATGCAAGAGACCTTAGTTGAGTTGTTTTGGTTTTTTTTTTAAATCTCAACCCAGTTCAGCAGGAACTTAGTGGGAATGCCTCTACAGGCACCTCTGAACAGTGCTGAGATGCAATGCACCAGTCACTAGGGAAAGCTAGTGCACAATCATGAGACTTCTGTATTATTTATGCAATATCCCTCCTAAGCAGCATGTTTACCCAAGTGCTGTTCAGCTCTGATATCCTGGGTGTTCCCACTTGGCCATGGGTGCACTGCAGGGGCAGATTGCTGGATTACATCCTGATTGCCATAACCCAGAGGAGGGGCCATGTAGGCTGTGTATACCCTCTGTATGCTGACACAGAGGAGGAAATCCAGAGCAGTATAAATGACAGATAAGCAAATAAATTAAACAAAGAGATGCAGCCAAGGACACATTTGGCTTTCTGGGCTGTGGGTTCACATTGCCAGCTCACATCCAGCCTCTCATCCATCAGGACCCCTAAATCATTCTCGGCCAAGCCGCTCTTGATGTGCTCATCCCCAGCCTGTGTTGATACTAAAGGTATCAACCTGCCCTGACACAGGTGCAGCACCTTGCACTTGATCTTACTGAGCCTTGTGAGATTCCTATGGGCCCACTTCTTCAGCTTCTTCAGGTCCCTCTGGGTGGCATCCCATCCTACAGCTGTGTCAACAGCACCACTCAGCTTGGTGTCATTCACAAACTTACCGAGGGTGCACTTGATGTCACTGTGTCATTGCTGGAGTCATTACTAAACAGTACTGGTCCCAGTATAGACACTCAGGGACACCACTTGTCACCGATGTCCATCAGGACATTCAGCCATTGACCAATACCCTCTGCATGATATGTGAGCTATTTTTCATCCACTGAACAGTCCACCCATCCCATCAATCCCTCTCCAATTTAGAGTGAAAGGTGTTGTGTGGGACTGTGTCAAAGGTACTACAGAAGTCCAGACAGACGACATCCATGGCTCCTCCCTAGTTCACTGATGTAGTCACCTCAACCTAGAAGAACACTACTTAGTGAGGCAGGATTTGCCCTTGGTGAAGCCATGCTGGGCATCTCAAATTGCCTCCCTGTCCTCCCTGTGCCTCAGAGGATTTCTTCCATGATCTTCCTAGAACAAAGGTGAGGCTGACAGGTCAGTAGTTCCTGGGGTGCTCCTTTCTACCCTTTTAAAAAATGGGTGCAATCTTTCCTTTTTTCCAGACACCAGGAACTTCACCTGACTGATGTGACTTTTGAAATACCAAAAAGCTCTTTTAACACACATTTACATTCACATTTACAGTGTGCTTGTGTGAACCAAGGAGAGTGCCTAGAGTCCTTAAAGTGGTATTTAAATATCTCATAACTGAGAGAGACAGGTAGAGAAGCCCTTTCTGGAACCTCACGCAGAGAGTGAAGTAACAATGGTGCCATAGCTGAAATGAGCACCACCATTCATCTGACTCAGAAAACTGAAGCAGAATCTGGTTTAAATAACTGATCAGATTTTCCACATGAATCTTCACTGAACCTTTTTAAAAAAACACCACAACTGGTTAATGATGATTACCTATGTTCAGCTGTATTTACTGTATGTATGAATTTGTCCTTGCCCAGAGCTTGCAGCCAGAATTTAAGGCACTGGCATAGTCTGCCCTGCTGCCCATGATTTGCCCAATGGCTTTCCATGGGCTCAGGGATGTCCAGCTAAGCCAGAATGTGCCAGACCTACAGAGCCTGCTTGGTGTTGCTGATGTGGCTGTGCACCATCCAGGCTCTCTGCACACAAATGACTGATTTCTTTTTTTATTTTAATTCTCGGGGAAATTTCTGGCACGTGGCTTTAGGCATGTGTGAAACTATGTAACAGCAATTGCTTATGGGAAACGGGAGCATTTAAATGCATAGGTTCACCTAATTATGTTTGGGTTTTTTTAATCTGAGTATCGTTTGTTATGCAATTTTTTTTTTTCACAATCTTGTTTCACTTTTAAGAAAGGAAGTAAATCACTATCAACAGCACATCCTTAATACATGAGTTATATTGCATACTCTTCTTTCACAGGCTAAGCCTTCAGGACAGCATGGGTCTCATTCAGAATGTGTGTCAGTGGGCAGGTGACCATTGCCTTACTCACAGTGACATCTATTGGCAAAAGCCATGTGCAAAGGGCCTCTTTTCCTATTAGAAGGCTTTTAGAGTACCTCTTTTATCTTTAGCATTTTTCTTTATCTTCTCCAAATCTCACCACTCAGTTTTTCCCAGTCAGTTCAGAATTTTAGATTACTTACTACAGCTTAGTCTGTTATCATTTTCTCTAACACAATATCCCTGTTCTCAATCAATCATTCATTTATTTCTGTCAGGGGAAGATTTTATATCATCAGCACCATTTGCCAGTTTATTAATGAAAACATAAACCATCAAAAAAGTTGAAGCTTCAACAGGCCAAAGGGAAAACATAAATCAAGAAAAAATTCTCAGAAAAACACCAAGAATGACTGGGTTAACTTTTTTCCTCAAAATCACCAGAGTGCTGCTAAAAAAGAAGAAACATTGAGGCCACATCTTTGTCTGTTGTACATATAACTGTAGAAAGGAAAAGAATGGAAGCAGTGTTGACATTTAAACAACTGATACTTCATTCAAAATATTTACAAACCAGAGAAAGAAAAATAATCAGATATTCACAAAACATATATTTTTTTCTACCTGTTGCATGCAACCTATATGATTTTCATCTGATGAATGAAACTGTCAATAGTATCTACAAATTATTCAAATTTATCTACCCAAGTATGTGGGTGAAATTTGATGAAATAGAAACAGACACAGAAATTGACAGTGCAGCATATCATCTCTGTTAATCAGAGGCCAAGAATCTTTGTTTTCACATCACAATCCAGTAGTCTCCTGTCAGAGACATTCCCTCTCCTCAAATTCTGCTGCACAGGAGAAGAGACACAGATCACACATGCAAATGTTTCACCACAGTAAAAACTTGTGCTTGGCATAAATGATGGAGAGGTTGATAGAAACAGGGAAAAATCCCATAAATTTAGAAACATTTTTGTTTCAGCATTTCAGTATTATCTCCTGTCTCACAAAAACAGCAGACACACAGAGAAGGTCCCCTGTCACTGAGTCAGCTACTTCACAAATAAGATACACAGAAATAACAGCATCTAAGAGATTAAATCACAGACCAAATCTCTGTATTGTGCATCTATAGCTAGAAAGCAAGATCAGACTGGGTGGGAGAACAAAAAAATGTAACAGGTAACAGCTAGGTCAGAAGCTAGTTGCAGTCCACTTAGTCACAGAATGATAAGGGAAATTGTCACCATGGTTTTTTAGACTAATTATTAGACAGTAAAAGAAAGAAGCTACAATTCTTGAGCAAGATTCCTCTGGTATTCATACTTTCATACTGAGCTTACAACCTGAAGGTGCTCCAAGTTTTTCAATTATTTGCAGCTTTTAACATCTGAAGATTT
Source organism: Zonotrichia albicollis (assembly GCF_047830755.1). NCBI lineage: Eukaryota > Metazoa > Chordata > Aves > Passeriformes > Passerellidae > Zonotrichia > Zonotrichia albicollis. The sequence continues at coordinate 137,116,179 of NC_133819.1, forward strand.
ATCTCATAATCTGTCCCTTGCCTATTTAAAGCTACAAGAATCTAAATCCAGAATTTCCTTTCCATTAAGTTTATAGAAACTGTATAACATATCTATTTCATTGATGTTATTTTATTCATATGCCATATTCCACTTTTTTCTTTTCTGTGATATTTATTATTTGATGACTTGGGGTTTTTTTTTCATCAAATTCATTCTTAGAATTCCTTTAGGTCACATTTCATGTCTGGAACCAACTGAGAGACAAATCTCTAAACCAGCAGAGAAAACATAGGTATATAGCAAATGGGTGTATGGCATCAAACAGATGTCTGGTGTATCTTCAGCCCACTGTACTCCAGAAGGGAAAAGCGCTGCTTCTCAGGTTTTTTTTGACATAAAGAAAATTCCCAGCTGATGTTAAACATGTCCAACATTAAAAATATAATGAGAATGATGGCAAATGCTATTAGCATAGCAGAGCAGACTGCTTCCCTCCTGTGCTAAAACCAGCAGAGCTGACCCCAGGGCTCTGCTGTGGCTTATTTAACTCTGAGAATAAGTTTATGGGTGATCAACCTTTCAGCAGTCCACAATTCTTGACAGCTACTATTTCCAGCAAATACACTCTATGGTTTTTTTTGGTCACTGAGCATTTCATTCTTCTTAATATAAAGGCTCCAAGTGTGTCAGAGAGTTAAGAGTTGATCAAAGGGACATGTGGCTGCAGGGGTTTTGGGGGTGATGACATATTTCAGCCTCTGTTGCTGTAGAGGACAATGTGGAGCTCATACTTGAGATAAGATTCTCTGGGAGCACACTGAGTAGTCTGCTTGAGGTTCGTTGTAGCTTGGGCACACAGGAAATTAGTGACTGAGGTGCAACCAAGGGCTCAGAGCTAAGACTGTGTCCAAATATCACTTTACGGTTGTAGGGGATGGATAACCTGAGAAGCCGTTCCCAAAGGATTTCAGGTAACTGAGCATTTCTACTCTTTTTCAGATGTCACCACTAACTTTCAGCTAGGCCAATCTAACATGAACCTGGCATCTCCACAAAAGGGGAATTACTTGAACGATGACTTCCTCTAAGACTTATTAGCATAACTATAAAAATCATCAATAGTTCAAAAATGCACTATCAGAAACTTGAAGAATGGATTACATGTCTTACCACTACCAAAAATATTTTATTTGGAACAAAAAGACATACCTAATACTACACTACCCAAAGACAGACTTCAAATGATGGGTGACAATTTTTTCCAAACCTAAAGCTGCAGCTGTTAATTATAAAAGTATAGACTTCTCTGTAAAACTTTAGGTTCTTCAATAGAAAATACAAGACACATTCATAAAATCCATATTTTATTTTGATAAAACCCTTATAAATATAAAAGAATTAATCAACTCCACTGTTTACAATATGTAAGAAATATGTAAAACTTCTGTTTACAATAGGAAGAAGTAGTCTTATTCCTTTCTCTTCTGAGACCAACAAATCCTTTGTATCCTTCCTGCAATTTGTAAACATTTTTTCCACATTCTGTAGCTACTCACATAACAGGGAAACATATGAGATCCAATCTTAAGTCTAAAAAAGGAAGTGAAAACATACACTCTCACTTTTCTTTTTAGTGCTACTAAATGCCTTTTTTTTTCTTCAATGGTCTGTTTGTGTTCTTTTCTTCAGAAAATATTCAAAAGGCATTGGGAGGCCTTGCAGAATATAATAGCTATATTCTGGGGAGGAGAAAACAAAGAATTCCACGTATCTTCAACTAAGATAAAATACCTATATGTCTATATCAAATTTATTGTTCTAAAACAGCATATAAAGTCAATCCCAATTGTGATTTCCCTCATGTTTGTTCATCTAAGATCAAATGACCCATTGAGGTAAAAGGCAGAGCATATAAAACCTATTTAAAAATTAAAGGAGAGCAGTTATGGAAGATGAATTTGTCAGAAGTATTACAGAGATTGGTGTAAGTTGCTGCCAGTAAAACCTCTAGCTGTCTCTTTCAGGTATCACTCACTGGATTTCACTATACAGTTCTCACAGTTTGAGAGTAAATCTAATTCTATCCTAAGCTACATCCTATGGCATGTTCATTAATAAAAATATTTGGTGTAAAAACCCCAATTATATTCAGATAAAAAAGGCTCCTGAGAGAAACACTGGCTCAAGTCAACTTATAGAGACAGAAGTTTCAACATATAGCTACTGAGGGCTGAGCTTTTTATTAGATGTTGACTTGATTCCCATTTCTTTGGCTGTCTCTGACTATTCTCTTTGGTCTTGGAATGTAAGTGCAACCACTGAAGTTCACCTATGACAGCAGAACATCAGCCAGCACCTTGACACATTCTATACCTGGCAGTACTGTGCTGCACAGTGAGAGGAGAGGTAAGCAGCATGTGGTTCACACTGCAGCGTGCAATGGTCTGCAACAATAGCTACCCCTGCCTCTTGATTTTAAGGGGCAAAGTGTGATACTACATGGATATAGTGTAATAATCCCTTATGTTTCACCAAGTGCAACAAACTGGATTTAGGCACAAACAGCTCCCTCTGTGCCCTTCCACCTTGCAGTTTTCAGGTTTCAGGACAATTTCATCTTGTGACATTGTGAAATTCAGGAATGCCTAATCCACCTGACATAATCTTGCAATATACAAAATCTTTACTATTTGCTTTTTAAAAAACTATCAATCAGTACATGATTACTGCTATGAAGCAGCCAGAATAACAGGATCATATAAATATCTGTCTTAAATGCTGCTAGTCATTACTACTTTTTGTAGGAACGTAAATATGGTATTGCAGAAGTCAGCAATGAAATTACATCATCCTTGAAACTTTTTTCCTTGAGAACTGCAATGTGAGGTTTATAAAGAAGTTAAATGTTATGTTAGCGACCAGAGGAATAATCCCAGAACATCCCAAATTGTCAATAATACTAAGGATCCTGTTCAGTAATTTGGTGGCAAAATTTGGGCAACTCCTTCACCATTTTTTAGCAGTGACCTCTGTGTATGCAATGCTGATGGCTCAGTACTTCCAAGACAATGCACTCAAACCCAGTCAGACCTGCTAACATCAATGAACCTGTGACAATTCCAGACATACATGTGTGAGAAATGACTGCATGGAAACCACTGATAAAACAACACCTATTGGTTAAAAACAACTCACAAAAAGAAATTAAACATCACAAAGTATATTAACTATTAAAATGAATTTGGTCTTTGGTTTCAGAGGGAGCCTACTCTGGATTTACTCCTTCAATTCCTTCTGACTTCTCGTCCCCTCAGGGGCTGGGGAGGCCGGAAGTTTCTCAGCAAGCAGCAGGCGACCTCATCCTCAGCAGTGCTCAGGAGGCTGCGGAATTTGGCCAGCTGTAACCAAAAGACACATCAGGTTCAGCCGAAAACCCTCATGCAAATACTCATGAAAAAGCATGTAAATAATAAAGACACTTGTAACTTTTTTCCACCTGAAAGAACAGAACTGTATTTTATTAAGTCATGGGGAAATGGCAATTTCACCATTTCTATCCTTGTAAATGAAAAGGGGGATTACTACTGAGAAAATATCCCAAAATACATGAAACCGTGCATAAGGATTACTTGTTTCCTTTATTCACACTTTGTCTTCCACAACCTGATCTAAACCAGGGGGTGTTTATACCTTTTTAGCTGGATTTCATAGTTTGGAGATTCTGAAATATTTTTTGCCAAAAGATAAGATTATGTTTCTTTATCATACAAACATTCTGTGTATGTTTCCTTCTTCAAAGAGGATATTCACAATTAACCTGGAATTGCAGGTGTGGTGCTACAGAAAGCTTCTGCCACTAGCACTTACTCAAACCAAAAGAGACTCTAAATTCTTTCCTTGTGAAGAACTTATTCATAACTTCCAAGACAAGCACTTACTCATAACTCAGCATATGCTGATCTCAGCAGAAACCCCATCAGAGCTCCATGTCTAAACCTTGGAAAATCTGAGGATGATTTCTGACCTAAGTATAGAATTTTGTTTAATTCCTAATCTTTACAATAGTTACTATTTCTATATATCACTTGACTTCCCTCCTAGGTTACCAATGGTAGGACAGCACCAAAACCATTCCATTATAATACAGCATTTAGTCATAATGGCACATTGCATCATAATGACATTAAGACCAAAAAATATCAATTCTACCTGGCTTCACCCCATTCTGAAGCTAACGTTTGTATTCAGGGTCCTGTAAGTTTTTAAATAGCTTAAAAGCTATTTTAAATTTCTTTCAATCTGAAAAGTGCAACAAAAAGTCTGTAGGAAACTCTAAAGCCCTAAAGAAATCCAAACTTGAGGAATAAAATTAAATGGCAGAACAATATCCGTCAGGTGCTGACTGAACAATCACAGTGGTGGACATTAGTGGAAACACTTTAGCTGCATGCATGTTTATATTGACAAGAATATAGCAATTTCTACTTCAATACGTAAGATATAGCTAAAGTTTATGAAAAATTACTAATAAAGGATCACTATACTGGACACTTTCCCACACCATGTTCCTGAGCCTGTTACATAGCTGTTTGTATGCAGCATTTCACATTTTAGAATGTATTTATTACAGATTTGCCCAAATAGGAAGCTTTTAACCTGAGAAATGGCTTATCTTTGGAAAGTTGATACCTTAACACAAGTTTCCAATCCTAGATCCAAACAGTTGCAAAGCCTTACAAAACCAGAATGAGGGGAGTAAGGAAGAGATATAGGTGAGAAAAATACACACATTGAGCAAATAAATTACTTCCAATCAGTTGTAAACAGAAATTTGAGGTTTCTCAACCAGCAACCCATTCAGGGAACTGTCTTAACACTTATAGCAAAGACTGAAGTCACCATTTCTGCTATGTGTTCTCTACTCAGAAATACTTTACACCTAAGAGGATCAGCCCGCTTGGTGTCACTGTTGCCAAGTTAAGATACAGCATGAAGCTTCTACAAGAATTGCAAATAGACCCTTTTTTGTGGAATCACAGCTTTCCTAAAACCCCAACTTATCACAACAGTATTCCCTCTACATAAATTCATCAAGTTTTATGTATTTAGAATGGAAGAAGACATTTACTACTTGTCTGCCAGATAAAAATGCCAAAGATGAGGTTTGAGCTGGATATAAAAATAATTAAATCAACTGGAATTCCAGAATTTCTAAGCATCATCTGAACTCTTTTTTTACGTTCCATATGGATTATTTTTGTTTCTTAATTGTTAGTGTATGCAGATTGTTTTTAAAAATTAATAATAATAGCTGTTACAGCAAGAAAGGCAACTAGTCAGAAAAAATTTGATAGACAAACTTTGACTTTTGAAAACCTTGTAACATCTGCAGTGCCACCCATAATATTGGGTGGCATTTACAATTTCCATTCTTACAAAAGCAACACTCCTATAGCAGTGAAAAATCCAAAGATACCTGTTCAGAACAAACACTTATGGGCTCTCTCAGAACAATCCAGATGACACTCTCAAGAAGAGGTGGAACAGTGAGAGAGCCAAAGTAAGTCCAGTAGTCCAGGGACTTGGGAAGCAGACAGCTGGGATCAAAGTTTGTGAATAGTGCTTTTTTTCCCTGGAAAGAAATAAAAAAAAAATACCAGGGCAATATTATTTAAAAGCAAGAGGCCAAGGTAAATAATGCCAAAGGAGATAGAGCTTGTTCCACTATCAGGTGGGCTGGCAGCATCTTGGCTGATGACAGGAGGTCCTCATCACCGCCCTTCTGATGAGGTCTTACCTCAGAGACAGCTTTGCTGTGACTTTCCTTGATGCCAGCAGGACACCATGAGAGGTGTCATGTTAGAACAGGCTCCCCTAAGTTACAGATGACCATGAGATGGAAGTGGTGGGGAAAAGACAAAAGATGTTAGACTGTCAACATGGTCTCTGTGGGGCTGGCAGAGTAACCCCACAGGTTACTGCCACTTGCTTCCCTCCTCACTCCTCCAAGGAATTACTTCTGTTTCCCCCTGTACTGGACACCAGACCACAGATGTCTGTCTGAACATCATGTTGGGAGTCTGGCTAATTTCTTTTGCACAAGCAATAGGTTATTTCTCACCCTGTACCTCAGCAAAACAAGGAAGGAAGTATTTTCCTCATCTTTTTTATAGCTTTCCATAAAGTATGTTTTTCCCCTGTTACTATCTTCATAGCAACAGATATATCAGAGACTGGGTTCTGTGAGGAATTAGCTGTTTCCTCTGATCTTTTGCTGTGTAAAAACTATGTTTTGTCTACTTAGTTTCAACTTAAACAGAATGCACATAAACTGACTCAAATCAGGTATCAATCGCTGGGGATAAGGAAACATGAAGGTACAGGGAGTAGCAGCCAGGTTTCAAAAAATAAAAAACCTGACCAACAAAAGCAACTACCAATATTAGCTAGTATTCTTTTAGAAGCACTTGCTCACCTTGATTCTGATGGTGTCCAAGCGGTCAGTAATCTTGTTCAGCTGAGGGTTGCATTCACCAATCTATTAACACCAAAGAAAAAAGAAACACTGGAGCTCCAGAGAAAAGCAATAAAAATTAATAAAAAAGCAAATGCATAATGAAACTGCTTTATATAACTGGAGTGACTGAAAGATCTGATGCATCTTCTGTACAAGCCCGTGACTAGCTGGTCCTTAGAAATAATACTGGTCATAAAGAAGATTCACTCCCTTGCTAATAGTATTCTGGCTACTCATAGTAATTACTTCAGCCACAAAAGAATTACAAACTTTTCTCTACAGGGGTAAAGAAATTATTTATCTTTCATGTTTTAATATGTGGGACATTAGAAGTTACAGACTGACATCAGAAATTTAAACTGCTTTTAACATTGAAACCAATGTTCTTACGTGAGAACATTCCAAACTGAATTTGTGTGCTAAGAAATCCAGTGACACTTCCTTTGAGTGATTGTAAAGCAAACTGGAAAGACGGAATTACTGAACTGCTGAAGCAGTTCTTTGCAACTGTGGCACGGAATGGCTCTCTGACTGTGCCAGCACCAGTACTAGCTGTTCTCAGGAAGCTGTGTCAGCCACCAGAAACCACAGAATTTACCAAAGCCCTGTCCTTTGCCATAGATTGTGAGAATTCCCCATCTGCTTCTTCATACAGAATTCAGTGAAGCTGTTGCACAAATCTAATCTTAGAACAGGGAGAGAAGGCAAAAAAGGTATAAAATAATTATTAGGAAATTCTCCAGTTTCTGGCTCTGCATTATTTAATTATTATTTTCTAGAAGAAATTATCAGCTCAGAAACATTAAAAAACCATTTAAATCAAGCTGTCCCCCTAAATGAACATGTTAGTCAAGAACAAGTTACTGGGATCCAAATGGGGGCAGCTGAATTAAGTTCCACATCTAATATTGTTTGGGCTTGCACACTAGGCACACTGAAGAGTTTGACTGTCTTGAAAAATCTATTAAGCTGATATTTTTATTCTTAAAGGAAGCACAGCTTTCTATATTGGCAGGTAAACACTACGAAGGAAATAAATATAAAACAAGTTTCTCTTTAGTGATGCTTACACAAACCATCACTGTTATCTCTTTGGGCTTATAATGCAGATTTATTATGAGGGCTGAAGCATTCTCTTCTTACCTTCAGAAATACAGCCATAACTGCTAGTCCATCTGACTGACAAGCTGCTTCAACAAAACTGGAATACTTCTCTGCATTCCAATGGACCACATGAAGCTGGAAAGCAAAAGACACAGACAGCATCAACGCTCACTGAACTCAAGTAGTGGCAAATAAATATTACAACTTTACTGGGTTTGACACTCTATTTCACTCTTTTGTATGCAGAATCATTCAGTGTTTTAAATGCAGATAATTCATGAAATCAGTAAATATGTAGTTCACACAAATGGCAAAAGCATTTCCAGTGGCTAAGATTATTAAAAATTTAGTAGCAATCGGCATACCACAGTGCCTGTCAAATTGCTGTTGGGTCCCCAGAGTTTGAACTGAGAAGTTAAGACAAAAAAAAAGCGCCAATGATTATATAACTGGAAGTTTAAAATCTATTTTTAGTACAGCTGATTTTAAAAAGTGATTGGAATTCATGAGGATGTCATTATTATTTCACTCTTTTTCTTTAATCAAGCTTTCAGCAGCATTAATCATCCACATAAATAGCTAGAAATAGGCAAATACACATAAAACTTGCACTGACCCCTTTTCCCTTGTTTAGCTTAAGGGAACATCAGCATTTCATTTTTGACACTTTTCAGATGTTATTTTCTATGACTACTAGTAGTGATGCCCTTACAAGCAGCTTGATTATCTCAGGTTTGAGCATTTGCATTTCCAACATGCATTATTCTGGAAGTGTCCCATAATATTTGCCTAAGAAGCTTAAACACCACCCAGCCAGGAGGGAAGAGGAAAAGCTTGTGATGTCTATTTCCATGCTACTTAGGTTTAAAAATTAGGTTTCCTAATTCCTGACCACTCTTCATTACGGGAGCTCCTGGTTCCCAAGAAGTTCCAGGTTGTTCCAGCCTTCAGCAATGGTCTGGCTGCCAAACTGGAGAGAGCACACTCACACAGCACTTAGGTCTGACTATTTCACAAACATTAATTACTTTCACGAATCCTCAATGGATTAGTAAATCTTATTACACATAATTTTTAGTTAAAGATGCTCAGAAGCATGGCATGAGATTGGCTTTTCTAAAATTGGTGACCATCTTTTCAGATTTTGAACTTCAAGAATGAGGAAAAGCATCTCATTGAATGACTTAAACTGGGACAAACCCATGAAAAAAAGGACTTCCTTTTGGAATACAGCATGTACAGGACAAGTAAAGTAAGAACAATTTAGGAAAACTGAAATCTGCTTTAAAAGATTTCCACATGAAGCAACATGGCTGCATGGCTGAAATACGGACCTAGAAGTATGAAGATTTTTATTCTAAATATCAATCCTTGCTTAACTTCTATAAGTTTTAATTTTCCATATCTATAAAATGGAACTCTTACTTGGTCTTACTTGACATCAATATTTTAAGCATTTGGGCTTTAAAGTGCTGAAACATTACTTGCAGCAATTAAGGAATCCCACTGTCATCAATAATAATACATGTACAGCTATGATGACACCCATGCTGTCTCACAGCTTTAGAAATCCTTGAAGGAAAGTTGCTACAAATATTATACACTAAGCCAGGAGGAGAACACAGTCCACTAAACCTTTCTCAAGTGCATTAATATCCTGGAGTTCAGTGTCTGCACTGCTCCCTATTATAAATTCACAGAACCTATGTTGAACAACCTTTAAGCAATTACATTTTTTCATACACAAAAAGGAAACAGATACTCTCAGTCAGAAATTACCTTTATTGTGGATTTGGAAAAAAAAAAAAAAACACCATCAAAAACAACCCAACAAAGAGCAAAAAGGAAAATTCCCACAGCTACTAAAAGCCCACTCCCTCATAGCTTTGCCAAAAAAACCCCCAGAAGGTAACCCACCAAAAACCAGAGCCCCTAAACAGAGTGTGAAACACTTCTGGGTACAGACCCGTTCTCAATGGCTTGTGACTTCTCTAAGGAATGTATCCTGTCTTACCACCGTGGTGTCACCGCAGCTTGTGAAGAGACCTTGATCAGCCCGTATGTTGTCACAGAGAATGGAGCCATGGGTCTCTTCTGCTTCCTGGAGGGCTTAAGGGGCAAACCTTGCAGTCGTCTTTACCTGTACATGAATTCTTTCTTCAATTCAGTCGATGCTTTTTCTTCAAACCTTGCACATCTTCCTTACAAAGGTGAGCACTGAAAACATCTTCATGTCTCCTTCTCAGGTATTTTCTTTTGTGTGAACAATATTCAGAAGCCTTGGTTTTAATTCTGAGTTTCTTATCCCAAAGCCAAAGTGACATCTAGAGAGCTTCTTGTGGAGGGTTACCCAACCAACAGGTAACAGAAAGGCCTTTAGACTGGCTAGAAATTCAGAGATATTTTCTCCTTCCATTTGGTTTCTTAGATGGGAAACATGTATTTTCTCAGCTAGAAATTTGGGTTTGGTACTTAATGGTTTTAAAGCACCTCTATTAATTCTTTATATTCCATCTCACCTGGTTCCTGTGGAAAACATAAGCCTTTAAACACTGCAAATGTCACTTTTCCCCATTAGTTTTAGAAAAATCTGATCACACCACAGTGCATACATTACATTTATTTCTTCTGTAGTATTATGCCTTTTATTTGGCCATTTATTTTTATACTTTTTACTTTTTAACCCCAGAAAACTCTGACACTGTCTGAATCACATGTTTTTAAAGATCTCAGTCTCCTGAAAATATTCCATGGTACTTCCATTTGCAAAGAGGAATGTCATACTGAGAACTTCCTCCTGCAGATTACTCATATACAAAGGAGACAGAGCAGAAGTGAATGCTCTATGCCAGAGCAGATGGTGCACTTCTCCCTTTGGCACCACCTCCACTGAAGCACAATCCCCACAGACAGCAGGCATCCCACAGATATTAAACCATGGTTCTCAAAGTCATAACCACCACATTGCTAAGACAAAATGCAACACTCCTATGTCTTGCATAAACTTTACAATACATAGGCCCCAAATCCAATAACTCTGTGGTTTGTCATTGAAGATGACTTTGAAAATATTCTCCAAGGAGGAAACAATGAAAGACAAAGTTTAAAATAACTCTTGAACATTAAGTCTCGCTCTTATCGAGCTCTTGTCTTCTGTACTCCTTTTTTAATCCTCTGCAAAGCTTTCAAAGAGGTTCTCCTTTGAGAAAGGACCAAACAAGCAACACTTCAGGAAGACCACTTTTCAATAAAATGAGGGGAAGATGAAAAGCAGGAAGAGGAAGGGCAACATTACTCTTGTAATGGAAAACTGGTCACAAGCTTAGAGGTACAGATGACTCCATGTAAAGCCTTACCTCTGCCGCATACTTCATCCCATCCACCGTGTGCTCAGAGCCAGCTTCATCATTGGACCCCCAGTGGAAGTGGATCTGGCGCAGCCTGTAGGTCCCACTGAGTGGCCCCCCAGTCAGCACTAGAAATCCAAACAGAGGAAAAGGCTTCACTGAGAGAATGGAGTCTCTATCCGTATCCTCTAACCTCACACCAGACTTCAGTCTTCGGACACTCCTCTGCTCCTGCTCATAAGTTGTCTCAGACGGCTTTCCATTTCTTGGAAGTGCTACAGAAACCCTCACCTGTCAAGAATATGACTATGAAAATTGCATTTATGGGCAGATTAGTGCGTTATGGCCCACTAAAGGGTATGCTGTTATTGTCAAGGTTGGATATTTCTCTGAGAATGGGAAAATACTTCTATTTTTCAACACTCAAGAGTTTCCTCTCTTGATTATATTCAAAAGAATCACTAAGAAATTAAGCTCAAAATATAGGTTTTATGAATAAGGAGCATGATCATAAAAAATTAATGTCAGCAGAATTTATTTTAATCTTTGAAATTTGGTGGAAAATAGGAGGAGCTTAAATTTTCAGGGCTCCTTCCTTCATTTGCAACTAGATCCAATAATATCAGATTGAAGTCTGAGGAAAAGGAGTTTATATCAACATAAATAAAATTAAGCCAATGCTACATGTGCATTACACAACTGCAATATTACTGACAATTAGCCAGGGCTGGAAAGCATATCCTATGAGGAGCAGCTATGTACTTTGGGTTTTTCTAGTTTTGAGAAAAGGAGGCTGAGGGATGTCCTCACTGCTCTTTGCTTCTGTGGAGGGCAAGCAGAGAGGGAGCTGCAGGTCTCTTGTCTCAAGCATCCAGTGACAGGACTCATGGGTAAGGCTCAAAGCTGTTCCAGGGAAGATTTAAACTGGATGCTAGGAAGCATTTCTTTACCATGATGATGGTCAAACACTGGAACAAGCTTCTTAGAAAGGCTATCAAAGCCCCAGGCATATCAGAGTTTAAGAGGCATTTGGACAATGCCCTTAACAACATCCTTTAACTTTTGGTTAGCCCTGAACTGTTCAGGCAGTTGGACAACATGATCATTGAAGGTCCCTTCCAATTGAAAGAATTCTCTTCTCTTCTACTCTCTTCTACTCTACTCTACTCTACTCTACTCTACTCTACTCTATTATTTCTATTTCTATTCTGTTCTGTTCTAATTCTATTCAAACTAACATGCATATGGGTGGGTTTTTCATTATTTTGCTTTTGCAAGCACTCACAATTTTCTTGTCAGACTTAGAATCAAAATATCTCCTCACAGAGCCTGGAATGTGAATTACACCCAGAGACACTCCTTATTCACAGCAAAACAAATCACTCCACTTGCCCAGCTCTGTATGTCCTCCAAGTGTTTGGGATTCAGTCTGGAATAGTTTACTGGCTCATTACAGAAATTTTAAGGGGAAATGAGGGGAGATTTAACCAGATGTATTTTAAATTAAGAGCAGAAGGGATGACAATAGCAATTTTTTTCTCTTCTAGGTTTAGTGCAAAACCTACACTTTCTTAGGAACAAAATCAACCAAATAAAGATGAAAGAAGAATTTTTAAGTTGCCTATTTGCTAACACAAGTAGCTTGGATAATGAAAAAGAACTGGGACTGTTTATTCTGGGGATAAATATTTAACTTCCTTAAAGCTTCAACTCAAAAAACATGCGTTTACACAGCCTATAAACTTAGCAAACAGAGGAGATGGGGCAGTGGCAGTTTAAAATTCTTTCCTTTAAGGACTGTAAACTTCAACGCAAATGATCCTAGAAAAGTGTAAAGATCAGTGTTCTAATTGGCTGAGGAAAAACTATTATGTAGAAATGCACCAGCATGAAATATTTATGCTGAAAACTGTGGAAAATGGCCTGTTGATCTATTTGTGCCGCATCACACAGTGATGGTAAAACCATTTAATTTCAATTGTAATTAAGGAAGAGGGTACTCAGAAGTTTTTAAGACAAATATCAGTATCTTGAATTTTTAAAAATATTGGAAGAAGATCAATAGAGCAATTTCAAAGAATGGAGCTAATGTGGTACCAAACAGCATAAACAGACTTACACAAACAGTTACAGACTTCAAAGCCCAGTTCCAATGTTGACCAAAGTGAGGAAATAGTTCATATGGGAGTCAGTTAATAATGCATTAGAAGATGCTAATGTATTTAGTACCAATTAATTTGATTTTGTTTTCATGAAACCAACACATGGCAGGAGTTCTTACTTCACAGAGATGCCCCAGAAGCCAAATTTGGGCCCTAGAAAATTCAGTATTTTTTGAGCAATGACCTGAAAGAAAACAAAAACAATACTGATAAAGTTTGTCAGTGACAAATACTAGGGGAAATAGTGAATTACTCAATTTATGTTTGTGGACTGAAGAATCTGGTCCATGCATAGAAGACATGGAGTCTAGTGAAGGAGACTGGATATTCCATCTGTTAATTATCTGATCAACATCTGTCAGTGCTTTGACACAATATGAACTACATCCATGGAGATACGACCTGGGGAAAGCAGTGAGAGGAGGATCGCATTACCATTGCTTTGGTACCAGGAGAAGCCTAGAGAAACATTGCTCAGGCCCTGTCACTTCATGAAAGGAGTTGAGAGAGAGGAAGAGGTTCTTGGTGTATTCGCATTCATTAACTTTTTTTTCTTTTAAACTGTGAGGGTAATTAACAATTAGAACAACTTACCAAAGGCTGTGGTAGGTTCAGCATCGCTGGAAAATTTGAAATCAAGATTGTGTATTTTTCTAAGAGATGTGCTTTAGTTCACCAGCATGTACTAGGCTCGAAGCAGAGATTAATTCTGGGAAGTTCCGCAGCATCTGACACAAGGTCAGACTGATCATTGATGGTCAGCTGGTGGCTTTCAGGCAACATCCAATGTTGACAGAAAGTTTAAACCTAAGACTGTTCAGGAAACAAAAAAGTGATGCTGTCTTCATCTATGTCTCTCCCTCTTGCCACTATGAGCTAATAAGTCCTCAGGACTAAGGGGTCATCAAAAAATTAGTCTCTCTCTGGCTTTGATGCTTATGAAAGCACTATGGCCTTGAATCCTCAGCTAAGCCTCACACAGCCACAAAATTATTTTATTGCTTGAAGATTCTGCACTCCTACAGCTTGAAGAGGTGCATGCTACCTTGCCCAAAATCCAAGAGAAGGTTTCAAAGATGAAGGCAGTAACATTACAAAGACTATAATACATCAGAGAACTTCTAAATAAGAATTATTGTTTGCAAAAAGGGAAGCTACATACTCCTGGAAAAGACTTGGGCAATAATACTTTTCAGAGAAGAAAAGGGGTTACTTGGGATCTATTTCACTTGTTCTATATTCGCTCTTATTGTCATAAGAAGGCCGAGTATAGGTGATAAAAAGGGGAAAAACATATAACCAAACCTGCAGCTAAATTCACATAAGAGATTTGAGTGATTCGGTTGGAATGAACCTGTAATGAGACACAAAGGATTCATCTGCAGTGAGAAAGAGAGAGCAGCATTTGAAAAATTGTACACAACACAGTTCAAACAGGGAGCTGGCACTATCCAGCTGGTGCGGGTGGATCAAACCATTCCTGTAAGTAGGGAATCCCAACACTTTCTGAGAAACACAACCTCGAACTTGTGTCCAAATATGTTCCCACTCTGCATCATGCTGAAAGGCAGGGAAAAAGGGATCTCTCATCCAGAGGAGCAAAGCCTTACTGTTTATTAGGAGTTCACACCCAGCAGTGAGACGTGTCCAGGCTGTAGGCATTCTATTTAGGAATTGGTGGAGAAAGTTACAGTGCAAGAGTAAAGGAACAAACCTGATTTGTTTACGGTGTCATCAAACTCCACACTGGTGGAGTGCCCGTTGTTAAGGATGATTTTAGCAGAAGCTGGATCATAACTGGGATTTAGAGGACGGAGGGAGGGATCATACTTGGTTTCCTCAGTTTTGATGTCGATGGGTGACTGACGGTCTCCATTAGCGACAGGAAAAACCTCCTTCCAGTGGGCAGGCCCTGCAATGCATTGGAGGAGAAGTCTAAATTGCTGACAGCAACCTCATTGTTATGAAAGAAAACTCTACTTGAACTGTCCTCATCTGCATCTTTTAAATTCAAAAAGGATGCATCAGGAAAACACAGATAAAACATTCAGCTACTTTTGCTGCATCATATTGCAACAGCAGTTCTCCAGACCCCTCCATGTACCTTGCATGCACCTTTAAACAAGGCCACAGTATGTAGATAATTATTCCCAGGTAAGACTCAGCTATGCACAAGACACAACAAATGCTCACTCAAATCAGGCATCCTGTATCCAATGGGCACTATGCCTCAGTAAATTTTTGACATGCCATTTTTGCCAAATATCATGTCTCATTGTGTCTTCAAGGATTGCCTCTTTGCTAGGCAGAAATTTTTATGCCTTATTCATTTACTGCAAAAGATCTGAGAACACATCTTGCACCCATCACTCTGAATGAGATGGAGAGATGTCAAAAAATGCTGAGTGGTTCCTGAAGCCTGATGGCAGTGCCTGGAACCTAAACACACTCCTGCACCTCTGATCATCTCCTCCTAGCCCACCAACTGTGCACACCAGCTGTCACAAAGAAGAGAGACTGCCACCCTCTAATCATGAAGTGTCCATGCACACAGGCACACATACACACACACACTAGTTTAGCACAGCCAAAATCAAATAACAGGAACACTCAGGACAGTGGTGCCTGCATGAGGTTTGTGTTTCTACTGCCTTCAGCTGATGAGAGTAGATCTTCCAGACACAGAGCCATTGACCCAACTTAGGTAGAAATTGTAGGACTAAAGAAACTGTTAATCAATACCAGTCATCTCAACCTTCCTCTCTCCAAGCAGGCTAAGCCAACTTTTCAGCCAAACCTGAAAAGTTAATAAATCAATAATATGGATATGAGAAAATAGCAAATAACATCCTAAAACAGTAAGAAAAGCTTCACTGATAAGATGTGTGAGTTATCTGTTGTTACCTACTAAGCATCAGAGAGTTCCCAATAATTCACAATTAGAGTATATGTGCCATTGTTTAACTATATTGGGATAAGAGGGTAAAGAAAAATATGAACAGCCTGGGGAATATATTCTATAAAGACAGAAAATAAGGTTTAGGATGGAAAGGAAGGGACAGCAAGGGGAAAGAAGAAAGGAAAAAGAGAAAGGTGAAAGTCTGCAGGGCAAACGATCTTTCAGTATTAAGAAGAACACAAAACTTGTTTTTCCCCCAGGCTTATAATGGGTAAAAAGCAAAATAAATCAATTGAGAGACTGGATATATGAAATACTTAATATGAGCATCAGAACCTGGTCAAATATAATCTGCATCACTGGAAATTCTCATAACTAACTCCCTATGCTGAAGATAACTGACCTCAGTGCAAAAATTGGGTTTGGGTCTTTCTGCATGGCTTAGCACTTAAATAAAAATGATGACAAAAAAGGACGAAAACGTACAATGCAGTGGTTAACAGCCTAACATCAAAAGCTGTTAGGTATTTTTCTTTCCTTGACTTCAGTAGAAGCGAAACTCACAGGTGCTAAAAGCACCCATGCACCCCGGCAATAAATCAAGGAGGAAGCGCCCACAGCGCCGGGGGCTGCAGCTTGCACAGCACCTGGGCAGAGAATGATTCTCCTCTGAGCAGCGCTGAAAAACAGTAGGGAAAAACTTTTAAAGAATAGCCTAAGACTTAAACCTCAGAACAAAGACAAAGGCCTTCAGTCCTGATTTTAAAAAAAGTACTTTTTTAAATTACTTCATTAACTAAACTCAATAAAGAAATAGATTGTAAGGCAGAAGATAAAAATCCTACTGGTTTGAAACATAACACTGTTTAAACTTAATTCCTCTCAGTTCACAAATGGTCATCAAAGCTATTCAATATCCTAACTACTTACAGTTTAGAATATAATTTTAATTGTGTTTTGATCCTAATACCCTGTAGTTAGGGATGCAACACAAAATTTTATTTGAAGAAGCCCTACTCCATAATTTATACCTCACTACCATGATTTGGAACTCCTAGAAAAAGTTTATTGCTACTTAATTTTAATAATTCTAACAATCCTTAACTGAGAAAAGCCAAAAATATATTTATGTGCTTAACTACTTGATCTCCTATTGCTCAGTCACAGAAAAATCTGTAGTTACTTTAATTAAATAATATGGATTACTTGTATTCAGAAATAATACAAAGTTGCCAAAAAGAGGACCCAAGGCTGTGATTCTGTCACTGCCTAATTATTTAACAGTAATACAACATTCAGTTCTAAAATGACATTATTGTTGGTTTGGCACTTGTTCTTGGCTCAGATGACCAAAATACTGGTTTGCTATGGTGATTAACTGTCTACCAGTAACCAAACTACCAGACATCTGACCTATCAAAACATACAGGAAGGTATCAAGAAACTTCAGCCCATTTTATACCACTAGGTTATATCAACAAGTATTACTTTCTATGTAATCTATTAGCAATCTAGTACAATTACCATGCTTTTGTCCCTCTAGGAAAACTGTGACTCAATTCATTTCTACAGACCCCAGCCCAATGCAAACTTTGTGTATGACTGTTGTAAAAAAAAAGCCATTACTGTTGAAAGAGATACTCAAATACATGTCTGTAATCATATTTAAGCCAGCGGGATCTCCAGGGTGAAAATTTTTTCTGAATTAGATGCCTCCACATTAAAATAATGTACACTTCAGTTTTCTAAATATGCACTTTCAGGGAGTATAACTCATTAATTCACCTCCTTTCATTTTTTCCTTTACTGAATGAAAGTGATTAACATACCAATTTTTGAACTTATGAAATCCTCTCCTGCTGTTGGGAAAATGTTCTCTTGCTAGAGGCAATTTTCTAGTAGCTCTTAACAATCAAAGCTATTGTGACTGAGATTTATGACTAAAAACTGAACCATCTGCTCTGAAGATTTCATGCCTTTATTTTACACACCATTACCACAGGCAATGAATTGTCTGACACTTTTAGGTCAGACTATCGCTGCACGTACCACTCACCAGCATTGCACACAGCCAATTCATGAAACAGGTCTCACAGGAAGGCAGTTAGGAATTTGGCAGGAAACAGAACTCATTATAGCACTCACAGTGCTGCATTTTTATCCAGCTAGAGCTAAATATTAAAAATTTCATCAACAGGACAACTTGAGACAAGCCTAGTGAACACACTACAGGATACAGTTGAATTCTAGTGAGCCTCTATATGTGCATAAATGGAGCATGTAAAGGCGAAAAGGGTTTGGGTTTGGTTTTTTTTTTCTCTCAGTTTGTTATTATATATAGAGAATTCATTATTTTAGAATGGTCTGGCCTTGACAGGATCATATCCTCATTTTGTCACAGACATATTTTATGAAAAATCCTTTTGCCAGGATCTTTTCTCCTGAGAAGCTTCAGCTTCTCCATGTTTTGCTGCTTTGGAATGTGATCTGGAGAGTTGTTTACCCAGCATGTAAAATTGTTTTTACTTGATGACCAATGACAGCCACCTGTGTTGAGGCTGCGAGCAGTCCCAAGATTTTATTATCATTCCATTCCCTTTTCCTTGCTAGCCTTCTGATGAAATTCTTTCTTCTATTCTTTTAGTAGTGTTAATATATAATTTTCTTTTAATATATATCATATAATATATATAATAAAATCATAAGTCAGCCTTCTGAAACATGGAGTCAAGATTCTTGTCTCTTCCCTCTTTCCCACCACATCATTTATTTCTAAAGAGAATCCATTGCCCAGTTAGTCAATCACAGAGTGTTTAAATTTATAAACTTAGGTTTGCAAGTAATACAATTGCATATTAGGTTACAGGAAGATGAGCTCAAACAAAAGCAATTAAAAATTCATTATGGGTAAAATTAAGCACCTTTTAAAAAGCAGATATTGAAATGACGTAATTATTCTCAGAAAAAAAAGTATAAGGAGTTATGGCTCAACTGAATTATCTTAGAGGTCATTTGCAATCTAAATGATTCTATGAATTAATATCCCTTTTATTTATAAAATGCCTCAGCATTACTGTAGTAACTAGATCAAGAGAAATTTTTGCTGTAACAGATAATACATGTAAATAATTACCATATATTTCATTAAATGAATAGTAAACTGAAGTCAATTGTTTTCCCACTGTGGTCCCTTTCAACTTTACTCATTCTTTGATTTGCCTTTTAACTAAACATGTAAACAAAAAAGGACTCAAGGGGCAAGAATATTCCTATCCTGATAGAAACCTTGAGCAACAGTGAAAAGCATGCATGATACCACACCGAAGCCAGTCTTCAAGATTTCAGTATTACGCCTCTACATATAAGCAACATCAAAACTGTGAGGTAAGAAGAGTGGCAAGAAAGCAAAGGCCAAGGTTTTCACAGAAATAAAATAATGCCTTCATTTATTTCAGAAATAGGCGCATCAAAGTAACCAAAGTAATCAAAGTAAAGAGAACTTCTGCATTAGGGGTGTGTGACAAGATACTGGTAGCATGGAGGCTGCAGATGTGGCTCCTGTGAGAAGCTGCTGAAGCTTTCCCCATGTCCAATAGGGCCTGTGCCAGCTGCTCCAGGATGGACCCACTGCTGGACAAGGCTGGGTGCACCAGGGACAGTGCTGGCACCCCTGGGTAACAGATTTAAGAAGGGGAAAAAGTTACTGTGCAACAGCAGCTGAAAGAGAGGAGCGAGAATATGGGAGAGAAACAGCTCTGCAGACACCAGTAGGAAGGGGAGGACACGGTCCCAGAGCCTGAGCAGATTCCCTGCACCATAGTGAAGAAAAGGCTGAGGCAGCTGTGCCCTGTATGGAGGTGCACAGTGAAGCAGAGATCCACCTGCAGCCCATGGAGGGTCACAACTGGAGAAGGTGGATGTGTCTTGAAGGAAGTTTTGACCTCATGGACAGCCTACACTGGAACAGGCTCCCAGCAGGAGCCCATTGGAAGCCCACGCTGGAGCAGGTTTGCTGGCAGGACTTGGGATCCCCTGGGGAATCCACACTGGAGCAGTTTGTGAAAAACTACAGCCTGTGGGAAGCCCTCACACTGGAGAAATTAATGGAAGGCTGTTTCCATGGGTGGGACCCTATGGTGGAGCAGGGGCAGAGTGTGAGTAGTCCTGCTGCTGAAGAGCTGGGAGAGGCAGAGACATGTGATGAACTGACCACAGCTGGTGCAGGAGAGGACATAGAGAAATCCTGTGGAGTGAAGGAATGAAGTTGGGCCGGGGATAAAGGGAGGGTTGGAGGGAAGGCGTTTTATTTTCTCATTGCCTTGCTCTGATTTGATAAGCAACAAATAAAACTAATTCCCCCAAGTCAAGTCTGTTTTGCTTATGAAAGTAACTGGAGAGTTACTTAACCTCTGAGCCTTTCAGTCTATTTTCTCTGCCCTGTCCAGCTGAGGAGTGACACAGTGGCTTTGGTGGGCACCAGGTGTCCGGTTAGTGTCAATCCCTAAATCTTTTAATTCTTTATCTAACAATGAGCCCATGCCCTTAAACATAGATATTCCATATATGCAGACATGTATGTTTTAATATTTTCCCGTTTACTTTATGCACATAATGATTTATGTTGTGACTGTTGCAAGTAGCAATTGCAGAACTCAGAGTGAACACAGATGTCTTTTCAACTCTTCAGACAGTCAACCACATTATATAACTGCACCACATTTAATTTATTTTGCTTTATTTCTGTCTGAATTGCAAAAAGTAATCTTAGTTTCAGAGAAACTATTTTCAGGGCGATGAAGGCAAACGAAATTTTCAAGAATCAGAGAAATTTCCTTCACTTGCTACTCAGTCAAGCAATAATAACAAGAAAAATCAGTACAATAAATGTAGTAGAAGACAAAAAGCTAAGAAATAAAACTGATGCTAGGGAAGAGCACTGAAGTGTTTGATATCCATGCCTCCCTCCTCTAATGTCCTGTGAAAGGTGTGGTGAAGGGCATGGACTGATGAGGAACTATCCACCCCACAGCTGCTCTGGGGCTCCAAGAAAGGAGCGAAAGGCAAACTCCACCTCAAATATGTTACCAGGCAGGCAAATAGAGTTTTATAGGAGAGACAGGGCCCCAAGCATGGTCCAGGGCCACCCCAGTAGAAATTCTGGTCGCCTCCCCTCTCTATAAGATGAGAATAGCAAACAAGAAGAGACAGCATAAGGGAGGAAAAGTGGACTTCTTATCTGGACAGTGCAGGTGAAGCTCAAAGCATAGAAACATATGGAGAAAAAAAACCTGAAAAACAAGACCCATTTACGTCTTCAGGGGAGGGGTAGGGTAGACTGCACAACAGCAGATAACACACCCAATCATTGCAACATCTCTGTGATCCACCACCACTACCCAGTTTTTCAGGAAAAGTACATCCATCCAGAAAAGATGGAACAAGAGGGCCAGGAAGGAGAGGTAGTACTTTCTACGCACAAACAGTATTCCAAAGTCTAAGTAATATGCACAAAGCATATTCTTATAGGCATTAGTATATGCAAATATATAGCTGTCTCACTTCACTGTCTCAGCATTTCATTTCTTTGTGTACAGACAATATAAGATATTCCACATATTTTATCAGAGTTGAGCCTACAATTTACAAAAACACTTTTATTTCTACTTGCATGACTTGTGAGACCGTCTGCACACTTGAACAGCGTTTGCATGACTGAAGATGCAAAACAGAGCCAAGTATTTAAGCCTGCAGATGAGCCCATCTTGGGACTTCAAAGACTGCCAAGATGAAGGAAACCACTGAACAACTAAAGTCCAAAAGCATCTCCTCTTAGGTGCATAGTTATATATTTAAATAACCCGGTCAAGTAACTAGGATTTCCCACCGTGTAGTAGAAGCAGAACAGAGCTGGAATCAGAAAAGCACCGCTGGAACAGCAGTTCCGATCAGTGCAGCTGTCAGCCACGTACTCGATCTGTGCACGCAACTGTTCAGCTGAAGGAGCGAACGAAATCCCAAGCGGGAACGCGGCAGACCGGACCCGGAGCCAAGCCCGGCCCGGCTCTGCAGGCGATGCCGCACGCATGGACACCTCTCAGCCGCCTGCCTTGCAGAAAGCCGAGACAAAAATCGGCTCGCTCTCACGCTGCAGAGCATTTCAGCTCACCCAGCTCTCCCGAGGGCGCTGGGCTGCCGAGCCCAGCGGCGGCAAGCGCTGCCCGCCGGGCCCCGCTGCCCGCCCCGACGGCCCCGGCTCGGCCCCGGCCGCTGTTCCCTACCGTTGTGCTCGTCGTATCCCCAGTGCAGCATGGCTCTGCTCTCCTGCCGGCACGGCACGGGACAGGACAGGACGGGCTGGGATGGGACGGGATGGGGCGGGAGAGGCGGCTGCGCCCGATTTGAAGGCGACGGGGCGGCGACGCCCCGATCCTCGGGCGCTGATAAGGAGACCTGCAGCGCTCCGGCCTCCTGGCCCGTCCGTGCCTGTTGTCGCCCCAAGCCCTTCGTCACCCAGGCTCTCCCCAGGCTCCCCCCAGCACCGTCGGGGTGGCCCGGGGGACGCAGTGCCATCTCTCAAGAGCCCGCTCCAACAGAGGGAAGGTGGCTCCACCAGCCCCCGTCCCGCCAGAGCACGAGTTGTGCGGCAGTGCCCATTACTGGGGTCACCCCCGCCACTGCCGAAAGTAAAGCCAGTCCGCACCGCTGCATCCCCTCCCGATTTTCTCCCAGAGGTGTAAACCAAATTCCCTTTGGAATAGGTCGCAGGAAGATTTCACGTTTTCCTAAGTGGGGCCGTGAAGGCAGAAGGGTGTCCCACAACCCACTGGGAATTTATCCAAGCGCCGCGTGTGCCGGGAGCTGCCCGTGGGCAGGTGCTCGAGGCAACGCGGAGCTTTGGACTCAGCGCTTGGGCTGCGGGCGCGCGCCAAGGAGCTCCCAGCTTTCCTGTGCTGCAAAAGCTGGCTGCGAAGGTGCGGGAGAGGCAAGCAGGGCCGGGGCGAGGCTGACTCTGGGACCAGACAGGGACAGAGACAGGGACAGGGCCACTCCGCCACTCCCGTTCCCCAGTGCGGCTCCACAGCGCCCACCTTAGGCGGCGCACGCCCCCTGGCGGCCCCGCGCGGCGCTGTGGGCCATTGGCGGCTCCCTGCGTCACAGCCCCATGTGACGTCACCCGCCCGCGCGCCGCTGCCGCCGCCATGGGCAAGAACCGCGGCGGGGCCGCCAAGGCCGGCAGCGTGTTCCGCATCGCCCGCAGCGGCGTCCTCAAAGCCAAGGCCAAGGGCAAGGCGCGGCCCGTCACGTCCGGGCTGAAGCAGGTGAGTGCTGCGGCAGCGCCCCACCACGGGGAGGGCCCCTGCCCTGCTGCGGCGCCCGCGGGAGGCCTCGGCCCGGCGGGGATTCCTCCCCTTCGACCTCGGTGCGCGGCGCAGCAAGCGCTCGGAGGTGAATAAATCGAGCTGTTTTAGGGGCAGTGTGCGTCCGGGCACAAAACGGCAAAGTGCACGATTATCATCCGAAAATTAGGTTTGTATGTGGATGTCATCTGGAAAAAGAGGATCACAGGGAGTTCATTTGACTAATCCGCAGGCATATGCCACAGCAGGCATCGGGCTGTGCTTCAGGGGTGCCGTTTGGGAAGAGTCTGATAGTGTCGCGCCTTGGCCTCGGGAATGCGATGCTGAAGGGCGCATCCGCAGTTCAGCGAGTTCGCCTTCACCGGACTGCATTCACAGCGTCTCTGAGGGTGTAATTCAGGGTAGAGTTTAACAAAATGCCTTGATCCGAACCACTGGCCATAGTTAGTACTACTGACAAGGGGAAGTCCTGCTCCTTTCCATCCCGTTCCTTGTCCCAGGAAGGGAGCCCTGTGCCAGGCTCTGGGCTATATTCCCACAGCTCTCCTTGATGCTGGCTCAGGAACTCTATGCCCACTAGGTGACTCAACTCGCTAAATCAGCAGTAAAAGGCATTAAAAATACATTTTGCGTTTTTATGTGCTGCGTTGGTAAGTTGAATAAAGTTAATTATGAATGAATGAATGAATGCAGAGAGAAGCATTTTGGTGGAGAAGAACCAGAAAGGATGGAGCCTTTTCTGATCCAGTAGCTGTTTATTTGCCTCAGCTGTCAAGTAAAACTGTCAGTGAGATGCAGTGAACATAGCTAGGAGTGTGCATTGCTGGATGTTTTGCTCTTAATTCCTCTCTGCCCCTTTTTTGCCCCTTATATGGCTGTGGTGCTCTGTAGATGCTTCTGTACACCAGTTTAACATATTAAAGCAATAGAAGAACAAAGAAGCAAAAATAATGTTGTTATTTTGGTGTCTGTAGAAGAGCACAGCCCAGAGGAGAGAGAGAGTGGGTCATGGAGTAGGGAGCAGTGCAGGGGAAGAGGGATGGGGGTGACCAAGCAAGAGTTTTCCTGTTGTGAGCACTGAGTCATCATATGTTTTCTTCTCAAAGCCTGCCTCCAGCCTAAGGTGTGTGTTCTGCAAGAGTTCACCTGTCCCTCTAGAAAAGCATCTGGTAATAGAAATAATAAAAGCAGATAGTGGCTTGTTTTCTCCATCTGATGCAGTTGCAGTCTGCTAGGGAAACACAAGTAAATGGCTTTTAAAAAAAAGGCCGTTTCAGATTTTCTCCTGCAAGCTCCACTTGACAAATTAATCTGGTGGACAGACAGGAACAAACTTTACAAAAAACAATTTCATGTTGCTGGCGTCACATCTCCTCTTAGTCTAGACTGTTCTGTATAATAAAGGGAGAAACAGGTTTAAAATCATATTCATGAAATGTCTGAGTTTCATAGTCTTGAAAAGCTTATTAGGAGTAAAATTTTATTCTGTGTGTTTGAAGCTGTGTTCTTTAATGCATTAAGCCTTTGGGCTTAATGTGATTTACTTATCGTTAAGCAGTATAAGAAGATGCTCAGAAAAAAAAAGTTGCTAAAATGAATTTACTCATTAATAGCTATAAGCTCATTGTAACTGTTCAGACAACTTTTGATGTAGGTACCCATGCTAGCTATAGAGCCTCTTTTTGTGAACCAGTCCTGCCTGACTACTTGAGGATATCACCATTAAAACTGACTGGAACCTTCTAAAACCCCTGTGAAGCTGGAAGATGGCGACAAGCCCTGACTGAACACATGGTCTTTGTACATCATATTACCAACAGTCCATCCACTCTGATCAGAGCTGGTAGCTGGGGCTGTATTTCTCCAGTCACTGTCCCAGTGAAAGTGTTCATCTGAGCAGGCCTGTTCTATCAGCCTCATTGCCCACTGCTTCTTATTACTGGTTTTTGTGGTCAGTGAGAATGGAATTGTTACTGTATAGGTGCTCTGAAATTATGGAGGCTTTGAAAGTAAAATGAATATGTGTAACCATTCACAGTTTGCTCCTGCCTGTTTAAATTGCTCAGAGATGAACTGTGGGGATGCCCACTGAACAGCAGTAGGTATGCTGAGATTTGGGGTTGCCTGAAGACCTATGAGCATGCTTCTGGAATGTTTGCAGTGTAATAGGTTAGGCTGTGATCCTGTTCCAAACTTTGGAAGCAGCAGGTGCTAGGGCTCAGATCAGCTGAATCTTCCTTTGCTGCAGTAGTGAGAGTTTATGCCCTCTTGCATCCACCCTGCTCTTCTACCACAGACAGCTGTCCCCAGAGTGCAACACACGTCCATATTCTAGCACTTCCTCTTTGAAAGTAAAATCTTTGATGAAATAACTTATAAAGGCAGACTTGGGCTAAAAGAGAGGCTGAGGTGCCCAGAGATGCACATTCCACTCTGCTGCAGCTGCAGTTTCCTTCAATGCTGTGGCAAAACCTGGTAGACGTTGTTGGCCAGACCTACAGTATGAACAGTTAGGATGCAAGGTGTGATGATGAAGGTAAGCTACTGGAAGAAATTCAGCATACTAAAATAATTTACAAATTGTATTTGGTTTGAGGGGCTACAGGCTTGGCTTCTCTAAAAAGCTGCCAGAAGCTTCCCTTATGTCTGAAAGGGCCAATGCCAGCTGGCTTCAGGATGGACATGCTGCTGGCTAAGGCAGAGCCCATCAGGTACTGGCAGTGCCTCTGGGTTGATGTAGTTCAGAAGCATACCTCCAGCAGCAGCAGTCAGAATAGGGGCGTGAGAATTTTTTAAAGAAACAGCCCTGCAAACACCAAGGTCAGTGAAGAAGAAGTGGGAAGAGGTGCTCCAGGTATCTGAGCTGAGATTCCTCTGCAGCATTTGTTTGACAACAAATTCATTTTCCCCAAGTTCAGTTGAGTCTGTTCTGCCTGTGATGGCAAGTGGTGAGTGATCTTTCTCTGCCCTTATCTCTACCCATGAGCCTTTCATTATATTTCATCATATTTCCTGTCCCCTGTCTAGCTGGAGAAGGCAGCGATGGAGTGGCTTTGGTGGGCACCTGGCATCCAGCCAGGGTCAGTTCACCAAAGAGAGGAAGGAAGGAACCCTTCCTGGGACTTCATTCCAGCTAAGAGGAGCTGAGGCTGGTGTAGCAGTATAGACTTTTGTTTTCTTTGTGTTCTCCTTCTGGATCACTATGGGCTCCCATTCCCGTAGAGCAAGTTTAACTCTTAATTTTGAATTTATTAGTACACAGCTAGATGACCTAATGAAGTAACAGGTAAAACACACCAAAAAGCATGTAACACTGGCTGCATAATAATTGCACAAAAATGGGGCAGTTTCACATCAGTGGAATTTTTGCTAAAAATACTAACATATGTATTTTTTTTTCTCCCAGATAAACATTAAAAATGCTGAAAAAGTTAGCACAATAAATAAAGCATTTGCTGAAGTTCAGAAAGAAATCCGGCAGCTATCAAAAGGTACCACAGCAGAACCTCAGAACACTCAGCAGGTAAATTCCCTTTGTAAAAATCTGAACAGAAGGAAAAGAATGTGTGTTTAAAGCATTATAATGTGTCTCTTAGGCTGCAGGCAATAGCTCAGTTGGTCAGTGTGGTGCTGTGTTACAGGGCTTGCAAGGGTTCGTCAGGGGTGAAGAGACAGATGAGAATCTTGACTTCATGATCAGAAGGCTGGATTTATTAATTTATGATATATAATACATTAAAACTATACTAAAAGGAATAGAGAAGAAAGTTCAGAAGCTTGCTATCTAAGAATAGAATAGGAATGAATCAACAACAGAGCTCTCTCTGATCTGTCCCAGAGAGAGCTTGGCCCCCGATTGGCCCTTAATTGTAAACATGGAACATGGGCCAATCACAGGTGCACCTGTTGCATTCCACAGCAGTAGATAACCATTGTTTACATTCTCTTTCTGGGGCCTCAGCTTCCCAGAAGAGGGAAAAATCCTAAAGAAAGGATTTTCCACAAAGGATGTCTGTGACAGTGCTGGTAATACCAAGGTGCTGAGTTCAACCCTTTTAATGGCCATTTACTTAAGAGTTGGACTTGATGATCCTTGTGGGTCCCTTCCACTTCAGAATATTCTGTGAATTCATGCAGTTGATTTAAAGCTAGAATCCCAGTTTTATGAATTTCATTTGTGTGGCAATGCTGAAACCTAGTTAGCATGTTCAAATTCTACAAAACTACTGAAGTAGAGCGAGAAGAGGGTGGCAGCCATGCTGAAGCACACTTCAAAAGCATATTTTAAAATTACATTCTAGGTGATTTCTTACTGTTTTTTTTAAGTTAGTCCCAACTCTATCCCCTTGATTTGAAACTTGTATCTCTACATGAATACACACAAGGAGGATGAACCTGGCTGTTCCCTACCTGAAGCTCCTGACAGTGCTTTGAAACAAACAGTTCTGCCTCTCTTTGTTCCTGATTCCTAAGCCTTGTATTACCTCATCAGAAGGACCCAACACCTGAAGCAGCAATTTCTGTAGTAGAGGTTTTGCCTGCAGCACTTGGGGTTCAAGACAGTATTTCTCTTGCCTTTGTCTAGTTTTTTTTTTAATGCAGGCCGACCTGCAGTCTTGCACAAGAATTAATTCATAAAAGTTTAATGCCTGACAGGTTCCTCCATGTAAACTCCTTCTGCTGATTGATGCTCTAGGCACAGTTTCAGGGAGAGAAAGGAGTCCTTCAGGATGAGATGCAGATGAATCCATCCTGCTGTTGGGGAAAGCTGGAGTTTGGAGAAGTGGACATGAGTTGTCAGTATGCCTGAGGTGATCAAGTTTCTGTACAGCTGGGAGCAACTAAACAAGTGTCAAATACCTCAAGGAGAGGCTGAGGGAAAAATGAAACATAAGTGACAGTGCTGCCAGCACAGGATGAAGCCAAGCCAGGATTTCAAGGCTGTTGGAGCCAGTGGTCCTGTCTCTGCTGGCTTGTTATTTATTCCTCCAAGAATTCAGACTGTACTACTGCTCCTGTGCTAGTAGGGCTCTTCACCACTCAGGCTGTTACAGTATTTTCTCCAAAGTTGCAGAAGTGTTGAGAGCAGTTGTGTTCTAAAAGCTGAGCCTGTCTCAGTTGGGCTGTGTGTGTTACTGATACAACGCTCCCAAAGCACAAAGCATTTTCTGCTTACATATCAACTTCAGTGTATCCTGCAATCCCCCCAAAGTTATTGAAGTATAACTGCAAAATCAGCTGAAATTAAATATATAAAAGTCTAATCTTCTGGCCAATGGATATTTATTTAGTCTGGTTTGGTTTTTTTTTTTTCCAAGCAGAATAAAAAGAAATTGTTTTCTGCTTTAAACTGAAACTCTTTTTTTTTCCAGGTTTCCACAAATCTGGAAGAGGAACCAGCAAATGTGGATGCTGCCACAAACCTGTTATCTCAGTTGTAATGCAAAATGGACAATGATGGGGTTGCAAGAAACGAAAGACCACAAATACTGATGGCTTTGTTTGCACAATTTTATTAAAAAAATCTTGTTAATATACAAGTATTGGCACACTTCAATACAAACTACAAACAGACCTTTCCTATCATCTAGGAAAGTGGAATGTCAGAAGTCAGTGTGAGAAACTTAAAGTGCTAAAACAGAAGGCACTTCACAAAATTGGTTCACTGAAACAGTTTAGCATAACTCAAGTTGATACCCTTCACTTTTCAACTTGGCAGTGAAAGCTTCAAAATTGTTTGAAAAGTTAAAAAATAGCTTCTTGGCAGTAAAGCTTCAAAGAAAATGCTGTTAACTGTGAGCAAGAAGACTAATCATTTTTTAAAAAATGATCAAAAAGTTATATAGTATTTTCACTTTTCTTGCTAAAGAAAGCTCCAAACAGTTGGCTTAGACAGAAACACACTCAGGTGAAAAAGTGCCAGAATTTTTGATAAGAGCCCTTTTTTAATGTTCTTGAATTTGTTTTGTGAAGTAGTTAAAGGAAGCAAAAGGAAATATACTCCCAGAGTCAGTGAACTAAGAAGTTATACATTCATTATTCAAATACTTAGGTTATGAAGAAGTCTAGATTGTTACAGTTAGAGGTAGATAAGTAGTCTGGTTGACATAATATCTAATAATTTAGTATCTGCACATCAAAGAGATCACAGACTCCTTCATTATCATCCAGGTTAAAGTTGTAGTCATCTCCGGGAGTAGGAGAGAGTCGTAAGAGAGGAAAAACTGTAAAGCAGGAACAGTTTAGTTTAAATTAAAACACTTGGAAAATCAGCCCTATCACATTTCAGTATGTCTGTCATAAGGGTTAGTCTTAATAATTAAAATAATCTTGATAATCTGACAAGCTCACTGAGATACATACCATGAAAACCTGTACTGCATTCAAACCAAGGCAGTAAGTGATCTATCTGCCATTTTTGGCTTGGTATTTTAGGTCAGTTTGCTGAAGTGGAGTGATAGCTGTGGAATATGGGTTTAATTTCTTCTGCAATGGAGTTCCTGAGGAGCTTTTGAAAACTTTAACCATCAAGCCATAATTTATATTTCTTTATCTATATCCCTGCTCTAGAAGCACAGCCTCTTTCCATGTTAACCACATACTGGCACATTCACAGAATCCCATCTTGCCCCTTGGATCTTACAACCACATCTCTTTCTGGATGAGCCCTGAAGTGGTCTGCTTGAGGGGCAGATATTATTACAGGCCTTAAAGAATACAGGGCAAAAGGAGCAAAAGCAAGTTGAGTTGACCTCTTTGCCTGCCAAATCAGTGAGAGTGGCAGAGAGGTAGGAGCACATGAATTCTGTAGTAGCTGTGGTTCAGTGCTGCACTCATGGCCAAAGACGTGCAAGAACAGAAATGGGTGACACTTGTTCTGTTAGTGTACCTCAGATGGACATGTATCAGTCTGCATCCAGAACTATATTCTGAAGTACTTATTCAAAGCACAAAGCTTTAGGCAGAATAGAATTAAACCAGATTTATATTTTAAGGCAGCACACTAGTCATCAGCTTGTTCTTTCTTTTTCCCTACATTAAGTACTGGTGGGTTATTCATGCAAGTAAGTGCTTTTGGATTAAGGTTTTCCTGTTTTGTCTGTTAAATAAAACTTGCAGGGAATAGAAAGGGGAGCAAAGACGAGTGACAGAGGAGGCAACATGGGAAAGAAGTAGTTTCATACTGACTCTTGGCATCAGATGTAACAGATGCCTTCTAAGTGCTGTTCACACAAAAATCAGGCTGCTACTTGTGATTATTAGAAAAGATGCTACTTACCATCAGAAGACATGAGTTCATCAATAATATCTCCGCTGATATTTCCTGTGAAAGACAGGAGCACATGCTTTATGTATGTGGGGTTTTTTAATATGTGTTTATAGCAGTCAAAACATTCTTTGCATTAAAACACTGAATTGACAAGTACACTATGGCTTGTGCAGTGTAGGAACTGCAGAGAAAGTATGCCATGTACATGTAAAACATACTTATCTTTGTCTCCCTCAGTTTTTCCCCCTGCTGTAGTGTGTTCTTAAGTTTGTTAGTTTGCTCCCCCCATTTTCTGTATTAAATGGTTTCTTCCTTTCCCAAGACCCTGTCAGTTAGGTTGCTATAGAAATGAAACTGCTCCTCCCTTGGTTTCTCTTATAAAGTGAAAGTTGTTTCCTCCTTAAGCTCAGTCAATCACTCCTTTTCTCCTCCTAAGTTTCGAGAATTTTCTTTTCTCTGGGAGTTATAGTTGGCTGTAGCCCCAGAGCCCCTCCTATGATTTATAACAGTTAGTTACTTTAGTATATCAGTTATGTTTCGTACCTCCAAATATGTATTTCTATTAGATAGCCGGGTTTCCCTGCCTTCTTCCCCCCTTTTCCCTTAAAACCCTCTCCTGCCCCCTGTTCGAGGCCATTTGCTGGGTGTTTCCCCTCCTTGTTAAACCGACAGTTTACCCCCAGCAAGTGGTCGCCTCCTAATTCGTCTCTCACCGCGCTGCTCCGAGCTATCACCCAGCTCAGCCCAAGGCCAAGACGCCGAGGGGGGGCTGCTTTCTGATGGGCAGGGGCCCTGGCCTTCGCCCCTCACCAGATAGCCAGATTCCAGGGCCGTTCACGCCCCCGCGCATCCCCCCAATACGTTTTTCCGACTTAACTCTTTAAAACTCAAGAACTATATATATCATGGTGTACCATGAGGCTTATCTGGTGGCAAAGAAACTCAATTGTTCAAAATTAGTATGCTCCCCAGTGGCTTCATTAGAAGATAAACAGAGACCTGGTTTTTTCCTCTGTGTAACTCACTGGTAATTTGGTCACAAAGAAGGGCTCAGGGAACCAGGGAAATCTTTAAACAGGAACTACTGCTTCCTACCTGCAGGCTCCTCCATCTTTGCAATGTCAAATGAGTTTGGCTTGAGAATGCAGTTGACATCCAGAGGCAGCAGGCTCTGGTAGTCACTGGAGCTGGCTGAGGCTTGGGCACTGTCTCCAGACAGGCTGGGATAGAGCTCTGGCTCCGGAAGGCTGGAATAAGGGGCAGCAGGGGCTGTGCTGTCCTGCTGGGCGCTGCCATCTACACGGACAGGAAGGCATGTTGAAGTCTGTTACAGTGAAACAACACGCAGCACCTGCCCCCAGCTTTGTCTTTTGAGGGAGAACATGGCCAATGTCTGAGATCAGGTGAGAGGAGTCTTCCCCTTCTACAGTCACAGTCACAATTTAATTAATTGTCAATTAACTGAAGGTCAATTAAAGGTCAGTGAAGGTAATCAGGACCCCTCAGGAATGCAGTTGTAATACAGCCTTTTCTTAAATCTTTTCCTATTACCTATTAATTTACTATTACAGTGAAAAAAGTACCTGATATTCAGGCAGCCTCTTACTGTGGCTATGTGGAAGAAGGTAAGCGACCTTGTGGTGCAATAGCTGGAACTGGTGCCTGCATTATCAATCTCATTAAAAGGTATGCGTTCAAATCATATCCTCCTCCATCAAGAGGTTTGCAATTTTGCTTCATAATGCACTCTGGAGAAGCACCTCAGAATAATTAACAGGATTACATCCAAAACCTGTTCAGTGTAAGATGGTAAGATGTGAGGGAAGCATCTCTTTCATCAGACAGAAGAGGTGTCTGTAACCTCCTGAGAGCTGTTACAAAGGCCCTGGAGTAGTTTTTTAATGGACAGCTGCTATCCTGTGTAAATTCTTGATCTTTGTCTACCACCTTTCTTAACACTTTCTTTTTTCCCTCCAGCTGCTTTCCTCCCCCACTCACCAGAGATAGGAAAACCCCGGGATCCACCTGATGGTGTGTCCGCAGCTGCTGCTGGTGGCAACTCCTGCCCTTGGTTCAGCTCACGTTGTTCTGGGGGATTTGGAGGAGCTGCAGCTGGTTTGAGTGGAGTCACTGGAGCTGCAGGCTGAGATGGGGGCTGTGCAAGGTCATCAGGTGGAGGAACTGGAAACACCGTGGGCTTGGAGGAGCTTGATTCTTTGTTTATAAGCAGCACATGGATAGGTCCTGAACTACTTTTAAGATTGATCTGGTATTTATTCTGTCCATTCTGTCCCTGTAAAAATGGTGTATTATGAAAGTTAGTGTTCTTTGAGAACTTGGAACTCTACAAAGTGATGAAGACTAAGATCAGCTGTTTTAGTCCTCAACAAAAAGAAAAAAAAAAACAAAATCCAACATCACAGCTGCTAACGTGGGTCCTGCAGAGAACCTTACCATTGCCTGAACTGATTCAGCAGAGATGGACAAAGACAGTACCACTGATCAGCTTCATGGCTCTAGCCTTGAATGCTTTTACTGATATTAAGACTGTGCTCAGCCTCGCTAAAAATAGCTTGTGAAACTTCTCAAGTGAATTTCAGCCTTCTATAAGCACAGTGGCTATCATGCTTCCTACCATGCTCTCTCCCAGCTATGTAAACACTATTTAAAATCAAGCACTGCAACAACAACAAAAAAAGTTAAAGATGGACAGAAGTAAGTAATTTGGCCTCCTACTTTAATCTTGCCAATTTAATCCTTTTGGCTAAAGTGAGATTGCAGTCTGTTTCTCTATCCAGTCTAGTACCATGAGACTAAATCTAAATTATATTAAAACTAAATCAAAAAGGTGTTTTTCATAAAGAGATCCATTTTAACAATATAACAGAGAAACTTGACACATAAAAGTCACTGAGTTCTCAAGAGAATTCATAACAACTATGCATTATTTTGAAAGCTGCAACATTTTAAAAGCAAGAGAGAAGAAGAAACCCACTTGTGTATTTCGGTTTTAATAGAAGGCAGGGTTACCATTAGTCTATCTAAGTGTACAAAACTCACTTTTCTCTGTCTGGCTTAAACTCTTCTCAACTTAAACAATGCTACTCCTTTCTCCCCTCCTCTTGGACAAGGATAGAGATAAATCCTCTGCTCTGAAACAACTCTTCTTTGCCACTATTGCTCTAGAACACTTAGGTAAACGAGAAACCAGTACATACCATTTCAGGTCTAGGTACTTCTAATTGTGTACCACAAGGTGCTTGAATTGCTAGAAGTGTATCTCCTGGTTAAACAGCAATTTTAAAGAAAGTGTTAAGTGTATTTTTCTTAAGTCTTGTATAGTATCCACTCAAATGAGATTTGGAAATTGTGTAAGGTCACCTAAAGTACTGTGTTATTTAGCATATGTAAACTTGTGGTAGGACATGTGCAGCCCCTCTAAGATCCAAGTACATTGCATAGTATAAATCAGGGAATTCCAACACTAAGATCATAGTTGCAAAAACCTTTTCTCACAGCAGTACAAGATTTACCATATTCTTTACCCATTTGTCTTCTAGTTGTATATATAACAAAAGGTGAAAATATTTAACTATTTCCTTTTTTCACAGAACCAAAGAATCATTTAGGTTGGAAAAGACCTCCAAGATCATTGAGTCCAACCTTTGACTGATCACCACCTTGTCAGCTAGACCACAGCACTAAGTGTCATGTCCAGTTGTTCCTTGAATACCTTCATGGATAGCGACTCCACCACCTTCCTGGGTAGCCTGATTCAATGCTTAATCAGTGTTTCTTGAAAAAATTTTTCCTGTTGTCCAACCTGAACCTCCCTGGTGTAACTTGAGGCCATATGCTCTTGTCCTATCACTGGTTGCCTGGGAGAAGAGACTGACCCCCACCTGGCTACAGCCTCCTTTCAGGTCCTTGTAGACAGTGATAAGGTCTCCCTTGAACCTCCTTTTCACCAGGGTAAACAACCCCAGCTCCCTCAGCCACTCCTCATACAACTTCAGCTAAACCGGCCCTCTGACCTAGCTCAGTTTATGACTTTGATGACTGGTGGTACTACAGAGATTTAACAAAAGGAAGAAGAGGTGTTAATGTTCATCTTCAGTGCCAGTACTTCCAAATATCTAAGCTCATGGCTTCCACAGCACATACAACTGGGATCCAACAGCTGTCTGTCACACTCACCTGTGGCTTACTATGCACATGAAAATGTGTTGGTTAAAATTAGGGGACCACACTGACATGCACAGCACTGGCACAATACTGCAGGTTACTTGCTTACCTGCACATGATTTCCTCTTTGTTCATAACTAATTTGGAGTAACACTTTTCTTTCTCTGCTTCCTAAGAAACACTTAGGTGAAGTACTATGTGAGCATTGTGCCAACTGCCTCCATGTTTTGTAATGACTAACACCTTTTCAGTAACAGGCCATTTTTGTTAAATTCTGCAGTAGTTTTCTAATCTTGTGTTTTTATTTTAAAAAAGTCTTCCTTGTGGCAAAGAAAAGACAGTTTTGAGCCTAGCTGGAGGCTGAACAACAATCCCCTTGGGTGCCCCAGGATCAGGAGATGATGTCAAGGGAAGTAACCTCTGCCAGCACTTCCCGGCAATTTCTTCCAACCACCTGTACAGGAATCCTTTAGATTTAGTAGCAATGCCCCATCATTGACCTTCTGCTGGCTTATTTATACACCATCACAAGCTCTGTCTGGCCACAGTTGCTACCAGAAAATGATGCAAAATTTAGATCTTCCTGGTTCTTCTGGAGGATTGGGCCAATGAGTCCTGTCTCTGGTTCCATTAATGGCCCATGGCAAGCTGCTGAAAAGTATGAAAACCAAAAAAGAAACCAAAAACCAGGACTCCAGCTGAGCTTCCATTCTATTCAATCTATGACTACAATTAGAAAATGCCAGAACTTGGTAGCCATGAACATTATGAGACCTCAACCTAGTAATGATCACTACTGAGTATTTCTTAATTCAAAATACTTGCAGGAAAAAAGCAAGTTAGTTAGCAAGTTATTTTTTAAGAAATCACTCACTTTAGAAATACAGTCTAGCAGCAACTTACCATGGAAGCAGTTGCAGATATCTTCATGGGTGACATATGAAAATGTAATTTATGTCAAGGAACATTTTTCTTAAAACAATATAAAACTAGTATTTGCTGCCCTTCAGAAGTTTGTCCAAACTAAGCCTAAACTATAGCATTATTAAAGTTTAGAGGATTATTGTTAGAGGTGTAATCAAGGCATTATTTTTGACTTTCAGAATGGCTCATTACAAATAACAAGAGTTCTGTGTTTTAAAGAAAATACCTGTATCAGCAAATAAAATACAGAAAGAAAAATAGTTGTGTAGCTTGAACAAGAAAAGATTTTTCTAAAAAAGAAGAACATGTAAAATCTTGTTTTGAAGAATACCATTTACCTTGCTAATTTGACAACACAGAATTAAGGTACGTATCAGCATTTCCCAGAATCACACAAAAATACTGCTAGAGGGAACTTCAGAGCTCATCTACCATCCTCTGCCTCAGGGTAGGATCAATCCACTGTTCAGACATTCCAGACAGATGTTTGTCTTTCCTCTTCTGCAACACCTCCAGTGACAGATATTCCACCACCTTCCTGGCAGATCAATTCCAGTGTCAGCTCTACCAGAAGTTTTTCCTCACCTATAACTTCAGTCTCCTTTGCTACAAAATCCATTTTACAGAAACAGTTTCTGAACAGAAACTCCAGTAATTTTTAAGTACTTATCAGTAGTATTATAGATAGGAAGGGCACTTGACTGCTGCCATTCTCAGGTGTCTGTTTTGCAAGACAGCTAGACACATGCTTACAAGCAATGCAGCTGCAACTCTCTGGTATTTATATACAGCATGGGTTTTTTTCAGTTTGAAACCCAACAAGCTTCAGGACTTTGTTAACTCCATTAATCTTTGGGTGATAGCTTAATCTTTTCAAAAGAATGAAGCAGCAAAAAAGATTAATGTAAAGCACTGGTAACAAAATATAAATTTAAGTTCTGGAAAGCAGTATCACTAATTTCAAGTAAGACACTAGGATTATGCTATTGACTTAATAGTTACTGCTGTATATATATGCGCTAACTTATTTTCATGTTACCAATCACAGTCATGGAAGTTAAAAAGTCACATAAATAAGATTTATATCTTCTTTTGTTGAAGGAAAACCTGAAAAAAACTTGCCTTACCTTGCTAAATGCGTTACATTATGCTTTATCCATTACCTACACTTTAACTGGTGCTTTCATTCTAGATCCAAAATGCACACAATTAATTTAAAAGGATATTGGTGGTTTGTAGAATCATCCATGACGTTCTTGATACTTTGCTGAAGCCACAATTTCTGCTGATCCAATTCTTTTTCTTTTAGCTCTAAATCTTCAATTTCAGCTTCCAGATACCTCAGCCTGTCTATGACCTCTTTTGTATTGCAGCCAGCACCTACTCCTCTTAAAAAGGTACAAGGGTTCATGAAACCACAGGTAAAAATCTAATGCAAACATCCAATGATAATTTCTTAAGACTATTTTCAACATTTGGAAAATCTACTAATATTAAATATGAAGGAAATGAACATTTAACCTCCCAGTAGTGTTTTGACAGGAAAATGAAAATTCTTTAATTCAGATCAAATTTAGAATTTTCTTCTACAAAAACTTATCTTCTTTTGGAACTGTTTTGCAGGCCCTAGCCTTCCCCTAGAATTCTTATCTTGAGCTTTTACCTTCAGAGACCTAAGAGAAAACAGGCATGGACTGTGGTAGGGCAGGTAGGCAGAGACAGTGTGTCCTGAAAGCTCTCCCAAATTCCTTCAGGGAGAATTTTTTAACTACAAGTGCTAGTTATAAAGTAGCACTACAAGATTTCTGAAAGATTCCCTTCTGTGTGCTTTAAATTTTATTTTATATATCACAGAAACAAGTTAAAGGGAAAACAAATACAGTTAATTTGCAAATTTATTGTACTTCTACAACATCACATTGCTCATTGATTAGCAGTGTTAATTTTATGGTGTCATATCTATCAGAAGAAGTAGAGTTAATTTTTGTTGCTCTTAAGTATGTGAAAATTTGCAGAACTGACATAACTTACTTCCACTGAATGCTGTTTTTTGACTTCTTCTCAATGAGATCAATCCCCTCCAGAACGTTGGTGATATCATAGATCCTTCTCTTCTGCCTCACAGCAAGCGTATCGGCAGCCTGTGGAGAGAACAATATCAGCAACTTGCATGCTGAGGGAAAGCCACTCCCTTGGAAAAATGCCATCTAATGTAATTTCAAAAGGAGAAGGCTCCATTCTACAAGAGCCCAATACCAACAATGAGTTCTGAAGTTCAGCACCTGCAGGGAGTGCTACAAAGCACAGGCAGCAGTCCCCTGGCTGAAGGCCAACAGGCTATCCCCTAACAGAGAAAGGAGCTCATAGGGGTGCAAAGACCACGGTCTGTATCTGGAACATATTCAGCTGCATGGAGGAGCCTGCCATGCTCTTTCTGGAGGGCAGGAAAGGGTATGGAAGGCAGGCAGCGACACCTTGCAGTGGGGCAAGGCTCTGAAGCTTGAAGGACATAATAAGTTTATCATTCCTTCCACTGACATTCAAGATATTAGAGCCTTTGTTTGGATTCAGTGGTGCTAGGATACGAAACAGGGCTGTAATTTCACAAGGTGGCTGCAGGAGAGCTAAAGTATTTAAGGCCAGCATTGTCCCTACACAAATGCCCCTTGCAGGGCACAAGGGCTCACTTGATGCCACACCGAGCACCGGCAGCCTGGTACAGCCGCCAGGGATGTTGCTGCTGCCACACAGCCAGCTGTGCAGGGCGTCTGAGGGCTGCCACACCTCGCCCCTCTGAGCAAGCAGCACCAGGCAGAGAAAACCACTTCATGCTTCACTTCCTTCTCTCCTTTTGTGTAACTGATGCAAGGAGTTAAGATAAAATAAAGCAAGTGAGCTACTCATGCCTTCCACAGCTGTAGTTACTTGGGACACAAATACAAACACTACATAGGATTGTATATATTAAACAAATAGAAGAAAAATAAAGAGAAGAGTAGGCTGACCTCTGAATTTGAACTAATGCAAAAACGCAAATCATTTCTGCTACAGGAATATAATGATTTATTTCAGTTTGTCCCAACAATCTATAAATGTACGCTTTTTGTAAGTATATGTGAAAGGTACAGCTTGAGACAGCCATAACCTGGACGGAAAACAAAATTTCTTTGCTTAATAGTACAATTACCTTTTGCAACTTTATTTAAGTTGAAAGGACAAAAAGAAAGAACAGAGATTATCAAAAATACTCTTATAGCCATGAAGTTATTATAAACACTGCTCTTCCTCCTTGACAGTAATGTACCCACTAAACACTGTTTCCACTGACACCATAAGCAGCATTTATCTTTTGTATGGTCTTCTGTATAAGTCTTTTAAAACATTTTCTTAACTAACAAAAGAAGATGCATGCAAACACATATTGCAGTTTAGTTCCCTCCAAGGAAGCAGGCTCTTTGATCACTTGTTTCAGTAGGTATGCACCTGCTATCTTAATCTGCTACTTCTGCTGCATATGTACACACTGCTTCCAAGTGCATTTGTACACTCTGCTAGCAAGTGACAGAGTTAATGCCATTTGCACAATGCTGAAGCAGCACCCCATACATCTCACAGCCTTCAGTTATTCTAGAGGCTGTTTACATTATTCAGTGCAAGGAATGGACAGCACACACATGCTATTCAACTTCCTGCTTTTTTCCCACTGCTCCACATATTTGCCTAGAACTTAGTATATTACTCATGGCTTGAACAATGAAGAAACTGCTCTGGAGACAGATTTCATTACCTCTTGAAATTTTCCCAAGGTCCTGTCTACAAAATATAAATGCTTTACTAATCTGAATGTATTTTCAAACTGTACTGGTAGCGAAAGATACCAATGTACAAATCTGGAGCTATGAAACCAAAGCTTAAGATATTAAAAAAAAAAAAAAAAAAAAAGAAAAAAGAAGTGACTTCTTCTGAGTGTCCAATTTCAAATTTCAAATGTTTCAAAGTTGAAGTAATTGTTCCACTCTAAATGCTACTGCATTTTGTATGCCCAAAGCACAGCTCCCATGCATGAACACCAGCAGCAGATTCACCACTACCAGCTCCAGATCCCCAGGACAGGGGCTCATGTCATAGGAAAATGAACAGCACAGTTACATAGGTATTTGACTTGACTATCCCTGTATACAATTCAATCACTTCTATGAAATTCAGCTACTTACAACAAGAGTTCCAACACAAGCTGGGGCCAGTTCCCAAGCTGAGAAATTTAATCCAGACATTCACTAGCTTTCTGGTACAGACCTTGTAATCTAATTATCTTTTAAAAATTTCACAGATATTTTAAAAAGCAATTGAGAAGTTCCTCCTTGACATCCTAGCAGTTATCAGTGTGATACCATCTGCCAGGTACATGGATCAGAAATTAAGTTCAGTCTCCCACAGAAACAATTCAGTAATAATTTAAATAATTAAAAGACCTTCCTGACACAAATCTGTCAAAAAACATTGTTAAAACTCATATCTTCTTAGCCTGTGTCAAGAAAGGGACATCTGCAACAATGGCCCTGCTAACATGGGTGGACATAGCTTCCACATCCAGAGCTCTTTTATAAAATTCTTCTAATGTTAAGCTGCTGAACTCTATCCTTATTGCTCTAATATCTCCTCATATTTTGATTAAATATGCATTCAAGCCAAGTACTCATGAGTGCACAGA
This sequence comes from Zonotrichia albicollis, assembly GCF_047830755.1. Lineage (NCBI taxonomy): Eukaryota > Metazoa > Chordata > Aves > Passeriformes > Passerellidae > Zonotrichia > Zonotrichia albicollis. The sequence continues at coordinate 137,156,638 of NC_133819.1, forward strand.
CAGGTTCAGAGCTGGAATAAAGTATCTAAGCACAGAGCTATGGTTCTGCATACATTCCAGTCGTGCAGCTGCTGGAATACAGAAAACACACTGTACAGCACAGGTTCAGCTGCAGGCAGGCACACATACCCAGAAATAAGGAAGAAAGGCTAGGAAAACTGAGAGCTTGTAGCCCCCCCACCAACTCGTTTGCTCCCTGGGAGCTGACAAAAGGCAGCAGAAATCATCAGCTGTGCATGTGCTTCATTAGCCCTAGAGAGAGGAGGAACTCGATAGAGCACCACGGTAGAGTCCTTACTGAGAACGCTAACACAGCACAAGGGCCAGCACTGCCTGCTTGCTCTCTCCATGTGTCTGTCAAAGGAAAGAGGTCCTGCATCTTCTGAACTCTGCCTGTACCACAGGACAACATTTTCTCCCTAAGAGGGCTGTCAACAGTTTGGTGAAGAGTTTTAAATTGAATGGTGCTCTTGCCAAATTGCATGTAGAAGTACTGAATGTCATTGCAACATAAAGACTAAGGGAATGTACAATCTAATAGACAGACTCTTTCTTCTTCTGTGGAGTACAGCAAGTGTAAGGCAGTTATTTGCTCCTGACCAGCACACTTCTGAAACAAGTAGATTTTAGTTTTATCTCATTATCAGAAACACTGTTTAACCATCATTAAGCAGGAATGGTATGACAGAAACGAAGCCCACTTAAGAAATTAGGGCCCAAGTATTGTACAGTATGAACAGCATCCATTCAGGCAGCTTATCCCTTATTCACTCATCTGGCTCTTCTTCTCTCTTCCCTGCAATTCGTGGGTTGCTGCAGATAGAAATCTAGTTTTCTTTCCCTTCTGTATCACCCCGTCGCATTTTACACTTAATTCCATAACTAAATTTCTTTATGTAGGGCTATTCCATGACAAGTATATCATTATTTTAGAACCGCTGTTGGATTTTAAAGTAAATACAAAATTCAAATTTCAAGTGAAGAAAATTCTCATTTTCATTCCCACAATTTCTCAGATGCTACCAGTGTCCAGCACTAAAACATTTTCACAGCTTCCTCTTACACCCTGCTAAACTATAATTATAGAGGTATTAAAAATCACTAGAAAATGTCCTATAGAAGAGATTTTCCTTATCAATTGCTAAATCACAAAGCTGGAAATCCACCTGTTTTCAAATTTTATTTTCTTTCTAGTGATGGTTTTGTTACAGAAATACCAATCAGCAGCACAACATCAGACAGTCAATACCAGCCAGCAGGAAGACACTTAAAGGTGTCCATTGCATGAATAATTTCTTGGAATGCTCTGTTCCATTTCAAGGCTGTCCTGTTCTTCAGTTTCCTGAGCACACTGGCTTAACACAAACACACAAACTGGTCTTCATTTTTGCTGAGATATATGGCTTATTTAGAAGAAAACCAGTTTCAGAAATATAAGTTCTGACTCACTGCTTATGAAAGTACCAACAGTTTATGCACAACAAATTGTAACATTTAATTCAGAAACCAGTCCGCAATAGGTCCTGAGCAGAAATGCCTGTGATTGGCTGCAATGCCCACTTAACTCTTCTGCGGCTATCAACCCTTTCATTCCCTGTGAGCAGGTACCCTTCTCACTAAAGAGAACAAGAAGCATTGCTGCATCCCACTACACAGTCCAACTTTATTGTTCAAGTCAATTCTCTTTGGCACTTAAAGCCAAGCTTTTGGGCCTGATGTCTTTCAAACTGAAGTTCTGCTTCTCAGATTGACCTGGAGTATCTCTCAGGACTTGACAGACACTAAAGGAAGCTGCACAACAATCCCAAAGATCTAGACATCTTCATTCTGTTTTGCTAGATACAGACACAACTAATATTAAGGAGTTCATCGACCTGTCCAGACCACAGCATAACTAAATGAAGAATATAAAACCTATCAGTGTCCTTCCCTGTACACCCTTAAGTTTCATTAGCCAGAGTAACATCATCAAAGTACATCTGCTCTGAACAGGGATGCGCAAAAAAAGCTCTGAGAACACCATTCACCTCCTGAAGCCTATGCAGAGTAATCAAAAAATAGGTCAGTTTTCCAGAAAGGACTTCAAGCAGAGTACCAAGCCAGCCTCTTGCTGCACTTTGCTGAACACCTGACGACCTTAACCACTTAGCCTAACACCTTTGCTTCAATGCACTGCACACCCGACAGCCCAGAGGGCCCGAGCTCCAGGGAACTGGCAGGACACAGTGGCAAGGATTCCTCCTGCAACAATTGGCCCCACCAAGGTGGGCTGGTCCCAGGGCATCACTGGAGAGGCTCCAGACACTGCAGCCCAAGGCATGCCTTGAAGGGCAGTAGGCTGGCTGCAGAGCTGGGTGACAACCATTTGTCACTCCTATGCAAATTCAGCGTCTTTCATTTACACATAATAGAAAGCATAAGGCGACTATGGTCTGTTTTTCAACGTGGTTTTCTCTTGCTTAAAGGAGGGGGTTGGGCCAGAAACAGGTTTTAACAGCAGCCCATACACGGAGTCAGTGCAGACAGCAACACAGGGCAGTCAAAGAAATCACAGTATTGTTAAGGCAGGAAGGGACCTCTGGAAATCATTTAGTCCAACCCCCACCAAGGCAGGGTCTCCCGGAGCAGGTGCACAGGAACTCATCCAGGTGGGTTCTCAATGTCTCCAGAGAGGGAGACTCCACGACCTCCCTGGGCAGCCTGTTCCAGTGCTCTGCCACCCTTAACATAGAGAAGTTCTTCCTCATGTTGAGGCGAAACTTCTGTGCTTTAGTTAATGGTCATTGCTCCTCGTCCTGTCACTGGGCACTATGAAAGAATCTGGCACCACCCTCTTGGCATGCACCAATAGGATATATATGTATATATATATGTGTATATATGTGTATATATATATATGCACTAATGAGACCTGTTCTCAGTGTTTTCTTTTCAGACAAAACGGGCCCAGCTCCCACAATCTCTTCTCATAAGAGATGCTCCAGACCCCACATCACCTTTGCAGCCCTCCACTGGACCCTCTGCAGTAGCTCCGTGTCTTTTTTCTACTGAAGAGCCCAGAACAGGGCATAGTAAATAAGACCGCTCTCAGCAAGTTAAACTTAACATACGGTGCCCCTTACATCCCTTTATAAAGAGCCGGAACGCGTGTTTTAGCCGACCGCGGCGGCTGTCAGCCATCACCGGGCACCCGCAGCCCGTCAGCGGCCGGGGGAGGCCCCACCACGCCGGGCGGGCGGCAGGGGGAGAAGGAAGGGAGGAAGGAAGGAGGGAGCGGGCGGTCCTGCCCGGCCCCAGCGCTGCGCCGCCCCGGCTGGGCCCGGCGGTGCCGCCGGCCGCCCCCCCCGCCCTCGCACCGCTTTGAGGTCCAGCACGCCGTCCTTGGCCTCCTGCAGCAGCGACACAAACTTGGTGGTCAGCAGCCCCAGGCTCTTCTCGTGGCGGCTGCTGCCGCCGCCCGCCGCCTCGGCTGCTGCGGCCATGCCGCCGGCGGGGCCACGTGTCGCGACCGCCGCAACGGCCCGAGCGGGAGCGCGGCCCCCGGCCCAGCGCGGCGGCGGGAGGGGCGGTCCGCAGGAAGTGACGGCGCCGCCGTTGCCTGGACACCGGCGCGGTCGGGCCGCGGGGCTGCGGCTGCGGACGGGCCCGGCCCCCTCCGGCCGTAGCGGGGTGGGCGGCCCCGCGGCCTGCGAGAGAGGGACTGCAGCCTTTGGCTGCCTCGGGCTGCTCCCGGCTCTCGCTCAGGGCCCCCGGACGGGTAGCGCAGGCCTGGAGTCGGCCAGATACGTACCGCGAGTCTGCCTATCCCTGCCTCGATAGCTCCTTGTCCCTCATTTCACCGTTTGCATTTGATATAAAAACACTTAGATTAATTGCAGACGCTGTTCTCACACCTCCCAGACCAGGTACAGGACACGCTGATGATCTGGCCAGGGGAACAGGGAATTTTGGATGCTTACCTGGCCCCTTCCACTGGTGTCCGTATATACTTGGCCTTAATTCAGGTACATCTCTTTCCCTCAATTACTGTCGAATAAAAGCAGAGAAGATTTAAAGTCTGTACTGTGTAAGAACTTCGGGGATGCACAAGAAGACCAGACCCACAGCTACCATCACACACGGCAGTGGGGCACGGTACCCTGGGTGTGCCACGGCACGCATGAGCTGCACAGGCAATCCCATGTTCAGGGCAACATATGCACGGTAACACACTGGTTATGGAACCACAGTCCTGCTGGTCTCAAGTAACCAAGGATTTCTTGATTCCATACTCACATTGATAGAAACAGATCATTCTCTAGTTGGAAAATGAAAACAAAATCTAGTAATGGAATTGATTTTAAATTGTCATGATTAATGCATGAGAGCTTTGCATCTGACAAGATCAGTATTCACATTTTGTTATATTTTTATTTAATTAAATTTATTTACTATTTATTTTATAAATTGTCTTTCATTTATGCTGGGTTGAAATTTATCCTTATGATTAGGTAAATTTGGTGCAGCTTTCACCTGCCTCATGTCTTTATTTTATCATTTTGAAGGTAAAAATCATTTAAACACTTATTAAAAAGCTCTAAGGAACCCATGTAAGCATAAAGAGGGAAACAATGCCAAAGATGGAGTAATCTGCAAGGAAAACAAATGTTCCAAGGACTACTAACACATGCATGTTCCCAAGTACTGTAATATGAAATTCCTGAGCCAAGAGCAAGGAATAGAAAGAATTCATGTTAAAACTATTAACGTCTTCTTATGATGAAAACAGAAAGTTTAAGAACAACAATTTTGGAGTTAAAACTCAGAGGAGATGTTAAGAAATTGAATCAGGGCAAGAATAAGTTCTTTTAACTTCCTGGTGCATTCCAGGTATTCAATTACTTCACCCAAAGTGCTTGGTCAAATAATAAGCAAAGAAAAAGAAGTTCCCCAGGAAACACTTGATCAACATGCCAGAAAAGCACGCTGAAGTGGTGCACGATTTCTGCACCAATGATAACCATGAAAATACTATTGAACAGCTTTCCAGGTGAGCATTTCCCTCACATATTGTGGATGGAGTATATAGAGCACAACAGTAAGAAATAATTCTTCTGTTTTTAGAAAACACAGTTAGGATTTGTTCTTACACTCTGCTAACCATTACCAGTATTTCTTAATTTTTACATATTATAAACCAATGGCACAGATTCCAAGCAAACAGTCCTTAACAGCTCTCTTCTACCTTACCTGAGAATACCACAGTGCAGACACCCCATTATTGCTGATGGCTGTCTCTTGGTGTTTCCATGGGTCAGGTATGGAAACTCCATGCAGGGAGTCAGAGCTGAAGCAGGTGTCTGCTTTCTGTCCCTTCCACAAATTTGGAAGTTTACCCTTTTCTAAGATGCTGCAATCTCTAGCCAAGTCCCAGCCCTACACACCTCCCCCCATGCAAAGCAGAGTGGGGGGTGTTTTCCCAGGCTCTTGCAAGCACCTCATTCTGTTGTCAGGCTGCCTTTTTTAAAATTTTGCTTTGCTACTGCTACTTCCATTTTTAAATCAGAGTTTTTTCCCGGATTTCAATGTTGTGCTTTGTTAAAGACTAGTCACTGATCGCCAGGATGCTGTTTTCACTGCCACGGCTTCTGCTTTTGACTTGTGGCCATGTTTTCAAGGCCTTTGTCGTCCCTTAAGCTGCACCTCATAACAAGAAGCAGCTGGTATCAAGCTCTGGTTCACACAGCAAGCTTTCATTAACAAATTAACAACAAACCCAGCAGGCCTAACACAGTTACCCAAAGGCCAGGGCTTTTTACTAGCACTAAATAAAGTACTTTTAAAGGGCTGCTGTGCACCGAAATGCACCATCAGTTGCACTGTGCCAATGTGCTAATGTGCTGAAGCTTGGGTTCTGAACGACTGATGGCAAAGTCAGCTTAGGGGCTGCTACGGTCACTGGAGCAACAGCACTCTGCTGCAGCTACAGCGAGGTGCAAGGGGAGAGGAAATAGCTCCACCTGGTGTACCAGCGTGTTCCCGTGATTTTACTGCTCACGGCTCCCTTCACTTCAGCAGCATGAAAATGCTTGAGGATGGGGTTGTTCAGTAGCAGTTTAGGATCTTCTGGGAACAACCAAATGAAGTAAACACCTGAGTACTGCAGAGATGGTAAAAACTCCACCATGAAATAAGTGTAACAATATATTAACAAAACCCTTATCTTTTGCTTCCTTAAGAAGCTCTTAGATTATCTCCTCTATTTCAAAAGCCTGGTAGGGAGCCTATTGTGGAGAAAACCAAACTACTCTGCCAAAAAAGCCACTCTAAAGTGCAGGAGTTGCACACTCTTCAGCAGTGGCAAATTAAAGACGTTTTCAGGTACAAGAAAGATGGAGTCTATTTACAAGGGCATGTTGTGACTGGACAAGGGAGAATGGTTTTAAACTGAGAGACAGCAGATTGAGATTACCTGATAGGAAAAAAAATCCTTACTGTGAAGGTGGCGAAGCACTGGAACAGGTTGTCCAAAAAGGCTGTGAATGCCCCATCTCTGGAAGTATTCAAGGCCAGGAAGGATGGGGCTCTGAGCAATCTGGTCCAGTGGAAGGTATCTATGCCCATGACAGGGATGTTGGAACTGGATGATCTTTAAGGTCCCTTTCAGAACAAGCCCGTCTGTGATTCAGTATTGTTGGTTCTCCCGTTACAAGAATCTTTACCTCACTGAAGCAAAGCTTCAAGCTTTTGGCTTAGAACATTCCAAGTTTCTTTTCTCTTATTAAACATGCTAATTCCTAATTTCATATGATACTTTTCATCTATACGTGTTCTGACCCATTTTGAAAGCAGTTAAAAATAAACCAAGGTTAGAAATAACTATTTATTATGAAAATAATGTAAAAACACTTGTTTGCTCCCTGAACTATTAAATATACAACAAAGACTTAATTCTCTAGAAAACAAGGACAAGTGCATTGTAGTGGATGAAACTGCTTGTGTAATTGTTGGGGAATATGAAACAGTAACATACATTTTAATATAAATATTAATAATCCTCAAAGTCTTGTTGAATATCATTCAGTGCATTTGTAAGTCGTCGTATTTTATTTTCCATGGCTTTTTTATTGTTTGCCATTTCTTGCAGAAGCTCCCGCATTTCTTCTTCAACAGAGTAGACCTGAAAGAGCACACAGAGATGAAGTAGAATTCTTGCTTTTCTTAATACACCTAAACCCATATAATCTTGGCAATTTTTAACACTGATAAGCAATACAAGAGTTACATGCTTATGTTTGAATATGCAATGCATTACTCTTGATACTGGATTCAGAAGCAGAAGTTTTTCTTCAAAAAAATGTATTAATCTGCTAGGCGGCAGCAAGTACTGTATCAATACAGAAAACTTATTAAGGAAAAAAAGCATCAGCTGTCATGCTAAGGAAGAATGGAGTAGATGACAGAAACATTAACAGTTAAGGTTGGCACAGGTGAGTTAAATGGATTATCTGGCATAGTCAACACTACTCTTGCCTGTATGGATAAGGAAATGTTTAGCTATTGATTCATAATAGCTGCATAGCATGGAGCTTTACTCTGCTTGAATATAAAACATTACAAAGGCACAAGTCTAGAGATTTTCTTGCTGTGCAAAGATTGAGTACTAAACCAGGACTGTTTCCATCCAGTCAGCCTGACAGATTCAAACAGGAGACTTCCAAGCACCACTCTTGTAGCAGCTGTAGAATAAAAATGCAAATACAATAAAAATGTATAAATTGAGTGTTACTTTTTCATTTGCTGCTTCAATTTGTTTTTCCTTTTCATTTTCCAGGTGCAAGAGTTCTTCCTGATGTGCTGCCAAAACTGACTCAAGTTTCTTTCTGAAGGCATTATCCATTTTATGAAGCTTTTCCACAGCAATCCTAAAAAAAATATTGAAAAAAAAAATCACGGTCCTGCAAACAACTGAAGTATTTTGCTCTGTCCAGTTCTACCTTTGATAAGGTTTTAATAACATAAGCATGAATACAATTACATACTGGCATCAGAAGTGTCCTGTTTGTTCAAGTACAATTTCTAGCTTTATGCACTCTGGCATTCTCTAAGGAGAGACACTTAATCACCAGCAAAGGATATGAAGATTGGGGCTTGCTACTGTCAACATGGACAAGAACTCCACGTATTTTCAAATATCTCCTTCTGCTTTTGGTTCCCAAGAAGTGAATGAACTGTGTGATCCTGTGAACAGCCTGTGAGCCTGTGTCTCACAGAAATAGAAGTGTCTCCTTCACCACAAAGAAGCATTTCTTTAACTGCAAGCAAATTCTGCTTATAAGGGATAATTCTTAAATATGCAGGAACAAAATGCAAGGCAATTTTATACAATTAATTTACAAGAAAATTCTGAAACAAACCAGAATTATTTAGAACAAAAATGTCATTTTCACTATTGATCTTCTGCAAGTTTCAAACCCCAACACTACTGACTGTTTGAGGTGGTTTGTTTTGTTTGGCTTTTTTGTTATTGTTGTTTGTTGTTGATTTGTTGTGGTTCTGTTCTTTTTTAATTTTTATGCAGTCTTATTAACTAGCTGGTATTTTTTCAAGAATAGTTGGGAGGAAGGAAGAAAAACATGAGAAGGGGGCCAAAGAATAAAGTGAAAATCATCAGTTTAGTAAACTTCTTCATCCTTCCAGAAGCATATGAAATAATTTTTCAGATTATGAGTACTAGTTCCTGTATCATCTCATATTTAACTATTAATTAATTTAAGAAATTGACATTAAGAGGAACAAGAAAATAAATTTTTAATCTTGCTATTTGTATGGGAAAAGAATGATGGGTAATTTAGAAACAGTCTGTCACAGACTGAAACAGCGATTAACAGACACCAATTTGGGCAGGAGTGTTGATCTGCTGGAGGGCAGGAAGGCTCTACAGAAGGGATCAGGGCAGGTTGGATTGATGGGACAAGGCCAATTGGATGAGGTCATTTTCAAAGAAAATGGAAATAATGATGTTCAGATGCCAAATGCTCTAACTGAATGCCGATTCCATTCCACCTCTACAGCAAGAATTCCTTCTAGGCCCAGTTTGTAACTGGGCTCACCAGGTAGTTAAAAAGGTTTCACCCCATAATCAAGCACTTCTGCACAGTTATTAATAGTGCAACTCTACAGTAACTGAGTAGTAACAAAATAAATTATTAGTGTTTACCTTTGAGTTTGAAGACTTTTATTTCTCTCTTCAATCAGCTTCTTCTCTTTGAAATCAAAGTTCTCCTTCATTTGTTTAACCTGCATCTCCAGCTGGCTTAACAGCTCTCCTTTACCTTGCCACCTCTTTTTCAGTGCACTGAAAATAAAATGCACATACTTACAATGAATGTAAATACCACTTGTTAGGAAGGCAGAAGAGTTTCACATGCTTCCATTTTTCCTAATTTCTGTGGGTTTTAATAGCAAGCAAGAATAGCTTCAGAGCAGTGTTGCATACAATGATCCCAAAGAATTATTGTGATATTTATGTATCACCTGTGTGCATTCTTAATGTCATCAAGTTCTACTTCTTTTTCTTCTAGCAGTTGCTTTAATTCCTCTTTTCTTTCATTTTGCCTTTCTAATTTTTTCATTAGGTTTTCACATTCAGCAGCTTTTTCATCCAACTGTATTTGAAGCAATTTCTGAGCTTCCCGATTTTCTTCATGGTGTTTTTTGATTTGTTTATCTTTTTCTTGTAAGCCCTTTAGAAGACAAATATTTTAGAACACACAAACTTCCTTAACTTTATTGTTACTCCTTAAGAGTGTGTTTAGTCTATGATGGAATAAAGCAAAGAACATAAAAGTTTAGTCTTCTGAATCTATAAAAAACACTTAGTAAAGTGACAGTCAGTTACTTCATCTTCATCTGAAAGAAGTCTGAATTTTAAAAAAAGTCATCAAAACATAAATCTGAAGTTGAAAGCAAGATAAGAAAAAAGTTATTTTAAACTCTTATTCTACATAAGAGTTGAATAAACAACTTATATGTAAGCTACTGAGCTCACAATCTGTGTAACAATTACTAATGCATCTAACTTTGGCATAACATGCTATAAAACTGATTATTAAGCTAAAGTTTTAAGTCTTGAAATGAGACAAATGGAATTATTGGGACAAAACATATTACTTCTGCTGCCAAAATACTATTTTACAAGAACTAACTAAATAAAAAATATTTATGTTGTAAAATAAATGTGAAGCAAACTTTTAAAAATTATTTTTCCTTTTCTTTTAAACACTCAGAATTATGCTATCCTAGCTTCACCCCTCGCAAAATCATTATCAAGAATACACTGAAGCAAAGAGAAGAAAGTCTGTACATAAATATGGTTCAATGAGAGATTCAAAGTAATATCACTGTGCATCTATTTAATAAAAAGCCCTCTTCTGCTCTCAGTGAAATGAATTGCCACTGACAGCCTGATTGTCATTTGTGAGTCAGAAAACTCTAACTGCAGACCCAGCTTTTATCAAAGGGTTTGTTGTAGCTAAAATTAAGACTTGCAGTGAAAGTTAAGCACACAAATTGTCAGATTTACTTACTTCTTTTAGTCTCCTAATTGTTTCTGTCTGATCATCCATTATTTTGTTTTTAATTTTTATGGTATCACTGTCCTGTTCTTTTTGCTTTTTTAATGTGTCAATCTCATTTGTTAAAACTTCAATTTTTGCCTCCAGTCTCCCCCGATCTTGTGCAAGATGAGCTCCTGGACAAAACAGGATATTGATTTCAAGATGTGGAATGTTGGGAGATTGGGCTGGGCAAGGCAAAGGTAAGAACCTTACAAACCAAAGGTTTGACTGTTTTTCCCACTGGAAACAATGTAGGGATTTACTCTGTAGGTAGGTAACACTTAAGAGGAAATGTAGAACTGAAGGTCTGTGTTTTATCCTTTATGAAAACTTCTCTAAAAATAGTTGACAATAATTCTTACAGACCCCTAAAGACCACAAGGTGGTGCTGAATCACAGGAATAGAGAAAAATGCCCAAACATTTTTTCTTCTAGCATTTAACACTGTTTTAAGAGATATACTGAAATTTCCATATTAGATTTCCCTGCTAGACAAGAAGCATTACATAACATTATTTACAGATCCTTGTTTTTCTAGTTTCATGTTTAAAAGTTCTTTGTACAACTTCATGGCATTTTCACATTTTCAGGAAACAGATAAACTGTAGTCACAGCTGACTCCCACAAGTGCCGTTACAGATCCTGTATCAGCCCATGTGCCACAGAACATTTATTGTTGCACATCATCTTTATAACTGGGTAAGATCAGGAAGGCATCCAAGGACCTTGTCATGATTAAAACTCTATTGGAGTGTTTATCTGAAACATAAGGTATTGAACACCTTTTTTTCTCCTGCAAAAGAAAAAAAAACACTATTTTACCCTGTTCTGCCAACTCCTGCCCCCATATTTTTCTTTCCATTTTTAATCCATCAATCACAGATTCCTGGGCTGTCAGCTGGGAAACAAGTTTAACATTTTCCTTTTTTAGAAGTTCAACTTGAACAGCCTTTTGTTTGTCCTCCTCAATCACATTTTCAAGTTCTCCAGTTCGACACTGTACAAACAAACATTGGGAAAAGACAGTAAGATCATTTAAAACAATGCGCAAAATTTCAAATCAATACTAAGGGATTAGGAAAGTAATCCTTATATACACCAAATTAAGTTAACTGAGAAATATTCTGCTTGCATTCAGGGCTCTATCTGCACCTCATTCCAGTAGTGAAACACAAATGTTTTCTTCAAACAGACATCCTTCAGTCCCAGAAAACTGTAAAGCTGACCTCTAAATACCCACTCTAAAGTATTAATGTCATAATAAAAAGCAGTTTAGAATTATAAATGCATAAGTCAGGAAAAGCAAAGTAAAGTAAAGATATTAAAAACTGAATCAGAAGAAGACAGAAGCTGCGACATACTTTCATTTCCAAAGATAAATATGTATCTTCAATTATCCCAGCCACATTTTGTTTTACAGATTACAGCTATTTAATATAGGTATTTTTCAATTTTATTCTTAAAAGCATCACTGACTGGCAGAATCATATTCTGTACAACAACAAAATGTTGGGGCACCCTAGCAACAACATGTAGAGGGGAGATTAGAAACAGGTGTGTAGGGGTTGTATTCCACACAAATTTTAGCACAAAGCTGGACTGGATCACACAACCATTCAAAAGTTATGTCCTTTAAATTTAAAAACATTATTTACAGATAATAGTGCTAGAATATGTTATCACAAAACTGTGCTCACAGGATTTAAGATTAAAATCTGACATGCAGTAGATAACAAATAATACTAATATTATACAACTAGGAGATACTAAGCTGCTAGTAACTACATTGCATTATTTGTTCAATTACAGTTTTACTTCATATAAGTGACCAGTGCAGAAGCATGTTCCATTTCTTTGAATTTATAAGGGGTCAGGGCTATTAATGTAGCCCAACTGATATGTAAAAACTTCAACTGCTCAAAGGGCAAGGAGTTCACTTTCCAAAACATGAGTGAGTTGACATTGTTCTATATGGGGAGCAGTGTTTGTGAGAAACAGAAGTGCATGATGCAAGAATAAAGGCTGGTGTGCACTACTGCATTTAAGTGCAATAGGAAACCTGTGCCTTTTAGTTAATCATTAACTTTTATAGATGAAACATCACAAAAAATAATCTGGGTAATTGAAATGTTTTGAAACAAATACCTTTAGGTTTGCTGTAGCTTCTTCATTTGATTTTGTTAATTCTGCAATTTTTGCTTTCTGTTCTTCCACTAAATTTGTCAGGTCTTGGATCAGACTTGCCATGTCTTTTTCTCTTTGTTCCAACTCAAACAGGGCTTGTTTGTGTTCAACTAAATCAGCAGAAGCTTTTTCAAACTCCTGTTTTACCTAAAATTTTAGAAGACAAGACTTGAAAAATGCTACTATTTGGAAAAAAAAGGTGCATATATAAACATAACTGACACTCGAATTTCAAGTGAAGACACAGAAATTCATTAACTCTATAGGAAATTAGTGATAGTCTGGAACCAGTTTTCTGCTGGTTTATTTGTGAACCTACAACTTGAAAAACTGGTTCTGCCCAGCTGCGTAGCTGTAAAAAGACCCCAAACCCAACAAAACATAACAAAAACCTCCAAACAAACAACCAAAAAAAACCCCAACACACAGAAAAAAAAATTATGGGTGGATGGGAAGCAGAGCAGAAAAACCATACTTGGGAGCTAAAAACAATGCCTTGATTTAATCTCATTGTTAAAACTGAAATTAAAATCACAAAAGAAGGACAAAGTTAATTCAAGACTTTTCTTTCTTGCAACAGAAAGTTTTGAAGGGTAAAACCCCTGTCTTTTCCCAATTTCCCATTTATTTAAATCAAAGAAAACCAAGTTTAAGGTGAAGAATTTAATATTTTATTTAACATATGAAAAAAATGTAAATACTAGCCACAGAAATAAACTCCTTGAGGAATTTTGCAAGCAAGTTTTGAATTTGAGTTTCAAAATATATATCCAAAATTCAATTTTGAAAATTTACACAATAAGGAACTATATTACTAAATACACTTGTATATATATATTTAATGATAACCTTATCAAAACACAAACCAATAAAGAGGTTTTACTGTAATTGAATATATTCTAATTGAAGGTCAACATATTCTAAAAGAAATTAGTAACATCAGACAGAAGGGATTCTTAAAATTTCTTTTGATTAAGTGATTAAGTTCTTCATATGAACAAAAATGTTGGGGTTTTTGAATGCTGACTTGGCATTTGCTGTCATTGTTCTAATCACTGATATTTCAAATCTTTCTACCAGTATTCTTGCATGAATCCTTGGAGCAAAGATCACAGGAATAAACAACCAACCCAACAAAACACCAAAAACCACACCCAGAATATCCACCCAAACCCAACACATTTAAGAGAACTACAACCCCACCTAGTGTGAGATAAAATGTTCTCTTAGTCTTACCTCTTTAAACCTTTTTGTTTCCAGAGTTAAAGCTAAACGAAATTCATCTTCTAACTCTCTGTACTTCTGGTTTGACATGTTAATTTTCTCCTGCAATTCTCTAACACACTGTTCATGCCTCTGCTCCTCTTTAGCCATTTCTTTTGACAAAGCATCTTGAAATTCAGGTCCATTCAAAGCAACTCGGGTTCCAAGTTCTTTCCTGAAATTACCAAGCATACACTTGAGATATGAACTGCAGGATCTCACAATGCTGTTTTAATTAATTTCCTTGGTCTTACTAAACAAGGATAATGAATTACATAATAAATAAATACATAATAAAGGCTGTCATCTCACAGACAGCCTTCAGTATTCTCTGACAATGGCCCTAGCATGAGGAAAATTCTGTTGATACTGTTAAAAACACCCAAAGGAATATCCTTACTTTTTAATTCAAACATTTGTAGAAATTATTCAATTGTGCTTTTGCTGTGATTTAGCACTTGTATGCTTTGCTGTTAACAAACATCTGGAAGTGACATTGGAATCAGGGAAAAGCCCTGTACAGCCAGACACCCTATTCTGCAGTCATTCCTTTCACCTTCACCCAACAACTGCTGCTATTCACTCAGACCCAAAACCTGCAAAGCAGCAGCAACAGCGACCTAAAAGGACAATGTTGAAAAAAATGTACCCTGTACTTCAATGCTACTCTGCTCATCTACTTTAAAGCAAAAGAAAAAAATCCACTGTCCTTCACATTTTATCTTTTGGAGTTTTATGAGGTAATTATTTAAAAAGTTCTCAAAATAAAGCTGTAAGATTCTTCCTATCTAAACCTGCCATTTTCGTGGTGACAGTACATTTTCCCCTGTACAATTTAGCAAATTTAACTAGCTTATTTTATTAATAACCTCCCTTATATAATACTATATCTCATGGTATTCTTGATATAGTTTTTAGACATATCTGATTGTATTAGCTGAACACCACAGAACTTAGCCTCAAGTATTCTCCAAAAAAGGGAAATTTTCAAAGAGGAAAACAGCCAGGCAAGTAACTCACATGCCACCCAACAAGCAAGGTTCTGCAGAGGCTGCAGAATACTTTGTGTTATTGTAGCATATGCAGCTCTTCAGTCAGTAATTCAAATATGACTTTATTTTTATCTGATTATTCCTGGATTACAGATCAAGTATTTAAAATAATGAATTTGGCCATATTGTAAGAGAAAAACCTTTCACATGAAAGGCTGGAAGTTGCCTACATGAACTCATGAGTCAGGAATCTACAAGATATTCCTAAATGAGCAAGAAAATGTGTAGGAAGACATCTACAATGTTTTCACAATGACCATCTCTCCCAGTAATCAAAAAACCCAAAACAAACCAAACCCGAACAGAAACGCATCCATACTTTAGAACACATTCAAAAAGCCATGCTGGCAACACAAACATCTCTACTAACTTGTGAAAAGAAAATAATGACCCCATACCTTTGCTCTTGCTCTCTTAATACAAGAAGCTCATGGAGTTGTTTTACCTTCTCCTTCTGTTGTCGGACAGATATTCGAAGTATCTGTACTTCTCTTTCATTTGCTGATGCTTTGAGCTCTGCTTCTTGCAACTGTTTCATCTATGTCATAAAGACAAGAGCAAGATCTTCTTAAAACTGTAATCTAATTGTCATGTTTTTTACTAGAACACAAAGGAACAGGTGCCTTCTAAGAGTTTTTGTTTGGGTGTTTTTGTTTGATTTTGTTTTGGTTTTTCTTAATATATTGTAACACTTGAAGAAATCTAAGATAAGATGTTTAAAATAAAGTCTTAACTTCCTACAACTCAAACAGCAACCTTGATAAAGAACCAATGGCATTTACTTAATTTATAAAGAACTTCGAGGTGTCCTGCAGAAGTGGAAGAAGAAGGGCATTGGCAGAACAATTTCTGCAATTGGAAACTCTTTTATTGTAGTACTTGTATTAGTTTCAACCAAAACATTTTTAGATGTATTCAACATGAACTTCATTTTAACACTCCACTTTTGTCAAAAATCTCCATCTTTCTGATTTGTACAGTTTAGAGCTGCTGAACAGAGCTGCTTTCTAATGATTTTACAAAAAATGTAGAATTGGTACAAACAGCAGATGGCATATTCCACTTTTCCATTCGATGCAAGCTTTTATGAGTAATTCCATTTTATAGACTTAAGCCCTTTAAATACGAAACTCTTTTCTGATTCAACATGAAGAAAAAAAGTTATAAAAAAGGTTTTGATTACTCATTAAATGGTAATTCAAAATCAGGACAATTCAGAAGGCTAAGTTTTTATATTCTACATATTAAGCCTTTTCATTAACAATTTAATGAGTAATTTTTAGACACATCACACTGTATTCCTTTGTTTTGTGGAAGAAGTGAAGGAATTCTCTCCTAAACTGAGGCACTTAAATATGACAAGCAAGAACACATTTTGACAAAAATGTCGACAAAGTGCAAGGGAATAGGGTACACATTTAGATGCATAGTAAACTTACTCATCTTGAATCTCTTCAAGAAGTCATCTAGTAATGCTGACTGAAGGCCTTAAATAGTGGTGGCTACATGGAGTAACCATAATTTACCTCTGAAAGTAATTGCTGGGATATACAATGAGAAAGCTCTCTGGAATATTCTAGAATTTCTTAATCTTGGAATTGATAGAATAGGCCAAAGGTATATTAAATCTGAACATTCAAAAAGAGGATTTAGTTTTGAGAGTATCATGATTTATTCTTTGAAACATAATTATTAAGGAGTATTTGCTACAGGATCTTAAGGACAGGAAAAAAAGATCTTCCCTTAATAAAAACAATGTTACTACCACCAAAAGAGATTACTTATTTCTACAAACTCATCAAAAGAAAAATAAAAGCCTCATACATCAATGAGGTGTTTTCATTCTTATGGGATAGAAAAAATCACATACACACTAAATTTAGTACATTTTAAACTGACAGGCAGACCCCTGATCTAAACTTAAGGTCACCTCTAGATTCCATTATAGCTCCAGGGTATCTACAGCTAAGGTAGAAATGGAAGAGCCACTCAAGTCCCCAGCCAGGAGCCTAAAGTAGAGGGTGCTTGCTTGGATGGGCTTGTCAGGACACCCTGATTTTCATTCCTTCCGGGGAACCTAAACAACAACACTTCCTAGAGCACCACACTATCAGTTCAAAGACTTTTCAGGATGGATGTGTTAAGATTCATTTTCTCTAAATTAAGTGACATAGGAATGGACTAACATAGGAATATAAACAAACAAAAGGAGTATATATTGGAGGGTACTGAAAATTCAACAATTAATTTCTCACAAAGAAATAGTGGCAGCATCTGGTCCAGCATCTTGATCTTATATATTTGTATACTTAACAAAGAGCCTCTGACTACAAAAGCATCATTATCTTCTCCAGCTGTAAAAATAAAACAAATAAAATCCCAAACAAACAAACACAAAACATCACACAAACTAACCAGAATCTTTCATGTTCTCAGCAATTACTGTTTTGCTCTGGTTGCAATTAAAAACATCTAATTCTTTAGGCCAGTGAAACAAACAGAACCACCATATTTCCATCCCAGTAGTAAGATGTCTGTTGATTTTAGCAACTTTAAAAACTTGTCTTTATCACTCTGTTTTCAGAAAATATCAGCTCTTAGTGTTAAGTACATAGAACTTGCTCTCCTTTATCTTAAGGCCACCATAAAATTTATATTTAAAATTTGTATTTATAAAATACATCAACTGACAGTTAAAATGGATACCTGTTACTAACTACTACTATGCAGAAAAAAAAGCCCCAGGTTTTATTTTGGAAAACTCAGACTCAATGTTGGTAAAATCTAGTACTTCTTTGTATTCAGGACTATGGTAGCCACCCTGTTGCCACTGCATAATTCACTCATGAAAAATATTTACCTCTGCTGCTCGCTGCTGCAACCTCTGTGTCTCCATCTTGGATAGTGTTTCTTCTAAAGCTTGCATGGCCTTCTGATATTCTGCTTCTTTATTTCTTGCCTGATTTAGCTCATTAGTAAGCCTTTCAGTTTCACCTTTCAACTGTTGGACATCTTCTTGCAGTCTTGCTTTGGCATCTCTCTCTTTCAATATCAATTCCTTTAACCTGAGAATAAACGCAGTGAAGTTGTATTATAAATGTTTTACTTGTAAGTTTCATGCCAAATACATTGAGAAAAAGGCATTCGTAGCTGTTGTAGCTACACATCTTGTATTTTACTGTGTTTTACTATTTATATCACTGTCATATAAAACTGTTTAGAGATATATACTATTAACAGAGTCATGTGTAGCATTATTATATGGAGATTCCTTTTCAAAAACCTGAGAGGGAGACAACCTCATAGATGTATCTTTTAGGAAATGACATTCCAGTGTTACATTTCTTTACAGGAACATAATAAGCCTCTTAGAGAAGATGGTATAAATGTAGATAGGTATAAAATTAAGGTAGGAAGTGAACCTAAAACAAAAAGGGAAAAAAGGGAAATATTCACAGTCAGTTATGGATGGTAACTCAGGAAGCACAAGATTTAGTTCTTCCTAAAAGAAAATGAGGCTTTGATAAATACAATACAGTGAAGAAAAAGCAAAATGGAGCAGGCATCTCCAAGAAAAAGGAGATCTTTGGAAAAGAAAGGCTGCCACTCAGAACACACAAGGATGATGACATCTTCCTCTCTGACGATGTGCTAGGCCTGCCCTGCACAATACATTGCCTATGGGCTAACTCTAGGCCTGCCAGAAACATTTTTGTTCTAATGTGCAGAAAAAAGCAAAGAATGCTCTAGATGTATGTGGAAAGGGAGACTGGGATATAGAAGGCAGAAGTATGATATGGGACAGCTACTAGAGCTTGAACTGAAGGTATAGTTATGATACAGGTTGTTTGGAAAGTAATGGCTAGAAACACAGGAAAGTGGCATACTGATACTGTTCTGTGACAAGAACGGGAAGAAAGCTGCAGAAGAGAATTTCACTAGGTAATACTCAGAGAAGTTTTAGCACTACTTGATGCCTTATTTTCCAGTATATTGTTTAAAGCTGTCCTTGTTTCTTAAGCCTACAAAATGAATTATTGGAAACTAAAAAAACCCACCATAACCAACTCTTAGACTATAGCATTATTTCCCTACCTGTCTCTAGTGAATAAAGCCATACTCTGAATATTCTTTTCTTCTTTTGCATGCTTCTGTAGCTCACTGACATGCTCTAATAATTTCTTCTCTGCTTGCTCTGCTTTCCACCTCTTTTCTTTCTCTTGATCCAGTTCTTGAATCAGTGCCTTAGCAAGAATGTGATAAGCATCAACTTAATAGGAAACATTCAAACATAGCCAAAAATTATAAACAATATTTATAATTGTAGAAAAAGACTTTTTTTGTCTTTCTGGAATTCATGGATGACAGAAGAAAGTGCAAGTGACCAGGCCAAAAACTCCCATAAAAGTGAAATAAAACACATCTCCCAAGCTGGCACCACAAGAACTCCACTACTTTTGATAATATCTACATGCAATTATTTTCGTAACCTACGGTTTTAGTTTGACCAGGAGACATGTTTGGCTTCAGATGAAGATATATTTAACTGGAAATGATGCAAAACCTACTCGGTATGTTGATTCCTCTATGTGATTTGAATTACATTCTTCTACTTTTTCCATATTGCTCTGTCTTCCAGTTAGTATTTCAGCTTTTCTTCCCACTACTTTAAAATGAGAGTCATTCTCACTGGAGCATGAACACTTTGAGGAACTTTTCTTCTCTTCCCTATATGTAGAGCTGAAAGAGTAACAGTGGATTCAGACACTTTTAAATGAAAAAAAAATTACAGTTTAGTGCAGCAGTTAAATACTAAAGAGTTCAAAACCATTTAGAAAATAATTTGCAATCAGACCACAGAAACAGCTAAATTCAAATATTCAGCTCTAAAAAGATACTTAGAACTAGCAGATGCTGCCTAAAACCATCTCATGACCACATAGTCACAAAATAGCTTTAGAAGAGTAGAGTAGCTGTAGAGCTGCAGTGGCTGACTGAACAAATATATTCCAATTTGTATTGTCTTCTACTCATCACTTCTGATATTTACTGTACAAATCAAACTAATCACTATGGCATCCTCAGCTTCATCAAAAATATATATTCTTGACTACTGTTCTGACATCATGAATCTTTTAATTACTCAGTTCCATCTGTGGAAAATTCTTTTGCCACCACAATTTAAAATAAAGACAGAAGCATAAGCTGTTAGGATTTCAAAAGTGTTTAGGAATCTTCAGTTCAATTTCCTTCTCACCTCTAGAAAGAAACAGCTCATGTGGAGAAACAACTGAATGAAGCCTCAGTAGCTACTCATTTTCAGGGTACTATTAATTGACTTGATTTACTCAACCTACCACTTTCAGTGAAATGTTTCAATTTTCAGTGTTCATGTTGACAATATTCAGTTTCATTAATTTTGGCTTTATATAGTAAACACTGAGATACCTGCCAGTATTTTTTTTCTTTAGATGACTTGCATGACCTTTTTTAGATAAGGCAGTTTTACGGTAAGTGGGGATCTTGCTTCCTTTGACCTTTCTGTTGTTCTCTTTTCCACTTTCATTGTCACTCTCAGAAGTTGGATCTGTGTCTCTCTTAGCTTTGAGAGCACTTGGAGCAGCTTCCTGTCTTGAACTATCAGATACCTAAGAAGAGATCAAAGTTTTAGGTACAAATTTTACAATTTTTGATTGGCTAACACTTATTCAGGTGCAATTTTTAAAAAAGTTCATACAAAATAATTTTGACAAAAACTAAACAATTGCTTCCAGTTCTTTACCTTTACAATCCCTTCCCTCCTTGCTGAAATATTTTATTGTTTTAAAGCTGAAGTAAACCCAGGATGCTTGAGAACATATAGTTGTTGCCATTTGAAATACCTGAAGTTTGGTAAGGTCCTTAGGCAGTTGGGGAAAAATGTGAAACCAACACAGCACTTAAAACCAAAAAAGCCTTGCAAACACCAGTACCAAACAAACCTGACAAACTTATGTTGTCTATGTTAACAACAGAAACTAATACATGAGAAGCATATCAGACCAAGTTGACCTATTGGTGAAATTAATTTTTACCAACTGTATAATCCAGGCACTTTGGTGCACTTCATGTTTTACTCTGGTTCAGCTAGTACATGGATGGTTTCAGGATTTAAAAAAAAAAGCAACATAAAAATAATTTTCTAATACAACATGATCGGATAGCTCTGCTAGTCCCATACGCTATGGTTTTTATACTGTATGGAATGATTTAGGATTCATGATACAAAATGCAATCTTCAGTTTTAAAGACTAGTTTTTATTTTATTCCCAGCTTCTCACAATGATTAAGAACACATTAGCACAGTCAGCCCATAATACCAGTAGAAATGCTCTAGTCTGGTTCAGCAAATTTTTCATTACCAGAAAGGCACACCTTATCTTACAAACAAAACTTGCTGTGCAATCACAGAAATAAAAAAAATATCACCTTTTGCAGTATCTGTAAAATCTGATCTTCTATTTTTTTAATCCTCATTTCACTGTGTATTTTATCAAGCTGGGTCTTCTCAGGTTCAGAAGATGAGAGAAGCTCTGTGGAAGAGCTGGTGGCACCTTGAACTGGTACCCTTGAACGCTGCCGAAACTGAGCCAGCGCCTGGTCAATGTGTGGTGTTGCCAGCAGTAAGGGAACATTGCTCTACCAGAAGATAAGACAACTCTTGTAGCATTAATATGTTGCATGCAATATAAAAATAGAATGTGTCAATTTTAAAGCTAGTACACACAAACTATGGCACCTGATCTCGGGTGGAAGGGCACCCAGATGAAACCAAAGAGCCCAAAATGTCTTGTAAACACTGCAAATCCGAACGGTTTTCTTCTGCCAGGTCCACTGGTTCACCAGAAGTATTTCTTCCATCCAGAACTGTTAGCTGGGGCAATGACTGAAGAACAGTTTCTCTATAACCTTGAGAAAAAGACCACATTTAAATTGAAATCAACCTTCCAAGAAGACACCTGGTGTATTTTAGGTACCTCATCATCTTAAATGATTCATTGCATTTTTAAGGTAATAAAAAAGTGGTGCGTTATCTACAATTGTCTCACCTTTCCCCTCCCAGGGCTTTCAACAGACAACATTACAAATTAAATCAACTGGGAAGCTGCCTGCCTAGTCATGATCTACACAGGGATTTCCCAGCCACCATCAGCACACTGCAATTGCACAGACAACCTTTCAACATCAGTCTACTGCACCCAAACAGTTGTACCAAGGGAAGGGTAGATGAATGTAATAGAGAAACAAGTTCTGAAAGGGCTTAAACAACTTCATCCTTTGTCAGTGAATGAAGTAAAGTGTTATGAAACTGTAAAGCACCAAAGTTAGCACTTTTAATTGATTAGAATTTGGGCTGCTGAACACTACAGTTTTGAAAGTGCCACCGAAGACATAGATATGAAGAGGTACGTAAACACTTGCAGAAGAAAACTAGTGGCATTTTCTAAGTTAATCGGATACCTTTAACAGTCCTGTTACTGTTTCTGTAGTGTCTCAATGTATTTGTAAAACATGATGAGTGCATTTAAAAACATTACTTAAAACCTTATTTGCGTATCCTCAGTAACACCTGGTGTTTCTTTTTAACTGTACATACATTACACCTGTATCAGTTGTATGCTCATATGATTGCTATTTTGTATGGCTGTAATTCCTACCGTCCCACTCTTTCAAATTACATTTGAACTCTTGCAAAACTATCAATCCTCCACTTCCACCTTCCTGTAAGAGACTTTCCTCTCTTACACACAAAGAAAATAAAAAAACCTACACCAATATAAAATGCTACAATTTAACTTGTTTGAACTTAGACATTTTAATGGCCTGAAAAACCTACCCCTAAAGCAGAAGCTCAAATGCAACTGAAAGTGATGCATCCACATGCATTCTCTAACTTGCCTCAAAGCTGCCTAGTGAAACACCTGACACCTAATTGGATGACAATGCTAATTTCTGCAGAGTATCCAGAGTCTGTCACTGCTAACCAAAGCAGGGGGAAAAGAAGGAAAAGCTAACTGGTACTTCTCTTTCTCTTGCAGTCTCTAGCAGACTACCTATTTCCTGTGTCTGCCCTCTGCCTAAAAGTTCAGTATCTCTACATACATTCTTTGAGTTCTCCACCTTTCCAGCTTATAATATTAATACTATTGTTCTTTCACGAGACCACGCGGCTCAGAGCCCCATCCAACCTGTCCTTGAACACTTCCAGGGATGGGGTATCCACAGCCACTCTGGGCAACCTGCTCCAGTGCCTCACTACCCTTCGCAGTAAAGAATTTTTCCCTAATACTAATCTAAACGTACTCCAGTTTGAAGCCATTCCTCCTTGTCCTGTCTCTACATGCCCTTGGAAAGAGTCTCTCTCCTTCCTTCTTTTAGACTCCTCTCAGGTACTGCAAAGACACAATTGGTCACCCTGAAACCTTCTCTTCACCAGGCTGAACAATCCCAATTCTCTCAGCCTCTCCTCACAGGAGAGGTGCTCCATCCTGCTAATCATGCTGGTGGCCCTCCTCTGGGCTCACAGGTGAAAATGTTGAGCCTTATTAAAGCACACAATTTACAATTTTGAGAATATGCTGTCAGGAAAAAAAGGATTTTTTAAAATGGAAAATGAATTCATTTTGACAGAATTTAGATTTCTGCAGGCTGGCCAGTTTATGAATGAATTTGCAAGCTTCAGAAAACACCTCACAGCTTAAAGGAAATCACTGAGCTAATGAGCACAAATTATCTACATAAGATCAGATCCATACCTGCTATGTGACAAACTGGATTGGCTTTTCCATTTCTTTCCAGCGTGAGGTTTGTCAAACAGCGCAGCCCCTTTGTGCACTGCAGTAAGTGATTAATATTGCTTACACAGTTGCTGTGAAGGTCAATGTGGCTAATCTTATGTCTGGTTCCATGAAGGGAACGAAATCCTGGAAATTTCAGGAAAAAAAACCCCAAACAACCACAAAGTCATGTTTTCTACTACAGTCCTAGACTATGAGGTTTAAAACAAACAGGATTGTGTTGAAAAATATTCAGTAAATAATATATCATAACTAGAAATGAGAGAACTACGCTTGCTCCATATTCCTTCTCCACATGTTAATAACCTATGCTACTCTACCACAGAGTACAACACTTAAACTACTTATGTGAGCTAACTTTAAAGAAACAGATTTATCTCTGACTGTTAAAAAGCATGTAAAAATAAACCTTTTCCTTCAAGTTTCATTTTATAACACAAGGTCAATAACAAAATTGTTACCAATGTTCTTTTGATTTTCCATTACAAGTTCTCTTGATTTTGTAGAATGAAATCCTAAGAACAACTCACCATTTCAACAGAGATATATAAGAAAACTTCCATATCATATGGAAAGTTGCATTTTCGTTCTATAAAATTGAAAGATATGAATATTTTGGAACTAAGTCTGAAATGTTTACTACTTTCTGAACAAGCTTGGCCTCACCAAACACAGAAGAATAAATTCCAGTTCAGAGCAATCTTTGGTGTTAAAAACTTTAAAGCTGAGAAGAGCAGCAATTGCCACCTGTATAGTATTATTCAGTGAACTGGCACTTGAAGTACTAGAAACTTCTCAAAATACACTTGGTCAAGTGTTTCAAAATTAAAGTGAGACAAATGCTTTGTATTGCACAGCACATGGCAACATCACTTACCAGAGAGATCATGTATGCGATTATATGACAAGTTCAGCATAGTTAAATTAAAGAGTTTTTCCAATCCTAAAAAAAATGAGGGGAAAAATAGAAACAGGAAGATTTTCAGAAAAATGCACTGTTTTCATCAAATTCAAGACTTGCAAAGTGAACCTTTAAAGATCGTAACTACAAGTTATGACATTAATCTATAATCATAGTACACAAAAAACAGGTTTTAATTCTAAGTAAAGGCATTTTGCTATGATAAGGCTTACGAAGACTACACATACTCATCTTAAAATTCACTTTATAAAATGGCTAGCATACTAACTCGGTATAACCTTAATTGTAAGCAAACATTCCAGAAGTAAACCTTAATGCAACTCTTAGAAAAACCTTCGTAACTTGCTAAATGGACAGAAATGAACACTGCAGACCCTCCACTTTGGTTAGCAGGTTGCAGGACAAGCTCAGGGTGCGCAGCTTAGCCAGGGAACCGAGCCCCTCGATGCGGCGGATCTGGTTTGATGACAGATCCAAGTGCTGCAGATTGCGGAGGTGGTCGAGCCCTTGGATCCTGGCGATGAGGTTACAGTGGGCGTTGAGCGTGTGCAGGTCCGAGCTCAGGGACACATCCCTCAGGCTGCGGAGAGAGGATCCCACCGTCAGCCGGCAGCTCGGCCCTGCGCCGCGGCCTCCCCTCTCCCGGCCCCTCCGCGCTCACCTCTTAACGCCCTTATCCATGAGGCTGAGCTCGCCGGGGATCCCTGCCATGCCGCCGGGCCCCCGCGCTGACTGCATCTCGCTTCGATGCTCCCTCGTCTCCCACGGCAGCGCTGCCCGCCTTAGGCCGGGACAAAACGCCTCACGGCTCCGCCTCACAGCCCCGCCGCCGCCGCGTCCGCTCCCGCCGCGGGCAGGCGCGGCCGCGGGGAGGCGGCGCTGCCGGATCCCGCGGGGCAGCGGAGGACGAGCTCCGTGCTCCCACTGCGCTCCCTGCTGCTCTCCTGCCACTCTCCTGCCGCTTCCTGCCATGGGCCCAGGAAGGGGTCGGGTTTAGAGACCGGACTGCTTTGTTTTCTTCTCGAAGGGACACGGAGGGGGCATTGGTGTTTTTAAGCGCTTAAGAGTGTCACAGAATCACAGAACATCCTGAGATGGAAGAAACGCACAGGGGTCATCGGCGGCCATCGCCAGGAGTCACACCGTGTGCCTGAGAGCAACTCTCAGGCCTGGAACTGTGGCCACCTGCCTGGGGAGCCTGGTCCCGTGCCCAGCCACCAAAGGATAATGTCAGTGAGGTTTTCTGAGATTAGGCAGCTTTGTCAGGAATTAAAAAAATCCTTATTAAGATGCTGTTTGGGAGATTCTGTGAATGCTTTTCTTGTACTAGAAATCATACGCTAGGATGATCAGTGAAAAAAGTTGCATCTCTACTTTAGGATTCCATTGAGTGTCACATTGATTTGTTCTAAGATAGTGATCCAAATCCAGCTGTACATGGCAGAATAACAGAGTTGGAAGATTGCTGGAAATCACATAATATGTGTGCATTCACAGAGAAGGAGACTCAGAAAATAAAAAAGAAATTACTTATTTTAACCATGTAAAACATATGCTATGCTGAATTTCGCAATGATGAATACTAGATTATTAATATTTTAATTATGAATTTTAATCATGCATGGTAAATGCATACCTAAATACATACAATTTATGAAATCAATAAATGCAATTTAAAATGTATGCAAGTTTTAGTAAGTAGAGATGTGCATCTTGTAGAACGACAGTTTTTGTAGTCTGTGTGAAAAATGCATGTATTATATGATTGGCTTTTCACAAATATTAAAATGAATGTTATATGTGTTGTGTTAGAAAGAAATGCTGTATTAATTCTCTTAAGTACTGTGTTAAATATAGTTTTAGGTTATAAAAAGTGTTAAAATAAGAACTATGCTAGTGGGGTTGTTTCTAAAGAAAGGAATGAGGCACTCGCACCAAATAGCAGCCACAGGACACCTAAATCTTTCAGGGAAAAGAATTTATTGCTTTCTTATCAGAAGAAACTAACTTCTTCCCGCCTTGAAGGTGCTGTTAGGATTAGAAGGAAGAAGTTGACAATGACCAGACAAAATCCTGTGTTTGAATGGAATTTATGCATCATGTATGAAGTGTATGAATATGCAACAGGCTATTGTTCTTAAGGGTTAATCCTTTGTTAGCAGGGGTCCTTTTTCAGGCTCATGATGCCCAGAAAAAGGTACCCAGACATCCGTAACTCTTTGTCTTTTGTCTCATATTGTCTTAATTCAATTTGTCCAAATTGTTATTGCTCTAATTGTGTTACTATTTTTTAACTATTTAATTACTGTTAAACTTTAAAAACTTTGAAAAACAAGTGATTGGCGTTTTTCACAGTCTGTAAGATGAAAGTAGTTGGAGAGTACTGCAGGGATTTGGAGAAAATTGAAGAATTTTCTTATGGTTAGAGGCTGCTCTGGGGCTGTAGATTCTGTCACTGACCATGCTGCAGAGCTTCTTTGTGGTGAAGGAAACTCACTTTAGGTCATTGAAACAATTACAAGAACAGTCTCTGCACATGCCTGTTTTATCCATAGGATTCTTACATGATGGCATATTATATAAACTAATTTTCAGATGAATTTAATTTGTATTTGAGTGGAAATCCTGCTGTTCAAGACTGGTGTGAACCACTGTGTCTTTCAAGTTGGCCCCTGTAAAAGCATGAGTTTTGTTCACTGCACTGCTGAGCTTTGACCTGCAGGAGAAAACTGGTTCTGCCACTTTACTGACAGAAAGTAAAAACTTTGCAGTTATGAGTTTGGGCACTTACACAACCGTTAGGGTTCATGCTGAGCTTCTTTTCAGTTAGTTTTCTTTCTGCCCATTTTTCTCTGCATCTTTAAAAAAAAATACATTTTGGTACAAAAGTAATTTGTTTATGGCATCTTCATATCTGATTGAAGAGAAGCTCCTAACACAAAATATGCAACAGATAAGTATGTAGAAAAATCAGCAGCCACACCTTAAAAGACACATGCCACACCAGTGGGAACTTCCAACCTTCTTCCTTCTGTTCCACAGCTCCCATGCAGAAATGAAAATTATGATACAGCTTCTTTCCTTCCCTCACAGCAGTGTCTGAAGATTAATGCCATCTTAGGACATGTTTGAGTACTAGTCTATCAGTGTGTGCTCAGAAAAAAACTGGGAATAAAACTGGTAATTTTCTTTCTAGGGCAATGTTTAATGAGTGAAGCATAAACAAGCTCCAATATACCCAGTGACTGATGAGATTTTGGCAAAGCATACTGGTGATTATTGGTTATCACTGTCCTTTTTCTGAGTAGATGGTGGAAAAATAGTGGCAGGCTGTTCATCTAACATCCATGTCACTGTCAATAATATGTGGAAGGTTGATTTCTTTCCTCATGTTGCCATATCCTTCCTCTTTCCCTAAGGTTGATGTAGAAGTCACTTTTACTCACCTCTGTGGTTGTCTCTGAAGATGTACATTAAACAAAATGAAATCTGTTGATGAAAATCATCTGAGAAATGAGCATTTGCCATGCATTAATTTTAATGTTGTTTTCTTTAAAAATACCTGCAGGCCTT
The DNA here is from genome assembly GCF_047830755.1 of Zonotrichia albicollis. NCBI lineage: Eukaryota > Metazoa > Chordata > Aves > Passeriformes > Passerellidae > Zonotrichia > Zonotrichia albicollis. Next base: position 137,185,067 of record NC_133819.1, read on the forward strand.
ATAATTTCTGAAGTACATATTAAACCAACATGTACATGATTTGCCAGTGTTTCTTGAAGTATTTGGTTAATTATCTTCACACAGGAGACATCAAACCCAAAGTATGCTTTCTTTTCTGAATGATTAAGCCAAGCTTCCCATAACATTTCACTAGCAAGCAGGGCTATGACAGACTGCTAACAACAAAGTGAAATCTGCTGTGAAAAAAACCCACAAAAAAATGGGAAAAGAAGAAAACAATGACCCCAAAGATGTGCAAAGAAAAGGAAAAGCCAAGATGCAACTCAAAAGAAATATAGGTTATTTTGATGGGGTAAGTTTTATTATAGGATCAATTGTTGGAGCTGGGATCTTCGTGTCTCCCACAGGGGTGTTAAAACATTCCTTACTCAATGTTGGCGTTGCATTAACGATCTGGACTGCGTCTGGGCTGGTTTCTCTGATGGGTGCCCTCTGCTATGCGGAGCTGGGAACTGCTCTGCCCTTCTCCGGAGGAGAGTACAGCCACATTAAAAGAGGCCTTGGATCCCTACCCGCCTTCGTGTTTATCTGGACAGCAACATTCACCAAGCCAGCATCAAATGCTGCTCGAGCCTTGCTCTTTGCTGAATATGCCACACAGCCATTCTATGGCATTTGTCCTGCACCAGACGTGCTGAAGAAGTGCTTGGCCTTGGCCGTTCTCTGGTCCCTGGGGATTTTAAATGGCCTCAGCGTCAAAATGTCTGCGTGGGTGCAGACAGTTTTTACTCTGCTGAAGATGATGGCCTTGTCTGTGATTGCTGTTGGTGGCATAGTTCTCCTCGTTACCAGGCAAAAGGAGAGTCTGGCCAGGTTTGAGGACATGTTCAGCTCAGAGATCCCCAACGCCTCACAGATTGCCGAAGCCTTCTTCCAGGGGCTGTACGCGTACGGCGGCTGGTGGTCCCTCAACTACATGGCAGGTATTCTGCTCCTCTTCTTTAGATTTAGTCCTGCAGTTCTCATTCTTGTGTTCCTTAGCTTGTTTTGGGAGAACTTGTCTCTGCTTCAAGACCACAGGGTCCTTCTCATTTTACGTTTTTGTAAGTGTTTGTTTGGGCTGGTAGAAGAGGCGTTGTTCCTCTCCAGGGAAAATTCCTGCTTTTGTGCAGAATGAAGCTGACATTTTCAAGAAAGTACAAGAGAAATCATAATTGTTAATTTTTTTTTCATACATTAAATATTTGCATTTTGTCTTTCTCAGTGTCCATGTCAGTGTATTTTTAGGAAAGTATCAAGTTATCCATGCCAAACTACCTGTGCATAGGTAATTTCTGTTTAAATATCTGTGCCTTATCTGAGGTTATGCAGCTGGTTTGAACATGGTCAAATTAATTTTGAGTTTTGTTAGAATGTAGTAATTTTATGGGATATATTTTCCTGGGAAAATAGACTTTTGAAGTCCAGTAGAGGGTAAAGAGAGGTCTGTGGAAGGTGGCATAGATTTTTTTTCATAGAATTTGTACTCCATTCTAAAATTCAAAAGGTTTTTGAATATCTGTTTACTTCCCTATTCTGTATCTGCTGACATATGGCAGTAATAAACTTTCGTTGAAGCTACAGAGATGATGTTCATTATGTTAGGTGTTCACATCACAAGTTAAATCAATAGAGTTTTACAGTATCATCAGGTTCATGGAATTATATTGTAAGCAAGCGGATATTGCTGTTATATCTTTAACCATTTGTATCCATTGACCTCTGTCATGTAAAATATTAAATAAATGGAATGTGTTAAATGCATACCACAAAGTTCAGTGGTGAGGATAGTGTGAAAATTTGGTTAATGTTTAAAAACCTGACTGTTGTCTTTATAATCCAGGTACTCCAGCTTTAAAAATAGGCTGCAGTTAAAAATATATATATATATGTAAAAATCAGTAAAGTGTGGTTTTGAAACCTTAGGTATTCCTTAAAGACAAGTACTTGGCTTTGTAAGCCTGAGAAAATGCAAGACTTCTGGTAAGATACAGATTTATTCTGATCAGTTAGCAGTACTAATAAATGCCATACACTGGGCAGCACAGCTGTTTAGACAAATGTAACATATGCAATTGTTTCAAACTGACCTGAGTTTCCTATGCTTCAACAATACCTTCATTTCTGTGAGCTTCAACTGATGCATCAGGTGTCAGCTGGCTGTCAAGACTGCAATAAATAACAAAACAAATGGAAAGATAAATTTAAATTGGAAATTTTGGTGATTATTCTCTTCTGAGCTCAAAATTACTAAGTGTATTTTTTATATCTGAAATAAATCCCAAATTTTCTGATAGTATCGGAATTTCACTATTCAGATGGTCCTTCAGTCTTGTCTCCATCCACTACAGCCAGCACAGGGATCATGGCTCAAGGCTGATGTCCTGAGCAGAAGATAGAAATCAAATGTAAAGCAGGAAGCAGATTTCTGTCTCCTAAAAAGAGTTTAAGTAAGCTGCACATTTCACTTTTCACTTCTTCCCTCTTATCAGTTATTTGCTGGTAATACTCAGGAACTTGTCTGTAAATGCTGAGGGAAGTGGGAAGTGGTGAGGGAACAAGAGGAAGGAGTGAAAGAAATTTAAACAAACCTTTCTGACTGAGATAAGGGTGATTGAGATTAAGCTTCTGGAAACCACCTCCATCTTTTGCTGGGACTGTGACATGCCCAAGAATGTGTGCCTGTGTCTGAGTTATACACCTGCCAAATTTGGCTTTTTTCTTGTTTGGTAAGACTAGTTCTAACCTATCAGGCTTAGCACTAAACAGTTTTCCTCCACCGTCTTTGCCCTGGAAAAGATGATAATAATCAAAATCCATCTGGGAATGGCCCCCTTTTAAAGCCACTGCATTACTGCTCTTATGTCTATACCTTTGTTTTTTTCTGTTACTTCTGATATAAAAGCAAAGAGAAAGGTTTTGAGTAGAAATATGCAAATATGCTCACTAAGTTTAAGATCAGGATTCATGAGGTGACATGAGAATAAATAATGTGACTTAAGAGTCTCATGTTTAAGCTAGTGATTTTCAGGTAAGGCTACTTGAAAATTTTCTACCAAATCACTTTTCTAATGCAAGTCAAATATGTGATTAATCAAATCAAAGGGAAATTATCACTCATTTTTATCACTTTGTGAATCAATCGGCTCTTCATCCAGCCCTCCTTCCAAAATAGTTAAAAATAGCTAAGTAAAACAATATTGTTTAAGAATCTTTGATATTAACCTGTTTGAGAACCACTGTAGGACTTCACAAGCAGAGAATTTAGCAGCCATGATTAGGGATTGGGGCAGGATTTTGGCATCAGTTTGTCAAACTGCACAGCTTCACCACTGAAAAACTCTTGCAGAAGCTACACTGCTTGCTTCATTTGTTATTTTAAATTGTATTTTTCAGAGGAGATGAAACGCCCCAGCAGAAATATCCCCTTAACTGTGATGACTGCTGTTCCTGCAGTAATTGTTTTTTATTTACTAGTGAACATCTCATATCTGACTGTCCTCACACCCAAGGAAATTGTCTCCTCAGGTATGTATTTCATTTTTTTTAATGAAAAAGAACTGGCCCATTGACATATCCATCTGATGTGTCAATGCCCTGGGTTACTTCTGCTCACCTAACTTCCCAGTCCAGAAATTTGGGTTCATTTTCCTTTAACAGAGAATTCTTCTTTAATTTTAGTGTATGACACAAATTGGATGAATGCAGGCAGATTGTTGAAATTGTTGGCTTTGTCCTACACTGTCTAAAAAGAAATCAGAAGTGTATTAAAACCTGGAAAATAAGGTGAAAGTCAGGTCCCAAGTATAGAGATGATCTTTGTTTTCCTTTGTTTTATAAAGAGATAGTTTTAATCCTATCTCTTCCTTCTTTCTCTATCTCATTGAGTCTCAGACTAAAGCCATCACTCTTGAGGAGGTGGACAAGTCTAACATGTTCAAGAGTATAGAAAAGACTATGGACATAAAAATGTAGCCATTTTGGGTGTGTATTATTCATGATAAATACTGTGACTTCTCAGAAGAGTCTATACAAAATCCAGTGTGTATAAACCCCTTCTCAGATCCCATATGAATAAACTGGCCATGTAAGGCTCCAAAGGGAACAGTATATCTCCTTGACTGTCCAAGCAGCACATTTTAAATCCCACTGTAATGACACTGAGTTGTCAGACCTTGCCTACAGGCCTGACAAAAACCATACCTCATTTGAATGGATCAATCTTTTTTTTTTTCCTATGATAAAAGCTCACTAATATAAATGAGAACAGTGTACCAGTCACTCAGTAACCTCATATTGTCGCTCAGCCACTGTCAGGCTGTCTGCTGGGAGAGGTGGATCATTTGTATGTTACAATGAAGGAGGCAGCAAACACCAGACTATCCATGAACTGCAGCTGCCAGCTGGCATGACCAGCTTCATGCATACCAGGGGAACTGTGTTTACCTATGCCAGCTCAGAAGATAACCTTAAAATTATAGCACTTTTTTAAACATTTCTTGTTCCTTCACTATTTTTTTGTTTGTTTTTTTGTTTTTTGGTTTTTGTTTGGGGGCACTGTTTTCTCCATCTCTAACTACTTCCTACACTGCAGAGGACACTGCAAGACCTATGTTCCTCATGGCATTTGATTATAGACCCACTAAATATTGTTCTCACTACAATATCAGCTGTAGCTAATCTCCAAGCAATATTGAATATCTCTTGTTTAGAAACAATCTTTCACATTTCCCAGTTCCACCCAAAGCAAAATCTCATTAATAGCACATTTGTTGACTCATCTCTCACTGTAGATGTGCTCTTGTTGGCAGTTTCATGTAACTGCAGATTGTGTTAGCACCATGGTTATGCCAGGGACCAAGGAGTTAATTTTCTTTCCTTGCCCAGGTGTCTGTGCTTGTGATGAAGGATGTGAGATGTGACTCACTCCTGCTGGGCAGTCCATGACTGTGGTATTGGCGCCAGCAGGTTTCCCTGGCTTGTTCTGGCAGGCAGCACTCCTTGCTGTCATCCTCCCAGGAAATATTTAGTTCCTGAATTAAATACCTTTAGGATTGGATTAGTGTTTGACTACTGCTATGAAAAAGCAGGCATTGCTGGTAAATAATAAGTGCTTCTTGTTGTGGTGGTTTGACCAGGAAGGAGTGGGAATTCTGGGATGCTGTGGTCAAACCAATGGATGTTCTGAGTTTCATACTGACACCTGGTGTAGCCAGTGAAGTTTGGACACACCTCCGAGAATACACAGGGGTTAAAAAGCAGGGCACTGCGCTTGGCAGGCTCTCTTGGGACGTCGCTGCGAAGAGGTCAGATCACCCTCCCCTGTCCAGCCTTGCTGCTGGGCGGGGGAGGGGCAGCCATGCGGTAGGCCCGGGGCCTGGACAGAGATGGGGGTGAGAAAGCTCTCAAGGATGGAAGGGTGGAGGAGCCCCAAGAGACATCGGGCAGCCATTCCCCCCCCCAGGAGGGAGAGAGAGGGAGAGTCGGCGAGACGGAATGTGATAGCAGCCAGCCCAGGAGGAGGAAGGGGGGGGAAAAGGGTGCAGCCCGGCCGGCCGCAGCAGCAGCACGTGTGGGAGTATCATCGTCCCGGGACAGACAGAGACTGAAAGTTTTAACCCCTTTCTTTCATGATTGGGGCCTTGCAAAAAAATGCTAATCCTCCTCGAAGCTGAATAAGAAGGGAGATGAGAGATGAGATGAGACAAGGACCTGGCCCGAAGAACGTGGAGATGATTGAATGGGGAGAGATGATTTGGAGTGGCCTTTTGGCTGGACTTTTCTTGTGGCCATGGACTCAGTTGTTCCTGTGACACAGAGACTGCATTTAGGGGGAAGCAGTGGCTCAAAACCAGGAGGGTTCATTCGTGAGGACCCCCCGGCCCCAGGGGGTTGGAAAAATATGGGGGGGACAGATGTCCCAAAGCAGAGACTGTGCCTTTTTGGAGTGAGACAAGGCATCCTTGAAAGACAACCCTAAAAGCAGCTCTGGTCCATGCGTCAGTGGTGAGAGCACTGGGCATGGAAGGAAGATGTCACAAGCGGCAAAAGGACTTTTTTTTTCCGGGCGGTGCCGAAGTGACAGAGAAGCACACGAGGTTTCAGTGTGTTTCCAGGAGAAGCCTATGGAACAAGAAGGACTCCTTTCCTCTTCATGAACTGAAGTTTGAGTATACTAAAGTGTCGTGCCGGGCTGGGCAGTTGGTGTTTTGGGAGAATGTATCGGATTGGGAAAGTCAGGTAGTGGGGAGGAGGAAAGTGGTTTTTTTGTAAGGTTTTCAATTCTTTTTTTCTTTTTCCTTATGGTCTTTCCCTATTTTCCTGTAGTTTAGGTAATAAAGTGTTCTTTATGTTTAAGTTGGAGCCTGTTTTGCTTATTCCTGGTCACATCTCACAGCAGACACCAGGGTGAGGGCATTTTCATGGGGGGGCACTGGCTCTGTGCCAGGCTCAAACCATGACACTTGTATTTTAAGTTTTGTTCCTGTTGAGTCTGTCACTTATTCAGAAGATGGTCTTTGTACTACACTAATTCTTTGCTTTCTTGCAGTTGCTGTGGCAGTCACCTGGGCTGATCGAGTGATCCCCTCCGTTGCCTGGATCATTCCTCTCTCTGTTGCTGTCTCAATATTTGGTGCCCTCAACTGCAGCATGTTCACACTCGGTCGATTAAGCTATGCTGGAAGTCAGTCAGGACATTTACCTCTTTTAATATCCATGCTTAATGTCCACTCCTGTACGCCAGCACCAGCCATGATTTTTTCAACCACCATTGCATCCATTTTTATCATCCCCTCTGACCTTATTATGCTAACAAATTACTTTGGATTTTCTGCCTGGCTTATGACTGGATTGACTTGTGCAAGCCTGATTGTACTTCGATACCGGGAACCTCATCTACACCGACCATACAAAGTAAATGGATCTAAATTTAAAATATTTTTATATATTATTTTTTGAGTCCTGGGTAGCCTGAAAAAGTTATAGAAGAAGCTCAAATCTAAAGTGGATAGTCACAAAATTACAAATAATAATCTCAATGCCTCATTTGAGCCTCATTTGAAAATTTTGCTTCACTGTAAAAAGAAGAGAAACAAACAGATGGTCTCTGCCCCAGAGAAGGTGAACACATGAAATGGTTCTTTGCAGAATGGGGGAGATGTGCAAACAGTGTGGAACCATACCAGTGTGGAGCAATAACAAGAACAGTTTAGGACCCATTGCCCTTTAGTTCATTAAACTTCGATCTGCTCTCATCTTCCTTGACATAATCACAGGCATTAAAGATAGGTTGAATTTCTTCTTACTCCAGCAGTCAGAAAGCTTGGGTTAGAAGTGCATGTTCATTGTGAAGGCTTCCAGGCACCCAGCCCTGAGTGTCTTATAGGAACCCGCATTATCATATGTGAAAAAAATGGATTCCCAATACTGCCTGTCTCTCCCCCTTGACAAAAGAAGAAGCCTAAACAAATATCTTTAAAAAGATTCCTCTCTTATAGGCAATTTGAGTCAGATGACTCTTGTCCTGGGTGAATTTATAGCAGCATGAGAGGTGGTGCTGTACTGTGGCAAACACATTGTTACTCTGATGAATGAGGCAGAAAAGTCAAGTTGGTTCCTTTATTTCCTAACCCAATTTTTTTTCGTTTCTCTTACAGGTGTTTTTACCAGTTCCATATTTGATGGTGGCAATGTCTTTCTTCCTAGTTCTAGCTCCCATAGTCTGGTCTCCAAACATGCAATATGTTTATGCTTTCCTGTTTATGCTTGGAAGTCTCATTATTTATCTGCCTTTTATACATTTTAAATTGCGTTTTCCATTTCTTGATAAAATTACTTGCCACCTACAGCTCCTGTTAGAAGTCTGTCCTGCTGATGGACCTGCTGAGGGCAAATGTGAATAATGGCAGATATTTAATCTCAGTACAACTAAGAGCCAACAGAGGATTTTGTTTAACTGAGGCTATAAACAGTACAATTTAGATGTTGGTGTGATACATAGGTGTGCATGCATGCATATACATTTATAGATGTATTCACATATATTGCAAACATGCACATATATGTATGTATGGGCACAGAATCACAGAATGAACTAGGTTGGAAAAGACCTTTGACACCATCAAGTCCAACCTATGACCAAACACCTCCTCATCAAATAAATCATGGCATTAGTATAAGTTAATATGTATATGTTTGTTTGTATAAATACATAAATTTATATGTATACTATTTTAGTACATGCAAAGGATTTCTCTTAAACTTGCAAAATCTGTAAAATGCTCTCTGCTGCTCCTGAAAACACAGTTAAAAGTTGCTTAGAGTCTTGCAAAAATGGAAATAAGACTCAATCACACAAACACAAATAATTGTCAGTATTATCATACAATAAGTGAATAAATACATAGTAGCATAATTATAAAAATACACTCACACTTTGAACTAAATTGTCTGGATTATTCTTAGTTTGCAGTAGCTCATTGATTAGAACTTTTGGTTTTAAAGACTATATTTTCTTCATCTGCTACTTTTTTTGGCATTAATTTATTTTTAATAAAAGCCTTTGAAGACTATCATAAAGTTGACTGATCATTTTAAATAGCAAGAAAATTGGACATGGTGCCTCTTAGCTATTTTAGAACAACACATAAAAATTCAAAGTGAAATCTTACAATGCATAAGGACAATAAAAATTATTTATCCTTTTTATCACAGAAATAAAAGCTAAAGATATGTAGATTCCTTTACTAAATAATTTACATCTTAGCATCAATATTACTTTATTCCTTGTTTTAGTTTTGGTGTTATTGAGAAGTAAAAGCTTTTTTTAGCCCCCTTCCCTCCATTTAAATTTTGTTTATGAAAACAAGATAACTGAATTCTTTTTTCTTCCCATAATTGGGCCATATAAAGTTCATGGACTATTTAATCTTAAAAATAAATTAAAAGTACATACAAACCATCATTTGGAGGTGATTATTAATATATGCTGCTATTTTTATAATTACAATAGAATTACAAATAGAAAGTGATTTTCCAAATCTGGCAATGAAAGATCAGCAACACAACCAGCAGATGGCCCCAGCTGAACATGATCTCTGGTCTGATGGATGTTGTATTGGTGAAACTGTCTGAAAGGGCACTGTATTATAACACAGTGGAATGAAAAAATCTTGCTACGATACTCGATTTTCTAATGTATAACAATTTTAGAAATCACAATGACAAATAAAGAATTCTTCATAGCTACCCAAAGTCTAGGGTGGCCATCAATAAAACCAGGAATCAACTGAGGGTTTAAGAGGATTTGACTTTGCACTGGAATGAGCCCCCAAATTAAAACAAATATATGTAGCAAGTGGCTTTTCTCAAGGTGATAATGGACACAGAATGAAAATTTGAAGAAAACATTATACCTTTTAACAAGCTCTATGAAGAGAAGTTCATACAAGTGAGGACTGCAATGTATACAGCTGAACTGGAGACTGGATCCTGCTGAATGCAAGAAAGAAAATCAATGTTTAATTTCACTTAATAGTGCTATTGGAAAAACATTTCTCTTGCTGTTTAAATTCAAAACTTCATGAGACTCACCAACATTGTAGCGGAGTTATATTTTAAGAACTGAATTGCAAATGGAAGAAATTATTGTACTGTGACTAAAGCATCCATCAGTGATTTGTAAATACAGGTGTGGCAATGCCACAGATTTTCAAATGAACTTTCAAGTAATTTATTTAAATCTATATTTTAATATGAAAAGAAAAGTTGTAAGGAAGTTGTAAGGAAAAAAAGTTTGTAACAATAATAATGTATTATTGTACACCAAATTATTAAAAAAAGCAAGCATCGGGGGAAATTGCTCACTTGGGTGTGTTATTTCCATGTTATTTCTCATCTTCTTAAATAGATAGTTTGTCAACTATCTATTTAATTCCCTAATGAGTTGGGTACCCACTGATAACATATGTCAGGGTATGTTTGTGTAATTGGAGAATGTATTTGTTAATGATACAAACTTCAAATATAAAGGTTTAGCAGTTCCAGTCAATCAGGGAAGTCAAAAATCCCAATGAAATTTAATATGAAATAAATTGCTTTATGTATCTTTCTGGAATATGATGTAGATAGGTTTTTTTTTAAACAAAAATCTAGGAAATGGCACATAAATGTACAAGATGAGAAGATTTAGAATAGATCAGAATTAAAAATGCCCATGCAAGTTTAAGCCCCTCTGCAAAGGCATCTTTCAATGGCCTTGCATTATTAGATCATAAACTGTTCTTTCTATATACCCTTACCTCATTTATTGGAATGAATGGATGGTGCCAAATAATTCACTATCATATTCTCCCCATTTCAGCATGTGATCTTGCATTTTGTTTATCACTCTATGCTCAAATGCTGCTCTTGACAGACATTATTGATATCTTACAGATTTTTCTATGGTGTTCCTCATGTCAGCACCTAGGCCCTTCACAAGCAGCCACTAATTTCTCTGGACTGTTATGAGCTGTGTCAGTGGTATCATCTTTGCTTGCTGAAAGTAAGTTAAGCTGATGTGTAGGTTGCACAAGAAATCAGTTTTGTGATGTTCCCTGAGATCCTTCAATTCACATCAAATACCTGGATGGAGAACCATTTATGGAGATTCAAGTCCAAGTATGGATGTTTATCTTAGGAGCAGGGCAAAGAGCCAGGAAATTGGTGAATATACACTATTCAGACACTATATACAGATTTCCATTTCCTTTCATTCCAGTTTTTAGATGGAAACAAAGGAGGCATGACCAAAATTGCTCACTAACTTTGGATTCTTAAGACAGGGTACCTTGGAGCTGATTTTTCATAGTAAGTTCAGAATGCCTTTAGTTCCCTGGAACTAAGTTCCAAGAATATTATAAAAAGGAAAATAGGACAAATTATAGCAGTTACTTTGGTTTAGATGAATAGCTGGTATCCTTTAGCTCAACTTCTGACTTAACTGTGAGTAGCTGCAATTCTTTTAAGACTTACAGTCTACTAAATGTTAAATTACAACTATGAGATTTTTTAAATTACACAAATTAAGCATGAGGATTTAAAGTTTGGTATAGAAAATGGGGAAAACAGAATTAATTTCAATTTTCAAAAATTGGATCTAAATTATTCCAATATGGCCATGGAATTTTATAGAGAAAGATGAATGTGTATTCTGGGCAATACTTAATTCCTAAAGTGCTACATCATTCATTACATCAAATTCCTCCTCTTCTACAGTAAATGAGGGATTGGCCACCTCACATTTAGCATCTTCTTCAACACAAATGTTGACTTATTCCCAGATCCAAGAGAGACAGGATTTTCTCAAAAAGAATGCTCGTATTAAATGACCCCTGTTGGAAAGGGACTCACACACCTGAGCTGAATTAGCATTATAAAAGCAATCCCAGATATGGTATTGCCCATCCCCTGAATTTGAGTCACTGATGTTCTCTTAATGCAGATTTTCTTTTGTCTGAGTGTTTCAGAATGCTAAATCACAAAGAGGCAAATATACTATTAAATGTATAAAGATTTCTTATTGTTGCTGGCTCATTCCACATCTCCAAGCAGTAAGCATAAAGGAATAGAATTCAAATTTATGACTCATGTTAGCTACTCTGGTCAAGAGCAAATCAATATTTTAACATTATAGCTTGTTTCAGTTGGTCTCAGCTGCTTTCCTACTTGAATATATCCCAGAAAATGCTATATGGAAGTTGACCTTTATTACTAGACTATATCAGACATTTATTCACATTTTTAATTTTTTTGTCTTATGAAGTCATAATTCTTTTATGCTTATGCATGCTTGCATATTTCAGAACTTCGGCCTTACAACAATTAAATAATTTTTTATCAATATTGTACTGACTGGTCCATTTTGACATTTAATCTCCCTATATGTTTTTCTAGGTTTCTAACACAATATTTGTATGTATGTCTGCACTGCCATTTTTTTTTGGTCCTTTATCTTCTTAAAAAGACAATGTAAAATACAAAATTATTATCAATATTATTAAAAAAATTACTTGCAATTATACATCATGCTTATTCCACATGGGCTGACTGCGTTACAAAAAAAAATCGCCCTGAGCCAAACCCCAGAAATTGTACAAAGAAAGAAAAACCCCAGCAATTACTTGTTTTATATTCCTTTTCATAGTTAATGTTAACTGTGATTCCAATAAAAAGATGATCAGCTAACACTGAACAGCTGTACATGATGTTTTGTGCTTTGATGTGGTGATATTTGATTGGAACCTCTAGGTTAATAGTGAAGGATGTATGAAGAGCTGCCTGTAGCTGTTAGGCCATGAGTTGTTCCGACCTTCCAACTTCTGCTCTTATGTTTGCTACATGCACTGTGGATATTGGTGAGGTTCCCTATATCTCAGTTTCCACATATGCCAAACCAGAAACAACTGTGTTTTAACAACTAACAGGTCAAAGAGCATTCACTTGCGGTGTTCTCCTCTGTATCACGGAAGTTATTCCTGTCATTGTCCTCTATGGCTTATTTCAAGTGATGGGGAATCCTGGGCATTCCCATTCTTACTGGCTTGATTTGGAGGGATAAGAGCTGTATCTGCTTCAGGAACTATTTTAACTTTGGAACAGGAAATGAAACATTTTAAATGAGCAGGTTTGAATAAGCTGTATCCTACAGGTTTAGAGGCACTGTTGAAGAGCTGGACTGTTACTGTAGATTTTCAGTAACTCTTGCTACACAGGGGAAATTTCAGGAGTGCAAAGGAAAGGTAACATGCTAATATTTAATAAGAATAAAAGAAATTAGCCAGGAAATTATAGACTTGACAGTGTCACATAATTCCTTGGAAAAAGTAATGGAACATATAACATGAAACTGAATTAATAATGAATTAAAAGCGAGCAGCAGAATTAATGCCAGTTCATTTGTATTTATGGAAAAAATCCTATGAAACCAATATCACATTATACTTTCTGTAGTATGGGTTGGGATAAAAGCTGAAGAAAAGGTGATTTTGAGGTCCACCAAAGCTGCAGACTTGACAAAGTAGTTAGACCACTACAAATCAATGTTTTGTTTGGCAAATTTAAAAGTGATTACAGTTTTTCATCACCTTGCAAAGCTACTTAAATTAGCCCTATTATCAAGGCTTTGTGTATAATATTGGCTAGGGATATTCCCTGTCTTTTGACAACAGAAAAAGGTATTGTTCCTGGTGGCAAGGGATATATGTGTTTGGGCTGAGACTTTCCAAGGTGCCATCACATGTGCCGTGTGTCTTTAGTGTGAGGGTGGTGAGGCACTGGATGGGCCACTTGGTCTAGTGAAAGGGGTCCCTGCTCATGACAGAGGGGTTGAAATCAAATGATCTTTAAAGGTTCTCACCAACCCAAACCTTTCCAAGATTCTGTAATTGCCAAGTTCTAGGCTGCAAGTGGGACTTTCCACAGTAGAGTCGCAGCAGGACTGGGTGTGGCCAAGGCTGGAACTTTGGCGAGAGGCTGTTGCTCAGCAACCTCACAGCCTTTCTGTCAACATTCCGCTGCAGTTGGCACACAGGGTCCCTCTCTTTCACTCTGCCTGCATGGGTATGTCCTGTCATTATTGTTAAAGTGCTAGTTTATATAAAGTGTTGGCCTTTGTACTTTGCAGCCAAGCTCTTCTGAACCTGAGGTTTTTTTTGGCAACAGGTTCTTGAGGTTGTTTAAGACTTGAGAGTATGTTCAGAAGGATATATTTAGCAGGTGTTTCTTGTATAAAGAATTTGAGCACAGCTAAGTTTTAATTGGCTGCTGGTGTCCTCATTTTGGGATTGCCTGTTGCAGAGAGATCACACCTGAGCCTCTGTTGTGTGTAGGCTGGTTCTTGTGCTCCAAAACAGTGACTTTATGTTGTGACTGAGTAGATTTAACTTTTCCTCTAAATCAGTTTTCTTGCATCAGAAGTATCTTGATGTTTAATTAATTTTTCTTTCATGCTTAAAACTAATTTTGTAATGCCAGGTCGAGTTAAGACATGGTGGAAAGTTGGATACAAAGTGAAGCAGTACTAGTGTTTCTGTCTGTGTGTCTGTATCTTAATTCCCTCTGTGAAGCCCACACTGACATTGTTTTCAGAAAGGCTTGCAAAGTGTAACAGCAATGAGATGTTTTTTCCACCATATACAATCATAGAAAATCAGTGTAAGACCTTAATTCCAGTTACAAGAAGAATAATCAATCTTAAGAGTTGAAGTCGATGGTCCTCGTCACTTCCTTCCAACACACTCTGTGAGTCTGCTGTCTGAGGAAGGCTGTGAAATAAAAATGACTTAATGCCGTCATGCAGACCAACCTAACTGTGATGACAAACTTACATAATTTCTTTGTTATCTTAATATGACCTTCAGAATTAATTTTTAAATTGTTAAGTTAGATTTTTTTTAATTGTGCTCAGCAAGAGGGGAAAATAGACCTGAAAATGGCGCATGTTTGCAAATGCTTAACCACTTGTTCTTAAATCTTTCTGTAAAAAAAATAACTTTTGGACCTAATTTTATGTAGTGATGAAAAACTTGGCTGGAGGTCAAAGACTTGCTTTGTGCACGCTGTATTGAAACAGCATATGATTATTTGTGCTGGTTTCAATGAAGTTTTTTGTACCTGGCTATCTTTGTTTTTGCACATCAATTCTATATCGTAGTACTTCAGAAGCAGTCTTGCAAAAAAGTGGATGACAGGGAAAAGATTTGTAGGGTATTTCATGTACAGGAATTATTTAGTTGTATTTTTAATTTAGCTCAACAAACCTCTTCCAAAGCCCAGTTTAGTCTAGAAAACTATTTATTTTTGCTCTCCAGTTATAGTTTAATACCTTACAGTCATGGCACATCTCTACGCTCTAAGGGTGAAGGAATATCTTCTTCAGAAGAAACTCAAAAATAGCAGTGAAATGCTGCAATACATGCCATAAACTATGCTTTCTGAATTGTCTTATGACTTTTGAATGGACTCTGCTTATGAATAGCCGTTTCAGGGCTTGAGATTTCACTTCAAATCCTACTAAAAACTGATGAGTGCTGTATCTGTGTTTGGTTTTGTGCCAGCCTTGCCTGTGAGCTCAAGTAGTCCTCTGCTGTGAGAGGAACTCATGTTAAAATTATATTCAGCAACCAAATTCCCTCTTAGTTTTCCTCAATTAAGTTAGTCCATTCTCGTTTTGAATGACAGGTGCTTTGTTTTTTGAACATCTTCATAGCCTGCTTTGATAGGTCTTTTTTGATTAGATGTGAATTCCTTTATGTTTTCTTTGGTTTCTTTGTTTCTTTGTTTGTTTTTTAATGAAATCAGATTTTTCCACAGTACTTTGTTTATCATCTCCCAAATACCAGGATGATTTTTTTTTTTTTTGCCTGCTAGGAATTGCTTTGTCTTAGATTCTGCTACACTCTTGGATTATTTACCTGGGATTAATTGATGCACAATTTTTTGCATCTGGTGAAGTGTTTAACTATCACATGTACTAAACCCTATTTTAAAGCAGAAATACTTATTGTTAATCCTGGGTACCAGAGAGATGCTCCCATTCTCTCCTCTTGTGCCTAATTCAAACTTTTGTGTATATAGAGTGCCTTGAAAATGTTACTATATAAATACCAAATATGCCCACAGGTTTTTTGCATAATTCTGACTGATCTTTCTTGTGTCTCTGTATTAGGAAAGCCTCAATATGGAAAGAACTAACAATGAAAATCCTGATGATCCAGGTAGCATTGCAGGCTATTTCTGCTTTAAATTTTCTTGACAACACTCTAGCCAAAAGCCTTGTCTTTAACAATTGAGATGGGCTGAACTACTTTTGTTTTTCATATATTAAAGAATTTATGTTGCTTGCCATTACAAGCTCTAGGGCTGTACAGTAGTGAGCTTAGAACAGGTATTCAGAGGAAAAAGAAAATCCACTTGTTTTTCTGAAATGCTTACAAGATAAGAAGTTGTGGACAGGTGGGAATGTGTCATATAGCGTGTTTTAAATACATCACATTTGCAACAGTACTTACACAACTTATCATTGTGTTGATGTGCAGTGGTTTCACCAGAAGGAAGTGAAGGAAGACAAGGTGATGGCCTGCGCCGCTCCTTCCGGCAGAGGAAAGCTGTTGAGCGCTACGAATCTCCCTTGGAAAGTAGGTGTGCTGGGCTGCCTTGGCTGGACACTTGTGCTCACCAACCCACTCTATCACCCTCGCTTCTCAGCTGAACTGGGGAGAGAAAACAAGATGGAAGGCAATCTGTAGGTTAAAGCAGGTCACCAAAGCAAAAGAATAAGGTTGTGCACAAAGAAAGAAAAAAAAGAGGTTTTGTTTTCTACTTCCCGTCAGCAAGCGATGTCTGGCCGCTTCCCAGGAAGCAGGGCTTCAGCACGTGTAGTGATTGCTCCAGAATGCAAACATTTAAAAAAACAAATGCTCCTCCTTCCACCTAATTTTCTTAACTTTTATAGCTAAGCTCACGTCATATGATATGGAAAATCCCTTTGGTTAATTTGGGTCAACTATCCCAGCTGTGTCCCCTCCCAGGATCTTGCCAGCCTACTGCTTGGGAGTGGAATGCTGGGGAGACAGCCCTGATGCAGTGCCAGCACTGCTCAGCAGTAGCCAAAACACCGGTGTGTTCAACACATTTCCCACTACCAAGGCACAGCACAGCACTGTGAGAGCTGCTGGGGGGGAAAATTAACTCTATCCCAGCCAGACCCAATACAGTATGTAGTACAATACTACATATTATACAGTTTTTCTTGAGAGCTAATTTCTTGTATGAAAGTGAGGGGTTGTTGATTTAGGTTTCCTTTTTATTTCTAAATGAAAATACATGCGCACAACTTCTTTATATTTCTTACTTCATTCTGCCAGTAAATTTTATTGAATGCATGTATCCTGCGTGCATTCTGGTTTTTTTCTTGCAATTTGGTCTCCTTATTGTTGCTTTTCAGTTTAAAAAATTACCTATCTACGCTTAAAAAAATAACAAAGAGATTTAATAGTCTTACTCTTGTGGTTTTCAATTTTTCTTAAAAATCAGGTGTCTTTTTATTTCTATTGTGCACTGATTAACCCACCCAATATCCCCTCCTTGAAACTTTCCCTGAACTTAGAGATGGATAATACATGTCCCATTTTATGCCTTTGACTATCCTGGTTTCCCTCAAACTTGTTTGTAACAAATTTGTAAGTATTTTGCATTTAACAGATCTAAGAAAACGTAACGTAAGCTCATCCAACTATACTCCACCTGTCAAAGAGAGAGATTCAAGCAAAAAACCTAAAAGGTTGGTGTATGGTTTATGATAGTGCTCCTTTATAAGACTGCTGTTGATATGTGTTGTGCTGTTCATATGACTGAATAGTACTTTCAAGGTTTTTTGGACTGGTGATAATTAGAGACTAATATAATTGCAGATTACTACTGTAGTAGTCTGAGGGTATAAGGAAAACATACACGGCAGGGGAGGCCATCCTTCTTACTAGTCCTTAGATTTTATTTGAAAACGCTGTATTTTTTGGTCACTGATGAGGTGGTAATGGGAGTTGTGGCTAAGATTGTGTAACTGAAGTTTCATTTTTCTGGAATGGAAGCCATAATGTCCCTCTGAAAATCTTAGACTTGAAGAGTGCACAAATTAAGATTTAAGACTTAATCTTGAAGGGTACAATTTATTAAAACTGAGGACAGCTTACAAGGAGAGCCTGTATGGAAGTTTAAATGGATTTTTTATTCAATTACTCAAGAGAGTTCACATTTCTTTATAAAACTATCCTTAAACAAGAAAAATGCCTAATGAAATTCTAAATTATAAGTTGCAATACTCATATTTGTAAGTGCTAAGAGTTGTTAAAATAATTCGCTCAGTTTAAAGTTGTTTATTTAGTCATGGCCATTAAACATAAAACTGTTGGAATGAATAACTATTTAGGAAGTTTATGCTCATTCATAAGGTCTTTTGTATTTACTTGGTATAATAAGAAAATCAAAAATTATCTAACTGCATCATAAATTAGGAAGCACTTTTTCCTTAATTCAAATTAGGTCTCATTCAGCCAACTCTCAGAAAGATGAGCTCCAAATAAAGGGACCTCTGAATGATCACATAAAAACAGAAGCAACTCGGAAAGGCAACTTCAATGAAGTTCACAAGGATCACTTGAAAATTGGAGCGAGCCTGGCTGGTGTGGAGCAAATGCAAATAGATGGTTCAGTAAGTATTTTTACCTCATGGTGTCAGTGGGACATTTGCAGTATTTATGGAATCTTCCAGTAATGGGCTCTCTGCAGCTCCTTTGACTTACAGTTTTCTCTAAAGCAATTTCAAATTACCACTAACATTTTCTTTGTGCTGACATCTAATTTGTGATGGAACCTTAAAGATATTGCAGTTTTCTTTAACATGTGTTCTGTTGGCTTCATCTTAGGCACAATTTCATGGTGTGGGTGGTCTCTCTGACCACATTTCAGCTTTAAAAGAAATGGTCATTTTGCCGTTGCTTTATCCTGATGTCTTTGAGATATTGAAATTTAAGCCTCCAAGGTAAGAGACATCATTTAAAACTGTAAGTTGTTAACTCAGTTATTTTCAGGAGAATATCCAACTGGGGTATCAACATGTTTCTATGCTTCAAAGTTTTCAGCAGTGTTTACAATTCTTTTAGGCACTAATAAAAAGTAACTTCAAAGAAAGGATAGAATATAGCATATATGTATGTTCAGAGATTTACTGCATCAAAACTAGTCTTTAAAAGGTGGAGTTGGAGATTTATTTTTTTTTTAGAGTCTGGCATGCAAGTGGACTTGATCAGTTTGAGAATAGGAGGGCATTATCTGCTGCTCGTTGACTGTAATTTGTTTTGTGGAAGCCCAGTTTTGTCTTACACCAACTCTTTTTTTTTCCCTCAAGTATTTCAGGTATTAGTTTTGCAATTGATGGGACTTGCAGCTAGAACTTTGTTATTTTAGCTCAAACATAAAAAACACTGCAATCTAATCTGTGCCTGTTGTCATCTTATTGCAAAGCTCCCACACCTTCTCAGTGATTTCTCATGGGCAGGTCCTCATAACACTGACTCCTTTTTCTTCACAGCATAGCCAACAAACTGCAGCTCCCCTCACAGCACAACCAACAAACTCCAACATCTCCTCACCCAGCTAACCCACTCTTTTGTAGCACTCTCTTCTTATTGGACACAGTTGTGGCCTGTTAAGGGCAGGCCAGTTCCTAATCTTCGGTGATTACTACAGCTGCAACTCCTCAGGTGCGAGACTATCTTATGCACTATTTTCTTACATTCTATCCCTCCACTTTTCCCCCTTTTCTTTTAATTACAAAGTTGCAACATCTCTGGAAAGATATGTTTTAGTAAATTGATATTATAACATATTCACATATCTCACTTAGGACTAACTGTATACAAATGTTCAGGCAACACATCACTAGGAACATATGTTTCTAAGTTCTGATTTAGTTTTGCTTTTCACAGTCTAGAGCATCAACCTAAGGCTTTTCATAAACAAACGCTGTGTTTACTGTCTTTTCAGGGCCCCTTGCAAAAGACAGTAAACCCAGTACAATCATCTTTTGCGTAACTTCCATTTAACTTTGGAATGCATCTCCGTGCTGACCTTGATTCATTACTCAATGAATAATTCATTACTCAATAACATTACATATTATCAGAAACTCTTATACTTACACTTCTAGAATATTGACAGTATCAATAGCTGTATACCTTCATAAGGCAACTCACAAGAATAAGCTAAAGGCTATATATATTAGGATAGTAACAAATCAACAGTTACATCATTTTATCAATAGCTATACAACTTGAACAACATCAATCCAGTATCTGTCAGGTGTACTTATGCTTATGGAATATAAACTTTTTCACTTATGCCTAATTGAAGATTAATAGCTGCAATTCACAAACAAAATGCACATTTAATCAGCAAACAAATACACCATACTGAATGATAGAGCTACTCTGTCCCCAGTTCCAACTGCTGTTTTAATAATTCTCTTCTTCCTTTTACAGTTTCTTGTTGTATTAGTTGGTCACTGCAAGCCTCTCTTGCCCTGCTCTGTTTTCCACGTAGATCAAACAAACAATCTGTTCTTCACTTGATATGTTATTTCCCATTGTGTCCCCAGCAGCTCACCTGTGCTCCAAGTGTCAAAATCTGTCAGGTCTGGACCAGGCAGTCACCCCTGCTGCTCTCAGTGCTACGCTGGGCTCCATCTCGCCCTACAGCCCAATCCCAAATGACATTGGGTTGCTGTGGAGATGGCCACTAAACAGTTTTAGGAGGCTTCTCTTACATATTGTCTGTGCAGCTCTGACTCTGCCTCTCAGAGCTCTAGGTTGCTTTTGTTCCAGTGCTCATGCAGCAGCAACTGAGCAAACCTCCCCCTGTGCTCCTCAGGGGCCATGCTATTGCTGAGGCACCGGCTGCTGCTGCTGTGGCCAGGCCGTTTGCCACTTCTATGGTGCCACTCCTGTGTCCTGCTGCACACACTGCCCTTCAGGAGGGACCTGGCACTGTCCAGGGTCCCCTCTGGACTGCAGCCATACCTTGGCAGGGGCCACAGGGCTTGCTCCAATGCACCAAACAAGCAGAGTGTGTAGCATCCACTCCTCATATCCAGCACTCTTCTTCTTGGGGGTGGTATCTCATACATTGTCCAGACTTCTAGGCTCCCAGGTCTGCCTGGCTATAGCTCATCTGGATTTTTAGCCTGTCAGGCTCTTGGTCTGCCTGACTCCACCATCTAATTTCTCTTAGGTCTGCAGTCATCTTCCTGAATCACCTTGGGATCACATTGTTTAGTATTGAAGTCCTTTTTCCCAAACCACCACAGGATCACCTCCTTACTGCTCTCTCTACAGTTCTCTACCTGAATCACCACAGGATTATGTCAGAATCAAATCAGCCTCACCAACTGTTGTCATCTTATTGCAAAGCTCCCATACCTTCTCAGTGATTTCTCATGGGCAGTTCCTCACAGCACTAACTCTTCTTCACAGCACAACCAACAAACTCCAATCCCCTCCCCAACCAGCTAAACCACTCTTTTGTAGCACTCACTTCTTATGGGACACAGCTGTGGTCTATTAAGGGCAGGCCTGTTCCTTATCTTTGGTGATTAGTACAGCTGCAACTCCTCAGGTGTGAGACTACCTCCTGCACTATTTTCTTACATTGTATCCCTCCACATGTCTCCTTCTTACACAGCTAAGCCAGTTCTGTGTTATGAAATGAAATTATTGGAGATTCATTGGCTTTATGTATCTTTGCTCACGGTATATTGAAATAGGACTTTAAATTATTTGCTTCCAGTGAATTTAAAAGTATAACAAACAAAAGAAAATCTGTGTTTTGCTTCTTTATTCGTTGAAATTCTTTTTGAAGCAGCAGTACATTGACTCTTCTAGTTGATGGAAATACAGAAATGCAGAATACCTTCCCATGTTTAGACTACTTCCTCTTCCTTAATCACCAGCAAAGGGAGACCAAATCCAGTAACTCAAAGCTTTTTAAGGGGGAATGAAATGCTTTGCTCTCAAATCTCGACTTTTATGAAAACAAGAATGAATATGCAGTTTATCTCTGAAAAAAATGAACTGATGATTCCTAAGATAGCTCAGTCTCAGATTCTGCATTGGAAATTTGCTCTTGTTTTGCTTCACTCTACTGCAACCATCTCTGTTGGTTTGTCAGAACTGGGATGCTACTGTCTTTTTGTACATCTGCATTATTCTCTTTATTAATTTTGTTTCCTTTGTCTTGCAGAATTGTGTAGAACACTTTTGACTTTTCTCACATTTCAGCTGTTACTAAAATATCCATGAAGTGTTGAGCCTAGGAGTGCAGAGTTGTGTATTTTAGGGATGGGGGTTGAAATAAATACTTTGCCATTACATTTTTTCTTATGTGAATTTTTAAAAAAAATCTTTCTTTTAAATTGTAGAGGCTGTTTATTCTATGGTCCACCAGGTACTGGAAAGACCCTGGTTGCTCGTGCACTTGCTAATGAATGTAGCAGAGGTGACAGGAAAGTGACCTTTTTTATGAGAAGTGCTGCTGACTGCATGAGTAAATGGGTAGGAGAATCTGAACGACAGCTGCGTTTAGTGTTTGAGCAGGTAAGGTTGAAATATGCCATGTGTTCTGTTGGAATTGTAGCTAACTTTTTGTGGTCAAGAACTCGCTCTTTTTCATGTTTTGTAATCTTCCACTGAAATGGGATTACCAATGTTCCCTTTCTCAGTGGAGTCTCTTGAGATGTATTGAAAAGATTACTAAAGCAAACAAGAAAATCACCACCACCCTGAAAAACCCTTCACCATGTACACAACTCAGTCATAAAAATGGTCTCAAGAAGCAAGAGATGGTAGCTTTACATGACTGGGAAACAGATGCACATGTTCATTTAAATTAGTAATGGGAAGTCACTTCCAGAAACTTTGAGCCCTGTCCTCATGGTTGCCAAATAGCAGTAAAAAAATCTGGTATGATTTGTTTCCTGTCACCCAGTCTCAGTGGGTTGACAGGCTGCTGTTTTCTGTTGACAAGCTGCTGTTTCACATTAGGCTAATTAATAGAGATCCCTGATTAAAAAAATCTAGTTCCAGTGCCTTTCCAACCATAATGTCTTTCTTCTCTTTCAAGTAGTAATGTTTTCCTGATGTCTGTGTTCCTGTGTTTTATTTGTAGGCCTACCAGATGCGACCTTCAATTATTTTCTTTGATGAGATCGATGCTCTTGCTCCTGTACGGTCCAGCAAGCAAGATCAGGTTCACAGGTAGGACATGTTTGATCTTTGTGAAAAGACCACAACCTATTTATCTTGATGTGACACCTTCATTTTACCTGAAAACTAGTAATTCAGTGAATTTCAGATGATTTTTAAACAATAAATGGAAACAATTCAGTAAGCTTGATATCAGTTCAAGGTCTGTGTTACCTTACCTGTATTTTGCTGTACTAAAATAATTCTTTCACTGATCAGTGTCTTGTCAATAGAAACCTCTCGTTTTTGAATGATCACTGAAGAAGGTTATGTGGGACCCAAGAAAATTTACTAAACCAGTGAATGAAAATTATGTTTTTCTGTTAGCTCTGTTGTGGGGACACTTCTGACACTCATGGATGGCTTAGCCAGCAGAGGAGAGGTTGTGGTAATAGGAGCGACCAATAGACTGGATTCCATAGATCCTGCCTTACGAAGACCTGGGCGCTTTGAACGAGAATTCCGCTTCAACTTGCCAAACAAAGAGGTCAGAACTTCAAATCAGTCTTATGGGACAAAGTCCATCTTTGTACCAACCCCCTGTAACAAGGCAGCGTCGTGGAGGAGTGCAAGTCTCCATCTGTAGTGTACAGCTTGGACACAAGAGGGATATCTGGAGACTTTCCATTGTACTGTGAAGGGCAAACCTGGTAGTGAATATATATATAGGAGTAAGATGATGTCAACGAGTAGTTACTTCTCTCTTGGACAAAGATATGAAGTACACTGCACAGGTGCAGCACTTTGAGTTCAGTGGCAATAGCTAAGCAATGAAGAAATTTGTTTTATAGCAACAAAAATATTGGGATGGGGATGTTTGGGGGAGAGATGGTGTACAAAATTGTAACCCTGCTTTTCTGTTTTTTCTCTGACTATCACTGGTATTTCTTGGCAATTTTTGGAGCAAAGATAAAAGGCTAGTTGTATTGAAGGCTAGCAAAAGTGCATGAAACACTGCATTTAGCACAAACCTTTGTATACAGTATGTATGTGCTTTCAGGAACAAGAGACAAGGTGCCATGAACCAGATCTAATACACAATTCCCTGCTGTGGAAGAATTCTAGAAGTGTGCTATAATTAATCTGTGAACCAGAAGATACTTCATTGAAAGTCTTGCTCGGATCAGAGATGATAATGGGCCATGTTTGACATTTTCTGGTTGAGTGACAGTAGTCTGAGTCATAGTTTTTGTTCTTGGTAGCAACTGTACCAATTTTAAATAGGACTGTTTTCTTTGAATCAACTGGCAGAAAAGCAAATTTGATGAAATACTGAAACCTCACTGTGAAATTTTGCTAAATTTCACTGTGAAATTTTGCTAAATTTGAGAGAATTTTCTTTGGTGCACAATGTCCATTTACAGATGAGGCTTTTACTACAATTTGTTCTTCAAAATCATTAGGTCTCATGCTTATAAAACTCACTTTTTATGGAAGATGCACCTGCCTTTTTTCTCCTACGAGAGTTCAATGTAAGAATTTAAGAATGATTAAATTTCCTGCTTGAAGAAACAGCGAATGTATTAATAACTGATGTTTAAAATACTTAGAAGTTTAGCAGACAAAAGTATTTGTGCTATTGTGAGAGGTTTGGGGGTTTTGTGTTGTGGTTTTTTTCTTAACAGAAAACTTAAGGCAAACTAAATGCAACTATTTTGTTTCTAGGCAAGATTAGAAATTTTCAAAATTCACACACGAGACTGGACCCTGAAGCCGTCAGACAACATACTTGAAGACCTGGCTGAGAAATGTGTTGGTGAGTTTGAAAGCAGTGTGGGTGCTTTTCCTCTGACCAGTGTTCAACCGCTCTGCCCCCAGCCTGTATCACTGCATGGGGCTGTGACAGAGATGCAGGAGCTGGCACCTGGCTTTGCTGAACCTCTTGCTCATTGATCCAGCCTGTCCAGATCCCCCTGCAGAGCCTTCCTGCTCTCCAGCAGATCAACACTCCCACCCAGTGTAGTGTTGTCCACAATCTTACTGAGAGTGTACTCAATCCCCTCATCCACATCATTGATAAAGATATTAAAAAGGACTGGACTCGGTACTGAGCCTTGGAGAACACCACTAGTGAACCCTCTGCCAACTGGATGTAGCATCATGCACCAACACTCCTGGCCAGGCCATCCAGGCAGTTTTTAACCTATATAACACAAATATATGTAACATTTGGTTCTTGTTTTGTTTGTCAGGATTCTGTGGTGCTGATATTAAGGCCTTGTGTGTTGAAGCTGGGCTCTGTGCTTTGCGCCGCCGCTATCCACAGATACATGAAAGTGACAAAAGACTGAAGATAGATGCCAGATCGATTAAAGTAACAGCAAAGGATTTTGCCATGGCCATGCAGAAGATTGTTCCAGCATCACAGAGAGCTGGGGCTTCACCTGGGAGAGCACTACCATCTATTTCAAAGCCTCTGTTAGAAAACACCCTGGAAAGAATTTTACAAGCCTTGCAGAGACCATTTCCCCACGCAAAGCTTGCACTGAAGACTCAAGGTAGTACAATAACATCTAATTGTTATACTTTGCATGTGCAGAGTGGGAGCTGTGTGTCAGTGGAGAGCTGTGAGTTCTCTACTGGAGCCCCCTATTACTGACAGTAGCTCACATCCCATTGTAATTTCAGAGATGGATCTAAGGTTTCACATATGAGGCACTTCTTTTCAAATTGTAGCATCATAGAATGATTTGCATTGGAGGGACCTTAAAGGTAATCTAGTTCCAACCCCCCTGCCTTGGACAAGGACACCTTCCTCTAGACCAGGTTGCTCAGAGCTCCATCCAGCCTGGCTTTGAACACTTCCAAGAACTAGGCATCTGTGACTTCTCTGGGCAACCTGTTTCAATGCCTCACCACTCTCAGAGTAAAGAATTTTTTGCGATTATCCAATCTAAACTAACTCTCTTTTAGTCTGAATACATTTCCCCTTGTCCTCCCAGCACATGCTCTTGTAAGGAGTCCTTCATCTTTCCTGTAGGTTCTCTTCAGGTACTGGAAATTCAAAAGTAGGTCAACCTGAAGCTTTGTCTTTTCCAGGTTAAACAAACCCAATTTTCCCAGTCTTTCCTCATAGGAAAAATACTCCATTGCTCTCATCATCTTGGTGGCCCTCCTGTGGACTTGCTCCCAATAGGTCAATGTCCTTTCTTTGCTGGGACCCCAGAGCTGATGCAGCCCTCAGGTGGGGTCTCACCAGAGCAGAGGGCAGAATCTCCTCCCTTGGCCTCCTGCCCATACTGCTTTGGATGGAGGCAAGGACACAATTGCCTTTCTGGGTTGCAAGAGCACATTTCTGGGTCCAGCCTTTCAGCCACCAGCAGCCCTAAGTCATTCTTGGCAGGACTGCTCTTGATCTATTCATCCCCAGCTTGTGTTGATACTGGGAATTGCCCTGACTCAGGTGTAGCACCTTGAACTTGGACCTGTTGAACCTCATGAGATTCCCATTATTGCAGTTCTTGAGCTTGTCCAGGTCCCTCTGTATGGCATCCCATCCTTCAGGTGTGTCAACTGCATCACTCAGCCTAGTGTCATCTGCAGATTTACTGAGGTTACACTCAATTCCCTTATCTATGTCAATAATGAAGATATTAAATAACATTAGTCCCAGTAGGCACCCCTGAGGGACACCACTTGTCATTGATGTCAACTGGAACTCCGAGCAATTGATTGCTACCTTCTGGATGTGACCATCCAACCACTTTCTTATCCATTTAATAGTGCACTTATCACTTATCCATCTGTCTCCAATTTAAAGAGAAGGACACTGTGGGGAATGATGAAAATGAAAACTTTACAGAAGTCCAGATAAATGACATCTGTAACCCTTTCTTTGTCCACTGATATAATCAATAGTTATTATAAATATAGTAAATAAATGCTTAAATGAGGGGAGAAGGGTTTTTCTGATACCTAACAACTACAGAAATTGTTCCTGATCATCTTCATTCTAAGGAAAAAACTTCCCAAGTGTTTGTCAATAGAGAGATAATACCTCATGCAAATCATAGGACATGGGACAGCTTTGCATAAGTTTGTGCAATGCCCTCAGATCTGTGGTAGGATGTACCCTTCAGATAATAGCATTCAAATAACAAAATGCAAGAGAAATGTTTTCCAGCACTGGTTTCAAAGGTGTATTAAAGCAAGAGCAAAATATGAACTATTCAGTAAAGATAACAAAATTCTCTTGTCTTTAAATACTGTTTTAGGGAGTTATGGGATTGACAGTGACGATGATGACTCACCATCAGTCTCTGAAAAGAAGCCTGAGAGCAAAAAGACAGAATTCCGCACTTTGAGCCGGTACATGTTTGTCCTCTTTATGGTGACATTTTTGAGATGGCTGCATCTGTAAAATGTTATGTAAATATTTGAGGGCTGCTAGATGAAGGAGTTAAGAGTGTGTGGAGGGGTGATCAATATTTGCAAGAATTCACCCATGAAGATCCAGCTGGGTACTAGATCAAACTGTTTTGACTATAGTGCCCTAACTTGTAAAACAGATCAGCCCAGCCTTCTTTTACTGAGTCAAACTGGTTCACAGACCATTAAAGCAAGCTGGTTTAGTCCATAGTATTCCTTCAAAGACCCAAAAAATGCTCATTCTGTCCTTTTAGCTTAAAAATCCTCCATGGATTTATGTAGCCATCTTTTACCCTTCTACCTTCCAAGATGGTTGAACCAGTAGCAAATTATGTATCAGAAACAAAATCAAGAAATGGTTTGTTAAATCACTGGGAGAAAAATTTAAAGGATGCCTCCATTTTTTACCTTTACCCTACTGATTTTTTGTGGTCTTTTGACATTTTAATTGTTGAAGTCGTGTAGTCCAATAGCTTTAAAAATGTAAAAATATTATTGTCAGATATTTTTCTCCCTTCCTATGGCTGTGCTGCCTGGGAAATATGACTTGCTGAGGTTGGTTAGGTTTCTAGGGTCTTTTACTTCAGCAAGTAAAGGTGCAATAGTAATGTGGTGGGAAAATGCACAAACCTCTTCACAAGGGTATGTCGTGCAAGTAAAGCAAGATGACTAGGAAATTAATGTCCAAGACAAAGTTGAAACAACTAGAATGACTGAATAAAATGAATTGAAATCTTACACATATTTAGTGTAGTGCTGTAATTTAAGCAATCAAGTCATGTTCTTCTTCAGATACATATAATGTATTTCATTAACCACATTCGTTTTTTTCCTAGAAATGTGGTTTTGCCCCTTTCTTCCCACCATCTCCAGGAACTGTGGCCAAATTTTAGCTAAATTTGACAGGTGTAGAGATCTCACATAAAGTCAAGACAAGCTGTGTATGGACAGTAAAGAGACCCAAAAAATGGCTGTGTATGGACAGTAAAGAGACTCAGACTGGTTTGAGCTGTAAGAATTGTTATTTTGCCCTGTTATCAGGTTACTGACCAGCTGTTTTGTGTGTGTTTGTCTGGACATTCCCCCTGTGGGATTTAAGAACTGTTACTTAACCCAGCCAAAGGAATAATAGACATGCTGGGAACTGGCAGGATGTTTTAGCAGAGGAGTGATACCAGTTTTTGAGAAAATAGACTTTGATAAATAGACTGGTCTTCTTGATCACAGAATCACAGAGCAGCTTATTATTTAGTGGAACATGGAACGTATTTACCAAAAAAAAAAAAACAAAGGGAAAAGTATTTAACGTCTCTGTGCATCTTCATCACACTTTTTAAAACTTTTTTTCTTCTTACTGTTGTAGAAATCCTTCTTACCAGCCAACATCTTTCAGGCCACGGTTCTTACTAGTTGAAGAGCCAGGATGTGGGCAGGCTTTTGATTTGGCACCTGCCATATTACATGCCCTGGAAAAGTTTCCAGCTTATACACTAGATCTACCCACCTTGTTTGTTAGCACCACATCACAGGAAGAAACATGTTCACAGGTATCTTTTTTTGCTGCTGTTGTTGTTCTCATAGGATTCTTGAACTGTATATAAACTAGTAACATAAGCACAAATTACTGTTAATGTGGAGTTGGCCTGATTTGAATGTGCTGTTATGTGTTTACTTTTGTCTGAAAATTCACTTTTCTTGTAGATGGAATGATACTGAATAAAGAGATTTTTACATAGCCATGTTTCATTTCTATTTGAAATGAAAGAGGATGTTGCTAGCAGCTTGGGAAGGTGGGAGGGGCTGCTAATAAGCCCCTCTTTGTGGCAAGTGATCCTGCTGGTCTTGATGGGATCCAGAAAGTTGGTTTTGTTACTTCTTAGGTCTCTCTGCTCCCAGTAGCTGGCTCTGCATCAGCCTGATGGTGTCATGCACTTTTTGTAACCTTTTTTTTATCGTATTTGTAAGGCAGCCAAAGTTTTTGTGAAAAGAAGTTTTTTTGAATATACAAATCCAGTCTGTACTACTGCAGTGAAATGCAATGAAAGCATTCCAATTAATGGAATGCTTAAATGTGCAAACTGATGTGTGTCCCTTAACTAGAAAAAAAATATAAGCAGATTATTGCAGTTTTGATTTTTTTAGTTTTAGGCAGGAATTCAATTTAATTACTTGGCATTGCTGTATTAAAATATGTTTATCTTTACTAGCAGCATTTTAGAGCTGTACAAGTTAGGACAGACTCATCATGTGACTGGATACTCGTTTGCCATACAGGAGGAGCAATTCCCTTTTTTTTATGTCATGGTTGCACCTATGGCTGTTTAAATACCCTGACTGCTGCATGGATATATCACACATTTGTGACAGGGACTCCCTACATATTCTTACTCTGAAATGATGCATGGAGAAATTTGTCGTGTGAAAGCACTGTTGCCACTTCCCTCATGAAGTAGATTTGTGTCCTCTTCTGTTATTGAAGTGCCGTTTGTAGGCAGTGGTTTGTGGTCTTTCAAAGCACATCATCTGGTCTGGTGGATGCTTTGATAATGAGAGGAATGAGAGGCTCTGAGCTATTTAGCTCTTCAGGCAGGCTAAGGACTAGTGACCTCTTATATGTTTCAAATGTTCTTGAAATTATTATTTGTGACCAGTCTTATTTTACTGTGCTAGCCCTCATTTTTTCACATAGGTCTTTGTTCAGGCTGTGCTCCAGTCTAACATGGGTATGGGCAAATGAACTGAAATGGAAATGGTGCAGGCACAGTTATGTAGTGATTTCTCCAGGCTAACACATCTTGCTGAAGGATTAGTCTTGATTTTTCAGGCACATCATCACATCATCTGAGTTTTGAGGCTCTTTAGGAGTTACCTTACCCCTAAGTAGTTTTGAAATCTGATTCAGTTCTGTTTCTGTCTGCATAGCAATGTCTATGTTTGACTCAAAGTGAAAATGTTACCTTATTGTTAAGGAATTGTTCATTCATTGGTTTGTCTTGATGTCTTGGCTTTATGCGCTCCTATTTCACAAGACAGTCTGACTGATACGTAGTTACTCAGTGGCCTGTTCTACATGATGCAATTTTCTTATCCAAGCTTTCATTTTACTAGTTGATAAGAGAAGCTCAAAGGACAGCACCAAGTATCATTTATATCCCACAAATCTCTTCGTGGTGGGAGGCTGTTGGACCTACACTGAAAGCTGGTTTTACAGGATTGCTGAATAACATTCCATACTTTGCTCCAGTTTTGCTCCTTGCAACATCTGATGTGCCACATGAAGATCTCCCTGAGGAGGTATTTCTGCCAATAATTTTCTTTCTTTGTTACTCAGTTTCTTGCTAGTTTACAACTTCTTGAAATGCTGGAGTACTCTGCTGCTCTTAAGCCAATTTATGCTGTTATTACTCAGGCACCAGAACCTCTTAAAATTTTCTTAGAATAAAAAATGCTGAAAGCATTTGTCTAAAGTGTTTTCTGAGTGAAGAGATTGACTTTGACCCAACATTTTTTCCCTTCTCACACACTTGTGCTTACTAGACAGACATATAGATGCACTTCAGACAGCCAGTTCAGTAGCTTTGAGATGGTTTGGTGTGTATTTAGTGAAGAATACACAGTGCTTGAAAGATAGCTCGGAAAAAGATTGTTTTTCTGAAAACATTTTTACTGAAAAAGTGCTGTGGTCATACTGTTAGTGATAGAATGTAATTTCTAATTTAAATTATTTCACAAAAAATCAATTTCTTCATTTGGGTGGAAACTTGGCAAATTAAAAAGCTAAGGACAAACTTCTGTTTAAGCAACTTGGAAAACAATTTTTAGTTGTATTTCTTAATGAAATTAATTAAGAACACATGCTGTGTTTTCTAGAATCTGAGTGTTCTTTAAAGGAAGGTGTTTAAAATATTAATATGTTGCTCTGATTGTTTTGTATAAGAGCAAAGTTTTTATAAAATTATTAAGTACCTTCTAAAATAAGGTACTTAATAATAAGTAAATAAGGTAAAAAAAAAAAACAAACAAGAATCCCACATTACCAAAAATTGTCACTTGTCTGCCAATCCCTGCCTCATCCCTCTATAACTGTCATAAATATTCAAGCTGAAGGACATCAAGCTGGGTAAATGTACAGTAAGCAGTATTTGGGGAGGTAAATGTCACCCCTTTCTGACTGGTTTATCATACTTCTTCTCATGGATCTTAAACTTGAGAAGGTTGATTAGAGAAGGTATTTTAGTCTGCAGTGCTATGGGAATCCAGCCTTTTAAGGCCAAGAAGTTGACTTTTAAAGCTTATTTTATCTAGATGAGTATTCAGTGTAATTTAGAAATACACTCATCTGTTTGGAATAGAAAATAAAAAGTCTTTGTGGCCTTATATCTGAAATCTCTTTTCTTCTCATGGTCTAGATAAAAACATTGTTTAATACTAATCGTGAAGAAGTTTTCAATATCCCACGGCCTACCTGTGCTGAAAGGAGAGGGTTTTATGAGAACTTGATTATGAAGCAAGCTGCTGAACCCCCTGCATCAAGAAACAATGCAGGTAAGGATTTTCTACCTATACAACTTTGTTGCTGTCAGTTAACAGCTAATACAGTATTTGCTTTGGTGATAATTCTCTATCAATCATTTTTCATGTACTTGCATTTGAGCACCATGAATTGACTAAAATTTTTCTCTGTTATTGCAGAGAGGTACTCTATTTCAGGTACAGGATACTTAGGTGATACTCTCTTCCACATTAAGAGAAATCCTGACTTAAATTTACATTATTCCAGATTCACAGGCACACCCTTCTGCAAGATGTTCTCAGGTGGATGGGCAACCACAAGTATTGGACAAGAAAGCAATCAAAATTCTAAAACGAGGAGTGTTTGTAGATTACTCTGAGCTCAGAGTAAGTCTAACTTCAATTTTGTTAATACTGAAGTAGGACATTTTCTTTATGGTTGTGAATTAAGTCAGTTGTTAACCAATGCCAGTTCAAACAATTTACGAGAGGGATATATAGCTTGTGAAATAATTCAGCCTGTAAGGGACTATGACAGTTGTTTCTGCAGCTGGTGTAAACTGCTGCTCTTGCCGTATTTTAGAAGATGGGGTTCTCGTCCTAATTTTTAATGTAAAAGGGCTTGTTAGATTTTAATATAGCCCAATGACAACCTTCTATTACTGTTAGTTATTAATGCAGTTTTTATGATGGATTGTGGTAAGGTTGTTTTGTTTTGCTGTTTGCATGTTTTCATGTATTTCGAACCAGAAAAGGACCTTGATTTTTAGCAGTTATGGCTTTAAACCTGAAATTAGCCGGTTGACCTAAAGCACATCCTGGATAAAATACTAATACTCACTTTTGCAGAATTCTTTCAAAATCCAGTGTTAGAATTTTACGTTCTTACAGTTACAGAGTTATAAGGTTTTTATAATCCCCTATAGGAGAGGAGTTGTTATCCTAGGCTATAGCTGGGGAAAGGGTCAAAAGTGGGCCTAGCTGCAGGGGTTAAAAGAGGTTCCTTTGCTTGAACTGGAGAGGGTATAAAAGAAGGACCTGACTTTCAGGGAATATTGGTTGGGCGAAAATGGGGGAAGTTGCTGGCTGAACTCCTGGAGTTTGGTCAAAGCAGAGGAGGCCAGTGTTTATCTGTCTGAGAAAGGGAGTGTTGTTTGGATGTTTCCTCTGTATGGGGATAATATGACCAGAGTGGTATCTCCTCTGATGAAGGGGCTTATCCAAACAATTTCTGTCACATTTTTAAGCTGTGACATAGTTTGTAGAAGTGAAACTAGCATTCTAAGGCTGGTGTCCTAAGGAAGCAAATTTTAGGGGATTTTGTTGTTCACATCTGCCTGCATATGGAGAGAAACCACATAGGTTTTTCTAGAGTGAGAGTGCTGTGCTCCAAAGGTATTTCCAGCTGGAGAAAGGGTACGATATTTCAGCTTATATATATTTTTCAGCTGTGAGGAGAAAGCTACAGTCATGAAACATGTCTGTTTAGAAAACTTATTTCCTTAACATGAGTGTCACTGGAACTTGACACTTGTACCAGAGAACCTCATTGGAACTTTCCTGAAGTCATTAAGCTGCGTGAACCTCCAAAATATATCTGCTTGGTTTTGTATGGGATAGGATGTTTTTTATTATTTGTTTGGGTTTGTTAAGTTGGTTTGATTAGTGGCAGTTTTTGTTTGTTTATTTGCTTGGTAATAGGCATACAACTTGACGAAAAATAGAAAAGCATGCACTCACCTGCGTGGCAGCAATTAGAGGTCATTTCACTGGAGATGTTGGCCATGCACCGCTGTCATGTCCTACGTGTTGTGCTTGCAGCAGCTGAAAGCTGTGTGGGTTTTGTGCCTCCTAGCTGTACGTTGGATAGAAGGAAGTTCAGGGAAATACTCAAATGTTGTCCTAGCTAATCTGAAAAGGGCTGAGTTAATGGCAAGCAGCTGTGAGGCAGTAATATTTTCATTTGATGCAGCTGCTTTCTTAAGCTGTATCTTCACAACCTCACACAACACAGAGTTACTGGACAGCAGTGGTGCCACTGGCTTGGTAGTGTTGCATTTCCACAGATTATCACATTCACATCTCCACAACAGAAGGAACTGTATGCCAGATTGGCAATTTGCTACAGGCGGTCGTTCTGCTAGTTCATCCACTTCTGAGTTGAAAGATAGGAGCTAGCTGCTGTTTGGCACAGTAACATCCAGCTAATGGGTAGGGGTGAGCACCTAAGGAGCTGTACCTGGAAGATCTGTAACTTGTCTTCCAAAGACATATTTTCCAGGGCCCTGTATTGCATTTCTAATGAAATACAACCGTGGCTTCTCAGTTGCAGGTACTCTGTAACAAAGTGGATTGTGTCATTCCCCTCTGTTCTGGAGGCAGTTGATTGGCAGTTAGGATCACTGATGTCATAGATTGATGAGTAAGAAAATATTGTCTGAACTTTAAACCTTCCTTTTGTCTGAAGTGTGAGAAATTGTTTTCTCCAGTTAAATCTTGTGAGATATTTAATCAGCTCTCCAAAGTGCCACTTTTATTTCACAAGATACAAAAGTAGGACATACCTTGTCCTATTCTGAATTGTAGTTTCCACTTTTTTGTCTTCAGAAATTGTTGGATGCTGTCGTCACAGCAACTGAGAATGTCAGTATATCGAGCATGGCAAAACTATATTCTGTTCTTAGCATGTGCATTTATCAACAGCGGGAAAATCCAGACAAAACCAAATTAGTGGAGGTAATTGTTTTTGTCTTATAGCACTTTCTGTCACATGGTATTATGTATATGTATGTTATGCATATGTATGTGCTCACACTTATTTATCACTCTTTACTGCTTAGTTGCCTGTGTTACAAGACTTTCATTTCTGGATAGAAGACATCTACTCATATTGCAAACCCACTATTGAATTTTGCATAATTGTTGGTAATTTTGGTAGAAAAAGGCAATGGGTTCACGTACACAGGCCTCTGAAACCAATTTATCTGTCACTAGTCTTTCTGAAGAACTTTTCCAGCTCTATAAAGAAGATGGGGGCTGTGAAAGGAGAGCACTTTTCTCAGTCTGCCACTTCCTATTTCTTTCCTTGCAGGCAGGCACATAGGGTAACACTTGGATAGCACTCATTCCATTCTTGAAAAGAAATTAAATATGAAACATTACAATAATTTCAGTATTTGCTGTAGGCTCAATAGACTTCCTTTTTAACTTGGCATGGCTCAAGCATCTTTAATATGATATGTGGGGAATTTTCTGCCTACAATGCTTTGATGCTACTGAGTCCAACTCTCTAATCTCCTCCACTGAGAGAGTATTTCCGAGTTGTGGAGCTCAGCAGAAATCTTCCACAGGCATCCATGGTCCCAGGCAGGCATTCTCAGTATTAAGTTGTTTTAGATAGATTGAGTATTCAGTCTTTAAGATCCTTGAATCCATTTGTCTTTCAGATGTTTATACACGAAATTGTGAAAAATTATTTATTCTTCTAAGTCTGCCTCAAGAAAAAAAAAAAGAGGAAGCTTCTTCTCTTTAGCCAAGGAGACCATTCCTGAAAAATGTGCCCTTCTCTCATCTAGCAAAATTATGTGTTTTAGTATGAGGAAGGATTTGTTTCTGTTATACCAGGGCTTGTGGGCTTTTGTGACTGGACTTGACTTCTTTGTTCATTTTCTGTGTCTACTTTTAGCTTTAGTTCCAGCTTTCAGTAGTGGCTCTTCAGGAACTGTATTCTTTTTTATCATAGGAAGCACCTTGATAGAGATCCATTGTTCCTTGAGATAGATTCCTGCAATTTCTCTGGCCTACTCTCTGCTTTGGGTGCCTAAGGACTTGTTTGAAGCTAGTGGGGCTAGAAAGGAATTGTGATGGTGGTAGCACATGTATTGGCTAAATATCACTAACACATATGTACAGATTCTTGATTCTTTTGATGAAGAAGTTATCAGGGTTCTCAGGCTTGTATTTGCACTGACTTCTAATTTGTCTTTTTTTTTCTGTTATTAGGAAATGAAGAAAGAAATTGCAGCCTTGAGTTGGCTGTGATACTTGGCGTCAGTGTACTTGACACACTGTAATATATGGCTCCCAAATAGATAAGTTATATTTAGCATGTCTCACTAATTGTAACAGCTATAGGAAAAAAGATGAGAAGAAAGAAGCCAAGTATGTAACTGACACCAGACATAACAGAGTGCTGAACCAGTGACACTTGGTGAAATGACCAATATAATGCCAGAGTATGAGGAACAAAACAAGCCAAGTTTATTCAACTAGGTAATTACAGAAGTAGATCATGCCCACTGGATTGAGAAAGGATGTGTCTGAAGAAGGGAAGGCATCAGCGGGAGAAAAGCGGGCACCAGCTTGAAAAAAGATGGAGCATGTGGGGTAATTAGCATATGAAGCAAGAGAATCATTCCACCAATAGAAGATTGAATATTAATGAATAGGAAGATTGTGTAATTGGGAGCCAATCAACATTAGTGTCTGGAAAGTTTTGATAATCAGTATGCCGGCTTTGTGGATTCACTGCCTACCACCCTTTTCTGCGCAGAACTGAAAATAAATCCAATACCTCTACTTTGTATGGCTCAGTCTTTTGCACACTGGGTGAAAGAACCTGTTTCAGGACAACAGTGTTTTCTTTTCAAGAGAACAGCATAGAATTCTTCTAAAGTGTTTTGATTCTGATTCCTGCTGTTGTCGCAAACCTTCCAAACATTTTTTATCGCTGGCAGACACTGGAACAGCTTATTTTTTTTCTTTGCTTCAAGTTTATTTCTAGTGAAGAGAAGCTGAGGGGCCAGAAGTAGGACACACTTGTGGCTCTGGCTGCCCTGTCACCTCATGGGATGGGTCAGGAGGCACCTAAGTGCCCAGGGTGCAGAAGCAGGCAGGCTGGGGTGGCACTGCCGCCTCGTAGGTAGCTGTGGTGCAGCTTCCTCCAGGAGTTCACCTCCTTTGATCCTCCTCCCTCAGTAGCTGATGCATCTGGATGTGCTGATCTGGTTTGCTGATTTGTTTGTTCTTCCTGTTTATTTTGATTCAGTTTCTTACCTGTGAAGTTATCTTACGAAGATAATCTTAGACACTGCTTTGGTCTTATTTTAATAATGGTCACACAGAGAGTGCCCGTATTTTGATGACAAAAAGGCATCAGGACCAGTGCGTAAGATAAAAATACATAACCTCTGATTGCATTTTAGCTGGCCTCAAGTACCTGTGAAATACTCTTTAGTCAAGTGTTTGTATGTTTTACTTTAGATGCTTTAAAAACAAAACTCTCTTTAGAAATCAGGACTCATTTGTGCTTAATTAAAACTCATAATCTAAACTGGTGAAAATGTTACTTAAACTATTTATAATCTTGGTCTAGCTTAGTAAAAAAGAGACAACTTACATGACTATAAAGCATGTCATGTAGCCCATGCTTTCTGCATCTCAGTGTTGCTACTTCAATGACTGGATAATTCAACTTGCAGGAGTTCAGTATTTTTAACATAGCTTTCAAAAGCTAAAATTCTTATCTTTCCAAGTCAGGCTCTTCTTTCCAGACTGTCTTGCATTTCCATGGGAAACACAGACCAAATCCAAGTCAGAAATGGTCTGCCCTGCCTTGGAGTGAGGCTTGTCATGGACTCTGTTTCCTTCCCAAGGAACACTTCCAGGAGTTTCAGCTACATGGATTAGGTTTTTTTTTTTTATTATTATTTTCTTTATCCATCAGTTTCAAAACTACTGAACTAAGAAAGAAGAAATCATTGGAGTGGTGCATTGATGTTTTTTGGTGAGTTTTTTTCCTTGCAAAGGATTGGGGAATCTGCTTTAAAATTGCTGCTTTGGTTTTGCAGTCTAAGCCATGAGCAGACAGTGACAGTTTCTTTTGGAGAATGCCATGGGTGACACTATCAAAGATTTTACTAATGTCCAAGTAGAAAATATCCACCGCCTTCCCCTCATCCACCAAGCAGGAACACCATGTTGTAAAAGGAGATCAAGCTCATCAGGCAGGCAGCACCTACCTTTCATAAACCCATAAACAACATCCTCTGGACCATGACCTTCCCTAGCACCAAGGTCAGACTGACAGGCCTGTAGCTTCTGGGATGCTCCTTCCAACCCTTCCTGTAGATGGATGTTATATTTGTCAGCTTCCAGTCAATTCCAGTTAATCAGGACTGCTGGTAAATGATTGAAAGTGGCTTGGCAAGTTCTTCTGCCTGCTCCCTCAGTACCCTTTGGTGTATCCCATTAGAGCCCATAGATTTATGGGTGTTTTAAGCAATGTAGCAGTTTACTAACCATTTTCTCCTGAATTATATAGACTGTATTCTGCTTCCAGTCCCCGTCTTCCAGGGTAAGGGGTGAGTACCCTGAAGTCTGCGATTTCTATGTTTCCTTTTGTGTCAAGTAAAGGATGGAGATTCTCCATAGCTCTCCTTTTGTTGCTGATATATTTGTAAACACATTTTCTCTTGCCTTTTATGGCCCTAGCAAAGTTGTACTTGAACTTTGGCCTATTAATTTTCTCCCTGAATGTTGTAATCTTTGCTGCAGTCCCAGCTCTCTGGCTCTTCTCCTTTCTCTGCAGCACTCTTCTCAGGGGTTCCTCCTGGGCTCTCGACCCACCCCTATTTATCTCAGTTACCCTCACGAGCTACAGCTGTTGCCCAACTAAGGATCCTACAGCTGCAGCTCGTTTGGAGTAACCTAGACACACACAGATCTTACAATACAACATGTATTCAGGCCCCCACATTTCCCCCCTTTTCTTTTAACAATTACACAATAACAATATACATACAGTTCCAGCTCTCAGGCTGCCACAGCTCTCGGCTGTCTTAGATGTAACCATAGAATATATACATATCCCTGTACAGTCCCAGCTCTCAGGCTGCCACAGCTCTCGGCTGTCCTTAGATGTTCCAAGGCTCTTTTCCTTAAAGGCCATATTCTTGCAGCTTTCTGCTGCTACAGCTCCTTAATTCAAAGGCCATATTATGTTCTACAGTCCCAGCTCTCAGGCTGCCACAGCTCTCGGCTGTCCTATCTTTTATAGTCCCAGCTCTCTGGCTGCTACTCCAAAGTCCCAGCTCTCAGGCTGCCACAGCTCTCGGCTGTCCGGGGAATTCCATACCTTCTTTCTCTCGATGTTTGGCTGCACGTTCGTCTTCACACGGGGTCACCAATTGTTGTAATCTTTGCTGCAGTCCCAGCTCTCTGGCTCTTCTCCTTTCTCTGCAGCACTCTTCTCAGGGGT
This sequence comes from Zonotrichia albicollis, assembly GCF_047830755.1. Classification (NCBI taxonomy): domain Eukaryota; kingdom Metazoa; phylum Chordata; class Aves; order Passeriformes; family Passerellidae; genus Zonotrichia; species Zonotrichia albicollis. Next base: position 137,224,040 of record NC_133819.1, read on the forward strand.
TCCTCCTGGGCTCTCGACCCACCCCTGTTTATCTCAGTTACCCTCACGAGCTACAGCTGTTGCCCAACTAAGGACCCTGCAGCTGCAGCTCGTTTGGAGTAACCTAGACACACACAGATCTTACAATACAACATGTATTCAGGCCCCCACACCTGAATAACTTCCTCACATCTTTGTAGTCCTTATGTACTTCTTCACACTTCTGTCCTCTTCATCATTGACTTATGTCTTAGTAGCATACCATGGAGAAGTAGAAGAATCTGGTCTGGTTTCTGCTGCTTTCAGCATGAGATTTAGTTTGGTGTACTTCTTATGAAACTTTGGATTCTAAACTGAACAAGCCCTGTCCCATGGCCATCAGAGATTTCCTCACATAGTAAATGCGAATAGTATCATCCAACTTGCAGAAACACCAATATGAACAAGATCAACAGCCATGAAAAGGTCTATCTTCGGTTCCCTGTGGGTTTCTGTGGGTAAATGCCATCCTTCTGAAAGCAATCTTTTAATGTTCATCTCAATACTGTCATAAATGGAAGACATACAGGAGGAAAACTCTCCTAATTAGACTTTACTCCCAGGACAAGGTGTTTTTCTGCTGCATTAAGGATATAGAAGTTTGGCAGAACACAAACAGCCTTGTGTCCCATCTGGTCTTCAGAGGGGCTGGGTATGGCTGGTCTTGAATTCTGATTAGAGTCAATATACATCGTTCACATAAATATGCTCTTGCTTCTTGTCCTAGGAATTTCTGTCTGACAACATTGAGTGTTTCAGGGAACACTATGTAAGATCAATGTGAAAAATATGGCATCTGTTTTACACTCTAGTTTTGACAAAAGCATGAAAATACTGAGGGAAAATGTCAGTTGATGTTTTACAATGTATTCTATTTGTATGTGTTCAATTCCTGTTCAATTTATGCAATGAAAAGAGAAAGCATGCACAATGAGACGTGTAATGGCAAATCTACAGCTAAAAGTCCACGGGGGAATATGAGTATGTTAATGTCAGTACCAGTGTCTCAAAACCAGAATAACTCTTCTTAGTAAACAGCTTCTTGCATAAAACCTATGTATTTCTTCGCAACTCCTTTGAGATCTCCCCTCCTCTTTGGTTACTGAGATGCTAGTTGTCCTATGGAGTATCAAGACCGTGGTTAGGAAATGTCTGTCCTTTGAGTACTGTGTGTATGGTATGGCAGCAGACTCAGAGTCTCCTTGGGGCCCACAGGCTTTTCTTTGCATGATGTACAACATCAGATTATAAACCTGGTAAACCTCCCCAGTCTTGGGGAAGTGTACAATGCAATGCAATGCAAGATTTGTGTACAACACTTTTAATTCAGCAATCCTTTTTTCTTTTCCTCTGTCCTCTTTCTTAATGTAGCCCTTTGGTAAAGCCAAAACTGGGTCCATAAAAGGAAGATTATAAAGATAAGTATTAGTAATCTCTTAGGTGTCCCTTTTAGTCTGGTTTCTGAGAAGGATTGCATTTGGTCACTTTGTCTATTTAACTTGGCTCCATAAACTTCTGAGCTCATCAGTTAAAATCAACTGAAGTTGTGAGGATACCACAAACATAATGAATTTCCTAGGAATTTCATGAAAAGATGTCGGTGCAAACAGGAGGGGATGCTATTGATTCATTTAATGGTTGGGAAGAATGTAGTGTGAATTCCTGCCTGCTCTTAGGCACTAGAGAATCTGTTCTTTAGCTCAGATTTATTTGTAACTTGGATTTTTTGGAGACTGCAGGACAAAGATTAATTGTAAATCATTCTTGAAGAATGAGGAAATATTGCAGTATTGTAACATATGGGAAAATTAATTTGTTCATAAGATGCACAAACCCACTGATGGGGGGAAGCCTGGAACCAAATTGCTGTGCTGAGTACACAAGCAGGCTTGGTGCCATGAGGCTGCTTGCTGGAAGCTGGGAAAATCCAGTAGCTCCAGGCAGCATCCTGCCAGTCTTGGGCTGAATGTGGAAATGGGCCTGAAATGCCTTTTGAGTGTAGTAACTTAAGTTTTTCTTGTGCAATATAAATTGTTATTTACTGAGCTCACAATTAGTTTTATATTTGGGATTATGAGATTGAAGCCTAGCTGCACTTAAACTAACATGGTGATGTGTCTATTACTTTGTTGTTTCCACTTTTCCAGACAGAAGTAACTGGAATAAATTTGACCCCACATGGAACAGAAGTTGGATGTTTGTTGTCATCATGTGTCGCAGACATCTTTTATGGAAAATCCTTTCCTTAGGATTTTTCCTCCTGAGAATCTGGGAGGCCTCAGGAAAAAAATGTAAACAATGGTTATCTGCTGCTGTGGAATGCAACAGGTGCATCTGTGATTGGCCCATGTTGGATGTTTGTAATTAATGGCCAATCATAGACCAGCTGGCTCGGACAGAGAACCAAGCTGCAAACCTTTGTTATCATTCTTTGCTATTCTATTCTTAGCTAGCCTTCTGATGAAACCTTTTCTTCTATTCTTTTAGTATAGTTTTAATGTAATATATATCATAAGATAATACATCAAGCTTTCTGAAACATGGAGTCAGATCCTTGTCTCTTCCCTCATCCAAGAAACCCTGTGAACACTGTCACAATCATGGTTTTCCAGTCTATTAAAAAGTTGCTGGACAAATTAGGCTTTTAAATAGGTAGTTTAAGTTTAAGTACTTTAAGTTGAATGCTGTGGTAATGACAATGACTTTCAATTCAGTATTTAAAGAAAAAAACTCCATCCACTGTACATAGTTTTACATTTTGGTAGAGCAACATCAAATAAGGGGAAAAATATACTTTCTGTCTCAAAGACTTTATACTGCATTATACTCTAGTCGCCAGAACAGTGAAGACCAGAGCTTTCACAAAAGCTACAGGAAAAAATATATTCGGAAAACAGGAGAATAAGTTATTTCTCCCATTTCTCCTTAGTCCCTTTTTGCAGCAAGTAAGTTGCAGACTTTGACATTATTTCCAACAGAAATTTCTGTTGAAGCTATTTCTGTTATGTTTAGACCTTTCTGTTCTGCTTCAGTTTTTTCCCCTGAATTATCTAATAATCTCAATTTGTGGTCTTGAGCTCATTCTAAGGGAAAAAAAATATGGCACTGTTTTGAATTTACTTTCAGAAGCTGCTGAAGGAAAAACACATCTGCCAAAATGTGAGTTTTATCATTTCACTCTTTTCTCATCTTTAGTTTATTCTTGCTGCAGTCGGTGGTTGGACTAGTTCAGCAGAACTGAAGTACAAGTACATGCAAAATATCAAAATGTCACCCAAATGTGGAAACATTCAGGACATGGAATTAGTGTCTTGAATTTTGTCTCCAGAATAAGAAGCTTTCAAATTTGGTGTCAGAAATGGCATCTCCTCTGAGTGTTCATTTCCGTGCTTGCTATCTTATGCTTGCTGCTTGATGAAGTTTGTTGTTCCACTAATGGACAGGCCTCAGTATGTGTTCTGATGTCTAAAAATGCATTTCTAAAAGTATTTCCTCTCTGAATTTGTCTCTCTTCACTTTCTGGATTGATTTTGCCTTTTTCCTTATTTTCTGTTACTGAATTTCTGTTCATCATATATATATTATTAGACTGACCAAGACATTTCAAAACCTGCTCTGGTCACAAGGGAAATCTTCACTAAAATTAAGGGGTTCAAAAGTGTGTTTAATGTGATTCTTTCTTCATTTTCTCTTAAGAGACCTCTGTCAGCATTCTCTGAGGACAATGAAACTGGAATTTGTTTCTGAAATGCAGTCACACAAAAGAAGTAATGCAGATATTTTATATGTGAAATTGGGAATTTTCATTTGGACTGCATAATTTAGATTCCAAGTTAGACCACAGTGTCACTCCAAGGAGTTATTTTCAGCCACTTGTTTGCCAAGGCTGCTAGCACCTGTTCCAAAGCAGTAATTCCCAGGAGACTTCTAAGTCCTGGAGACAACTTGCATTTCTTGTTCTTGATGGGTGATACAAAAATTCCTGTTTCTTTTTTTTTAGTGCAGATTATTCAGTGAGCCTTGTAGCAGCTGGTATCAGGTTCATAACCTTAACTGGGACCTGGCTAAAGTGCATCCAGCCATTGATTATGTCACAGTATTTCTTCTAAAAATATTGATCATGTATTGCAGACATAAGAGTTAATTTTTGGAAAGGTATCTCACCATCATGTGGAGATGCCTGAAAAAATTTTGAATTACCTGTCACCAAGATTTCTGCGTGGTCTATGGTTCCATTTAGCCATCTTCCACTGAAAGCCACACAAACAAGCACTTGAGGTAGGGGGTGTGAGCAGAAACCTTCAAATGCAAGAATATGTCTCAGATCACAGTTCCTTTAGTGTCTGGTCCAGTGGAAGTATCTCCCTTCACCCATAGTTAACAAAACAGTCTTTGATTAAATTCTGAAAGTCCATCATCAGAGAAGTCCTTTAACAACTAGATGAGGGTAGAAGAGAAAGTCGCTTTCAAGCTCTACTGGGAACAGAGAAGCCTCCCTTTCCCTCTGGTATCTCTCTTCACTAGTAGGAAAGACCACTGATTTATGTATTAGTCTTGCAGCATTTAGTTGTGCTTTAGTCTAAGTGCTCTAGACACTTATTTCACAGGTAAAAGACAGAGTTACTACCTCTCCAACCCCCCCATACCTTTCCAACCACTTTAGCTGAAATCTGAGTGGGTACTGCTACTTGCATCTTCCTTATCAGTGACTTTGAGGGACAGGCAGTGTTCATCTGCGCCAAGATGGTAGTGGAGCTCTGTGAGAGGGGTTTTCCTCACACCAGTGAAAGGGTCAGGAACCAGCAGCTCCAGGTAAACACTGCCATCACCGTGGCTGATCCCGTCCACTGTGCATTTATTATAAGAAATGTAATTTTCCTGTTTGCACTACAACATCAGCTGAGGTGCTCTAGCAGGCTGACAAGTGGAAGGTTAATTCCTTCAGAGCCAGAAGGCTTTTATGCTCCAGACCTAAGCTGGAGTAAGGTGCATTATATACTGTATATGGTGAATTATATACTATATTATGAACTGCATACTAGCAGTACAAAACAGCGATCAGTGATCTGGCAGAGGAACAGGTAGAAATACACCTGCAGGTAGCTGCAGCATGATGCTAATCAGTGAATGTGAGATGATCTGAAACACATGAAAATTGAGAAGCTGGGAGATAGGCAGGGAAGCAGTATTCATCTTTGTCTGCTGAATTTCAATATAGCTTAAGAAATCTTCCTCAAATAAAAAGTCCTAATTTGAGCAAATTACAACTTTAAATTAAAAGTTGTACATACAACTTTAAATTAAAGTAGGACTATCATGAGGCTTGCAGCAATCCCAGTGAAAGCAATGGCTCCCATATACATACCAGGGTTTTGTTTTTCTATTGGCATAAATCATATATAAGATTGAAGAGTCTTGTTTGAACTTCCATTTCATGTAAACATTAATGCATTTAAGAACACCCCACTACATTTCAACTCCTTGAAGATCCTTTGAGTGTGTTTTTCTTGTTTCCCAAAAATTCTTTTTAAATTTATTAAAATGCATCTCTTGAAACATTTTCACATATTGAAAAGAAACACTTGTCCCTTTACATTGTATTGATCCAAATGACATTATTTAAAATTAATCACCAAAACTGATCCCTTGAAAATTTCCCTTAATGTATTTTTTGAGACTTTTCAGGTTTTTTCCTCTGATTGTACTTGGAGACAACATCTCTTCTTTCCAGTCTCTTTCTTTGTGCACTGAAAACCCTCGGTAACTGCTGCACTGTTTTGTACTCTGCCACTGCTCTTGCACATCCTCATGCTACCAGTAGCTGCAGTAATCTACTCTTCTGGAAAAAAAAAATGGGAGTTTTCAAGCATCCTAGATGTGTTCCCAAAAAAAGGCAACTGTGTGACAGCATAGGAGTCTCAGGATGAACTGAAAGTCTGTGATAAAACACACCAATCAATACAACTAGGAAATGGGAATGACTCTTTTTCTCTCATGGCCTCTCTCACTGTGTCAGCAGCCTGAGCTGCTGGAGAAGCAGATTTATCTGAGTTTTCCTTTGTCTCAGAATTTGGTGTCCTTTCATTCCCTTAAGTGTCCATCGCAGGTGCATCACACTGCTTCATTGCTGTAAAGCAGATGGAAGTCTGCTGCTAAGGGAGCAGACACTTGTGCCACAGTGGGCACAGCCTCTGGTAAAAAAGCTGAATGCGCTAGTTTTGCATCATCCACTCCCTGTATCTACATACAGGGTATTTTAGAGAATAGAGTGAAACAGAAGCTCTGGTGTCGCTCTGATGGCCCTAGACATGCTTGTAGATCAGTCCTAAAGCATCATCTCTGGGTGCCTGACAGTTGAGATCTCCCTTTACATTGGCTCAGCATGCAGACTGCACTTGCTTTTCTTCAGGAAACACTTGCAAACACTTTCTTATACTCACTATAGTCACTAAATTTATTTTTTTCTCCATCAAATTAATTTCTTTGATGATATCTCCGTTCCAGAGTGGTCATAAGTCCTTAATTAAGGTTCAGCCGGGGATCGATTTTGGCAACCTTTAGTCCATGTTCCTGCACTTGAAGACATAAAGGAATTTTCAAAGCTTTTTACTTTAGATAATTTTTTTTTTTTTAAAAACCATGGCATGTCCCTCATATCTTCCCCTCCAAGTCATGTCTTCCTCCTTGACTTTTACCACAACTGTTGCAACATCTCTAAGCTTAGTTTTTAACTCCTTTGCTCCTTTGCTCTTCACGTCATTTCCTCACAGACTATTTAGTGAAGATGCTAAATCTCCCCAGTTTGTGGATTTTTTTGGGTGATTTTCAGTTTAATTTCATTTGATCCAATCTCCTTTCCAGAAAGTTTGTAAGCCTTTCTTTTCGGGTTTGCGAGATTCCGTTTCCCTTCCGGAAAGGAAATGAAATTTCCTTTTCAATGGGAACAAATACAGAAATATTTGGTGCATGTCCCTGCACTAGATGGCATGCCATGCCTTTTCATGGCTTTAACTCTAGGAAAGATTTTTCTTTCTCTTAGTTTTTTTTTTTTTTTTTCCAAAGTATCAAAGGCATGTCCCTCATATCTTCCCCTCCAACATGTGTCTTCCTTTTTGACGTTTTTCCCTGCTTTTGCAACACCTGTGAGCATAGATTTGGCATGTTTTGGTCTGTTACATTGCAACGCATTTACTCACACACCGTTTTATGAAGATAATAAATCTCCCAATTTTCTGTTTTTTTCAATTGCCTTTGATATTATTCTATCTAGTTCCAAAATGTTTCTAAGCCTTTCTTTTCGAGTTCGCAATCTTCGCATATTTTACAGTTTCAATGGGGACCAATGGAGGAATCCTTGGTGCATGTCCCTGCACTAGATGGCACACAAGGCCTTTTCATGCCTTTGACATTGACGAAAATCTTTGTGGGTTCTTTCGCTTTATTTCCTAATCATCCCTTGCATGTCCGTCATATCTTCCCCTCCAAATTCTGTTTTCCTCCTTGACTTTTTCCCCTGCTTTTGCGGCATATGTGAGCTTAGATTTTGCATATTTTAGTCTCTTGCAATGCACATGATGGAATCCCGGTCCATTTTCTTGTACTCTATAAATTTCCCAAATTTCCCACATTTGTTTTTATTCTCTGCCAAATGCAATTGCTTGAATGCAATCTCCATTCCAGTGTGTATGTAAGTCCTTCTTATTTGCTTTGGCCTTCAGCACGGATCAATTTAGGCAGGCTTTGCTGCATGTGCCTGCACTTCATCCATACGCTTTTGATGACTTTGTATTGAGCAAGATTAATTTGATTTATTTTTTTTCCAAAAGTATCCATGCCATATCCCACATATCTTCCCCTCCAAGTTGACTCTTCGTTCATGACTTTTTTCCCTGCTTTTACAACATCTGTGACCTTTGTTTTGGAATGTTTTGGACATTTGCACTACACCTCATAGAATCCCATTCCATTGCATAGTAGTCACCAAATTTCCCAAATTTGTTTTTTCTTCTCCTCCAATTGCAATTGCTTGGATGGAATCTCCATTCCAGCATGGTTGTAAGTCCTTCTTATTTGCTTTGGCCTTCAGCAGGGATGGATTTAGGCAGGCTTTGCTGCATGTGCCTACACTTGATGGCATATGCTTTTGATGGCTTTGTCTTTGGGCAAGAGTATTAGGATTTTTTTCTGCTTTTCCGAATTATCCATGGCATGTCCCTCATATCTTCGCCTCCAAGTTCTGTCTTCCTCCTTGACTTTTTCCCCTGCTTTTGCAACATCTGTGAGCTTAATTTTTCCACTTTTTGTGCTTTTCTCTGCACCTTGTAGCATCCCAGTCCATTTTCTTGTTGTCACTGAATTTCCCAAATTTCCCACATTTGGTTTTTTTTCTCCTCCAATTGCAATTGCTTGAATGCAATCTCCATTCCAGAGTGTTTGTAAGTCCTTCTTATTTGCTTTGGCCCTCAGCAGGGATGGATTTAGGCAGGCTTTGCTGCATGTGCATGCACTTGTTGGCATATGCTTGTGATGGCTATGACTTTGAGGAAGATTTTTCCGATTTCTTTTTTTTCCAAAGTATCCATGGCATGTCCCTCATATCTTCCCTTCCAAGTTCTGCCTTCCTCCTTGACTTTTTCCCCTGGTTTTGCAACATCTGTGAGCTTAGTTTTGGCATGTTTGGTTCATTTGCACTGCACCTGATAGAATCCCCTTCCATTTCCTACTAGTAACTAAATTTCCCAAATTTCCCACTTTTTTTAAATTTTTCCTCAAATTGCAATTGCTTGGATGGAATCTCCCATCCAGAGTGTTTGTAAGTCCTTCTTATTTGCTTTGGCCTTCAGCAGGGATGGATTTAGGCAGGCTTTGCTGCATGTGCCTGCACTTGATGGCATATGCTTTTGATGGCTTTGTATTGGGCAAGATTAGTTTGATATTTTTATTTTTTCCCAAAGTGTCCATAGCATGTCCCTCATATCTTCCCCTCCAAGCTGTGTCTTCCTTCTTGACTTTTTCCCCTGCTTTTGCAACATCTGTGAGCTTAGTTTTGGCATGTTTTGGTCGTTTGCACTGCACCTGATAGAATCCCCTTCCATTTCCTACTAGTCACTAAATTTCCCAAATTTCTCACATTTCTTTTTTTCTCCTCCAATTGCAATTGCTTGGATGGAATCTCCATTCCAGCGTGGTTGTAAGTCCTTCATATTTGCTTTGGCCTTCTGCAGGGATGGATTTAGGCAGGCTTTGCTGCATGTGCCTGCACTTGATGGCATATGCTTTTGATGGCCTTGTATTGGGCAAGATTAGTTTGACAGTTTTTTTTTTTTCCAAAGTGTCCATGGCATGTCCCTCATATCTTCCCCTCCAAGTTGTGCCTTGCTGTTTGGCTTTTTCCCTTGCTTCTGCAACATCTCTGTGCCTTGTTTTAGCAGGTTTTGGTCCTTTGCACTGCAGCTCATTTCCGCACCAACGATTTCTTGAAGACACAAAATCTCTCGATTTTCTGGTTTTTTTCAATTGCATTTCATTTGATCCTATCTCCTTTCCAGAGTGTTTGTTAGCCTTTCTTTTTGGGTTCGCAAGATTCCGTTTCCCTTCCCGAAAGGAAATGGAATTTCCTTTCGGGAAGGGAAACGGAATCTTGCGGTTTCAATGGGGACCAACAGAGGAATGTTTGGTGCATGTCCCTGCACTGGATGGCATGCCATGCCTTTTCATGGCTTTGACTTTGAGCAAGATTTTTCTGATTTTTTTCTCTTTTTCCTTAGTATCCATGGCATGTCCCTCATATCTTGGCCTCCAAGTTCTGTCTTCCTCCTTGACTTTTCCCCCTGCTTTTGAAACATCTGTGAGCTTGATTTTTCCACTTTTTGTGCTTTTCTCTGCACCCTATAGAATCCCAGTCCATTTCTTTGTTGTCACTGAATTTCCCAAATTTCCCACATTTGTTTTTTTTTCTCCTCCAATTGCAATTTCTTGAATGCAATCTCTATTCCAGCGTGGTTGTAAGTCCTTCTTATTTGCTTTGGCCTTAAGCAGGGATGGATTTAGGCAGGCTTTGCTGCATGTGCCTGCACTTGATGGCATATGCTTGTGATGGTTTTGAGGAAGATTTTTCTGATTTCTTTTTTTTCCCAAAGTGTCCATGGCATGTCCCTCATATCTTCCCCTCCAAGTTTTGTCTTCCTGTTTGGCTTTTTCCCTTGCTTCTGCAACATCTCTGCGCCTTGTTTTGGCATGTTTTAGTCCTTTGCACTGCAGCTCGTTTCCGCACCAACGATTTTTTGAAGACACAAAATCTCTCGATTTTCTGGGTTTTTTCAATTGCATTTCATTTGATCCTGTCTCATTTCCCGTGGGTTTTTCGCCTTTCTATTCAGGTCCTGATGATTCTTTTTTCTTTCTTGAAAGGAAGTGAAATTTCCTATCCGGGAAGGAAACGGATCTTGCGGTTTCAATGGGGACCAAGAGGGGAATCTTTGGTGCATGTCCCTGTACTGGATGGCATGCCATGCCTTTTTTATGGCTTTGACTTTGAGCAAGAGTGTTTTGACTTTTTCTTTTTTTGTTAAGTATCCATGGCATGTCCGTCATATCTTCCCTCCCAGGTTTGTCTTCCTACTTGACTTTTTCCCTGCTTTTGCAACATCTGTGAGGTTAGTTTGGACATCTTTTGGTTCTTTTCTCCACACATTATACAATCTGTGTCTATTTTCCTCTTGTCACAAAGTTTCAGAATTTCTTTTTTCTTCCTTTAATTTCACCTTATTTGATGATATCTCCATTCCAGTATGTTTGTAAATCCGTGTTTCCCCAGAGTGTACGTAAGTTCTTGTTTCCTTTTTCTGCCTTTAGGGGGTGACAATTTTGGCCAGTTTTGGTGCATGTACCTGCACCTTATAGCCTACAGGCCTTTTCATGTTTTTGTCGTTTGGTAAATTTTTTGTGTTTCTTCTTTTTCTTTTGTATCTATACCTGCCATTTCCCTCATAACTTCCCCTCCAAGTTGTGTCTTCCTCCTTGACTTTCTCCCTGCTTGTGTGTCATCTGTGAGGTTAGTTTTTGCCTGTGTTTGTCCTCTGTACTGCACCGGATGCAATTCCGGTCCATTTTCTTGCAGTCACTAAATTTCACAATATTTTTTTCTTCCTGAAATTTAATTTACTTTGATGGTGTCTCCATTCCAGAATTTTCAGAATTCCTTCTTTTTTCTTTTGGCCTTCATCGCAGAAATAAAATTGAAGGAGAATTTCGGCAAGCTTTGTTTCATGCCCCTTCACTTGTTGGCATACAGGTGGTTTCATGGCTTTGGACTTTGGCAAATTCCTTTTTTTTTTTTCATTGTCCGTTCCGTATCCCTGACATCTTCCCCTCCAAGTGAATTTGATTTCCTCTCGTGTGTTTGGATGCTGTCCCCTTCTGCTACAGGGTTCAGCAGAAACTCCTCTTGTAGCAAAGGCTGAGATGTCAGACACTGAGATGTGACTGACTGTGATGGAAGGGCATAGCAGAGAGAGAGCCATGACTGAAGTGTAGGGTAGTGTATAAATACCTCAAGGCACCCAGGAGCTACAATAGCTGCCATATTGTAAAGAGTGCAGTTAAACTCAGGTTTATGTGGAAACACTCAGGCACTGCTGCATCTGTTCTTATCTGCCAGGTCTGCAGCAGCTGCTACTCCTTCTTATAATCCCATTTGTTTAATGGCAGTGACTCCTTGGCTGAAATGAGTACTTTTAATGGCAACTTTAAAACAGTAGCACCCAGAAAGCAGAAGTATCTTTTGAAACATGCAGGAAGTAATTATACATGAACATTTATATACAAAGATTACAGCTGAGCTGACAAATGTCTTTGGTCCTCTTGACTGTCAACAGACAATTCAGAAGCAAAAGGATCTTTGTGTGAGAGGCCACTTTGTATCTTTACTGAAAGCATGAGGAAAAAAAAAAGAAGACATCTTTCTTGAGACATTTAATAACATCACATCATCATAGTCAGTTCTGCACGATACAAGTGTGCAGCAGCTTCTCTGAGAATTGGCTGGATCCCCAGGATGTTCTTTTCCATCAACTGTGCTAATTAAATATACAGCTGGGAAACTCCAAAAAAATTACCAGCAGTGAGACAATTGAATCAGCAGATGTTAAGTGGTGATTATTAGGGATGTCATTCAGTTGTTCACACATAGGTGTCTAACTCATTTTGAAGTATCCTACAATATTTAAGATGTCCTCTGGGACTTAATCTCTAGATGTAATTTTGAGGGGTCACAGACTTCCCTGAAGCTGCTCTCTGCTACAGAAGATTATCTCAAATATCCCAAAAGCATCTGCAATGGCACTTGACATTTATGTGTATGCAACAGAAGCCAGCCCCACATTTCTGAGCTCCGATTCCAATTAGGAAAGTAGAAGTAGATGCCATCATTCTGCTGTGATGTTTGTTCAGACTATCTACTGGGAAAAGAGCACTGCATTAACCGCTGTGCCAGAGGTCATCTTTGCAATCACAGGCCCATTGTTAGGAGTTAATCATGATAACTACTGGAAAAGGGTATCATCAAAGAGCCTTTAAAATGTGGACAATATGATCCTAATCATGAAGTTTTTATTCCTGTATTACATGACTTCCTGGAGCTCTGCACATTAAGACAGTATTGTCTGTTTTCTGAGAAAGAAGCAGTAGTCAGCAAGAGTTAAGATCAATGGTTTTTGTGCCTTCATCTTCCAGCTTAAAATTTCTGAACCAGAAGAGATTTTTTTTCTCTAACTATAGTAGATATGGTCCAGGGGATTTATATTTAAATTGAATGCTGAATATTATAACGAATGTGAATCAATAACCCCCAGAAAATAATTTCTTAGGAGAATGAACAATGATACAATCATGAACAGTGGGAAATTAAACAAAAATGTAACACACAATAACACACATTTTATCATGAAAATCAAACATCAAGAGGGTACCTCAGCAGTCTTTTGTAAATGCGTCTTTTAAGCATTTAATAGACTATTTGCCTGATGGCGTGTAATAGAAAATGAAATATTGAATATTTTAATATTCAACAGGATCTTGTTTATTCTGTCAAAACAAACCAATCACACACACTTCCCAGCTGCAGTAACAAACAAAGGGTGCACAACATTATCTTCAGAAAGCACTTGAGCTGAAAATGCTTATAAAACAAAACAGACATTGAGAAAATGTAACATTAAGATCTTAAATACTTTCATGTTTCTTCCTTTCCAAGTTAAGCCATAAAAGCTAGTACATCCCATCTACAATTTTTAAATGAGTTTTAAGCAAATCTTATAGTGGTTCTAGAAATATTTTGCAGGCAAAGCAAGGCTGTTAGGGCACTTTGAGAAATTAAATGGGTTCCTGACCCTGCAAACTACTGAGCACTTCTGAGTGTAATCACTTAATATTTCCCAGGCTTTGCTCAACATCATGCTTAATTAAACTTTTGCTAATAAACCTGAAGCACTCAGTTTAGCCCCATAGCTCCATTGACAAAACAGTTGTTCAGTCAAGCCTGCATGTGTATTTATTTTTAGTTGATGCATGCAGTGTTTGCATTCTACTTTATAAATAGAAGTTTAAATTACTTAATAATGTAAATGGAACTTATTTTGTTAAAGGGTATGTTTTATTTGGGTAGTTTGTTATATTTGAAAGGGAGATATTTCCCAAAAAACATATCCTTACTACATTCTTATGTACTGCATTTTAGGATTAAATGTTCATAAATTTAATTCATTAATTACAACTTTGTTCTTATTGAAAAAGCAGGGTTAAGAACATAAATTGTAAATTTAGCCATAGAAGAACAATATTTTTTCTCTCTGTGATGTTATTAAGAAACTTAATAGGACATTATAGGACTCATCCCTGGCAGTGCTCAAGGCTGGTTCATTGGGACTCTGAGCAACCTGGTCTAGTGGAAGGTGATCCTGCCTATGGCAGGGAAATGGAACTAGATGATCTTTAAGGTCCCTTCCAACCCAAACCGTTCTATCATTCTATCACAGAACCTTTCCATACTGCATCCCTTCACTGCACCTGTCTGATAGATTCTTTTCTGTGGTCTACATTTATTTTTGCTTGTAATTTAAAATCATCAAAAATCAAACAAGAATTTTAAAACAAGTAACTTATCTTCATTTGTCTTCTTCTTTTTTTTTTAATAATTTGAACATACTATGTATTTTCCAGCTAAGATCTACTAATAGGCATCATATTGCGGGTTTTGCTTGGGTTTTCATTAAATTTTCTTGAAATTTTCCCAGAAGAGTTTTGCCTTGAGAAGGGCAGGTAAGAACAAGTATTCTCTGAGTCAGGCTTGGGTACAAACTGAAAAGTATTTCTGTTCATCACACATCCCACTGCAACATAAGGGGGGAAAAATGCAGCACATCTTTACCAGATAGATGGAAAAATTGAGTGTTTTTCTGTTTAATAAGAGAAACTCTAAAACCTGAAGTGAAAAACAAAATACAGAAAATAAAAATCTGCAGTCATTTACAGCTAGCAGTGAAGATAAGAGTTTGTGCGGTTCCAAGCCCAGCTATGGTTGGGAGGCTGTGCTCCAGCTGGTATGGGAGGGAGGAAAGTCATGGGGAGCTCACCCAGAGGCCCAAAGGAAACACCACTCCTTGGAGATCTCCTCTTTTGTCTCCATAACCTGTGAAGGACATGAAAGATGTGGCCCATCTGTATTCAGAATTGTACACAGCTTTTTTAAGAGTAGATGTGGTGTCATTTTATATTAAAATGAATTTTATTCCTTCATTAATGGCAACTTTTTCTTACTTTGCTCTCTTGCCTTGAGACTTTGTTAATTTGTGAACTAACATTTAATTGTAAAGCAGCATCCAATTCACCAGTTTCTCTCAAATATTAGGCTTGCTAAATAAGCACTGCTAATTCATGAAAAGCTAGTGATGGTAATCATGGTAAAGGGGCTCTCAGAAACAGACCAATAAAAATACAAAGAAGCAGGACCATCAAGATCTTCCATAACTGATTTTTGAGCTCGAAGAATAAAGTAGGACCAATGTCAACTATGCAGCAAAATAAGTAGAATAGGAAAGAAAATTAAATATATCCATAAATCACTGGTAAAGGCAAAACAGTCTGGTGGGTGTGGGCTGTCCTTTTGACCAGTGCTCCCCAGCTTGGCTGGCTTGGGTGCACGCAGCAGCAGCAGCAGCAAGAGCTGCTGGATGGAAGCATTTCCCTGGAGAGGAGGAGTTCAGCTGTTCAGGCATGATGGAAATCACTGTTTGAAGTGGTCAGAATAGCTGACTATGCACTGCCATCTAGGGAGCAGTTTGTAGATGTCTTTAGGTAGAAGCACCTTAGGAATAGAAGCAAGAGGTTGCACATAAAAAGAGATTTTTCCTCTGGAAATCACCTGCAAATTCTGGAAAGAAATTATGATTACTATTTGACAAGTTCATACAAGAGGCAGTAGGAGACTTGTACTCAAAGTTCAAGTAGAGTTATAGTGACACAGGATGGGAAACCTTTGGGTATATGGCAGCATCTTTGTAGAAGAGGCATTACAATAATTTGTGCTACCTAAAGTACAGTGTCTGCTTCAACCCCTGCTCTTAAAGGTAAGCATTGCATTTTAATTGTGTGCTTATAAAACTTGAGTTTCAACAGTACTGGAAATTCAAAGCTCCATGGCCAATATGAGAGAGGATACCTAAGTGTAAAACAACAGCTGTTTTCCTAGAGGACATTCAGTTTTACAGTTATAGCTGCTTCCTTCTGAATATTTCAGAATTTTCCCGAGGATTTGCAAGTACAAAGGTTATGTAGCTATACATGAAACATTGTCTGTATGGCATAAATTAATTGTATCAATGATTCCTGTGACATCCTTTGACATTCTTTAATTGTCTCTTACATTAGTGGCTCCTTTTTAAAAATTAAGCTATAAATATTTATTTACGTACATGTTTATAGAGAAATCCAGTTGTTTAAAAATCACTCAGCCTCTCTGGAATATGAAAGATATTTTTATCTGCACTGTGAGTATACAAAGGGAATTAATGTATTGGCAGGTACTAATTCTTGTTTTGTAAGTAACACCTATAAGTTAAAAATAAAAGCCACATCACTCACCAGTTAAAGACATTTAAAACGGGTGACCTATGAAAAGCTTTAATGACAATTTTATTGTAAAAGGTCAATAGTTCACTTTATTTGAAGAGTGGTGTGGTCTAACTGTATTTATGTATGTGACATACACATGATTTTTCACTTACACAAGCAGTCTAGCTCCAGTTACACACTGGGAAGAAAATAATTGCAACACTTGATTTCTCAGTCTGTCTTGCATTAGACAAACACTTTTGCAAAACATATTGTTTCT
Organism: Zonotrichia albicollis; assembly: GCF_047830755.1. Lineage (NCBI taxonomy): Eukaryota > Metazoa > Chordata > Aves > Passeriformes > Passerellidae > Zonotrichia > Zonotrichia albicollis. The sequence continues at coordinate 137,240,445 of NC_133819.1, forward strand.
GTTTCTCCTGCGTCTAAAATTAAAATAATACTTACCTAAAATATTAACATTAAAATTAGTATTTGATTCCCAGAATTATCTGAAATTATTAGAGCATTATTCTATAATTTGATAAGAAAAAGGAAACATCAATGCATTATAGCTAACAGCACAGAAGAAAGGAGTCAATTGCCTCTTCTTCCTAAACCTCAGACTATTCTCATTTGTTTATGTCTGTGTTAGTACATCAAGTCAGTGCAGAGACTGTCTCTGGTCTGAAGGCTAAGAGAAACCAAATTCAGATCTCATGTTATTCTCTGAACTACATTGGGGCAATTTTCTCAGAGATCCAGACCATGCTAAGGGAACTAGCTGACCATTAAACCAGTAATTCTGGGACAGCATTTGACACATCCCTAGCACTCTAATCATTAGTGAGAGTATGATCAGAAAATGGAGATAAAATTGAGAAAAACACTTTGAAAAACAGTCCTACTGCATGGCCTTTTAATTCCAAACTTCTTCCAGAATGTAATCTCATAGAAGTATGGCAGGCTACACCCACTCATATTTCAGATGCTGTTATGACACAATGTCTTTTTAATTCTTAAAGTTTTATTTTTATCTTCTATACAGACCTAAAATGCAGACAATTAAGTTCTGATGCACCTGAAGTGGATTATTGCATCATCGTGTGAATGAAATGCTTTCCATGGGACTAGTTGTGGAACCAGTTGTGTTCAATACCATACACAGGGTATTTGATCTTGAAAAAGATAATGAAAAGAATTTATCATTAGGGAAATATAACAGGAAAAATATGATAAATATTGCACTGGTTTAATGCTCCAATTAGCTTAACTGCTACTAGAATTTAATTAAATATTACATTGCTTGAAGATGTCCATGAATGGTTTGCAAATGTACATGTACAGAGGAATGGCACTAATTTGAGTGATTAAGGCTTAAAGATTTATTAGAGGATCTTGCAAGATCTATAGTAACCAAAATGAGATCACAGAAGAGAGTAAGTCTTACAAAAACACCTATCTTTTTAATGAAGCTATTACTGCTGATGCCAAGGTTCATCTTTTAATTTCTGGTTTCTTGCTTCATTCTACACTGTGATATTCATGCATCTCTTGAAATGTCTCACTTCCGTGAATAATCTTACATTTCCCCTGGCACTTTGCAGGAAGCAAGGTGCTCTGTTATGTTTAAAATTCTGTGCCCTCTGAAGTGCATGAGAGTTTGACTCTAACTACTGTGGGATGTCTTGGAGCATATGCAGGACCACGTGCAGACAAACCGTAATTTAATTGGAAATTATACATTTCATAGCTTAATTGTCTACTTTTCATTCTTTCTTCCAAAATACAAAATTTCATTGCAGACACAATTTGAATGCCTTTGTCATGCTGAAGAGGGAAAGAATTAATTAAATCCTGGGTTGTCAGTCAAGTTGAGAACACAATATGGAAATCCCTGTTAAACAGAAGGCAAGTAGCTGTGCTCAAATTGTGATAGCGACTAATGTATCTTGTGAATCAAGATGCCATCTCCAATCTGTAACATAATGAAATGCACAGATTTTTCCCTGCCCCCATTCCCACTCTTTTTGCTCCAGCCTGAAGTGCACTCTGTAATGCATTATTAAGCCAAATTCTGACCCAGTTTCTTAATTATCTGTAAGCTACAGAGAACTTCTAGCAGAATATTAACTAAGGCAAGAGATGTAATACAGACAAATCCATGATGGCATTAGAGAGAATCATTAGCATTTTGCTAAGAAAATCCTTCATCTGTAATATTTAACTTAACCTAACATGCAGAATTTATATTTTAAAGTGGTTAAGCCACTAAAACAACCCAGGGGGAAAAAAAGAAAAGAAGGAAAAAAAGAAAATTAAAAAATAAAATTAAATAAACATATTTGGAGAAGCATTCCTGGATTCACAAACTCAAAATACTTATAGCATACTGAAACATTTCTGGGACAACAAGATTGTATCCACTGTTCTGAGTGGGTACCATGGACAGTTGTTACAACCTACTATAACAATGTGTGCCCTGCTATTTATTTTGGATGACCTGTAAAATGTAACCCGTTATGGCATATACATGTGTACCAAAATTTTGGGAGTACAGTCAGGATTCAGAACTGTCATGGATGACAGTTTGAACAAACTCTCTAAACACTTGGGTGCCTGGTTAGTATCAAGTAAGTAGCTGCAGTTTTATACCTCCCTGCACTGCTGCATATTAGTGCAATATGAAAAGTTTTCTTGGTGAAAAAACAACCACAGATATACAAAATGAGAAACAAAGAACACATGGACCTCTTCCTATAAAGCTGCAGGAGTACATGAATTTGAAGACTTGCTATAAGTCTCTCTGAAATAAAAGTGTTTGAGTGAACGAAAAACATACTGAAAGAGCAATTTATTTAGTGAGAACAATTTTTAATACAAAACACGTTGCAAAATTATTTGAGGAAAAATACTTTCCCCACCCCAGAATTGGATGATTTGTGGTATGTGCATATAGAAAGTCAAGCTTTGATTGTAAAATTTAGACAGCAGAGAAAGCCTGCAAAATAGATATATAATTTTGTGGAACAGGATGTATTCATTCAGTTCAAAGATCAAATAAAACCCATGCAGTCCCCTTAACATTGAATTGAAGAGTCACCTAACTGCAGAACATGGAATTTTCATATATGTTTTTAAAAATATTTCTTTCATGAATTCATCAATGAAAAAATCCTACTGTTTGAGAAACAATAAGAGTCAGTTAAATACAATGTTTTATTTGTAACAGTGTCAAATGCAGCTCATGGGGGAAGTTGGTTCTTTGCAAAACATCAGATGATTGGAAAGTGCTGATAAACTTCATGTACATTCAAGTACATTGCTTCAATTTGAAGTGTGCTTTTGCTACGGGAGAATCTGAATATATCATTCCTTATGCTAACGCTGTGAATTTCCCACTACAACCTGCCAAATATTCCTCTTCTGGGAATTAAGGCGTCCAAAATTTCTCCAAAGTTATGAATAGTAAGACTGAGGCACCTTTCCTTTACAGGTATGGAAAAAACCTCAAAATCAATATTTTGTACTCAAGCACCTAATCCAGCACACAAGCATTGAAACCAAAAGACCAATTTTTAAAGGCGGTTTTTGTAAAAGACCACATTTTTCCATTTTCTTTCTAGACTAACCCATGTAATCAGTAAGGCCCAAGCATTCATACCAGACTATCCTATACAGAGCACAGACACCTTTTCTCATGCATTTGCAGTTCATTTGTGTTTGACTGTAATCAAGCCAGGATTTCATCACCTGTCCCTCAGCCCAAGGAGAGAGCAACTGCGACTGCCCATGCTCCAGGGACAAAGCTGGACACCAGGACAATGTTTATCAATGTCAGTATCTCATGGAAACCAACTGTGACACCCCAACCCACAGTGCTTGGCTCTTTCACCTCCTGAAGATCCAGCAGTGGACTGTGAGGAAATATGCATGGCCTCTTAGGCTGGAACCCATTCTGACTGATGCAGCCATGGCTGGACAGACCACCTGAAGGCCCTGATCTTGTCTCTGTTGGGCACAGAGAAGTCCATAGTGAAAACAAGCTGGTATCTATTGTTCACATCTTAGCATAATCACCAGTGCTATTATTGTTAAAGGAAAGAGAGCCCCCTCCCCTAAAAGCAAAATCATCTCTTTAGACACAGCAACATTCTGCTGCCTTGTGTCATGACACTCCATGGCTGTTGCTATGTGTCTCACAAAAATGTCCAGTAATAGGGGTTTTGTGCCTTCTCAGGCCTCCACTTCTTCCATCACTTCCATCACAATTGTTCGAGGGCCAGTGAGGATGAGGTTGCTTACTGTCCTGTAATCCACATGGAGAACATTGAGGCCATTGACAGACACGACAAATTGGCAAACCTGAGGAGAAAGCAAGCAGCAAAACGAGTTATGCATTAGACTTTATTTTGTTAGGTCAATTACACACATGTACTATCAACTCCTGAGTAGACAAAACCTCCAGAACTCTTCACATCATCTCATTTGGTCCCCTTAAAAGCCCCCAGATTAGTTTCTTAGAACTAATCTGGCAAGTTAATTTTCAATAATTTGTTTTGAAACATTACTTCAACTTACAAATCAGTGGAATTCAACTTTCCAATCTTTTAACTTTTGAGATTCATCAATCATTTATCAATATCAATCATTTTTTTCTTACAGCAATGTTATTTTTTCTTGTATCAGTGATATTGTACAGTATCAATGCTGCTTTGCAAACAATATGGCATCCAGCTGAGGGGTCCCCAGCAGAGCAAGGACAACTGTTGGAGTAAGTCCAAAGGAGGCCAGAAAGATGGTTAGAAGGATGAAGCACTTCTTCGATAAGGAACTAAGGCTAAGGGAATTAGGTTTGTTCAGGCTGGAAAAGATGAGATTTCTGGGTGGCCTTATTGTGGCCTTCCAGTACCTAAAAGGAGCCTGCAAGGAAGACAGAGAGGGACTATTTTCACAAGGGCCTGGAGTAACAGGTCAAGGGGGAAAGGCTTTAAGATGGAACAGTTTGGATAAGATAAGATATCAGAAACAGTTTGGTTTGGATAAGATATCAGAAAGAAATGCTTTACTATGAGCGTGGTAAGGCACTGGCACAGGCTGATCAGAGAAGCTGTGGATGCCCCATCCCTGGAACTGTTTAAGGCCAGGTTGGACGGAGCTTTGAGCAACCTGGCCTTGTGAAAGGTGTCCCTGTTGACAGCAGCGGGAATGAATGAGATTGTCGTCAAGTTTCCTTCCAACCCAAATCATTCTATGATTCTATGAAGACAGCTCTGGCAATTGCAGTCTTTTATCTTTAGTTTGTCTTAAATGTTTTCCTAGAAATAATTTTAGTCAGCTCTTGGTAATCACCAAGAAAAAATATGAACCATGTTTCCAGGCTCAGGGCAAGGTCTGAATGATGACTTCACTAGATTCAGTGCCAAAACCTCCAACAGTGTAACATGAACAAAATGGATCCAAATTTTGAGAAATAATATCACAGAAGATGAAGTCAGTACTAGGACAGATTAAAATGTCACTTCCATGTGATTGGTTTTGATTTCCTTCATCAAGTATGGCTTATTAATAAATTTCAAATATGCTAGTATTTTGTTTGTAAAAGCTATAACAAATATTGGAGGTTTTGTATGATCATAGGATATTTTCAAGGAAAATATTCTTGATAGAAATATACTGACCAACATCACTGTACATCTTAAAACACTTAAACAGAGAAAAAGTCACATCAACATTGTAAAAAATGCAGGAAAATAAAGATAATACTGATTCTTCAAGGATGTTAAGACTTCTCTGCATCTAATCATAACATTACAGTGTTTGGTAAAAAGGTCAAAAAACGTGTGTAGTGTCTAGATCTGTATTTTTAATGATAAAAATATGGAGCCTAAGTGAATAGTAATATTGTCCTATTGTTTCAATGGAAATAATACATTCACTAGAAGACTATTTTACCCATAAGTCCCCTTGAATCTGTAAGAAAGAAGCTATGAAACAAGTATCACCAGAATTTTTCATGCTTTATTTTATATGGACACTCTGGATCAATTGTGGGGTCAATTTTATGAGGTTCATCAAGGCAATGTCCTAGATCCTGCTCTTGGGTCACAACAACCCCCTGCAACACTGCAGGCTGGGGAACAGTGGCTGGAAAGCTGCCCCTTGGGAAAGGACCTGGGGGTGCTGGTCAGCAGTGACTGAACATGAGCCAGGGTGTGCCCAGGTGGCCAAGAAGGCCAATGGCATCCTGGCCTGGATCAGAAACAGTGTGGCCAGCAGGAGCAGGGCAGGGATTGTCCCTCTGTACTCAGCACTGGTGAGGCTGTACCTCAAATCCTGTGTCCAGTTCTGGGCCTTTCACTAGAAAGACATTGAGGGGCTGGAGTGTGTCCAGAGAAGGGCAACACAGCTGGGGAAGGGTCTGGAGCACAACTCAGGTGAGGAGCAGCTGAGGGAGCTGGGGGTGTTTGGCCTGGAGAAAAGGAGGCCCAGGGGAGACCTTGTCACTCTCTCCAACTCCCTGAGAGGAGGCTGGAGCCAGGTGGGGTTGATCTCTTCTACCAGGTAACAAGGGACAGGACCAGAGCAAACAGCCCCACGTTGCACCAGTTGCACCAGGGGAGCATTGGTGCCAGGGCTACTTGACACATTGGTGTTCGGTCATAGCTTTGACATGATGATCTCTGTGGTCTTTTCCAAACTATTTGATTCTGTGATATGAGAACAAATTTCTTCACAGAACAAGTGGTCAGACATTTGAACAGGCTGCCCAGGAAAGGGTTAGAACAACCATCCTTGCAAGTGCTAAAAGCCCTGTGTGGATGTGGCACCTGGGAACTTGGTTTAGTGGTGAATGCAGCAGTGTCACATTAATGGCTGGACTTGACGCTATTAGACCAACCCGTCTTTTCCAGCAGTAACAATTCTATCAGGCTATGATTTTTCACTTTCCTATTTAGGCAGAAGCACAAGACAGAAATGGATGTGGGAGAGGTGGGAAGCAGCTCTGGTGTCCTTCAATGCTAGCTCTAAAGCAGATTTTCTCACATGCCAAGTCACTTAACTTTTGTGTGCCAGCAACTTCCCTCTCAAAATGTGTGGTGAAACTCAATTTGTATTTCTGCAAAATGGACAGAATGTAGCTATCAATTTAAGAAAAATTATAGAGGAAGTGAACCCAATCCAAAAATGTAACGTTTCATTTAAAATGTCACCAATTACTTTAATCTCTGCTCCTTAGAGCCTCTGCAGAGGAAGAGTGGCAGCAGCAGCTCCTGAAGGGATGGTAAACTCTTGCACCTTACTCCTTTCCCTCAGAACTCCTCTGCAGAGCTGAAGATCGTGGAAGTAGCCTTACTGGCAGCCTAAATGATCACCAAAATATGGCAATCAGTGATACAACTCCCATGGCAATAATCTTTCCTGTATATGAATAGTTCAGCTGCAAGTAGCATTGGGAAAATGGTTTAGTTTTTGCATGCAGACAAAGCCTTCTAAATTTTAAGGATTTTTGTTGAAAAGGTAACCCGTCACCCTCTGCAATGTGTCCAATTAGTATTTAACTGGCATGTCTATTCAATTTAAAATGCAGATTATTGCAGTATCTGTAGGTTTCAACTTCCAGTGGTATTTCCTAATACTTTCTATGGCTTTCCAAGATTGTATCAAGTTTTACTGAATTATAGCTCTGGCTCTAAAATAATATTTGGGTTGATTTAAAACAGACCAACAGAAACAACATTGTGTCTTCTGGCTTAAAGCAATTTTTGGAAGTTGAATGGCTGATCTTTGTTTTACTGTTGCATATTCTCAGTCGTCTTGACTTACTGTAATCCCAATGCATGGGACTCATGTTTGGCCAGGTTCAGTGGATAAATCTGCGTGCTGGATCATGGCAGGGGCATTCAGGTGTCTTTGGGGAACTCCCCTGCCAGAGGAACAGAGTTTCAGACCAGCCAGTGACCCACACCAGGGCTGCAATGGTGTAAATACAGATGGCACAGGCACAACGTGAACAGCAGTCTGGATGCCAAGGAGTGAATTTTTTTGTGGAAGACAAGAGCTGACACGCCTGCATTCTCAGTGTGTTTGTTTTATCACATGCCTTTGGCAACACAATTAACCAGCAATGTGTACAGCTGAGAACAGCCCCCTTCGTGCCCTCCTTTGCAGTGGATCCACATGGTTTATTAATTTCATCATTCGCAGTGGAGAGGATTAGATGCAAGAAGTCCACCCAGGCCAGATGAGAAGATAAATGCAGGGGGGAGGGCAATACACTGAAGAGCATATTCCCATCCTAAAACTGCAGGAAAAGACCCATGAGGAGCAGGAGATGGTAATAAAGAGCCAACTACCCTGGGGCTAGAAAGCTCTCTCCATAGTAATTGCTTGACCAGTGCTCCTGAGGGCTGAGTCTCTGCAAATTCCGGAGAAACTGGCTCTCTCAGGGATGAAGAAATGAGGAGCCATTTGCTGTGTCCTCCAGTCCTGGTGAGGACAAAGAGGTTTGCACAGTCCTGAGCCCTTTGTTATGCTGACTGCCCTCAACTCAGTTTTCCTCTCCCCACCCTGATTTCCCATTCACTGCATCCAGCAAGGGGAAATGAAATGCAGTGCTGCTTTGTGCATTTTAGTCACTATCAATCCTGCCCCAAAAATGCTCATATTGTGTATTGCTCTACTGAAGTGAAAAAACAAGCAAGAGCAAGTGAGCACCCACTCACCAGCCCTGACTGGTGAGTCAATTCATATTTTATTATCGCAGGAATTTTCTTCAGGAGACTGATTTAAAAAAATACAATGATTTAACATTACATTTATAAAAACACATTTCAAAAAGCTGTAAGTGCTCAGCTCATAGCTGCAGCTGTTAAGGGCTTTGTAACTACAAACATGTAAAGTATTTCTGTTGGTTTCCACACATCAGTAACTATAATAGATGATAAACTACAGTTAAAAGAGCCTCAAAGAACCTTTTATTGTTCATTTCCTCATTGCTCTCCAAGGAGCTTGACAAGAGATAACCATCCCTTTTCATCCCTCAGACTTCAAGAAATGACACAGCCCAGAATAAATTCTGACCATTTTGTTGGTCAGGATGTGGTCATCTAAAAACCACAGAACTAATAATAGTTAAATAAAGCAACACTCAAATGAAAAAAAAACCCCTCCCTTAACTGATTTCAAATACTTAAGTATTACAGTAGTAAGCATTTATTGTTGAGTATTTCAATTTCCCGCCATTGGAAACAGCAGCTCATGGAAGCAGGAATAGCAGAAAAAGCACCTCTGTCTTTCTGTGGGTTTTCCATCATGTATACAGAAGGTTTAACCAAATCCAGGTGGCCCCCTGTAAACTTCAAATTAGGGCTTACATTTTAACTTTGCATTGAAAAAAGGATCTGGAAGCCTGTAGTTTAAAGAAGTTAGCAAAGATTCATCATGCCATTTATCATCGGACTGAAGATGGCAAGAAGGGGTGAGAATAATTTGTTACTGTGACATTTACTGGCAAAATCGGGATTGTGCTGTACTTGGAACTGTCCAACCCTTCCTCCCCCTCACTGGTAATTGCTCTTTCCTCCACGGCAATCTTTGGCTGCCTGCCCCTCCTCGGTCCTGCCAAGCTGCCCTGCAGATGTACATCCACACCCCTTGATTTTCCTGCTGGGACAGCTGCCTGCTGCCAAAGCAAGGCCCTGCCCTCGCAGGGGGCTGCCTGCACCCGGGCTGGACAGCTGAGCTGGTGCTGATCAGGAGCTGAGCTGAGGATGACTATGGGATCCTTCTAAGGGATGTCAGAGGCTGGCTGCAGGCATGGGAGTGGAACTGTGCAACTGCTTTAAAGCCAATCATGAAACCAAAACATTGCATACCTGTCAGTAATTCTTTGTTAGTTCTGCCTCAGGATGACCTTCATATTTATAAATGCTACAGGAATGTTACAGGATAGGCAGCTAGCCTAGATCCTTGGATATTCAGATGCTGTTTGCACTGTGAGCTTTAGTTAGCTTTCCCTGCAGAGCCAAGCCTTGCTTGCTGGACTTTTTTGAGTGTAATACACTTAAAAATCCTTTAAAAATGTTCTTTTCTAGGCACACCTTTTAGAAGGCTGTTGTGAAAGTTTATAAAGAGCTGGAAATTCCTATTGCAGACTTTGACCTAAGTGATCATTGCTGTTTGGGACAGGCCTAAAATGACATTTTAATTTATAGATGCAGTGAGTCCAACTGTTCATCTCTGGTATAAAGCAAGTAACAGCCATGTACAGTCAGCAGATAATATATGTCAAAACAGTAGGACAAGACCATGATTACATGGCCAGTTTAATTTGAGATAAATTTTGAAAAACCCGCCCAAATTAAGAGGAATACAACTGCCACCAGGCAGCCTGGCTGGGATGGCCAGGGACTGTCCTTTACTCCAGCAGCTGCTGGGGGGTGAGGTGCTCATTCTCAAAGGATTTATCATTTACATTTCAGTGCCAGCATCAGTGTCTGGAATCTACTCTGGGTTTTTTTGTTTGTCTGTTTGTTTGTTTGACTGTGGGATTTTAGTGGTTTTTTTGGTGTTTAGTTTGTTAACTGCTCTTCAGGAAAATACACACAATACTAAAATTGCAGATCAAATAGGTACCAAAGCAATCAATGTTACCAAATAATGCAGGCTTGAAGTTCTCAGATTCAAAGCTAGATTATGCAATGACACAGTAAAGATAGTGGCAAAAATACAGTTTTGCAGCAGTACTGATACTTCACCTCATTCTCTAGGCAGCAATGGGAATATTCAGGGTCTAAAACTGCAAAACACAAAGTCTATGCCAGTGCACTCAAATCTTCTCCTTCAACAGCAACAAGGTAAACCAAACAAAAAGGTTTGATGGGCTGTTTGGTACTGATAGAAGCTCTGACATCAGCAATTAACAGCATAAAGAGATGTTGAAAATAGTGCCACCAATTAATTTCCACTGAAAGTATGAATATTACTGTACACATGGCAACTGTATGAAGGAAAATATATAAAAATGCTGGAGAGAGTCTTGCACTAATCTTTTCACTCTGGAGTAGCCAGGATTTCACTCCTGGACTCTGTGTGGATCCAAAACAGATTTCTAGCAGCAGACAGCACAAAGCAGGCCCATGTTCTGCAGCAAAGCACATCCCTTTGAGACCAAGGTAGTTCAGAAGTTCTTAGCACATTGCACAGAAACAAGTTGGGCTTGTTGGGAAAGCTGTGTCTGAAATGAGGCAGGCTCAGTCATCCAGCAGGAGACAGACTGGATTTAACCCCTTGCTCTGTTCATCATTTGTATCCACAGTGTTTTACATACACTTTGATAGTTTGGGACATGCTTCCTTGAGTACTATTTCTTCTTATCATCTGATGTGAAGTCAAAGTCACACAGATAATTCCCAGTCACACAGATAATTCCCAGTCACACATGCATTCCCAAAATGCATGAAAAAAATGTATTGCTTTCTTTTCAGTTTCTTTAAAAAAAAAACCACCTTATTAGCATCAAGTAAAATTATTAATTAGGCAAGTGTAGGAGTTATTTTCAACCTTGGAAAGTTGTTCAGTAATTTTCCTAAGAACAAAAAGAAAAGGTTCTAAGTATAACTTCTTTCAGAGCTGTTCAAACAAAAGTGTATTTGGCTATTTTATGGAGTAGAATTCATACCAGAATTGACAATATAATTATTTAAAAAAGAAAAGTATATCTCAATGGTAATATTTTTGCTTTTCTTCTTACTAATAAAATTAAAATTAAATCCATTACAGAGACAGCCTGCTTACATTTCTGTTATACAGACACCCTCAATAATTATAAATAAATGCTTTTTTCATGTCCTACTAATCCGGCAGGGACAAGGATCAGCTGGGACGCTTGAATAGCTCAAACTCATAATTGTTTCATTATTGAAACAATTCTGAAATTCACTGTGGTCTTCCAGAGGAAAGTCCTCCATATGTGGTTAGCAAACCCATCTGTTTTCAGTGTGCATGAGAGACCCACAAGATCCTGATTTCTATTAAATATCAGGCCATGCTCTCAATAAGAACCCTTCCTTATGGGCACCCATGAAATCAGGGCTGAAGGGTTAACATTTTGCAATTGTCAGTGACCTGGAGATGTCATCAGCAGGATACCCAACAAATCAAACTTTTCACACTTCAGATACTTTTGAAAGCTCTGGGCCAGTTCCAAAATTGAAAACATACTGGTTGATTCTGTGATAAGGCCACAGCTCTCACCTGGGAAGGTTACTAAACTCCTGAAACTGAGAAGGAAAGCACAAAGCAAAAATAAAAACAATGCAGCCTTTACCATTGCTTGTTTCAAGAGTCAATACAGCTGCTTTGGCTTTTCCTGTCTTGCTGACAGATTTCAGCAAAATTTGGGCAAGGCTTAGGTGCTACAAGAACATAACATCTGAAACACAGCTTTCCAGCTTTCTGCAAGGAGGAAGGGGACATCCAAGCTTCCAACATTGTAAAAGAAGAGGTAACTTTCCAATGGGATCCTTTCCCCCTTGCACGCCCCTTGCTCCTCTGCAGATGCTGGGAAACATTCCTCCCACTCTTGCCTCCCAGGCACCACTGCCCTCCAAGCAAACAGATGGAATTCAAGATGTCACTTTTTTAAATCTAATTTAAATATGAAATGTGAAGGAATTGAGAAATGAGTGAAAGTAAAAACTTCCATTTAAGGCTGTTATTTTGTCACAAAGGAACAAAAAACTACACCATTTGTAATTTTCATTGCTGTTACCAACTAGAAAGGAGCTATTTACAAGTGGAAAACCACACAGATTTGCCTTGCCAGTTGTTAGACCTCTTGAATAAATCTTCCCAAACAATTACCACATCATCACCTTCTACCTCACATACCACATCATGGGTTTGTGTACAAGACCCTTAGTGACAACACCCTTAGTGACAATGAGGTTTTTGTCTCTTTAGAGCGCAAAAAGATAATTTTACTTTTAAAAGAAATGTGGAAAAAAAGTGTTTGCTTATTAAAAGCTGGATCAGTAATCTGATTTGGGACCTCTGCTCAGAGAGAGGGATACACTCAACCTGAGTTGCCAAAGAATCTGTGGATTCAGATGTCAAACCCCTTTCAAAGGGGAGGAAGATTCATAGCAGAACTTGGTGCCTGCAGTCCCAAGAGATGCTCCTGTCCCTTTGTGTTGGCTCTGGGAGCAGCACACCAAAGCCAGGCACCACTCCCTTTTCATCCTTTTCATCCTGTGCCAGTAAAAATAAATAAATGAAAGGACTCGTCTCCAGGCAAAGTAAGTTCCTTGATGTTCCTGACATGGATGGAGGAAGGAGGCAATAGACACATCTGGTTGAAGGCAAAGGGAAAGAGGGAGATGAAAAGGAGGTGAAGATAGGATCAGCCTTCTTGGCAGAGTTTACACAGACCAGAAAACTAAAGTTTTCAGATAACTTCAAGTCTCAGTGAAATCAATGGCAAGATGGATGTTATGGTACCAAGAACAAGTGCAGAGAAATCTGATGCAGGAGAACAACAGTGGAGGAGAGAGAGCACAGAGCTCAGCTTCTTTTACACACTTACACAACCAGCCTTTATGTTGATACAGGATTTCTTCTGTTTTAATAGGTCACCCACAGCCATAAAGCAAAGGAATCCCCATGCTCAGCAGAGCCAGGCTACAGAGATGCTTGATGTGGTACCACAGAAGAGCCTAAGATCTAAGACTAACTTCTACTTAAAAGTCAACACAGGCAGCACTGAAATTTTTGCTCTCACTCTGCTAAGCTTTACACTGTCACAATGGAATGAGGAAAAGAGATGAAAATCAGAGGTCCTAAAAGTTATGTTTCTACTTAGATTTTTATCTTTGGTATTTTTTTAAAGAGTTCATGCAATCTTGATAGGATTAGTAAAGTTAAGCTGGAACCTCACAATTCACAACCAACTGCATGTTGCTGGAAGGTTAAAAAATCATACCATGGCCTTTCCTCCACAACTGAGGTTACTGGATGGAACAGAATAAATTGCAGATGTGTGTTCAGTTCTGTAAATATCTCCAGCGAAAGTGTAATTGGCTGTGCAGTGGGTGGTGTGGGAGTAGGCAAGTATCCAGGCTTTGCATAAAAAAGATGTTGTCTCTCGAGAGATGTGTTTCTTGTTCATTCTGTACAGCAGTGTGAAGCTGACCCAGTGTTCCATCAGGGGGCTAGAAACTGGGTATCTGCAGAGCACACTGCAACTCATAGCAGAGAAAATGAACTCCATTTACAGAATTAAAATATAACTTCATCATTCTTGTGCTCCATCGTGATCTGTGACTGCAGAGTGGTGCGGATGGTTTGCCTGAGCAAGGCTTCATTACACATTTTCATTACATATATATTACTTATTTCTTTCCATTTTAAAAAAGAGGCTGAATTTTTTATAGTATTCCAAACAAATTTGTCTCCAACTGAAAAAAACCCCAATGTGAATTAAACAACATAATTCTTAAACTGCATAATGCAAAAAAACCCCACATAATATAGTAATAGCTATTTTATAACATAATGGAGTAAGTCACATAATATAAAAAGTCAGATTATCAAGGGCTTCATCATTGGTTCAGACAGTCTCTCCCTTCCTTCCTCGCTTCCAAATGATGGGAATCTTTGGGAATTCAAATCCTTTTTTCTTCATCAGAAAGAGAATTAAATCACTGCTGAGCAAACTCCACAAACAGAGTGGACAAATTAGAGAAGGAAAAGAGCTGACCAAAGCGCCCATGAGAACAACTCTTGCTTTGGAGCATGAATCTCTTGGGCTGCCCAAGTCTCAGCTCTGCAAGTGGTGGAGTTTTGCTGACAGATCAACTGAGCAGGAATTATTCACAAAGGTAAATTAATGCTATCTGTACATATCTGGAGAGTAATAACATAAGAATATAATACCCTGAAACACAAACCATCCATAAATATGGAGTAGGGGAATATAGGTCACTGCTTTCCACGGCCCTAATTGGGAACTGGTGTGTAAAATCACTGACTTAATGTGAGTCCCAGTGAGAAATACCCACAGGTAAAGCTGGACCAGGCTGGGCCACATCAGGAAAGCACACCAGTGACTGCATGTCTAACTTTATAAGCATTTTTATTGTATAGTGCAATTTGATACCTACCACAGAACAGCTCTGAATATGATAAACAACTCAAATGGCTAAAGATGGCTCTGGGTAAAATACTGCATCCGTCTCAGAAGAACAGAGTCTAAGCTTAGAAATAATGTCTTTTAATGCTTGGGTTGACCTTTTGGTGTCTTTTTTTTTCTGGTATATCTGTAGCTAAACCATATTTGCTAAAACAAAATTGCACATAATGAATAAAAAAGTTTAAAACTATGTATCAGTTTACTTACATGGTCAAATATAATTATGCTGAACTGCAGTTCATTTAAGTCCCATATTGGATAAAAACAGTCATGAAGTGCAACCAAGGGAATTGCAGGGGCAGGCAGACTCATGCAAGGCACCCTCAGCACCCTCTGGTATCCAGCATGTTGTGAGCAGGAACAGTCTGCGCTGTTTGAGACAAACAGCTGCTCTCTGTTTGCACAGACAAAAGTGCAATTGTTTTTCCATGTGTTTGGCTAGCTAAACAGAGCCTTGGCTTTAACGCAACATGCTTCCCAATTCATTCCCTTATACCATGAAAGGAAGCCACTTTGTGTCTTGAGCAGCAGCAAGCAAAGAGACGGAGAGAGAAGTGCAGGCAAGAGTCTTCAGGGCAGCAGCTGGGGAGCAGCAGCATCCTTGAAGTGCTCAGGGCAGAGAGCTGAGATAGCCTGGACTTGTAAAAACAACAGCATCTGAGGAACTCTTCAAGTAATCAACTGAAATGAGTATTGCAAGTAAACCAAGTAGTACAAAATGTTTTTCATCCTCAGCTGAGAGCAGAAGTAGTTCAAAATGATAGCTTTTTGCTGAACTAGCCTCTAATTCTATGTCTTTTTAACAGACACTTAGGATAACCTTTTCAAGATTTCAGGCATTCTGCTGATCAATTTTTCAGATGACAGCAGTCTCTTTAGAGAGGCTGGGCTACCTGGGAGTGAGCTGCAATAGCCCATGACAGCTTGAGCATGGGGAGATCCCAGCTGCTCCATCAGGATCTTGCCATTCAATAGCCTACAGACCACACAGGAGCTTGGAAGTCGTAGCAAAGCACAAGCACAGCCCTGTTCTACAGTGCTGCTGTCTCTCTTTCTGAATGGTTACAGCTGTAAGACTCCAGAAAAAAAACAGAAAACACTTTGATAAAGGCAAGATTTTCAGATATCTGGATTATCCTGTCATAAAACACCACTTACTTGAAAAGAATTTTTAAAACTATAAGTTATTAAAATAATGTGACTAAATTTAGAAAATTCACTGATCTCCAATAATGAAGCTACAGATTTGTTTTTTTTTTTGTATTTGTATTTCCTGTTGATGAGAATGTGCCAACATACAGACACAAGTACAGTGGGTCACTTGTTGCCCAAGACCATTTTAGGTGACAGGCCTACAAACAAGTTCAATTCTAAAGTCGACCACACCACTGTGAATGTGGAAAACAGAGCTCTGAAATATTATGAAACTAGCTGTACTCATTTAAGGTTTCAGTTGTTGTAAAGAGAAAAAAAGTTTTTTATCGCCCAGTAAAACTCTCTCTGTTAAAAGAGTCTTTAGGAAAAATCACACAGAGGCATTGGAAATCTAATACTTCTATGCAGGCCAAAATTTGGGTCTGGGATAAGCAAGTAAAACCTTATTAAACCTGTGTCCTGTAAGTTTGGCAGGGGGGAAGATGTTAAAGGAGAAATTTAGACTCAAAAAGTTGAACTCACTATTTTTATATTTCACCTGGGAATTCCCACTGTCTTAATTCCTTTCTCTATAGTGATCAGCATGGATCCTGTTGTTCAAAATCAGGTCTGACAATCATGAAAAGAATTTTTCTCTGTTTTCTTTTGTGTGTGCAGTTTGCAGCTCACATCCTGCTGGCGTGATGTTTGCGTCAATGTTCCCAACTGCATGGTGGGGGGTCTTTCCCCTCATACCTCAGTGTGTGACTTTTCACACGCCAAGTTTTGATTTCTTCGTCATAGAGGAGTTCCAGATAGTCACTGCAAGCACCTGGTCTCTAGCACAAGATAAAGGTGGCTGATTTTTTAGTCAGTTTTATATCCACTGGCTCAGAAGAACAGAGGCTCATGATCCACTGAAGCAAGCACAGTCCCAGACCCAGCTGGTGCTGGCTGTGCACTCTGGGGCTTGTGCACAAGGGTGGGGTTCACTTAACCTTCCAAAACTGCTTCAGAAGTTCTGCAGCCTCAGAAGAGATTTCTTCAAAACAAACTTATACAACTCTGTGGACAAAGGAGCAAGGCAAACCAAGGAAACAAGCAGAAAAAAACGGAGATCCACCAAAAAAAGTAGGAATGTAGGATGAAATTCTGACATGTCAGAAGATAACAGGAGCTTTATTATGGCTTTAAAAGAATAAAATTTCACAATGAAGAGCCTACTGATTTATTATTGAAAAATGGAGCAAAACAGGAGAATTTTTGTAAAGATCAGCAGAGACTGGAATGTGGTAACATTGGAAATAGAAAGTGTCTGCAGAGTAGTTACAACCTGGGCAGGGGTGGCAGGGTGGGATGTCACAACGAAAATATCTGGAGTCAACACAAACACAAATTTCAGGAGAGGGAGAAGGATGGCTTAGAAAGATGAGAGCTGTACAAACTGATGTTTGAAACCTGGGGAGCTGTAACTTTGCTGCATGGGAGTCACTGGGCCCAGTCTGCAAAATCTCTGCTCTGAGACTGGAAAACCTGGATCTTATGCTGTGAACCACACCTCCCATAAGGAAACAAAGAAACTTTAGCAAACTTATCTGTACAGGTGCCAAAACAGATCTACTCATCAAATGTTTTGGTTATTTTTGAGAATATGTCAGATTTTCTGAAATTTTCCATCTCTATTTAAACCCAAACCACTTTACAAAAATTCTGGTGGGAAATGGTCAGTATTGCACAGAGGGTTTGTGTCAGGAAAAGAGAATCCAAATCCAAACTGTGGCTTCCTTGTGGCCACCATGGAGCAGGTTCACCAGTGGAACAGTGTCTCCAAGAGTCTCCCGACACAGAGTTCAACAGTAACAGGGCTTCCAACACAGAGAAGGAATAAAATGGACAGAGTAGCTGGTGCAGTGAAGGAGCAGAAGAGAGAGATCTAATCCTGCACTGGGATTCCCAATACTGAGGAAAAAGCTTCCATTATTTCAATCAACCTAAAGACACTGTGCTAATGCAAAGGATGGTCAAGGACATAAAGACTCTGTTGTTGCACTTCATTGCACTTGTAGTAGCCTGCAATGAAAGCAAAGTAGAAATTTGCCAAGCCTTGTCTCCTTCTGGCAAGTAAACAAAGTTCTGGCAGTGACACACAATGCAGCTTTCAAAACCACCTTCTTCTTCAGTTAGAGAAGCCTCTACTTTGGTGAGAGGGCTGAATTCACAGAGCTCCCAGACAAGAGGATGTGCAATGCAGTTTTCTGCCAAGTCCTCACAGAACTATATTACTGGGATAATTTTCATGGCATTAATCCCAGTACAGTAAGAGTAACATGGTTCTAGGATAGGTCCAACCTATGTGCAACTGGTAAAAGGATTCACTCTAAAAATCTGGGAACTATTCACTGAGTTTAATTGAATACACACAGGGAAAGTGGAAACCTTGAGACAGTTAGGGAGGCATCAATTCAGTTCATCAGCAAACTACATTAGCAAAGGATGACCACAGACTAAAAGGAGAAGGCATACACAGAACAGGAACACCCAGGCACAGATTCATTCACTGATCAGGAAAGTACGCTGAGTGCTAGACATGTTAAAAAGTTGTCAAGCACAACCAGTCAAGAAGTCATTTTTGATGGCAGACCTTATTATTTTCACATTCACAAATATTTGACCTCTTCCAACTTCTGTTGAATCATTATGCTACTGACTAGCATAGCCTTACTGATTTTTTCTTTAGGGTCTTTTAGAAAGATTTCCACTAAGGATTAAATAAATAATAATGAAAAAGCTATCCAAACTGTTAATCAAAGTGTTCTACATTATGTTCACCATTGCTATGCTTTTAACATGTCCTAATGTCCTGGTCCTGCACTTGAGGAGGAACACCCCCAGGCAGTACAGGGTGGGGGCCAACCTGCTGGGAAGCAGTTCTGCAGGGAAGGACTCGGGGGTCCTGGTGGACAACAAACTGTCCATGAGCCAGCAGCATGTCCTTGTGGCCAAGAAGGCCAGTGGTATCCTGGGCTGCATTAGGAAAAGCATTGGCAGCAGGTCAAGGGAGGTGATCCTGCCTCTTTACTCTGCCCTAGTGAGGCACATCTGGAGTGCTGTGTACAGTTCTGGGCTCCTCAGTACAAGACAGACATGGAAAAAATGGAGTGGGTCCAGCAGAGGGCTACAAAGTCAGTCAAGGGTCTGGAGAATGCCTCTTGCAATGAAAGGTTGAGGGAGCTGAGCTAAGCCTCAAGAAGAGATGATTGATGAAACTCATTAATGTCTAGCTAAAAGGTGGGTACCAAGAGGATGGGCCAGGCTCTCGGGAGTGGCTCCAAGCAATAGGACAAGAGGCAAAAACTGAAGCAGAAAAAGGCCTGCTTGAACACAAGGAAGGAAAACTGAAGCACAAGAAGTTCCACTTGGACACAAGGAAGGACTTTACTGTGTAGTGATCATGCACTGGAACAGACTGACCAGGGAGGCTGTGGAATCCCCTTTACTGGATGGGCCCAGTCCTGTGCAGTGTGCTCTAGGATGACCCTGCTTGAGATGGGAGATTACACCAGGTGACACACTGTGGTCCCTTCCAACATGACCCATTCTTTGATACTGTAATGTAACAACCACTCTTCTCAAGCATGATCTCAATGATGTTTGAGGTTAATGCTACCCGACTCGGTTTACTCTCCAATCTCTGTGATGGATAATAGCAGATAAAATCGGAGGTCCTGGTTACTGCTGCATAAAGTGAAAGACAGAGTCAAAATAACTTTGAATTTTCTTTGGTTTTGCACAACCAGACTGATTTTGTGGTAAATCAAATTTTCTTAAAATTAGATTTTTCTGAAGTCATAGATGCTTAAATACAGCTTCCACAATTCTGTGGAGAAGAATGGACCTTTATATTATAGTTTATAATATATCAGTTATCAGTCATATAGTTTATATATCAGAAAATGAGGCACTTACAGAGATGTGTTTGAAGCTTATATATACATTTATATTCAAGCCCTACAGCAATGGCATTCATTGTGGGGAGTGCCAGTGCATGTTTAGCTCTGCTGCTTCTCTATTTATGGACAAGCTATGAAAGCAGTTTGTCAGCAACTTTTTCTGAGTGTTCACATTACCAAATACATCCATTCTCAACTCACTCTAATGTAATTATTGAATTCGGCAGTGAGCTGATAATACAGCTAAAGGAAAATCCCAACCTGCCTCAGTGTTTTCATGCTATAATTGAAAACAGATGGCAACTTGTGTAATTTATGCCTTTCTACAATCAGTAACATGTTGGTATAAGATAAGAATTCTAAGACTGAATTGCATCTGCTTCGACACCATATGCTAGTGCACAGCATAAATATTTATCCAAGCCTATTCCATCTCCTCATTTAAAGCTCAATTCCACAAAAAAATGAAAGTACCCTTCAGACAGCTTCAATTGGCACTGAAGCATCCCTGGAGTGCTTTGAAGGGCCAGAGGCCCAGCATCAAACACTGAGGTATCTTCTCCTCCCAAAACTTCACAGAAAGGGTTAAATGGAGGCATGTACCTTGTGCCTTATTGATAAAATATAAATCCCAGTTTTCAAGCTCCCTCTAGGGTGCCTTTAGGAGTTACAAAGAGGTTTCTCACCTACAATATCCACACTTCTCTCTTTCCCACTATCCTGTAAAAGCTGGAAATTGGACTTTGGATACTTTTTTCCTGGGGGAAGGGTTTTTTTTAGGATTTTTAGACTGATTTATCTTGCTTGCCAAACAGGATTATGCAATCCTCATGTTTGTGGTCAGGTTGGCAAGGACCATCTAACGGGTTTTGTGTTTCTCTGTAGTTTGAGGTACATTCAACTTCATGAGAATCTCCCTGTTCAGATTTCTTCCAATTGCAGGAATATAAGGCATTGGCAAGTCCTCTGACATCACATGGTTTTGGGCTAGTTTTCACCCTGCTGGACACTTATAATGTGTGCCTTTTAGTCTTCCATGCTATGGTACAAATCTGTAATATGCTGTCCTTGTGGTAGTACTTGAATCCTTTGGAGCAATCAGATAGTACAGATAGTCCTTTGACTGCATGAAATGGGCTTGATGACCCTGATGAAGTGACATCCATTGGCTTCTTGACACAGTGGCAATTCAATTACACTTGAGAGTTGGTTCTTATTCTGCTAGTGAAATCATTTGAGAAACTGGACCTGAAATAATCATTTGTGAATGAAGACAACAAATGCACAGGCAGAAAATTTATAAAGCTGATCTCCCCCCTGTGCCAGCTTTTAGAGATCAGGAGAGCAGAACCATGCTGAAAGGGTCCTGGCTGCACATTACAGTTCCCAAGCTGAGTTCCAAACAGAAGGTGTTGGTACCAGCGGCAACATGTGGTCCTTCAAACTCCCTGCTGCTGACTCCCTGCTGCTGAAATGAAGAACTAGGCTTGAAAAGCTTAAGCAGCCACTGGCAATTTGTATGATTTGAGGACCTTAGATGTCACAGCTATAAATATTAATTTGCTAAGAATCAGTTTAAGGCATCAGATAGCTTTCTATTAACAGTTTGAATAGGGCACTGATTTCTCCAGCCAGTGGTAAGAACAGATGATCAGCAAAATGAATGATTAATTTGTCTCTCTCACAAGCCTCATACTTAGCTAGGTCTGCTTGTTCCATCACACTCTCTTGCAGTTATGTCATACTAAATAGCAATGTGATGCATAATTTAAGTCACTAGTTTGAAGTCAAGTTGTAACTTTTCAAATAATACTTGCACCTTAAAAACAGAAATGAAGTTACAGAATAAATCACTAAAAAAAGAGAAAAAGTTTTACTGACAATAGCTGACAACATTAAGCAGTGTAATCTGCAGAGAACCAGATTTTTCAGCCAGTCAATAATGAATATTAAAGCAACCTGGGAACTTCAAAATCCTGCTGTTCCTGTCTGCACTGCTGATGATAGAAGACAGCTAAACAGAGCTGCAAATAACTTAGAAGAATGCACCACAACACTGACTCCTTTCATAGCCTTTTGTCGCCTCCAGCTCCCACTTGTTAATGCACTTGCAGCAACCACTCTCCTCACAACTGTCACAGGCAAACACACCTCAGCAAACTGGGCCCAAAAATACTTTAATAAAGCTAATTGACTAGATATTTATTGAATTATTTTCTCAGCTTCACCCCTGAAACTTCAGACTGTGAGTGGTAATCCTATTTACCAGCCCCAGAACAGGTATCAAATCCTAAAGCTTATAGCCTCTCACACATCTTCTGCAGATCATGCTGGTAGGGATTTTGCCAGAACTAAATTGTCTGAAAATTCCCTCAGAAGAGGATGTCACACATAAGGAGATGGCAAGTGGTGCCACACTGAGGTGCACGTGTGTGACAGGGCCCACGTGTCCCAGTGCCATGCCCAGGCACAGCCACTGCGGGCAGCCAGAGCTCTGTCCCCAGCTCATTGAGCTTTCTGCTTAGACTCCCAACTCACAGCACTTTGGAGCAGGCCAAGAGTCCAGACAAGCTCAAACTGAAAGCAAGCCACCACTAAGTCCAGCAGGAAGGCTGAGCCTGCAATGTTTACTGCTTTCTGTGATACATGGTAGAATTTTAAATGCACAGACCAAGGTCGTACAATGACACCATGGGCAGCAGTCCTCTCTCAATAGTATGTCCAGCATAATGCAAAGACAGGAAAACAGTGCTCTCCGAAGCAGACAAGTGCAAAATCACAAGCTTTACAAATAAAGAGGCTCTAAAAAACAATTACAGTGGATACATCTCCTTAGGAGGAAAATCCCTGCTGCTACTGCCAAGAACTTTTCTACAAACTGCAACGCCAAGGCTTGGCTCTTCTTCAAATTCTTGCCCTTTTCATCATAGCCAACTTTCCTCGTTAGTGCTTCTTTGGTGTAGCACTCTTCTTGCAGACAAAAGGTCTTGCACCAGCCCACCAGAAGTTACCATGCCCAGCCTGTTTTCAAAGTGCCCTTCCTGCAGCTTCCACACAGGGGAATGTTTAATTTCAAGGAGCTGTCATCTAAAGCCTGTCATTTGATTTCTTTAAATTTGACAGATTGAGGAGTTCTGTAAACAGATGGATTAAGTGACATAGATTTTTTTAAAATTTCAGATACTGCACTATGATTTACATACTTATTGCTATGGGAACATCTAACAAAAGCCCTTATTTCAAAGAAAAACACCATCTCTTCACTAGGCTAAAGGTAATCATCATTTCCAAAAATGGGGCAACAATTTTTCTGTCTAAAGAAGAGCTTATCTCATATACAGCTATAAATTTTTATGTGCAATTCTGCTCTGAAAAACCATTTCATGTAAAGATAACAGCTTAGAAAACAATAAGATCTGTCCTTGTGTAAAATCAAGGCAATATATCCCAGTTTTACAACATGACATGTTCGTCTCAGGACAGTGAACTGTTGGTGTTCTTCAGTCTTGAATGGATCAGGTAGACCTCTGCAACCCCATGGGATTACACATATGACACCACAGTGTTACTTTTACAACTCAGGTTTCAGAATTGCTCCACTGTACTGCTAGTTTCTATATTTACAGAATAAAAGCTTCTGTAAAATACTTGGGTCCCAAGTTCAGGATCTAGAATATACACATGAAGTAATAAATTATTTTTAAATTTAGACCCTTTACATTTTAGGCAGGATCATTATTTGAAAATAACACTCTTCATATAAAAAAATGTAACTGTATTTTATGTTTGTGTTGTAGAAAACATATTAAAAAACTTCCAGCTCCCTCGGAACTCAAGCTTCTTTGCCAGCAGGATGTGTCTGGGTGCTGCATGTACCAACAAGCTCTGCAGCTGCCATTCCCTGTCCCAGGGGTTTTGCCTACCTGTTCTAAAAAAAAAGTTTCGAAGACAGTATGTTCTTGGAATTTCCATTAAAATAAAGAATCAGCAGCCAGAGAGCAGAAACCCCTGTCCTGCACTTGCTAAGGAGGGTTCCATGGCAGGTCTGGCATTGTGCAGCGGGCAGGATGTGCATCCCTGGAGCTGTGGCCTCCAGCTTGGTGGGTGTGGATAGACAGGTGAGAGGCAACTGGGGTGAGTGTGATGGGAATGAGAGATGAATTAGAAGGCTGGACAAAATTCATGGCAAAGTGGGGTACATGTGGAATACACCTGAAACCTTCATCTGTGTTGCTGCTATAAAATAAAGCATGGCTAGTTTAATCTTTCTGGCCATTGGAGCAGGTGTAGTAGCTAACTTAATTTTCTTGCTTTTATCTGTACTTAACATAATACTATGTCTTTATTTTTCTCTTTGCACAAGGCAGAGATTAATTCACAGATATATGCAGATGTGATCCAAGCCCACAGGTAAGTCAATGGGCTCTGCATTGCAGTGCAAAAGCTAAAAGTGGAATGTATATTTACTGATTCTTAAATTACTTATGAAGCTATTTCACCTCTTTATGAAAGTATCCATTGTTCTTTCCAAATTGTCTTGAATCTTAACTGCTTTACACTGAACAATAGGCTATGCTAGCTTTACTTTTACTAGGTGTCTGACTTTGCCTGTTCCTATAAATGCAAAGTCCACAAGGTGCATAACACCAGTCATGTAAATTGTGAAGAGGGAAGCTAAAATTGTGCCAAGTTGAAAAAACATTGCAATAAAAAAAAGTCCATTAAAAAATAACACCACCACCACCAAAACCAGACAATCACATGAATGAAAACCCACCTCAAAAAGGGAAAAGTTCAAGAGAACAACTTGGAAAGATAATTGAGTCTCATATGAAAGAGACTTCAAGAATCTCAAGGACAGAAAAAAATAAATAGGAGGGGGTTTAAAGACAACAGAACTCACTGCGCACAAATGCCTGAAACTGAGACAAAGGCACTCAACACTGGGAAAAAAAGCACCTCTCCCTCCCCTAATACAGGCAGCCCAAGACCTTCACTGGGCAGCACAAATTTCCCTGGGAAATCATCCCATTTTGAGAACCCACCTTCATCCCAGCCGCGGCCGCTGGCCCACTGGGGTCCACAGCCTGGATGTGGCAGGGTTTGCTGCCCCGCACCACAAAGCCCCAGCCCACAGCATCACCGACGATCTGGAAAGAAGAAAGGACATCATCACTTTCAAACAGCTCAATGAAATTCAAGGGGGCAACTTCTAAATGGTCCAAGATGTCATTTCAACATCTCTATACTTCCAACACATAGTAGAGTACAGGCTGCTATGTCACTCATAGGAAAGGCTCTACCTAAGTGATTCCTCTTGCTTTTACTGAAGTTTCTTTGTTGAACTTGGAGACTGTAAAAGCAATGCTCCCAATGACTAGGTTCAAGAATGTTTTTAACGAAGGGCTCCAAAAATGTATGTTACTCAAATTTTCTGTCCCATCATGTAGAAAGACCCTGCTAGAAAAGTTCGGTTTGGGTAGGTGATCCAGTCCTGCAGAGCAGGAGCACCAGGCCCAGATGAGTTTGTGTAATACAAATCTTATTGGCTTTATGTAATTTTATACCCCTTTTAAGTATCACACTGGCATAAAGACAGAATAAGCAAGTGCTGAATCAGACCTGAAATTTGTGGAAGTACTGATAATGGAGTTTGGGATTTTGAAGTATAAATCTCAGCAAAAACAAATAAGCTCTAATTATCCCACCAGAAAATGTCTGTTTGGATTGCCTGTATGCATATAACATGCAGAAAATAAAGAAAAACACTGGAGACATACCGTAAAAGTTTTTCTAACATATGGGGCTCCAGGCATCAAGAGCTCATCAGCAGTCACAGGTCTCTTTAATACTGTGGAGGTACAGAAATGAATATTAAATAAAAACACTCCTCTGGAATCTCTCCTGATAAATCAGATACATTGCTGGGATACATCTTTTTGGCCCCACTTCCCATACATGCTTTCTATTCTTCCAGACTTTCTTGAAAGCAGTAAGAGAACCAAGGAAAAGCCCACAGAATAACACTGGGTAAAAATGCTGAGAACTTTGGAAAACTGGGGCATTTAGCCAAGGGACTTTGTTGTCTGCAATCAAAATTCCCTAAACACTATCACAAAACTCAGAAGTGGCTTTTCCTGTGTCCAGTGTTGAAACAAGTGACCCACCTTCCTGGTACAGAACAGCTTTCCTTCACAGCTCACTGTGTGCTTGTTGGGTGCTTTCTGCTATTTCATCTGAGTTGGGTTTGAATCACAGAATTGAACAGCAAGAAAATCCTGCTTGAGTGAGGAATTATCTCAAGAGACTTCTGCAACAGACCTACTACTCCCATTTTATCCAGGGACAGACAAGGTAACCTACAGGTGTCTGGGATTTTAAATGAAAGGAAATACCAGTAAGTTTCTGCAGGTCCCCACTGCCTTCCCATGTAATGGCATAATTTTCCTCCAAACAAATTAAATTTGAAGTTCTGCCAGATCAAATCAATACCATCCTGTGTACCACTTCTTATCTGTCCATAAATGCTTCAAAGACAAAGCACAACATAAAGACATATTCTCTTCCCCCCATTTGCCTGTTTCACCCTTAATATTATGGCTGTTTTTCTTTTACTGATAAATAATTTTGATGGTGTCTGTCTTTCCAGTCACAAGTGGGAGACAAAATCTCTCACAGATGGTATTTGAAGATGTTCTTGAGTTTCTTAATGACATTCATGGGAGCAGGGAGAATTCTAGCAGACAAACCAATATCTTTGGTTTTTTTTTAACCTTCCCATGCATTTTGATGAGCTGCCATTTAGCCAGTGCTGCACTTCACAGAGCATGTCTGGTCAATGTGAAAAAACTGAATGATTATGCTCATTTGACAAGTCAGAATCTGATAAATCATCCATGTATGGCTCTCTTATGTGCCTCTCTTCATTATACCTCCAGAATTTTTTTTTGTTTGATGATTGTTTTTTCTACATGATTGGTCAAGTCATGACCTGGGTGTTTTTTAAGTGCTTGCCTGCAAGCAAGCTCGTCTGACAACAACTACACCTCTGCCTTGTGTTTATCAGCACGTAGTTCAGCAACACGCTCTGGGTCTGGTTAGCAGGAAGCTATTTGTGAACAAAGTCTCCTTATAGTGAGCAGAGGATTAAGAATTCCTTGTAACACTTACATCTGACAGCCTTATGTTAACCTATGCAAGCTGATGTGTGGATCTGTACTTGTGCTCTGGGAGAAATAACCCTACACTGCCAGTAATTCTCTAATTCTTAAAAATCAGTCTGTTTATAAGCCCACTGCTGTCTTCTTTCAAATATGAATCTGTTAAAGCTATTCACAGTTTGAAAACTAGTCCTAGGGGAAAGTTTCTTCTAAAAAATTCATACAAGAGCAACGTCAGCCTATTCTTTTTCTTCCAGTATTGTGCAATCAGCTGCATTAAAATAAACTTGTTCTCACTACTCATGGGCTGACACTTCATATAAAATCAGAACCATAAATGAACAGAATAGTTGGCATACTTTAGATAACACACACATTTATGGATAGCACATGAATGTTATTTTATCTGTCCCAGAAAATTTTCCAGGATGTAATTAATGTACTGGGGACAAAGAGCTCCCCATACAAAAGCTACCAGAACATTTCTGCAAATTATACCTGAGAGATATTCTGCCAAAACATGATACTGTAGCACCCTTTATCTAGGGGCAAGCCCCTGCACGAAGGGGTGAGCATACTGGAAGGTGGTGCTGAGCACCCAATAATAACACATTCCGAGGATGCAATGGCCACTAGAACTGACAGCATCTCCTCTGCTGGGCAGCAGGTCTGCTGGAGGGGTTATGGCTTCTGAGCATATAATCCTACTGAGTCCTTCCAATTATTTTAGTTCAGAGCTTCATACTGAATTCCCAGCAGAGCTTAAGCAGAGGGAAGGAAATGTGTTAAAAGAAACGAGAGGGAAAATATCCTTCCCTTTCTGATGGCCACTCTGCACAGCAGGAATGAAATGCACTTTAGTTCACTCATCTCCAAAGTAAATGGTTGATGTTCTGAACAGCATTCACCTCGTGCTTGAGGCACTCTCCTGTAACCACTTCAAATGCCAGCATCCCTCTGAAAGCAAAGATTACACATATCCACTGAAGCCCTACCCTGCTGTACAGTACTCCCCTCACACCACTGGCAGGGACTTGGTGAATTTGACAAAATAAGGAGCTAAAAGGGCAGCAGGGACCCTGTTTGATATTCAGGGCTATTTCTGAGGGAAACAGAGAGGCTGAAACAATATCTATCTTGGTCTGTTTTTCCCTTCCCAGATGTACAGTAAGAAACAATTTTAAGTGAACTGTGGAAGAATGGGTGTGTTTAACCTTCCGGCGTGGGATAGGAAATCCTTTCAAAAGGAAAATAAGCTTCAATGCTATTTCTACCTTCTGAAACAGATGAGTGTAAGCCATAAAACAAATTAAAATGTTCAAATTGTCTCTGACAGGCTGAAACAATGCGGTCTCAGTTTTTTTTAGAGCCTGCTCTTTTCTGAGGGGTGTTATTCCATAGCAGCTCAAGCAGTCACTGGATAGTTAAACTCTCCTCTGACTTGCACCAAAGGAATGTCTCTAGGAGATTTGAATTGGTTCAGAGCTTGGCAGTGAAGAGGCAAATCTAGGCCTCTGACTGCACGTAGTCCTAAGAGATAAACTGCAGCTCAAACCACAATTATAGACTTGACACAGAGATTACTGGAGGCAGACATCTGGCTTGTGTTCAACAGGACTTCAGGCTAGAAGATGATAATAGTTCCCTCTGGCCTACAAAACCTGTGACACTGTGAATTTTTAATGTGTTCTTGGAAACAGAGGCTTAGGCGTGATGATAGGCATTCTTCACGTCGCCTTCTCCCCACAGAGACGTCGCACCCTGGCTGCTGTGCATGGTAAACCATGCTGGTGCTCACCAGATTTGGGGTTGCAGAGCACAGGGGGACTGCTGCTGAGTGTGGGGCTGCTGCTGAAGTACCCACTGCTGCCACAGCTGCTCATGCTGCTCCTCCGCACAGCCGACACGATCTTTATCTCCTTGGTGGGACTCACTGCAAGCAGAGAGAAAACACAGAGAGAAAGGGAGATGGTACCAATTATTAGGCCATTTCATTGTTTCTTTAAAAAACCAAAACCAGCAGCAAGCCATACTTACACTGACAACACTGGGAATGGGTTAGTGTGTCCTACATTGTTAGGACTACTGCATGAGAGTAATACTATAACTAACAGTATGGCTGAACTGTTCTCATTGCAGTGTCTTCTAAAGGGCATTCCCATATAGGGAACTACATTTTTCCAGTTTTCCTTTCCATTCTTTCAGTTCTTACTAAATATTGCTGTACATAAATGCTGCGGGGCCCCTTCCCCTCACTTTTAATCTTCTTGAAAACTCCCCATAGAATGTGTGACAAATTATTTTGAGTCTGGAGGACTTTAATCAGTTCAGTTTGAACATGGACCCCAAATTTTGTTCAGCATCTGAAATGCTGTTGATACAGATACATCCCCGGGAGCTGTAGGTTTGGTAAAATGAGTGAATGGACAATCCCTGTGAACAGGGACATATAATACTCAGCCCTGCTTTTTTTTTAACACTGAAATCCTTTGTCCAAAACCAATTTTTTAATACTCCATGGAGTCACTCTACCAGCAGCAGTGTAATTAATGAGTCACCTGAGAGAAAACTGGTGTGTTTCCTGTTGTCATGGTTCTGCTTGCGCAGGCAAAAGGGGCTGTCATGGCTCTCTGGCATCAGGCGAGATTTCTCAGTGAGGAGCTCCATTAATCGCCGCCGCCGGCGGAAATTCATTCTGCACTGGTAGAGCAAGTTGCTGTCCATAAAATGGTGCTTGTTGGACACTAGGGAAAGAGATGGATACAAAGTCTATGCCTGGTAGGCATAGAAAGAAATCCAAGCCTACCCATGTGCAACTTGTGCACTACAGACCTTGCTGCAAGGATGCAATGCTCCGAGCTCTCCTCTTCCCCTGTGCAGCCTCAGAAAGGGAAGGAAGGTGGCCAGCTTCACACAGGTGGCTTCAATATACACCCTTTACAGCAGCAATAGCAAACTAGGAACTGTAGTGGCAAATGCTGAGAAGAATCTTTTACATTACTTTGATTAATGATATGCACTTTCTATTGCCCAGTGGAAATAAAAGTACCTCTCTGAGACAGGTTGCATAACGGCCCATCTCCGTGCATGATTCCTCTGTAAGCCTTGCTGCTGCTGGCCCCATAGACAGAATCAGCTCCTTACAACAAGTTTTGTGTAAATTCATCAGTAAATTCATTTATGTCAAGTTTTGTGTAAATTCATCAGTGTAGGGCAAACCCCAGAGCTCTGTCCAACTACCTTGTCCAGAGTTACAGGGCAGCAAAGAATCAAGACCTGAGTATTTCCTCTGTCTTGTTCACCACAGACACTGTGTCCCAGACATTTCCTGCAGGCCACTTCCCTGCTTTGCACGGATACACAAGGTTTGGGAACAGGCACCTAGCCAAAAGTAATTTCTTACATAATGAAGAAAAATCGTAATTGCAACCTGTGTTGACACAGAGAGCAAACCCCAGGCTGCTGGTGTCAGAGCAGGAGCACCAAGCCTACTCTCAGAGTGCAACATCACTATAACATCTACGTCTTCACTGCCACCAACACTGTGATGAAAAATGCAGCAGTTGGATGGAGCTCTGTGCCAGGTCCTGAAAGCGCTTTGACTCCTGCAGGTCTTGATTGCAGGAAATCTCTCTGAAGTACTCTGCATGTAAAATAGCTGCAGTAGGTGTTTGGCAGCAATTTTCTCCATTTTTACCCAGCTTCTCTGATCACATTCTGCAGAAATAATTTCCCACAGTTGACCTTTTCAATTTCCCTTCAGTTGACCTGAAGAATCCAGATTCTGGATTTTCCTTGTTTATAAATTGCATTTCTTGCAATACTGAATTGTAAGAACTGGTGGGCAATAGATATTAATGTTTAAAGTGTAAAGAACAACACAGGAGTGCACTGAGGTCAGTCAAGTCTATGATTACTTGTCTCAGTCACTTGGCCTCCTACTGCAGACACAGAACTTTTGCCTTGCTCTTTGCTCTGCCCAATACACGGGGTCCAAAAACCAGCAGAGTCCAAGGTGCTACACAAAAACCAGAGTCTGGAGCCCTGCTGGCTGCTTTCCTTTCATTCACATCTCCAACACAGTCTTCCTTGATCTCATCCCTTCTGAACACTCCCTATGCATCAGGTTACCCTCCATGGAACTACAGAATTACACGACACATGACAACCTTCCAAAATAGGCTGTATTTACACATAAACTGCCAGTAAGCCATTTGATATTTGTGAGCTCCAAAAAGAAAGAGTCCAGCCCAGTGATCTCCAGGGATGTCAAGTCACCCAGACAATAATGAAGACGCTAGTCCTAGATATGATCCTCAGGGCACTGTCCCTAATGCGGATGCAGAAACTGCCTTATGAGATCAGACCACCGTGCAAAGAAGCGTGTCCCTGGCCTGCCTGGGTCACTGTCAGAGACACCACTGCCTCCACAAGTGGACTTCTACCTTTGGGACAAGGAATAATCAGCACACAAGAACGTTCTGAACTGCACATGCTGGTGCCCAAGCTGCCACACAGGCCACTGCCCCACTCACATGGCATAGGCTGTAAGGCATCCCTTAGATTGCCTGGCTCTGTCAATGATCTTTGGAAGATAAACTCGGGATTTGGAATGGAAATTTGGGAATTCCCTTTGGCATCTGGGCTCAGCATTTGGGATTTGAGATTGGGGATTTGTGCATTCCCTTCAGGCTGTGGAATCGGGAATTCCCTTCAGGACTGGGACTGTTGATTTGGGATCTGTGATTTGGGAATTCCCTTTGAGATTTGGGCTCGGGACTTGAGCTTTGGGATCAGGATTTGGGATTCAGGCTTGGGATGTGGGCTCGGGAATTCCCTTTGAGATTCAGGATCCAGGCTCAGGATTTGGGCTCAGAACCAGGATTTGGATTTGGGATTTTTTTGATTTGGGAATTCCTTCAGTATTTGAGATTGGGAATTTACCCAATCTCTGGGTAAATTCCCAATCTCTGGGAAGCTGACAACAATGGCGAGGCGTGTGGGGCACTCCCAGCACTTGGGAATTCCCTTTGGGATTTGGGCTCAGGATTTGGGTTTAGGGATTAGGATCAGGGATCGGGATTTGTGATTACCTACTCGGGGAAACTGATGACGATGGCAAGGTGTGCGTGGCACTCCTGGCACTGTTCCTGCACCCACTCAGCCATGCCAGCAAGAAATAGTAACAATTTCCAGAAAAATATTTCCATTCCAGGGAATCTGCCCCACATGGGAACACTGCAAGAACAACACAAATGTGGTTTCTTTGAGAATTTTATCTGGAAAAAATGACCCAAATGATGGGATTTTTATCATCAAAAACGCTCCAAATGATAATGTTTTTGAGAATTTTGTCCCTAGAAATGTCCCAAATGTCAGGAATTTGGAAAATTTGTCCCAGAGAATCCAGGAAATGTTGAGATTTGGGATTTTTCTCACAAAGAATCCAGCAAAAATTAGGAATTTAGGATTTTTCTCCCCAAAAATTCCCTCAGCTTGGGATTTTTATCCTCAAATTCCCTCCAAATGTTAGAATTTGGGGATTCTTCTCCCTCAAATATTGGGATTTTTAAATTATTTCCCCAAAAAAATGTTGGGAAAATGTTGGGAATTCAGAGTTTTTCTTCCAAAATCCCTTGGCTTTTGTCTGCTTCCTTTTGATGCTGAATCTGTCGGGTCCTCAGGGATGCAAAATGACTTTGTTAAGTCAAATTTAGCATCACAAGTACCTCGTTACTGTGTTCTGACACATTAATTATTGCAGGCACACACTGCTGCTGTGCTCCCCATTTTGGATACATATCATATGCAATACTATTAAACAGCACTTACTAACAATCACTATTTTTGAAGAACGGAAGTAGAGGAGGAGAGATCTGGCAATCTGCCTACATCCCCCAAAGGATTTGCTATCAGAGGCAGAGTTAGTGTGTAGGTGTTTGCAGCTACCAGTTTCATTTTAAGATCATTGACATAAGTAAAAGTAGCAATATCTATCAATATCTTACCACATTATTAGAATAACCTAATTTAAAGGCAAAAAAAATTCTTGAGGCCATCACAAACTCAGTCTTAAAAAGGCAAGCTCTATTTATTCAGCACTACTGCAATTCATAATCTTAAATGAAAGAGGACTCCACAAATGCTTCCTTGGAAATAGAGCTGCTGTGGCCAACCATTCACAATGTAAGAAATATCAGTAGGGTTTCTGAGTCAGGTTAAATATTATGACACCACCATTTTTAATAAAAATTATTCTGTTGTTTGTATCATTAACTGAAGTGCTCTGACAGTACTCAGAAATTATGATAATCAGAGATAAACACACACTCGTGCTGCAGACATTGTAAGCACTCTGAAATTCAAGAATTACTGACCATGAAACTAGATAATGTAAACATTTTTATGCCATGATATTGAACACATTTTAGAATAACAATACTTGTTTTGAATTAAATATTGTAATATTTATACAATTAAACTAGCAAGGCTTAGGTTTTCCACTGAAGTAATTCATCTCTGCTGCAATTATTTCAGTCCATAGAAGGGTAAATTTTTATACAATAGATGAGTGCAAGTGGAAAAGCTAAGTCCAGTGACTGTCTGTTGCAGAAGATTTGCATATGACTTACACAACAAAGGATTTGTAGCTAAAATGGTTAGGACAAGTAGCATCAGTATAGAATTTGGCATGCTCCTTGACTTTCATATTTTAACCTCCTCATTTCTAAGGATAGTTCACATATCATGTGCTTCTAACATCATGAAATTTTTTACATATTTAAAAATAAGCTAAAAATATAAATAGGAGCAATATAGCTCAGACTGTCTCCTTGTGCATACATCATCAAATAAAATCACCAAAATTATTACTGTGTCTCATGGGGCTTTTTTTTTTTTTTGTCAAATCATCTGAGTTATTAATGATTTGTGATTAAATGTCCAGGCTGTGACTCTGCCTAAGGATGAGTGTATATGGAAAGGTGTGGAACAAGGAATTTCCATCCCATGGATCAAAAGGAAGAAGTTGAGGAGGGGAAGGCAGATGTGTGTGCTGGCTGACTCTGAAAGCACTCCTCAGGTGCAGTGGCTGCAAGGGCCAGGAGAAGTGAAACATGCCCAAATCAGAGTTCTAGGAATGCTGGATGCAGAGCACTCACAGAGGTTGGGTTTGTCACACTGGCAGCTGCTAGGTGAGAGGTGCAGGTGCAGTCACGGGTGCTCAGCAGCACACACTGTGCTGCAAGCAGCAGAGAAAAGTGGGAGTGACTGATTTCCAAACCAATGGCACAGTGTGAGAGGGTTGCACAGACTTGCCCAGAAGCAGTTTCTTTAAAGGTAATTTAGAGGTTGTTACCTCTGGGTGTTGACTCAGAGGCAGTAGCAGATAAACTTGTGGCAGCTGACAGGGCTCTTGCTCCAGGTACCTCTCATGAAAGTTGCTGTTCTAGAAAAGGATTAACATTACTACTCCTGAATTAGTTCACTGCCCTTCATAGTGCAGCACTGAAAAGCAAACTGGCACCATTTCAGTTTGTCTTTAACAGCCAAGCCATGGCTGATGAGTGTCAGGACCCCTACATTATGAGGGTGATGCAAAGAACAAGGTGGGGTGGCGTCATGTTTCTTGCTCCGGTTTAATTCAGGGCTGTTCAGGTGGCAACACGTTCATGTTACAGTGTGCACCTTATGCAACAGAAAGAAATGCACCGAAGAGAGCAATGTAAAAATATGGCAACTAGAAACCTCCAAAACCATCCAACTACACAAGAGCATTTATTGTCCTCGAAGGAAAGGCACCAATACTAACATATACTCACCAATGTCAAACTTTGGATGTAGGGTCATAACCCACCAGTCTAACTTCCCACATACACAGGCCACAAAATTTCTCCCAGAAAAAGAATTTAACAATTATCTTTTAATATTACAAAAAATTTAGTCTACTCATGCTTTAAAGCATTTATTGACCACTTTATTCTTCCTTTTACAAGCTATTCGAGTCTTCAGTCACTTGCCCTGACAGAAAATAAAATTTCAACTCAAAGCTGAGTTTGCTTAACCTTAGCTGCCAATCCCTGGATTTTGTCACGCGTTCATTAGAAAGTTATGCATGATCTGGTCAAAAATCTTAGCAAAGAAATTTATGAAGAGATGAAGCCAACTCTCAAACATATCTTTTATCACCTAAATCAATGCTACCCCCTAAATTCTGACCTTTTTTAGCCCTTCTGGAGTCCTCTTTGGAACTTCTTTATCTTTCCTAAAAATCCACATATCAGAACTGCATGCCCACAATTACAGCCTCACTCTCCTTTTCTTACTGGGTATTGTTCTTTTTGTACATCTCAGGCCAACCATTATTACTGCACTGTACTGCACAAATAGCATAAAACGGGAATAATTTGTGCCCTGCACAGCACAGCTCCACAGCAAGGAGTGAAGACTTTATTCTCATTTCCTAGATGCATTGCACTGTAGTTATACTATTAGCTATAAAAAAAAAAAATCTCTTTTGATGTACTGACAATTTAATTAATTCAGTTCAATTAATTGTTTACTGTCTCATATATCCTTACAGTTTGCAAATTTCATTTGCAAGGATTTTAGCTAACTGGTCATTCACCATTTATGTGACTGTTAAGATGAGAAAAATCAGAATATTTATTTTGGATTTCCTCTGTTTGGGAGCATTTAATGTTGCAGCTTTGGTGCTTCTACTTCCTGGCTGCCTCACCGTTTCTGTTCAGACACATAAAATATAAATAGTAACATCCATGCAAATCTTCTTTCAGCTTCTGATTCTGACATAAAATCCCAGGATCTGCATGGAGCTCAAACAACCTTTTCTTTTCCACTTTTTCAAGGAGGCTGATGCACAGCAGAGATAGAAATATTAGCTTTACACTGATTACATAGGACCGGGGGAGCTTTAGAAAGTACAAAAGCCTATTTTAATAAATGGTATGACTCATGCCTGAAAAATCAGGCCATTTTCATAACTGGCTTTTCCCCCAAATCCCTCCCACCACTTCAATTCCCCATGATTTTTAGCGCTGATAATCTGTGTACATCTCCACCGTGGTGATTAATGCTTTCTCCCAGCTGAGAGCTGCAGCCCCAGCAGGACACATCCAGTGAGCGACTCCAGCTGCTCTGCACGTCCCCACAAACAGCACTGCCACCAAGCACGCTCCTGGCTGGAGCCAGGGAAAGGTTGCTCCATGTTGAGGGAGCAGTGGGAAGGAGATCAAAGTAATGAGGAGCCAGATGAGCAGCTTTTCTCAAGAGAGCAGAGGGACACATTGAAGTGTGTGCTTGTTTGTGTGACAGTGTGCCTGTGCTAGGGTTAAGAGGAAGAGGCTATAAACACGAGCAGAGAGAACGGATTTTTCAGTGGGGATATGTCATATCTTTCTCCACTTAAACACAAAAGCAGCACTGATCTCTTTCCAGCAGTCCACAACACATTTCCAAGTCTTTGCACAAGGCAGCAGCCCCCGTCTATTCAAAAGTACACTTTATCTTTTTAACAAGGTAGTTTGCTCTATTAAAATAATGTGAAATGCAGTTTGAAGTTGCAGGAGATCATTCTAGACTTTCACTATTACTGGCTGCAATAGTCTGTGCCTTCATACAGCCAGTCACAGATGACCATATCAGTTTTGACCTCTAAAGTGGCAGGATATTACCCCAAAAGAGCAACATCATGCCAAGAACAAATGCAGGATGATGAGACATACACTGACAGGCTGCAGGGGCTGGCAGGGGCTCAGGGGTTATCTGAAGGAGAGCACAGGTGGAGCTGCTTCCACCTGCACCCAAAGTGTGCCCAGGGAAGGGTCTGGCTCCCCCTTCATGTAATTTTGCTTTCTCCCTCCCCTCTCCAAAGCAGAACCAGTGTTTAAAAGGGAAGGAAACAAATCACCACATAAAATACAAGTTCCTTAAAAAAATTTCTCTCTATGGATAGCACACAGCTTGCTGAGCCAGCCTCCTCTGTGCCTCGGGCCTTTGGCCAGCATAGTTTTGGTCCCTTGCCAGGGAAACAGTGGAAGTGTGTGTCCACTTTGGCTTTCACAAAGCAACGGTGAATCCATGGGCTTGGCAAACAGCGACACTGCTGAGAGCTGCAGGGCGGCCAGGCAGTTCAGCCAGGCCCAGTGCCCACCCAGCCACAGTTCAGCCAGCCCCCAGCCCCCAGTGCCCACCTCTGCCACAGTTCAGCCAGACCCAGTGCTCACCCAGCCACAGTTCAGCCAGGCCCAGTGCCCACCTCTGCCACAGTTCAGCCAGCTCCCAGTGCCCACCCCAGCCCACAGTTCAGCCAGCCCTCAGCCCCCAGTGCCCACCTCTGCCACAGTTGATCCAGCCCCAGTGCCCACCCAGCCACATTTCAGCAGGCCCCCAGCCCCCAGTGCCCACCTCTGCCACAGTTCAGCCAGCCCCCAGTGCCCACCCAGCCACAGTTCAGCCAGCTCCCAGTACCCACCTCTGCCACAGTTCAGCCGGCCCCCAGCCCCAGTGCCCACCCAGCCACAGTTCAGCCAGCTCCCAGTGCCCACCCCAGCCCACAGTTCAGCCAGGCCCCAGTGCCCACCCAGCCACAGTTCAGCCGGCCCCCAGCCCCCAGTGCCCACTCAGCCACAGTTCAGCCGGCCCCCAGCCCCAGTGCCCACCTCTGCCACAGTTCAGCCAGCCCCAGTGCCCACCTCTGCCACAGCCCCCAGCCACCCCTGGGCTACCCCCCTCCCACTGCCCCGACACATGTGTGCCTGGAGGAGAGTAACTGGCACTTTATTCAGCACTGGAAAATGCTTTTCCCACTCCACTCAAAGCCTTCCTGTTTTTCTGCTAATCTGGCACTGCAAATGCATTTTAATCATGGCACCTATTCAGATTAGTTTCCTTTTACACATTGATGAATTCCACCTGCTTGGATCTCCCACAAATCCAGGGAGAGAGACTACAGATGTTCAGTGAGCACAGGACCCTGGATTGGGTCTTGGATTCCCTGCACTGTATAAACACAACACCTGCATTTCCACCTTTTATGAATGTTTATATGCTACACAGACCATAGATAAGCCCACCTGTGCATGTATTCAACCATCACATTAAACTCTTGGCAGTGCAGCTGTAGTAAATAATGTTTTTGCTTATTTGGATTACAAGGAATTCACTTTGAAAAGACAATGGATCTAAGCTTGAACAGCTCTTGTCTCCACTGATCCTCTTGTATAAAACTGCAAGGCAGATTCTGGCCCTGCAATACAAAAATCAGAGAGCTGTTCCAGCTCATCCTACTAAGGGTGAAGTCAGTCCAGAAATAAATAGGTCCTGGAACTGTAAGCAAGTCCAGAAAAAAAAGCTGTGCTATAACTGCAGCTCTCTGAGCTATAACTAGGGAGGGATTTCAATGAACTGTAGCATATTTATGTAGTCCAAAGAAAGTCTAGACAGCTTTTATACTGTCTTTAAAGCACCAGGATTACAGTAAACTGTCAAAAAGTTCCTTGGGAACTGAAATTCAGAGTATCCTGTTTTTATTGAGGGGGTATGTTCTGATCAGTGCATTAACATGTTATTTCTGCTGCCTTAAATTAGGTATGCAGATACGT
This sequence comes from Zonotrichia albicollis, assembly GCF_047830755.1. NCBI lineage: Eukaryota > Metazoa > Chordata > Aves > Passeriformes > Passerellidae > Zonotrichia > Zonotrichia albicollis. Next base: position 137,279,070 of record NC_133819.1, read on the forward strand.
GTTTCTATACACATTTTGTCTTTCCAGCCAGTTTGCCATCTATTTGCAGTATATTTTCAAATACACATTACTTACTCTAGCATGAAAAGCCAGTGTTGAATCACACACATTTAGCAGTCTTTTTGGTTTGTATATGAGGATTTATCATCTTTAATTTAGTAAGTTTACAGAACATAGCCAACTGCTTTTCTTTGCTTCCAAATAAAGTATGGAAAGTACAGTCTGTGGCAAGGGAAGCAGAAGATGAAAAGGCCCATCTGGGTATCTCTCCTTTTTTTTTTTTTTTTTGCAGCTGTTAATAACTGAAACCCATTCTCTGTCAGAAAAATAAAATTCAATAGTTAATATGAAAAGAATTTTTCATATGTTATTTACATAAAGCATGTGGCTCTTTCAAAAACCAAATCCATTCCTGCTGTAGATAAAGACAACTGCAGGAGTACAATGAGAAGCTGACATACTAAGGATCTCGGGGTTTATACAATTACATACAAAGTTCTTATTCTTTGACTTCTTAGAGGGGCAAAATAATGAAAAATATGCAAAGTGGTCTCCAGATTTAGCATAAGCAGCTGAATTACTGTGGGTGAGGTTACAGTTCCCTACAGATGGGAACTGCCACACAACTGAGTGCTTCTGCCTGGCATCAGCACAAGGGCAACAGGATTTAAAAAAACAAAGTTGTGTTGCAGGACATCATAGACTAACTGAAGGCTTATGTTTTACTGATATAAATCAAGGCATCATCTGTAAAAATGTGATGTTTTATAATTTTTATCATAATGAAAGCTTGCATATATCCAAGAGCTGATGTGATTCAGGTTTTAGATTAACTAAAAAAATGTTTTAAAAAATATATGTGTTGATTTTGGAGAAGAAAGCATATGATCAATTAAGTCAAGGATTTATGGTACGCTTCAATGATACCTGCAAGCTTCTATCTGCAGTTGATATTTCCAAGAAAGGGGTTCAAAAGAGAAATCTTGAATTAAGGAAGAGTACATTTCACATACATGGCAAGTTTTCACTTTGCAAGTGAACCATAATCAGCTAATCATAACCAGTTGGACATCTAAGGTAAATATAGCAGCACATACTTCATTATTCACAGCAATTTTAGAAGAGAAGGAAAGCTTTTCAACAAAAGCAAGAGATAATATTTTGTTAGATATTTAATCCACATCCACAATTATAACAAACTTTCAATTGCATCATGTGTCTTGATGTTTAAAACAAAATGCACTGATCATCTTCAGAAAGAAAAATCTGCTGTATAGAGTCCTTACAAAGAATAGGGACAATTAAATATAGATATAAGACTTTCTGCAGAGACAGGGACACAGCATGTGTCAACATTTACTGCTCTCACTAAGTCACTACAAAGTGATGGTTTTCATGTCAGAAAGTAATTTGCACAATGGAGTCTGCAGATAAAAGATTAACTCTTGAAAGGAGATAAGCACCTGCTTCTGTGCTAAGCCAGCAGAACACATGTCTACCTTGAACCCCCCAAGTCTGATCTAGTGAAATTACCTCAGTAAAACTTTATAAAGTTGAAAGGTATTTTAAAGGAGGGTGGAGGCCAAAGATGCCAATACCATGTCTAAGACATGTTACCACATATTTCTTACCATCAAAAAATCCTAGCACTGACAAAATCATATAATCATTTCGGTTGGAAAACACCTTTAAGATCATGAAGCTCAACCACTCACCTGACACTGCCAAGTTCACCACTAACCCACGTCCCTAAGTGTCACATCTACACATATTTTAAATTCCTCCAGGGATGGTGACTTCATCACTTCCTTGGGCAGTTCCAATTCAAGACAACCCTTTCAGAGATGAAATTTTTCCTAAAACCCAACTTAAACTTGCCCTGGTGCAACCTGAGGTCTTTTCCTCTTGCCCTGTCACTTGTTTTCTGGCAGAAGAGACCAACCCTATCTGGCTGCAGCCTCCCTTCAGGGAGTTGGAGAGAGTGACAAGGTCTCCCCGGGGCCTCCTTTTCTCCAGGCCAAACACCCCCAGCTTCCTCAGCTGCTCCTCACCTGAGTTGTGCTCCAGACCCTTCTCCAGCTCTGTTGCCCTTCTCTGGACACACTCCAGCCCCTCAATGTCCTTCTTCAAGTGAGGAGCCCAGAACTGGGCACAGGATTCCAGATGTGTCCTCACCAGTGCCGAGTACAGGGGGGGACAATCCCTGCCCTGGTCCTGCAGGCCAGGATGCCATTGACCTTCTTGGCCATCTGGGCTCAGCTTCTTTTCCAATGGGCACCTTCCCAGTCAGTCATCTCCAAGCCTGGAGTTCTGGATGGGGTTCCTTGCATAGGGTTGTTGTGACCACAAGCAGAACCCAGCCCTTGGCCTTGTTGAACCTCACATGACTGGCCTTGGGCCACCACTCCAGACTGTCCAGATCCCTCTGTAGAGCCCTCCTACCTTCCAGAAGATCAATAGTCTTAATCAACTTGGTGTCATCCATAAAGTCACTTTTGCTGCCCTTGATCCCTTGATAAAGATCTCCTTAACAAAGATAATTAAGAGGGCTGACCCCAATAATGAGTCCTGGCCCCAATACTGAGCCCTGGGCAATACTCCAGGCCTGTCAATCCAGCCAATTTTTGCCCTGTGAAGAGTGCTCCCATCCACATCATGGGAATACAGTTTCTGCAGAACATCACAGGAAACCCTACCAAAGGCTTTACTGAAGTCCAGGTAGGCCTTGGGTTCCAAAGAAGATAGCTTCTAGGCTGTCATCTCTAAAACAGATTCTTAGACCCCTCAGTCATTCAGGAGAGCAGAGCCCCACCAGACCTATTCTGCTGCTGGTCTGAGTCTGGGAATCCACATCCCAATCCGCTGGAGCAGAGTGGACAGCCACTGCAAAATGCTTCTTGCTTAACTGTGCTGTGGTCACTGCTCAGGGAACATGCTGGAGGCATGTCAGGGAAGAAATCACACCAAGCACATGGACTTGAAGGTCAGCAGCAGCTTGGGAAACCACAACTACAAAAGAGACAGAACGTGATGTGGCATGAGAAGATGAGTTCGGCTGCTCAGGCCCCCATTTCTCACAGGCTCAACTGGCAGCACACATGGTACCATCTGTGGTACAAGACAATCCCTGTGTGTTTACATCCCATAGTATGTTGAAAAGTATTAATAAATGAGCTATGATTTGGTTGCTGCCATGTAAGAAATGCAAATATTCATCTTGCAAGTTGTAGGTGCTACCCTAAGACAGGTTTCTCTTAACAGTATTAACCAGATTAAAATTTAACTTATTTAGCACTGGAGATTCCAGACTTTAAAAGTTTCTGCAAGGCAGGCAGATGTTTCTACATCCCTTAAGCTTTCATACCCAATGAGTCCTTGGAGGAGGACAGGAAGACTCTGCCTGTCATGTCAGCAGTACTCTGCTGTTGTGGCTACAGGTGCAGGGTAAGTTCTTCCGAAAGGGCTATAAGCAACTATGACCAAAAATGACTCCATAAAGAGCTCTCTGAATACCCTCTTTTGTCCTTGGACATCTCAGTATCTCTGTTTTTCAGATGAGAAAGGGCTGTGACTATGAGTGGGGTGCTCACACTGTCCTCCGCCTGCCCTCAGACCATCCTTGCTTTGGCCCTATCTACCTGGCAGCTGGCAGAGAAATTCTCCTGATGCATGTGAATTTTGACCACAGTAGCTAATCTGTCCCACCATGCTCATATGAAGAAGAACTAAGAAACATCCAGTCTCCTGGAGGAAAATTTTATCTATTAACATTACCAAGCTCTACATACCTCACCAGATGGGCTTTTCTACAGCTGAGAAAAGTGTTCTGCACACCTTTTGTCCCAGCCTTTATGTGCATCACCAAACTTATAACTCTTCCCACAGTCTTTATTTCTATATCCTGGATGAAGGCCATCAGTGCTCACAAATGCCAGGTAACTACTGGCAACTACAATCCTAACATTAGCCTTCAAAAAATGCAAAATTCACAATTCCCTGCTACTTATGGGGGCTTTATTCCATATTACATGGGATACCAATACACAGCAAAGGAAATCTGGGTCCTATTTGTGAAATGGTGGTAATGGTGTTTTGTGGGTTGTGATTTCACAGATTCACGGAATATTCTGAGTTGGAAGGGACCCACAAGAATCATTGAGTCCAACTCTTAAGTGAATGGCCCATATGGGGATCAAACCCACAACTCTGCATTATCAGCACCGTGCTTCAATCAATGGAGCAAATCTCAGAGATTGGTGTGGGCCAGTGAGATTTTGGCAGGAAGCAATTCAGCACTTAAATATATTTCATCATTTTCATGCATGGCGGGTGAAATACGTATAGTTACATATGTCCAAAGAGATCAGGAGGATTATTTTAAAGCTGAGAATTTGATGCTTTTGCAGCATTTATACAATTCCTCTTAAACCACTGTTTTCCTTTCAAAATTAGCATCAGTGTTTGTTTCCTGTGTGAAACCTGGTTGGTGTCTGACCAATTAAAGTGAAGAAAAATGTGTCAGGAAGCCATTTTGAATACAGTGCCTCAGCTGCAGAATACAGCTTCTCTGAGTAACTGAAATGAAAGTCAGTATTAGAAAAAAGACATTGCGTAATTCAGTTGTGGCTGGAAAATTACTACTGAGATTGGCAACTTGATGCAACTCTTTCTATTACTTTAGGTGGGGTAAGAAATACTTCATAAGAATAATACAGCAAGTTTTATTTTATTCCATATTGTGGATATCAAGCAATACTGCTAGAAAAAGATTGCCTTTAGGATAGGAAATGTTTTATTCTCCACTGCTGTTCAGTGAAGAGTCTTTCTGCTGGTTCTGCCAACAAGGATGTCAATTAGTGTCCAGTAACATTTTGGTATTGCTGATGAGAGACAAAACAAAGGAAACACAATATGGTGAAATGAATTTATGGTACTAAGCCACAGAAAAATAGCTTTTTTTTTTTTTTAATAGGATCTAGAACTCTGTAAGATACGGTGTGGGGATAGAATACTTGTCCTGCTGTTTTACAGTTTATATACCTAATTCTGAACCAGAAGTTCTCATTTTGAGCTCCCTTCTCAGAGGAAGCCAGCATTACAAAAATCTTCAATGTGCACAGATCATATCCAGTTGCTAAGATGAACCCCAAACCAGCTCCATGTTAATTCTGCCAGTACTTTCATAAATATTCCTAACACTTTCTAGACAAATGGCTGCAGTGAAATGAATGAAATCTCCTTCTGCAAAGGAGAAAGTGTGCACAAAGGATGTTCACTCATAGAAGACAAAATCTCAAGGACACCATTCAGTTTTACATTACTCCCAACATCCCCATCAAGTCCTTGTGAAATCCCCACTCAGTTATGTTTGTTTTATTAAAAACTGGGTGAGGAAGATGACAGTACCTTGCAGAAATGACCTGGTGACAAGTGAGATGACCACTTCCTCAGCAGTCAACTAATTCCCAGAACCCTGTCTTTACTTCATGAGTTTCAAATCTCTTTCTAAGGGGGAGCTTTGCACATGCTCTTGCCTACAAGAAAATGGTGGGCAGGGGATAAACCTGCAGAATGGCCATGGCTATCCCTAGAGGAGCAGGGCCAGTGTCACTCAGGAATGACCCCTGAAACCTGGCTTGACAGGGGCAAAATTATTTCCCTGCAAATGTGCCCTGCTGAGCATTTGCCTTAGTTAATGAAACAATAGTTGATCTGCAAGAAAAGCCACATCCTGCCTTTCTTAGCTCTGCAAAGATCTCAGTATCTAAGAAAACCACCTTTGCAGCAAATGTTAAGTCCTGACTTTATTTTCTCTGCAAAAAAACATCTTTATCAGCATAAATCTCACTTTTTTTTTTTTTAACTTTTTTTCTAAGCGTCCTGGTTTGGGACCCCAGGACAGTAAAGAAAATTTACCACATATGTAATACACAGAAAATGTTCAGGTAAAAATAGGAATGAAATCATGGCTGCTGTAAAGAGGAGGGGTAGCATACCTTTCCTGTCCATCAAGTTCTGAGCAGTTGGCACCCCATAAATCATAGGAAGCACAGGAGTAATTATAGAACTGGAAGTTGATCACTGTAAACATTCAGAAGTAGCTTCTAATAATTGCAAGTTAACGTGAACATGATTAGAACCATGACAGAATTGTGCAGGGCACTTACATGCCCATTTTGCTCTATTCATTAAAACCAGGTTTTCTCGTGAAGTAACAAGCAATATAGTCAATCCAGCACCTTTGTACTAACAGCCTGCTGGTATCATCTGTTTGCTCTCTGTCACAATTAGGTATAATGCAACAACACTTTGACCACCATGAATGATTATTTTCCCATTGTGCACTAAGTAATGTAGGTAACAACTTCTGCCATTCTGTTGTCATCTCCTGGCACCCCTTCATTGCTCCAGAGCTACTGCCACTTCTATGGTGGGAAATGCCTGGTCACAGAAGGGCAACGTGCATTGAGAACAGATAATAACAACATGTAAAATGGGGCCAGGTGTGTTAATTTCTTCATCCTTGTGGCAGTAGAGAGAGAAAATTCTGTCTCCTCCACCCTTAACAGAAAGAGCTTCTTGGTGAAGCTGTATTTGCCAGACACGTTAATACTGGTCCACAAAGAAATATTTGTTTCCTGCCTCAAAGAAGTTATACCACCAGGACAAATACAGTAACACTTCAACCAAAAGTGACGTCCTCCTTCCTGCCCAAACATACTAGAACAACTCTGCTACATGCCCAAGGGGAAAAGCTGCTTTTCTAGCATCAGACTATGCTCTGGTCTGCCTACAAGTAGGGAGATACACAGATCCTGAAATTTTTCTCCTGCATACACAAATTAGCTTATGGTTATAATCCCTATTTGATCCTTACAAACCTATTTATCTCAATTATAGGTTTACATTGCAGAAAGCAAGTTCTACAGGTTAATTACTACAAGTGTAGGAGTGTCAGAACCCAGGACATGCCTCTGGCTGTCCTGGATGGCTCGAGCCCCTGCCTGGGGAGCTCAGAGACCTTGGCACAGAGCCCAGGACACCTGTGACTTTGATTTTGACCCATGGAGCAAATTACCACCTTTATATGAAAAATTACAAGTCAAGAGAGTTTAAGTAGAATAAGTTCATTTGTCAAGGGGTGAATAGAGATTTTTGGGGTATTAGAATGGGGGCTCAGGGTCCCAAGATGGGAGGAATTTGGGCATGCTTTGTCCTTCTTTTTTCTTCTCCCTAGCCTCCATGTTCTGGGTGATGTTGGCACTTTTGGATTGGTTTAAGGTAGAAACTCACTGTCTAACATAGGTGATAGGTATTGGGAAGTTATGGTAAATATTGTACACTTAGTTTTTAGTATAAAAAGATAACACCACCCTGAGGGCGGGTAGTGTGCCTCAACCCAACCGGCCAGACAGATCTGCGGCGGGTCAGAGAAAGAATATTATAGATAAGAAAGGACCTTGAGGACAAGAACAGAAAAATCTTGACTACTTATCCGACTGCCAGGCTGAGAAAAAGAGGCTTGTACGTATCTCAGGGTCACTCTGACCAGCAGAGACTCTGAGATAGGAGCACTGATTTTCATCCACATCCTTAAGCTGTCATTACACAGTTTCAAATTCCTGCCATATTCTGCATTTGAGGAAGCATTTTCAGAATACAATGCTCTTTTGAGAAAGCCATACATCTACTAAATAAAGTTACTTAGACTCCAATCTGAAATGATTTAGAACCTAAACATATGGTGATCAGAAAGACAAGGGCCCCTCTATCACTGTCATATTTTATGAAAAATCCCTTCGCCAGGATTTTTCACCTGAGAAGCTGAGAAGCCTCAGAAAAGAAATGTAAACAATAATTATCTGATTGTTTGAAATGTGGTTTGGAGGCTGCTTACCAACAGGTGCACCTTTGATTGGTTTAATGTGAATTGTTTTAACTTAATGAGCAATCCCAGTCCAGCCATGTCGGGACTCTGGTCAGTCACAAATTTTTATTATTCATTCTTTGCTAGACATCTTCTGATGTCTCCTTTCTCTTTCTTTAGTATAGTTTTAGTATATAATTTTCAGCTCATACAATATAATATCATAAAATAATAAATCAGCCTGTCGCATACATCTTTTCATTAAAAATCTTCCCTTAAGATTTTTTCTTCCTGAGAAGCTGAGAGGCCTCAGGAACAAAATGTAAACAATGGTCATCTGCTGCTGTGGAATGCAGCAGGTGCATCTGTGATTGGTCTCATGTGCTTGTTTGCAATTAATGGTGAACCACAGCGGAGCTGGCTTGGACAGAGAGTCTGAGGCAGCTGCCTTTGTTACCTTTCTTTTCTATTCTTAGCTTAGTTACCCTTCTGAGATGAAACTTTTCCTTCTATTATTTTTAGTAGAGTTTTAATGTAATGTACATCATAAAATAATAAATCAAGCCTTCTGAACATGGAGTCAACATTCTCGTCTCTTCCCTCACCTGAAAACCCCTGTGAACACCGTCACAATCAGCCTTCTAAGAACTTGGAGTCAATTCTCATCTCTCACTTCGTCCTGGGGACCCTCACAACACCCCTCTGTGTGATTTGAGCGGAAGGCAGTGCTGCAGCGAGCGCAGTTTCCCTGCCGGGCAGGGTTTCTCACCGTGCTGGATGATGCCGTGCTCCAGCAGCCTGCGGCCGAGCTGCTCCGCCTCGCTGCGCGTCGCCGCCTCGCCCTCCTGCACCAGCCACTCCACGAACTCCGACGCCACAAAGCTCCGCTCGTACTTCACTCCTTCCTCCTCCCTGGCTTGCAGAAGGCTGTTTTCAGAACTCATCAGCCTGGTGTGGTGGGGGGGAAAATCGGTTCTTCAGAAAAGCAGTTCCAGATCTATTCTGGCAAATCTCATTTATATCAAGCAAATGCATATGAAGCTTTCACTGACTTACTAAATCTTTCCTCAAGCTATCAGTCTACTTAGGAAGTGAATGAAAACTGCTTAGTAAAGAAATTTAGGCTTTATATCCCTGTGTGAAGTTAATGCTTTCTTGTTTTTTTCCCTCAAAGAAAATTAGATTTTTGGGTTTTTCATTTCCCTATTTTGTGTTTAACATTCCCTAAAAGTTACTGCATAATCAGCTTTGAAAACAAAATTAGCCTAAAAGCACCAGAATGTAACTAATGTGTTCAAAGCTTCTTAATTAATATTTACAGTTAGCAGGACTATGCCCCAAAGTCATTTACATGACTTTGAAAATTCTCTCCATAAGCTCTAAAACAGCTGCAGGAAAATTCAAGAGAAGGACAAAAGGTAGTTCCGTCGATTGGGGGCAGATAAATATTGTGCAACCAACATTTGATGATGCAGCTGCAGTCAGCGAGTTGCACATGAACCTGAACACGTTTTAACATCTGAGGCTCACAGTTCTCTGTGCCTCAGCTGGCTCTCTGTAACACCAGTCAGAGGAACATCATGAGATGTCCCAAAATCTCCTAGCAACTGGCATGTGAGTAGCTGAAGGATACTAATAAAACTCTTCTCTATTCAAGATACCTATGCAAATGATACAGTCTTAAAAAAAAAAAAAAAAAAAAAAGCCTCACTATTTTGTTAATACAAAAGGCAGTTTTAAAGAAGAAATGAAAATCATTTCTTTGTAATACAGAATTCCACTTTTTGGGGAGAGACTGAGCACCACAGCATCCTTATTAACCTAATATTTTTCATAACTACATTATTTATTGTAGGCTGATGATAGTACTAGTGGTAAGACTTTCAGAGTAATAGTTCAAGAACTGTTTTTTCCATGTAAGAGTAACAGGTCCCCTCCCTTCAACAACTATTTTGAAATAAGGGCACATCTGAACTACAACAGTCATGTTCTGGAAGTGCTGAATCTTTGCCCTTCTGATGAAGGAATTGAAATTCAAATAAATCCATACAAAGCCATCTGCTTCTTAAACTGACAGCACATCCAGATATTATAGAATATAACTTCATCTCCTTTGGAAAGCATCAGAAAAATCTGTGCCATAGGAACACAGAGAGAAGTTTCATTTGAAATTACAGTGAAGAGGTTTGACACAGTCCAACCTCTGTTATTTCATCTAAAAGACTCTTCTCTTGACTTTAATGAGCACTAACCTGAGGCCTGAACCTACAGGATCTGACCACCAGGTAGCAGATCATCAAACCACGCCAAGGCTGCTCAGCCACAGCTGTGTGTCAGTGGTAGCACAAGGAGCTGCTCGTTTGGATGGTGTGTCATTGCCAGAACCTCTGAGCTGAGTAAGAACTGAGAAAGCCACATTAGCTGAAGACAATGTATTGACTCCAGAATTCTTGCAGGCTTCATTATGTTTTAATATTTTAATTTACAAGCATTTTGTTCCACACCATTTTGTCCCACACTCACCACATCTAATACAGACCTACTATGCTCCAAGGGACTATCCTTAAATGTGTCTCGTTCACCAGGCTTTTCCCCCCACAGAAAAGAAATGCAAACCCAAGGCTTGTGTCTTTTTGTACCATCTGCTGCATGGCTACCCAGAAGTGGTTACCCAGGCTCTTCAGGCAGCAAATAAAAAATCCTTAGGATTACGTTAATTGTTCTTTGATGAGTCTATAATTAGTTGACTGCCTCATTGAAATCACAGATAGAAAGGTCCTTGAAAAGGCAGTGCTAATGGTTAGATTTTTACAGAGACACAAAAGAAATCTGGAAAAATATCAAGTGGAAAAACACTCAGTTTGACATTTCACACCCTTCTGCATAAGCCCAGAATAGCACTGCAAAGGATTTGGACTTGTGAACAAACAGACACGACAAATTGCCAGTTTAAGAAGCCCAGACACAGCAATCCATGGGCTTACGTCACTCACTGAAGTAAATCACTGTAACTCCATGGCTGTCAACAAAACTGTACCAATTTACATCAATCAAAAGCCTGGCCTTTCATTAGGCAGACCTGGAAACTTCTTTTTACTCTTCCATTTTTCCCTTGTTGCAAAAAAACACGAGGCTGTTAATGCCAAAACGTATTATTTGCTAAAACTGGTGTTGTCCTGCATTAAAGGAATGCATTTATCCAAACACCAATATTCAAACTCCTTTTCAAAGGACATCTTTAACCTTGTTTTTATCAAAATAACTATACCATAGGATAAAAGCAACTCAACCACTGATGAGTTAAACTGAAAGTGATTCCAAGAATGCAGTCTCAAAATTATCTGAAAGATTTCCTGAAATTAAAACCATAAATCTGCACTCCTTTCACTGTGAAATCTGGTTCAAAAATCTCAGTTGATGTCAGCATCATGAAATGACTTATAGCTCCTGTACATGACTGCACCAGAAACAACAATCTTGTGTGTCTGACCAAACCCTGCTGAGAATTGCAAACATCATAAAAATAAGATGCCTGCAACAACTTGATTTTTTTTTAAAGCTACAAAAGGTCCGTGCTGGATTTATAAAAGATTTGCAGGGAGAGTTTTGTTGAACAGGAAACATGTTTATCTCATTCAACCTATCTGGGCAGTCCTGTAGAGCTTGAAAGCTGACACCAACCTTAGATCTTATAAACTATTCAACAATTTCAGACAAGACTGTAGGAAATCCAGTAATTTTTATCTCTAGTTATAAACCTGAACCTCAAAGCTTATTCACAGACAGGATTATCAAAGTTTGCAACAATGTGCAGGGAATCTGAACTGGTTCATGATTTTCAGTGCAAATAAAGGGAGAATACAATCAGAGACTGATTTTAAATCTTCCAGTCCCACAGGTACAGCCACTGAGGATGCCCACAGTGGGTGAAGGGGGTCAAGCACAAGAAAGGAAAGTTCAGGTTCCAAGGAGCTTTGTGGTCATGCAGAAGAGAGATGGGAAAGAGAGCTCCTTAGCAGAGGGACAGTCCTGATGTTCCCATGTCTCAGGGCAGAGAACAAGGCATTTACCCAAAACAGCTGTCTGAAGGTAAGGAACCTGCCTAAGATATCCATGCATCAACCTGTTGATCCTCCTAAAGCATTTGGTTCATTTTACCCACTGAGGGTACAAATTTGCCTGGACTGGTATTGGGTAATGTCTAAAATTTTGGCAAGCACAAACTGCTTTGTCTTCTGAACCTAGTGGTACTCCAGCCCCAATCAGAGAGTGGAAAAGAGCAGAAAAAAATTATAATGTCTGTCTTAAACTAGCAAAGCCTAGTGAAGATCAGCAAACTCTACAAAATTAGACACAGATTTTCAAAATGTGTTGGACAGATTTCCTTTGGCATAGCTGCATTTCTCTTGCAATCAGGCCCATAGGCATTTTGATAAACAAGTTGAATGTGCTGGTAAATGACTTAATGTTTGTGCATGAATACTTTTCTCTGGTTGCTGCCATTTAGTAATTATTTTAATAGCACTGAATTAATATTTTCTTTCTCAAGACTATCAGCAAACTGATACAACAGATATATTACACAATCACACATTTCACTGCAGAGCTATTCCTGACTTTCAGCATTAGATTTTGAGTTCAAAGTGCATCCAGTGAAATTGTGGTGTTGCTAATAAAAGTGCATAGGCAAGGGAACTAACAAAAGCTGAAATCTCTGTACAGGGGATTTGCTAAAATAAACAAAGTGAAGCCCAGATAGCCCAGGTATGCCTTCTTGTCCCCCATGAATACAAAATACTTCCGATGATCCATGGAGAATTTTGACTACCTTTGACTGTCTCATACTGGTTTTGAAATGACAGGTATTTTAAATTTATACTATATTGAGCACTCAGGGCTGTTTTTAAAAGTTTCTGAACCCTTCAAATATGTTGCCTAGGAGCAAGCACCTCACAAGGATGCAGTTATATTCAGATACTCCTTTGCCAGGTAGGTGCTCCTTTGCCAAGATAGGAAAACTCTCTACAATTATGAATGTTTTCCTTCTACTACAGAGTTAGACAAACTGGATCACAGACATTGGTTTGGGGATATTTCTCCATTCAGAGAAATGGTGATGGAAGCAGAGTTCTTTCTATATGGCTCCTTACATTCACAAAATTGATACCAGCCTTGCCAACAAAATATTATTTTTCTTATGGATAATTGAAATAGAAATATAGACTAAAAAATGAACTGTATACACTCTAATCTGGTTTTCAGACTATGGGTCAGGCTTGTAGACACTGCATGTTTACTGAGTCTAAAGAGCAAATGCTGTGCTTAGTAAGACACAGAAGAGTTTGAAGGTAGCTGATTCATTTCACCTGTCCCAGTGCATAGAATGGAGGATTTTCTCCAGTGATACATTTTATTCTGTCTTGTACAATTTATTACATTTTGCCTTTAAATAGTCACAGTCACTCTGTCTTGGGGAATTCTATATGATGGGTGTACACCACTCACAAAAGGAGTGGCATTTACAAGTATTTGTTTATATTTTGGGTTCACTGTTCTTTCACCAAACTGATCTTCAGAGCCAGCTAACCTTGAAAATAATATTTATTATCAGCTTTTAAACTTGTGAGTTTCCTGAATTCTTTCTTAGAAGGAAACAAATTTCCTTCATTAAGAAAACACAGCATCTCTTCTGGCTGCTGCACACTTCTGCTCCAAGCAAAAAGAAGAGTAGGTGGTATTCAGTCTAGTGCAATACTTCAAGCTTTTTGGTAAATAACACATCACAACTTTTGCATTAATTTGTAGCATATGCCAATATCCATTTTCTTCTCTCTGCTTGAAAGTACCATGTCAGAATCTCTACATCCTGAATAAAAATGTCTTTAATTTAATATTAGGAAGTATGGTTATGATACCTAGTTACTTGATGGAAGTAATCCAGTGGGATATTTAGTATCTCAGTAAAATAATCTGTTTAAACTAGGTAATCAGATGCTCTTGGTTGGGTTAATGGTTTTTTGAAATTGCTTTTAACATAACTTTTCTGATGTTGAAACTTTGCAGACTGGAACACTGAAGATTCATCTCACCTATGATTTAAAAGCATACCTCCCTGTGAAGATATGGAGTCTCCACAGACATGTAGCTGCTTGTTCAATGAAGTTTTAGGAATTATAATTATGCTTTTACATATAAAATATTTCTGTAATTATTTGAATCATTTTGACAAATAATTCTGTAATTATTTTTACAGAATAGATTTCAAGGGCTTCAATTCACATTGAATTCTCATACAGGATGTATTTACAATCTGGGGCTCAGATTTTAAATAAAATGCCTCAAGTGAATATGGTAGAAAAGCAGAAGAAAAATAAGAGAGGGAAGGACGCCCAACTGAAGTAATGGAATTTCCCAGACCCATTCCTGCATGCATTGAAAGCCTCTGATGCTTCAAAAATAAATTAACAGATATCATTTGCCTCACGTGGCACTATTATCAACATATTAAGAATACTGAATGCAACATACTTTTCATACAATCTTTGTCCTCTCATGAACACCTTCACCTCATTGTCCAGTGGAAACGTCCCGTCATCTTTCCTGAAGCGGTAGAACAGTTTGACATCCTTGAATTCTTTATGCTCATCACAGACTGAAACATAAAATAATTAAACAAAAAAAATTTCACATACTTGGTAAGAAGCTGAGGATCCATTTAGCAGGTACCACTGCTAAGCTTCAAAGCAAGCATGTGCTGTCTCAGCACACAGCTTCACTCCATTCTAATGAAAGGCTGAAGAAAACATTGAGAGGTAACCAAATTTCTTGGTAAGGGGGAGAAGTGTCCATCAGTTTTGTGAGTATTACTGCAAACATTAAGAGCAAAAAAGCATCCCTCCACTACATACCCAGAAAACCTTCTGATGAAAACAATCTGTTGTCCTGTTCGTTTAAAAGGCCACCAGACTAGAATGCCCAATAATTTAAGGTTTGCCAAACTTTAAGTTATTCCTATCAGTTAGCAGTGCTGTAGGAAACCTGAGACTTCCTAAAGAAACAGTTAAAACCAAAGCCTTCTGCCTTCTTAAAACTGTCTCAATTGCTATGCCATGCCAGCTAGCAAATGGTAGGTACAACATGAACACACCAAGAAATGCCAGATTAGGTTTGTAGAACCCCAGCTGATCATGGGCTCCTGTAAATGCAGAACAGAGCCCCATCAAGGGCATAAACCTATGGGAAAGCTATCCCAAGCAAGATGCTCCTAGCACAGTTGTCAACCCACATACATGGGGAACCTTCTGCACCACAGAAGCAGGAACTGGTGTCCCTTCACTTGACAGGGCACTTGAAAGAATGTTCTAAGCATCCTGCAGAACCTGACAGAATCTCTCTGAATTTACCTGCCCAAGCTCACTTCATAAAGTATTTTATTAGAGTGTAATACATGAACATTTTCAAGAAATGCTTGCTACATTTCTAATATCTAGACACACATGTATATACAAAATTTCTTCTACAGTTTTCAGTTGGATGGTAGGGCAGAAAATGCTTGAAGGTTGTTAGAGCTTTCAACAAGCATTCAGCAATAAAATATCTATTGCTCAATTAAATTAAGTCACTCAGGCATCCACACAACTCTTCACTGACATTTTCTCAATAGAGGATTAAATAGACAGATTTGAATATCCTATAATTACTTTATTCTTTAACTATCTACCGTGAGTCCCAGTTTCCATAACAACCTAGAATTTTCATTTAATAGCTGAGCAGAAGCTGTAGAAGTGGCACTCATTCAGTATGTGCATTTCTGACTTTAATTAAGGTGTTGTTCATGTACTACTGACAGCAGCAGCATTGCTGCACATACAGTGACCTCTGCATAAAGTCAACATTCGACTGTTCATAGTCACTCAGTTTTCTCTTTAAAAAGAAACAAATGGTACATTTGCCATTCTGAAATGGGTAATATTAAGGCTTGAAATGGAGGCCTTGGATCTTCTTTGCTCATGTGCTTCCCAGCCTCTTTGTGCCCCCAAAAGGCAACTAAATGCTACCAGTGAATTGGAAGTCTTTTCATCAGCATGAATTGTTATTCAAGAAGCTGAAAGGAACAGATCTCAAATAGACAACAAGTTTAGGAGAAAATTAATCAGGGCACAGCCAGACCACTAACTTTCTTGCAGCTGTACCAGCACTAATGTTTGTGCAGCTGCTGTGAGGGCCAGGGCCAGGGAACTAATCCACGTGAGAAAAATGTTGTTTTTTTTTTGCTGGCTGATTTTTCAGATGGGTTTTTCAGCTGGAGAACTGTGCTCTTAGGAGCAGGGAAATGAGAGCTGCAGGAAAGGGGGGACATGATCCAGCTGGGGCTGCTCTGGAGACACATCACAGTCTCCAATAAGTTTCCCCCTGCCATGAGGAACATCACTCCACACCTCTTCAGGCTCTCATGTCCTTCAGGACACAGGTGACCTTGTACAGCAGCACAGTTCAAGAGATGCTCCATACCTGGCAGGGAAAGGATCCTACCTGTCCTACACTTGGCTGAAGAGCAGGACTGGGATTTCCCTTTGTCTCACAGCAGTCAATAAATTGAGCTTAGAACTTTTCAGCAGGTAATACTGCACTTACCATGGTGGATAATGCTGTGATCCAGTAATTTCTGCACCAGTTTAATAGCTGTCTCCCTGTCAGAGGCCTCTTTGTGGTCGATCAGCCAGTCAATCAGCTCTTTGGCAACGAAGCAGTTTGGGTACGTTTTGAGGTGGTGTCGCCGATCCTTGATGACCTTTTCCTCGTGCAGTCGGAGCCTGGGGGTCAAATCACCATGTAAGGATCATTTGCAAAGAGCCTCTGTGGCAGCAAGAGTGGGATGAGAGCAGAGCAGTGGCACCCACGCCCTGCTCACAGGATGGGATTTACAGGTGTTGGGCAGAAAAGTCACACATCCAGTGCTGGCATCTCACAACCAGGGAACCCACAGCACCCATTTGTTACAACTTTAAACCCCATAATTGGAAAAACTTGTTTTCTGCTCAGTGGAAAAGTTTATAAAACTCAAGAACAGCACAGCATATTTACTCCATTAAAATACTTCCCGTAGGTCAATTAAACTGTCAATAATTTGGAATTAATTTTCCCACATTACCACTAATGTGTTCCATATTATTTTATAGTATTGCTGCTGTAGATTTTTTTACAATCTCATTAGTTTTTGCAGGTGTAGCTTCTTGCTTGGTTGCATAACTGCATTTTGCCTCCAACTGCACAACAAGGATAGCACTTGTGATTTAAAATTCAGGTGTGAAGCTGCTCCAACACAGTGTAATCTATCATTAAAAAGTTGCCTCCTACTCCAAATAAAGGAAACTGATTTCTCGCTTAGGCATTTGTTCACAAATGCTCTCTGCAAAATCTCCCTCATCATCCTGAAAGCAAGTTGGTTGAGGTGCTTGGGTCAGAATGCAAGGTCCTGATTAAAGTAATACCGTGAAGTTTTAGGGTTCTGCATCTTTATGTTTAGTCATTTTTTCCCAAATAAACAAAATAAGCAACATTAGCAATAAATTAGCAGATAGAAATTTTAAAGTTGTTTGAAGTTTTATGCTTTCTTTTTCCATTTTAATGAATCACATCAGAAAATCTGGTTTTGTAATGCCTATATGACAGTTCTGAGGAAAGTGCAGAAATGACAATGCTTGGGCTCCTATCAAAACCAGAAACATTGCTGTTCATTTCCAAGTGGCCAGTGTCCTACCTTGTAAACACTCTCACTGACTGCAGAGTCCTGACTAATGCTGTAATAACTGTAGGAGGTACAAGGGTAATAGCACAGGAAGGTGTTGACATGAGACTCAAGAAGCACAGAGCAGGAGTACGAGAAATTTTCCTCGCAATAAAATTCCAGTATGAAACAATAATTTCTCTTTAAAATCATACAAAGGGAAAATATTTGGCTGAAATCAATGAAGGAAATTTATTAGGGCATCAGACAAGATTTATGTAGGCTTCTACCTAAAAATAGTAGCAAAGCAATGCTTTGTTCTGCAGCATTTAGCCTTGAAGTACACTTGAATTGCCAATCTGGGATATGAATTCAAAGCCAGATTTGCAAACATCATTTATAAAAAAGCAAGACTTTTATATTAAAAATACTGTTAAATCAGATTAGTATTCTGGAAAGAAATGCTGATAAATATCCCACAGATTGTGAAATTCTCTGAGCTAAAATACTTTTGCTTAAAGCATATTTTCCAGATGTGCTCTAACAGCTGTCACTATGCTTAGAAAGAAAAGCATTCACAGTTTTAATTATAAAACATGCAATTATCAGTATGTCTGATGGAGCTTTACAATTAAAATACATTCCAGGTTCTGTTAATGTTCATCTGGTCTTATGTCACACCTGCAAGAACAAAACTAGAAAAAGAGTGTATCACACAAAGGCAGACAGCCCAATCCAGCTTTCAGTCAGCAGTGTAAGTCTGAATGGATGGAGCTCATCTGGCACAAGAGGAAAAGCCCCTTCTACAAAATTCTTTGTCCACATGTTGCATAGGAGCATAGGACTGGGCTGACATTTCACAAACATGCCAGTAGCCAAGAGCCTCAGAAATTAGTGTTTACATCTTAAATTCCAGCTGCAGGCTCTCCTGCAGTTGGTGGGCTTAATAAGTATTTCAATTCCTCTGTCATATCAAAAGACACAGGTTCCCACTACAATCTTTTGCCTCACTCAGAAAAAGGGTCCCTCTCTACACCTTTTTGTCTATATTTATAAAACTCATAGGCATTTCATTATCTGAAGTATTTCCACTCTCTTGCTAAAGTGGATCCAAATTTGCTAAGAGGATACAAAATCATTAAGTCAAAGAAAACATGACCGCATAACCCTTAACAAACCTGTATTTCCACATGAATGTGTGAATTTCCTCTGCAGTCTATGCCAATTATGTCCATACTGACTTATGTCCAGGCTTATTTTTTTGGAATAACACAAAAGGAATTCAGATTTTCTCTCTGGTGGTGTACACTGTTTTCTTTGTCAAGGCTCCCTCACTTCTACAAATCTGCTAAAAATCAAACTCTGTGGAGGAGAAGTAGCTTAATAAATTGACACTGTACATAGTTTAAATTACAAATATAGAAGCCTCAGGTAAAGTTATTGAGTATATATTGCAGTGTGCTAATCAAAGGTTCAGGTAGGAATTAAAAAAATGTGTCTGTGCTCAGAGGTGTTTTTCGGAAGCCAAGTCAAATGGAATAAAAAGGAATAAAATGTACCAGTGCATACAATTATACACTGGAACCAATACTCAAGTGAAGTGGTAAATTCTTTATCCCTTGGCACTGAGAAGCAGGCTTCTTACCCAAAGTCCTTGATGTTTTCCCTTTAAGTAATGTTAATCACTTTCTGTCAGCTAGTCTGCGTGATGACTGGAAAACACCTAACTTAGCATCAAACACATTTTTCTCACTAGAAGAAGTTTTTCTCAAGAGCTGTTCAAAAGAATTAGCTGACTGACAAACCCTGACCAGTTTGAGAGGAGAAGGGGGAGAAGACAGGCAAACAACAACGGTTGATAGGGGGACTCCTTGATTCAACAAGCCTTTGAAATACTGACCCACTTTCTGCAACTTAATAGCTTAACACCAGAAACCAATTTTGTGTGTACTATTACCTCACCCATATATAATTCCATATATTATTCAAGATCACCTGCCAGATTTTGCATGTGAGGCCACAGTCTGCCCTACCTGAGGAAAACATCGTGAGATCCAGAGCATTTGAGCAATTGCCTGTGAAGCTCAACAGGCATATGCAAGCCTTTAATATTTACAAATTTATATCCATGGCCCTTACTCATGCTTACAACAAATAAAGGCTGTATTTGCAGGCATGCATGCCAGAATAGTTTTCTTGGGGGCTTATCTAAACAGGATTCGCTCCTAACTGACAATATGTAGGGACTCTTGCTGCAAACACAAGTGTCTTCCTCCTACACAGCATGGAACAAGGTAACTCGGACACACTGCTCTTGCTTTGCAATAAATGTGTTCAGAGCTTTCTAGAACAATGTTATTTGTTCAGATGCCACTAGGCAGTTTCATGATAATGGAAACATCTAAATTTTTGCCCAGAAATGAAGAATTACACACTAACTTGGGATGAAATTGCTCTTGCAGCTACATGAAACTTGCATTTTGGCTTTCACCAATGGGGGCATTTTTATTTCCACCAGAGGCATTATGCATTCTGAAGTTCCTTGCCTCTTTTCTGAACCAGTGGGGAAGGATTTATGAGACAGTGCCTGCACAATTAGCTTTCCTTTCCAACCCCAGAAAAGGCCAACATGCTGGATGAATACATATCATTAACTGAAACACAGTCCAAATATCTCACCCAGCTACTTCCCCCTATTAAGTCTAGTAGTTTGTGCTTGGCTAACATAGATCTTACAATGCATTATCCAATCTTGAGTTCTACAAGTGAAAAAAACACAAAAACTTCCTGCTCTCCCAGGTAATTTTATGAATAATTAATCTGCCAGTTCCTACATCCTATATAGTCCCTATGCTTGTCCTAGCAGGGCTCAAAAATGTCCAAGGAACAGGTCCCTGGCACTCTAAATAAACAACATGGTATGAGTACTTTCATAATGTGCTCCACCCTTTCATCTCTTTCAGCCTTCCTGAGACAATCACACACATGAAATGCACATATAATAGAACCATGGAATCGCAGACACACAAACAGTTTGGGCTGAAAAGGACCTTTGAAGGTCATCTAGTCCAGCATGAGCAGGGACATCTTCCATTATATCAACTTGCTCCAAACCCCTCTACACTGACCTTGAATGTTTCCAGGGATGGGGTATCAGCCACCTCTCTGAGCAACCTGTTCCATGATTTCACCACCCTCATTGGGAAAAATTTCTTCCTTATATCTAGTCTGAATTTACCTCTTCTAATTTAAACCATTACCCCTGTCCTATTGCAACAAGCCCTACTAAAAAGTTGATCCCCGTCATTCTTCTAAGCCCCTTTTAAATATTGAAAGGCCACAATAAGGTCTCTTCCCCAGGCTGCACAGCCCCAACACTCTCAGTCTGTGTTTCTGTTTTTACAATGGGTGCTCTATCTCTTTAATCATCTTCAGGGTTCTTCCCTGGACCGGCTCCAACAGGTCCACGTCCTTCCTGTGCTGAGGACCCCACAGATGGACACAGCACTCCAAGAGGGGTCCCACCAGATGGGAGTAGAGGGGCAGAACCAATTCCCCCAAACTGCTGCCCACAATGCTTTGGATGAAACAATGTGTTTTTTAATGGAAGAACAAAACACCTATTTTAAGTGAGGAGATCACTTAAAATAGAAATCCCTATCAGAATTTACTAATTATTGAACAATACACACTGATGATGTAATTAGTCACAGCACAATGCACGTCCTGCCTCAGCATGCTCAACTGCTGCTGAGGAGTTCTGGTATGCTCATGGGTTACTGCTGGTGTGTTACACCTTGCATAGCACCCTTGGCTGCAGTGATTATCTCAGACTGAGCACTGTCAGGCAGCATTCATTGAACTACTACAATTTTATCAAATTTGGGTAAACTGAACAAAACTGTATTAGATCCCTTGAAAATAAGCAGCTATATGCAGAGAGGCAAAGCCCTGCACGTGGTTTCTGCCATCTTAAAATTCCTTCATACGTTTCATGTATATAGGAAACTTCTGTAAGAGAAGGATTTACTTATTTCCAAGGAAAACTAGTCATGATGTCCTTTGTGAGAAACATACATGGACAAAAGAAGCATCTTGCCAAAGATCAGGACAATTCATGGTGGCCAAAGAGCACAGATTTTTCACACCTCTTCTCAAGGGACATCTGACATTCTCCACTGGTAGGTAGAATTGCTCCTTTCTGTTTGAATTAGAACAGTTTTGTATTCTCACAGAGGTCACAAAGTTTGGTGTTTCTAACATAAGCATATAACCTGTTGACAGGATGGTAGATAGGCATCTTACTAAAAAATTACATTTTCCAAAGCATCTCAGTGACTTAGAAGCAGAAGTCCCACTGAACTTCAAAACTTACAAGTCAGTTACACACCTGATTCTGAACAAAATAAATGAGTATATGGTGGCATTTGTGTATATACACACACCCAGGAAAAAACTACTTAAAATGTCCTTTATACTAAACTTTTGCTTTTGCACTGTCAGCAAAAAAATAAAATAGGTCAGTGAGGATATGAACTTTGTACACAGAAGCAATCCTGAAGGTACTCTGTGAATGCAGTGTGTGTTGCTGGGACAAGCATTTCCAGCTGGGCTTGCCAAGTCTCAGCTGAAGTGTCAGCGTTTCACTGCTGCCTGTTCCTCTTTCTATTTATGCTTCAGCTCTGCAATCACTTCATTCTGTTACTTGATATTCACAGGAGCTAAATTACCCTTTAAAACATGGGGTCTTACTGGAAATAGGATGAAGATATTTCTGGTTTTGGTAGCTGTAGCAGAGCAGGAATTCTGCCATTTCAAATACCTTAGGAAAGAGTGTTTTCAAAGCAGCTCCTGATAGCAGTTCACATCACTGTGATAAGCTCCCCTTTTTTGCCCACAGCCATGTATGCAGTCAAAGTGAGAAGATGCCAGAACACAGAGCCATAAACCATCTCTTGGTGCACTGCAGAGGAAATCCTAAAGCTTCCAAAGAAATGACAGTTCACCAGAGTCCCTGTGGCTTTAAATAAAATATTGTGGCTGCCACTTTTATGAAGTCTTTTTTAATACATTCAGAAAGTACTAAGGCCACTAAGCTTGCAACCAAAGGTGCACAAGGACATCGCCAATGCTCATAATATCTTACTAAGACTGTCAGGGATCAAAGCAAACTCTGGGGAACAGACACAGGCATTGCTCACGGTCTGGGGTGAAATCAACATTATGTCTCTCAGAGACTCTCTTTCAGCCCACAAATTCAGGCCAGAAATTCAGAGCCACAGCCTTCAGAGTACCCCAGACTGAAGAAGAAATTAAATCTGTGTATTTGTATTGATCTGTCATAAAACTAGAGATCCCTTGTAAAACCTACAGAAGCTGTGAAGTGACTAATCTCCCTGCCTGCCAAGCCATTTCACTTGTATTTCACTTTAAAGTAAAATGTGTTCAGACATTAATATTATATCTAACTGCCTGTGCACTTGAACCTTGAGAGAAAGTCTTGCTGGAAAGCATAAAACAGAATACAGGCAAGTTTTTTTTCACCTGTCCCTAGTCTTACAAGGAAAGCAGAAAACTGCCTGTCTCAGTCAGGCTGCTCACTTTTGGGGCTAAAGCTGTCACAACTCAGCAAATCACAGCCCTCCCTCTCTAAATGGAAGTCAGACATAACTGTGCTTCTCACTCAGTTATGGATGAGCTGGGATGCACCACAGGACAAATGCATGCAGGCCAAACTCTATGGGATAGTACTGTGTGGATGGATCCCCAAAAGAACTGATGTACTTTTCACTCAAAATCAAGCCATCTTTGCTAATATCAATCAACTAGATTTTGTATCCACATTAATTTTCTGTGTCTCCATTGCATGGATATTCTTAGGCTTATTAAATCAATGTGTACTGTGAGGATTAATTTTTGCAAGGATGTTTCTCCAAATCTAAACTGAAGTCCACCAAAATTTCAAAGTACAGACCAGAAAACATAGCAGAACTGTTATTACAGACATCCTATGACTGGATTAACAAGGTAATAAGCTCACCAGCTCTTGTTGACTTATGCAAAAATACCTCTCAATAAAGGAATTATTTTATGGATAGCAAACTCAAGAAGATGCAGTAGGGTCTCAAGGGAGGCCAGTGAAAATCAATTAAATTTGCGTCAGGGAATGCAGGCCTGTTATCTCAGTAACATGGCTGGAAAAAGAGAATGTTCCTTTGAAATGCTAAATGGGATAAACAGGGAAAATATAAGTCAGAGAGCCCAAATTCTACTGCTACAGATATTTCTTCTAGCACTGCCATTCAGGAACCTGAAGAGACAGAACCAGCAGCTGGGAAAGAGAAGGCTCAGCTACAGGCCTGCATCACTGGAGTCAAGAAGAGGGGCTGCCCCAAGGACACAATCAGCTGTGGGTACCAGAAAGCCCTGCTGTGTGACAACTCCTCACCTGGATGCACCTTGCATGCCACGGGGGTAGGGGAACCAAAAACGTTACAGGCTGAGGTCCCTTGTGCAGCAAGGCTGACACCTCTTTTACCCAGAGGGCAAAGCTGACTTTAACCTTGGCAGGCACTTGCACTGTGAGCAGAAAGTTTCAGGGCACCTGAGAAACAAGAACACCCATCTCTCAGCACGTTTGGGGAAAAGCAAATCTGTAATGCCCAGAATGCAGCAGTACTGAACAAGCCTGGAGTGCAAACAGCAAAAGGGCTTGTCGTGTGCCAGAGATAACAAATCCATGGGAGAACTGAAATCAGTCAAGTGCCTAATCTTGAGCGCAGTTTGGTATTTCTCCCACCCTGTCAATAAGTGACAAATATAGTTTTGCTGGGACATTATATGGGTAACTCTGAGCTCAAAGTCCTTCCAAGAATGGCTGCCTTTAGCCTGAGAACCACAGACCTGCAGGAGATTTTCTCCCTGATATTCTGCACTTCTCAGAGGAGCACCAACTGTTTGGACTTCTTTCAGTGGTCCTTGGCAACCCTACTGAAGGCAAGAATAAAAAACGTGCCTTCATCATTAATAAAGTGTCATACTGCAGTAATATCTCAGTTGCTTTTCACAATTGTTTTCCATCTCACAAAACTCTTATCCAAGTACTGTGCTGAATCATGACTGTCGTTAAACATAAATATCCAGTAACTAACAGGTAAGATAATGAGTAATAAAATGCTTTGTGTTATGTACAATTGTTAACAAACTTGATTTTGTACTGGGGCTATGACTCAAAATTTTTTATTCACTTCCAACAAATATGTAGGTCCATCTTGAAATAAATACAGATGCAATATTATTTAAATACACAATATGTTTCATTCAAACCATCAAACTTTGTTTATATGTTCACATTCTAGATTAATAGCTTCCTGTCTTTCATGTTTATTATAACTGCATTTCTAGGATTTATTTTTATTTTGAAGGAAGCTGTGACAGCAGTAAGTGTAAAAGTACTCACTACAAAAGGCACTTTGCATTGAATTTCTTTAAATTAAAAAAAAAATCCATCATGTTTTGACACTGATACATGCTTTTTTACCTCCTCCAGCTCACAATACCACAATATGCAGGATGCTGCACTGGCCAAAGACATGATTCAAGAGAGTTCTTTCCCCTGACTTCCAGAAGTTTATTGAAATACAGTGGTTGACCACTAAACTTTAAAACAAAGCTGGAAAACTGCTGCAG
Organism: Zonotrichia albicollis; assembly: GCF_047830755.1. Lineage (NCBI taxonomy): Eukaryota > Metazoa > Chordata > Aves > Passeriformes > Passerellidae > Zonotrichia > Zonotrichia albicollis. Next base: position 137,304,353 of record NC_133819.1, read on the forward strand.
ATTTTTAAACACTGAAGGTAATGATCCATTTGACTGGATTGCCTTGGGGCAATTAAATTGTTAGAGGATGACCTTCACAGTTCATAACTAGACACGGAGGAACAGGTAAAACTATAAAATGTAACAACAAAATGCTCTGCTGAAAACTGGGAACTCAGAGTCTAAAAGCAACAGAGTAAGAAATAGCTGAATATGCAGTAGTGAAACTTTTACTGGGTAAAGGTTGCGACCATGCAGAAATCAAGGGAAACCTCACATTCTACTAACAGAGATGTTTCCAGACATTATGGGAAATTCAGTTGTTTATGTCATTGTACCTGTTACTACAGAACATCTCATTCGTGACATCTCATTCAAGAATGATCAGCTCAAAGAGATCCAATGTAGCTCTACTCTGGTATGAGAAATGATGAGCCAGTCTCATGAGCAGAGAGAAAAAGATACTGGATTGGAAGTCTGGCCTTACCTAGATAAAAAGTGAGAAGGGCAGAATTGCTGTCTATAGTATTTCAGGTGAGTTGAAAGCAGAGAGCAAGAAAAGCTATTTAAGTAATTTTGAGGGATCCTAATGAAAGAATTAGACAAAGTTTTGGAGAAAAGATTTCTAATTCTCACTTAAGGCAATAATAATAATAATAATAATAATAATAATAATAATAATAATAATAATAATAATAATAAATATATCAAAGGATTATGTATTGTAATATTCTTCAGATGACCTTCCAGTCCTGTGATTTATAATTACATGATTTACATTGCTATCTCCAAACAACCTTGGCAATACTGTAAGGTGGAAGAATATCAGAGGGTGAACTTTGAATGCACTGTACCAGGATTCAGACTTTTTAAAGTCTGGTTCATGTCAGCAGCAAAAAAGGAAAATTCAAATGCTGCCTATATTCAGACACTTGCTGTTTATATCAAAGCTTTTACTACAAGTGTATATGCAGATATACAGACATTCTTTGTGTGTTTGCCAAAGCTCAGGAGCTGTAAGTATGAGAGATGACCCCATTTTGTGAACATGTTTCCTTGTTTTTGCCACAGGATGTTCTCTGGTTTCCATTTTTACTGTGCAAGCATCCAATAGTCCTTACCTGGCTGATTGGAAGGATGAGGATTAAACTGGCCAGCCAAGACCAAACTAGTGGCATGTTCTCCTCCAGCATCTGAAGGAAACTGTGCAACCTTTGTGGCATACAACTGTGTCAGGACAGAGCTGGGGATCTGCTGTGAGGAAACCCCATCAGCTGGGTAGCAGCATGCATAGAGACCAAGGGTCTGCTCGGCTTCATTGCTTAATCAAAGTGTAGAAGCCAGGAGCAACTGCAATGGCTGAGGATCCTTCTGCCAGCTGCACAGATCAGCTCTGCATTTTACCCTTGGCTGAAGTCTCTACATGTCTGAACTCAGTTGGCTTTCCTGCCTCCTCGTGCAACATTCACTCATCCTCTTGAGATCCAAATCACCAGGTTTGCAGGGACCTCCAGCTTCTAACCTGAGATCCTGTGAAGTTACTGCAAAGAACATGTCTATATAGTCATAGTCAGCTTGGTCTTCTTAGCCTGGAATTTGTCTAATTTGATGTAGTGGCACATATTTATTTTACTTACTGAAATAATATAGAGTATGTAATTATGAAAGTGAATAAATCAAAATAGGTTAGAAGTCTAAATCAAATGGTTTTACATCCTTTTAGAGTTCCCTTAAGTTGTCTTGTCTTTGAGAGTAAAATATAAGCCAGTATGACCTTTCCAGTCAGCTGGAGGCAACAAAGCAGCATAATCCTAATTAACATTCTACTCATTTATACATTTTCTTCTTACAGAAAATCATGTAACATTCAATAAAGTCTCACTGCCAAAAGAAAAAGAAAAAATAAACCATCATGTGCAGATGAAAAAATGAAAAATGTCTCAGAAATCTACTGACTGCCCCAGACTACACTGAGTTCCAAATGAATGCACGCCAATGGTAACAATGATTTTACTCAACAATTTTGCAATATAACACTACTGCATTTATTTTTTAAACACAGAAAGGATTCCTCTCTGACATAAATGTTTTAATGGCAAAAAATCATCCTATCTGCTTTAAATCTCTATCTAGGTCATGTAAACACATGACAGCAAGAATTACGGTATGTGAATTTAAGGGGATTATTTAATGGGATGAAGTTGCTCACTGCCTAAATTCTGGTAGGCTAATGAAGAACTTCATCATTAGTAAAAATCTATTATTAAAAATCATAGTTAAATACTGAAACTATTTAAAATATTTTCCTTTTGCAAAAGTCTAGCCTGGGGATTGTTTTGTTTAATTAGCTCAGCATTTTTCTACATCTCATATATTATGATATGGACAGATACACAGCTGTGGCACAACCACTCTTTATGAATAGTTCCTTCTGTCAGAATGCTATCAAGTCATGAGCTTTTGACAAGGCCTAATCAAACAAGGATCTTATCTTGTTTGATTAGGCCTTGTCAAAAGCTCACAAATATATAAGCTTTGAAAGGATTAATATTACAGAAGCATTTTCCCTTAAGACTAAATGGAAGTTTTCTTTTAAAGTAATAAATAAATCCCTAAGGAGTCCAGAGAAGTTCTGCTGCTCCACTGAACAGCTTGCTCCCATTGCTGGGCCATGTGTTTGCCATTTCTCCTTGTAAGCAATATTCTCTCTCCACACATGCAGAAAGCTCAGTGAACAGGTATTTATGTGATCTGACAATAAATTCAAAATGTGACTTCTTACTGCTTTAATAACTCGGACCACTCATCCTGACCCTTATTCACCAAGTAACAGCATCAGCTTTACACACTCATCAGCCCCAGTGGAATGCTGCTGGATTTAGATTACAACAACATGGTTATGTTTACAGCATACTCCAAAATTAGTCTTGGGCCTCAACTAGAATCCAAAACACATGTTGCACAGACAGCTAGACTTTAGATGGGCAACAGGACAAGAGGAGCCGAGTGGTTCAGGCCTGCACGGTGCCTTTACACAAACTTAGATATTCACCTATCATCAGTCTAATGGCCCAACACTGTGTGTTAATCATCCTCAAGATGATTCATCCCCTCAAGACCAGCCCCGACATCACCTGCACAAAGAAAGGAAGATCTGTTAGAGCTTGGCTATGGTTGTTCCTCAGATGGTTTGAACAAGCACAGTTGGGCCGACAGACCACAGGCACTTTTTGCAGCTACCCAGGCAGGTGGAGCATGCATAGAGCACGTGCCAAGGTTTAGTCCCTTATTTGTTCTGGCTATCAAAGCACAGTACAGTATTCATTAAGTCTTAATTTGAATGTAACCAAAACCATTTGAATGAGAAAATCACAGAATCATAGAAATGTTTATGTTCGAAAATACTTTTAAGATCGAGTCCTACCCTTAAGCCTGGCATGTCCACTACTAAACCCTAAGTGGGTTTAGGTCCCTAGGTGCCATACCTTTTAAATTCCTCCAGGGATGATGACTCCACAACTTCCCTGGGCAGCCTGTTAGAGTGCTTGACAATCACTTCAGTGAAGAAATTTTGCATAATGTTCAAATCTAAACCTGCTCTCGTTCAACCTGAGGCCATTACTTCTTGTCCTACAGCTTGTTACCTGGGAGAAGACCAACCCACCCCAGCTACAGGCTCCTCTCAGGGAGTTGTAGGGAGTGACAAGGTCCCCCCTGAGCCTCCTTTTCTCCAGGCCAAACACCCCCAGCACCCTCAGCTGCTCCTCACCTGAGTTGTGCTCCAGACCCTTCCCCAGCTCTGCTGCCCTTCTCTGGACACACTTCAGCCCCTCAATGTCCTTCTGGTAGTGAAAGGCCCAGAACTGGGCACAGCTCTCACGGTGTGGCCTCACCAGTGCTGAGTACAGGGGGGGACAATCCCTGCCCTGCTCCTGCTGGCCACACTGTTTCTGATCCAGGCCAGGATGCCACTGGCCTTGGCCACCTGGGCACACCCTGGCTCATGTTCAGCAGCTCTTGACTAGCATCCCCAGGTCCTTTTCCAAGGGCAGCTTTCCAGCCACTCAACTCCAACTGGAGCCTTGTATGGGGTTGTGAACAAAATGCAGGACCTGACACTTGGCCTTGTTGTATCTCATAAAACTGGCCTCAGCCCACTGATCGATCTAGTCCAAACATCTCTGTAAAGCCTTCCTGCCCTCCAGCAGATGAACACTCCCACACAACTTGATATCATTTGCAAAGCTGCTGGGGGTGCCCTAGATCCCTTCATCCAGATTGTAGATAAAGATATACAACATTTCAGTCCATATGTAAGTAGGCTGTGCGGATATGAACTGCTGAAATTGCAAAAGGTTTGTGGCCACTGAAGACATGAAACCATTGATCAAGTGGCCAACGCCTTTCTGTGCCTTTTCCTACAAGTTTTTCATTTTCTGAGAGGGAATACTGATATGTCACATAAAAAGATCTGCTGTGTAATTTTCAGCCTGCAAGCAAAATTTCACAATTTCCACTCCACTGGAACTTTTCCTTTGCCACTATATGTTTAAATAAATTCTTCTTTCCATTTTTATTGTGCTGAACAGTTTCGGGATGCCAGTTAAGAATCCTTTCTTTCTTTCTCCTTTGGCCCTATAATGTCTTTCCCAAGAGTACTATTGTTACTGGCCCCATCGAAACTCAGATGTTCCATTTCCATCAGAAGAGCAAGCAACACAGGGTATAAACATATTTTGTATGAAATTATGTAGGAAATACTGTTTCAGCTGGTGTTGATTTACAGATTCAACCCCAAAAAGTAATATGAAGTTAGTAATACATTAGTTTGGAGCAGCTCTAGCCGCTTGTAGCCCAAAAAAGTGAATGCTAGCAATTATCCTTCAACCACTGGTGTTTGATTCATTACAGTAGGCCCAAAGCATAGCACATGGAAAAACCACCACTTTATAGAAAACTAAAGAGATTGGATTTTCCCCCATGAGGAAATATTTTTAAAGGACCTAGGCCTTGCAACATTGTGATAAAGCACAATGGCATATAGAGAAAGAAAACATCTCATTATTTTGTGTGTGTTGAAAGAAATATATTTTTATTTTATTATTATTTATTTATATTATTTATATTATTATTTTTAAATAGGTGGAATAATGGTAGGATACATGCTTGATATAATCATGCCTTTGACTGCAGGACAGACTACCAGATGAGATGTGCCCCTCCAAGGGAAGAAAATGTTAATAGTTCAAATACCTTCCTCCCTCAGCATGTGAATGAAAATCCTCTTTCCACAAGCAAAGTTGGAGCTGCAGAACTGTGCACAGAAACCTGTGCACACAAATGAACTCCCAAACTGGTCCCTTGTGCACAGTGAGGGGATCTGACAGTGTCATGCAGGCAGTGACAAAGAGGAGCAGGTGGCTGGCCCTGAGATTACTGTTCCTCCTGTAATGCCAACATGGCACAGCCAGCAGCATTTCTGGCACCGTGACCTACTGCCCTTACAGCACATATTACTCTCTACTGTCTCAAATCTTTTCCCTATTCTCACTCTTGAAGGATTGCTATAAAACCAGCATGTCCCAAATATGTCCTCTTTGGTTTCTGTACCCCAAGTTCTTGAGGCATGAATCTACAGATCGCAAACAACTTGGAAATCTTGGTGGTGAGGAGAGTTGTGATGTTGGCATTTGATGAATCTCATGTGATCTGAGGTAAAATCCTAGCCTAACTTAGAACATTGAGGTCAAGGGAGTCAGGCTGTCACCTTCACATCTTCCTAAAAATCTCAGTTGAAACAGAGATATTTCAAAAGTTCTTGGGAGTCATTTGGAAATTGATACATTTCTCACCCTTAAATTTGCTTGAAAAGCTGGACAATGTGAGAGCAGTGGTACAAACTAAGGCAGCTGATTTTGCCCTGGAGTAGGTTAGGAGGCATTCTTAGAAGCCCTCCCACCAGTGTCACTGAGTGGATAATTTTCTCTAGTTACCAGCCAATAACAAAAAGCTGATAATATCAGCCACCACAACTTAAAGAAGACAACACACTATGCCTTCATAAAATATTCAGTTGGAAGGGATCTCTGGAGGTCATCTGGTCCATTCTATACTGAAAGCGTAACCAGTTAGTACAAGTTGCTCAGGGTCATGTCCAGGCAAGATTTTAATATTTCAGAGCTTCTCTGGACTCCTATTCCATTTTTTTACTTACCCTCACAGACAATAATTCTTTCTAAATATCTCATTAGAAAGTCCCTTGCAAATTTTGACTACTGCCTCTTGTACCATCCCTGTGCACTTTGGAAAATTCTCTCCCCCTTTCCCTACATCATCTGATATTAGTAGTTGCAACCAGAAGAATCCCCCAGGCCTTTTCTTCTCTAGGCTGAGCAGATCCATCCCTCAGCACCTCCTTGTATGTCACATGCCCTGGCTCAACCCCAGCCTGAGAGCCAGCCCTCTTTGGGGCTTGAGTCTTGTAAGAAGACAACTTTTTGTAGTCTGTTTTAGAGTAGCATAATTTTGCCTAAATTAAAGATAAATAAATAAAGCTTATTAAAATAAAATAAAGCTTTTAATAAACTTTACTTTATTTCTTCTGTTCAGTGTGATTTTAAGAACCCATTTTCATCCCTTGTCTAATTAGACATGTAGTAACGTGATACCAATGACTCCTATTATGGACCCATTTTTCTTGTCACTTATTAAGCTCATTTAATCTCGCCTATTTCTACCATTTGTCAAAAGACTTGAAAAGTGTGAGTTTGTTTAATATGCTAAGAGTTTTGAAAATAATGTCCAATGCAAGTCTTTAAGTTTCCAGACATACTCAAAATGGTATTTGTACAATCTCTTTTGGGATTTATATATGATAATGCTACTTTGAACTTCTTCCCGTGACAATTTCCCTCTGTTTGCACTGAACAACCAGCAAAATAGCAGTTTAAGCTAAGTTACTTTTTCTACATCTTAGTAAAATAAATTAATTTCAACTAGAGGAAAGTGTAAGTTAATTATATCCTGAGCATCAGGAAACAATTAACAGCTTTCTATTACATTGCCCTAATTTCTAAGCTATACAATTATATGCTACTGCAGAAAAGGATGTATGATTATCAAGACAAGGACCTTTTCAGAAAAAAATGAAAGGAAATTGTTCCACTGCTGACAATCAGTGCTATAAATAATGCCTAGCTAATATCTTTTCAGAAGTAATTTCCATTATTTGCAATCCTAACTTTGAGTGATGTGTCGGCTGTGTATTGTCAGATTCTCCTTCCAGAGAGGATGAGCATAAATGTTGGACTGATTCCTCAGATAAACCCCCAAAAATTCAGCTTCCTGTGAATATTTTGCAATACTCAATGGAATTAAATCAAAAATCATTGTTTTACTAAACATATTGTAATTATCTCTTGCATTCGCTTTGCCTCTTAAACCAGGGCCACGACTGGCTTTTACAAACACAGAGGGACAGGCAGGCCTGCTTTAAACAGCCACAATGCCTTGAAGATACAAGTCACAATGTAAAGAGAAACAGACACGACATATAAACATTTCTTTTCACCTGCCAATAAACCCATTTGGCCCAATACACAGGTAAGGGGTGCAGACACAGAGCCAGTGGGTTGTGCAGCTGTTCAGCTGGACACCAACAGAAACACTACAGAAAAACACCCCACAGTACTTAATGTGAGAAGCAAGGGAGCAAACCCACACAAACATCCCTAATACAAAGTCAAAGACTACTGTGCTGGATGGCCACTGTACTGCTGGGGGTGGGAGAATCTTCCCAAACCAGGTACAGCATATAAGATTTGTACAGGATAAATATCATAGTGCTGCATGAGCAGAACTTTGGTCTCTGCAGACTCCTTGTGCAATGCCCCTTTCAGAACAGCTATACCACTCCCCCAAAAAGTTTAAGTTCTGTTTCAAGCTCTCCTTCCCTATTATTTTCCACCTCAAGTCTTCTATGCACTGTCCTCAACAAACATGATCTTTGGATCTTATCTATCATTACAGCTTGGAAATATAGCTGCCACAGCTCTTGAGAAGAGTAACAGTGTCTGTCTCCCTGATTCCTTCCACTGCCTTCTCTTCTGTCACACCAAACACAGCATTACCATACTTGACTTTGAATCTCCCATCTTTGCTATCACCATCTCTTAGGTGTGTTGGCTTTTACTCTGATCAGCCATTTAGTAACAGTTTGTTGTTTGATTTTTTACCTTCAAGTGAGCATCTCTGTGTTTGCTGCCTTAATAGAGAAGGCATCCTCACCCAAACAGCCACAGACCCATTTGGATGGAGTCACCCAAATATTGTCTAGCATTGCTATGATCTCTGCCAAAAGCCTGATGTGTAAACAAGGGTTGAGCAGGGTAAGAACGGGGGTGAGAAGGGGCTCCTGGACTGGCAGGACTGTACTTTTAACTTCAAGAACTGATTCCCTGACAAGGCAATCTCACTGTGGAGTCCCCATCCCCTGACCTCAGGCCAGCTGATCTTACCCCTTACACCGTCATTGGCACTAATTTAACAGGATGACACCCTGGCTGAGCCCCCCAGACTGTTCACCATGGGCTCAGACATGCACCAGTGCATGTCTGGCTGGTGTTGATTTTGGCATGCAGCAGAAGCCCCAGCCCAAGGGAATTGGGCTGCTCCTTTCTGCAGCAGTAGCCAGACACATTGAATCAATAGTCCTGCGAAACCCACAGCGTGACCTTCCCCTGGCTCCTCACAGAAACCAGAAAACTCATCTGCCTGCAAATCCCTGTGACACAGATGTGGTAGCCCATGATCCAACCACACAATTGCAAAGAAATAGAGAATTACAGCCTTGTGATGTGGAAATGTGCTTCCATATTCGCTCTGAATTAGCAAGTGCAATCAGAAACGTTTTTTAATTATTTGCAACTGCAACTTAGAGGTCTGAACGCATTTACTAGATTGAGGCGCTGCTAAGATGAAAACTCTGAAAACTGCAAAAGGCTGATAATTAAGGCCAGGGTTGCTTTCTAAAGTAGTGCTGTCACACTGGTGATAAGCTGGTCATGCAAATTGCAGTGTACAAATTTCAAAACACATGAAGTGTCAGTATTTCAACGTCCATTTACATACAATACTGTGGCAAGAGTGCAGAAGTAATGATAAAAGCCTTGAAATAAAAAAAAACATTGCCAAACTTAGTCTCTGTTCCTGTCCAATAACAGTATATACATTGGTCATTTTAAACTCAACACCATTTTTACAATGTCTTCTACTGGAGTCTGAAATTTTTTAATGGGAATCCAGCAAATTAAACCCTGAGGGGGAGGTCAAGCAAACTCAGCAGTGGCTGCTGCCACCATTCCCTCTCCCTGTACTTGACCATGTGTTTCCACTGCCTCCTTCTTCCCAGTGTTGGCACTGGTCTGACTTCACACTGAACCTGTTTAGAAAGTTAATTTTTTCTTATTTGGCTTCATCTGCTTCAGTTCCCTGAACTTCTGATCCCAGACAAACACCAGTGCGAAGTGCAAGGGAAGTGATAAGAGCGGGGCAGCAGCAGCCTGCAGCTGGATCTGCTCTATCAGTAAACCACAGCCTCAAACCATGCGTATTCCAGTGACAAGGGGGAAGCCAGCACCCATTTCTTCCCCTGAACTTCTTCAGAGAAAGCTTTTTTGTGGTCATGTGGTAAGTTGGTTTGTAAAACTGACCCAACTGAAATACCAGCCTTCCAAAAGCTCTGCTGATTACTCCCCCAGTGCAGGTCGCTACACAGTGATGGTCCAGAGGTGCTTAAGCCAGTCCAAATGACTGGGAAACACAGAGAGGGAACTGGACGGCAAGAACACCTACTTAATTCCAGTGGTTTATGCATTAAAATTGTTTAAAATATATCTCCACACTTGGGAGTTATTTTTCTCTATGCTTTCAGGATGCCACTCTTGGGCTCAAGGTCTGACCTACCAAACCAGAAATCCCAGAGTCCTGACAGAATCCCACCTTGGTGGCTTCACACAGACCATCCCTCAGTGTCCAGAACCCACCACTGCTGCAAGACACTACAACTGCAGGCAAGATTTGTGTTGGAAGGGCTTTGTTTTTCCTCAGAGCATACAGCAGCTACCCCTGATGGGACCTGATAAACAGCTCAAATTCCTAGGCAGCACCGCTACACAAACAGTAAATTAGAATGACAAGTGATAGGAAGAGTTCTCTGTCATGGTGCCAGCCTATGGTCACTGCTCCCACAGAAGCAGGGTTCATGTAATAAATGCAAACCTAGATTGATCTTGGCACATTCATTCCGCCTTCCCTGCATGACCATCAACATTGGAACAAGTTTCTTTCACTTTTTCATAGGCAACTCCTCTAACATAAAATAAATAAAAAAAATTCTTGCACATGCCATACACATCAAATCGCCTGCCAATCTCTGCTAACCTGAGACAAAAGTTAATGATTGACTCCATCTGGAATGGAATACATAAAATATACAGCACAAACCACTCATACAACATTTGCCTTCTTATGTACACAGTGAAAGAACGATCACTATTTGCACATGCGTTGTTAACTACTTGATCTCTGAGCTGCACTTGAGGAAAGCTGCTGAGGGCAACAACTGAATTATTAAAAGGCACGGCTACAAGGAAAGAAATAAGGAAACAAAGCCTTATATCTTCATTTCTAGAAATATTGAATAGCCCAGATTTTACTGAAGGACATGAGAAATTGAAATTCCTGGCCCAGAAATCTCATACATATATATATATATATACAGATGGGGTTTGTCATTAGAATTAGTACCAACAGGCAAGATTGAAACACATGAAGGGGTGAATAAAGAATCAAAGACTCTAGAAAAATAAACATATAAATCTGAGAAACACTTTTTAAAAAAAACATTAAATAATTTATAGTATATACACATAATAATTTATAGTATATATATGTAATAAAAATATGTAATTGAAATTGTTGTGATAGAGTAGAGTTAGTGGGAAACCTGATTTCAGAACACTTCATTTTGCAGCTTTACCAACCTTCACTTTGACATCTTTTCTTTCAATGTATCACTCTGGTGAAACCTTACAAAGAAAAATGACAAATTTTTGGTTGCTTGATTCTGGAAAATAAATTGATGGAAGTGAAATTATTTGTACAGAGAGTTCTGAAGGAGTCTGCTCCACAGAGATCTGATGATGTAATCTCTGTGTTCTATCCATGCTGAAGAAATGAGCATACAAGGGTCTTCTCAAGTGAGACAACTGAAAACTACTTTTTCAGGGTTGGTTTTAAACCAAATCAGCTCCTGGGAAATGCAACCACTGGTGAAGAACTAAGGAAGTGGCAAGCAAAATGTTCAGGGGGTAGAAAAACAATCATTCCCTGAGGAGGAAGTACAAAATTAGGCAGATTACAAAATCTCATTTTAAGAGATTCTGTCAGTTCTTCAAATGGCATAGATGTTAGTTTAACATCTAGGAATGTGACTTGAGAATAAGTGACCTCTAGACAAGTATATATCTCAAATCCTTTTAGAGTCTAAGTTCACAACAGAGTCTTAACACACTTTCAAACACAGTGATTGCATTTAATAAATTCTGTAACTGCACAGTTTATATAATCCTGTATCACAGCAATACATTAACACTAAGGGTCTTTTGATATCATTGTTCTAGAAACTATCACTGTTTTGTGCCATGGGCTCTCTGCACCTTACAGTGCTAATGAACTTTTCAATCCTACCACCATGAAAAAAATGTTGATTCTTTATTGCTTAGAATAAGAAAAAAGCTATGAACCTGTAGGTGCTGCCACCCTTCACAAGTTAATGACTCTGAAAGTTATGCACTCCAATATGGCTTCTGAAAGTGATAAGGTTCCTGAAGTAAAACCTTTGGAAGACCAGTGAAACTGGCTTTGTCTTACAGCTTCAAAATATGTAGCTGTTTATCATGTAGAACCTTTAACTCTGTGAATCAAAAATTCCTACACCAACTTTGACAAAAAGGGAAATAAATTTCTGTTTAAACTTTTGTCTTTTCCAAAACAAAAGAAAAATCTCTAAGAAACATGCTTCATATTTCTCCAAGTAGAAATATGATGCTGATTATAAAAACTATTCTATCAAAATCACTGCCTCATCTAGAGAAGTGTATAAATAAAACATATTTATTTACCCAACTATTTAACAGAAATGTGGATAGGGAAAGATGTAGTTTCTTCTGAAAACTGATGATAAAGAGAGATCCAAAAGTCTGCAGAGACGTTAAATGTCATTGAAGTTACACTTACTACAGAGAACTGTACACCATATACAATGGCAATAATGGGTGTTTAAATATTGCTGCTCAGTCAACTGAAGCCTGAGAATTCCTGAATTACTAGGCACATTTACTGCAAGAAATGAGGGAGTCTTGGGAGATACATAAGATTTTGGCGACAGTCTGGCATCAAGGAAACAATTAGCAGATGAGGAGATTTCAGACACCCTTACCTCGGAAGACAGTCAACAAGCATCTATATCAAAACATGCCCATTGAAACTGCTTTTGGTTGCCAGAGGGAAAAATCAGCTCTATCCAAGTCAGTGCTCAAACCCAGACATAATACTTTAATCCTTACTGCTGAAATGGGCACAACCTGTTGCCTTCAACTGTGAGAGAAATCAGCTTGGAATTGCTCTGCTTCTGATAAAATTCTTAACAACTTCAGTAGTGACGTTATTAAGCTTCCAGGAATGACTATCAATGTGACACCTCCCTTCAGGCACTCCCAGCAAGGCCAGGGAAGCTCAGGGACATTCACTTGCCCAGGGTGTACCAGGCAGGGATGTAGCAGGGTGGAAGCCTCCAAGGGCTCTCTGAAGGCCCTGTGATCCTCTCAAACATTTTAAGGGCAGTGCTGTTGCAACCTTCTGAGAAGAGAGAGCTCACCACTGAACAGCTGTGGGTCTCTGCAGCAGAACAAAAGGACAAGCTGAGATTTTGGGTGGCTGGAGCTGTCACAGCCAGAGTCTGCAGTTTGTCCCTGCAGGACCACTGGTGCCAAAGCTTACAGCTGGGTCATGCCCAGCCCAGCTTTCCCCTTCTCTTGCCAATCTCTTGCATGGCAACAGAAGCTGCCAAAGGGTCTGTGCTGGTGTGTCACACTGCTGAAATCTTCAGCTTTCCTTCACAGCTGTCAGCTTCATAATTTAAAGGCTCACCAAGAGCCAAACTTCTAAGTCCTCACTTTAAAAGATTTGTTTCTATTAAGCAAAAGTAAGAGTTAGGTATTTGCTCAGACAGCTACTGGATATAGAGGCAAAGGACACTACAGGATGTAAAAATTTACCATGTTATCTAACATACAGCTCAACATACAGCTCTTATTTCTTTTTCCATAAATCACCCTACCCATGGGCCAGGATTTACATCAAGCCTATGCCAGCAGCCAAGATCCTGGGCGCCAGCTGACATTGCACACATCAGAGCAGAGGCTCCTGATCTTGCAAAGGCAAAACACACATCACAAGCAACCAAGAGACAGGAACAAGGAGAAGGAAAAAACTCTTTGTCCTGCTCCTTTCCCTCCCCCAGCCACTGTGCACTTGTCTCAGGAGTGGCAGAGGACACTCCTTCCCACCAAGAGGGCTTCCACTCCCACCACAGGCACTGCCAGGGTGCAAAGCCAGGCTTGCCAAGGTGCTGCTCAGACAGCTTTGACCCTCACTGCATCAGATCCCTGCCAGAGAAGGACAGACATGCAACAGCCCATGGGAATGAGAGCTGTGAGGCAGCATGTGAGGCCAGAGCAAGACAGGCACTAGGAACTCCGCAAGGAATTTAAATCAAGCAGCTCTGGTAAGTATTTGAGTTTAGACACACGTGCTGTTTGGTCTAGTACAAGAGTGCTTTAAATACCTCCATTTGGTTGAGTTTGTGTAAGTAATACCGTGCTCACAGTTTCATTTTACACTTTTACTCCTCAGTTATGTGCTCATCTTGCATGCACTTTCACCCAAATACACACATAATCACCTGTCTGGCTGCATCAATCCCACTGGGGAATCTTGCAGTTGTAAGCATCACTAAGAATAGAGTACAGTATGCTGCCTTGAGCGCACGTGTGCTGGTTTTCTGTCATCTGTTTGCCTGCCCCAAAGGCTGCTGATATAAACTGTCTTTGATCCTGAAAGCACTCCACATTTTCATTTTGCATTAACAATTATATGCTTATCTTGGACAGGAAAAGGGAAACTTTAAATGCAGGGTTGGCTAAAACTTGTCTGCCAGCCAGTCTTCTATCACTTATTTGTGGCTTTTACTGCCTGGAAAACTGAAGAATACAAGTCCTTTGCACAGAATATCCAAACAGAGAAACAGAATTAAGTTAAGAAAAAACTGGGGGGAAGCAGACAATTTTGGGTGCAGTTTCACAGTACAGTTCCAGCTGACCCAATAGCTCTCTGCTATCCAAATGGAAATCTTCTGTCTTCTCTACCACAGCCACTTCTTCCTCCTGGCTACACATTCCTAACACCTATTTTCTGTAGCTTCCTGAAGTCAGCAGATGAGAAAATCAACCTACACACCAAATCACCACACTGGATCTGTTTTCAAGAAGTCTGAGAAGTTACCTGAGCAGGCAAAAAGAGGAGGTGGGACTACACTGCTGGGTAGAAGGAAAGGGGCAGGAAGAAGAGTGGATCTCCCTGCTCAGCAGCAGCCAGACATTATGCACACTGACTTGCTCAGGAACTCCCAGTCCAAGCAGATCTAAACCACTTCTTATACAGTCATGAAGGAATGTCCACAGGTAACTTCACAGGATGGGCAATAGTTACTTTGTATCTGCAAATCATCTTTGACTGCGTTTCAATACCATAATAAATAAAATGACAAGTGTAACTCTTGATAACAACACAGATGAGCTGATTCTAGGAGCCAGACTTGATAAAATTCGTCAGTTTCTCCTTTGGGAAAGATTGCAAAGTTTTGCTTTTACATTTAACTGTGATGTATACAGTAAGATTAATGTGATCCTTATAGAAATTTTGTATTAGCCTGAAATCTTCAACTTCTAGTAACATAAATTAGGAACAACAGAATTCTGATCTGACACTTGGATGCTCAACTCTGCAACAAATCCACCATGCAGGACCAGTGCCAGTGTACTCTGTCACCCTAAAGGCTACTTCAAAGCAGAATCTCAGATTTGGAGGAGGCACTGGTGTGTACTGCAGCCAAATCACCAAAATAACATTTACTTGCCAAAGAGCAGTATCACTGGTGTGCATCACAAAGTGGCACTTCTCCTTGCTCTGTGGATGCAAACAGTAACAGTGTCTGTACTAGCAGCAATGATGGCATCTGCCAAAGCAGAGAACATATCTAACACTTTTCAGAGTTTGTCTGGCATCTGAGAAAAAATTTTAAAAAATTCAAGAAAAACTACTGAGAAAATATTTTTACTATCCCCTTCTAGTTACTTATATAACACATTATAGTGAGATTTTTCTTCCTGAATCACAAGATGGTCCATCACCGAACCGACATTATTAAAATTACTTTTTCTGCTCTGTACTGTATAGGTACAGCTGGCACACATAGCCAGCATACACCACAGAATTAAAAATTAACTGAGTCAGGCATTTTTGTTCAAAGCTCCTGTGCTGCTCACAACTCCAGTCACACAGCACTGTTAATTGCTGCTGGCACTGACAGTAGGGATCCCCATCCATCTGCTGGGACCAGCTGATGCAAAATAAAAACAGTCCCTTGGAGCGAGGCGCAGCTCTGCGGGGTCAGTGCCCGGCGCCGCTGCCAGCGCCGGCCGGGCTGTGCGGGAGCGCTGCCCTGCGCTCGCCCTGGCTCTCCATGGGGCGCTGAGACACTTCACCTCTTATGGTTTCTTTGGGGGTTTTATCGTTAAAGACGCCGCTCTCCTGCAGCGTTTGATGCCTTTAGTGACGCAGCAGCCTCTCCCCAGCCGCCTCCTGCTCCACGCAGGGGAGCGGAGGTGCCGCGGCAGAGCCCCCCGTGCGGTGCTTCCCCTCCCCGGGCTCGCAGCGCCGCTGCGGCCCCTCGTCCTCGTCGCTGCTGGAAGCGGGGCCGGAGCCCGGGGCCGCGATGGAAGCAGGGCAGGTGCTCCGGTGCAAAGAAAGTCCTCGGGGAGAGACCCTCGCCCTGTGCCTCCCAAACCTCCCCCTCCCGCCGTCAGCGGGGTTGCTGCTGATTCCGGGTAAAGTGGGGAGGAAGACACCGCTTACCGGAGCTGCTCGCCGGTGAGCAGGACCTCGGCCATGTGCTCCAGCTCCGCCGCTTTCTGCTGCATGCTGCTCATGCCCTCCTCCATCGCTGCCGGCCTGCGGGCGCAGCACCGCCGGGTGAGGGGGACCGGCACTCGCCGCCCCCGGCCGCGCTGCCCCCGCCGGCAGCTCCGGGGCGCCTCCCGCCCGGCTCCGGAGCTCTCCGGGGGTGGCGGGCAGCGACAGCCACCTCCTGCCGCTCCGGCTCACCTGAGCGCCTCAGGTCACTTTTCCCCTCGGCAGGCTCGGATCCCTCCCGCCGCTTCCCGTGTTATTGTGTCACTGGCAGGCGGATAAACACATGGCTGCAGCCGCCGCGCCGCAGCCGGGCTCGCCGAGGCAGCAGCGGCCCCCCCCGGCTGTCACACGGCAGGGTCGGCGCTGCCCCCGCGGGAAGGGGCCGGCTCCCCGCCGGGGGCTGCGGGCCAAGCGGCTGCTGCCGCTGCCCGCCCCGCCAGCCCCGGCCCGGGAGGCGCAAAGCGGCCGCGCACCGGGGAGCGCAGCGCTCCCCGCCCGGGGCTCCTTCCCGCGGGTGCAAAGTCCCGCGTCCTCCCTTCAGCGCGGGGCTGCTCGGAGGAGCAGTGAGCTCGGGAAAAGCCGATCCGGCTGCGCGGGAGGAGATGCGACCGCTGCCCGCTCAGGTAGTGCGGGCTGCGCCTTGGCAGCGATCCTTGGCGATGCAGCGCGGGGCGGGTAGTAGGAAGGGAGCGGTGATCTGGGGTTTCAACCTCAAAAACTGTTACTGCCCTCCTGCTGCCCACATTTCCGCTTATCTGCCACCCAGGGGTTATTTTCAAACCCTGGTCCCCTGCTCACATCAACTCTTTGTCTCCAGGAGACGGAGGATGCAGAATTCTTGCGGCCAGAGGAACATTTTGTCTTGGAAACGGGAAATAAATTGCAGGGTCACGAATACTGTCAACATTTTTGATGGGGGGGAAAAAATCGCCCTTTTCTTTAAAAAAGTCCAGGAGGAGGCATCTTCTGCAATGGTCCAAGCATGATTTTCATTTGCAAACACATGCAATACCTTGATTGCCTACTCATTGCCTTTATATCTATCTGAACATACTGTTTGTGCATGGAAATTGTTTCTGCTAAAGCACTTCCAATACTGTCATCGATTCAGAACCAAAATAATAGAACCACAAGTAAAACTAAGAAGGAATCAAGTGAACCTAGTAGTAATGAGAGTGCAGACAATGGGAAGAAGGTGTTGATTGCATTACCCATATTAGAATTGTGGCATTTATTACTAAAGGTGGCTTTGGATGTAAAAGAATGAACTTGGAACCAAGGAGAAAAACACTTGGAAAAGAAATCTACATAGGGTTACTAAGCAGACAGCAGCCACATCCAGCTCAGGAAATTCTCTGTTCTAAAAATAATGGTCTCACAAGGCAAGCACTTGTGTGACATTTCGTATGTGCTTTCCCTGCTGCTCCCTACTGTTTATAGCCACTGAGATGAACACAGGACTAGATGGACCTTTGGCTCAGTCCAGTAGAGTCCTTCTAATGAGCACCTTTGTGGGTCTCAAAAAGCACGACAGGTCCATAAGTGGCAAAGGGAGAAAAACACAATCTGCCTTCATTTAATTTAGGCCAGACAGAGGAACATCTTAGGACTGTAAGCACTACAGCCTGAGGTTATTTTCTGTAAATTTGGAAGACATGCATTTAATCTGAATACTTGCAAACGGCCTCTAATTCCACTCATACTGCAAACATACAAAGTACAGATTCACAGAGCTGGAAACAAAAAGAGAATTGAAACCACTGTCTCATCTGACCTTATCTTTAAGACAAAGAATGTACACAGCAATTTTTATCAAGCACTTTATCACATGACTGAAGGAAAAACAATTTCAAGAGAATGTACATTGCAGACCATTTCTGGGTAAATCCTTGGCTCTATCACTTGAGTTTGGCTGATTTCATCCATTCACTGCTGTTAAAAGGAGATACACTGTTCCTCCAGGCTCTGGCAACACAATCTGCAATGTGTCTTATGTTAGTTTTCCCACTTTTAGGTCCTCTGCTTGTTGCAATTCAATTCACTAAACAGGCCAAAGGGGAACTTTCTTCTGAGCTAGTAAGCAGAGCTGTGCAGTTGGCTGCAGGGTGCAATGAGTGCCAGAACTGACACCAAGGTAGAGTGGGCCTTTGCAGCTTGAAACAGGGACAGGAGAGGAGGAAGAGGGAGAAGAAGCTGTCTTCATGCAGTGACAAAGTGTCATGACAGGGTGCTTGTGGAACTGCAGCCTGAAATCCATATCCTTCCCTGTGCAGTTTTGCAACTTGCAAAATGCAGGCCAGTGCAAATTCCTGTACTGGATTATTTAATGATTATAGAATTTCGTGTTGGCTTTTGCACGCTGATATCCCATTTGTAATTTGTTCCACATGTTCACACTGAAATTTCTTACAGTTACAGTTATCCTCAGAGGAAGGAATTGGCTATCAGTCACTCCAAGCCTGCCATTCCCCAAAAAAGGGTAATGACACAACCTTGAAGGGTCACATTGCAGGCAAGAGCCAGTAAAAAGCTACACAAAATAATCTGGTGGGATTTTTAATCTACAGACTGCTACAGAACATAAGGTCTAACAAAAAATGTAGGCTGCATTGACCCTTCCTCCCAAGGGAGAGATCATGAAGACTAAAATGCTCCTCTAAGAGGTGGGACAGCATGTGCAGTGTTTGAAATCCTAACAGCAAGACAGAGAGAGGCATCCCTCTGAGACAACCCCTGGTAAGTAGATAGATTTATTTTTCTTCAGGTATAGGATCAATTTTAGAAGTTGGTGCCTATTTTAGACCTGAATATCTGAGTTTTACTTTAGTATGGCTGAAATTAAGTGAGATGGAGGTAGCTAGCACCAGTAAGGATTCCTCAGCCAAAAGCATGACAGATCTTTGAGCTGGAGCCCCGGGACACTTCAAAACTCATCCTCCATGATATTAAGAGAGTAACAAAAGCTGCATAGGTCTGCTGGAGGGTTGGTATCACAGGTGTGAGGGGTAGCTCAAGTGTCTTCCAGTGACTTTTGATGACATTACAGGCTCTCTGTCATGCAGGGAAGTATAAGGCAGTACACTTTAACCACCAAGGTCACAACGCTCTGTGGAAGCTCATGCATGAATAGGCACATTGTATTAGAGTACTGGGTTTAGAAAACATGTTAGTAAGTAGTATAAACTTTCTTATCTCATTTAGTAAATGCTCAAGTGGTGAAACACTAGATGTTTACATAATGAAATACGAATATTGCTTTCACTGCTTTGAAGACTGTTGTATCTGTGGCCTACATTTTGACTCAGTAAATTAATCTGATAATTTGATAAATTAATTCTTTAGTCTCACTAGTCAATTTTTTGCAAGCTTATTTTAACACCAGACATCCTCATGAAAGAATTACAAGTATTCATGTCTATACTTCTTATTTCTCCTATACATTGCTCTTGAGTCCCAAATAAAGTTGTTTGGCTTTCCCTTGCTGGGATGATTAGAGCTTTTTAAACAGGAAAATGATATAGATGCAGAAGATGGTGAAGCACTTCAGTGACAAAAGGCATTAACAGGTAAGCTGTTGGATGGTTGTGGTGTTTTTTTTCCCCTAACATCTTTTGTATAAGAGACAGCATTATGTAAACATGAAATTTTAAAATTCCTTTATAAAGGAATTTTATAAAGGTCACTCTGTTTACTGAGAAAGACAAGTACAAAATGGTTTTTGGCTTTTAAGTTGACCTTTTATCTAAGTAGCTCTTGCAACACTCATGGAAAATGAGTGTGAAGGTTTTTTTCCTATATTCCCATGCTTACTTGCAAAGAGAGCTCCCTTGTCTTTGTGTTTTAACTGGTTGACTTCCTTAGCACTGGAGGCCTGGGAAGGGGCACCATAGGAACTACCAGGTATTGTCCAATCTCCCCTCCTCTTTTCAGGCTATGTACAATAGTGTTTCCCATACATGGAAGTGCATAGATTACATTCATTGCTGCTCTAAGTTTGAACCATTTAAGTTATCTGCTAGGAACTGGTAGTAAGAATCAGTGCTTGTGTGATTCAAAGAATATATCTGGCCAAGCTAATTTTAGTCTTGTGATAAACCACAGGAAAGCTAGTAAGTAGTAAGTTTAAAAAAAACCCCAAACAAATAAACAAACAAACAAACACTCCAAAAAATAAGGATATGTGTTAAACTTCTCTTTTTCTATTATTGCATCCAAGTTCCTGCAAAAGCCTCCATGGAGATAACAGAAGGAATTTTTCATAGTCTGTCCAACTTTTCAGCACTGGAGTGAGAGTCATATCTGTCTATATTCTCATATTTCATGTGTTACTGACCTGGTAGTTGTAATAGTGAGCTGAAGTGCAGACAAAAAGGCATTTTGATCCTGAGATATACAGAGACAATCTGAAAAGGATTTTCTAAGCCTGTTCCTACACAGCTTTTCCATTTTGCATTAAATATTCAAACACTCACTAGGCCAGGCAGAGGTAGCGAGATTTCTGTGCAGACTGACAGCAAAGGCATCACCAAGAGATGGGTACCTGCTTCAGCGCTTGCTCTAGTGAGCAGGTAAATATTTTATAGAAACAAGCAGCTTCAATAAGATAAAAGATCAGAAATTCGCATCAGACCAGTAACCCAGATAATTCCAGTTGACAGTATGCTCTGTTAAACCAGCATTTTGCACTACCCAATGCATGCTGTCCCCTATTTCATTATACATGGAATATTTTCTAATTCCTCTTATTTCATATATTCATTTTCCAATTATTTCAAATTTTGATCATCACAAAAATATTTACAAGCCTAAAAGCACCTCTAAACCTGTTGGAAACCTCAGGTTTATCTTTGATGAAGTTCATATGTATTTCTAGTAGTTCTTTTTATTTGTTTTCTCTTTATTTTATTCTGCATTTTAACCAATGGCAATGATGAACTTGTACAATTCGAGTTTCACCTATATCATATGTTTAGTCCAGATCGTAGTCCTAGGCTTGAGTAATATCCAGCCTAATGCATGGACTGGGAGGTGTGAGTCAGCTGGGAAGTGTGACTAAGAGCTGAAAAGGAACTGCTTTTTAAACCACTTCTCACATGTGAAGACAACACCTTCTAGCTCTGTGGTAAAAGCCAGCTTAAGCCATCCCCCAGCTGCCTCTGCATTAAAGCACTCTGATGTCTGGCCACAAGATTTAAAATGTTTGCTTAAAGCACTGTGGCTTGAACTGGCGGTTTGACACTGACTTGTGATCAGCCCTGAACACTCAGGCATGGGTTGGTTTTCTTGTTCTCTAAGAGACACCACCTAAGAGAAGAGATTCAGTCCAAGGCACTTTAGTATCCTTTCCTATCTATTTCTGCTTCTCAGCACAAGTTCCTGTCGAATATTTCTCTTTCCACAATGCCCATGTCGGAGCACACTGCCTTAGAACACCTGGCTCTTTGTTTCCTAGGGTGAGCATCACAACCAGGGCTTGGGGTGGGTGTGGGTGCAAGCATGCAGCGTGCACATCTCAGGGGACATGTGGTTCTGGTGGCAGCCACAGAGGCAAAAAGTTTGACAGAGTCCAAACAGCTGCACAGAATGAGACACAGAATCAAAGGCCTCCTTACAGGCTGCTCAGGCTTCAGCATTGTCTCTGTCCTTCACCATGTCCCAGCCTGTAACTCCTTAGGTGAGGCTGGGAGACACACAGAGACATCCCTGCCTGAGGAACACCGCCTGCCGAGCCGCTCCTCCGGCTCACAGAGCTCGCTGGGGCTCAGGCAGCAGCATGGCACATTCACAAAGTGCCACCGCTGCTAAGGGACACCGGCAGCGCGACACACCGATGGCACGGCTCAGCTCCACCGGGATGATGAGCACAGCATCCACGCTGGGTGAGCCGATGGCACGGCTGAGATTTACCGGGATGATCAGCACAGCATCCACGCTGGGTGAGCCGATGGCACGGCTCAGCTCCACCGGGATGATCAGCACAGCATCCACGCTGGGTGAGCCGATGGCACGGCTCAGGTTCACCGGGATGATCAGCACAGCATCCACGCTGGGTGAGCCGATGGCACGGCTCAGATTTACCGGGATGATTAGCACAGCATCCACGCTGGGTGAGCCGATGGCACGGCTCAGCTCCACCGGGATGATCAGCACAGCATCCACGCTGGGTGAGCTGATGGCACGGCTCAGCTCCACCGGGATAATGAGCACAGCAGCTACGCTGGCTCGCCTGACTCGGGTCCACGTCCCTATAAAGAACTGTGGGCAGTGTTTAATCGCTCTGCCACCCTGTGGCCCTTTCAAGAATTTAAGTATGAAAATGCCAATTAGAAAATTGTGGTGAATCGATGCTCCACAAAAGAAAAAGACTGTTAAATTAAGCTAATTTTATAAAGGAATAATTTTTAGACAATACAATCTCTGCACATAATTAAAAACACAAACATATTTGACTCCATCATTAATTTCCCTCCTCAATGAACATCAAAAATAACTGCCCAATCTAGTAAAAATGAAAAAGTCAGTAAAACACAGGATAATTCAATATTCTTTTTCAGGAAGGCAGTTTGCAAGTATTTGTCTAGGACTTCCTGGGTTCTCAAAGTATTTCTGGATGTCCTACAGGGCTGAAGCCATGAGATTAACTTAGTAGAACATGATTCTAAAAGAAATCAGAATCTACATTGTGCTGAGATATAGCAAAATTATTTGCTATGTCCCATCCCTGTATTGAACTGAAGAGAAAGTATCTTCAGCGCTATTGAGAACCAGAATTCTTCAGTGTAGAAAGAGTTCTTCTGCAGCTCTGCATCAGGGTAACTGGATGCCAAAAACCTGTTGGAAGGAAGCATCAAAGACAGAACTGGGATGAAACAGAACCATATCAAGGTTCTATCATAAGACCAAATTCAGGTGTCTTTAAATAGATAACTGGTAAACAATATTGCCAAGGGCTGAACTGTAGTGGGAACACTGTTCTGCTCTCAACAGCTCAGCAGGAAAAAAACATGTAATAATCAGTCTGTAGTTGTTGAGTCCAAGAAGAAAATTTCACCAAGGTGTACTCCCACAGGGAAGAAGGGTGAAATGAGGATAAAAAAAAGTCCAGGAAGCACCAACAAAGAGGATTGGTGAGAAAAGCATCCCATTAAAAACAGAAGTAAGATTTGGGCTGGAGAAAACAGAGGGAAAGAAGCTGGAACAGCAGCAATAAAGCCGTGATGAGGGAGGAGATGGAAGGAATAAATTTTCTATGTGAGGTTCCTCAGAGTTTTTCCTGGTATTACACTGCCTTCAGAGCAACTGTCAGAGAGACAAGACCTTTCCTCCCTATCTGCACTGACTTCTCTCTCTAGAGAGGAGCCCTCCAAATTGTCACTGTTAAGATGTCAGTATAGAAAACTCACCCAGAAGCATCTCAGAAGGCCCACTTAATGCACATCCCCACCATGGAATAGGATCAGCTACACCTGTATTTTTTCTATGACACAATTTGGCAGACCCCGGTGTTCACTCCCCCAGGAATGGAACCTGCATAGAATTTTTAATTAAAGCTTTCAAAGTTTTTAAATTGCCTTTGAGGATTCTCTCATTCAAATAATTAAATTTTGGAGGAAAACACATTTAGGTCTCTGAAGATGGGCTTAAAGGGAAGTATTTTGCCCCATGCCTCACACAGGATCTCTTCTGAAGCAGTTCATGATGAGAGCAGTCTCATCATCCACTTACCAAGCAATTTCCTGGGTTGAAGCAATTCTGTTAGGTTAGGTCTGTGTCAAAACTGATGACCCAGTCTCCAACACTTAGGCAGGAGAAGGTGAGAGGACAAGAATCTCTCCTAAGTGTACAGGCAGTGAACTTTTCTGAGTCAACAGTGACTGTGGATCTGAGATGCCAAAACATCCAGTGAATGGAAAATTACTTGTTCTATCTGGTTATAACCTACCACATTATGTCAAATTGTTCAACATCTCAAGACATTGACAGCCCTTTTGATAGCAGCCCCTCACTACTATTCAATACTTACAGAGTTGTAAGAAAAAATTGAGATACTCATTTACACAGTGATTACAATGGGAAAATGGTTGTCCTCTTAACAAACTGGAGTTTAATAACCAGTATGCAGCAGCAGAAGAAAAAAAATAAAGATGGTTAGCATCTTCACAGAAAAATACCAAAAATATAATAGACATGGGATGCTTTAGGCATAGGGCCTAGTACCTGATGAGGGGGGTAGATAGAAATCTTCAGAATAAAATTTTTCCTGCAGAGATGTCTGCAGAGTGTTTCCACTTTCATGTCAGGTTGATGGTTTGGGGCTAAAAAGGGCATGGGATTAGAAGGGCTTCTAAGTATATTGGGGAGGAAGATGTGAAAGGTATAGCCTGCTCATCTAACATTTCAGCATTGGGAAGAAAGTTGAGAATAACAAAATCGAGTGAAATGGTAATTCTTGTACAGTTACAGCCTGAGATTGCATTATTCATCTTGACTGAGAGTGAAACTAGAAGGCCCTACAAGCAGAAGCATGAGAAACACCTAGAATGTAACAGAATCAGACATTTGTTCTGCAGCTCATTCCAGCATTAGATTTGTTGGACATAATTTTCATTATTTCATTTGTTCATTATGATTTACGTGTTCATTTGTATTGCATTTTATTCTTTCCCATATAAGGCTTCTGCTCCCTTTGTTACATGAGCTTTTCCCATATTGGCTTATTCTCATTGAAGTTTTCATCTTGCCATTTTTCACTGTCATTTTCCTGTGCCACTCTATTCCTTCATTGTATTCTCTCTACAAATAAAATACTTGATGCATTTTCCTGTTTGGGTTTTTAAAAATATTTTGCATTAAATGGCTGTAATTTTTGAATTAATTTGATTAATCTATTTATTTATTTTAGATTCATACAGAAAGTGTAAGGATGTAGTTTGCTGGGATATATTTGTAGTATATATCCTCAGCAATGTCTTAAAAATTAATGATAAACTAAAAACCACCCACTCTCTGAGGTTACTGCTATGCAGATAGCATCTAGTCAAGAAGTGAGATGAGGGGATAACTTGCCAGATGACACATACTGGTATTTAGTTTGTCAGTATTAATAAAGTCTTCAGACTGAAATTAGCCACAAAATTCTCTATACAATATTTTTAAAACTACATTTATTTGCATCTATCTCATGTAACCTCTCAATATTAATAATAACACCATTTAAAATATCTCTAGCAGCAGGTGTTTATGTGATTAAATTTTAGGGACTGCAGTAAAGTATTGATGCTAATTTTCCCAACTAGCAAAATTATCTGAGTCTGAATTACAGGCTTTGCTGTGGTAGAAGCACTCTGGAGATCTACCCAGAAAATGATGTACAGGGAGCAAAAGATTTTAATGATGTACTCATGCATGAACTAACGTGGCTGACTGACATATATTCTAAATTTAAAAGGATCCCTGTAATTATTACATTATTGAAAGAAACAGCTTGCTTTTTCATGGCAATGTGAACAAAGATCACAGCACCTTCCCCCACCCATTGCACCAGTGTTTGCACTGGGAGGACTTGCTGTGCAGCAATGAATGTCCTGGCTGACTGGCTGAGACTGGGAGAAGCTCTGAATGTAGGCTGGGTACCAGCTTGCACAAGTTTACCACACCTTATCTTCAAATCAGTGTTGCATGACTGATCCTCTGCCTTTGTTTGCAATTACACATGCAGTCCCTGCAAAGAAATAACATACAAAACAGGTCTCTAATTGCTGGTTGTCTCATAAGCAATGAGCATCTGGGTTCTTGCTTGTCACAACAGTGTGCAGTGACATTCTCAAAGTCAATTCCAAATTTTCTTGACCATGTTTGAGCTCTGACTATTTGGTGTATGCTCTCCAGCTTTGTGGCTGAGCGTTTCTTCTCCAGTATTTCAAGGCCAGAACCAATTATATGTCACCAAGATACTCCAAGCTATTGTATGGTTTACATGAATATTTAGGCTTGGTTACAGCTGTTTATTTTCTCCTAATTTAAATATATGTGTTTTGCTGATATGTGTATCTCCCTGGTGGCCTGTTAAGATTGACAAGACAGCCTTGGCTGAGGCAGCAATGAGCTATCTGGTTATTCTACTAATTGGCTGAAATTTTCTCTGCTTGAGTCTTGGACTCATTAGTTCCTGCCTTGTGGTGCTTTTCTGGCTGACCTCATCAGGTATGATGGTTTTACTGGGATACAGTAATACAAATAAACCAAGATCTGCAACACAGAATATGCAAGCCACTGTTTTGCTATTTTACATTTCACTGCTAAAAAAAGAAAAAAAAAAAGAAAAAAAATTTGAAGTATGTCTCAATAACCATGGAGAGCAGGATTGTGTGTGCTCTGGTGATTTAGGGGGTCTGAACCTGAATATTGTGATTAAGAGAGACAAGCACATCTTTATGGACTTGTTTGACTCTTCTGTGAATCACAGTAATTTTGACTTTCACACATCTCCCAAGTTTCTCAATGTGTTGCATACAAATTTATTCTCTCCTGTTATCCATTACTTTCTGTTCTTTTCATCAGTAATCCCCTAGTTCTTATATTTAAGACAGACTAGCCAATCATTATCCAGGATAGGTGTGCACCATGGATTTATACAATGGCATAATAATATTTCCTGTTTGGTCTTTTCTCTTTCTTGTTTTCCTAGGAAGGAAATGTAACACAGACATTGTAGACAGTCATTCTCCCACTGTCTCACAGGAGTCTGTGATGTGCTGAAAGAGCTCTAACCCCAGTCACACCTAGAGCTTTAGTGGTCACCTTCTGTACTGAAACACAGTGAGCACATCCTATGGCCGGTATTTCTAGACAATGAAAAACTGTCATTTAAAGTGTGAAAATGTAACACACACGCTAATTTACATATTGCAGATGGCATTCCAGCTGAAGAAAGAAATCCTTGAACTAGGGTTATGAGGCTTTAATCAAAACGAGCCTCTCTTGTGGAATAATTTCCAAGAACTGTAACTGTGAATTGTGTAATTATCACTGAGCTGATAATGTGTTGCTATATTCAACTTTGGCACTGTGTCAGTTTTTCCAGTGCTGCCTTTATCTTTTTTTTTTTCTCAGCTATCTCTGTTGTACTTTGAAAAACATCTGTAAATTTCTAGTGTGTACATCTTTGTCATTTGAACACCCCATTTCATGTAGCCCTATTTTCTCAGTACATTTTACTGTAGAGCTCCCAAGCACTTGAATTGCAATCACACTGGGAAGTCATCCCCCTAACATGCTACCTAATGACTAGAGCCTGACAGTGGTACCGTGCACTGTTATCTCCTACTTCACCATTCTGTGTTTCAGTTGTGGAGCTTTGGAGTTCTTTGATTTGATTTGTCACAGATGCCCTTCATTAATTTAACAGCTCACATCTCTGATGTTTGAGTTCTGGGAAAGATTAAGCAGGGCCAAGGACTTCAAAGGTGATCGTCAACCACATTCCATTAACACTAATTTCCATTAACATTTGTCAGTTGAAAAACTATGTCAAAGCTTCTCTTGCTTGAGGCTTGACTCCATTGCTGCCCCGTCCCCAGCCCAGGTGAGGATGCAGAGGCTATGTGGCAGTTCAGCTTTATGCTGACAGGTGCACACCTCACACTCACAGCAGCCACTTGAGGCTTCCAGTGGGCACCTGGGTGGACTGAGAGCAGCTGGTGATTAGTTAAGTCAGGATGGCTGAATTTACTGCTTCCTCAACTCTTGCTTCCATTCTCCTACAGGTGAGTTTCACCCCTGCTTGTACCATCATGTTACATGCTCCTGACCCCTGACAGCTTCAGTCCACCAGACCAGCTCAAACTCAAAACAGAACTCATTTATGCTATAGCAACTTCAAAGCAAATAAATAACCTAACAGCATCAATATAAAATAGTTTCAGGATCCTACCAAGCTCTCTTGCCATGGTGTGCATTTCCTTATAAATTGACAGCAACATTAATAGTTCATAATCTCATTTTCTCTGTAATTCAAATTCATTAAATGATTCATCCATGTTTCAAGAAACCAACTTCATGAGTTCCTAGACAAACCTGTTTTTGTCAGGTCACTGCTCTAAAGCAATTTCAGTGAAAACAGATGCATAATTCTAGCTGTTTCCTGAGAAATGAGACATCTCTATTGATTTATGTCCATGTGTTTGGTGATAGGTCAGTTGGCTTTTTAGAATGGATCAGAGCAGCATTCCCCCAAGTAGGGTTTTCAATATATCATCCAGCCACTGATTTCTATCAAAATTCCAGGAAATTTACATGCCAAATTTGCTTGACCTTGAACAGCAGCTTCCAGAGGGGTAAACGAGGGACAGATAGAGAAAGATGGCAGGCAGAACAAGCATACACATTTCAGTTCCAAAATATAAATATATATATATAAAGCATCTTCAACCAGAATAAACAGGATAAACAAAACTGATTAGAAAAATTAGTAACTACTACAAATGTTCCTGACTACAGATCAATGCCAACTCTTGAATAACATCCAATGATTTAATTCCTATTGAGTTTCTGTTACATAGCAGATCTCTTAGGGTACAAACTCCATGAACCCATGCCTTGGAATCAGTTTCTTGGCTATACCAGAACTTTTTTTTTATTTCACAGAATGAAAAGTAGAAAGAAGAAGAAGCAGGTGTGCGAGGTCATTGCAAAATTGCACAAATTAAGGTATAAATTAAAGCAATCACAAATAAGCTTAGTAACTATTTCAAGACTTGCTTGGTAAAAAGTGATTTTCTGGTTTACCTGAGAGGTGTGCGTGAAGAAATTTACATTAAATCAAAATGTAAGTCTCAAACAAGGCTATACACATATCAGTTTGCACCTATGCATTACTAGAAACTAGCCAAAGTTGAAGTGCCTCTGGTTTCCTGTGTGCACAATGATGGTATTTCCACCTTCCAAAAACTGAAATAAAACATGAAAACATGATAGATTTCTGAGTCTTTGAACAAGCCAATGCACATGTGTTGTGACAGAAGCAGCTGCCTAATAACTTCAGCCAAAGTTTCTCCAAGGCCATTGCCCCACTGGCACCACTCAGGCACCACCCTCTGAAGAGAGAAGATGCCTGACTCAGTCACATACAACAACAGCTGGTCTCTGCCAGGCTGGGACTGAACGAAGCCAGCTCCATCCCACCAGCTCCTGCTTCTGGCTCCCACATCATAGGGGTTACAACCTCCTCATCTGGGTCATTTGGTACAGACTTTTACCAAGCACAGAGGTACTCTGCAAGTGGATAGACATAGGAGCACTGGGTAACTATTTGTTAGCTGATGAACACAGCAGCTAGGGCTAACACACTACCAGGCTGAGTGCTAATATGCCCTGCAGCAAAAACCAGTGAGTATCTGAGGAGCCAGTTGTCGTGGGCAAGGCAGGGAAGAGGCATCCTGTGCTGCTCCTTGCAGAAGTCTGACTCTCCCAGCTGCTTAGCTGCTGTGCTCTGAGCCTCTGCCTCTGTTCTCTTCCTATGGTTTAAGGACATCAGTAGACTTCCCCTTGAATCTCTGAGCTGCAGGCTATTTCCATGGCAATAATTGCACATGCCTGTGGCTTCCACTCATTTGTGTCGTGGCTTCAGCTCAAGCACTTCCTCACAGCTTCCTCTGGCAGACATAGCCACATCAGGCCACAGCAAGAGCCTGAGCTGAGCCCTGAGTCATGGGGTGACAAACCTCTAAACCTCTGTGTGGAGGCTGTGCAAGCCTTTTCCTAAGGGGTCATGTGTGGATGAGAGCCTGCAGGCAGCTGCCCTCAGTCAGACTGTCCCCAGAAGGGCAAAAGGACCTGTGGTGAGTGACACCAGTGTGGGGCAGCTGCCTCAGCAGTGCTTTCCCACCCACTGTCACGTCCCACTCTGGTGGCTTGGACCCTCAATATCCCTCTCTCCACACTTGCTGTCATGCTTTGGTGTCAAGGAAAAACTTTGAGAGTGGCACAGCAATGCTCCAGGCTTGGGACACGAGGCTGGAAAGCTGTCAGGTGGAAAAGGGATGTTGGTCAGCAGTGACTGAAAATGAGCTAGGGTGTGCCCAGGTGGCCAAGAAGGCCAGTGGCATCCTGGCCTAGATAAGAAACAGTGTGGCCAGCAGGAGCAGGGCAGGCATTGTCCCCCCTGTACTCAGCACTGGTGAGGCCATACCTCGAGAGCTGTGTCAAATTCTGGGCCCCTCACCACAAGAAGGACATTGAGGGGCTGGAGGGTGTCCAGAGAAGGGCAACAGAGCTGGGGAAGGGTCTGGAGCACAACTCAGGTGAGGAGCAGCTGAAGGAGCTGGGGCTATTTAGCCTGAAAAAAAAGGAGTTTCAGTCGAGACCTTATTGCTCACCACCATTCCCTGAAAGGATGCTATAGCCAGGCAGGAATTGTCCCAGCTAAGAAGTAACAGGATGAGAGGAAGTGGGCTGAAGTTGCACCAGCCGAGGTTTAGATTGGACAGTGAGAAAAATGTCTTTACAGAAAAGGTGGTCCAGCACTGGAACAGGTTGGCCAGGGGAGTGGTGGAGTCACCATCCCTGAGGTGTTTAAAAGACACGCAACCGTGGCACTCAGGGACACGGTTTAGTGCTGGACTTGCCAGTGCTGGATAAAGGGTCGGACCTTGTGATCTTGGAAGCCTTTTCCATCCTAAACACGTCTTCGATTTAATGTTGCCTCAGAGCTGGGCAATGACTTCCATATTGCCCCTGTTTTTGCAGTGTTTTGTCATTTTATTTAGTTTTGCGCATTTTGTATATTTTTATTCCATTTTTGCCATAACGAGAGATTTTACTGCAGCACAGCCCGACTCCTGTGCAGCCTGACAGAAATCGGGAGGTTTGTCCCAGATTAGGAGCAGAGGGAAGTGATTCCTGAGCAGTTACCGCCCGCCCCGCCGTCCGCCCATCCGTCCTTCCGTCCATCCGTCCGTCAACCGCGGAACCAACGCGGGCTGCGCGCGCCGCCACCGCCCGCTCCCCGTTGGCCCAGCCCGGCCTGGGCGGGAGGAGCGGGCGGGGATGGAGGCCGCGGCGGGGCGGGGAATGGAGGCCGTGGCGCGGAGTTCGGAGCGGGCTGGGGCCGCCATGCGGAGCCGCGCCGAGGTGGACGCCACGCTGCAGACGGCCAAGCTGAACCCGGCGGAGCTGCTGCCGGCCGTGCACTGCCTCAGCTTCAGCCCGCAGGCCGGCGGCGGCGAGTGCTGCCTGCTGCAGCTGGAGCCGGGGCTCTGCGCCGAACTGGAGGCGGGGCGCAGGTACGGCGGGCGCGGGGCTGTCCTGGACACGGGGCTGTGTCCGCACTTCTGTGTTCTTCTGATGCGGTGGGCGTAACTGACCCTTAAATCCCTTAAACCTGTCTCAGTTACACTGGAAACGAAAAGCCATTTCCTTATAAGCAGCATAAGAAGCGTGTTTTGTTTTTTGGGTTTTTTTTTTTTTTTTTTTTTTTTTCCCTCTGTGTCTGTGTGGTGTTTTAGTTTTTTTGTTGGTTTGGGTTTTTTTTTTGTGGAAAGCTTTTTGCTGTGGAGACTTCTGAACAAAACTCAGAAGATGCTGGAATAGGCTCCCCAAAAAGTGGTCAGAGCACCAAGGCTGCTACAGCTCAAGAAGCAATTGCACAGCGCTCTCGGGCACCTGGTGTGATCCTTTGGGCCAGCCCAGGTGTGATCACCTGGTGTGATCCTTGTGGGTCACATCCAACTCGGGATATTCTATGATCAGAAATACAGGTTTAGAAAAGATATCATGCCTCTAAAAGAATCCTGCTGACTTTGAGATTTTCCTGTTAGACCTCTCGAGGCCTGATGGATGGCAGGGTGCCTACAAGTTAGAAAATTGGCAGGGAAGGATGTGCAGTATGGACGGGCGAATTGGCGGGGAAGGATGTGCAGTATGGACATGCAAATTGGCAGGAAGGATGTGCCCTTCTATGCATGGGCATGGGGTAGGATGGTTATGTGACGCCAAACTCTGAACCAAGAGCAGGTTCTATGCAAGGTTTTGATACTGTTTTAAATTTCTTCCTTTACTGCGATGCCAGTGACATAAGGAAAATCTCTGAAGTGATACAAAATGAGAAGTCCCTCTAAAGAAGGTAGTTCTCTGAGATGCATGTTAGTAAGCCCATTCCTATTTCATGCAATACTGATGAAGTATTATCTGTTAGAGGCCTGAATTATATTGATCCCTTGGGACACAGCTGAGCTTTGTTCATGGCAAACAAGAGAAGCATTTAATTGAATTGAATCTGAGCGCCTAAGTTAGTGTATGTAGCCTGGGAGGAACTGAATGTTCCCCTGTCGTGCTCCTGCTTTGGTATTATCAAGTCCTCATGCAGAATCTTTACTTCATCAAGCATGTGAGCTGAAGAGGGTGCTTTACATTGTCTCTTTGTCCAGAATTGTTCTAGAAGATTATTTTCTTTCCTGCTTGGAATTACTTGCAAGAAAATAGGTATTAATTATCTGAAGGGCTCTGCACAGTAAACACAATTTCTGTTTGCTTTCTTGTTTCACAGTGGGCCAGCTTCAGTCCTCATTAAAGAACAACTCTTTGTTATCTGATTTTTAAGATTAGTGAACTAGTTCACACATTAAGCATCACTTCAGCAGTGTTTTAGGGGGGTTGAGAGAATTGGTGTATGACTATAGGCATTCAACTGTGTTCTGCATGAAAACTTGGAATGCTTGTCTTTTGAGTTCCCACACTAAAAGGAGAGGGAAGAACACAGTCAATTAGATTAATTTACTTTTTTTGGTGAACTGTGACTGCTGCTACCAAACAGAACTGCAGTTTGTAATTTCTTTACAAATGTATGAATGTGAGAAAATATCAAACAAGTTTAATAAGAGTTCATCTGAAACAGAGGTAAAAATGCATCATTATTTCATGATTTCATGATTTCATCATTGGTTTTTTTTTTCAGCCTAATAATTCGTGGTGAAAAGGATGAACATGCAGTGTTGTGCAGCAAAGATAAAACTTATGACATGAAAATAGCAGATACCTCAAATATGCTGCTGTTTGTTCCTGGTTGCAAAACTCCAGAGGAACTGAAAGCAGATCAGGCATCTTGTAATATTATTCATTCACAGGTATGTCTTTCAGGGTTTTATTTGTTTGCTTTAATTTTGTTCTTTCTTATTCTCTGTAATTTCTTGTATTTTGTCCAAGATGCATATGTGAAACCCAGCTGACATTCAGTTGCCTAAACACAGACTTCTAACGCCATTTTAGATGCCCTGTGGTATTGCTTAGCCACTATTGCAGACTGCCACTGGAGAAAGGACGAGTCTCCTGTAGCTTCTTTGTGTACTGACCAGTTCCAAGAGGATGTATTTATAAATGTGTTTTTTATACAGGGCCATGCTATGCCTTAGGGTGTCCAAAATGGCTTTAGAGCCTTTCTTCAGGCAGTTGAACTTTCTCTGTAATGTATGGTTATTATTTCAGAGAAGTTAAAACTGTGCTTTATTTTCATTGCATAGTAATTACTTGTGGTAGGTATTAAAAGCTTGCAAAGAAAATATAATTTCTCAGTGTTAGCAACTGTTTTTAAAGTAAGCTATTTACAGGTTGATTTTTAGGAGTGCTTTTCCCAAAAGGGAGATTTTACAATCTTGTATCTGAATACTATTTTTTAAATATAGAAATGTATTCTAAGGTGGCTCTTTCAATTAGTGTATCAAAACATTTGTCAAAGTGAATGAATTTAGGGTTCTCAGTTTAAGAATTCATTGTTCTGTGCCCTCCTGAAGCGTAGTTAATAAAATTCTATTAAAAATAGCTAGGCAAACATTATTAGTTAATTATTTTCTGTAATGGACATAATGGCATCATTGAGGAATAATCCTACTTCAACATCAGTTCTTCCATGAGGTCTAATGAGCTAATGTAAAAAGTTAATTCAAGCTGAAGTAGATTAATAAGAAAGTAATATTCTTTCATATACTTTTTTTTTTCTTGCTACATTTAATTGTTTCACTATTCCTGTGAAGTTACACATCATAGAAATGTGATTTGCTTAGGAATTATTTTAAAAGTTTTATTTCTAAGAGCTCTCAAAATTATATCAAAAATGTAAGATGGTCCATTAACACTGCAAATTGTGAAACATAGCAAAAGATACTATGTGTACTCAGTACTTTGGGGCTTCACTGCTCTTCACTTGCTGCCTTGGTGCTGATCTTTGTATCACTTTCACAGCTGATACAGCCAAAGCATTTGCCATTTTATTCACCTCACAGAGCTTATCTCAGGTTATGAGCTTTGGAATATTAATTAGAATTATTTATTTCCTTTTCTATGCAGAGTATCTTCTTATTACCAAAATGATCAGAAAACAACTTGGCAGGAAAAAACCTAGCACTTAAGTAAATGCTAATTGACATGAAGCTTGGAAGTTTGTCAGGAAGTTGGTGTTTAGCTGAAATTTTTGCCAAGCCAGTTATGTAATAGATTAAAATTGACAGATTTCTGTGTATTAGAATTTGTATACAATTACTTCTATATATAGGTGGTTTTGCTTATAGTTGATTTAAATGGAAAATTATTTTAAAGCTTTAGTTGTTGTTTTTGGGTTTTTTTAATGGAGGACTTCTAAAATACCTCAAGTACACCAGTAAAGCACTTAGGGTATTTTAAAGCACTGTCTAGAGGCTTTTTCATAGAAGCTGTTTTTACATGGGACTGGTGATTGGGTCAGGAGTCACTAAGCTGGAGCCTGTTCTGCCTCTGCAATTCTGTTCCCATTTCTGTTGGTTTAGTAAATAGTAGAAATGATGCTGAAAGGCCTCCAATAGTCTGGCCTCTTCCAAGAATCTTGCAGTAAGTCAAAGCTGTACCCTGTGAAGCATCTCAGGATTACTCTGAAAGTAAAGCTTTGGTAAGTCGGTGCTGTTGAATCACGAACAGCCAAACTTCCTGTTGCACACTCCTCATTCTTGTGTTGACTCAGGGAGAGGAACAGAGGTGTCTTGTCAGTTGTGTGCAAGTGTAGCTTTCTGTCCTTGTTACTGTCTGCTTTGCTTGAGCTTAGGACTATGATGATTCATTAAAAAGACCATGAAGTAGATCCCAAGCTTGGGAAGAAGTGGGGAAGATAGACACAGGTTAATACAGGAAGGCTTTTCTGGCAGTAACACAATTTACTGTTAAGGCAAAAAGCAGTTTTGAGGGAAATTGTGCAGAAATATATCCTGTGGTGATTTCCTGTCATTTGCAGGCAGAGTTGAGTTGTTACCTTTGTCTTATGCACTACAAAGATATATTTTATCAATCAGCTGTGGATTTTTATTCTTCATTGTCTGTAGTAATTTTTTTATTGAAAACATTGGAATGATTGTTTTATCTTTAAAGTAATTACCCTATTAATAGTTACTTGTTTTCAATGACTGGGTTAACACTGCTTGCTGATAATTTTTGGTAAGCAGCTTTGAATCCAGATGCTACATTAAAATGTTTAAAGAGTTGCTGTTTTCTCTTGTAGATTGCTGGTTTCTCCAAGAACTATTGGGAATTAAGGAGATGTCGACCAAAACTGAAGAAACTGAGGACGCTTTTAATGGAAGATCCATATGAAGGGCCTGATAGTCAGAAAGATCAGACTTCAACATTTTCAAAGGTAAATCAGCTGTGTAAATTGCTTTCTTGTAATTGGTAATGAGCAAATTAAAATGAAGATACATCCTTAAGTAGAAAAATCCCTTTTCTCATGTGATTCACAGTGCTTCTTTGAGTTAATTTTTTAACTCTTCTATTCTAAACAAGTTGATTGTTAATAGCACTTCCAGTGAGTACAGGTAAGCAGCCTTTTTATTAGTTAAAATGAAGGACATGGAAGGAGACTGGGCATTTTCCTTTTCCTGTGGGAAGTTTCTTGGAGCACAACCTTCAGAATCTTTTCTAAATTCCTTGAGGGTTACATGACTACTAAGGTATAGTGCAGCCTTTCCTTCTTTGTGTCTGCCACGTATGAGGTCAGCGCACACCATGTGCAGATTGCTTGCTAATCAGTAATTGGTGATGACAAGGAGAAGAAGGGAGTTGAAGAGAGTAACAGGATTATCTAAGGCATGGAATAAGACACACTAAAAGAAGGAAAAACACAAATGAAATCCCGTCCTGCTGTCTTACAGTGTTTCCAGGAAATTCATTTTGGGACCTAAAGAGTAATGGGGAGACCTGGACTGTGCAGCATATGATCTCAGCTAAAAGGCCGATAAAAATTCTGGGGCTTTGTTAGCTTGGTTGGTTTTCCTTTTGACTTGAAGACCAAAAAGTAGTTGTTCCCAAGTATTTTATGCTGAGGCATGATTGAAGCTGACACCACCAAACCATCTGCATGTGTTCAGATGTGCAAACACAGATGTTACTTTTCTCTGGAGAGACAGGATGCTTCTCTCTTCCTGGATGATTAACAGGCTGATTTCTGATCGGTTACAGAATCTTGCCCCCAGAATTGCCTACCTGTGCTGTTCTAGGCATAGCAGGACATACAGCAAAATAAGGGATGGCAAAGGTTCAAGGGCTTAAATTGTCTGAAAATTATAAGCATTGTCAAAAACTAGCAACATGAAAAAGTCATATGAAATAGTGTTTATTCATAATATTGAGTATTATTAAAAAGGTGTCAGTGTCTCCCAAACATTAATGACTGATTTGAGGATTGATCACCATTTATTTTTGAAGGAGAATGCATTTCCTCTATGAGCTTACTGAGTAACAACAACTAGGTATATCTGATAAATGCAGACAAGTGTTAACCTTGCCTCTGGTGGAACTCCTCAATGAATCTGAAAGCTCTCCAGGGGAAAACTCTTTCCTGTGGGACTAATTTTCTCTGAAATCCCAAACAGTGTATGTGTAGTAATGATTTCCACTGTTTTGTTTGCTTACACTTAATATTTATTGTGTGCTGGGAAACCTTAGAAAATTCAGTCTGGGGGAAAAAACATCTGTCTTAAGTCTTTCCTTCATTATAGCTTACAATGCATTTAGTATGGTCACTGAAGCAAAGAAGAAGTAAGAAAACCTCTTTTATTTCCTTTATTTTTCCCTTGTTGCAGTATACAACAGAAGATTTGTTAAATCTGATTCAAGCAAGTGAGGAAGAAATACTCCACCAATTGCAGGTCATAGATGCCTGCAAAATCAAAGGTATTTGTATCTAAAGAATATTCTTACCTATGAGGAAATAGCCCTCCTATTTTCCCCAAAATACATGTCTCCCTTTTTTAAGGCCTATTCTATATCCTTGTCTTTCAAGGTGCAAGTTACTTTAAAGTTCTAAGACTTGTTCCCATAGATCCATGTCCTCTGCTGCTGTGGATCTGCTCAGAAGGATGAAGCTGAGCAGGCACTGCCAGTCTCTCTCTTTCAGGATAACTCCTTTGCTGCTACAAACACTGGCATCAGAGTATCCCACCCACAGCATGAATATTTTTTAGCTGGTCGACCTCTTCATGACTGAGTGGGTGCTGCTTTCTGTAGTTCTAGAGGCAAAAATAGCTGATTCTTAGGGAGCCCCATCCTTTTCATAGTTCTTTCTTCCTCCTGGACTTGGTTTATCTCAGTGTCTTCCTACCATGTGAGGGAAGGCTGGAGCAATGCCTCACCTTGGGACAGGTCCTATTCATCCTTTACTTGGCCATGCCCAAACATTCAGTAGCACACAAGTTGATGGCTGTCCTAGAGTCATCTGGATTTCTGGATTTTTGTGAACTTCTCTGGACCTGAGCTGTTGCTTTGCAGGGCCAGTGCAGCCCATCCTGTTCATGCAGTTCCGTTCCAGAACTAAGCATTAGTTCTTCCACATCTTGGAGTGATATTTTCAGTGTCTTTGTATCTGTGGCAGTTAAAGAATTACTAAAGAATTCCAAACAGTTGAGATAATTAAGTTTCATTCTCCTTTACATATGCTCTTATTATTTAGTTCCTTTTCTGAGCTTTTAATCCTGAAAAGAACACAATGGTACTGCGTATTATAAAGGTGTGACCTGAATGTCCAGACTCCAGTAATGTATCTTAATGGCAATAGAATTAAGGTGTTAATGTTTTCCTTCTAACAGTGTTCTGTGGTGCTCTGTTTGGCAGGATATTGGAGAATTCTAGACTTTGACTATGAGATGAAACTCTTGAATCATGTGACTCAGCTAATAGACTCAGAGTCCTGGCCTTTGAGTAAGGTTCCTCTCTCTGCCTGCCTTGAAGAACTTGGATCTCTAGAACCCAGGTAAACAATTATTTTAGTACTTAAAATTGCCTACATTCATTATTAACTATGTGTAATTACAGTATTTGTTAACGGTCTATTAGAATTATAGTCTTGAAAATCAGGATTCTACTTACTGTGATATAAATGATACATTTTCTTTGTTTCTAAAAATACTCAAGGGAATTTTTAGACCGGTTAGTAAACTGATTTTGGTGTTTATTGTTAGTATTTTCATTGATCCACAGTAGAAACATTACTGCTGAGTTGTAAATGATGGAAGGAGCATGTACTTAAGTTGTAAATTGCTGAGCATCTTGAAATAGTTGTTCTGAAGCTATAGCTAGCCAAAAATGTTTGGTTTACCTGTTGCATACTAGCTGAGAGGATGTATGTTTTCTGGTGTAATTCAAAAGTACCATTCAAAGAAAGTCTTAAGTTTACAATATGTAGCATTTTCCATTTAATTGCATTTTGGCTCAAAAAGATATCTGCAGTTAGGCTATAATTTATGACAGAGCTACAGAAAAGTGCCTATTATTCAGTAAGGGATAATTAATTGCCAAATTTTTGACTTGCATCATAGGATCGTTCAGACTGGTAAAAAACATTAGGATCATTGAGTCCAGCCATTACCACACCACTGCCAAGTCCAGGACTGAACCATGTCCCTAAGTGCCAAATCTACGTGTCTTTTAAACACCTCCAGGGATGGTGACTCCACCACGTCCCTGGGCAACCTGTTCCAGTGCTTGAGAAAGATTTCTTCATGGAAAGCATTCTTATATCCAATCTAAATATGTCAGGCCATTTCTTCTGATCCTGTCACTTGTTACCTGGGGGGGAAGAGACCGACCCCCACTGGCTACAGCCTCCTCTCAGGGAGCTGTAGGGAGTGACAAGGTCCCCCCTGGGCCTCCTTTTCTCCAGGCCAAACACCCCCAGCTCCCTCAGCTGCTCCTCACCTGAGTTGTGCTCCAGACCCTTCCCCAGCTCTGTTGCCCTTCTCTGGACACACTCCAGCCCCTCAATGTCCTTCAGTTCTGGTCTGAGGGACCCAGAACTGGACACAGGGTTTGAGGTGCATCCTCACCAGTGCTGAGGGGAACAATCCCTGCCCTGGTCCTGCTGGCCACACTTGCTGATACAATTCTTTCTCATTGGAAAAAAAAGATATTGCAAGAGTGTATTCCTTATTTCCCTTACACATTTTAGTCTTTGCTAGTTATAACTAGGAGGTGGAAGAGACCTTTGGGGGAGATTCTTCTCTCTTCTATTTTTTACCAGTTTCTTCATTTCACCCACAAAAATGTGTCTCATCATCTATTCCCTTCAGTTTATTTTCTTCTCCATACCTGTTTCTTAATCGTCTTGGTAACTGTTTCCGTAGTGTCCTAGTAAACACTAATATTAGAACATGTTTTCTGATTTTTTTTTCCCAGAGAGATGATAGAACACATTCTTTTAAGCTATGGCAGGAAATATGTTGATGATGGTAAGTTTGGGAATGATAACATGGCTTAACTTTGCATAAAAGAAATAATTATTAGTGTGGAAATGTAGGTTTTTGAAGAACGGCCGAAACAAGTGACTCTGCTACAGTACAAACGAGAGAGGGAGGAGGGAGAAAACTGGCTAAAAATCAGTACAATTGTTAAAGGAATTTTCATAGGTAAAAAAGGAACTGATTTGTTAGGTGTGTACAAGCCATAATTTCGTGACTAAAGAGAGCTCACTAGTAAAATTTAGATGACATCTCTCATTAGATACCCTAGAAGATCTCAGATATTTAAGTAATTAATTGTGCTATTATGAGTAGTCAATGGCATGAATTCAGCTTGCTTGGAGTAGGTATCTGCCTGTGATCTCTTGAACTGCCCCACAAGATCTGCTGGTTGTAGGGAGTAGATTTGCATTGTCCATCTCATACACAAATACAATACTGCACTGCTGTAATTCAGTCTGAATTCTTCCCCACAGTGGCTTTCATCTCACCTTTGGCTGAAGCAGGAGTTGCACTCAAAGAACATAAGGAAGTCAGTGGAGTGACAACAGACTCTTGTCTTAATGTATTTAGGCAGTTTGCACAAGGAACAAGTCTGAATTACACAGAGGTGGCTGAAACAATAGAAGGAAGTGTTTATACCTGATTTGGGTCAGAAATTTTAGCCAAGTCACTGTGAGAGAAAATGAAATCTCATCTCTTCATAATCCCATTAGGGTGATTAAAGAAGTGAAAGTTTTGTTTACAAGCCATTCAGAAATAGGAATGAGAGCTGGAGGAGGAACAGTACACTGAAAGGGGAAAACATGGAGGGCAAACACATTTATCGATACAAATTAATACTGTAGTTGGGACTGTACTGCTGTGTTCTGCATAATTTGTTCCTGAGAATGAGAAGATACCCTAATTTATCCAAATTAATACCAAGTCAAATTGCTTCCCAAGGAGAAAAAAAAAAGGATGCTTGGTGTATAGAAGACTGTAGAACAAAATGGAAATACAAGGCTGTTCTTTTATCAAAAGGCAAGAACCCAAGATAACTTAGTTTTTGCTTCTTGGCAGGGGAGGTTTTCTTTGAAATGCATGAAGATAAAATATGCAGAGCTATAGCACAAATGCTTTTGCAAAATGCAGTTAAATTCAATCTATCAGAGTTTGAAGAAGTCTGGCAACAGAGTGTCCCTGAGGGGATGACAGCAAGGCTTGATCAGCTTCAGGTAAACACGTAAAGAAGGATGAATTATTTTGTGAATGGGCTGTAACTGACTTGTGTCATATACAGATTTTAGCCATTATTGGGTATTGTGTTGTTTCTGTCAGCTTTTGAGTTCAAGTATGCTTTATGATATCCTCAATAAGCACCAGTAGTCTGGAATCATAATTCAGGTTTCTGTAACTAAGGCACGTTTCACTGTTTGAAGAAAGGTTGCAGCTATAATTTACTACTTGTAAATGTGACTGGAACAGAAGCTGAAGCTGTTGTTGAAAAGATGGTAGTGACAGCCAGTAGAGTAGTAAGCACTACTGGAATCCTTTTGCTTAAAGCAGGCAGAGAGATGTTGGAACCCAGTGGATTCTCCCTTTCTTCTTATCGTAAAATAAATGATAAATACTGCCTGTAAAACAGTGCCTTTATGATACTTCTTCACTTTGCCTCTGGTAGTGCAGTTCTAGAAGGCTTTGGATCTGCAAAGAGCAACTTGCATGGGATGTTGTCAGAAAGAAGGAAGTTTAATTGTTTTGCCAGTACTCTTTCTTTCATTTCTGATACTGTTCTGCAGGGCTTGGCTCTTGTGGATAGAAGTTCAAGACCAGAGACCATCTTTCTGCTGAAAGTGGAAGACTTACCTGAAGACAATCAGGAAAGATTCAACAGCTTATTTGGCATACGGGAAAAGTGGACAGAAGTGGATATTACCCCTTATATACAGTAAGGATGTATTTATTTTTATTAAAACATAATTAGTACCATATTCTTCTCTTTTTGTATAGCTGGCTTCTGATGAGCCATCACTGCCTCAGTGATACTCTATACTTTGCATTTTAAATTTAGTGGATTCTTTATGAATAGAATACCCACCTCTGGAATCTGTAACTCTCTTTTTTTGGACTTAAATGTGTGTAAAAAGTTGATCCTACTGGGTTTAAATGGGTGATAATTCTCATTTGATTAAAGCAGACAATTCAAAGGCTAAACTTGCTGACATTTACACTATATTTACAACACTAGAACTATAAAGCAATAGTGCTTCCTGTACTGCATCCGTTGTTCCTTTGGTAGTTAAGACTTACACTGCACATTATCTGGAATGTCCAGCTGTGATATATGTGAGAAGATGTTGATGCTGTCCCAGAGGTAACTGCATCAACCCTTTATGAGTGGCTCTAAATTTACTGTAATATAACTGAATTGTTCAGAGCTAGCTAGATTGGAAATTCTGTTGGAGAACAGTAAGAATAAAACTCTGCCTAATACCCCAAATTATTTTTCTGAAGTAGTGTAGTTTTGTCTAGTGTGTAAATGTCAAGGTAAGTTCTAAACTTGAGGTAATTTAAAGTATGTGACAGTTACAGTAGTTCTGGTTTTTTTTCCTAACATCCAAATCCAGTTTATTGCTGTAGTTACAAATGTTTTACGGATTCATTTTGTGTGATAGTATCTCTAAATTTTCTAAATGCCAATGTCCTGTGCTTTATTTCCTCTGTAGAGACTTGTGTGCAGAGAAGCAGACTGTTGGTGCTCTTCTGACAAAATATGCTCGCTCCTCAATGCTGAATGGTGTTAAAGTTTATAATTCTAGAAGACCCATCTCATAACAAGTATTGTTTGAAGAACTGAGGCTACTGAATGTAGTAACAGTGAATGTTACTTGCTGCTGCCTTCTGGGGAAAAGAGTGGCCATCATTATACAGTGTACTTACAGGCTATTTGAATATGTTGTATTCTCTGCTCAGCTAAGCAGAGTGTGAGGACACTTGTGGCCTCTGAGGAATGATATTCAGCTCACCTTCCTTTGCCAGCCTTCTTTGCCAACCTTCCTTTGCCCAACTTCTACTTCTTGAATACACATAATCTTTTTATCCATAAGTCTGAAACAAATATTAAAAACTTCCTTGATAATAATTCAATCAATTCAATTGAATAGCAAAATAGAAATTTTAGTCTTCTGCCCATTAGTGGCCATTCTTGAAGATTAGGGTTTCAATGCAGTGTTCACATTTTGCACAGCAGAGAACTCATCAAGCTCATGAACAAATCATTCCCCACTGAGACTACATCAGTCTTGATTTTGAAAAGTGGTTCCTTTTAAGGTCATGTCTATGAACAACATCAGCACCTGTCACTTTAATACTTGGCAGAATGGCCTTATGTATATTGCCAAAAAAACCCTAATTGCAGCGAAGTGTGAATATAAGAGAGAGAAGTTGGATGATGTGTTACAAATTTCCTATAACCTGTCATTAAATGTAGCTGAGGTAAAACTAATGCTTTACAGAAGAGTACTTGTGTTTTTTTAAAAAGAACCTACAAAACTTTGTAGTACAATTATTTTTTTAAAACTTTGTTAGGGCTCATGACAGCACATAGAAATTGTGCCTTACAGTTTTGTAATGATAATACTGTTGTATGTAAATGAAACAGAATGTTTTGATGATACTGCCATGAAATGGTGTACCTGAGATGGTAATCTTGTGATCATTAAAAAGGATTGTTTGCATGTCAGTAAACCAGAGTTTAATATTAGATCGTTTTCAGGTTTATATTTTAAGCTTAACAGTCGTTGCTTATTTGATACAAAAAGGATTCTTTCATCAGACTCAGATGTGAGGTAGGAAATACCTTGGAACTGCCAGCATTCCAGCTGTAGAGTGAGTGGGGAGAGTAGAGAAACTCCTCCTAAATCAAATGTAACTCAAGCTGCACACTGTGTGTGTACTTGGAATATGGTACAGATAAAACACTGAATAAAAGCTTCTTCCTGAGCTCTGTTTATTGTTGCCCAGTGCTGCAAGGTCAGTGTCCTGTGCTGCACATTGTTGGTGCAGGGCTGTGGTGTTTGACCAACTGTGTGAT
The DNA here is from genome assembly GCF_047830755.1 of Zonotrichia albicollis. Taxonomy (NCBI): domain Eukaryota; kingdom Metazoa; phylum Chordata; class Aves; order Passeriformes; family Passerellidae; genus Zonotrichia; species Zonotrichia albicollis. The sequence goes on from NC_133819.1 coordinate 137,348,459, forward strand.
GTAGAAGGGCTCTCTGCTGGGAAGGACTGCTTTGTTTGCTGTCTGGTTCCAGCAGCTCCGGTCCCCCAACAGCAGCAGCAGGTTCAGTCCCAGAGATCAATGGTTATATGAACAGAAAAGCCTTGGAAATTCCCTCCATTGCATCACAGAAGGCCCCTTAGTTGAAATATGCAACACAATTTATACTTTTATATTTGTGCTCCAAGTTTGTATTTACATAGGTGTTTCTTTGTAAAACAAATCAGAAATTAAGTATTTAATGAATAGAACTTTTTTACGGCTATGACAGGAGTTTTCTTACATTAATTTTGTGTGTGTAATCATTCCATGTGTGCAGTGCTCCTGCTTGGTTTTGTTACACATTGAAAAATGAAATGACCCTTTCAAACTCCCACCAGTTTCTTCGATGCAAGCATTTATTTTAACCTGAAATACATTAATCTGAAGTTACTTATAACAACCTTGGTTATAAAGGAACTATATCTCGCGGCCTCCTTCTCCCACCAGTGGCGCCCCCCGTAAGGCGGCAGGCGGAGCTCGCTGCGGGCGCGCGCCGCTCCCGCCGCCCCTTCCCGCCTTCCGCCCGCCCACCCGCGCCTGCGCGAGCTGCGGCGCCTGCGCACGGGGACACGGCGCGGCCCCTTTCTCGGCTTTTGGGTGGTTCGGGAGGGTTATTTTATTCTTTCTTTTTTTTCTTCTTCTTCTCTCCGGCCGCCGCTGCCGCCGCTGTAAAAAGCAGCTGCCTTTCTGTAAAAAGGAAAACTCCAGCAGCCTTTCCCGCTGAAGTGACAGAGCTCAGTCAATCGGGCCGTGACCTCTCACCCGCGGGTCGGAGGTGACTGCCAAGATGGCGGCGGCTGCGGAAGATCCGCGGCGGGCGCGCTGCTGAGGGAGACCCGCGGGGCTGACCCTGCCCCGGGCCCGGCCACCGCCCGGCCCGCTCCACCCTCTGCCAGGCCTTTCCCGGCTCTCAGCGGACGGCGCTGCCCCAGCCGGCGCTCCCGGGAGCGCGGACCCCGGTGCCTGCCCGGCCATCCTGGCCGCGGCCCTCCTGATTCCGTCGCTCCCGCCGCCCCTGCCCGCTGAGCCGGTTGTTTTCCGTAGTTCCCGTGGAGAGGAAGCTCGTCTGGACTGGTTCCGTAAGCCCAGCAGACCGAGGGGCTGCGTGTGCACCCACGGGAGGTTTTACACAAACACTGCTTGGTGGTGGTGCTGTAGCGATGGCGCTCATTGGAGCTGAGGATTCCTGACTGCTGGGGGGTCACACATCGCTGAGGAGATGAGAGATCAAATCCAGCGTGACACGGGGGAAAATCGAAGGACCCGCTGAGTGAGGATGATGTTGGTGCCAGTCTGACGGTCAGCAGAGTGCGTTTAGTGCTGCGGTTCAGGATGAATAGGAAGAAAGGAGACAAAGGATTTGAAAGCCCAAGACCCTATAAATTATAAGTATCCATTTTTTAAAATTGTTGTACTTGAAACCAATGCACACTGAATCAGGCCAAAGGCTGATTATAATGATTTATTTAAGAAGGAGCTGTTGCTTGTGGTGTAGCTTGCTTTCAGAAAAGGTGTGTTGCGGATAAATGTTTGAGTGTGTAAATGGACTTACTCTTGGGCAGCAAGTCTTTCAAACACGCGGTCTCATAAAGATATTTACATTATGCTCTTCAAACTTAGGACATCTCTTCACACAGTGCCAGTACTAAAGACCACACTACGATGTTCCATATGTACTGGTGTATCAAAAAGCCCTTTTAACTTAAGGGCTTTTTATGTGTAAAAAAATGTTTGCATTTGCAGCAAGCCGCTTTGTTAAGCAAATTGTCGTTTTCACACATTCACTATTTGGCTTGTAACCAAGCTACAAAGCAGTTGGTGGTGGATTTCAGTACATTTTAATAGATGTCTTGTTATACCTCTTTGATTCCTTTATAAATCTGTTACACAAATGTATTGGTAAGTAGAATCAGTCTTCTCATGCACACTTAATGTAAGTAACGTCTGAATCTGTTTTTAGATGTAATTCTCTTATAAGAATTTTTTTATCTCATCTGGAGCAATGTCAGTTCTTAATGCACAGGATATGTGCAGATAAAGCATGATGTGTCACAGAAGTTGAATTACTTCAAGGTTTTGTCTTAAGTCATGAAATGCACTACTGTAAAGATGACACCCACTACAGAAAATTGCATAGAAATAACTTACAGGATTTTTAAAAAGTTGGCATTATATTATCTCCTACCTTTTCAATTAGTTTTATTTGCCAGGAGTTCTAATATGTCACTCAAAATTTAAGCAAATGCATTTGACTAGTATAAAATACCTATCTTGATTCATGCATTGGCATTATTTTAAATTATAAATTTTTATGGCATGCTAATTGTAAAAGCACATACTGTATCTTTTAATGTGTAATGTCTGCTTATATAAATGATGTATGAGTGTCAACTTTCCACAGGTTTCTGATTGCAAGTCTTAGAGCTCATGCCGTTACTGATACTCATCACTAGTGTTAGACCTGGACACTGCCTTTTGTAATTGTTTATTTTTACATACAAATAGGTGTTGTTCAAAAATTTTGTTATCTTCCTGTATTACTGGTAGTGTTCATCCTGGTATGATACTGTGTTTTATTTTTTTGGGGGACTTTCCTGACATTGTGGATAACTTCTATTCATTATTTGGTTTAGACCGCATAAAAGATTGGGACAATCACTAATGATTTTTATAGAAGTATTTTCTATTGGCTGTATTTATGTACATATATCCTCTGTGGCTCTCTGTTAAACTGGGTTAAAGTATTATTTTAAATGCTGACATTTGTGCAAAACCTTACTTTATTTTTTTTGGTTTTTTTCTTCCAGCACAACTCATCAAGTAGTTTGTATCAACAACATAAATTTTCAGAGAAAGTCTGTTGTAGTAAGTATTTCTTAATAAAGTGTGAAGTAGAAATTAAGTGTCTGGATTTTCTTCATACTTTTAGAGGAAAAAACTGCACTCACAAGCTGTTTATGCTGTTCAACTACTTTATATATTATACTTTCTAATCCGATGCTTCTCATAAGTCTGTCATTGCTTGAGATAAAGTTCTTTCTAACCGTGAGCACTTCTAGAAAAAGATTCTAAATGAAAGCTGCTGCATTGTAAATATTACGGAGCAATTTGCAGTTCAGAATTCATGCTCACACTGTGTTAGCTGATGTTTGGGATAGACTTACGGAGTTTCCTACCTTGTATGTGAGTTCATTTGGGCTTTGAAGAGACTTTTATCATTTCAGGCCTAAAGTCTTCAAGGGTCTTTGTCAGTTTATGTATCTGTTTAAAAGGATTCTGCTTAGGTTTTAAGAATTCTTGTCTCAAATTCAAGTACCAAAACATAGTGATGCTAATAACTTGAAATCTAGTCAATAGAAGCAGATTTTTTCCAGTAAAACAGGCATGATTGTCAGTCACATTGGATTTTTTGTTGTGTCTGTTTCATTTACAGCTGTGAAAATTCACCTGTTAAATGGCATGAAAGAAAATGTAGAAAATCTAAAGGGCAATTAATTTCCCTTTTTAAATATGAAAATATCATCTTTATACCAGTCATTTTTTTAAATTGTATTAATAATAATTATTTTTATATCTCTCTAGTTTTTAAGTTGTTAAAGATTTTACAGAAGATTTTGATTTGTGTTTTCATAGGGTTATGTGGAACTCACAATATTTCCCACAGTGGCAAACCTGAACAGAATCAAGCTGAACAGTAAACAGTGCCGCATTTACAGAGTGAGAGTCAATGATTTGGAAGCAGCTTTCATCTATAATGATCCCACACTGGAGGTCTGTCACCATGAGTCAAAGCAGTAAGTGGTGTGTTTAAGACTCTACAGAGGGAGTGTTTTCTGTTGCTCTTAAGTATAACCTATTCTCTTTTACAGTCAAGTTTTACCTGGTAATTTCCTAATGGTAACTTTTGGTCTGGTCTAATTTTGGGGAGGTATTTTGGCAATAATTTTGACTCTTACACTAGTCTTCTTGTTTCTTGTGCTCATTTATCTTTGTATTGTTTTGTGAAAGTATCAAAAAATTTTCTATCAAGTACTTCATGGGGAAATAAGGCCTTGGATTTGATCTGTGTGCTTGAGACAGACACTGTCTATTCCTTTTTTCATCAATTATGCAAGAGCTTCAATAATTCGGTTTGCAAATACGGTGTTCATTTATATAGGACACTGAATTTATTATCAGAGTTATGAAATTTTCTTTGAGTCTTGATACTGAACCACTTGAGTATATTAATTCCCTGATTCTGTTTGCTTTGTGACTTGGTGTTTTTGTTGTTGACACTATTGCTCATCATGTCAAAAATGCAGAATCCTTTATTGTAGGGATTCCAGACTGTTGTGAAGTGCTAAAAAGTAAAGCTTTTGGCCTTTCCTAAGGAATCAAACTTTCATTATTTATTGTTGTAGATAACAGTATAAGTCCTAGAACCTGAACTCACTCCAAAATTTGAAAGGAAAAGTTTCAAATTTCTTCAACGTCTCATATTGAAGAGTATGTTCAAAATCATGTGGCATTCTGTATGTTCTAGGGAACTGATATGGGAAGGGGCTTTAGCAAAAGATCTTGTAGCCATTTCATTTTTGGTGAGAGCATGATGGGCAAATGTTTTTCCTAGACAATCTCTTTTGATTTGCTGGAACATTCATATTCTCACACCTTCTTTTGGCTGGCTTGGTTGAATTTACAATTTGCTGAATTGTTGAAAAACTTCTAGTGAAAGTATTGTTTAACAGCAGCTGATTAAAAAAATCAGTCCTTCAGGCTGCAAAAGACTGGCTGAAATAATCTAGTCCAGGTCCCCTCAGGGTCAGGTAGAATTGATTCCACAGGGCTGTGTCCATTTGGATTTTGAGTATCTTTGGGGATGGAATCTCTGCAGTTCTCCAGGCAACTTTGTCCAGCGTTGATGACCTTCTCAGTAAAAAGCATTTCCTCATATTCTGATAGAATTTCATGTATTTTAGCTTACATCCACTGACAGGAGCAGACACAGTGGGCATGAACTGAGACATAGGAGGTTCCCTCTGAACATCAAGAAACAGTTTTTACTGTGAGGGTGACTGAACACTGGGACAATTTATTCAGAGAGATTGTGGAGTCTCTATCCTTGGCAATATTCAAGTCATCTGGATGTGCTCCTGAGCACCTGGTTGTAGGTGACCCTGTTGGAGCTGAGGGGTTGGACCTAGAGGACCTTCAGAAATTGCTTCCAACTTCAGCCATTCTGTGATTCTGTAATAACTGGAATCCTGTGTAATTCTTGGAAGATGTGAAAAAGGAGCAGCATTTTAAATTATAAGAGTGAGCACTCCCATTATGTTAAAAAAGGGATTAGGAGAGAGAATTCTGTCATTTTGTGGAGAAGGTGAGGAGATTTTGTTCACGCTATTCAAACTTAATGGAAAATCTCTGTATTTTATAACTCTTATGTTATTCATAGTTATGAAAGACAGAGGTCACTAAATATTCATAACAAAAAACTAGTATGCCTCTTTCTGTATCTTAGAAGTGGCAATGTGAGTTTCAAAATGTTAGATGAAGTTAGTTGTATTTTTCCATTGAAATACCTGGTCACAGTTAGGTAATTAAATACAGCATCTCTGCTCTTTAGGCAGGATTGCAAGCAGAATTACTAGAAATCTAAAAACTCTAGAATTAGTTCCTCAAAAAAATCATCAGTGTGTTTTCTCTGCCCTTCTTTACATAGAACTTTCTTTACATAGAACTTCTTCTAGAAACAGTGGTTTGTGACAGTAGTCTTCAGTGTTTATATCTAACCATACTACTAAAACAGTAGTCTTTATATCTGATTATCTGGTCATCTCTTCCAGGTTCTCCTTCGTTATGGCAAGTTTAGTGATGATGTCCTTTTGTGCCCTTGAAGCTGAACTAGCTGCAGCAATTATTTTGAGCAGGGCACAGATTAGACATGATGGTTTGTTTCTGGTCTTACAGGGCTCATTACCTTTTGCACTTCTCTTCAGTAGTCTGTTGAACTAGTAAATGGGAAATTAAGATGGTTCTTGGTACCCTGTTTATTTTAATTATTTTGTTTTCAATCTTTAGTTTTCCCTGTGATGTGTAAGAGTATAAGTTCGGGTTATACATACAAGATTATATGTAGAAACATGTTCTTTTGTTTTGATAATGCTTTTAGTTTCTTAGATATTGTTTTCTAAAAGACTTAAAATCATGGAAGCATTGAAATTGGAAAAGACCCATAAGATCATGTCAACTATCAACTCAGCACCACTATGATCAGTAAATCATGTCTTCAGGGGCCATGTCCACAAGCTTTTTGAACACTTTCAGGAATGGTGACTCCATCACTTCCCTGGGTGGTCTGTTCCAACCTTTACAGTCTTGTCTGTGAAAAAATTTTTTCCAAGTAGCTTATCTGGGGCATAAGTATTTGGAAAATTTGTTAATTTAATGGACACTTCCCTACCATTTTATCAAAGTAAAGGGAGTAAGACTTCTTACTCCCTTAGTTAGCAACAGAATTCTACTTAAAATTGAAAACTCTGTATGGAGTAAATATTTAAAAACCTGCTACAGTGTCTCTGACTTGAAAGGTTGTGTTTGCTGATAGAAGGTTAAGAGAAATGGTTCACTGTTATGTTGTGCAAATTTTGGCATGCAAGAAAACAGTTTAAAGAGGATTGAGAAATTCAGCTTTATGTATGACACAATTCTGTCTTCAGAATTCTGGCTTCACTATGATGTTCTTTGCTACTTCTTGGTGAGATATGTGAGATCACCTCTTTGTATTCTGAATTGAAATATTCAACTTGTTTTCAGTTGAAACAGTACTATTGGGTTTTAGCATATTTGAGGGAAAAAATCATTGCCACATGGTCTCTGTCATTTCACATTTTCAGTGTTGAAGAAGGTGAAACAATTTTTTTCAGTCATGTATTTTTTCAGTTCCCCTGAATATTAGAAAAACTCTTACTAAAAAAGTAATTAGAATTTTGTGAAATTTGTAGGAAAGGTTAGAAGCCATTAATTAGCACATTAAATATATTTTTAGCTTTGATGCCATTTTCATATCAGAATAGGTGGATGAACTTAGATAATGCAGTCACTTCCTTCCTGACGGAGCAAACACCTGAACAGGGGTGTAAGGTATGAAATAATCCACAGTGCTTTACTGTGTGTACACAAGATGGCAGAGAATCCCATTTTACTTGTGCTTTTGAGAAGAATTTCAAATCTTCTGGAGACTGCATGTAGTGTTGGAGATTGTCTGTTTGGGTCATGTTTTGGGGCTGCTGTTTTTGAATGTTACAGTTGCCTATCCTCCTCATCTTTCTTTTTCTTGTAAATTGTTGTGTTTTGATTCCGTCAGTGTAACAGAAACGGGCTTGCTTTTTCTGGGCTATACTTCTACATTCTATGTAGAAATCCCAGTACATATTCTAAATACTGAGACAACTGCTTGTATCTCAGCCCTATTTATTTAAAACTGGCAAGGGAGATATATTTCCTTAATCTTATGGTTGAGATTGTAAACTGTTAAATAGGTGCAGCAAAAGTTTGGGTGCAGTGGTTTGATCTGTGATAAGTGAAGTTTGTGAGGATCCTGTTGTGCCTGCTTATGTGCTTCAGCTTTATGAGATAACTAGGATGCCAGGCTGAGAAGCTGTTGCATTTTACTGTTATTATTGTGTAAAGGAAGCTATGTTTTTGTATATCTAGCTAATGTGCACATAATGCTTTCCTGTGTATTGCTGGTTCGTTTGTCTTTTTTTTAGCTTGAAGCCTGTAGTATTTAAACATTACAAATATGAAGATGTTCTGATATCTCCTGACTTCACTGTTGCTTTAGTTACAAGCAGCAGTAAGCTGTGAGAGGGAGCAATGTGGTAGCCCTAAGGGCACATCTGTCTTGCAGTATTTTTTCTTCTGGGAAATCAATGATCAAGCCTTTAGACTTTGTACAAAATAGACAAATTTCTGGTGGACTAAGCATGTATTGCCTTGCTGCAATAAATAGCCTTTATTTACACTGATATAACGCTTGTCCAATTGAAAATTCATTATAGACTTTGTTAGAAACAAAGAAAGTGTCGTGGCCAGGACATAATTCATTTTTGCAGCAGTCAGGAGCAGGGAAAGGCTAAGATCTGGAGATTATTCTCTACCACCTTGCCTTATTTTCCAGGGATGGGAAAAAGGCTCGCTTCGGGATGCCATAGCATGTCAGGGGGTCAGGTGTGTTCTTGAGTTACCCGGGGTGAGCAATACCCTGTGAAACATTCACCCCTTTTCTCATACATATTGGCATTGGTATTGTTACTGTTCCTGTTTGTTTTCCTATTTCACTGCTGTCTCTGGTAAATTGTTCTTATCTCAATCCATAGACTTTACCTTTTGTGGCTCCAGTTCTCCTCTGCAGCCCACCACAGGGGCAGGGTGGAGGGATAGAGTGGCACGTGGTTTTAAGTAGTTTCAGTGGAAACACTAAATGGGACAATTCCTAGACCACGACACAAAGGTGCAGAGCACTTTTGAAAAGAGGTGACAAAGCCCTTAAACATGACCAGGAATGAAAATCAGATTTTTCAGCAAAGGTTCAAATCATTGCCCTATTAATAAATCACTTATCTGTGCATGTATTATATCTTCTACATGGTATATCATGTATGTACTCCAATATCAAGTGCTTATTCTATATGGGAAGCAAAGTAAAATAGTAATTGAATTACTGGTTATGAAGAGTAATGCATTACAGGCAGAGCAAATAACTTACTTGGCCAAGTTGATGTTAAGTACTGTAGGAAAACAGTGGTTTATAGACTATATGTTTGGCATATACATTTGTAGCATTGGTGGAGCTACTAATATCAAATGCTATGGAAAGTTTGAAATCAATTAGTAATTTTAAAAATAAATCTCTGTAGCATTGCTTCTTTACAGTCACTCAAGCTGCAGCACTTAGGCTGTAATTAACATTGTTTGGGGTGAATGCTGATAACAGAATGTATCTCTGCTCGGAAAAGACCATGAATACATATTTGTTTTTTCATTGTCAATCTACACTTAGCATTAGGAAAATTTATCATTGTTCCTTGGAATGTAACTTTTGGCATGTGCTCTGTTTTTCTTAAAATGGCCATATGATGTTTATTGAGAGTAGTTCAATCTATGAAAAGATTAATCTGTGGTACTATGCCTTTAATGGATTCCTTTTACAATGAATCACCCATTTGAACTAGAACACTTCACAAAAATAGAAATATAAGAATAGACTTGTTTTCCATACAATGTTAAGCTCTGGAGTCTCCCTACTTTGCTGTAAAATCATAACCTTTTCCTGTCTGTGAACCCAGTGACGTTTAAAGTGTAGCCACAAGCTCATCACAATTCTCAAAGTTTGAACAAATTCTCACTGTGTAGGAAAGGGATCCCTATCAATAATAGTCAATTTTCAAAAACAGTTTGGAGTAAAATTAAACACAGTCTAACAGAATGTTACTGTTGTTTTCTGTTGCTAGCTTTTTCTTTGATTACTAATAGTTCTTAATCATGCAGACTCTTTTTAAATTGAGTTTTCCCCAGTGGTATTTGCCTTTCCAGGATGCCATTTGAAGGACAGCCTAAAGCAGCTTTACTTAGGGAGGTTCTTTGATCTCTCTGTATGACAGACTAAGGAAGCAAACCAACTGAAAACTGCCTGATTAGAAAAAAAAGACTTGCTTTCCCATTTGACACTTCCCGGGGCATCCCTAGCTGCATCCCTATAGGATCAGATGAACATTCTCCTTAGTGGGTGAGGTAGCAGTGATGCATGAATGAGGCTAGGAGGCAGCACATCAGCTGGAGTTCAAGTGGGCTGGAATTGTTCTGGAGGCATACCTGAAGTTATACTGTATTCCAGGGTACAAACTCAACCTTTTCCTTTTAAAACTTTTTGGCATTTTATCCTACCTTTTGGTACAGTTAACTGTGAAAAAAGAAAAGAAAAATATATTTAAACTTGAGGTTTGTGAGTTTCTCTACTGAAATGGTCCCATTTACTATTCAGAAGCTTTCAAGCAAAGTAAAAAGTCTACTGCTCCTGACATTCTCGGCCTTGGTAGTGGTGCCAGGGAATTTGTGCACTAGTATTGCCAAAGATGAACTACATGAAAATATGTTCTCAATATATTTCAGAGTTTTAGCAAATTTTTTTATAGCTGTGGAAGACTCGGAATATTAAGCAGGGTGTTTGACATACCTAGACTTACAGAATGCTGCTAGTGGCATGGTTAATTGCACTTTCTTCTTCCAAGTTAGGTACTGTAATTTGAGTTGTTTTGTCCGTGGATGGTGAATGGAGAATGGTTAGATGAGAGCAGAATCCTGAAATGAGATCATGTCTGCTTTGTGTAGACTTCAGATTCCATGGAAGGTGGAGTCCCCAGCCAAAAGTGAATTTACTCCATTGTAGTGCTCTAATCCTGCACCTGGGTCAGGACAACGGCCAGTATCAGTACAGGCTGGGGGATGAAGGGGTTGTAGGCAGCCCTGCAATGAAGGACTTAAGGTGCTGATGGATGAGAGGCTCAGCATGAGCTGGCAGTGTTCATTTGCACCCCAAAAAGCCAGGGGTGTCCTGGGCTGTATCACCAGCAGTGTGGGCAGCAGGGTGAGGGAGGGGATTCTGCTCCTCTGCTCTGCTCTGGTAAGATCCCACCTGCAGGGCTGTGTCCAGCTCTGAGGCCCTCAGCACAGAAGATCATGGAGCTGTTGGTGCAGATCCAGAGGAGCTCACCAGGATGGTAAGAGGGATGGATGGAGCACCTGTCTGTGTGCTGAGAGGCTGAGAGAGTTGGGGTTGTTCAGCCTGGAGAAGATAAGGTGTCGGATCTCAAGATCTCAGTCCTGAGATGCTGAGCCACCTAGACCACCTTGGGGGGCTCGGGAGCCCTAGAATGTTGCCAGAAGTGTCTGGTGGCAAGACTTTGACCCTACACGGGAGACGACACCTTTATGAAGATAAGAGGGCCTCATCGGGGTGAAGGGCGAAAAGATTAGCTAATTAGAGGGTGAGAAACAAAGTTTAAGATTTATGTACAGGGGGGTTTAGAGGAGTAAGATAGAAGAATTGGGGTGTGTCCTGCCCTCCTTCTTCTTCCTCCTCTCCTCCATCTTCTTTGGCCACAGTGGCACCTTTGGATTGGTTATTACTAAGAGTACACCGAGTTATAACAATAGATGGTATTGGAGAAAAATGATAAATATTGTATACGTAGCAAGAAGTATAAAGATACGTGGCGGTCCGGGGGACGGCACAGTGTGCCCATGGCTGACTGCTGAGCAGATCTTTGTTCGGCTGAAAGAACATCTTTTAGATAAACAATTAATAAACATAAAACCAGAAAGAAGAACTGAAGCCTCTTCTCGTCCTTCGATACGCGGGCTGCCCCAAGGCCACCCCGGGCCTTCCAGGCCCCTCAAACAGCCGAGATAAACCAGACAATAAGGTAATGGTTTTAAAATAAAAGAAGGTAGGTTTGGACCGGGTGCAAGGAAGAGCTCTTAGTGTGAGGGCAGTGAAACCTTGGAACTGGTTTCCTAGGTAGGTGGTAGATGCCCCATTCCTGGAAACATTGGAGGTCTGGTTGGACAGGACTCTGAGCCACCTCATCTAGTGCAAGATGTCCCTGTCTTCCCCCAGGAAACTTGGACTAGATAGATACCTTGGGAGGTCCCTTCCAACCCAGAGTGTTTGGTGGCTCTGTGATTCCATGACTGCTTTTTGCTTGATTGTGTCCTGCTTGCACTTGGATTCATCAGCAATGCCTAAATTCTGTGGAAAAGGTGATAAGTTAGTCAAACACTTTCTCTTCAGGTATAGGGTTGTGTAAGCTTTTGGAAAACTGCGTGTACTGGAGAATTAGAATTAAGAAAGATTTTGCTCCCATGCTTTAAACAGTTCAGAAATCCATTTTGAAAAAGTATAAAAGCTATCACATACAACTATAAAAGCAGGGTTATTTTTGAACTTGAGTGGTCATACTCCAGTAGTTAAATATAGTGTCATTAAGTAATAAGGTAACATCCTGCTCATAAGTACTTTAACAGAAGACAGATGCTTGTTCCTGCTCATTTCAGTGGAAAACAATTAATCTAAGTCATAACTGAAGTAATGATCTGAAGTAATGAAGTGAGCAGTTAATGAGCAGCTGATTTGTAGCAGTGTGGGGTTTAGATGATAGATGCTACTACCTGTTTCCCAATAAGCATCTCCTGTGGAAAAGCAGCTTGGGTGAGCATTCAGGCAAAGCAGTCAAGTCCACATGCACCACTCACCACAGCTAGCTCAGCAAAGAGAGGCAGAAGGGCCTTTTGTATGCTAAATTCCAGCCAAGGTTTATTCCAGCACAACAAAGGGGAAATCAGGGACAGAAGACCAAGCCATGTGGTGTGCACAAGGTTAATTAGGGATCAGTGGCCAGTGGTCTGAGGGCTCAGGGGTGGTACAGAAGGCAGGACAAAGTGTGTTGCCCTACAGGGAAAATGGTGTTGGCCACCAGGGATACCACAACCAAGGAGGAGACGGAAAGGAGAAACCACAAGCACTGGGAATACATGGGGAATGAAAACGGGTGGATCAGTGCTGGGAGGCTCCATAGGGAAGTCTTCTCTTTCAGCCTAGGTGGAGGCTCTATGGTATATTCTTCCAAGGCAAGGCCCTGGGGATTTCCCTGAGGGGTTCAAAGGAATCCACACTGATACATAGTTGCTCAAACCTGATTACAAAAACTGTGTTTGCATCTTAAATAAATACTGGTACACTTTAAAAAAGAAGAATGTTTTGAAACTAAAAAGTATAGCACATATTTCTGTGTTTGTGTATTAAGGCCAGGAATCTTAACATATTTTATATGTTATTTACAAGTGCATTAAAAAACCCCTATTTCTATCCATCAAGCTAAAGGGGAAAAATACAATTGCCAAGCTAAAATCTTACATTTAGAAAAGCAAAATAAGAGCAAGACTGCAATATATGAGGATGCAGATCTCCAAGACAGAGCTTTAGAATAAAGATACAAACTTCATCCAAAATAAAACCCAGAATTTTTAATTTCTATTCCAATAAATGTAGTTATTACTCTTATTAGTGGGAAAACAACACTGAACATTTCTCAGTGTATTGGGAGTTATTAATGTTTAAGTCTTTTTGATCACAGATCACTTCTGCAAGAGCCATATTTTAAGTTCTGGTCATTGAAATCTAATCTTTACTCCTTTTCTCTTCCACTCCTTTAAAAACAAAAACATTGGTTGTCCATGCACCTTGAAATTCAGTGCATAGAAACACAGTCTTAACATCCACAGCTGTTTTTTGTGGTTCACCACAAGAGTACTTTAAGAATTAACTGGCTATTTCTGACAGGAGGAATCTCAACTATTTCTCCAATGCCTATGCTGCCGCTGTCAGTGCTGTGGACCCGGATGCTGGAAACGGAGAGCTCTGCATTAAGGTTCCCTCGGAGCTGTGGAAACATGTTGACGGTAAAGAGACCATACTGAAAAATTAATTTCAGATGTCAGACTTGTCAGCTACATGTTTGCTTAGGAAGATAGTAGCTTTGAAGAAATAGAAGTAGTGTAACATTATTTTATGAATTTGTGACTACTGTTTCCTTTTTCCTCTCCACTTGAATTCTGAAAAATAATTTCACTTTTTGGTAATAGGGAGGAGTGTTGCAGGGCTTCTTGACACTATACACAAACATACTCTTCGGTGGTCATGACTCCAGGACAATACTTGGGGAAGTGGGAATAATGAAGCATACTGGGGGTTAAATTGTAATTTTGAAGCTGCTTACTATATATATGGTCCAACAAAAAAAATCATTTACAAGGATATAGTATATACATCTTTTTACAAAGCTCTACTAATTTTATGCCACCTCACTTTGAGGAATGGTCACTTTAAAATTGATTTGGTGTGAAAGTAGACTCCTGTATAAACTGGCACACTAGATCCTGGAATAAGGAACCGTTTTAATAAGTTGCTCTCTGGTGTTGTGTATTTTCTTACCAGGATCTACTAGTTTCTTGTATTATTTCTTACATGGTTTTATTGGTTTTTCCCATGGATTTATGAGACCTCTGAGAGAATAACACGAGGCTGACTCATGCAATATTGTCAGATGCACCTTAATGGGAAAGACATTTTTGTTTATTTTAATTTTTGTGTAAGTTCCTGTTGCCTTACACAGGAGGAGCAAGCCTAGAAGGGAAAATAGTCAAACAAGTATGATTTCACTTTTCAATGTTTGAATGCCAAAACATGGTGACACTTGTTGAATAAATTTCAGCCTATGCTTGGATTGCCAATCTATTCATAGGTGAGATTTCTGTGAACCTAAACCAAAGTGAAGACACTTAAGTTACAGGAAAAGTATTAACTATAATAAGAGATTTTAAGCAACTGCAAATGATAATAATACGTCTTTTAAGAATATGCCTGCTTCATAGAGTTTTTGGAGAAAATTTTTTCAGCAAGATGCCAAGATCATGGTTAAGATACAGTCTGTATAAGTATGCTTTACTGTTGGGGAATTAGAAGATGAAATGTGACTCCAATTGCATTTTTTATTAATTAGTAAAGATTTTTGTAAATGCATCTCCTCTGAGTTGTGCTTAGGGAGGTCTCAGTTTTGTAAGCTTTGAGCTGTACTTTGTAAGTGGACCGGGAAGTCCATAAGAATGAAGTTATCATAGTCTTTAAAGACCTGGAGTCCAAAACTGAGTTACTATTCTACATTAACTTTCATGTAAATTGTATATACTTACTCAGTTTTGGTCTTTGTGCTGCAGAGTTAAAAGTCCTGAAGGTGCATATAAACTTTTCTCTGGACCAGCCAAAAGGAGGCCTTCATTTTGTGGTACCGGACATGGAGGGCAACATGGCAGAAAGAGGGGCTCATGTCTTTTCATGTGGTTATCAAAATTCTACAAGGTAAGAAAACTGTCTTTGAATGTTGGATTTGTATTTCCTATTTACTCTCAAAGTTCAGGAAACACAAATGATTTCTTTTAATTATTTCAAGTTTAAAAAATTCTAAAATTTAATTTGTGCTTCAAAGGAGCTTACCGATGTGAAGTAGCATCTAATGACTAGTAATTAGAATGTCTTGTCTTTATAGCTCAGCAAGAGGTAAAGACAAAAAAGCTTGTAAAGCTTTATAAAGTTAATGTATTGTAGAAGTCAGTATGTCAACATTCATGTATTCTTAAAGTATTTAGGGATATAATTTGGAACTTGAAAGAAAAATCACCTGTGAAAAAGAGTATGATTATTAAGTATAATTGATAACCATTTTCCCCCTAATCTTCACTTTTCTAGATTTTGGTTTCCGTGTGTGGATTCATATTCTGAGTTGTGTACCTGGAAACTTGAGTATACTGTAGATGCTGCAATGGTGGCTGTTTCAAATGGAGATTTGGTAGAAACTGTTTACACCCATGATATGAGAAAGAAGACTTTTCATTACATGTTGACTATTCCAACTGCAGCTTCTAACATCTCCTTGGCAATTGGACCTTTTGAAATCCTTGTTGATCCATACATGCATGAGGTAATCTTCATCAAAGAAGCTTCCTTTTTTTTTTTCTAAAGAATTACTGGTGTTTCATGTTGCAGTCAGTATATATTAGTCCAAGAATGGGTATTTCTAGATCAACCTTCATTAGTACAGCTGTATGATAAAGCTTGTCTTGTAATGCCTGCATTTAAATTTATCTCCAAAAATATGCCTTTAAATAAGCAACAATTCCATTTATGTCTTAATTTATGGGGCAAATTTAGTTGAAATTTGGTTTCTTTCCTGAGATATATAATATACTTGATATTTATGTGTTTAAATATGTTTATAGGTCTTGTAACTAATTTTCCTTTGTTTGTAGGTGACTCACTTTTGCTTACCACAACTTCTCCCACTCCTCAAACATACCACATCATACCTTCATGAGGTGTTTGAATTTTATGAGGAGATTCTTACCTGCCGCTATCCTTACTCCTGTTTCAAGACTGTTTTTATAGATGAAGCTTATGTTGAAGTAGCTGCTTATGCATCCATGAGTATTTTCAGGTTAGTATTTGAGAAAATGGCACCTTTTAAATCCACGGGCCTAGAAGCTCTAGATCCAAGACTGTTGAGAAATGTGTGAAACTCTAGTTATTTTTGTAGGCTGAGTGTTGGGCTTCCTCGTTTGAAAAGGCTTGTTTTTATTGACATTATGGGCTTTTAACACCATTTCCATTTTTATCTGTTATAAAGATGTTGCATTTTCTTTAAGAAAAAACTGGTGGTGATTTTCCTTCTGTATTAGAAATGCCATGCTTGAAGTATTTAATCTCAAATTAAGTGCAGAAATATGATTGTGTTTTATTTTGCTCCCACTGGAATAAGTTATCAGGAATCCAAGAGAGTGTCACCAGTTAAACTACTTAGACTCCATACAGACAGTTGTGTATAGATGATAATAGCAGGAGATCTGCCTGAATTAAGATTATTAAAAATTAAAAAATATATTACTATCTCACTGAAAAAACACTGAGGAAATTATTTTACTTGTTTTGGTTTTTAAGGCAAGGTCTCTTTTGTTTCTTTGGAGCAAATGCTCATGTTGTGTTATTTTCTTTTTGTGGGGATCCAGCACAAATCTCTTGCACAGTGCAATGATTATAGATGAAACTCCACTGACAAGGAGGTGCTTGGCACAGGCCCTGGCCCAGCAATTCTTTGGATGTTTCATATCCAGAATGTCCTGGTAAGTATTTTACCATAGTATTCTGCAAAAAATGGGGAAGATCTAGGAAGTTCAAAGTTTAATTCGCAAATTGCATTTTATCAAAAAAATAAGTAAAACATTAATTGTAGAAGAAAGCAAAAATGGGAAAAAATGTAAGAATAATAAGCTCAATAAACGAAAATCCATTAGTATTTTTTGTTGTTTTGAAAGGAGAATGTGAGAGATAAAAGCTCCAAAGATTGTATAGATTGAATATATCTTCCTGAATATTGTAGTTTGCTTTGGTGTCTGAAAATTTTAGAAAGCTGATTCTTTTGCATTATCAACTTCTGTTAGATGTCTTGGATGATGAAGTACAGCCTGCATGCAAAGTACTTATAGAGCACAGAACTAATAAGTTTTTCAGGGAGGAGAATGCAGAAATTAGTGTCAAATAGCAAAATACCTGCTAAGGTGGCTATAACTCCATGTCTCAGAAAACCTCCCCAAATGGCTCTTGCAGTTCTGATCAGTATTTATCTTAAATCCTTTTGCATGCAGCTTACTTACTAGGGACAAGTAAAAAAGCCCATTACTTTTTTTAATGGCAAAAGTCTATGTCCCAGAGCATATTTGTCTTAAAAACAAGGGAAATCAACATGTTCTTAAATTGATGTTTGTACTGTTGTAATTTCTGTGGCTCTTTTCTTTATTTCAAACCTACTTCTGTGATGAAGGCAATTTTTTGCATCCTTCATTACTCCATCTTCATATGTTCTTGTTCTGTTTACTTCATCATATCCTGTGTACAGTGTCATTTTTCTGTTTAAGGTTCTAGTCATGATCATGATCTAGTTTTAGTTTTTGTCTATTTTTTCTCTCTTAGAACATAACTTACAGAAGGTGTGTTTAAAAGGGTGTTCACCAAATTGTGAGATAGGTATTTTGTCTACTTGCTGTCCAGGCCTTCTGCACTTCTCAGAGTTCAGAGTAAAGAGTAAAGATCATATTGATTAGCAGTTGCCTTAACTTTAGTGTCCATTTCCACCTGTTTATTATTATTGTTTCAGCTAAAATAGGTTTTATATTTTAATCTGGATTTCTGTGGTAAAAGTTTAGTTTTCACTGACTTTTCAGTTTCATTGGTTCTGTCCAGGTGCCATGTTCCATAAATTGGTTAACAGCTCATCAGACTTCTGTTGACTTAGAGAAGTTATACAACCTCTTGAAATTTTAGGCTATTTTTGAGCTGGTCAGAAATACCATTCCTTACAAAATATCCTCTGAAGTGATATAATTCATGTTTCCTTCTTATACTAGGTCAGATGAATGGGTGCTAAAGGGAATCTCTGGTTACATTTATGGCCTTTGGATGAAAAAAACCTTTGGTGTTAATGAGTATCGCCACTGGATTAAACAGGTAACATCATAGCATTTTCTACACCTGTCAGACATTTTGCATCAAAGAAAATACAGTATAAAACCGGAGTATAATATAGCTTTGCATTGCAATCTAAAGACCTTTGTAGTAGTGACAAACCTCAGAGCTAAAATATTTTTACCACTTGCTGCCAGGAAGCACACCAAGCATACAAACCAAAATAGATTTTTGTGACTGACATATGAATAATAATTGTTGTGGTCTCTCCATGCAATCAGTTTTCCTCTTTTTGTTTGGACTCCTGAACAAAAAAAAGGAGGCAAAAAAAGATACTACTTTTGGAATACTTAGAATAGAATATAGGATTCATAAGAGTTTGTATTTGGTGAATATCTTATACTGTGATGGCTATCCATATAGTTCAGAAAGGCTCCAGTATTAGCTAGGATCAGTGGTGGTTCAGGTATCTTTTAGTATCATTAAAGTACTAAATGAAATAATGAAACAGTACAAAACTCCCTGTTTGAATTGATTTCTTTTCTTGGAAAAAAATTTCTGTCTAGAACTTACGTTTCCAAATGTAATCTTTGAGACAGGTACTTTCTAGTGATAGCAGCAATGACTCCTCACTCTTTGCAAGTAACATTTATTCACAAAAAGATGTGTCTTCTTTCTCTCATCACCTTCGCTTACTCTCCAAAAAGTAAATCCTAACTGCTTGCTCCATTTACATCCCTTACTCACCTGGGGACCCAGTGCCATGTCCTTCTCTGCCTAATGCTCATTCAGTTCACCAGTCTGGTGTTGTCTGTGCTAGAGGTGTGGGTGCTGCAGAGAGCAGTAGAACTGGGTGGAGGTTTTTTGGAAGAGTTCACTGCTGTCTGCAGCAGAAGTTGCTCATGTTGTTCCACATCTGTCCACACTCAACTATAGGTGTCCACATAGAATTGAGAGGTGCTACTGTCACAGGCTCCAGTTCTGCCTTTTTCCTAGTGTATTACCAATATATGAAGGTGTGCAAGTTGATATGTATCAATAAATCTCAACACATATAAACATTTGGAAGATCTTTACAGTACATTGTAGACAGGCATCAGCTTCCATTTCCTGTCCTTAAGCTGACACAATTTGATTCATGTTGACTTTTGGGTGACAAAAGTCACCCTTACAAACATCCTGCCTTAAGGTGTGCTTGTTAACCTGGCATCACACAAGTTCAGACCCAGCACAGAGCTTGGGCCAGACATATATATATATTTATTTATATCTATATTTAATATATTGTATTTATTTGTGTGTGTGTATCTGTTGTTGTTTTCCACTGCATGAAATACTGATCACATTTATTTATTTTGGTCAAAGACAACTTATTTATTGAATAATAATACTCTGGTTATAAGGTAGTTCAGCACTGTTGGGCATTAGCCCCCTGTTCAGCCCCTGAACAAGTATGAAATACTAATTTCTACTGTTTTATTATTGTTTGTCATTTGAGGAACATCCTTGATTTTAAAATACTTCTCCAAACTTATTAGGAGGTATGACTTGAACAATATTAAAAGCTTTCCTGTCTTCTTTAAATAATTTTTCTGCTCTTCAAAATTATGCTTACTTATGTATTTTGTTCTTAGGAGTTAGATCAAATTGTGGCATACGAACTGAAGACTGGAGGAGTTTTACTGCATCCAATATTCGGAGGAGGAAAAGAGAAAGACAAGTATGTTTATTTAAGCTGCAAGTCATTGCAGGGTATGTTTTTATGGGGCCATTAATGTGTGCCTTGGGTGTGTTGTGTAGCACAAGGCCAAAGCCTGAAGATCTCGAGCTGCCCAAGGCATGTATTACCAGTCCCATAAAGTACATCTTGAGTGTATTCTAACTGTTGGGTTTTTTTTTCTTTCAATTTGAATCTCAAAGGAAATTAGCATAATGAATGCTTTTAATGCTGTTACGAAACTGCTTTTTAGTAGGAGGATAAGAGAGAACATGGAGCCAGAATTTTGATGTGAGCTGCTTCTGGAGTGGTTAGTGATTTTCAGGCTTTTTCATGGTATCATCAGCTTTCTATTTCTTTGCTCTTTTTTCTTTCTGCTCTCAGATACCACCTTGTAGTCTTAGACTGAGATTTCTTAGTATATTGGGGGTAGAAAATTATTAGATCAGTTATCTGTGAAGTACTGTTAGTTATCAGTGGGACCTGGCTGGGTTTTTATTTTCCCAATAATTGTAGCTTCAGTGTGTCCAGCTTAGAATGATTCCCCTTCCCTCTCTTGTAATACTCCAGTACTACACACTGACAAGTGCTAAACACTGGAGGTGGAAAATACTGCTACATGTCAGATCTGTAAGTTGATATGGGTTTCAGTGACAAACTTGCTGGGTTTTTCTTTTCTTGCATATGTTGATCTCCATTTAACACAGCCTCACAAGAGTTGCTTTTGGAAACAGGTAGTATGTGCACAACTGCAAGGTCGAGCCTGTGCAGGTAGACTACTCGGTCAGCTTCTGTTCTTTACTGCACAGAAGCCCTTGTCTTAGGAAAATGCAACCAAAATTGTCTATAACAGTGGTTCTTTCACACATGACAGTGTGCAAATCCATATTTTGTTAATTTAAAGTTAAAACTCTGTGTTTAGATCTGAATGAATTTTGAAAATCACTACATTCACAGTAATAAGATTAGATGACACTAGAGATAAGGGGCACATTTTTATATAAGGAAATTCACTAAAATCAAAATCTCTTTCTAACTCTTAATTTTACTAGTTGCACTATATTTATTCTAAAATTGGACACAAATAATGGACAAAATCTTGTCAAAGTACTCTTAAAGTTGTGTTTCTTTGCTGTGATATATTGCTGGAAACTGTTTCTAGTTATTTTACTACTTCATTGTGTTGCAGCTTGTTAATAATAACCACAGCATCACTTAAGTGAATGAATTACAACTTGCTGTTCTTTGTAGATTGCTATGTAAATTATGGATATGTTCCTGATTCTGAGAGATAATTTTTATTGAAGGAAAGTATTTTCATAATGGGGCCTAGAACATTTTTCTCCTGTACATTCTATGCATTTCATTTCTTTGTTCTACTTGTTATGGTACAGCTGGCAAATGTATTTGCAGCACAGCAGTTCCAATTATTAATAATATGAAGGAAATTTGTGTTAAGTAATAATCTCATTTTTCAGCTAAATTAGAAGTAAAATGTAATAAATCATCAGGGAAAATAAAAACCAAAAACCCAACTTCCTTCAGACACACAAATTAATTTGTGTGCAAAACAAAGGTCTCAGATTCTTCCTGTTTATGTCTGGTGTAGTACCGACACTGCACTCCAGAGTACTTATTCTAAAAGTCAAAGTCCAGAGCCTGGGAAAATGCAGGAAAGAAAACTGCAGATTCACTGCTGTGTGGATGAAAGCTTCAGAGGGAAGCTTTGTGTGTAACCTTTTCATTTCGTGTCCTCCTCTCTCAGACTGTGGTTCTCTTTAGCCTTTGACTGTGCTGGTACCACCCTCCTGTAAAAATTAAAAACTTTATGTTTCATATGGAAGAAGCTTACTAACAGGGTTTATATGGAATGGCTGGACTCTTGTCAGGAGCATGAGCATTATAAAATTCTGTGGAAAAGGTTCTTCAGTGTCTCCTTTGACAAAGGCTCTAGGTCCATATTGGTAATTTTAACACTGTTTTAATGCCAATTCAATAAAATAATGATTGAAGAGAAATATAATCTGAAGAAATGTGTTTATATTGAGTGAACTACAAGATGTAACTGTCAAATGCAAACTTGTGTCGGTTTGTTTTGCAGTTAAATAATGTAACCAGTACCAAAATCAATCAACACTTAGTAAATTTAAAAAGAGATCTTGGAATTGTGGGTACTGGCTCAGTTGTAATTTGCAAGAAAAGAATTTTACAAAAGTCAATCAGCTGTATAATTTGAAGCTGAATAAATAGTTTTTATTCTGAGACCAAATTATTATATAATGTCTGAGCCACAACCTCAGTTTCCTCCTTGAATTTCAATTCTTTCATGGTTACTAATCCTTCCCTACCTCAGAATAGAGAAGTATCCAGAATAACAGGAGAGTTGTGATAAGGAGAGCTTCAGCAATGCTTATCAACCACAAAGAAGGAGTTAACCTACATCTTTTTCACAAAATTACAGTACCTTAGAAGGGTAATACTTGCTTAAATTTAGAAACAGTTCTCTTTTTGTATCTTCTTAAGATGTTTAAGCAGATACTCATGAGCAAAGTCAAGAGATTCTCCCAGTACATAGAAGAATGGAAAAGTTACTAAGGTATTGAAGCTACCTTGGTTCTTGCCATCTGAAATATTAAGGGCTGCAGTCAAGGAGCTAAATGCTGGTACTGTCTTTCTAGAACACTTGCTAGTGAACCTCAGCAAACCTGGTTTCTTCAGATGTGTGTTACTCATTCATGGAAAACTCAGATGTCCTGTGAAAAATACTGAAAGAAGAAACATAGCAAAGCAACATACAGTTGCTATAGGCTTGATTCATCAAGAAAATTAAGTCAGACTATTAATAATTTCTTCTTCTCAAATAAGAGTCTCTTTAAAAGGAGGCAAAAAAGTCTTCTTCTTCTCAAGGATTAAATATTACCTGCCTAGTCTTCTTTGCCATGTTACCTGATTTAGAAGATACCAAGTTTGCCAAAATATTGAAAGATAAAGTTGCTAACTAAAATAAAAGGAAAGAAATTCCTTAGGCCCATTACATGAAAGTATTCTGTGAATTGTAAAACTCCTACTTTTCTTGAATTGCAATAATAGTTTATTTAAATACAAAATATTTACTATATACAGTCACTCTTAAATGGAAGTGGTGCAGGAAGATTGCTGATTCATGAGTAATTTCCAGGCTCAGTCACAGGTTCCTTGCTCAGTGTGCTGGTGCTCCCATTGTCTCTACAGCCCTAGACAGCGGCTGTCTTGTGCCATCAATCTCTGCACAGTACTTGCTGTATGCCAGGTACATACACCCCTGTCACCTCTCTGGATAAGTGTGTGGTCATTTTAAGTGTGCCATGATTTGTAACTAAGGCAGTACAAGAAATCCTAAGTAATTGTTGGTGCAGCTCAAAGCTTGGTTGCTCAGGTACATTTTAAATTTCATTCAATAAAATGCAAAATAAAAGTTTGTTTGATTTTTTTTTCAGCCCTGCTTCACATTTACATTTTTCTATCAAACACCCCCATACACTGTCCTGGGAGTATTACACGATGTTCCAGTGTAAAGCACATCTTGTTATGAGACTGATTGAGAACAGAATTAGCATGGAGTTCATGTTACAGGTAGGTATTTAGATGATTATGTGGAATATAAAAAACTCCTTTTCTTCAATTGCATTTCTGTTCATTAAATAGAGTTCAGAGAAGTAGAGAACAGGTCATCATAGGATTCCATCTGTGGTTTCAGTTTTAGCAGGACTGCACAAATTTGGTCATTTGGGTTAGGATTCTTATGCATAACTTACAGTACTTTTTATATGGTGCATATACTCTTTAATCTTAAAGTGTTTCGTTGGTTTGGGTTATTTTGATTTGTTTTTAACACTGAGAGCCAGTTTTCCTCTCCCTGACTGGTGTTGCTGTGAACTAACCTAATGAAGTTATAAATAATGAGAATCCAGCTCCAATGCTCTCATTATATGAAGTTTTCAGTGCTAGATGAAACTTAGATGCTTGTATTAGAGAAGCATTTGAATAGAAGATTGTAATTTTATTCTGAAATACTGCACTTCTGCAGAACTGTAGTTTCTCTTCTTCACTAATTATCTTTTGTGACATACTTTAGAAAGAATAGGGTGCTACAAATAAACAGTTAAAAAATTAGTGATATTTTCTCATCTGCTTCAGGTTTTTAGGGGGTTGGGGGTTTTTGCCTTGGTTTGAGGTTATTTTTAAGGAAAACATATGTTATTGTGCTAGAGCTGTTTTAGGTGGTGGTCAGGTTGAAAATACTGCAGAGAATCTGATGAATGTTCAATTTCTGAAAAAGAAGATATAGTCAATGATTTCTTTTACTGTAGATAATTGTTGAAAGTTGATGATCTTTTAATGGATTTTGTATATGTATGTGTAACGTGGAGGAAGATACATTTGGACTGAAAAATTCTGATATGGTCAAGCAAATAATTTCCTGTAAAGTCTTTATTTTGCAAATCTTTTTTTAAAGCCAGTTATCAGAAAGTGAGTTTATTGACCTTTAGTTGCAATTAAACAGAAATTAAACAGAAAAGCTTATTTTATGTATAAGTGTTTAGAAAAAGTAATAACTTTTTATCATTTTAGGTTTTCAACAAGTTGTTGAGTCTGGCCAGTACTGCTTCATCTCAGAAGTTCCAGTCACACATGTGGAGTCAGATGTTGGTTTCAACATCTGGGTTTTTGAAATCTATCTCAAATGTCTCAGGCAAAGACATCCAACCTTTAATAAAGCAATGGGTGTATCCTTTTTATTCTTGGTCTGGATTGTTAATATGGAAAATGAATTTGGTTTATTAATTGGCACAATCAAAAGAATGTGAAGAAGGGCACTAAATATTTTTGCATAAAACAGTTAAGTACATTATTCTGTGAATTAGATATACGTGTGAGCCACAAGTTTGCAATCTTTTCATAGTCCTTTGAACTGCACTGGCTTTTCTACATGTTCTTTACTAGAAGGGATTTCATTATTTTAAGTTTTCATTTGAAAGAAACACAGGAACTCTGCTGGAATTTAAGGCCAAATTATACTAAAAGGATTCCAGAGGACACTGCCCATAGAAATATGCTGAACTGGGACATGGAAAATACTATAGTCTGGTGCATTTTAATATGTGATTTCCAGTAAATCACCATGAAATTAGTAACCTAAAGCACAGACTATTAGTTTGCAATATACGTTAATAGCTTGGTAGCTTGTGTTAATAGTACAGTTTCAGGTAAAATAAACCTCTGTGTGTTGATTTTTCAAATTTAAGTGATATTAGTCAAGAAACAGGGTTTCTTATTTTGAATTGATATGAGGGGCAATTTGAAGTGACTCCATTTAGCAGGTTTCATTGTTAGTTTTATTTAATGTGACTCCAGGCTAGAGTTGTACGTGACTGCAGCAAAAACTTACCTTACTGTTGTAACAGACAACAAAAGAAGGTATTTAATTTGAGCTGACTTAACAACATTCATGCATCTCAATATCTTAACTAAAAAGCACTATATGATTAGTATTTATATAGTAATTTGAGAGATTAGTATTTTATTTGCATCAGAAGTGTTCATAAAATATAAATACACATTATTCTGATTTACATACCTTGCTGTGCCAAGCACTTTAGAAAAATAGGAGTTCTGTGTTCCCCCTGCAGTGACAGCTAAATGTCAGCATTACTATCTGAGCTGGGTGAATCTTAACTGCATCTGTTCTGTAAGGAAGAAAGAATTATACCTCACACATTTGGGGATTATTTTCACCTTTTCCATACTTCGCCCCAAGGTTGATCCTGGTAACTGTAACTTTTATTTAATTCTATGATTGCAACTTCCCTAGCATGCTTCAAACGCTGCTATTCCTGTGACAGTGGATTTCCTACCCTGTAAGATCCTATGATCTTACAGAAGGTCTTCATGTTGTTTGGGAGATCTTACTGCTATTAAGTAGTGCTGGCTGTATTATGCCATTAGCAAGGGTTGTGTTGATGCTGAGTGTAAACCTCATGCTGAAAAAACACTAAAAATGTTTTAAACTGTACCTGATGACAAAGTCCCAGAGCTTCATGAAGGCAGCATCCATGAACAGAACCAGTCTGAGATATTTAAGTCAAATGGCCAAATTTTGAGAAGAAAGTTAATAACCTCTGTATGAGAAGAAATGTCTTTGAATATGGAAGCTCTTCCCTTAAATGTTGGGACATGAAAGAACAGATTTTCCTCCCTTGTTTTTGTCTCATATTGTCAGAGACTTGTGAGCATGTGCATTAGACTAAAATGCTTCAGTTTAGGGTTTTAGTTTACTATAAGTCAAGTGTAGTAATGGTTGTGATACAGAAATGAAGAATGAAATTATTCACAGGAAAAACTGTCTTGAAGAACTCATTGCCTGGGCAAAAATTTAGAGTGAGATTGTTACTTTTTATCATTCATATTGTATACTTTCATGTATACCTGAACACACACACACACACACACACACACACACACACACACACATGAATGCTCACATGACATAGTTTGGAAAACTATAATAAAATAATGGAGTTAAATGTAGTGTGGGTAGAAGACAGATATTAATGTCTACATTTTCCCCTTAGTTTTATTTAACTAAAATACATAGTAAAACCATATTGAAATTACTGAAGTCTTACACAATTACTTTTTCTGAGAGCATGCCAAGGACATTGGATGTGGTGGAGTCCAGAATAGGTTTTCATAATTAATTTTCTCATACTAGGTAGTTTTCATTTCATTTCAGTTTTTCTCCGTAAGAAACATGAAAGGGAAAAAAATTTAAGGAATGTAAAACCCCAGAACTTTGCGAATGAACATGAGTGATTTTATTTCCAAATTTTCTTGGAATGGGAAATTCTAGGAATAAAGAAGCATAAAGCAAGTTTTAAGAATTCAGAATTATGCATTTTTATAACTACTGCATTGTGCACTAGAATTCCTATACTGCTTATTAGGGATCAGAGTGGAGTGGTAAAATTTTATGGTAGCTTTGCATTTAATAGAAAACGGAATGTATTGGAATTGGAAATAAAACAAGATTACACATCTCCTGGGACTCAGAAATATGTGGTAAGGTGCATTTTCCATATTTAACCTACAAGTACAAGTATGGTGTATACATTAATAAACATAAGTTTAATGTTAATAACAAAATCTTGTGAACTTGAAGGGTCCTCTTAAAGTGACAGTGCAAGAACTTGATGGCTCATTCAACCATACATTGCAGATTGAAGAAAACAGTCTTAAACATGATATACCTTGCCATTCTAAAAGCAGAAGGTAAGAGCTGAAATACTAACTGCAGGTATTTTTACTATGGATTTATGAAAACATTCAGGGCATTTGATGATAAATATATGCTTCTTCTTAACCTCACTGAATAAGATTTACCTGTGATGTAAGTGGAGAATTTCATACTCTTTAAGGACAGCAAGAAACCTTACACAGTTCTTAATTATAAGTAATTTTGTAGAAGTTTTACGAAGACCTAATTTATGTAGAATAAGTTGAATGAAAACTAATTAATCAAATAATTCAAAATGTCTTTGAATGGGAATCACAAATTAGAGGGAAGACATATGTAGGCCAGAGGAGTGCCTCAAGTGGAGAGAATGCCGGGACTGTTGGGTAAACCTAAGGAACAAGGAAAGGGACAGACTTCCCTCATAGAGTCTCTCCATCTTCTAATGCATTTTGATAGTTACTTTGAGTTCTACTTCTCAAGCTTCTATGTTTATGTGTAATTGTAAAAATAGTGGGAGTAAAAATTATAGAAATGGATACATAGCTCAAATTTGTGAATATTATGCTTTTCTCTGGTGAAAGGCATGGAGTACTTTTGCATTTTTAAACATATATTTGCCAGTCTAGTAAGTAATACTTTTTTTCCTCCTCTTTTTTAATAGAAATAAGAAGAAAAAGATTCCACTGATGAATGGAGAGGAGGTGGACATGGACCTTTCTGCTATGGAGTAAGTTGACTTGTTTATGAGTTTCTTAGTGTGAGTCTGAGCCATCTTCCCCTTGTCTAAAGCATGCTATGCCCAAGGATTGGATAATAAAGTTGTGCTTTATTATATGACTGACAACTTTCAAGACTATCTTACATTTCTGTGTCTTTGCTGAAACTTTTCTGCTGTAGCTAGGAAATGCTGGCGAAGTGTAAAAGGTATGGGTTAACCAATATAATCAGATTTTATAAAAAATCTGGACATGGTATGGTCATAATAAATTTCTTGACTCTAACACATTTCCAATGATGACCTTTCAGCTGACTTCATAGGTAAAATGTAAACAAGAATTTGTTTGAAACAAAGTGAGAGCAATTTTTATTGGAACTTGATGAGGAACATTTAACTGTCACTAATACAGATAGGTTCCTGAAATCTGTAATTGCAAAATAATTCCTCTGGATTAAAATAATGATGAAGTGCTCTGTAGTGAAATCCACACTGACATTCATTTCAGTTGGAGCTGTTAAGCTCTTTGGAAGCAAAGTGTTGCTCAGTGTAAATACCTGCCTTACCCTCCTTGACTTGGAGCCAGCAGTACCCTCAGAGACAGTGGAGGTGTTGGCACCTGGTTTTCTGGCTGAGGGAAGTAAATATTCTGCTCTTGAAAGCCAGTGGTGTCTCTTTGAAGAAGGATAGATTGCTTGTCACCTTTAAAGTGTTGCAGATTCTCATAAATTTAACCTCATCTAATACATTATGAGAAAAAAATTTGTAAGATGTATTTATATTGAGCAAGTCATTGCTATAATTTCCATATAACAGTTCACATATGAATAGTTTACTTGTATTGAAGGATAATTACCCTTAATATTTGTGACTATTTTTGCTCATTTGTGTTCAGGTCCGTGCTGCATTACCCTGAGCTGATACTTCAGTGATCTTAGAATGACCTTTGAACTGGGATAGCATTTTATACAAGACACTTGCATTTGATCTGATAACCTGATCTGTGGTGTGGTCATTCTGCTGCCCAGTTTGGGCTTCTCTGCTCCAAGCATGTGTGATAATACACATTCCATTTTCTAAATCTTGTGTATACACTCTTGCACTGTTGTTTCTTCTCTAACTACTAACTTGGTGGCAATTAGGGATTTTCTACAAACATTTACAGAAATACACATCATATTTATAATGATGCTCTTTTCATCAGTCCAAACTCTCTCCTGATGCCTTGTTGTATTTTGATTTTGTGATTTTATATGGAAAAATGAGTAAGAGAATGTATTGCATAATTTGTGCTTGTTGCTCCCATATATTACTTCTGCAGTCACAGTGCTGTGTGAATAATAAAATGTAAAATGTGTGTTTGGATGGAATACAACTGAGTCATTTTATCTGTGGGATAACTTTAATCCTGATTTTTATCATTTTCGTGGTTACCCTTGTCAGCTTTCAACATCATAGCATGTGAGTGATTGTAAAGGAGTTTCACATCTGTTGATTAAAAAAGTGTATTTACCACCAGATTTTCTTTCTTAGATTTTTTTTTTGTAGTCTTAACCTTTAGAAGGTGATAAAGTGCTTATCAATTAGGAAAATTGTAGCATCCAAGCACGTAGAATTAAATATACTGGGATCATACAGTAGTTTACCATAAACAAAGATCTGTAGGTTAAAAATACTAAACCACTGTATTCACTTTGATATATTGGAGATGTGGACAGATTGCCCTGGGAGGCTGTCAAATTGCCATCCTAGAAGCAGGAGATTGGAGCAGGAGACTTTCAAAAGTTCTCTCTAACCTGTATTTTGTTATGGTTCTTTGAATTTAAGTACTTTACAAATAACTCATAAAAAGTTAGAATATATTTAGAATTTCTGTACTCTTGAAATTTTGTAAGCTATTAATGTTTTTTATGTCTGTCTTAGTGCTGACTCCCCCTTGCTCTGGATAAGAATAGATCCTGATATGTCAGTACTGAGGAAGGTGGAGTTTGAGCAGTCTGATTTCATGTGGCAGTATCAGCTGAGATATGAGAGAGATGTGGTGGCACAAGAAGAAGCCATTCTGGCGCTGGAGAAGTTCCCTACTCCGGCATCCCGGCTTGCCCTGACTGACATCCTGGAACAGGAGCAGTGCTTCTACCGGGTGAGAATGCTGGCCTGCTTCTGCCTTGCAAAGGTGAGCTTGTGTGCAGTGAGGGAGGAAACCACTAGACTTTGTAAATGGCTCAAAATGGGTCAAAACTCATCACAGTTCCTAAACTGGCTTGAGATTTAGCTTCTTAAATGTATTCACCAAGTATTTTTAACATGACTGATTTGAAAGGAAAATTGTATTATTTTAGTCTGTAAATGGAGACTGTAGAAGGCTTTCATAATTGTCAAAATTGAGATGTCCGACATGAAAACCACAAGGGATTTTTCCAGATTTCATTCAGTAGCCGAAATAAAAGACTTTTGTTTCATTTTTTTCAGAACCAAAGTATATTTTTTATTATTTTAGTGGGAAGTTCCTTGGCCAGTCTGTTGAGAACTCTGAAGTGCTGAAATTCATCTTTTCCTAATTGAACTTCAGATTGCTGCTCTGTATCATTTCAGATTGAATAGGGTCACAAAAGAAACATCAAGTTGTGATACAATTAAATATTAAAAAGCCAAATAATTTTCTTGAAAAGGGAAGATCTTTTTTTCCTTACACATAAATTTAGCATTAGGAATGAAAATTAGTAAACTAATTTTACAACAAGTGGGTGGAAACACAGAAAAACAAGAATTTCTAAAATGACATATTGGTGACTTTTATGCACATGAAGACATATTGATAGACAATTTGTTCAGATTATTGACATATAGCTTACTTTCTGCTGTGTACCTGTTGGGAATAATTTCATTCCTGTACAGAAATAAAACCTTCAGCCAGATTTTGAGAATGAAAATCCCAGTGTTTTTGACAAACTATTTTAATATGAGACACTGATATGAAACTGCCAGTTTATGTTCTAGTATTGGTGCTGCCAGTATCTGACTTAAAATATGCACTTTTTAGAACAAATTCACTTCTTATATTTGTTTGTATATATTCCAGAGATAAATACTAAAAGAGCAGTTGTTGCAACTTTAAATGCTATCGTTTTTTGTCTTTACTGTAACTTATTTGGCAGTTGGGCTGCAGATAATCATTGCTGGTTTTGTTCACTTGTAATTGTATGGAGAATCTTGGGTCTGTGGATAAGGTGGTTGACTTGCAGAAAAGAAGATAATAAGGCAGGCAAAAAGTATGGCTGTGACATGAAATCAAGGTGAAGGAGAATGGCAGAACAAAGTTGTAGATATGTTTATGGAAGTACCTGGGAGAAAAGTGTAGTACATTCTATTACTGATTCCAACACCAGGACATTAATAAGAGTAACTTCCTGTTATTGTTGAGTTTAATTTTCTCAGGTTGTAAATATTCAGGATTTGTATTCTTTATTGAAAAAAGCAAAGTCCCTCGTGATTATTCAGGAGGAGGGTTCTTTTTAGTTGATTTACAGTTTCTAGCTGGGTTGCAGTTACTGTTGTCAAATATTCTCAGTGTACTCATGTTGATACAGAGAAATTATATGCAATTGTCAAACTGAATTTGCTATACTTTTTTTGGTATACTTCATTGTAAAAAAGGACTTCAGTCTCTCAGCAGTGAAGTATACAGGAGACATATTAAATCCTCGTTGATAAGTTAAGGATATGTGTGAACATGTGTGCACACACACTGTGAGTCTCATTCACGAGTCCTTCAGGACAAATAACAAATGCAGAGAAAGGAAAAGATAATGTCACAGTCTTAATTCCTGAGGTTCCACAGGCTGATTTCCCATTTCAGGTCCATTGCAGTGTAGGTGATGTGTTATAAACTTTGCAGTAGGAACACTACCATCACAAACTTCTCCCTCCCAAACGTTGAGGAGATTCATAGATGTGCATGTGAGTTAAATCGTTGTCTACATTTTTACGCTGTGCTGAATTGAATGGTGCAGAAATGGAGTGTGCCTCCTGCCTTTTTAAGTAGAAATGCAACACTGGTCATTTGCACTACTGTATGGGGAACTTGCAGTTACATTTAGTTCAGAATGTATCATGTCTCAGTAGACTAAGTAGAAAAATCAGATTCTGTCAGTAAAGAGAAAATCAAATGAGTGACAACGCATGATAAGACAAAAAATACTGAAAAGATGATGGTTTAACTACTGTTGATTTTAATTGAAAATAGTTGTTTATCTGCAGACTTTGTGAATTTAAATGCTTTCAGTAAGAAGCTAATATTTCAAAATATACACCCTGATATTAATGGAATGGTGAATATCACGTAAACATAGGGCACTTTGATCTTTTGGGGATTGAGTTTTATTGGACACTGCTACATAAATTTTGTATATGTAGTTTTAAGTTCTTTATCATGGTTTCTAAGCCGTCTTTAGGATTAATCTTCCTCTGCAGGAAGAGTTACTGTAGCTTTCATAAAAGGCTACATCTTCAGAAAAACCTTCGTCTTTAGTTCAAACACTTCAGCTATTGCAAGGGGAAGATCAATTGCAGTATTTTCCCTCAGCTATTGCAAGGGGAAGATCAATTGCAGTATTTTCCCTCTCTGACTTTCCCTTGAAGCCTGACTTAGTGGAAAAATGGTTTTTAATTATAAAGCACCACACTTTCCCAAAAGCAATGATGAAGTGGATTGCTGTGCATTTTCAGATAGCCTCTTGATTTTTCTTCACTTACTGCATATGTAGTAGCCTTTGAAACAAGCTACTTAATCTAGAAAGAAATCATCAAATTCAAGTTTTTCTTTGTAAGAACAGATTTTTCCTTAGTTTGTGGTGGGTCTGCAAAGGAAAATCCTGCATCTTTGTAGGGTGCATTGATCCCATTTGTGTGCACACACACATCGGGCAGATTAACCATCAGCAGGCACAGGTGTTGTGCAGGCTTTCAGTGCTTCTTACAGCAAATGTATGAAACCCAGGATGCTGGGAAGGCACAAAAAGCAGTTCTGTCTTTGTGGAACCTTCACTGTCTTAAACCAAAGCAGACTATAGCAATAAATTGTTCTCAGTGCACAGTCTTCAATAAATGACAATTAAAGTTAGAGGGGACTGCCTTGCCTTTAACTTTAGGGGTGGTCTTTTATTCTTGGGGTGGCTAAGGCCTGTTTAAAGTCTAGGCTGAGGTTACTGGCAGGGTAAATTTGGGAAGTTGGTATTGCAAAATCCCCTTCCATTACTGGCTTCCGTGGAGTCAGAGAACTTGGCTTAGTAAACACAGAATATTAATCTAAAATATATAAAAGAGAAAATAATTAAGAACAGAAGTTTATCATGGAAGGATAGTTAGTTGCAGATGTCTTCCAAATGGAACAATTTCCATAACACTTACCTTTAATGTAGATAAGATATATTGGGAATGACAGTGAAAACTTAGCTAATATAAGATAATACACTCATGAAAGTAAGTATTTATTTAAAGGAGAGAATGTTCTTGGCAATTACCCTTTTTGATTATGGGAAATGTGTATTTTTCTATAGCCAAACTAAACTTGCAGTGGTCATGTTAATATGATTTCCCTTCCCCCTACTTATTCAGATTGCAAATTCCATGGTAAGTACGTGGACAGGACCACCAGCCATGAAGTCACTCTTTACCCGAATGTTTTGTTGTAAGACTTGTCCAAACATTGTGAAGACCAACAACTTCATGAACTTTCAGAGCTACTTTCTTCAAAAGGTAAAATTAATTTTTCTCAATGAATGTTTTAAAAGAATTATCAAAAATATAAAAATGGTCCTCCAATTGACAGTTACAGGAATGTGGATAGCATAAACCTGATTTCCTCTTTAATAAAAATCAAAGTAACTGATTCTTTCTCATATGGCTTCAGTTTATTCAATCTTATTAAAATCAGTTAACAAATTATTAGCTATTTTTATCTGATTAGCTGAAGTTAAATTAGCAGTTTCTTCAGAAGAATGGAGAATTATAAATTATTATATAATTACTTGCAATTATTTGTGAGTTCATTCTTAAATAGGACTGTAAGGACTGTACTTTTATCTTTTAGGTGAATTCAGCAACTGCCTTAATTCTTTAATAGCAGTTATATCATACTGCAAGTAAAATCTTGTAACTCTTAAATTGGTGGACATCTTTAGTTCAACACATTGCGTAATCCTTCTTGCCCTCTTCTTTCTACTGTCAGCATCACATATTGCCACTGTATATTTTGGTGTTAGCACAGGTTTTTCTGCTGTAACCTATGGCTGTTCATTGAATAACAGGATTAATGACAATGTTTTTCTCTCAAGATTCACTTGACTGGGTGATTGAGTTCTTTTTTCATAGATTTCATATCAATGATTTTATAGAGGGCTCCAATTTTGGTTTTTTCACTCTGTCCAAAACTGTTTCATTCTTCATGTCATTCTTGGACCTTCTTTTTGCATTTTTCTGCTTTTTTGTCATTGTTCAGTCTTTACCACTAAATCTTATCTTTTTCTCCCTTTTTAATCCTGTGTGCCAAGTTTGTAAATCTAGAGTAAGATTCTAAAATCTGTGTTGAGTAGAGCCTAGAGATCTGCTTAGCTCACTCTAAAATAACTGCCAATTCAGAATAACAGCTGTCTGGGTAATAGTTCTTCAGGCTTCACTGACCCTGTTGGGTCTGTATATCTCAGTGAAAGTGGAAGCTTAGACATCATGTTCACATGAAAACTCTAAAATTCAGTGTGTCTATCTCAAATTCCATCAGAATTTTCTGTGTCTTTTTTTTCATTTGATACCTTTTTGATAATGTCTTGACTTGAAAGTCTGTTTTTTGGATGTACTTTTTTTTTAAATGTCTGTATTGTGACTAATTACTGAGCAATAACTACGTAGTTTATTTGATCTGAAAATTATAAAGTACATGGTCTTACTGTCAAAAATTATGTAAATACAGCTTTTCATACACCTGCTATTGTAAATTTGTTAATTGCTGATTTTCAGGATGTACCTCTTTTCAGGGTGTAACTATCATTTCAATAATGTAAAGAGTAATATTAATTAATTTTATTACACAGACTATGCCTGTTGCCATGGCCCTTCTGAGAGATGTTCACAACCTTTGTCCTAAGGAGGTTTTAATGTTTATTTTGGATTTGATCAAGTATAACGATAACAGGAAGAATAAGGTAAAGACAGTGTTTATTTTAATCTCTCACTGATTTTCTTTTGGTGAAAAAAGTTTCAGTTAGTACACTGCATGATCTTTGATGCCACCACTGCAAATACCTAGCTCAGAGTTGATGAAAAGGTGATGTGGTAAATGTTAGAGAATGTTCTGTAGCTGACATTTCTATGGCAGCACTTCTTGGATGTTTCAAAGCTCTGTGTGCTTGTTGTTAATGCTTGTCTTCCTTTGCACACATACTTTTCTTGCTTTACTCTTTTTTCATTCAAAGACCCAAGTGTTTGGAGGAAATGTAGCATGAGAAGTTCAGCACTAGTTTTTTGATGTTTATTTACCTTGAGAGGAGTATTTGAAAGAGCAAGGAAAGGAAATAATCTTTTTTAACACTATACAGGACTCTAGAATTCTGTGTTCTGAGTATCATTTCTAGCTCACAAAACTAGATTGTCTTCATCTGCTTAAATAACAGGTGAACCACAGGTTTATGTTGTTTCATCACTAAACTGAACCATCTGAGTTGGAAATGTTGTCACCCCAAGTTCCTTCCCAGACTGCCTCTGAAGGATGATGAGAGGACCTTTAAGATCCTGAGATGATACAGAATTCCATCTCTGTAGCTAGGAGCCTAGCATAATCTTCCCAATAAGTATTCAAAGTGAAGTGGAACCAGTCTAATGTGTCTTAAACTTCATTTTTTTTGTGTGTGTAGAACACATACTATAACAAGA
This sequence comes from Zonotrichia albicollis, assembly GCF_047830755.1. Taxonomy (NCBI): domain Eukaryota; kingdom Metazoa; phylum Chordata; class Aves; order Passeriformes; family Passerellidae; genus Zonotrichia; species Zonotrichia albicollis. The sequence continues at coordinate 137,384,262 of NC_133819.1, forward strand.
CATGTGCTGCTTGTTACTGAAATAAGGATGATGGATGGAGAGAGGTAGAGAGTTGGACACATGAATGCAGGCATCAGTAGTCACATAAAAGGGTGACATGTGCTGACATCTCAGCCTCACCTTTCCATGTGTCCCTTCTACACATGTTTAACATCTTCTGCTGGATCTGACAGATGTTGGGTTTCTTTAGGTTAAAGTAACTAATACTCAAAGCTAGTACTTCTTTCTGATTTTTTTAAATTTTATATGTTTTGCTGCTTATTAACACAACCAACAGATGCAAAAGACAGCATAATGGAAGGGGTGAAACTATGAGCCCAGGTAAGAAGGGTGAATGAAGAAGAAAGATTTTTTTTTTCACTAAGCAGCAGTGAGCTTACTAGTTTGCTTCAGAAGCTCATGAAGTTGCTGGCTGGATTAATAGTATGATTTTCAGAACCTTTTTTTTCCTGTTTTCCTTTCTTATGCAGTTTCTCCCATGGTCTTGATTATAAGATCTGTTCTGTAACAGGGCTTAAACATTTCTTAGCTTTGAAAAGATATATATTTTTATATTTTCTTGTGTTAAATGTTGGTTTTATGTAGTTTTCAGACAACTATTACCGTGCTGAGTTGATTGATGCCCTAGCCAACTCTGTGACTCCTGCAGTCAGTGTGAACAATGAAGTTCGAACATTGGATAACTTAAATCCTGATGTGCGACTTATTCTTGAGGAAATTACCCGTTTTCTGAATATGGAGAAGCTTCTTCCCAGTTACAGACATACTATCACAGTCAGGTATGGTTTAATGACGTTGCTTTTCTTGGGTTTTATGTACCTTTCTGTAGTTAGCTTTTGAGATTTTAGCTTGTATGTCTTAATCTTAAATGTCTAATTCCTTTCAAGTTTCAAAAGCTGATAATGCAAGTTTGTCTTGATTGCTTTACTTTTCAGCATTAATTTTTGTCAGTGTAGATCTTTTGTAGCAGTCGTAATTTTGATCATCCCATGCCTCTTTAAGAAGAGTATTTGTGAAAGTTTTGCCTTGTAACAATAACTGTAGGGCATGCAACATCATCTGAGCTGTGTTTTCTCTAAGTTATCATGGCTGTACTGAAACCAGTCAATGGATTTGACAGAATGGAAAATTTTGTTTGTGTTTCTGCCTAATCAGAGATAATAAGAGCTGTGTGTTAGTGCTGTGAAAGAAATTGTAACATGTTAATCATGTTAATGTGGATAACGTAATTCAGAAGATTTGCAGTTCTTGGAAGAAAGTAATTTTATTTTTCTTGGCTGGTATTCCATAAAGCTGATGTGTATTTTATTCTGCTACCATTTCCAGCTGTTTAAAAGCCATTCGGGTGCTTCAGAAGAATGGCCATGTCCCGAGCGACCCTGCTCTCTTCAAGTCGTACGCAGAGTACGGGCACTTCATCGACGTCCGGATAGCGGCGCTGGAGGCTGTTGTCGATTATACAAAAGGTACTTTCTTCCAAGTACTTTCACATTTTGTAACATTTCTCATACAAATGTAATGCTTACCTCATTGATATTAGGCTGAAATAGTGTCCACCATTAATACATCACAGGTGTATTAATAAGAAACTGAGGTTTCTATTACTGTTTTGTCCCAGCAGGTACGACTGTTATGAAGATGTGCTGAGTATTGTTTCTCAGTGCTTTGCAAATTGAATCAGATACCAATGTTTTGAAATAATGAGTGGCAGTAAGGGGATTTGGTAATTTGTTTTTAACGCTGGAGTGACTTTGATTCAGTTGATTTCAGCCATAATTGCTAGTCAAAGTCACTGATTTTGCTTTACCTTCTTCCTGATATTTTAATTGTGATTTTTGCCTGCATCTTGTGGTTATAAATTTTAGAAACTTAGATTATTGTAGAGATATTTCGGCTGATTTTGTTTTGCCATTCCTTATGCATAGCTTATGTTTCTGAGATGTTTACATTCTTTTAATATTACCTTAATCTTAGTTGACTATTGCAGGTCCATGAAAAAAAAAATCCCTGGACAGCTTCTTAAATGCTCTGTAGTTGATACTCACTCCTGACAGATTTCTAATGGTAGTTAGAAATTACAGCTTCAGTGATTTGCATCACATAAAGTTAATTTAGTATTATATTGTCCTGTTTATTTATTTGGGTTAGTCTTTCTTTTTTTTAGGAGATTTGTAGTACTTTTGTGTTTGGAGGTTTATACCTTTCAAAGCGGCCAAGTCCTTCAGTTCTTCCTCTGTAGCAGACTGGTGGATCTAGATTTCTGATTATTTTGCTTCAGATTTCATGGGTTTGTTTTGTTTTCAGGGTTTCCTTTGCCTGTTACACAAATAATTGTTTTCTTCTTTTTTTTAAGGACTGTATTACTTTGACATTACTCCTGTCTCTCTGTCCAGAGACTTCTCAAAGTAGATAAGCAGTGGGAGGTTTTAAGGCAATTGGAATCTTTGAGTGAATGCATTTGGTGAAACTCAGGCATCCAGTCACAGACTGAAAGCAGGCTGTCATTCCAAACAGCTGATAACTGTGAGGGAGGCTGTGCACCCAGCAGGCTCCTTCCTGTAATCCACCAGACACTCTGTATCCTTAATCCACTGGTGATCCTGTGAGTGATACACTGCTGGAATTCAGTGCTGTGCTAGTGCTGTGCATATCTCTCTCTGGTGGGCTAATTGCTTACTCATCAGCTCTTTTCCTTTAGAAGAATCTCCTCACTAATTCATCCCACCCTGTGGAAAGACAAACTGATAGAAATAATATTTTCTCATTAAATTCTTGACCTTTTATGGATGATATTTATAGTTAATAACTGGCTCGAATAAGGAAGTGTTTGTACTATGAAGTAATAAAGTACATATTTAAAACAGCTGATCAAACGGGGTCAAGACAAGACAATAGGGTAAGTTGCTTGAAACGTACAGGAAGCTAAAATTTGAATGGTGAAAAGCAGTGGATTACTTGAAATCAGTGGTTGAGCTGAACAGTTTTTGACTGAGCTCACTGTGAGATCTGATAACGACAGACTGGACTACTGCTGTACCTAACTGCCTTGCACCTTGCTAACAGCTTTTTCTCTGATGCAGAGGTAGCAGATGCAAATATCTACCTTCTATAAAGTTACTGCAATTCACCACACAGCCTGCTAACTAGCTGGTCATCAGTCATTTTTCAAATACAAGCTTCCAGCACTGAGCACAGGAGCTCCTGCTCCTGCTGTAAGACTGGTGGGTTTTTGGTGGAGGGATGATCCAGAAACTAAGTGTGCTAACTGACTTCTTCCTTTAGCCATAGAGAAGTTAGCTGTGCTTGTCTTGCAGAGCCCTAAACCTGGCTTTGGTAGGAGAAATGATTGGCCTTCTATTGCCAAGAGATCTGATTCTTACTGTTCCCAGTTACCTGGTTTCCAGTTCACACTGGATGCAGACCAGCGGCTCTCAATGCCTGTTGCTTGTGCCAAAGCTGGCTTTTAACAGTTCTTGTAAAGGAAGCTGACAGATTTTGTAATTTCCATAAAAAGGAAAGTCTGTGTTTTCTGGGTGGAACTTTCAGAGTAGGAATAACACTACCTTTTTTTGAGTTACTTGAAAAGAAGTAATTTCTTCATGGAACTGAATAACTTGTTTTCTTTGCCATTAATAGCAAGGGGTTTTTTGAGAAATGGTAACTTTTTAAAATGCTTGAGGCAGCATACAAGGGCTTGGACAGTTTATCTAAAGTGGCTTGAAGTGGACAGAGGTTATTAACTTTTTAAAGTTAACTTGTGAGAGGCTATATTACTATTAATAGTTACTTGTATAGAACAAGGTAGTTGCATACTTAGAAGAGATAGCAAACTATTCTAAATAAATAACCATTACCTAATTTGATGGATGTTAATGTTCAGTGTCAAAGATATTCTGCTGCAATTGAGAACTGAGACAACACTGCTTGTAATTTGAAAAAAAAAAAATCACAAGAGGATTTTTGTTTCAGAAGGGAATCACATGTGTTTATATCTACCAGAAGTATGAAAATCTACACATGTTGCTTTTCCCACAGCCTTCTCCTAGACAAACAGACAAGCTACAGACAGGATGGGTGGTCAGTGCAGTGGGTAAGAATTCAGATCATGGGCCACACTCAGAGGGTGGTGATCAGTGGCTTTTACTCAGGCTAGCAGTCTGTCACAAATGAGTGCCCAGGGAGCATCTTCAGAAATTATGTGGAGAACAGCATTGAAAGCAGCCTCACCAGGTTTATGGATGAGAATGCTGGTGGCAAGGTGGACATGTCAGAAGGGAGGGACATCTCACAGGGAGACCTAGACAGGCTGGAGAGCAGGAGAACAACAGCTGGATGAAGTTAAACAAGTGCAAGGTCCTGCACCTGGGGCAGCATAACCAAAGAGCCCAGAACAGGCCAGGACCTGTGCTTGGGAAGCAGAGTCACTGAAAGCGACCTGGGGGTCTTGGTGGATGAGAAGCTGCCCACGAGTCAGCAGTGTGTGGCTGCAGCAGATCAGATCCTGCGCTGCCTCTGCAGGGGCAATAGCAACGAGACCGAGATGTGATCATCCCACTCTACTTGGTACTCAGTCTGCACTTCAAGCAGTGTGTATAGTTGCAGCTCTCACAATTCAAGAAAGTTGTGGGCAGACTGCAGAGGGTCCAAAAAGGAGCCATGGAGATTATCAGAGGGGTGCAGGACATGCTCTGTGTGGGAGGAGTGACAGAGTTACCTCTTTTCTCCCTTGGTAAGAGAAGGCTTAGGGGGGCTTCATCACAATATTCCAGTACTTGAAGTGCAGCTGCCAAGTGGATGGAGTGTCTGTCTCCTCCACATGGAAAGGAGAAGGATTAACAAGTACAAGTTGCACCAAGAGATGTTTCATCTTGATACAAGAAGAGATTTTTTTGCAGTGAGAGCAATCAGTCAGTGGCACAGCTTCACCATGGATGTAGTGGAGTCACTGTTGCTGGAGATGTTCAAGATGCAGTTGGACAGAGTGCTAGGTAATCACATCTAGGCTCCCTTCCCCATGGAGGGCCGGAGCAGATGATCTTGTGAGGTCTCCAAACCAGGCCTAGTATATGGTTCTTCTGGTTAATAAGATTTGTTCTGCCTGAAGTCAGGTTTACTTTATCATTGCCGTCCAAATTGTTTCATAGTTCCTATATAAATTTGAAGAGCGGGTCAAATGCATTAGTTGCAAAGCTTTGGAAGCCTAGAAGGCTTAGTTTACACTATAAGGCAAATAGCAGGGAAGACTTGCTTAATTTCTAGCAGAAATAAGTTTAAAACATAATTTATATTTTTAATCACAAAAGTGTGGTGTTACCTGGTTTTGTTATCCAGTACAATCAGCCTAAAGGATTAATCTCCCAGACTTTTCATTTTCTAATTAAAAAGCATTTTAAAATCCATTTTGTTAGTCAAAATAATTACATTTTGTTAATGATTGTGACTTCATGTTTGCAGTGTTGCAATTCGTTGCTGTGTGGTAATAAAGTACTATTTTTGTTTCATGCAAAACAACTTTTGTTTGCAGTGTTCTAGCTGCCTTCTCTCCCAAGCCAGGAAGAGCAGCTGTGCATTGAGCTGAGCACAGGAAGTCACTAATCCCTTAAAAGTATGTTCTCTGCATAGTTTTTCAAAGGTTTCTAGTTTTTAAGGCAAATCTGAGATTGTAGATCTGGTGTGTATGGATACAGATTTGCTCTGGCATCATCCAGAACTGCGTGGCCATGCTCTGAGCAGTGCACTGTGGGAGCTACACACAGGGTACATTCTGCCTCTAAACAGGGCTTAGTGGAGCCTCACCAGTGTAACCAGCTTTGTTTTGGCTGGGAAGAGCAGGGCTGGCTTGCAAGTGGCCTGCAAAAGACTCTCCAGCCATCCTCTAAACAATATTTTAATGCAGTTGATTCTCCTAGCCCAGAAAGGGGTCTTATGTTCTAGTTGTCCAAAGCATTTTTAAAACTTATAATAGAATGAAGTGCTGGTTCTTATATTATAAACAAATGCCTCTTCTGTTAAAAGCAACTTACTGTAGTGAAATAACAAAAAAAAAAATAACAGGTATTAGAATTAATTGGACTAAACAAGTTATATTTTAAAATTGTTGGCTGAAAACAATCCAAAGTAAGGAAGAAAAGTTGAACTTAGGTATTTAGAGCTAAAAAGACAATTAACTAGGGGAAGAAAGAAATACATTGCTAGGACCACAAGATGGGAAGCAATAGAAATGGTTTTGGACCTCTCTATTCAGGAATGATTAATACACTGTCTTCATTGTTTTGAAGAAATGAGAAGAGAGTGCTGCTGTAAAAATCTTTACAGTTAGGCACCTGACAAAAAGATCACGATAAAAATTCTTTCTTGTTTTGTGTAATGAGTGATAATGATTTCCTGTGTATTTTCCTATTCTGCAATATTACTCTGATAATCAAAGAAATTTTGTAATATAAGTTACATCTCAAACTAACAAGCTGACTTTGTTTCCAATTTTCTACAAGCATGTGCTGATAGGTTTCAAAATCCATTTTAGCTGCAAAGTATAATGATTTGTAAAACTAATGAAGGCTAATGAGGGGAGCATGATTGCAGTTTTATATAATCCCTATAGTAGTCCCCCTTTTGTCCTATGTAAAGATAGTGATCTTTCACAGATTCCTGTGTATGAGAATTGCATATTCTCTGCAGAAGATGTTATGCTTCTGATTCTTGAAAGGATATTAGAATGTGTTCATTTTAGGAAGCACACAATATCTAGATCAGCCTTTACTCTGATTTTCCCAATCAATGCTCATGCACATAGTCAAATTGATTGGTATTGAACCACTGAAGCATGTAAGAATTTTGTAAATGTTTATATTTCCATGTAAAGTAAGACACTTTTTACTTTGAATTGACTCTGTAATTAGTGGAATTCCTCTTTAGTTGCAATGATTCATGCTCTTTATGTGCTAATTCACAAACTCATGATTGTCTTCATCAAAATCCTTCCAGTTTATATGTATTACTAGGCATTTTGTTTTATTTTGCTTTGCAGTTGATAGGAGCTATGAAGAATTACAGTGGCTGCTCTCAATGGTTCAAAATGATCCTGTACCCTACATAAGGTGAGTTAATAAAGAGACAGGTTTTTTTACTAATGCTGAGGCTATTAAGTAAATTCTTCACCTGGAATCACTAGAATAGATCAGATCCTTAAGTGCTTCTTCTCAAAACTGTTTTTCCTTCCTGTTATTTTACGTTAATTGAAATATGTTTAGATGTTTCAACAGTTCACATCTCAAAAATTAGTATATTCTGTTCTTATTCTGCATTATGTTATTTTTGTCTTTTTTGTTCTACCTTGTGGCAGAAGTCTGAAGTTAGAGATTCTTTCCTGATCATAAATAAAGAGTATAAATATGATGTTGCATATGGCAAAAAAGTTCTTCATGATATTTAGAAAAGACAGAGGCTGAGACATAGTGCACATAATGTTTGGACACCAAGGGGTGTAAAACAATTATCAGACTGTAGATGGGGTGAAAGGATCATGTGAAAATGTGGTGAAATTTCTAGTATTTCTTGTTTCAACTTCATTTTCACATGAGTGGTTGGGTATTTCAGCCAACCATGTCTATTACAAACCTGTGAACACCAAGGTTCATAATAATTGTTTTTTCCCAACACTTTATTGTTATTACTACCATTGAAATACTGAGTTTCAAAGTTAAATAATATTACTTTTACTCTCTCTTTATAGGTGATTTCTTAAAATACCATAGCTGCAAGGTTGTTCTGTTTCATTTCTGTCATTCTTGTTAATGGAAATAAATACAGGTTTAGCTTCAGTTTAAGAAGGAGATTAATTTTATTTGTATCCTTTTAAAGAGGAGTTTAAATTTTGAATTGAGTGCAATATTTTAGCCTCTTTTAAAAGAAAATGCAAAAAGAAAAAAGTATCTGCAAGAGTCTTCTGTTCCAAATGTGTCAGACTGCAAGATGAAAGCTGGCTATACAGAGGAAAATTGTTAAAATAATAAGTAATGAAACAAAGAATTCATTAAATGTTTTCAAGGCCAGGTTTGAAGAAACAAAAATATATCTCGTTTCAGCTCAGTCTGTAAATACTGTAAGCAGCATGGTAAGTTCAGGATCTTCAGAAACCAAAGCAACATAAGAGATGGCATTGTTTGTTTCCAGGAAAGCGTGCAAGTCACTGATTTTGGGCCTGGCATTTTGTATCAGTCATAAACATTTACACTAATTTAAAAACTCTTTGATATCAGTATGTAAGGAGTTTATTTGCCAGTGTTACATCTTCTTGGTAAACTTCCAAGTTAATGTGCAAAAAATGATCATGACTAAATAGAAGAGCTTAATAATGTAGCCTACAACTGTTAACAGTTATGTCTAAAAACATCCTGCTGCTTTGCACCTTATTTTATCTCTGAGTTATACTGCTGATGGTGAATGTGTGTCTAATGCTTATTGTGGACAGAAGGAAGAAGAAAGAAGGCATAAAACGTTGGTTAAAAATTTGGAAGTAATCCTGTAAGTTTAATAAGTTTGTAAGAATATTGGAAACTGAACAGACTTTGTATCCTTAGGGTTTTTCTTTTGGATTTAATAAAGATTATTTTTGTGCTTCTTTCAGGCATAAGATTTTGGATATGCTGACTAAGAATCCACCTTTCACCAAGAATATGGAGTCCCCTTTATGTAATGAAGCTTTGGTTGATCAGCTTTGGAAACTGATGAATTCCGGTTAGGGTTTTTGATTTGTTAGTGGTTTTGTTGTGTTAGAGTTTTATTGTGAGGTTTTTTGAAAGAAGTATTAAAAACTTGTTTCAGAATATGCCAAAAGCTCTCTTAGTTTCAGTAGTCAGAAATTGAAAATCCAGTCTCAGAAGCTGAATATCATCTATGTACTTCCAGAACACTCTTAGTGACATAGGCTACCAAACCTTGTTTTTAATTCTTCTGGTTACTGATGTAGTGTGCTTTGATGTCCTTCTGCACAGAATCATACTTGGAATGTTAAAAATTGTACAAAGCAAGTGTTTCCTCAGATAACAGTGTCTGTGTAACACTTAGAGTTTGCTTTACATTAGATGGTCTCTTTTTGTCCTCTTTCTAAACTCTCAGAGAATATGAGAGGACAGCATTGATACAGATAATTTAAATGAGATTTTTAGAAGTGCATTATAGACCTAAAACTCAGTTTGCCTTGTGAGATTACGAAAGATCCTAGTGAGAGAAGGGCCTGCATCTTTACCATTGACTGTTCTTCATTACTGAAGCAGTTTTATCCAGTCCTGACAAACTGCCCTTTAACATCTGGCACATTTCCACACAGATTACATATAAACATTTATGTAGCTTTTTTAGGTCATTGCAGGCTTTCTGTTCTCTGTGTGTCATTATATTCAGTGTTTAAAAGTTTACAGCTACACTCCAGGGGTTGAAGTGGAGAAACTACTAGTAGTTCAGTTTCATAGGAATTGCCAAGTGTCAGACACAGAAAATAAACAATTTTGATGTTCCCATCAGAGAATTTGTTTTTGCTTTTTCATGAGAGAAGAGTGTGTGCAGTGTTACAAGCATTACCTCTTTTTGCAAGTAACAAATAGGGTATACATGCTTATTAAGGTTCATGGGGCTTTAAGCACCTAAATTTCTATGCCTCAAGATGACATAATGTTTCAGTTAAATTTCTGTAAGGGATAACTGTGGCATTCCAGGGTGCCTTGAAAAAAATTGTTGAGATGTGACAAGCTAGCAGCCAGGTTTAAAGGTGCATGATTCTAGAATCATGAGTTGCTTTCATTTAGCATAAGCACATGTAATGGAGAACAGACTCTGATTGATATATGTAATGGGTTTTTTTCTGTGTAAATCTGAATTAAATTGATAATATCATAATAGTTCTACAATTAATATTTTTGAATGTGTCATTCTCTGGGGAGTATTTTAATATTAAAAATGTCCAGATTAGTATTCATGTTGCTTTCATTTGTAACTGGGTATGTGTAGCTGGTAATTTGTAAGGTAATTTGCCCTGGTAAGGGCAAGCTAAGCTTACTCCAAACACTATTTTGGCCCTATAAAACTACTATTTACAGGGATAGATCTTGTAATTTTATTTTGTGCTAAGTCTTGCACAGCCACATTAATATGGCAGTTGGCACATCTGTGTCGTGTTTACCAGATATAGTTCAATTCCTGCTAGGGAACAATATGTTCAATAAACTTGCAATCAGTCAAGAGCTGGGCTGAGTTAACACCAGAACTGCTGTATTTGCAGCACTGCACCAGATGTTAAATGTCTTTCTGTTGTGATTGGTGCCAAACGTGCTTAGACCATTTGTCTATGAAGATATTAAAGCAGTACACAGTTTGTAGTGAAAAATAATAAAAAATAAAGCATTGCTTTATGCAGTAAGAATACATACTTTGAGTATGAATACAAATTAAAGTATTGAGTATTCAGTGAAGCTCATGATGTAGTAATGATGTTAAAAAGCATGCTTGTGCATTTCTCTTATTAGTGCAGTTTCCAGAGAGTAAAAATCTTAGTCATGCTTAAAGCTCTTAATGTATTTTGTGGAATATCCAGAAATATTGGAAATAATATAATACAGTATAATAATATCCACAAATATTTGTGGATATTCCACGGATTTATGGAATATCTGCAAATCCATTGATACAGGAAGCCAGTTTGGTAACAGTCTTCTATTTAGTTGTCCAGTAAAAAAACTTAAAGAGTGCAGCTTGAAAAATGAAGGCATATGGGTGTGGTTATTTTTCTTCTATTTTTCATTATGTTATTATAGCATTTGCTTTTCCAGTCTTGGTCTACTAAACCTGTCTAACTTGGAACTCAGGAAACTTAAAGCCTTCCTTTAAAACAGGAAAGTTTACAAAGAAAGCAAGTAAGAGCTAATAAGAGGCAGGAATAATGAAGGAAGTGTATCTTAAGCACAGAAAATGCCGTACTCTGGTGGGCCTGGATTACTTAAACTGTTATATTTGTGGGAGAGGAGGTGATTTTATCTCTGTATTAACAATCTCTTTTGTATTTTAGGAACTTCACATGACTGGAGATTACGATGTGGTGCTGTGGACCTCTATTTCACACTCTTTGGCCTCAGCAGACCTTCCTGTTTACCATTACCAGAGCTTGGACTTGTTCTTAACCTGAAAGAAAAGAAGGCTGTACTCAATCCAACAATTATCCCTGAATCAGTTGCAAATAATCAGGAGCCTGTGATCAGTTCTAACAATCATGGGCAGTCAGTAGGATTTCAGAACACCGTAAGCACAAAACATCTGCATCCATCCTATTCAGCTGGCTCTGAGTTCTTGCATGGGTTGCTGATTTAATTTTGTATTGTGTTCAAGCCTCTCATGCTTTACCTAAGCTACCTTCTGACCTCATTGCTCTTTATTCTGTCCTCTTGAAAAGCTGGTGTATACCATGACTTTTTATACATTTTTTAACTGTTTTGCATTGCGTATGCAAGCTTTTTACTTGGTTTTTTTTTTCTAGTCTCATCATTTCTGTTCTTTATGAAACTTTATATATTGCTTATGAGATATGAAATGATTCACAGAAATGTTTGATGCTGTGATGAAAGCTTTTTTCATGAGACTGTTTCTGATAGGCAAGTTATCCAGTTTTCCAAAACAAAGCCTTTTATCAGTAAATCTATTGCATCTTAAAATATATGGATACTCCTCATTTTAAACAACTTTAAGTGATTTGAAAGTTGAAATTTTAACACATCTGCATTGAACTTTGGTATTGTGCTCTGAAGGATTTGTAACAACTTCTGAAGAATGGCATACATTCAGTTTGGTATCTTTCTGGATTTGGAGGCTTCAGTCCTAACACATATTCCATTGCATAGTTAGAAAATAAATTTGTATGAACTATTAAGGTCATACTTTCCTCAGGAATAACTGCCACTGCTGCAAGACCAAGTATTTTTTGTTGGACAAATTTAATTGTGAGGGGGGAAAAAATCAACAGACATGGAAATAATAAGTGAATTTTTTTTAAGTTTCAAAACCAGCATGTGATTAGCATGTTTGAAACTCTTTCCAACCTTTTGAATAGGATTGTTTACTCTTACTTTATAATAGTTAATGTCTAAATAGTTTTTATTGAAAAGTGTGCTGAGAGTACTAATTAACAGTACCCTGCGGGCCCTTTCCAGCAGGGGGAGAAAATGATGGTAGAGTCAGATATTGTTAGACTTGTCTTGCATATTTACAGAGCATGTTGTAAGTCCTAATTTGCTGCACCTAATCATTAGAATTAAATAGCAGGAGGCATTTTGTTGGCAGATTTTTAGGCTGCAGTTTAATGAACGCCCGAACTTTTTTTGCAACCAGACTACCAAAAGATTTCTTCTTCTTCTTTTCCTAAACTTTCCTGTCCCTTGTGCTAGCATAGTAGTGGTTGCTGCAACAGTGAGCTGGATCAGGGAGGATCTGGTTGAACAGTACCTTTTTATGAACAGATATTTGAGTTTCCTGAGCCAGTTTGTCACATAGTTGTAAAAATGCTTGTGGCACCCCAGGAGAGAACCGTGTATGGATGAGGCTGCTTCATTTAGCAGTGTACTGGCTTGCACTGGTGTGGAAATACAGCACTGGGATAAGCCTCAGTTTGTATTTCATCCCTTGTATCTTCTCCTGTTCCTCATCTTCATTTTCCTACCCCTTACCTTAAGGTTACCATTTTCACTGTAACTTCCCCAAAATTCGAGGAACTGATTTTCCAGTAGTGTAAAACAAAGACTGCCTCTTACATCAGACAAAGTTAATCCAGAAGTGTTTCACAATAGCAGTGCCTGGGACAAAGTAATAGACATGAAAAAGGGAAATGCATATTTGAGGGGAAATAAGAGTAAACAGGTGATAAAATTTATCAGATTAACTAGATTCTTTAAACTGGACATACACTGAGAGGATAAATGTGTTAAAATCAGTACTGATAGAGTAGTGCCACTGAAGCTGCTGAGGATGATTGAAGTTACCCACTTCATAAAATGGAGCTTGAAGTGTTCAGGGCAAGAGTTTTGGGGCTCGAGTGCACTTTGTAGGATAGAAGAAGAGCAGTTCAGGGGAGCAGTATATGCCCTTTAGAGTATATGGTATCTGTGCCTGTTATAGTTTTTAGTGAGCTTTTAATTATGTTTGCTTCTGTGGATGCTTTATTTTACCTTCTAAATGTAGTCTCTTGGATTTCTTGAAACACCTATCTCCTATTTTCATTACTATATGTGTAACTTAGGACTCTCCTATTTTTCTACTTCTTTGACCTTGCTCTTTTTATAATCTAAGCAGTAATTTACAAAACAGTTTTATTCTTTTTTAATAAATATTGTAGAAAAATAAAGAAAAAATTATAAGTACTCATGATTTGTACTAAGTAAAGTAAGCTTTAGCTGTTAAAACAAACTAAAAGAAGATTTAGCTAAATCCTATGTGTAGATCAGAGGCTATCACAGTTTTTCAGCTGAGATTTGTCCTGAGGAGAGTCCACAAGGCACAGATTTATAGACAGGCTATTCAGAGGCAGCAAATGTTGTTGCACACCAACAGTACCATGATTGTGGGAAGTGACAGAAAAGATGCCAATGCTAGATATGCAGAGGGAGCAGGGATAGAACTAAAGAGAAACTATGTTTGTAGGAGTGGTTGGCACAAATCCATACAGGGTTTTAGAAAATACTTCTTGCCAGAACTACAGAGAAAACTTTGTTCAAATCACCCACTTTACTCAGAAGATTTTTCAGGTATCAGGTCGCTTTCTCTGAAACATGGATCTTGCTATCTTCTAATTTTGGTCTTTTAATGCTGCTTCAGGAGGATGATCATCTTATTAAGGAAACAGCATCCAGCATTTCTGGTCATCAGCAGGGGGTGAAGAGGAAGGCTGATATGCCACTCGGGTCTCCATTGGAGCCAGGGCAAATACTAGAGAAGAATGAAGACAGTAAAGTCAAACTCAAAATCAGAGTAAGAAATGGAAATTCAACTTGCACAATGTGTAGGGTGTTCAGAATAACAGCAGTGGCGTCTGCTGGCTTCCCTTGAAGCTGTGTTGAAACAAAAGGCATGCTGTGTATATATGTACAGCAGTTGTTTTGCTTACTTTGGCAAAATCATTTCCTATCAGATTCTTTATTGGCTGGCAAGAGCTAAAGTTGACAGATAGTGCTCTTGTTCACACAGCTTCACAGTAAATTAGAAAGAAGGAAAGACACTGACCCTTTTTAATTTTACTGAATTTTTATTCTTTTGCAGTGGTAGATATCACTTCCTTTCCCTCTCACCCCCAGTTTACCTCAAAAATAAAATATATTAAATTCTGCTTAGTAATGTTTTTATGAATTATTAGCATCTGCTTATTTTTTTTCCTGATGTCTTAGTTCTCAAATTCTCAAGAGGAAGAGGAAATTGATATGGACACAGTTCATGACAGCCAAGCCTTCATTTACCATCATTTGAATATGCTGGAGAGACCATCCACACCAGGTATGAGTAACTTTATAGGCAAGGTGGTTGTATTTTTTTTAACTACTTCAGTTGTGAGGTGTTTTTTAATACTGCTTGTTTTCATACTTACAGTGTTGGTAAGTGTTAAATGTTACTGGAATTCCAGGAACTGCAGAAAGGGTGCATAAGAATATTTCTTTAGGTTTCAGTAGATGCACAGAGAAGTTTATACATATGTATTTTTACACATATCTAAGTAAGACAAGTATAAATCATGCTGATGAAAGTGAAAAGCTAAGGAATGAATAGAACAGCACCAAGTTTAATTAGAATCCCATAAGTATTTAGGTAAAACTTGTTTTGAAATTGGTGTCATTTAAAAAATTACAATTTTGAAGATTAAAAAAATAGAAAGAGTCCTCAGATAAAAAAACCTCTCAAAGATATTTAGAAGGGCTTTCCAAAGTTGAAAGGATTGCATCTGTGAGTGAAATTGTTTCATTTCAAGCCCTTACTTTCTTTAATTACTTCTCTTAGTATCTTTTTTTATACAATACTTGACAAAATTATTCTCAAGGCATAGTGTTTCTTAGAAACTTTAAAACAGGTTGAACTTCCACCTTCTTTGTTTCTCTGTCTGTAGCCAAAAAAATTGGTGGTTTGTCTCATTTTCTCAAAATGTTTTAACAATGTGTCTGAAGTTCAGTTCCAGAATGTGCCAGTGGAGCAAAGCTGAAGTCATGTGACAATGTACCAAGCATTTTGAGGGATCTTCCATACAGATTCAGAACAAGATTTTAAGGTTGCAGTACTGTATTGTGTAAAAGTGAAGTTTTTGTGTTTAGATTTCAGAGTAATTACCCTCTTGGTTGTTTTCTGTTTTTATCCAGTGACTGCCCTGTGTAAAACAGAACAGACCTTAGCAGCAGGATCTGGAGTGTTGGTTCCATCTTGAGTTGCCCTAGGTCCTGAGCTATGCTGACAGGTGACCTTACCTGCTTTCCCTGTGACCAGGCAGTTTAGTGGCCCCATTTAAGAGAAGGGCTGGTGGGAGCTGCTGCCCTGAGGATCCTGCTGAGGTTGGTGCCTTGGTGCCAGTGCTGCAGAAGCTGGAGGCTCATACCCCGTTATGAGCCTTGGACATAATGTTTTTCCTTCCTTGGCAGATGCTCTTGCCACTAAGGGAGTTTATTTCCTTCTTTTGATTTTTATTTTTTTTAATAAAAGGTTACTCCTGTCACTTCTCAGCTGAGAAATTAAGGTCATACAGGGACATTAAAACACAGGGAGGTCTAGTTTCTGGATTCCAGATGGCCTTCAGTTAATGACATGTGCCTACAGCCAACTCCACCAGGACAGCTTTGCTGTTAGGTATCTAGAGTAGCAAAACCCACAGCTTTTTTACTAACTTCAGCCGGGTAAAGGGGCAGGCTGCATATAGGTTACTCTCATGAACTTAGGAGCCTATATCTGCAAAGCTTTAGTTTAAACTTCTCAGAGCTGCTTTGAGTTTTGTTCTCAATGTTATCAACCATCACATTTTCTGTTGTGGCACAGAATAAAGCATCCAGGGGCATGCAAGTGCAAAGCTATCTGCTGAGGATTAGTATCTGTAACTCTTACATGATATTTTGGAACAAATTTTTCACTAGATTTTCACACTCTATGGAGTATAAAGTCATAAACAAAAGTCTGCCAAATCCATCACAGATGGGACTTGGGGGACCCTCTGTGCGCCAGGTCTGTGCTCCGGGACTGTTGTGGGTTGAGTTTGTGCTGGGGGTCAGGAAGGGTAAAGTCTGACCAAGAGTGGAGCAGTGGCCACTTAACTGGTGCTTTTATAGACCCCCTGCAGACACAAGCTACTTCAAGTCTCACTTGTGTCCTGAATGACCTTCTCACCTCTGTTGTTTAGACATTCAGCACACTCGGATGCATTTTTTTCATAGGTAATAATGAGACAAATGCCAGGTTTTGCACTAGAATTCATTTTAAATAGTAAGCCTTTGAAAAACATTATTTTGAAACACTTCAGATTATTTTATTCTTTTTATTTTTGTTTGTGTGGTTAGAAACAGTTCCACTTCACATATTTTTTGCTTCTAAAATTTCACCTGTTTCTTATTCATGGCATTTTTCTTAGAAGCAGAGATATATGCTTTACAGACTGAGTCTATAAAGCTAGTTCAATCTTTAGGAAATGGTATTCTGCTGAGAAGAAACAGATGGGGAAGAATAAAAGCATACATAAATAAAATTGTTCACACATAGGAGTGTTCTGTTTTACAAAGGAATCCCAGAGCCCGTGAGGTTTTACAGCAGTGATGGAGGATGGGTGCATTTCAGGGAGTGATTATTGTGAAACAGATTGACAGGAGGCTCTGAAATGGTCTCAGTGTCTTGTTAGTGAAGCTGCCTCAGTTCTGACTCCTTGGAAGGAGTGAGCTCTTAGTCCGCCCACAGTGCTCCTCCCCCAGCTGTGGGCTCTGTCCGCAGGTGTCACATGAGGTGTTAGGTCATCAGCTGAGCACAGCATGTGGAAAGCAGCTGCCAGGAGGAAGTTCACGTTGGGTTCTGTAGTATCTGTGGTTTTTTGCTGGATTGTTGTGTTGTTGTTTTTTTCCCATTTCCCAGACCACCCCAAATGATCATTTGGATTTATTTGGTCAAGTTGATGTAACCCCCCTAACACCAGGAAAATATTTTCCTTTAAAAGTCGGGGGTGGGGGAGTGAGGGTGAGAATGTTTTTGCATGGTTCTGCCCATGGATGTGAAAAGTTAAGGCTGAGACAATAACAAAAAGTTTTCTAATACAACGCGTGCTGGATTACAGGTTTCAGTGTTACAATTACAACACCTGTCCAGTTCATACAGAAAATAATTGGTTTAAATCCTCCTAAAGCATCCTAACTATGATAGTAAAACTGTGGACTCTGGCAGTTATAGGGGAATCTAATAATTTTATCAAGAAACTATTAAAACAAACAAAACATTAGTTGTGAATTGTTTAAAGAATGCTGTTGTGATGATTACTCATCTGCCCTTAGGGCTGGAAACTTGGTAGCCTCCTTTGGACCTCCAAGGCTGTGCAAGGTTACATTTCTAATGTGAGAACAGATTTTATTTGCTATTAATCATCAAGAATATTAGGAACACTCCCTTCACTTAAGATAAAAGACTTTCAAGATGAGATTTTCTGTAAGCAACAGATTTGATCTCTCAGGCTGCAAGGTGACTTGTCTTGCTTTGTTGAATTCAGTGAAATCAGATAAAGGTACACTTCTTTAATATTTCACTCATCTGAAAGTACAGTATGTCAGAAGTAACCTTTAAAAGGTTCTGCTGTATCTGTCAGTGGTTATTGATTGGCCTGGTCTTTTCTGCTTCCAAAATAAATGCCTGGCTGTAGGCTGGATGATCTGCCAGTGACATGTCATTATAGCTCATCACTGATGAACACTTAAATGAACTTTTTCCAACTAGTTTTGATGGTTTGAAAGTTGATAAAAAGCAGCATCCAATTCTCTATTTCTGCAAAGGAAAGAAAAATAAGATACAGTGATGTTGTCTTAGTGCACTGGCATTCTTTTTCTGATGACACTCAGGGGCAGTGAGCTTTGAGGACATCCTGAGCATTCAGACTCAGATCAAACAGATTCCTTGGCCATTCTGTTAAATCTTTTGCAGTTTTCTGGGACAGTCAAATTGGAAATTGGTGCTGCGGACTTTGTGGTTGCTCTGTTTACTGTGTAGATGAAACTTTGGAGGTCTATACCACAGTCATAATGTTGATCAGATAGTGGTCTTGTTTATCACAGTTGCTGCACTTTCAGGCAATTATAGTTTATCTGGATTGACTTTTTTCTGAAACATTTTGAAACTGGACATGCTGCATATGCTGCAGTAAAGTGTAAACTACTGTAGTTATTATGTTTAAACAGTACTTTTACAGCAGCAGATCCAAGCCTGGGGTGCAAATCACTGCACCTGGAGTTTGGATGCAGGAGTAAATAGGAATTCAGTCTAAACTGAGTGAGAAGCCCAGTCCTCTGCAGTTAGCTGAGAGTGCACCAGTACCTCAGAGTCCACCCTTTAGTGGCTCTCTGCCAAAAAGTGCTCTGAAAACATCAGCACACAGACAAATACATAAATGAACACTTCTTGGATTCGAGGGCACCATGATGGCGTTTTGCTTTACATTCTAAGGAGGTAAATGTTGTTACAACTGTTCTGATAGAATACCTTTTCATAACATATAGTATTAATACAGTATCTGTTACACTTTATTACTCAAGATACAATGTTTCCAAAATGGTACCTCATAGGCTTTGAGGTTTTAGATAAATTTGTCTCACTAAAGTAGTATGTGGTTGATAGTACACTTCACAAGGAATGGTGTTTTCCAGTGATTTACTCTAAAACAAGCAGCTTTAATAGAAACAAACCCTGCAGATAGTGACAACAGAAATGAGAATTGCATCAGTATGTGGCTGCAGTGTGACAACTCCATGATTTAATAAAAAAATCATAATACTGTAGCTGTGTCTCTGAGAAAACAACTAATCACTCTCAAAGCTAGTGGATGAGTAAGGCTAGCAGGTTTTCAAGTGAACTACCTGAAACTGAACACAAAGTATTCTGAATTGGCTTCCTGATTTAGATGTTCTTTCTTTCAAAACCAGGGATTTCACTAGAAAGTTCCAGAATACTAAAATAAATGTAGTAAAAGTAACACCACATTTAAGATATTATTTTAGTCTAAGGCAATATAGTTGTTAAATGAAAGTCAGATGAGAAAAGCAAACTTTTTACCAGTAACAACTGCATTTTAGTTAAAACACCAACTTGTCTATACAATACTTTAGTTTTACCTGTGTTATAGGTATAAGAAATTGTCTATCTGGTTTTAAATCCCACTAAAAAATTGAAGTCAAATGAATCTGTAAATTTTAACTAGTTAAAATGTTTATGTTGGTTCCAAATTAACTGATTTGTTTACCATATCTTCAGAAAACCTTTGGCTGGTTTTGTTTTTTTAAGTAGACCTTTGGTTTTCACCCTCAAACTTTAATTTTTGTCCCATGGACCTTAAAAGAGCACTTTTCTAGAGAGAAAATTGATAACCCTTTTCAGAGATGTATAATTTGAAAATTCTGGTCCTTTAGACTAATTACAGGACATGGCATTCTGGAAACCTGAAATCATTTATGCTTGGTAACTTTTTCTATGTACTTTGTTGGTGGTTCAACAGATGCATAAACACAGCATTAAATTAAAAAATAGTGTGTCTTGGATGTTTCCAGAGTAACACTAAAAAGAAAAGAAGAAATAAGGAAAAACAGGGTCATTTTGAAACTGTTTTTATGGTATTTTCCATTTTCTGAATGTTTTCTCTTTAGAGAAAATGCTAGTCAGAGATGCACGTCAGCTGCTCTGCGAAGAGAGTGCATTACCTTTCTCATTGGTGAGCTTTCTTTGGCTTCTGAGGGAGACACATGAAGTGTTTCTGCACTTGTATCAACCTCCCCCTCTTCCCAGAGCCTGTCCTTGTCAGGTGCTGCAGCATCAGCCTGTCCTCAGGACCATGGGCTTCAGACTTTGCTATGATTTGTGAACTTGTCTTCTCCCTCTCTGATGTTTCAGTAAATTAGGGTGCAAATGGGATAATTTCAAACAAGTGTCAAGTTGTAAAAATCCTGTATCAGCCAGCTGTTTTACGTTTATTGGCCATGCAAAGAAACAGAGGCTGTAAGTTTGTGGCATCCCACTCTCTTCACACAAAATCAGAAGCATAGGAGGGACCATATGAAACATCTCACAAAAGCCTTTTGGCATGTTAAAGTCTCAAGTTACAGGTTTTCATACTGTAAAAATTCAAAAACAAAATACGGGAAAAAATAGGTGAAACACTCTACCCAACAATATAGTTCAATGCTAATGCATCAATGAGAACTAAAACTTAAGTGAACAGGGTGTTAGAATTATCTGACAGCAATTTGTATTATGACAGCAAATGTTACTTTAAAGCTTATCAGGATCCAAATCCCTTTTATTTACAAGATCTGTGTTTTCATATTTTATTCTCTCTCACAACATCTACAGCATTTGTATTTGTCCCTGGTGCAAATGGTACACAAATATTCTGACCTTTCCCCCATAGGATCATAATCCTGTCTAATTTTAAGCACCTACCCAGCTAGCTGGAACACCACAAACCCAACAATTACATTGGCCTCTCCACATCCTAAACAGGAGGAGATCCATGTGGACAGACACATGTATGTGCATTTTCTTCCAAGGAATGCTACTAACCACTTCAGAAGGAGCTCCTGGGCTCGCCCTCCACTCCACTTATTTTGTGTTTGTGTGTTTTGTGAAACACGGGTTTCAGTCGTGCCCTCTGTGCCAGGAAGAAGTGGGTTCCCTGAAGGAAGAGGGAGTGCTCTGTGCCTCTTTGCATCAGTCCTTCTTCCCCTGTTGATAAAAGGATGATTATACTTCCCTGTGAGGCAATTTCTATTTAGTCTTATTTTCCTTAACTACACTTGTCATGTTCCTGGCATAGGCTTTAAGTAGGAAGAAAATGGAGATCTGTAACATTTTTGATAGAGCTTTTATAGGTCTGTCCATTTTGGCACACAACTGAGTTTGGTAGTTTGTGACCAGTCTTTTGGAGCTATCATCCAGGATTGATATATTTGATTCTTGGTTTCAAAGCACTCTTTAACAGTAGGAGGAAATTTTCTGGATAGCTTTTATTTTTGCATTTAAAAACCCAAAAGACTAGTGTCACTGTTGTGGCTCTTGGAAGAAATGGTGTGTGTACTCCTGTTGCTGGCTCAGTAGAAGCAGATTTTTGTAATATCATTCTTTCATTTCTTACTGACGTCTTTTCCATATTACCAATGTTTACTGTTTCCCTAAGTGTCAGTAGCCCTTGAGTTGCAGTTGGATCTCATTTCTCCCTTTCCTGAAGATCTTCTTGCCTCTCTAGGTGGTCACCACCACCCTTTGGTCCTGGTAGTTTCAACTACTGTTGTATTTGCTCCCTAACTTACCCAGTCACTGGTGTTGAAATGCTTTAACAAACAGATCTCTTGAATAACACACCTAAAATAAGTAATGAGGTGATAATACAGTGTTGCCTTAGAGAGCTGGTAGTTCAGTAAACTGCAGGAAATTAGCACAAGTGTTAGGTCATGTAACAGAGTCAGGAAAGTCTGTTTGGTTGCATCCTCCATCTTCACTTGACACTACTGCTACATCATCCCTGCAGACTTTAACCAGTGTTTTTATACCAGTTCTGGTTAAATTTTTTTAAGTTCAGAGGCCTAGCTTCAGTTTGAGGTTGTTACAAATGTAGTGTCTAGACTTACAGGTTTAGTTTCCATACAAAAATAACTCCACAATTTGGAATTAATGGAGCTGAGAAGTTTTAAGAGTTTGTGTCATGTTGTGTGGGTTTTTTCTTCTATTTGAAGTTGGTTTGATTTTGTCATGTGTATATTAATGTATCATGTGCCTGTAGCTTGAGAACACATGAGAATGTCTTCAGGACTTTAGGTCATCTTTTGTACATTTTCCATACAACCAACCAGTGGTCTTCAGACTTTTTGCTAAGACCTTTATTTCTGTGTTTCTGGGAGCTCTGTTTGTGTCACTGCCACAGTTCACCTGTAACTACTGCAGCTTATTTTAACAGCATCAAATACTGCCTGCTTTGGCTTTCTGAGATACAGCCTCCACCCTTTCCTTTTCTAATGCCCTGAGCCAGATATACTCCTTTTTTCACCATTGTGTCATCTGTTTAATGGCTGGTTTTGTATTCTTGCAGCTGCTAAATAAAGTTGTCTAAACAGTGGATGTTTAGAGGAAGGAGCTCAGGTTATGGGGATAGGTTTAGATATGGGAGGAATTCCTTTTAAAAATAGAATTTGAAATAGTTACATAGTAAAGCAGTCTTGTACCTTTTTCTATCAAATGCAGTATACTTGCACACTTGTCTTCATTGTTGAGAATAGCACCAGACAATGTAAAAAATGGTAGTAGGTATGCATTAAAGTCAGAAGGAGGAAATTGAAATTGGTGTGCATCTCCTCTACCTGCCATAAAATACATAAAAAAGTAAAGTTGTGAGTTCCAACAATAAATTTTTGCATTGGTAACATGAGCTTACTGCTGCTTAGTTCTGATTAAATAAAATTTAAAGCCTTTTAAAATAGCTTTATATTAGAGATATATATTTCAAGTTTATACAAAACTATTGTACTTCAAACTAGCCTCCTTCATAACCTCAACAGAATTTTATATTGCACCATATTCCTCTCTTGTGGTTAAGACCAAACATATTTCTAGAAAGACATCATTTTGCTGCTTAAGACTTCAAGCAGTAGAAATTCCACCATGTCCTGTAGTAAGTTATTGACTATCATCACTGAAAAAAAAGAAAAATTCTGGTTTTATTCTGACTTCTAAACACTTCATATAGATGTAGATTTTGTTTTTCCCAGACATATTTATAACAAACAAAATCCAGAACAGCTGTACATATATGTAGGCATATATATAGGAAAACCTAGAGTTTTTCCTATATATATGCATGATTGAATCAGTCTTCAGTCTTTCAGGTGAGGCTAGAAAGATTGCATGGAAATTGTTCTCAATACTTGCTTGTCATAGTACAGGGAGCTGTCTCTTTAGACTTCCAGGAATCATTACCACAGACAAATCATTCTTGCCTTTAGAGTTACACAACCAACCAACAAAAAGATGTACTGGGAAATAAATGTGTTTTCAAATATACAGAAAAAGATAATTGCACAGGAACATCAAATAGCATCATTTCTTGTTATTTAATTTGGATATTTTCACCAAAAACTGGATGAGAGAAAGCCCCATATTTAATGTAGTAATGAAGAAAATCTGTTGTAAGTAATACTCAGAGGATTAGTTGCCTTCAAAAATCTGCTGGTGCTTTTCTTCATTTATGGAGTTGTTAAAGCATCCTTGCAATGTGAGTGATTTGATTCAATTTCTGACTAAAGGAATCTGAGTATTCCTACCTTCCAAGTGTTTCCACTCTTCCACAAAGGTATCCTTGGAGTAATGCCCTGTAATCTATACTATTGGAGCTATTGCAGTCTGTCTGACATAATGAAATATTAAATTAGCCAAAGAGAGAATAAAAAAGTCATTCCTGAATTGAGATGTCATGGATCTTATCTCCTTCCTCAGGTTCAGATACCAGCCTTGCTCAGTATATAACTAGTTCTAGTGTACTTGTGAAATATATAGTGATAAAGATGGTATCATTATCTTTATTGGGATTTGGTTGTGTTTAAGAAAAAAAAAACCTTGTATAATCTTTGAAATAAGCTAAATTGGTTGCAAGAGGCAATTTTTAGAAAAATCAATTTAGTTTTCCACTATGAAAAGGTTTGTATGTTCTTGCAGGGAGCTTTATCTCCCAGTTAAAAAGAGTTCACATCCCAAAAATGCACTTTATTATGCCAGTCTTAGCACTTTATATGAGAATTTTCACAAGCAGTTATATTTGCATTATTCAGTGGCTTTCCTACTCTATTTAGAAATGAATTTCAGGAAGCTAGTATGACTTAGAGTTTCTTAGAGCTCTTTACAGTTCCCAATTGTCTGGGACACTTTTATACTATTGAGGAAGGAAAAAAATTGTCAGTAAAAATCTCTAAAAATTGTCAGTAGTGTGAGAACTTGAATGGCATGTTCAGAACCTTCTCTGAAGCTAAATGGTACAAGCATTGTAACAGATTCCATGGTTTTATGTATAAATGATAATGTAGGTTTTATCTAATGTTTCAGAATTCCTTATGTTTGGAAACAATGCAGGTTAAACATTTGCTAATCCCACTGTATCCATTCTTTTAGGTAAGGAACAATCTTCGGGGGAGATAAACATGCACCCTGTCTCAGCAGCTCCACTCTCTGTGTTCAGCAAAGAATCCAACTCCTCAAAACACAGCGACCACCATCACCATCACCACCATGAGCACAAGAAAAAGAAGAAGAAACACAAGCATAAGCATAAACATAAACATAAACATGATACTAAAGAAAAGGAAAAGGATCCTTTTGTTTTCTCTAACAGTCCAGCCAGTGCACGATCAATCCGTTCCCCATCACTTTCAGACTGATACCGATGGCTTCTCTGGAGTTCAACTTGAAATACTCTTGGAGTGGTTAGAAGGATGTACATAACTATAGCTTCTATCTTTTTTTATGGAACTAAGAACATGTGAATTGTCTTACCAATTCAGAAGCTCTGCCACCTTTGAAGCCTTCTTTTTGCATGTGTGGTTGTTGAAATCTGATTCAAAAAATATGGTTTATGATTCTGACTCATTTTGTACTTCACTGTTCTCCACACCTCCCACTCTTTTTTCCATTTTAAACAAAGAAAACAGCCCTTTATGTAAGGGCCCCATGTCCACTGGCAACCCCCTGCACATCACGCTTACCATGTGTATTGCCAGAATCAATTATGGTTTAATCCTTTGAAGAATGTTAGAAGCAGAGTATGTTTTGAGCAGAAGCCAATTGCCAAGCCTTTGGTGACAGACTGTTTCCAGAGCAGTATTGTATAACTAAGTGTAGGTCTCCTCAAAAGACAGGGACTTTCTTTAGTCTTCAGCTGACCTGTTTCTTGCTTTAACCATTGCAATGTAATGTCAGACTTCTAAAAGAACAACAGTATGTAGAACATTTGCATTTGTCTGATACTAAAACTCATGAAAAATTTCAGGCTGCTTTTAAGCTGGTGGTATTTATTATGGATATGAGCCTTTTAATATGATTAAATTCTGCAGTTGTTTTTGGAATTTTAGCAAAATGCATAATGCATGTTTTGTCCTGTAATTAGGCTTTTAAAAATCCAATAAAGTTTGCGAATTATTTTGACAAAGGCAGGATATTTTTTCTTTAAGCTTACATTGGAATATGTTTTTGAAAGATGCTTGCTAAAATTTTAAAAATTCTGAAAAGTTTAAAAATTAAAATATTGAAAAATACATATTTCTTCCTCCTGACGGGTGGTTTGTTCGAAAGCAAGATCAGCTCAGGAATCCATAGGAGAAATATGTCAGATTTAACTAGGTCTGGGAATTGAAATGATGGATGCATTTAAATTTCTTTAGCTGTGTTTTATGCAGTGTACTGTTTACACCTAGGAAGTGTTTTATTTAAAAACTTAATTTAAAAAAAAGTTTTAATAATAGAGATAAATAATCTCTGCTACTTTTTATCTCTTCTCTTTATATGTGTAGAGGCAGTGTTTTATTTCCATGTACTGGTTAGCTTCTGTTGCCCAGAGTTCACATAGCATTCTATAAGACGATTATATTTTGGGTTAAATATTTTTTTATCAATTTTCACAAATTTTCATGAGAGACTGATTCTCCTTCTTAGAGAAGGAGAGAAAGTTCAAGAGGGACCTAATAAGACTTTTTAAAGCCATATTCTGTTTCATGAAAGTTAATAAATACTTTTGTATTCTATACCTGCTGGTGAATCCTGTAGTTCTTGGAATAAAAAGTTATCTGTAGGCTAGAAAGATGATAGGCTCAGGTACTTTGTAATATGCACATACTTACTTTGTTATTCAAACACCACATCCTTTTAATAGCGCACAGATAGTTGTGCTAATCGTTGCTTTTGGAACCCATTTGGGCTGGATTCAGACACAACAGGCCTGGGAAGCCCTGCAGCCTCTCCTGATCTGCTTTGCCAGGTCAGGGGAAGCTCTCCTGGGTTTCCTTTTAGCAGTAACTGCGAGCTCCTGGAGCTTAGGTGAGCTAAAGGTGCCAGAGGAGCACCTAAGCATGGGTTGGATGAGGTGCTGGGCGTGTTTTGGGTACTGACCATGTGCGCAGCTCAGCTCAGCTCAGCACTCCTTGTGAGACAGCGAGTCATAGCTCAATGGAAATATTCTGAGGTGTTTTTCCCTTGGCTAAGCAGTGATGTAACAGTGCCAGGGGTGTTTGTGGGAGACCTGGGCTAATAAGCAATGAAAGCTGGCATTGTTTGGGAGATTGAAGGCAGATGCATTTATGTTTTAAAAATGAGGTCATGGATAATTTATATTGGTGTAGTTTCTACTTTCAGAGATGTGGATTTACACTCTTAGGCTGAGAGGAAAAGTATTGTTCAGTGATACAGGCACAGAACTGAGGCAGAGCTGTAGCACAGGAATTCTGCCATCAGAGGTTTTGCTGTATGACTAATTGAACTATTAAATACATGCTGAGACAATATGGTGAAGATACTGCCAACAGAAAATTGGAAGGTAAGGGAGGGAGGGGGAGAATCTAAAAAAACTTTTTCTAATGCAGTTTCTGAGGTTACATCATGTTCCCGGTTCAGAATATCCATTAGTGTATTTGATGGAATACAAAGTTTGAGGTCTCCAGGTGGTGCAACATGGACAGGCTGTGTTCACAAACTGGTAAGTGTGCTCAGAAATCAGAATAATTTGGCAGATTGCACAGGTGATTCAAACAAAGCAAACTGGAATTCAGAAGGAATGAATGTGAAATACTGAACTCCAGGGAAAAGGAAGTGCATGAAAGCAAGCCATTCTCCCCATCTAGTATGCTGCAGTGAAAAAAAGCATCTGCTTGCACAGAGGTGAGCAGTTTGATACTATTGCAAAAGTAAAAGTTACTTAAGGATTAACAGGAGTTTTTCAATATAACATCTGAAAGTAATTGTTCTATTGAGTGCCAGTGATTTGGGGCAAAATATTTTAAGAAGTGGGCAGATGGAAACAAGACTGCATATAAGAAAATACATAAACAGAACTGAGTATTCCTGTCTAGAACAAATTAGGTCTGAGGGGGGAACTCGCCCTTCACATACCTAAAATACTGCTACAGCAAAAAGTGTTTATCAGTTGTTATATTTCCCTTGGGATGGGAGGTATTACCTTTATTCACAAGAAAAAATATTTTTGTTGAATATTAAGATAAAAAGCATTCCAGCAGGCACCCAATGATGAGGTGAAAACTCATTTCTTGTAGGCTTTAAAGCAGCAGATTGGCAAATGTCTGGAGGGGATGTTTATGGGATGCTGCACCCTGCTGCAGTGCAGGGACCTCACTGCTATGGTTGTTTTTGTGGTTTCTTTAATCTTCCATTTTTGTCAGTGAAGTTCTTGTAGTGCCTCCCTGGATGTGACCAACACTTGCAGAAGGTTTAGGAAACTGAGATCTTTGCTCTCACCAATTGTGTTTTAGGTTGAGTTTTTCTTCTGCTGGAAACCTGATGACTATTTCCAAGTTATAACCTGACATTGATTCAAGTTAAAATTTGATATTTGGACAGTGGATTAATCTCTCTGTTCTCTCCACCTTCAAACCTCATAGGTTACCTGTAACCCATGCAATTGCTTTTGATCTGATTTTTAGTTAAAACTCCTGCTTTATAGTGCACTCTTCTTAGAACAAAAGTAAAAATATTTTATTTGAGTCGGGTGTTACCCAAATACTGCAAGAATGCACATTATACATGTAAGTAGAAATTAATGTGTTGTTGAAAATAGGCAAAATAAACTGGAGAATTTATTTCTGTATAACAGCTTTTAACATCAATTTCTTTATTTTGTTTATTTTGTAATATAAACTTTAGAACCCACATAAGTGTAGGGCAAATATGTAATGCTAAAATATCTGTATGTGTTTCTAATGCAGACTTTTCATTGGGTTTTTTCTTTATTTCTCAGTATAATTATAGAATAAAATGTCCACAAAGTAAATCCTGCATCTCTTAAATTTGTAGGCATGCTGAAGCATCTAATGAGGACATAGCTCCTCTCCTTCGGAGTCCAAGTAAGCAGGAGTTTCAGGAGTGTCCCAGTGCTGTGGAGGGAGGGAGAGCAGGATGCTGAAACCTTCATGGAGTCCTTGGGTGAGCTCAAAACATCCCTGTATCAATAAGCTCTGCTGTCCATAAAGCGCTCAGGCTGACACAAGGACTCCTAGCAATGGAAATTGGTGTCTTACACTGTGCAGCCTTTGGGAATAAAAGAGCTTCTTAGTTTTAGTTGATTTCATATTCATAGAAATAGAATTTTTTCAAATTCTAATACAAGAAATTTTTAGTCGTGTCATTATTTTCAGTTCTTTATCATAGTTTATTCTTAGAACTTAAGAACCCAGATTTTAATGGAGCATTGGTATTAAACAACAGCCCTTAAAATACACAAAATAAGTAAAAATAGTTTAGATGAGATTGGAATACTTTTGTATGTTTCAATTTTTATATATTCATTAAAATATATATTCTAAAATACATGTTTACTTACTGATTTTATAGTTTTAAATGACAATAATATATGAGTGCATCTGAATTAAGTCACAGCAGCTAATATTTAAAGTTGCATTATTGCATAGGCATCTGATACCATAAATATCCATATTCTAAACACATTTCTAAGGCTTTCTTTTACTATTATTTTTGTCCTGATAAATCTATAATGTTAGCAATCTTTGTAGATGTAGAAGAGTCAGGATTTCATTTGAACCACTTTGCATTTTACTGAAAAATCCTTCAGTTAGTATGATGCTTAGGTTGTGGTAACCACTATAAAGTGACAGAGCAAATGAAAGCACATGTAGCTGGATTTCCTTAATCTCTGAATGAAAGTGAATCTCTGTGGGTATGCTTTGGGCTGGTTTAACAGCTTGTCCCTCCTGCAGCAAGAAGCTCTTTTTCCCCCACAGCTCCTGACCCCACAGCTACATGTAGGATTTTTTTTTGCTATCATGCCACTGGGCTCTTCAGTGGCATGACACAACTCTCTAACCCATGAATAAAATTGGGGTTATTCTTGCACTGTTAGTGAGCTGAAACTTTTGAGCAGAGGCTGAGTAGGCAGCAAGGCTCATGCCTGGCTTGTGAAGTCAAGGGTGGAGTGGGAAGAGGGAGGGAGGGAGGGAGGCGTGAGCAGGAACAAAACCCTCTTTGGCAGCAGCAGCCCGTTCATCTGGCTCCACTGCTTCTTGGGACTTAGCTCCGAGAAAATCATACAATGGGGAGAATTCAAGTTTTCACATCTGTGCCTCTTTGGGAGTCTTAATTTTGTCATGAATTGGTTGAGTGATTGTTTTGAATCAGATTCATTTTGGACATTTTGGAAGGTTGGAGCGAGATGAGCTTATGACTGGCAGTTACTTTTTTTTATTTGCTGTGTTAAAAAAAATTGGTCTCAATAATAGAGTGGAAAAGAAACTCACTTCAGAAATTACTCCAAAAGTAATTTCAGGTCAAATAGAGTTAATTACTTTTGTTATTATTATTATTAGTAATACTACTAGTAGTAGTAGTAGTAGTACTACTACTACTACTAATAATAATAATAAAGTGTTTTTCTTTTATCCACAGAATTGAATTTCACAAGAGTTAATCTGAAGCATTTCATTCTGAAAATGCACTTTTCATTTTCTAAATATTCCTCTGTTTTGTAAATAAAGCACACTGTGAAGTGTAAGTAACTGGTTAAATCTCTAACTTTAACAATTCCCTGAAAAAAGGCAGAGTTTGAAAATGGAGTACAAATGAAGGCATATTGCAAGACCTGATTGATTCTTCCCCTTTTCAAAACCATATTTCTGGGGAAAAAAGTCTCTTTTGAAATTTATGTGCTTTGTAGCTCATTCCCCACCCAGAAGCTGAATCAAAGCATATGAGGGAAAAAGGTTTCTTAGAAGTTTTGAAACTATTTGACTTCAACTTTTCAAGCTGATACAGAGCTCAAGGAAGTTTTCACAATGCTAGTTTTAGTCACTTAATTCCTAGTTTTTCTGTACAGAGAAAAACTTGAGATAGGGAGGAAGAGAAGGGTCTGGGGTGGTCTGTTACCTCAGGGAAGAGAGGCTTGGCGAGATTAAAGGTCTCCCATCAGCTCTGTCACTCATCCTCCTGAGGCAGCTTCTGCTGCTTTTAGGTATCACAGAGCTGCTGCTGTCATCACTTGTTTTCCTCTACTGTTTCTTTGCCTTCAAGTCTTCTTCCAGTTTATAGATGTAATAGATGTCAGAGGGATGTCCAAGGTTCCAGAAAGACAAATCACTCAAAGATATCCACTAAAGCAGAGGGTTTAAGCTGCTTAGGAGCAGCTATCCTACACTTGAGGGTTTGAGTCTTGTCATGGCTTTTCATGGTCCGTTCCCAGTTCTGTGGCCAGCAGCCTGCTACAGCTTATTTCTCCTCTCTGTGAACCAAACACAGACATTCCTTGTCCCTTACAATTCCTTGTCCCTTTACAGTTCCAGAGTCTGTGCAAACATCTTGCTTGCATTTGAAGCAGTATGTATAAAAAATGCTTTTCCATCTCAAATGTCATTTTATAATGTTGGAATTCTGTTTGTTACTGAGTAGTGGACTAATTTCAAAATACTGAACACTTTCTGTTGCTTTTATTTTGAAAGTCGAATTTTTACAGAGACATATTTTTTATAGCACTGAAAATCTTCCAGGTGTTCTGTGAAACACAGCACTTAAGTAGAATTAAGACACAAAGTAGGAGAGAGAACAAAAGTTTTTTGTACATCTCTTCATGGAAGAGAAATACAATTACAGTAGGAGAACTGATAAAGGACTTCAAGGAATTGGTTGTTGGCTACAGTTATGATGAAGAGATATGAAAACCTCATAGTAAAATAGCATGGAAAGGGCAGCTGATAACAGTACTCTTTTTGCAAAAAAAAAAAGTTTAAAAATTTAATTGGAGATAAAATCACTTGGGAAATGAAAACAAGAAAGTGGTAATGTATGTAACGTACAACAGCTGCTCAGTTTTTGACCACTGTCCTTGAGTGCTGTATTCCTTTAACTGAGAACCCGGCAAGAGCCCCATTTCTTTTTCAGAGTCAAGTAGTTTATCATGACTGAATATCTGTCATCCCACACAATCTAACAGCTTGGAGGTTCACTTTTCATTTTCCTTTAGTGATTTGTGCTATCAGTAATAGAGAAAGCTTCTAAATACAGCTGTTTTACAAAAATCAAATAAGCTTTGAATCTGATTTACCTGTTCTGTATTAATGTATGTGATGTATACTTGGTCTGCACAGAAACACAGTTGGGAATTAACCTTTGAGCTGTGTTTTTAGCAGTATGTGTTCCTGACTGTGGCTGTGAGTTGAGGCAATGACTTGTACCTTTCCCTAGAGTCTGAGATGATTTTGGGTAATCAGTGCCACCATTTGAAGAGATATTGCAATGCCATTGAGAGCCCCTTCCAGCTTCCTCAGTTTGAGTGCCAGTTTTTCTCATTCATCCACCTTTCTTGTGCATAAATATGATGGAGGCTTTACCCAAGAATGATTGGAGGATTCAGTCTGGGCAGATTTTCAGGCTGAGGTGATCCTGCTCCATGTGCTGGGCTCCTGAAGCGACTCCTGGCAGTTACTTCTCTGCTACAGAAAAGAGGGAAGCTGTAAATCCTAGAGTGTTTTTTGGTAACTGATGTATAATGTAAAGATGAATTAGTATAAAGCATCCACAATGCTATTACTGTTAAAAGAAGGTGGTGAGTTGTTGCATGTGTAGTACTTAATATTCTCAGGCCTTTGACATTCATTGGAGGGATCTGACCATCCCAGCTTTTTGGATCCCAGTATAATACAGAATTTTTTAGTTTCTTTTTGTATCTGCAGAGTTCATCTCTGTGAAGGCAGCATCTCCCTCTTCCTTCAAATTACTACTCAGGTCCTCTATTTACATACTAATTACTTCTCTGCCCTTTCAGGGGGGCAAAAAAGCACTGGCAGGCACCTGGGCTGCAGTCACAAGTTCCAGGACTTTTTCTCCAGCACACGTTCTGCATTGTGACTGAAATGTTCATCAACCACACAAATGAGCTGTTTTGGACATTTCATGTGGCAGCAGGTGCTGTAGCAGCACCTTGCTAGGCAAGGAGGGGATGGGCTGGAAGGTGAGCCACTGTGTACCTCTCACTGTGTACCTCACACCCCATCAACTCTCAAGCTCCTCTTCTCCCCAGCCCCATCCCCCTGCTCTTCTGTCTCCCCTCTTCCTTCTCTCCATTTTCTTTTCCTCGACTATTGTTTCACAGTCATCCAGCTCAGACATGATTTCAAACCTCATTGAGATGAAGAGCTAAACCAGAAGATGGAAGTACCTTTATGCATAGGCCATCAGTACATGCCACCAAACAGTCACTCATGGCCTTGAGACCCTTACAGATGTGGTAAAATCTGCACATGCAGTGTGCAGGTGAGGGCACTCTGCTCATTTGCCACTGTCTACTCCCCAGACTTGTTGTTTTGCTTTTGCAGAGGTTTTGACTGTCTCCAGTATTTTCTATGGCCCAGATGGATGCAGTGTTCTGCCCTTGGCACAGCTCTGAGGTGCTGGAGTGACTGGGGACAGGGAGGAGCACCAGTGCCTGGCATGTCTCTGCTTTCTGCACTGGGGGGTCATGCTGGTGCTCCAGCAGCAATCAGAGATCTGTTTGATCAAAATACAGGCAGCAATTCACCTCCACATACTGCTCATGTCCAGCACTGTCTACAGGCTGGCCAGGGAACAGGTGACTGAGCAGCATTTTCAGACTAGAGGAAAATAGGTAATTTTGTTTAGGATTGGGTATTTTTTCCTTTTTGGAAGGCTACTCTGTTAAACATCTTAAGCATACAAAATTGACCTAATAATGTACTATGTCCTTTCCATTCAGAGACTGTAGATTTCCTTCTATATATGTAAATAAATAAAATTTATTCTGAGTAATTGCAAGATTTCTATATAAATTGACATTATATGGCACCAATCATGTCCCTCTGGGTTAATAATGCTCATACTAAGGTTTGATTCTGAAATATAGCAAAACCTTAGAAAGGCATAGGGAAATGAGAGGCCCCATTGTGAGCTAATGATCTCTGTGAATGAACCAACATGTCAGCACTGTAAAATGAGATACACTTAATAGCTTTTCACAATGGATGCTTGTATACGATACACATCAGCGTACTGTGAAGTGGCTTGTTATGATAAAACCATAATATAGAACTTTTCTGTTGAAATGGTTCTCTCTCCCTACTTCTTGGGAAATATTTGTTCAAATAAATATGTGGGTTAGTGAGGCAACAGATAGTTATTTGTCTCTCAAGTGTGAGTAATGTAATATGAACAAGCATTAATGACCTAACTCTTTAATTCAACAGGAGATCCTTATTTTTCTTACACGCTAGCTTATTTCTTAATATTTTGGAATCCATTGCTCAGTGTGTGTTATGTGTTCCCAGGGGAGCTGAGAGCAAGTTACAAGCTCTGGATTAACTCTCAGTTTTGCTCAACTTTATTATCTCTTGACTCTCTCTGGGGCTTCTTCAACTCAATGGCTGGCAACCATGTGTATCTGCTCCCTGCATCATCCACTAACATCTGCCTGAAATACTGAAAGACTCACATTTTTCAGTGGACATGAGAGGCAAAACTGGCCAAACCATTCGCGTGATTTAGAAGTCCTTGCCTGATTTCCAGAAGAGACTCCAGCATGGCAAAACCAAAGCCCTGTGAATTTCACTGAGTTTGCACCTTGATACAAGGCTCAAGCAGTTCACATAATCACTGCCACCAGGGCAGAGGCAGCAGAAGTGAGGGAGCTAAGTGAAGCAAATGGATCAAGAACTGTGAAAGGGAGCCAGTGACAGGCCATAAAGTCAAAGAAAATCTGAGAGGCAATAGCAACAAGGAAGAAAAGCTGGGCATCAAGGAACAATGGGCAAAGATGATGAGACAGAATAATTTAGAGCCACGATCCACTGGGTTGTAGCCAGAGGTTCAGGAGTCTCACTGCTCCTGGCCAACAGGTTTCATATCCATTTGCTCAAAGCACGTGTTTTATTCCTCTGTAGCTGTGAGTTACCAAAGGGATGACAGCCTACAGCAGCTGTGGTTGCCAATCTCTTACCTCATGCAAGCCAGACATGTTCCAGTACTGCTCTTGAACCATGAAGGAGGCAGCACATCACCAGCACAATAGGAATTGCTCTTCTTTTTCAGTCTTTTAAAATTCAGTGTTTTAAAATAATTAAAAAAAAAAAAAAACAAGCCACAGAGCACTCTCTTTGGAGAATATGAATAAGGCCATTTGAATGGGCATAAGACCATCTGGGCAACTTTATGCAGTAGCTTGGCATTCAAGTACAATGAGACAATCTCAACACAGTGTCTGAGTGGGGAATGGGGCTGCAGGGAAATCTGGTCATGCTCAGATCAGCTCAATCTTTTTCTGGAGATCTGGATCCTGTTTCTGTGTCTCCATAGACAGAATTGTTATGAGATGCTGCCAGGTCTTTTAGAAAATTTTTAGAAAAGGTTGGCTTTTAGCTTCTCTGTTCAGCACTCAGCAGAGCCCAGCTCTGATTAGGAGAACTGCTGAGTCTTGATGGGTTCATGTGAAGGTAACAAGTCTGTGCTGCACACATCCAGTACAGCCAGTCTCTGGTAGTGCCTATTACAAACTGTGGTAGTAGTGTATTCTTGAAATTGGCATTGTTGAAGTCTTAAGATAGGCTCTTAAATGTAATAAAAATGGTTTGTTAATGTCCCTGTCTCTCATTTGCAAGTGGTGCTGCCTTTACCTGAAAGGAGTGCTGTCAATATATTTTGGTAGCTGCTTGGACATCACTGCAAGGACATTTTTTGATCATCTTGTCCATAGAGAAGCTTTGAATGGTGCTCCTTAATAAAGAAGTAAGGAATTTGTATGCAGTGACTGTGCTGAGCTGCTACGCTGCTGTCAGTACCACTGGCAGCACTTGGAAGATTCAGCTGGTCCTACAGCCTGATGTGCAGCTCTGTAGCATTTGAACAGCAAGGGTGTGTTCTGTGCCCTTTTTTTCTCAGCAGCATCTAGCATTGCTAAATGGATGTGTCTGAGAGCAAGCTGGTTCAACATTTCTGATCTGGAACAACTCTCTGCCTGCGTTTGCTGAGTGGTGTTCATGTGGGAAGCAGATGAAGCAAGGGTGTAAGAACATCTGTTTGTTGCTGTGGCTGATGTTGCCTTAAGCAAGGGTCTACAGCACCAAGACCTGTACAGAAAGCACCTGAACAGGACATATATGAGCCAGAGCAACAGACATGAATCAGTGTCTGACCACAGGACAGAGTGACAGTGGAAATCTGTCCTAGTCTGAGTGACCTAGAGTACATTTTGGGTGACGTATTTGAAATTTAGGTGATAGTGCTGATACCCTAAGAGCATGTTAAAGCTGGCTGTTGCAGAGATATGAACATACTAAAAAGTGCAGGAGAATTGTGGTCCTACACTGGATGTCTTCTACAACACAGAATTGGTTGCCACCTTGATCAGGTCCCCACTAGCAGAGAAGCACAAAACCAGGTGGGAGCTCCTTCTGCATTAGGCAGGAGGTTTTCCCTCAGCCACACTTCAAGCTCCCTTCAGCCTTGTGCTGCTTGTTGAACACTGTGTGACTTCTCAGTACTTGATCACTGTTTGTATTTGACAGGTGACCTTCGAGTCAAGTCAGTGGCTACTTGCCATCCCTTGTTAAATCCGCCTGGTTTAGGGTCATTGTAAAACTTTAGATGGACTTTTGGTGAATATAATTGGTTTTCTCTTTGGACAACATTCCAAATTTAGCATATCTTCTCCAAAACTTAGCATAGCACTTTGCTGGAGCTGCATCAAATCCCAGCACTCAGTGTTTAAAACTCAGTGTTAATGCCTGTTGGAGATGATGTTGTAATACCCTCTGTCACACTTTGAGTGATAGTCTTGTTTTCTTTAAATCTCTCTTACCATCTTGGAGATATCAAATTTTGGAATCAAACACTGACTTTAATGCAGGAATGTTCCCCATGAGCCCTGATGTTTTATCCAAGAGTCCCAAACTTTGTATACACTTGCTGCTGTTGATTTCCAGTTTAGGGGACTGTCTCAAACTCCCTCCCAAGTTCGGTGTCACCAAAAAAGCTCACATCTCTTTGCAGGTATTCAGAAAGAAGGGCTGGGCATTAGGACATCATCTGAGTTTGTAGACACTGTAAGAACCTTTGATTAGTGGCTCTTGAGCTGAAGATTTATTATGTGATTTTATATATTATATTCCTTTTTGAAGGACTGAATGCATCTCTTGACAAAACGAGATGTCCCTTTTTTGCTTCTCTCCATTCTGCACAGTTCATGATCCCCAGGGATGGGAGGAGTTCCTTCAAGGAAATACAAACAAAAAAGTCAAGATTCAGTTGCTACATGGGAATAGCAATTAGTATTTTCAATGTTTTAAACCTTTAATATGTTTTAACCCTCTCATGCTTGTTTTCTAGGTGAGGAAATTGTTTTGGCTTTCCTCAGAAAGGCCTGGGTAATCCTGTTGCTGAAATATATAATTTCTTTGAGTAATGGAAAATGCATGGGCTGGGGAGACAGAAAGTGCCAGCTCCTGGATTGTTTTGTCAAACATTTGCAGTGGATTTGGATTAATTCAGGGAACTCCTTGGTTTTGTCATGAAGGGTGAACTGGACAATCATGTTGTTGCACCTCCAGCTCAGACGTATTTTGATGGAAGTGAATTTTTTATATAAAATTCATGTCCAAGCTGCTCTGTGGCCCCATGTGAGGGGTAAGATTTAGTATCAGGTAAAGGAAGGAATCCCTGCTCTCAATGAACAGCCCAGCTGTGTGTTACTGTTGGGCCTGTTGCTAATGTTTTTTCTGATGAGGCATGTTTACTTACTTTCACCATGACTGTCCGGAAATCCCATGGCAAGAAATGTCAGAACATTTGCCAAATCACTACTTCACCCATCAAGCTGATTGTTGTGTGTTACTCAGTCTGGTTCACATTAAGGGTTTGCTCCATCCCTGCCTTTGCTCTTTTTGGGTATATTGATTACTTGTGGTGGGTTTTATAAGAAACAGCCCTTTTTGAGGGATTACTCCCCTCTTTTCTCCCTGAGCCTGTGGCATGTTAGTAAATACAGGACTAATTTTTTCTACTTCAGACACAGTCTATCTAAGGCAGTTCATCCAAAGCAAATCAAAAGCAAACTCCTTCCAGTGGCTGATTATTATATTATAATGTCTTTTGGAGAGCAAACAAAAAAGAAAAAGCCTACCTATAAAATAGAAGGAATGTAATAAAACTGGAAGAGACTTAATTTCTCTTCCTGACAAGTATCTTGTTTTTCTCGATATAAAAAACTTTTTCAAGAATCACAAGTCCTGCAAGCAGAGGTAGGCTGGTGCTGCTTGAGAGCTGGCCTGTGTAAAGGGAAGGTTTGGCAGCCTGGGGTCTGACTGGCTGGGGGTGCACACAGCCCAGCCCCCTCGCGCCAGCACAGCCAGGGGCCTGAAGTCTCTCCGGGGGTTCCTCCAGAGCACAAGAGGAGATTTGACTGATAAAGACAGGCCTGAAAGGCTGTCTCAGATCTGCTGTCTGCAGTCCCTGTGAAACTCTGCAATGGACAGAGGGGGCCTTTCACAGCCTGGGTTTGGAAGTCTGGCATCCTCCCCAGCCTCTGATTTAACAATTTCATCTTACGTCCAACCTGAGATGAATGGCAAAAGCATAAGGGATCAGAGAGAGTAGGGTGGTGCTTTGCAAGAGAGAGGCAGCACTCTTGGAACCCTCTTGATGCTGTATTATTGCTGTTATTTATTTGCATAGTTCCACATTAATCCTGCTGGTTTTACCTACTGGTAAAGTATAAGCTGAATTAATAGATGGGTGAAACTCTGCTGGAGAGTACATGCTCCAATAATTAAATTTTAAAAATTATTACCTGTTTTATTTCTACTATGCATATATTGCATTTATACCTAAATTGGCTTTTTGTTGTGCATCAAGTATTCCTGCATGTCTTGCAGGTAACTTGGGAAGGAAACATGATGGGATTGTGCTCTACTAATCCTTTTAAATGGAGGAAGACACCTTAAAAAGTCATCTCTTAAAGTATATTTGGGCTTAATTTTACTTTTGAAATTCTTATTGGTCCCCTGGAAGATGTGTGAAGACTGACAGTTTAAACAGCAAAATTCTACTTCAGTAGTAATTATGTATTTTCTGAAGGTACTACCTTGTTAAAGGTAAAATATATTTTTTGCAGAAAGATGTTTATATGCTAAAAATTATGTGGAAATTACTGTCTGTGAGGCAAGAAGAGAAAGTGGAAGAAGGATGGGTGCTGTCACCTGTTAATTTTTGCCAGTCTTCTCTTCTCTTTTGCCAGTCTTCTTGTTCTATTAAATGTTTTTCCCTGAGGTAATGGATGTAGGGGTGGGATGATAGCAAGAGGCATAGCAGGCTGAATCTGGAGGTGTTTTCACCTTTTGAGCCAAAAGTGGTGATAAGAATCAGCAGTGGTACTGAGAATAATGGATCTGGATCTTTGAGATTAAGCAAAAAATTCTGAAACCTGAAATTAGGCTGTGATGAAGAGATTTTTTGAGTTTTCTAAGCTCAACAGCTCTTCATTAATGCAGTCTGACATATGTTTATTTCAATACTGTGATCCATAACAGCTAACTCCAAATGGAAGCAAGAAACTCAGCTGAGCACAACTTGGCAAGTTGCTGGGGTGTCTGAGTTTTATATGCTCTTCTGGTTACATGGAAGAGATTGCAACAATTTAAACTGGAAATACTCAAAGCCCTAATGAAAGGTTTCATATTTGAAATGTGGACCAAGATTATACTCTAGGCATGAGCCAGAAAATGAGAGGGAGTAGCTGACATCACCTTAGCTAGATTTGAGCTTTTGTTGGCGGAAAAAAGGTCTGAGAAAAAAGTGCGTCTCTGTAACAGCAAATTGTGTTGCTTAGGCCACCTACAGGGACTCCTTGCTGTGCTGTTCATTCCCTGGCATCCATGTCATGAAAGCAGCTGAGAGCTGTCAAGAAGTACAGTGCTAGGAAATGT
This sequence comes from Zonotrichia albicollis, assembly GCF_047830755.1. NCBI lineage: Eukaryota > Metazoa > Chordata > Aves > Passeriformes > Passerellidae > Zonotrichia > Zonotrichia albicollis. The sequence goes on from NC_133819.1 coordinate 137,423,687, forward strand.
AAAGAAAATAGAGGTGTTCAGCTCTCACCTGCCTCGGGCCTTTTCCTTGGCATCCCCTCACAAGTGCATTGCCTCTCTGTTCCAGTCTCACAGACTCCTGCCCTGTGCACGTGGACTGCCAAAATCAAAAAAGGAATCAAAACAAAACCAATCAACCCTGGAGAAATGGCTTTTAAATTCTTTGTTTAGTGAAAGGTGGCTAGGCAAGTGATCAGCACCTCACATTTACTGTATAGGTCCTTGTCTCTGCTGGGATGTTTGGGAGTCTGGTTGAAAACTAATTGACAGAAGTAGTATTGATGGTAACAGATCCTGCAAGAACTAAAGCAAAACCTCAGGACATACAAATAAATATCCATTTCTTGGTATTCCTAGACACTAACTTGCTGCTGCTTGTGAGCAACATGGTGCAGCTAAAAACTCTGATCACATTATTCAGGTCCTGCTTACCCTTTGCAGGGATGGGAAGGGATACAGTGCCATTGACTAGCTTCCTTCATCTAGGCCACTTTTCTGTAGTATTTAATCTCATAAATTATAATAGCTATCGCTGGGAAAATTCAGCAGAAGATGAGTCTCCGAGTTTTCTGCTGTAGATCTTGATGCATTGGCTCGCTGACACATGGTTAAAACACAGCCATAAATCTCCTTGTGAGATATGTTGTGAGGAAGGAACTACACAGGAGTTTTTCAGCAGAGCAGTTACAAGGAAAAAGCTCGGAGCTCCTTGCTGCTGCCAATCCAGCCCCACTGGTGTCCGGAGTAATTAACGAATTCCTGGCTTTTTACCAAGGCTGGAAAGTGATAAAAAGAAACAATCAAGTTGCTTTTACCTTGATTCCTGTCACTAAAAAGTTCAAACACCCACAAAAGCCTTCAGATGTTTTCACTTGGGTCCAAGTCAAACATTGCAAAGTTTGCGGTTCCCACCCCCCACTTTTTGACCTGGAGTATGATATAATCAAACTGTTTGCATCCTTACCTTAAAAGTAGGCGTACAGCTAACATGCCAGCTTTGAAATGCATTTAGGGGCTGCTAAAAATCTGTCCAGGTCCAAAAGCTGCCATTGTTTTCAGGAAATCTGCACTATTTTCTTACACTTTTTTGTAAGTGTAAAATGCTGACAAAAAGGAGACGGTGTATAGAGATATGCAGCCAGAAGGATAGATGGAGCTGTGTCTTTCTCTTCCCTAATTCGTCTGTGATTCTACAGTTAGTTGATACAGGACTTCTGAATGTGGTGGTCTTGTCCTCCTCCCACTCCACTTCTGGGGATTCCTGAGAATCAGCCCAGAGGCTCAGCTGGACCTGGTGAGTCAGTTTGCTAAACAGCCAGAAACCAGATCCAACCAAAATCACGGGGGAAAAAAGTATTTTGTGCCTTTTGAAGGACTAAACTATATCTCCTGGGTGCCACGTGGGAGCCAGAGATGGTACAAGAAGGGGGCAGTGGTGCCAGCTGGGGGCTGCCAGCTTCCAGGCCTGCAGGGCTATGGGTGAGATCCTGTTCTTGGGCACTAGGAGGGCACAAACCCTACGGGAGTTGAAGTGTTTGGTGTCCAGCACTCAGCAGTACTCAGTAAAAGGCAATTCCATCGTGTGAAGGCCACGGGCACAGAGCTGCAAGCTGGAGGCAGCCATGATGCAGTGGATTTTGTGAGCAGATTTGGAAGGCAGCATGTTTGGCCACTACAAGTGGGAGGCTGTTCCCTGCGTGCAGAGTGGGGACACAGCTCTATGAATGGAGGCATTAATTGGGAGCGCGGCTGCAGCACTGGCTCAGGAAAGCTGCTTGGTGCTTGCTTGTGTCCCTTCGATTCCATCAAAGCTCGAGCACTTCATGGAATAAAGGCATATGGGACCAATAAAGCAGATTTAAGGAGATGGAGTCCAGGTGGCAAAAGTGTATAATGGGAAGTGACTTATGGGAAAATGTTGCATTCAAAACTCCTCTGTTGGTTTAGGTGACCCTGTAAATCCAGGCCCGGCTTTTATTCAATGGGACTACTCATGAGAGCTAAATTACTTATGTTGCAGGATTGAACTTACTGAAAGGAAGACTTTTCAAGGAGGTCCAAATAAATGTTCTAACTCAAGCTTACAGTGTTCTTAGTTTTAGCATGAGCCCAGTTGTGAACACAGACAACCAATTTGCTGTAATTTGTATATTTGGTTGGCATGTGTTTACAGAGGGGAGATCTGGATTTATTTAAATAACTATTTTGCCCCTGGTTTCCGTATGCTTCCCTTAATCTCTCTTCACAAAAGAAGCTCAAACAAAACCCCCATACCTTCCTTTCCCCCCACTTAATGCAAAACTTGAAAGCAAGCCCTGCACAGTATACCTTTCATATGCACATAGGTACCTTGCAGTGAAATGAGAAACAGCAGAAGAGCTCTGCAATAACCATGACTGAATGTGCAAGGAAAAAATCAAGCCTTCAGTAGAATACTCCTTCGTTAGATCTTAAAAGCAGAAAAAGTCCCCTAGAAATAAATCCTCAACATGATTCTCATATGAAAGAGAATCTTTCCACGTTGAAACCAAATGTTCAAAAGCTCTGTGCTTTGTTGTATTAATGCCCATAATTTATTCTTCTTAGAAACTATCCCTCACAGGCTGTTATAGCACTCAGTGTGGTACATCATAATAAAAACAACTTAGAAGGCAAAAACATTAGAAGGCAAAAACATTAGAACAAAAACAAAACTCTGAAAGCTTTAGTGAATAAAGACTTGTAGGGGGGTCTGGAAAAAGGACACAAATGTTGTGAGAAATCAAAAACAGAAGTATGAATTGTAAGCAGAAATATAAACTAAGCTTTGTGAACAAACAAGTCCTTTTAGAATTCTCAAGTAGTTGCATGTAAAATTGATTTGTGCAACCCAAAAACCTTCACTGCAGTCAATTCCTCTCTGCAGCATCCAAAGGTAAACAAGCCAGTTCACTCTTGGTTTTTTTTTTTTTTTTCCCAGAATTGAGTACATTTCAGTGCAGGAGGAGCTGTCACTGTGATTGATACCTGCTCAGTCTAGCACTTGTTAGGCCTTAATCCATGTTGCAGCTGGGCTTGTAGCTTCTTCTCACAATGGATTTTCACACAACAAGGATGAGTTGTTAAATCATGTGAAATAGCTTTTAGACCCCATATGTAGATGGTAAGAAATAAGAAAATTTTATTATCATGATCATTATTATTATTATTATTTACTTCTTAAAAATTTATCCAATTTCCCCTGCCCCAAAAAGACGGAGATGTTTATTTTCTCTGGAGATTCAACTTTCTTTTCAGGAAAATGAAAATCCAAGCACTATAGTAATGGTGGCCAACCCCCTGATTTTGAATTACAAATGCTGCATCTACACCCAGGTCATGTCACAAGTTGGACCAACAGCTTCTTGCTGGTACAGCAGATGGTGAGTGGTCCAAATTCCTGACTGTGCTTCAAAGGCTGATCTTGATGTATCACCTGCAAATCCATGTGTATTTTCAACCCCTGCCCTGCAGAGGGACCCTTGGAAGTCATCAGTCCTTCCTCTGTAAGCCTTGTCCTCTAGGGTAAACCTCTGTTCTCTAGGGTGGATTGACTACATTTGTTGCTTATGTCTGTTGGCTACTGTCACCTATGGATTGGTGTTAACATCTGGGAGTGTGTAATCATCATATTATTTTTTATTTAATCTTCATAACCCTCATTCCTAATGCAGCATCTCTTGTCAGGCCTTTATAGACAGGTTTCAACACTGGATTTTCTGTAGCAGGTAAGAGCAGCCTTGAAATTTATTCTGTTCCCTTCTCTATGGATTTTACTAACTTGGTCCCTAGTTACAATTTGTGAGTTACTGTTTGATTTAAGAAATTTGTACATCTTGTTCAGGATGACTTTGACTTCACTTGAACATATTGTGCAAGACTAGGAACTTCAAAATTAGGTGGAGCTGTAACTGTGTTAGATTAAAGAGATGTTGTTTGGGATAGGGCATAAGGGATTGTCTTTGGGACAAGAAAACCAGTAGAAGAGAAGGATTGAAGGTGTAGAGAGCAATGTCTTAGTGATAAGGCAGGTAGATAAGGAGCCATGGTGTCAGCCCTCAAGCCAGGGAACAGGATCTTGGCTGATGCTGCTAATGCTCTGTTCTGCCCTGTGGCTCTTTGCTGGCCTTATCCAGGGCTTGGAGTGCCCTGCATGATGGCCAAAGTGATAAAGCTGTGAGCAATCTCAGGTAGTTCTTGCTTGCTCTCTCAGAGGAGAGCTGCAGCCCATGCAGAGTCTTCTCACGTTGGTCAGGGAGAACTAAGCCTTAGTTTACAATCTTTATGATTCTTCACACATCCAAACTTTTTCTCCTCACACACATTTACCCCTGGCTACAGTTTATGGCCATTTCTTTTCCATCCTAAACTCCCCATGGCAGACACCCTCACAGAGGTGGATCCTGCTGGTGCAGGTTTGTAAAGCTGTGATATTTTATGACTGCTTGTGGCCTGGTATACTGTGGTTAACACAGCCCAGGACAAGAGGATTAATATTTTTACAGATGATTTTTAGAAGCTCTGGGTCTGATGAAGTTTCAGAGGGAAGACATGTTTTTATTTTAACTGAGGATAAAGGATACTGTAACATCCCCACTGGTGGGCAAAGTCTACTGGAAATAAAAAACATTTAATGGCAGGAAAAACATTGTTTAACAGAAGTGGTAAAGCTCTGGAGTTTGAACAAAGCTTTTATGTAGCTGTAATACTGCCAATGAAGGGTTAAGAACAAGAAAATATGCCAAAGCAAAGTCAGAGATACAAGACCACATAATCCATTCAGATTGCAGACGGAGTAACTCCAGCCATGCCTAGAAGGTAACTGGACAAAGTATGTTTTTTCCATTAGCTCAGCTCACACTATTATGCTGGTACAGGATTACATATTTCTGCACAGTTCTGGCCACATAAGCTATTTCTTCATGCTCAGATCTGCTTGCTGGAGGTGAAACTGAGTCGGGTCATTGGAGCTGCAGAGAAACTCATAATGAAACAAAATCGCATGAGGTTGTGCTTTGCAGGGGGTGGATGGTTGGATTAGGCAGCACACTAAGTAGTCCCTCGGGATATTTTTCAACTGCAACGCAAGCTCAGTGATCAAATATGGAACAGATTAACAGGAGGAGGGGTTGTATATTTCTTGTAAGTCACAATCTTCTTTTATTCGTGACTATCTGCAGTGCAATTTTTTTGAAGCACTGGTTTTTATGGTTGATTTTAGTGCTGTAATACCCATGGCACATCAAGCTGCCAATATAATTTTCTGATGAATTTATTTGCATTAATACTGTTTAAAATGAGTGCAGTAAGTGCAGAGATTAAAAGAAGTTATGTTTAAAAGGTCTTTGTTTCTAACTGTCTGGCTTATCTGTAAACACAGCTTTTAAAAATAGGATCTTAATGTTAGCTCCATATATATCCATATATAGTTGCTCAATGTGTGGCCTGATTTAATTATATAGCTACTCCCTCTGATTGCATGAGATCAAGAGATGTTCAGATTTCTGATTCTGAGGAGAACAGCTTCTTTAAAGCTGAGCTTGTACAATCTTTTCTTCTATGTGTTCTGAATATTGAAAAATAATGTTTTTTATCCTTTTCATTAAACCTTAGCTACACATGAAAGCATGAGCCTATGCCCCTTATAGTGAGTACTCTATACTCTCCTCAATGCATTTGTTGTAAAATCAAATTCCTGAATACTGATATCCGAACCCAGTGTACCAGGGAAGTTACCACTTTTGTTTTCATTATTTTGGATGTTTTGCATGATCAAAATAGGACCTTGGTGTCTGACATGTTTTACTTGCAAGTGCAGCCCTGCCCTGATCTAAGCAACTTGTGCCTTGCTGCTGCCTAGAGCCAGTTCCAGAAGGCAGATCCAATGTCTCTGATCACAGCTCACTGAGGGTTTGCTGCAGCAGAGGCTCTTTGATATTTTCACAAGGGCATGTAGTGGTAGGGCAAGGAGAAATGGCTTCAAACTGAAAGAGGGCAGGTGCAGATTGGATATTAGGAAGGAATTTCTCATTAGATGAGTTTTAAAGTCCCTTCTGGCCTAAACCATTCTATGATTCTGTGAAAATGAAGTGATGGCCCCAGCCTGTAAAAGAGTGGTGGTGGCACTGCACAGATCACCTTTTAGGGATGCTAAATAACTCCTTATACATACACATTTCAAAATTTTGTGGGTTTGGGTAGTAATCCATTCCCAAAGCCCTTCAGGGCAGGCAATGGCTTCCATTTCCATCAGTGTGTGTCCCTCTGCCCCAGGTCACTGCTCCTGCCTGAACTGAGGTAGTTAATTCTGGGGAAGCAGAACCTAAAGCAATACCCACTGCTCCCCATGACACCGAGCGACAGCAGCATCTGTTTTGCTAAATAGCCTGAATGTGTTTATACAGAGTGAGAGTTGCCTAAGATTTATTTTCATTGAGTATGACTCAAAAGTGAGTAGCTGTATGACCGAGAATGTTGTGGTGTTAAACTGATGTAAAGATTGACCAAAATATTTTTAGAGTGCAATGAATATATTGGGAAATGCTAAATCTTGCCAGTTCCTGCAAACCATGCTGGACTGAGACTAAGTAGGGAAGCTTGTGCTTGTCTTCAAATACAGGTATATATTAACTCTGTAAATGTAGAGAAATAATTTAATTTATAATGTAGACATGTCTTTATTCAATAGAACACTTGTAACACTAAGTTTAAGCACGTCTGCTGCAGAATAGATTCGTTTTCATGGTGTAACAAATAATGAAAAGTGATAAGCTAAAATTAAATTTAAAAAAAAGAAAATTATATTTAAGTGAGATGGGGTTAAAAGGCTGTCAATGGCATGGCACGCTGCACATTAGCTTCTGAGGCAGGTGAGATGCATCTTTTTTCACATGGAATTCAAGCAAGTATAGGGAGCACAGTGTTGGCAACAGCCTGCTATGTATGAGGTGGAGATCTGTGCGTTTGCTAGTTTGTTTCTTCTTCTCTGGTACTTTTTTGCTCCCTTTGCTCAGATATTTTGTGTTTAGATATTGCAGAATATATGTATATATTAATTTCCTTGCATTCATTACTTGTAGTACTCTAACTAGATTTGTATCTAAAATTCTTTGCAATTTTAATATTCTTCAAACACTTGAAATCTGTCTGCTTCTGTGTTCTCTGTGCATTATCACATACTCTGTGCTGTCTTTCCAACAGACATCCTGTTTATGACAGGACCTATGCAAAAGCTCCTCAAAGCTTTGATTTTATCCTCCTTCTCAATGTTCCCTCTATTAAAAGACTGATGTTGAAGGAAGGGGCTGTAGGGAACAGGGAGGATGGTTGGGAAGATTTCACAGTGGGGTTTGGGGTTTTTTGGGGAGTGGGCTGAAATTTATTTCAGCACAAGAAATTTGCTTTCCCAGCATGCTCAACACCACACTTGTTATGGGAGAGACGCAGGCTCTGTGTGCAACTGTGCTGAGGGAGTGGTGTGTGAAAGACAGCCATGACCACACTCCTGGACCTGGCTGGGACTGTGAGCACCTTTTACAACTGCTTTCCTTTGAAATAAACCTGCTGTTTTAATTCACAAATTTCTGTTGTGACCCATGGTCAGTGAGGGCCTCAAAGTCACCCAGAGAAGATGATCTCCAGAGAGCTCAACCACTGAGTGCGAGCAAGTTGCACACAGTGCTCAGCATACACGTAGATCTCTTAAAGATCTATAACTCGACAAAATTTGTATGGAATTTGGTAGCAATGAATGAATGTATTCATTTGACAAAGGCTATTCTTGGGCCCCAAAATCTGGTCTGTTGCTCCAGGGTATGTAAGCCTGAGATCTGTTTATGGACAGGACAGATAATTTTGGTTAACATTTGTATAGAAAAGAACACATTCTTTGTTTTAATCTCAAAAATGTTCAGTGTATTTTGCTGCAAACTGAAAATAGATTAAAAACTCCCAACTCTTTTCAGCACAAAATATCAGTGCAAATATAAATTTGTCAGAGCAATAAACAGCAAAAATCAAGGTCTTATAAAGGAAAATTTGGCTAACCTCAGAGTCACACTGCTATTAACTTTCCCTGTAACCTAACAAATAATCACTCTGAGGGCCCATCACTTCACCTGCAGCATTCATTGCCATATCCCAAGGTAAAGGTAATAAATTCTGTCTTCACACCTACACGTCCAGCCCAGCTAGCATGATATTTGGACTTCATGCATGCTGTGTATTGACAGACACTATTTCAAACCCATTCAAGTAAGAAGCCTTCAAAATACTTAAAAATCATAGTTAAATTAAACAATTTTCAAATAAATTTATTCATAATAAATTTATTTAATAAAATTTAATAAATTTGATTTAATAAAAGCCACTCCAATACATTAAAAACCCAAAGGCTCTGCTGTTGTTATCTGGATGCACAAATTTAAAATTATCTGTACTCTAGCAAAGGTGGCCTGAGCTTGGATGTGTCAGAAAAGGAGCTTCAGATAGCAGATCCCGGTGAAGGACTTTGCAAAGTGAAGAAAGGAATCTTATCCATTACTCTATTAAATTATGAGAAAAAGCTCAGCGCCACCTTGCTATCTGCACATGACCTCTTCTGAGGCATCTGTGGCACAAAATAAAATGGGAAAAAAGAAGGACAGATTAAGCAAGAGCCCGAGAGTTCTGCATTTGAAAGCAGAGCTTCAGGACAGGGACACTTTCCAAAGAACTATTTCAGGCAAAGGTCACATGTATGCATATAAAATCATTCCTGAAAGCAGCGCCTTTGTCCCCCAGCTATCTCCCAATGGAGCCATTGTGCTGCCGGGGCAGCTGGCACCCTGACTTCGGCCACGCCGCAGCGGGGCCGGGCCGCGGGGCACCCCCGGAGCCCGCCCGGCCGGGGCAGCCCGCGACCTTCCCGGGACATTCCCTGCCCCGCGCATCTGCCGGAGCCGCTCCGGAGCCAGCGCCGAGCGCGGCTTCCGCGCCGAGCTTCTGACATGGAGAGAAAAGACCCTCTGGTACGGTAGGAGCATCTGCACTACCCTTCTGCCCTGCGTGTTTTCCTGGCTTGCCAAAGTAGCCTTAAATAAATAATATAAATAAAAGCTGACAAGCAAGGTCAGCTAATGAAGTAGCATGAATGTGGTTTTGCAGAATGCAACTCGGATTGGGATTTGGCAAGCAGGAAGTCCTTCCAAAATGCATTCAGGGGTGATGTTGAAAATCCCCTGGTTTATAATAAAAGAGAAAATATTATTTAATGCACAGAGAAGAAAATGTATTTTGGAAACCATAGTAGTTCTTGAGTAGCTTGTTTTGCCTCCTGAAGACATCTCCTCTCTTAAGCTATTTAATATAAACTGCTTTTCATATATATTCTTACCTTATAGCAATATCAAAATTGGCATCCAGCACAGACATGAGCAAAGTATCTTGTGTTTTGTTTATATTTACCTCCTACAGTATTAATATTATGCAAGTACATAAATATGAGTTTAGAACTCCTCCATCACTTGGCTTTTGATTTATATTAAAATTTCCAGTGTCTGGAGCTTCACTGGTAAAGTTCTGGGCTTGAAGGCAATCTTTCTCAATAAAGTTCCTGTTACAGGTACCTCTCCCTAAGCCTTTTTCTCCAGGGGAACTATATGGATTCCTTTAAGCAAGGTAGTAACACTTCAGGTATCTGTATTTTTTTTCCCATAACTCCCTATGCCACAACTGTAAAGTGCTGATTAGAGAGATAAATTGGATAAGGAGCAATGAAACACTGCATGACTCATAGTTCCTCTACTCGTAATGGACTCACGATGATTTTGATTATTCTGATTTTGAAGTATTAGTCTTGGGTCCTTCTTTCAAGTTTCTTTTGCTTCTGATTTGCTTACATTTTGATTGTAATTTGCTTCTAATTTCTGTTGATCTATCCAAGCTTCCTGTCAGCATGTGTCAGTGCTGTGCACCCTGTTCCTTATTGCCACCACATCTGTGATGGAAACTCAGAGCTCTGCAAGTGGAATTGGGACACTAACTTGTCCATGAAAAAACAAAACAAGGAATTAGGGCATTTCAAGGGTGTCAGTTCTACCTGAAGTTTACAGGAATGCTCCAGCTCCCCACTGGACCTGTGGGGAGGTGGGTGGGAGCTGGCAGAGAGCAGTGGCTGTGCCTGGTGGATAGGTAGAGATACTGGGGGGTTGCCTGTACCTAAAAGAAAGCAAAGGTGACTGTGCCCCTAAGATTGGCTGCCCACAGAAGACCTGTTGTACCTGTTAAGGGACAGATAGAGACATTTGTAGATTATGAGCTTTTCATGAAATGCAAGGCTGGGGAATGTTTCCTCCTAGGAGGCTGGCCTGTATAAGATGTTAAGAAAACAAAATAGTGCTCCATTTCTGTAGTAATATTTATTCTACAAAATCTTAGCTTATTTCAGAGGTTGTAATATGAAGGTTAAACTATAAGTTTAATGTCACTGCAGCAAGGAGGTTTCCAATTATTCATCAAAGATGCCAGCTGAGTTTGAATGCCAGACAGCTGAAGATATGTTAGTTTCATTCTTGAAAGCTGGAGCTGTTCATAGCAGTGCCTGCACTGCAGCCTTTACCAAAGGATGCCAAATGAATCCTTTAATATTAGCTGAACTGGAAGTGGAGGTAATGAATGTTTGTGAGAGATGAATGAAGTGGTGCATGAGACTGCTCCTGGCAGTGCTGGGGCTAGCAGCAGCTTGTCCGAATGCCTGTGTGCTGTTTGTGCTCTTTTATGGTACTTCCCCAGATTAATGGACCACTTATGGAAACACATCAAACCTCATATTGCTGACACACCAGTAACACAAACTGTTTTTCAGATGCTTCCAAATCTGACAGCACCCTTGACCTATGCCACACCTTGCTGGGTGAGGGGTTTTGAGCCTCCCAGCACAGGTCTCCCCATGCCACCCACACCAGCCCAGCTGGGATGCACCCTCCCCTGTGCTCACCACCGGGAGAGATGACAACTGTGTTTGTAGGGAGCCAGACCAAATGATCTCACAGGCTTTCTTTGTCTCAAAACCCAGGAAACTCTGTGTGCTACACATAGCTAGAATAAAAGAGAACTGTTGCCTTGGTACACAAAAAAACCCCATAAATATAGAAATAAATACATATTGGCTCTATCACTTTTGGGGAAATATTTTCCTATTGTGTACAGTGTTTAAATTCCATGAGATTCATGGTAAATGGTCTTTTGTCTTAGAAGGCTTCATGTTTCAAAACACTGAAGTAATGAATTGTTTAGAAGTTCTAGTTGATAGTGCTGTATGTGAAAAATTGGATAAAAAGAGATTGAAAATACAAGACAATAGCAGGTTTGCTCAGCTCCTGTCCACTTGCCCTAAGCCAGACAGAACTTTTCTCCTACTGCAGCTGGATTACATCCATGACTGGGAGATTGTGTCCAGACACCTGCTCTTCTCCAGCTCTCAGCCAGCCGTTTTCTTTTCATTTCTTTGTGGGGCTTCATGCCCTCCTTCCATACTGCTTTTCTTGCGAAATAACTCAGAAGTCTTGTCCAAAAGCTTTCCCCTTTGTTTATCTAACTTTGTCATTTCTTGTAGAGTTTTTTTACTAGGAAGCTGTGTTGGGTTGGCCTTGTCTGCCTGCCAGATGCCCTCTATCACTCCCCCTCCTCAACAGGGCAGAGGGAGAAAATAGGATGGAAAAGCACATGGATTGAGATAAAGATAGGAAGATCACTTACCCACTTAGTGTCTTGGGCAAAAAAGACTCAACTTGGTAAGAATGAATTAAATAAGAGCCCCTCTCTGCTGCTCCCTCCTGCTCCCACATCTCCCTGCCCCGCTCTGGGGCCTTTCCATGGCCCAGGGTCATTCAGGACAAACCTACTTCTCTAAGGTATTTTCTGGTGGCTGCAAGGGAATCCCTGCTCTGGTCTGGAGCACATCCTCCCCTCCTTCCTCAGTGACCTTGGTGCCTGCAGAGCTGTTTCTCTTACTTTCTCCTCACTCAGCACTACCTGCACAGCGCTTTTTACCCCCTTCTCTTTTGTTCTACCCCAGGCGCCGCCATCTTGGCCTCGTGAGGGGCTGGTGAGGGCCTGAGCCCGGCCTGTGGTGGGACAGGCTGTGTCTGCTCCACGGCAGCTCCGGCCTCTCCACATAAAGCACTACTGCACGTTTCTGCATTCTCACCCTCTGTTCTTCTGTTTCCATGTATGTTTAGGTTAGTTAAAGATTTTCACCTGAAAGCCTTCTAGTTTTGAAGACCTCTCTGGCTTTGGTGTCACTTGGCTCTTCACCATCCTTGTCCATAACCTAATTTTTTCTTCCCATGTCATCTGATGTAGAAATCTGCAGATACACCACGCTGGGACATGGCCAGGGTTGCTCCTGAAGTCCTCCCTCCCACAGCACCTGCTTCCCATCCCCCTCACTGAAATGTCACATTTTATTCCCTTCACAGATTTGTGTTCCCTGCTGCTTGCTGTAAATGGCACGTTCAGCTGAGGTCCTGCCTTCTCATACCTGTGGTGCTCAAAAAACTTGGGATATATGGATTGTCCTGGGTAATAATGCTTTGTTCATGCAGGCTTCTTGATCTATGCCAAGTTTCAAGCTCGGTATTGGCACATGTGGCAGTGGAGGTGGCTGCTGGGACATGGCAGGATGAGCTGCTGAGGCTGCCAGGCCACACATGCACTCAGCCAGCACTAGCCCACTGCTTCCCAGACACATCCATTGGGGAATCGCTCCAGGTTTTACAGAGAGCCCTGTGCAAACCTGGGACAGGATTGAAACACTTCCCTCAGCTGTTTTGCAAACATAACAAAGCAGAGGGTAGGAATACAGCCCAGGGACATCTCATCCCATACCCTGAATTTTCAATTAGTTGCCTACAGCAACTGGGCTCTGCAGAATTGCCCCAGATTGTCTAATTTAGTCCTTGAGGCAGGAGATTTTGGTGCAGCACGATGCACCAGCACTCATGACAAATAGCAGTAAAAAGGGCAAAGACACTGAAGTGAATTCCAAGATAGGAATTACTATCCACAGGACATTTGTGTATTTGAACCTATTGTATCTTACTCTGCTGAAAAATATTTAAAGTAGCATTAGCTTTATGTCCCTGGTGCTGTTGATGAATGTGACAGCTTGAAAACCTTTTCTGGCCAGTGACAGGAGAAAGGGGGAATGGAACAAGAGTTTTGGAGCTGCAACAGGATGGTGCTGAGGAACCTGTGTTGTGGCAGCAGCAAAGGGGGACCAGCCCTGCACCAAATTCAATGCTGGAGCTACCAAAGGGGACAGGGAAACTGTGATTGCAACTGCAAGGACTATAACAGTTGAGTGCCCCCCCCAGCTGCACCAGCCCATGGTTTGGTGTGTTGGCACTGGGCTCAGGTATGAGTGGGATGGTGGGAACTGGCACTCATCTGTATCAGGACCACTGAAGGATGGTCAGTGCAATACTTAACGAGTTCACAGACTGTATAAAGAGAAAATATGGCTTGGTTCAGCCATCTTCGGAGAAAAAGGAGTACGAGTTTGTGGCTGCAATCTGGTACCTGCACCAGGTGACACTAGAATTGAGGTACAACTTCCTCAGTTGTTTCAGGCATTCTTCAAAGGCTCTTTGCACACCCACAATGAATTTTGGCTGGGACAATCATAAACATCCATAAACATGAACATGAACATAAACATGTTTATAAACTGGATATCCAGGGGATGAAAAGATGGTAATTATGGGGTAAGAGAAAATGTACTGACAAAACAATCTTTTGTAAATATTGCCATCACCCATGAATTCCTGGTTTTATTTCTTTCCATGTTGAGGCTGAGCAGCTAAAATGGCAGTGAAGACAGTAGGCAAACCCCAGAAAAGGTCACCCCTCCAGCTTGGAGAGAGGGCATGCTGTAAGATGGGGTGAAATTCCCTTGGAGCTGATGACCCTTCATCTGGAAAAAATGTAAGAAGCCCTTAAGTGCCTTTGGGATCTCCAGAATAACAGGATTCCTTTCTCTGCTCGGGGGAACAGCATTTCTTTGTATATTCCTTGTAAACGACAGGATTGTACCAGAGAATCTAAGTCTCTGCTTACAGGAAACAACCTGAAGGGTCCCAGTCTCAGCTGGCTGCAAGTCCAAAAGCACTGGCCCAGGTCATTTGTGCTTGACTACATAAATTCAGTGCACCTAAAGACACTCTACTGCTTTGACATTCTCTAACATATGATGGACTTGTGCAGTAGGGTACAACTGAAAGAGCATTAGCAACAGGGCAGAGATCACAAGGATGTTCTCCTCCTTCCAATCCTCACAACAGCAGGAAGAAGAAGGAGATTCCCTTTTGGAGTCTCCAAAACTCTGTTCTCCTAATATATTTCATCTCCTTTCACTCTCAGCACTAAGATGTCTTTTTCTGCCCTCCCATTGTGCTGCCAAGCCAGCCCAGCGTTCCCCACAGATGGCAGGAGATGGCTGTGACAGTCGTGGGGTATTGGGTGCCCTTCATTTACTGTGCTGTCCTAGCAGTTGCTGCTGGCAGCATTGAGCCTTGTTTGTGTGTTGAATCTGCCACTTCTCCAAAAGTTTCCTGTGCCTCTCCCCTGTGCCTTCTGTCCTGCAGTCTGATTGTACTTCCACCTGCACTTATACAATGGAGTTTGGAGTTTGCCTTGTTTTACTCATAATGCATCAGAGTGGGAAGCAACAAAACTTTTCCTAGTGTTGCTTTATTTTTACTTCAGTACCTTCCAAAACTATGCTAGAATTATCTGCAGAATGAAGCAGATGATCCAGCAGGCTTAGACTCCCAGGAAGCAGGAGTATGAACATGAGGTTATAGTCCCACACCCATTTTCAAACCAACTTTCACAGCTTAAGCTACCAGAGAGGCAGCTTGTGCTCCTGTTCTGTCTCGGTGCAAAGGGAACTCAGTTCACCCAGGGGTAGGGGTACTCCTTCTCTGATGACTTCAGCTGTCACCTGAGCATATTGCTGCTCCTTGCCTCTTTCCATCATCCATCCTGGCTTCTTTGCCCAAAGTGTATTGGGATTTTTTTTTTGTTTGTTTTGAAGGTGATTTACTCATAGTATTCCTCCTCTCCCAAAAGACTGAAATGTTGAGCTTGCGCATCTGAGCAGGGATAGCAGGCCCTGGAGGCCCTCCCTGCAGCTGGTGAAGGAGATGTCCCTGCTCTCTTCACCACAGCAGTAGTTTACTCAAGTCTTTTTTACATGGGTTAGATCACATGTTGCCATCAAAGTTGTTTGGTTTCAGTGTTTTGGAGAAGGGTTAGCCATGGGCAGTGAAAAAATAATAAATTAAATAGCTTTGCAGGCTCTCTGTGGATGCCCAGGAACATCTGTCTCTACCATGGAAATCTTCAACAACTGTAATTTTAAGCTGATTTCAGTCTTGTCTGCTGTGAAAAGGACATTTACCAGGGCGGGGAGCCTTCTCTGAAGGCTAAGCAGAGCAGAGCTGCTGTTGGTCTACAGCAGTCAGCAATCACTAAACCAATGAATTGTGTCTTTCTGAAAGTTTTGTTTTGCTAAATAAAAAACCAAAATATGAGTTAAACAAAGCTTAACTCAGTAAGATTATTTGCTTTAAAATAATGAAGAAATCTATTAATATTTAAGTGACCTGAGTTTCCCTGCAGTTTATTTGTTTAATCCATTACAAAAAATACTTTACTCCTTTCCAAAGTTTTATGCTGAGAAAGTGAAAAAAGTATTTTGCCTAAAACCCCCTGATAATCCTTATGCAAACGAATGCAGAGTAGCATATTTTTGATTACTAGCATTTTTCTTCATTATTTTTATATTGTATTCCTGCAGACTTTGAAATTTTTTCAGTTACACATTATGATATGGGTTTTTAAAGCAATCATTCAGCAATGGATCACATTGTTTAGTTGTTGAAATGTTGCCTATACTTTTCTCACCCGTAGAAAACAGGGAGTACTGTTCCAGCAGGATGTTTTTCCCTTTGTACTTACATTTGTCATCTTTGCACTCAGCTGAAATCAGAAAAAAAAATGTGACCTTCAACTGAACTTGCGGTGACATGTTTCAACTTAGGAAAATTTGTGATGCTTGGAAAGTGGCCCATCTGTCCGAAATGACCCAAAAGCAAGATGTGATTGTTTTACCCTTTTGTGCTTTGCCATTACAACGGGCAGCAGCAGATGCCTATTAAGAAATGCAGGGTGTTTAGCGAATGCTGAGGTGACAGCGCTCCCCTGGGAGCAGAGGGAATGGGGGGACAGCAGAGCTTGTCCCTGCCCCCTCCCCACTCCCCTGCCCACGGATGCTCCTCAGTTCCCAGCAGCAGTTTGCGGCTCACTGTGTCTCACTGCTGCCTGGGCTGAGGACCAGGGCAGGAAAATTGATCCAACTGTGAAACCTGTCTAAGGAAGGCAAGTTTTTTACCTGTTTTGATTTGCAGCGTATCTCTAGAAATGGTTGGGGTGAGAGGATGGAAGAGATAGCAAGGATTTGCCAGTCTACTAGGCCTGGTGGTAGACATTAGGTATCTGGATTCTATATGCTGTGTTTATTTCTGTTCTGAAGGAAAAGGCCAGAAGAGCCAGTTATTTCCAAGGTGTGGAAATATCTCACCCCTCTCAACAGCTAGGGATAGCTTTAAAAGATGTGTCTTTCAACTATGAGATAAATCAGTACATCCAAAAAAGGGCTACAGATGGGATTAAGTTTATTAACATGTTAGCTGTGCCCCCATTTTATGCAATTTTCCATGAACAAAAGTCTGGACAGTTCCTGTTCTATCTTGTGCCACATAAATGTTCATGTGGCCAGTGAATCAGATCAGGCAGTTTAGGCAGCATTTAATAATTGTTGTTTTTCTCTTTAAGAGGACATCTCTTCTTCATCAGCTGTCCTAACTTCTTCAGGATTTCCTTCTCTTTGTGTTGGACTGATTGCATTTAGTGGTGTAGACCTGCAGTCCTTATGCAAATAAAATAGATCTGCTAGAGTCAGGCTGAGGCTCATGTGGAGAAGGTTCAAGCCCCAGAGGGACCACAGCTTTTTTTTTTTAAATTTTATTGCCTTAACTGCAACACTGCCAAGGTCTATTCTATGTTCATGCATATATTTACCATGCTAAAAAAAAAGCTTTAGGTGGAAACACACATCACCATAACAGCAGCCAGTTCTTCAGCCTTAGATGCCTCTTATGCATAGAACCAGGAGGAAAATGTGCCCATCTGAAGGCAAGTCTCCATTTGTGTGGGAATCCTCTGTTCCAGCCTGACCCCACTTTGATCTTTCTCAAGTACTGATGCTGCAAAAAAAGCCTCAGCTGCAAGCAAGTTAAGAACAGTATTCTTAGTGACATATCTCTTTAAACTGAAATCAAATAGGATTCTGCTGCTTTGAAAATATCAGGCTGGTTTTTTTTTAAGATTAACTAGCAGAAAGATATTAATTAAAATATTTCTTTTTTGATCCAAGTGCTGAAAACATGAAAAAAAGTATTTCAAACAAACAGAAACTCTTGTTTGCAAAGAAAACAAAGTAAACAGTATTAATTATATCCACATTTTACTTGTAGGGGAGAGACTAGCACTTGGAAATTTTTAATCATATCCAAACCTTGACCTTGAAAATGTGCCAAAATGGAGTTTGAGCTGAGGGTAAATGTAATCAAGTCAGAGAGATATGTTACAGAGTTATTGTAGAAGTCCTCTCAAGAAGTTTTATATACCCAGGAGATTCAAAGCTAATATTCCACTGAGAAAAATTTGAAAATGGTAAAGGATGTACATAGAAATTAGAAAAAGAAACTGGAAAGATTATTTGAAGTCTAGAAAACCTGCTTTTTACATCTTTAAGTAGCTTTCCCATCCTTGTGGGTTTTGATTTTTTGGTGTTTTTTTTGTCTTTGTTTAGCTTTTTTCACTGTTGCTTGTTAGTTTTTGTTTTGGTTGGATTTTTTTCCCATTTAGCTTTAATTCATTATTTTAAAGAGTCTATGGTTTTTGTGGGATGTAATAGGCTGTATCTCTTGTAAAATTTAAATAAATTAACAGTGATTGTGTGCGGCATATGCAAGATACCATGCAAGGCCTTTGAAACCTCCAGACTGCTGTCTGGGGGGTAGGTGGGTGGATTTCACACCACTGAAATCTACAACTCTTTGAAAAAGACCGATGTAAAGCTGTTAATGGGCACCTGTGACATCCATATCAAGCACTAGAAAACCAGAATGAGGACTTGAATACACAGCATTTATGGGCTGTGCTAAAAACACACATGGGCCCTGTGGCTCCATGTTTCACTCCTTCATATTCTCCCTGAAGATTTTTCATTACAGAACAGTTTTTATTCTGCAGTTCCTAGAATTTTTATATATGACTATCTTAAGAAATACAATTCTCAGTGCTTTTAGTGAAGTACTTGAGCTGCTTCATAATAGTAATATAGTCCAGAAACTGAATTTGGTATATGTAGTTTCTTTAAAGATGAGGAAGCCATAGATATGGAACTGCTGTTAATGCTGCTGCTGTCGTGTGTGGCTCTCAGTGAGAGGTGAAATACAGTGCCTTGGAGTGGGTGGTGTGTTAGCTGTGGTACTGCTGGGAGACAGACAAGCACCCAAAGCTTTCTCCAGGTCACTGAAAACTCCTCTCCTCTTTCCAGCTGACCTAGCTCTCCTGCTAAAAGACATCACCTGGCTCATAAACCTTGTTCTGCTTGTGCCACCACAATGGTGATTGTGTGTAGAAAGTGCACTTGGGCTAACACCCCTCCATAGGCATCATAGGCAGCTTCTGCAGCTACAGTGCCATCACCAAATCCACAACCCTCACTGAACCACTGAAGCTGTTGTATCTGATCTGGGGTGTGAGAAAATTTATTTCTCTGCTGCATTATGTCCTCCTTTTTCTCACCGCGCTGCTCACCAGCGTTTCAGTCATCCCAGTGAGGATACAAACATTTTACGTAAGTAAAGCAGAGACAAGGACTCGGGTCCTCCCCTGGCCAGTGGTTCCTCTTCTGTCTCCGGGCAGGCAAAACCTGGATTCAGCCAGGCATGAACCCACTGTCCCTGTGTTTTGAGCAGGACACATACATGAGGGTGAGGTGAGGTGAGGAGGGGTGCAACGTGCTGTGCTGGTGGTACTCAGTGAGTTTTGGCTGTATCTGGGTGCTCTCCCTCCAGCCCTATGAACCCTGCAGGCATCATATAGAATGCTCAGAAATGCAGATGGGCCTGTATGTGCCTAAGGCACTTGGTGCTTCAGGGGCTGGGCTGCAGCAAACTGCAATTTTGAAGACTTTAATTTGTCCATGATTGTCCCTGAGAGTCTGGCACTGCTTTATGGGTCTTTTTGGCCAAGAAAGTCATCCTCAGCACAGCCCTCCAGGGCAGCAGGCACTATCCAGGGCAGCAGGCACTATGATTTGCATACCATTCCCCTTGGGGCAGTGATGAGCAGACAGATAATTGAAGACTGGTGGTGTTTTGAGAAACTGCGGTGAGGAGGGTGTACTTTCATGTGAGCACAGCCTGGTTTGTGGGTCTCCCCAGGCTCATGGGGTAGCAGAGGGCATAGCTCCTTGGCAGTCAGTCCTGTGCCTTCTGAAGTTCCATCTGAATGTGAGGAAGAACTTATTTACTGTGAGAGTGACTGGAGCAAGCTGGAACAAGCTGCCCAGAGAGGCTGCGGAGTCTCCTTCTCTGGATATATTCACCATCCTTAGAAATGTGCTCTAGGGAATCCTGTTTGATTCGGGAGGTTGGACTAGATGACCTCCAGTGGTCCCTTCCAACTTTAACCATTCTCTGAATCTGTAATTAAAATGTGGTTTAAAGTCCTTTATACACAGGAATCAGCTCTACTTGATATGTTGTGCCTCTCTGACTTTGTTAAGACTCGGGGTGTCTTCAGCAAGGTATTCAACTCTTCCCCATGCTCACTCTGACTGTTGGAAGTTTATTTGGTTTCCCAGTGCTTATACCTGAGTACAACTGATGTGGATACAACTTGAATTTCTATGGTTTATCCAAAGGTTTTGTTCCTTGAAATTGCTATTTTCTGCACTCCACTGACTGTTTTTCTTGGCCACAACTATACGTGGATGCTGTGTTTAGGAGGATGAGAGTTCTGAGGCACTATAAAGAAGTCCTTCACCTTTCTGTCTTTCATGTTGCTGTCAACCCTACTGGAGGCTTTCACCCTGGTCCCCCAGTCACCCCATACATCCAGCATCCAGTGCAAAATTGACAGGAGTAGCTAAAAAGGCTCATTTTATTGCAGTCCACTCCATCCCAAACCTCTGACTCAGCCAGCATACTTGATTTCTCTGCATTCCTTTTCTCATTAGAAAAACTGCTCAAGAAAAATGAATTTATATAAGACTGTAAGTATACTGCTTTGCTTATATTAACTCTATGGAATAGCTGATACCACTTCCCATAGCATTCTTCTGGAGAAATTGGTTATTCATGAGCTGGATGGGTGCCCTCTTCACTGGATTAAAAAACTGCCTGGATGGCCGGGCCCAGAGAGTGGTGATAGAGTTAAATCTAGTTGGTGTCCAGTCTCCAAGGCTCAGTAGTGGGGTCAGTTATGTTTAATATTTTTAATGATGACCCGGACAAGGGAGTTGACGGCACCCTCAGTCAGTTTGTTGCCCAGCAGAAAAGCAGCTGGGAGAGCTGATCAGCAGTGGCTGAACATGGGCCAGTGTGTGCCCAGGTGGCCAAGGCAGCCAACGGCACCCTGGCCTGGATCAGAAACTGTGTGGCCAGCAGGGCAGTGACCTGGCACTGGGGAGGCTGCACCTTGAATCCTGGGTTCACTTTGGAGCCCCTCACTTCAGAAAGGACATTGAGGAGCTGGAGAATGTCCAGAGGAGGGAAACAGAGCTGGAGGAGGGTCTGGAGCACATGATGAGGAGAAACTGAGGGAGCTGGAGCTGTTTAGCCTGAAGAAAAGGAGGCTCAGGGAAGACCTTATCACTGTTTACAACTGCCTCAGAGGAGGCTGCAGCCAGGTGGAGTTTGTTCTCTTCTTCCAAGTAACACGTAACAGGATGAGACAAAATGGCCTCAGGTTGTAGCAAGGGAGGTTTAGACTGGATATTAGGAAAAATTTCTTCACAGAAATTGTTGTCAAACTGCCCAGGGAAGCTGGTGGAGTCACTATCCCTGGAGGTATTTAAAAGACGTTTAGGTGTGGCACTTAAGGACGTGGTTTAGTGGTGGACATGGGTTTGGACTCTGTGATCTTAATGCTTTTTTCCAACCTAAATGTTTCTGCGACTCAGTGAATGTTTGTAACTGGAAATGGAACAGCACGAACCTCTCCTGTGAGGCGCCATCTGGTGTCTCTTTGTAAGCTTTGCAACCCGTGTTAAACAATCAGGCTTGTCATCATACAAGCCTGAAAAGCCAAACGACAATTTTTATACACAAAAACTGAGGAAGAGGCATTACATATTCTGATGATCTCGTTAAAATTCCTTTTTAACGTGTTTCATTTAAGCCTTAAAACTTCCACTGAATTGCTGAATTCGTGGGCCAGGAATACATTATTTCAGCTTTAGTCCTTTCTTTTCTGATTAGTAAAATGGCAATTAGTTGCTGAAAAATCAGTTGCCAGTGATCCCAACAGTGAAATTTTTCCTGAACAAAATCATTAGACCTTGTTTATGCTAATAAGTTCCTTTTGAATCTGTGGGATAGCTTCAGGCACAAGCCTTGTGACAAAAAGAACATTGTGCATCTGACTGTGTTCAGTTCAGAGCTACTAGAAAATGTCTTACATAACACAGATGAAAAAGATTAGCCTTTTCAGAGTCATCATCTATAGTTCTAAAGGACATTATAAATGACCTTAATTATTTAATATACTTGTAGCATGGACTAGGAAACATAAAATAAGCTCTTCCATTTATGTAAAATTGTGAAATTTACAAGCTCCACAGATGTTACACGAATGGAAGAATGAAATATGTGTGTTTAAATCGGTAGAAGTCATTCATAATGCTGTATTTTTTGGTTTTCTTTGTTAAGGTTTTTTTTCTGAATGGCCATTTTTAACATATGTAGGAACTTTCCAAAAAAACTGAGTGTGTTAGGAAGATATGCAGGAATGGCAAAGGTTCTGAAATTGAGAGCATCTCAGAGACTTCATGTATTCGTTTGAGCACAAAAAATTGGCCACCTGATTTGAAAAGTCCATTGTGTTTTGCCCAAGTCCCTTGGTGATCCAAAGGTCCTAGCCTGGAGGAGAGTTTGGAGCTGCTGATTCCCATATTTTGCTCTGAAACCATGAGCTCCATTAGTTAAGATACATGGGCAACACTGTTAGCAGTTTCATTTGTGACACTTTAGGTTTCCCTTCTGCTGCGGTCACACGCTGCTGCACTTACCTGGCGTTTGGGGATGAAGTTGTTTGACCACAGGATATACTAGAGGCTAAGGGCAAAGAATTTTATAGTAAAACCTTTGAAGAATACTTTTCTTTAGATCTCTGCACAACAGCTTTTTGCTAGAAAAATAGTGGCCATTGCAACGTTTTTTCTTTTTTTTTTCAGCACAGATAGTGATAAAGTGAACATTAGAAGATGGGTCTTGAATGCATAGTCTCAGTTTGTGCAAGGAAAACGAATACAATGTCCTTGTGTAGGAATTTTCAAGCTAATTACATGGCCTTGAGCCTTGCAATGCAAAGTTGCAGCTGCACAATGGAGCCACTTTCGGCTAAGAAACTGCATAAAAAAGGATCAGGTCCTAGCAAAGGCTGGCAGGCTGACACTTGGGCAGCAAAGAGAAGGGATTTTTAGACTCTGTCTTGTAGAGCTACACGGTGGGGGAGTTATTTCAGCAGGTAAAAGTTGCCTCTAAAAAAGTTCAAAATTGTATGTGTTTAATACTGCAAAATATTTTAAAGAAAACTGCACTGTGTCTTTCAATGCCAGTATAGAATATGGGACAGGTCCCAAGGGAAGCTCAGTCCACCCGAGGGCTTACAAACCTTGACTCTGTCCCTTTAAATGTAATTGTTAGTAAACACTTTCATGAAAGAAGCTTTCATCAGAGAAAAAAAAGTGGCAAACTACAGTGGTAAATAATTTGCCTGGGCAAATAATATTTAAGCCACTGATTTGAACCGTAATTCTGTTCAGCATTATCATTTGCTTTGTAAATAAAAGTGCTTATCCAAACAGCCAAGTTTTCTGTTGTTGATGAAAATGGGGAAATGTGGGACAGAGGGAACGTGTCACTTCCCTTCCTTTCTGGAAGTCTGGGGTTTCCAGCTATTCAGATGAAACTGCTTGTGTTTCCATCGATACGAGCCTTTCCCTGCCACAGCAGCCCGGGAGAACACGGTTGAAAAACGCCCCCCTGCCCCCAGCTCTGAAGGTGTCTCCGGTTTCGAGAGGCCCCTGCGCGGCAGCGCGGTGCGGAGCTCGGGGAGCAGCCGCGGAGAGCGAGCCCCAGACCCGCCCGGCCGTGCCAGGGCAGAGGGGCGGGCGCGCCCCGGGTCGAGCCCCCGGCGCTGCCACACCTGACACCGGCCGGGCCGCTTTTGGGGGTGGCAGCGGCAGATCTGCAGTGCACAGCCCCCGGCGAGCTTCCCCCCTCTTCTTCTCTGAGCCAGATGGAGCCGCATTTGGTTTCTCTTTTAAGCATGTTACTTTTGTGAGGAGAATAAAACGAGCAGGAACAGCTCTTGGCCGCAGCGGCACAAGCGAGCCCTGCTCTGCCAGAGAAAACCACATAAAAGCGCGCGGGTGTGCGTTTGGGGGGAGGGCGTAGCGAGCGATGATGCCTGGAGCTTCTTGCAGTCGGAGCTGCGATTTGTGAGTGAAACATGATGAAATCACCCCCTGGACAAATCACACGAGCCTGTCAACCTCACCAGGTGGGATTACTCGTAGCTAATAGCCTCAACTCCCCGAGCAAACAGAGCTCTGCGCTCACTATAAAAAAAGGCGACAGTGCGGCATAGGCTTTTCAAGAATTCCCTGGTATGGCTAAGCAGGGCTGCGTCCACTCGCACCAGGTAGGAGAGGAGAGGAGCGTGTTTACTTTTAGAGGAGGAGTAGCCCGTCTCCCATTCCCAATAAGTTCCTACAAAAAGGAGCGTTTCAGCTCCAGAAAGAGATGTTTTATTCATAAACCCCTTCTGGTTTGTGTTACTCTCCAACGGTGACGCTGTCAGCTGCTGCTCCAGTGATGGGAACTGCAGTGCTAGGGAGCTCCAATGTACTGAGGACCATCTCTGCCCTTTATGCATAATGCTCTTAGTGCAAAAGTCCTGCTTCTTGCCCAGTTTGCTTACTTTTCTGTTTTACTTTTGCAGGTTATATCCTTATTTGCTTTTGCCTTTGGAGTAAATGTCTGCATGGGATTTACAACAAATCGATTTAGGAGATCTGAAGAATGGGATGAGGGCCCTGTTTCAGGTACAGTAACAGACATAAATTGTACATCACCATATACCCTTATGTTATAGACTGCGGTTAGAAACCATTCCTACTTTGTAACAGTAGTTTGCTTGTTCCTTTTCCCTGTAGGATATAGAGAAGAATAAATAACTCACTGAGCCTGAGTCAGTTGACCTTTGGGACTCACCTATAGGTCTCCTATTTACTTAAACTTTTGCTCTGTGTGCATGTGACTATGGAAAATTTAGCTTATTTTAGGACTGAGCGCTGTCAGTCTCACAGAGACTGGTCTCCTCAGCTTGTGAAGTGTTTGCTGTGTTCTGTACTTTGCATGGCTTCCTTCT
Organism: Zonotrichia albicollis; assembly: GCF_047830755.1. Taxonomy (NCBI): domain Eukaryota; kingdom Metazoa; phylum Chordata; class Aves; order Passeriformes; family Passerellidae; genus Zonotrichia; species Zonotrichia albicollis. Next base: position 137,448,497 of record NC_133819.1, read on the forward strand.
AGCGCTAAGAGAAACTCCCTGATGGCTTTAAGGGTGGTGGATTTATTTTGGTAGCACTGAAGCGGTTTCTAGAAACTTGATTAATGCTTTCAAGAGGCACTGGTGAGAAAAGCTTTTGGGATTTCTGTGGCTCCTGAGGTCATGCTGGTTTGTGAACAGTAGACGGCAGACATCTGACGGCGGAGAGGGCTGGGAGAGGAGAGCAGGTGTTCGTGCAGATGTGCTGTCACCGAGTCCTCTGCTTTTCTTACGCCTGCAACTTTTTTTCTTTTTGGAAGACAGCAAGAACATGCTGCAGAAGGAACTGTTATTTGTGTTGTGGGGCAGCATAGGGTTCTGTGAGCTCAAGCATAGTCCAAATGGAAAAATGTATAAACCAGACAACTAGTCTTTTTTTATTCAAGAAAAAGCGGGCTTGAGTTGTGTCTCTGTTCCTTTGGCAGGAGAAGGGAAACTCGCGGTCATTGACTTAGAGCGGGTTAACATAACTGAAGTGAAAGGGTTTCATTTTCAGTGCCTGTCTGTAATGATAGCATGTGAAGTTTAATTATAAAATTGCTTGCTGTGGCCAGAGTTTCTTGTGTTCCTGATAATGTATCTGTGTCCTCCTGTCCTCCCTCTTTGAGGAATTGGTGTCTAATCACAGCCGATGTCAGGGCTGCTGGTCACTGAGTAGAGGCATTTTAGGTAATCAAGAAGATAGTGGCTGTTGCTTTTGATCTTTTTAGCAGTAAAAGAAAAATTGCTTGGAAAATAATTTCTAAAAATCTTCTAGGATGTTAACTGTAGAACAGATGTGTAGTGTCTGTAATAGGGATAGGAAATATTTGCATTTCAAATCCTGAGTGACAGTTGGTTTGCTGTCACTGGTGACTGTCTAGGGTAGAGCTCAGCTGGTTTTTCCTGAAGACCCAGAGGTCTGATATTGGGGTCCCATGGCAGCTGATCGGTGCCAACCCTGCTGAGCCAGCAAGCGGTGTTCAACACCTCCAAGGCTGGGAACAGTAGCTGTGTGCTCCTTCCAATAGCAGGAGGATTAGCTCAGCATTCCAGAAAAGAAGAAAGAAACACAGGATCCCTTGAAAAGGGCGGGAGATTGGGTACTTTTGGAAATATATTGAAAATTTGTTTACAGGTGGGACTGACCCAGCGCCTGGCATTGAAGTAGTCCAGTCAAGGGTGCAATAACGAGAGACAAAATAATGGAGGATTTTGTCCATTCTGTGTTTATATAGCTTGGTTACTTTTATTGCAGGAGGAAAAAAATTATAGCAAAGCATAAAGGTGTATAGTAACAGTGAAATATAAACAGTATAAAGTTACACTGGAGATGTACAGGGTTTTAGCTAACTGAAAGCACTGTGATCAAAGAACCTTAGTCACTCTTAACTGCATGACTTCCAATTATACTTCATTAGAAGTCCAATGAAATGTACAGAAAAAAAGATTAGTATAAATTCTTTTTTAACATCACTATTCTTTAGCTTATTTGCTCCCAAGTGTCTTGACTTGAGAATTAATTATTTTATGTTGGCAAAACCCTTTCTTTACCAAATATTATTGTAGAAATCAGTTTGTTATTTCTCCAGAGGTATGCTGTGATTGTAAGCAAATTTTCATTTTCATCTAGCATGGAACTCTGCTGTGAGCCAAAAACATCATGGTTTTTGCCTAGTCCCTTGCAAATGCACTCCAAAGTACCACCACAGTGGCTAAAACACCCCTTCTTGTTCTCTTTTTACAGTGTACAGATGTATGTCTTTGTACACTTAACATGTTGAATGTTTGTATACAACAAATTGTGTAATCGAAATAAATTTTTTACTCAAAATTTTAAGATACAGTAGAGAATCAAAGCTCATATTTTTCCTTAACTTTGCCTTTGTAAATTACTTGCTTTATGAATTTTCTTAGCCATCTTTTAAAGCACTTTCAGGGAAAATGGCCTTAGTAATCTCTTGAATCATGGTTCTTGATCACAGTAGGATAACTTAATGCTTTGGAAGGAGAAATATTTCTCTCTTCTCACTGTAGTTTTAAGCATGCAATTAAAAATGGATAATGTTTTTCTTCTGTTGGAACACTTGTATTTTTCCCTTACCTGGCTTTCCATTTGGATTTAACTCATTGCAAAGATGAAAAGCAAGTTCATAATAGACGTATCATCTAGCAGAACTAGCACTCCAGATGTTTTAAGTATTTGGTTGTTCCATATGGGATCCAAACTGGCAAATTTTTACTAGGTAGCCTCCTTTTTATAATGACTCTGTAAGCTTGTCTATATTGTGTAATCCTGCTTTAAACCCTACGGCAAATAAATTGATTTCATTATTTTTAAACCTTTTAATCAGACAGAATCAAAAGAAATGATTTGATATGGCACTTTCTAAGATAAATATAACACCTTTAAAATGGAAATGTAACAACTTCCTTGAACTGAATCACAAAGGCACTATTGCCCTATTTAGGTTTGCTCTATAACCTATGATATACAAGACAATTAGATGACTGTTTTGAACTTAGTGGCAATAAAAGGAATGGATGGAAAACAGTGTGAAAAGCTTTATGTATGAAATATTGAAGGAAGGATCTTCAGGCTGAGGTCCCAGTGCCTGCTGCACCATCTGACTGCAAGAGCTGTGGAGGGATGCAGGAGTTTTGAAAAGAATTTTAAACTAAGCTTGTTCTATACAAGGGTTTTTGTTATTTTGAAAGTGCTCACCAGGGAGAGAGCTCCTGATGACATATTTTCAAACTATTCTGCATGCACCAGTACCTGTGCCATGGCATTGTGCATGACCTGAAAATCATGGTCTGGCTGCAAAGGAAAGGTCAAGCATGAGAAACAAAGGAGTGATCTTAATGTATTTGGAGAAATTCAGCAAGTTCTCTTTTGTGCTGCCTTATGGAAAGTGTCCTACATTGACTCAGGACGTGTGACTTGAATTTGCTAAGTGATTTGGGATAATTCGCTACATCACTAATGAGGTGGCTGTCAAGAGATGTGAAAAAATTAGACAAGGTAGGTGGGCTAAACCTTTCTTACATTATATGGAAACCCTTCTTGCAGTTATAGAAGATGGAGCTAGAAGGGATTTTGAACAGCCGTGTAGACCTCCATATCCCAAGACCTGGTCAGTTGTTACAGAAGTACTTCTGACAGATCTTCTAGATCCCTAGCCCTTCTTCAAAATCTTCAAGCTCTGAGATTGCACAGCTTCTCTGTGGGTGGTTTTTGGTGCAAATGAGCTGCTCTTTACAACAGGTAGGCATTCCTAGAATGCAGTTAATTGTCTCTTACGTAATCTGCAGTCAGATTTACACCTTCTCTTTCCTAAACACATGTTGATGTGTTGGTTTTGGGGGTTTTTTTGTCCCTCTGAAAAGGTCTCCCTCTCTGCCCTTTGAAATGAAAAGGATAATGTCCAGGTAAAGATTTGGTTTATATGCTGGTATGCAATACCTTCAAGTTTCTAATACCTTTGATTTGCAGTTTACTGGATCTGTGATTAGATATTACCTACCTTCCCGAAAAGAAAGTAGTGGAAGAGATTCAATAACATGAAAATATTTTTGGTAGTAGATTTTCAGAAGCATTTGATAGGAAAGAGCTGTCATCAAAAATAAGGACCACAGCTTCATAACTCTGAAAATTTGAGTGTTAACATGATTTGAAACAATTCTCATGTGATTAATTTCTACTGTAGATTTGTGACCTACTTATGTAAGCAAAGAAAATACTGATCTGTGTATTGCCAGCATAGATGCACACTCTGTCTCCTTGGAATTTCAGATGGCCAAAATCCTAATGGGTCACTGAGAGCATGCTTGCAGGGTAGGTATATACCTGTAGAGTGAAACTTCACTGTGTATATGATGTTTCTCATCCTGAGCACTGCTGATCTGATTGAAATAAAAACCCCACAAAACCAGAAAGATGGAGTTGTCTGCTACTACCTTTTCCAGCAGTTATAGGAGTATGCCTTGAACCTGCCATGAGCCATGACTGCAACCATGGGACATTTGGGTTTCTTACCTATGATCTTGTTGCAACACTTATTTTCTGACAGGTTAACTCCCTGAAGTGGTTTGTGCTAGTGTCCAGTCAGTGCCACTTCCAGGCAGGTGGTGGAGCAGCAGTGCATGGGATGAGATGTGGTGACACATCAGCTACTACAGTGTCACCTCCAAACCCCCCCTTCATCATCTTTTCCATCCATTCTCACAGTGTTCACTTAATGCCATCTTATTTGGGAAGAGGTTTCCCTTCAGTTTATGTGGAAACTAAACTCTCAGCTATGTGAAAGTGTAGGGGGAAAAATACATAAGAAAATATCAGAGCAAGTATTTCCCAAAAGTGCCATTGCGTCAGTCCTGTAAAAGTCATTCTCCTAATCATGGTGAGGTTTGCCAAACCCAAAACCAAACTATGGCTTAAAAGAAAACAAAACAGAAGACAATTTCAAGTACTTAATTTTAATAGGTCTCTCAAGGAACAAAAGGCATTGTGAAATTTTCGGAACACCTCTATATTTAAAGGATAACATACATTCCATAATTTATTTCATAAAATACAATTAAGCCTCGAGAACAGCACACAGTTTTCCTGCTTCATATAAGCTGTTATGTAGGATTCTCCTACAAGAAAAACTTTTAAAATATATAAAGTGTATAAAATATTAAGTTTTGAGAAAAGAGCTGACATATATCAGCTTTGACATTAAGGGCCCTTACTAATAAATAGATTATTGAAGTCTAATACATTATTCATGGTTTGCAGATTGGCAGCCCTCCATTTATTTATATATGTAATAGTTATTGATTTCTTAAATACTTCTGTATTTTTAAAAGTTTTTATAATTTAGTGCTTTGCAAAAGCCCATCAAAAAGTCTTACTTTATTTCTCCATTAATTTATAGAGCATTTTAAAGTTTTCTTTCATGCTTCACATTGATTTGACACCTTCCAGTGTAGCAGACCAAGTCCTGCTGTCTGCGTGTAGATTAATTGGAGTCCTTTCCTATGTAAACTGTCCAGCCAGCCATGAAAATGTCACTTGGTTTCTGAAAACAAAGGCCTGCTTCTGTGGAATAGCTGCAGCTCCTGGAATGGGGCCTTGGAGACTTCAATACATTTCTGCTAATGATCTCTTGATTGTTACAGAGGTAAAGCCAGGGCTGTTTCTTTGCAGGATGTTATCACACCATGCTGCTTCCTCTTATTTTCCCCAAAAGAACAACTTTTACTGAATTTGTTCTTTTTTTGTTTCGTTTCTTTGAGCAGTTCTTCTGCGCTCCCTTCCCTTTCCCAGAGCAAGCATCCGAGGTCTTGCTCATTCGAGTGGCTCAGGGCTGAGCTGCCTGTCCCATCCCTTGCCAGCCTGACAGATGTTGCCCTGTTTCTTGTTCCACACAGTCCTGTCAGATTCCCCCTGGATCAATACCTCTGGCTCCTGCAAAAACAGATGCTTTGAACTTCAAGAGGCAGAGCCTCCTGGCTGCCGCTGTGACAACCTGTGCAAGAGCTACAACAGCTGCTGCTTCGACTTTGATGAGCTGTGCTTAAAGACAGGTATGATGGGTCTCCTGCCCTGCACTGCCACGCCCTGCTGACACCTGGCTTCTGCCAGTGACCTGCTTGATAGAACAGCACTCCTTGGCATAACCTGCATCTCTTCCTCACCTTGCTTTGGCAGGGCAGGCTCAGCTCAGCCCATTATGCAGCTCAGGTTTCCTTTTAAGGGGCAGCAGGACTGTGCACCTATTGCTCCTTACTGTGGGAAGCAGAAAAAGCAAGGTACTCTTCATACCACCCTAAAAAACAGATCTTCTGACACAAAATTAAAAGCAATAATCAATGTTCAGGCACCCACCTGATCTCTAGTTTACAATCAAAAGCCATGGTAAAAACTGGACATTAGCTATTTTGTGTCAGCCATCCTTTTTCATCCCAACTGCTAACTTGATAGTGGAGCAATTCAAGCTCACTTGAGAGATTGCCTTGGAAGCTGGGATCGTTGAAGGGGTATGGGTCCTCTTGGAGGAGGGGACAGCCAGGTTTTACTACCCATGCCCCAGATCCTGATTTCCAGGTGTTAGGATGCATATTACTGCGCTGGTAGAAACATTTGACTTCAATTCGTTGGACCCTGGGGGATGGAAATATAGCAATTGGTTCATTTTCTGGTTTGGACTTTTTTTTTTTCCATGAGTCATAGGCAAGGAAAACTTCAAAGAGGGATATGAGTTATATTTTATTTCTTAGCATGGTGCATTTAAATTATTAGTTGTACCCATCCCCTTCAGTGTTTGCACAGTGGTCAGAGTTGACACAGGTGCCTTTTATTTTTGCCATTGAACTTGTTCTTGCTTTATTGAAATATTATACTTAATAAGCAGCCAGAAGGAAAGAGTAATGATTAAAAATATCAGTGCCCATGGATGTGCCATGCTTGAAAGTCCTGACTTCCTCAGTTCTGTTTATGATTATATAATTTTCATAGATTGGTACCAAGAAAGAGTGAGGTAATCTAGTATGAAAAACAAGTTTGGTTCCAGGCCACAAATGTCTGAATTTTAGGCTGATGCTATTCTGCCCCTGCTGTAAATGCCTGCAGAATGAGAGGCTCTTTTTGAGGACTTTCAGCACAATGTCTGCTACCAAAGGGCAGAATTTCAGTTCCTTACCCTCCTGTCCACAGCAGACACATATGTTCACATATGCATATGGATACTTTATAGCCCCTGGGGCTGTTGTGCTAGCGATCATATACTCCCACAGGCATTTATTCAGGCGATTATCACATGTGCGATCTGTAAATATTACACACTTATAGGAAAAAGCCCGAAATGAAGCCGAAAAGGGGATAAAACACATTACTCTGATGTGTGGGTTTTTTTACTGGGTGCATGTTGTCTAAAGTGATTTTTATAGTTTCTTGTGTGGGCCTTATTGTGGAAAACCATATGTTTAAAACCATAGGCCCTGTTCCAAAGCAATGTACTACCCTTGAGAGAGCATGTACTTTACACAGGCCAGATCTTAAATTCATTTACAAGAGAAGAGAAGATGGAGTTCTCACAGCATCCATGCCTTGCTTTTCCTTGAAGAACAGCTCTTTCTTTTTCATATCCTTGAGGCTGGTGCTGGATCTGCACTATGGGTGTGGAACTGATGGTGGGAGTAAGGCATCACTTGGCATGGATGTAGTCTCTTTTCTACTTTCTTATTTCCTAGGAATTGAAGAGGGGACTGTAGTAATTGTGAAGAAAAGCAAAGGTTACCCAAGAAACACCAGAATTCTTAGTTTGTGCTTTAGGTTCCACCATTTTTCTGTGAAGATCCTTTTTTGTCTTTTCCTTTCTGCATTTTTTGTGGCATTCAGATCGTACAAAGCTTGGAGTACAACACCTGAGGGTAGCAGAAATACTCACACACTGGTTTGTGGAGGAGCCCTCCTGCACTTACAAGTGATGAGAGTCCTTTTTGTTTCTGGTTGACATACCTACTTTAACGACTAAAGTGTTTTCCTTATACCGTGAATAAATACTTTTTGTTTTGATTGCAATCTCTCATTCTTGCTTACACTGAATATTTTAGCTCGGGGCTGGGAGTGTACCAAAGATCGCTGTGGAGAAACCAGGAATGATGACAATGCTTGTCACTGCTCTGAAGACTGCTTAAGTAGAGGAGATTGTTGTACTAATTACCAAGTCGTTTGCAAAGGTAGGTCTTTGGTCTTTCTACCTCTTATCTTTCCAAGCCCGATTGAAGGCAGGGTAAAGAGCTTTCATCTAAAAGAGGAACTCTCCTTGTCTCGCTTTGATTTTTTTTTTTTTTTTTTTTTTAGGAGGTGAGGGAAGTGGGGAATCGCATTTGTAAATTTCTGGGCACTAGCGGAGGTAAATAGTAGGTTGAAGGATGTTGTCTTTGCCTGTAGAGGTAGTGGTAGGAAGAGGAGGTGAAGGTGGGTGAAATTTGAAGCTAAGCTCTAAAGTATTCAGATGCGTTTTTCTGCATCACAGGAAATGCAGGGGTACCTAATGATCCTAGAAGGAATAGAGCATTCCTAGATATGTTACCTCTGTCCCAAAGACCTCTCTCCACCCCCACCACAAAAGCTCCTGCTCCAACCACTTGGCCTAATATCTGTAGGCTGTTTCTCGTGGAAGAGGAGTTGCAAGGGCTATGGCTGGGCTTCAGGCGACACAATGGCTGCAGAACAGCCTGCACTGCCTGGCGGGTGGATGGGCTTTGAGGACTTTATTTTCATTCACTGCTCTGCTCTTTTAGAGTGTGGATGCCTGTCTAGTGTGTCTGCCATTGACAGCAGGCCCTCTGGTTCTTGGTAATGAGCTCTGCAGGTTTTTGCTTTTGTATCTCACCGAGTTCTTAGGTTTTTTCATTCGTTAACTTTGTAGGGGCAAGGGTTACAGTTTGAAATTGTTTCACTATTTTGGACAAATGCATGTGTTCACAAAATTGTAATTGTCCAGATCCATCCATACACTAAAAATGGGCCTTTTTGTTTACTTGGGTTTTGGTGTTGGGAATCCAGGTGGAGTGTGTATTTTTCAACAAATCCCCATGGATTGTCCTTCCCCTTCCCAAATAAACCAGAAGCTGAGACCACTTAAATACTGGTATAGATTCCAGTTCCTGCCTTTTTCGTGAGCTTCCTCTCACAAGGGTCAAGACAGAGGAACTAGTATGTTTCTAGCTTTAATGTACATAACCTTCATTTAATTGGGTATAACAAACTATCTCATCGACCCTGGAACTCCGACATGACTAAGCTTTATGTGAGAACAGTGTTTCCTCTTTTTATGTGCCTTTGGCCATCTGAGAATAGTGTGTTGGGGTTTTTTTTCCCTTGGAAATTGTCCATCCACCTCCTGTCATGGTCAGTTGGAATTGCTGCAGCACACATTTCCAGCAGGTCTTTTCTATGATGTTTTTTGTTTCGTTCTTTTAATTGAATTGCAGTTCCTTTAATAGTGCCAGGTTCAGAAAGTAGGGTTGTTAGTTAATAATTTGGTTTTTTTCAACTGATCTGTAAAAATGCAAGTCACGAGCCACTCTATAGACAGCATTCAGCAGTGAAAACCTTAAGAAAATAGTTGATTACACAAAGTAATTTTAACTAATGTAGCTCTGAAAGAGTATTTAATGCTTTTTTTAGCTTGAGTCTCACCTGATCCATGAGCTGATCACCTCTCTAAGCCATCTGGAAACTATTTGGAGTTGTTTTTCTTCCCCAGAATGAATTTTTTTCTATGCCTTTAGCCAGCTGAATCAGCTCATGGAGCCATGAGAGCTGATGGTAGGAGGGTGGGAATTCACAGACAGAAGCAGCACTACCTCTTTTTGACACATCAAAAATAAAAAAAATTAAAATAGATGACCAGTGTGTCTAAAGCATTACCACTGTCTCCTGCGGTCAAAAGGACACTTATAACTCCAGTTTTAGAGCTGCTTGTAGAAGTGCTAGTTTGGATATTTTTGTTGAATAGAATATAACCAGATCACTTGTTCAGCTTTGTGAAAAGACATTCTCATTATTCATGGGAAGTATGACAAGTCAGTCCATTAACTGGAGCTAGACTTTATTTTTTTATGTATATTTTCTGTGAAACCTGTGGCTGTATCCACAGATTTTGTATTTTTTTGTTTTTTGAAACTCCAATGTGACTTTTCTGGTAGGAGAAACCCACTGGGTGGATGATGACTGTGAAGAGATAAAGGCTCCTGAATGTCCAGCAGGGTAAGTGTTTGTTTTGCTTGCATCTGGAAAGGCAAGTGAAGCAAAGTCAGCGGTCCCCAGCTCTGCCTTGGACCTCTGCCCGTCACACTTCTGCACTGGCTCTGTCATGCAGGCTGAGTAACCGTGGGTTGGATGCTTTCCTGGGCTTCACCATTTCTGCAGTTAGGCTCATGATACTGAAATGCATTTGCCTTTATTTAGGCTCATAATATTGTCATGCATCTGCCTTTGTGCTGCTGGATGAGTAGTGGTGGATGATATTTGGGTTTGAATTCTTGGTCTTCAGTCACCTGCTGCTGGGTTTGCCTGCTTCGCTTACGTACATAGGGAAGGTAGCCAGACTCCTCTGAAGTCAGTGGAAAGGCCTGGGTTTTTCTGCTTTCAGTAAAATTCCGGTTAAGCCATACGTGAGCACAGTTCAGGCTGTTTGTTTTTTTTTTTTTTAAGTGTAATTTTGTACTTTTAGCATTATGCCCTTGAATCAAAGGATTTCTAAACTGCAGTGGGGTACAGACTTAGCGAGGAACTTGGGCATATGAGTAATATGGAGAAAGTAAGTAACTTTTGAAACCGTTTGTCACACTATTATCCCTAAAGGAAAGCATCTGCTCTGGTGCTGTGTTGGGTTGCAGCTCAGCCTGTGCTGTTAGGAGGATAGTTTGGAGATGCTTCTTCTGGTGACAGTGACAGCTGCTAATCCCTGCAGTAGATGACGTTAAAAGTCCAGATGTGTCCATCCATGGCATGCATCTACCTGCTTGGACTTGACTTTCACTAGCAGTAGTAAATTCAAAAAGTAGTAAAGTGATAAGAAATACTGTCATCTTTAGTATGTTAGAATGAACTATACCTCACAGAGCATGCTCCACATGCCCCATGGACTTCTGTTTGAGAAAGAAGACCAACAATCATGAGACATGTGGTTTTTAACTAGAGATTGTGTGCTGGACTGGGTACTTGTGCATGGTAAATTTCCTTCTCCATCACCTTCTATAACCATTTGCCTTTATGGGTTATATGTTTTTAGCTCAGGGAAGATGTCTTTTATGTTGGATATCAGCCCTTTCACTGGCTGTGAGTGAGCACTGGCTGTTACTAAGTGTGAGGATTATCAGTTTCTCATGATCTGTTAAGTATGTAAAAGACTGTAGGTATATAGTTTATACAGTAACTGAACTTCTGGATTTCCTAGAGGCTCAGTGAGCAAGTGGAAATTAAAAAAACTAAGATGTTGAAACGCTGCTTTATATTTCTGGTGCTTTTGTCTTTAGCTTTGTTCGTCCTCCTTTGATCATCTTTTCTGTGGATGGTTTCCGTGCATCATATATGAAGAAGGGGAACAAGGTCATGCCCAATATTGAAAAACTGAGTGAGTACCTGTATTTTCTGCAAATAAATGAAAGACAGTCTCCTGCAGCTCAATTGCTTTCTTTGTTGAGCAACAGAAGGGTCAGCATGGAGATGAAATGGCAGAAGTCCCCTTTAAATTAGGTGGGATCTACTGGTGACTTGAAAGCGCCCTGAATCATGCAGCACACAGCTGCTGCGCTTTGTGAAAGGCTGCTCAGAATCAGTGACCTTTATGTGGTTCTGTCAGCAAAGAAATTCATCTTTAGTACATGATACGTATACATACTTACAGGCTAGTTGGTAGGTGCCCAAAAAATTTTACACTTGGTTCAGAAATGTCAGAGGTATGGATAAGGGGCTGCAGAAGCCAGACTTGGATGCCTGGTAACTGGCTGAAAACATGCCCTGCACTCATCCTCCTGGGAATGGGCATCCCCTTGGGTTTGTGGAGGACTGGGTGCACTGAATATTTGAGCCTCTCTGTAATGCATGTTGGTTTGTGTGTGCCTGTACCCTTGAAATGTGTTGGGTTTTTTCCCCTGTGTTTGTGCTGGCCCTCATATTTGTGTAGCCAACCATGGTTGGGTTCAATGATCTTGATTCTGTGATGGCGGGGGGGGGGGGGGGGGGGGATGCTGAGGCCATAAAGCCCAGTGTGAAACTGCAACTTTGGTGTATTTATTACTTAAAATAAACCTGTGTTTTCTCATGTTGTTTTACTTAAAAAGTCACTTCCAATGACTCCAGATGGAGACTAGCTCAGGAAAAAAAAAACAATCTATGGGAATATAGCTGATTCTGTAGTCATCTGGAGGCATTATTTGTTGTCAGTTGTGAAGTACAAAGAGTGCATGAATAGATTTACTACTGCTCTTATTGCTGACTGCTGTCAAGCAGCAGAAAGTTCATTTAAATTAGTTAAAATTTAACTAGTTTCTGCATCATTTTGAGTCACAGAAGTTACTGTCTGTTGTTTGGGTTTCCATGTGTAAGAGCTTTGCTTCCTCACATTTGCATTTGATTTTTCAGGATCTTGTGGTACACATTCTCCTTATATGCGACCTGTTTACCCTACAAAAACATTCCCCAACTTGTACACCCTTGCTACTGTAAGTCCCTGGGAAGGATTTTTTCATGATGAAATGTTGCAATGGATTAGAAATATGTGTTATGGGAAGCAAGGTTAAAAAAAAAAATATATGTATATGTGTGTAAGTGTTTCATTGTCCGTGCTTTTTGATATTTATTTATGTTAAGTATTTTCTTCATTTTGAAGAAAAGTATTTAAGTATTTTCTTTTATTTTGGAGTGGTGAAATGGATTGTATCTCACCACTATACACTGTCACAGCTTTCCTATGCTTTCTTATGTCTGCTTTTGCAGTTATTTGTACTGCTGCATAATTAGAGGTCAAAGTTTTCCTAGGGGAAAAAAACCCACTCCTGCAATGCTGCCCTGAATACAACCAGCAGTTGTTTCTCTGCTGGAGCAGCCGGAGTCAGGGAGGCAGTGTGCAGCTGCTGAGTGTGTCTGGCCCTGCAGAGAGAGCAGCTTTTGCTGTGCTGCGGTGGCAGGGCTGGCAGCCCCCACACCTATGTGACATTGATAGTGCTCCAAAAGCTGCTGTAAGGGACTCTCCACCTGCAGATGAAATTTTTTCCCCTTTTTTTTTTTGTGCTGCCACTGCACAAACATTTAAATGGATGAGACAGGAGCATATGGAGAAAGAATAGGTTGGGAGGGGAGACGGCCCAGAGAAAGGAATTTTCTGCTCTTCTCTCTGAATTGCTTTTACTGCAGGACAAATTATGGTAGAAAGCCATGGCTTTGGGTGACCTGCCTCAATTTTTTTTTTTCTTGGAAATAATTTATCTAACAGAAGCAGTCATGAAGATAAAAATAGTATAAAATGGAAATGCTAAGTGTTACTCTTGCAACCAGAGAATGAATTACTGTGTCCAGAAAGGGCATTCATAAAAGAGAACTGAAAGTACAAACAGATCTTGTTTTTATACATATATACTTTTTCTTTGATGACCTCAAACTAACTTTTAAAGAGTGTGAAAAACTTCAAAGTATTGAGTAACAGGAGTTTTGGGGTTTTTTTTAGCACAATTCAATCATCTCTTACTGCTTTCATTAATACAGCCAGATTTAAATTTGCTTATCTGAAAGTAAAAATATTTTCTATTATGTAGTTACAAAGATAGTTATTTTAAAATAATTTAGTGGTACTTTCAGATAGCTAGGAAGCACTGCACTTGTGTGCATTAGGGTTTTACTAATTAATCTACTTCTGCACAAAGGGACTCTATCCTGAATCACATGGGATTGTTGGCAATTCGATGTATGACCCAGTGTTTGATGCCAGCTTCAGTCTTCGAGGGCGAGAGAAATTCAATCACAGATGGTGGGGAGGTCAACCAGTAAGTTTCAAATTCCCTCCTACTTTTTTCTTCCTCCCTTTTCTCCCCTCCCCCTGTGCTGTGGAACATAGCCAATAATAATAATTAAAAAAAACCATATGTGAACAATTTGTACCTAATCCCTACCCCCTCCCCCCAGCTGGCCCTGTCTATCAGTTTAATGTAATGTTTTGAGTTGGCTTTTGCTTTTCAGAATAATAAATCCATTGACTATGGAAAGGTCCTTGTGCTGATAAGTATAAATTAGACACAGCTAGGATAAAACCCTCATTTGAAGCAGCAGTGTAACACTGTAATTTTGTTACTATGGCATAATGTTTCCTTTTCATTATGGGTTTCCTAGGTTTTTGTCCTAGTAATGTTCTTGAGAAGTTTTAGTGTAAATATTTTGTCAGCATAGCATGGCATAATTTCATAATTATTATTAAAGTCCACAAGTAATCACTGTTACCTGATTCCTGTTACACTGTTCCAGAGGCTGTGGAAATCTGAGAATTAATTTCTGCTTTGAGCACAGCAGCAGAGGCTGGTCCAGTCTCTTAGATTAGTGTTGGACCTGGTTTGTCTAGGTCTGAACCCTTATTCTAGGCAAGGAGATGGAGTCCTTCCAGTCCCTTTACTTCTGCTGCTCTTTCCCCATTGGTGCATGCTGTGGTGGCTTTGACAAAAGTGAAACCAGTAAGTTTTAAGTGCAGGAAGCCAAGGTGCATGCACATTTCATTACCCTGATTGCTTAGGGAACTATGGTTTAAATGCTCTCTGATGAATTAACCTCACAAAAGAGTGAGATGGTAAAGGTGAGGAAATCAGAAGGGGTTTGGGGGCACCATAATCTGTCATTTCTGTTTGCTAAATTGATCGATATCATCCCTCAAATCTCTTAAAACAGAAATATCCCAAGAGGCTAAAGGGAGTTACTCTGACAGTTGTAGGCTTCGCAAGTGTCTGTGTTGTCTGCAAGTCATTTGGTCCTCAATAAATGTGAGACAAGGCAATTTAGAGCTGCAGGCAGATGTGTGTGACAGGCAGATGTGTCTGGCTGTAGCTGAGCCAGAATGAGGTGTTTGTGCTGTTGTAACGCCTGTCAGTGAGTGTAGGCACTCCCTTCTAGCTATGACCTGGGTTAGCTTTTGGCATGGGTGGTGAGGAGAAGACAGGGTGAGGAGCATAGCTATTACTTTTCCAGAAGGAAGCAAGGAATCAGGATCAAAACTAGGAGCAGCAAAAGAGCAGCAGTGTGTAACCTCTTTATCTCTGCTACAGCCAGAGCCACACAGTTAAAACCTGCTGCAGTATGGAGTTGCACTCACAGATAATCCTGTGGCTCAACTGCTGTGTGACAACGCATTAAGCAGTTGGAATTTAATTATTCATTGCAAATTTAATTCTGCATCTTACCTTAATCATGGTTAGATAGGAGTTAGTGGAGAACTAATTGTTAGGGCTTGTACAAGTGTATCTACTTTTAAAATATGATATTTTAGAAGTACAATATAAGTCTATGAAGACTTCATCACCTGCTGTGTTGTGTGGGGAGCATTGTTAATTCCCACACCTATGCTACTCCAGGGAATAAAAGATTTTCTGGATGAAAATTTCATCTGAGAAGAGTTCAAGAAAGTTATGCAATAGTGGGTGACCTTATGCTGGAGGAAATCCTCAGAGGGTGGGGTGTGTGTGTGTGGGGGTGTTGCATACCCAAGAAGGGATGATAAAATAAACCAGTTGTTCTGAAAAATTGTCAAAAAGGAAACACACAAATCATGTAATAAACTGGACATGTCTTTGGAAAATTGGAAGCAAATGCCCAGAGGAAGGACTATAATTCAATCCCTGTACACAGTAATATGAGGGAAACACATAAATTGGGCAAATCTGATAGAGTGGTCACAATAGCTGGATAAGGAGATGATAGATCTCTTACAGAAATATGATCTAAATTATCCTCTCTCTGCATGTGCAATAATTGCACATTTGATAAGAGAACTGCAGATTTTTATACGAGAAGAACTTATCTCTGTCTATATATTGGTTAGATACAGGCAGTTTCTAACACCTTTTAATAATTTTCTTTAAATATGACATTGACATAGACTGCCCAAAGCGGCTGGGTATTGGAAGATGAGACAGTTCAATTAAGAGGATAGAAAGGGATACCTGGTCTGTGTATCAAAGGAATCCTGTCTGTCATATCACATATGATAGACAGGATTCCTTTGATACACAGACCAGGTATGTGGTCCTGGGTCTCAAACGGAAGTATTCAAAACCTGCAGAGTGGAATATGGTTTCACAGTATTGGAAGTTACTATTTTTCTGTGCAAAAAGGCAGAAAAAGTGTCTGAGATTCCCAGCTTTGTATTATGGCTAAAATGCCTAGAATAGAATGTAATTTAACATTGATAATTTCTGAAATATTTTCTTGCTCCTGGAAACTGGCCTACTGTATATGGCTCTATGAAAATGTAGAGGGGTTTGGTGGTCTTTCCTTCTTTCTTTCTTTAGTTATTCTAATGCTCAGTCTTTTGCTGAAAAACAGCCAGATTACCCCAGACATCAGTGGGATTTGGCAGATGAATATCTGGATGCTTTTACCCTATGAATTATGAGATATTAATAGCATTAGGAAAGAGAGAAGGGGGAGAAAGTAGCTTAGAAGTGTTTCAGGGTACTCTAGCTGGTTATGGGACTTCCTGATTTAGTATACAGCATTGATTTATTATATAAGCTTAAAACAACCTTGTTTTCAAAACAAAAGTGTTTCATAGGAAACAGCCATAAAACCACTCCTCATACTGCAACAGCATCTCACAGAAATGGTGAGCATCAGGGCCCATGGGGGAAACTAAGTTTATTGCTCATTTTTCATGACACTGACATTCTTGTTTTCATCCCAAGTAACTTTAGGCACTAAATTTAGGCCCCAGCTGTCTTTGGCTTCTGTTAAGCACTAGTTTTACATGTCTTGGTTTGATGTAGTGAGTTTAAACTTACAGTACACATATTGGGTTTTTTTAAAGTGATCTTTCATGATCTTTAGAAATAACCCATTAGCCTCTCCAAGGTCAGAAGAGGCAAGGTATACAACTGCTGGTTAACGGGGACAGAGAGGCTCCTTCACAAGGTAACCAGGCTTGCATTTGAGTTTGATCCAAGAGATGTCTTTCACTTCAGAAATATCATAATTATAAAAGTACTGGTGGATGTTTAGGGTGCCTTGTATGTAGCTTTAAATTCACTATCAACCTTTTAAAGACTACAACCCTCAAAAAAGGCCTGTCTCAAGATATTAATCCTTAAACATGGCCATGACATTCCTAGGTATCAGACAGCATACTGTCTGATATGTTGGTAGTTGGTAGTATTCAAGGTATGCCTGTGGGCATTAGCTATCCTCACCCTGCATCCCAACTTGATATTCCTGATTAATCCAAATTTATATATCAGTATTTAGAATAAAACCATTATTGGAATTTTGTTGATTTTGTGTGTCTAAGAATTACAGATGGAGCTTCAGAATGCTGTCATCTGCCTTTCCATCCTGAGCGGGTCTTGCAATCACTTTGTTGATTGGTAGAGGAAACAGAAGGAGAGAGGTCTGTAATTCTGTTTTATAAGTACTTCTTTTTATCCAGCTTGAGCCATGAACAAGCAACAGGACTCTGTGTATTCAATAGACTTCTTGGACCAAAAATCTTCTGTCTGGGCAAGAAGGCAATACTTAGTTGCCCAGTCTGGGAGAACATTTCTGTCATGTAAGAAGTGTGGAAGGGGCTACTCCACATCTTACCTTGTTGGCAGAGCAAATTGCAAATGGTGCAGGAGTGTTATTAATTCTACACGCTTGCACCAGTCTTGTACACATTTCTTTACTGGCAAATGCTGTGATTTCATCCTTCCCACCTCTGCCTAGATCTTTCATTGCTACATCAGCTTTTGATTCATCTGACACATCAAATATGTGTCAGCCTTTGTGAAGTTGTGAGCTCTTGTTTATTCATGGAAGATTAAAACCAGGGAGGTGTCCTACTTTCTGTACAGGCTTTCCAAGAAAATTCCACAGCTATCTTGAATAACTCTGGATTAAGTGCTTGCACTTGCGCCTGTGTGCAAGTGTGTCTAGCAGTAAGAAGAAGGGAGAACCTGGGACTTCATGTTCCATATTACATCTAACTTATTGCTTAGCCTTGTTTACTTTCATCCATAAGTAATGGAGAAGAATTGTAGTCATTCAACACAAAGGATATAAAAATGAAAGCAATTCAACTTACAGGATATGTTTCATGTATGTCTAGGAAAGCATGTATACTATTTTTTGGGACACATGCCAGTATACTAGGTTTAAATTTGTGATCACATATTTTAATAGGTCTTTCTATATTGGAAATGCTGCATATTGTTGGTTTGATGGTAGGAAGGTAGAGTGGTTGATCTCATGATTTTTCAAATATTTATTCCCCTTCTCTCTGCTTAAGCAAATTAATTCAGAAATATGTCCTTTATATAGTTTGCAATACAATTAAGCTTGTCCCCTGTGCAGGAGAGGGCATTTGACGTGGTTAAATTCTAACATATTAACAGTTAAACCCAACAAAATTATGTATGGCAAATGAATTGCATAAGCTCACAAATGGTACTGACCTTGCAGAACAATAACCCTTATTTGCTTCCTAATTTCAGCTAGTTTGAATGGACAAAGTAGAGAGGGCATCTGGTAACTTTTTTCTATCCCACCCTCCTGTGCAACTTGTAGACTGCCTTGAAAGACAATGAATTTAACTTAACTTCGACAGTGAGAGGTGTTCACTGGTGATAAGATTTAAGAGTTTGCTGCCAACATTTCTACTGAAGTTATTATCCTATAACCAACGTACTAAATAAACTTGAGTGTTCCATCAGTTGCTCCAGTCTGTTATCTAATTTTGCCTATCCACTAAGGGGTCTGGGTAACAAAGGTATATCTAGTAGAAACAGCTGCTGCTAGATGCATCAGCAGTGTCTCAACTCCAAAACATGATGAGTATTTTATTTAGAGCTTGATCAATGCAAACAGAAATTCTTTCACCTCAATATGGCTGCCTCTCTGCATGCTGAAAGACATCCACAAACATATTGCTGAGTAACAGTTTTAGGTACTGTGGTGAGTGTTGAATTTTCTTAATTTGGACTTAGATAAATCAAAGGGCTGGCTGGTTTGGTTTTTTTTTCCCTTCCTCTTAAAAAACAAAGGAGAGCAGAGGTCCAGTAGTGATTTGTTGTAACCTTGAGTTGAATCAGGATCTGCCTGCCAAAGTCAGGATGGTGTCATTGAGACTCACTCAGATGTTGCAGACAGATAGGGGCCCTTTGATTTGCTGATCTTTGACTTCAACAGATCCTTGTCTTAGCTATTCATCTTATTTCAAGTGCAGCAGACACATGTACTCATCTAAACTGCTAATGCCAATGTAAATGGCTGCATTCCTGAGGTGAAATACTGGCAGGTGCAGCTCTTCCCTCTCTGAAGCCTTTAGGCTGAATGCCTTTAGGCTGCCCTTATTGCTCTTAGGACTGCACAACTGGGAGCATCTCCATTTATGTGCATTAGTCCAATGCATGCTGTTTTCAGGTGATGTTCATGAAGCACACTCTATGCTCAATGAGAATAAAAATATAGCAACCTCTTTCTCGCAGATGTGCTGGCTACTTGGCAAGGTACCAATGATCTAGTTATTCATCTATCAGGATGACAAGTGTTTTACTTGCCTGGCTGGAGGGAGAGTGTCTTTTGGCACGCGTTTAAAATCCCTGCTTAAAATACACAGGGTCAGAGGGGAATTCAGCTGTGTAAGGAGCAGCACAGGATGTCTTCAGCTGCTGAGGGTCGAAGTTGGCTGGTCGCATTTAGACAGCCAGGCAGACTGGACAGTTTGGGCCTGTGTGGACCAAAGTACTAGGAATTCAAACTAGAGTTTGCACATGGTAAAATTCAAACACAGAATTCTCTGGACTTAATTTGTTGGTACCTTCCCAAAGATATCTGCAAAATTATTTAGAATATGCAGGAACACAAACATTTTCAAAGAAAAATCTGTTGTGGGGGAAATGGTTCTCCAAGTAGAGCAAGACAGAGCATAACAACAGTAGGAGATGACACACATTTCATGCTGAATGTGTCTTTGACCACCTTTCTCTGCCAGGACTGGGCTTTTCTCTATGAATAAATCTGCAAAGCAAAGGAAATTGCTTTAAGTGTGGGCCCTTTTTCACTTGTGAATACCATGAGGCACTAATGAATATGTAATGAATAACTGCCTTTAATTAGACAGTATCTAAGCTGGTTATATACCCTGATGTGCTGACTTAGGTGGCACAAACAAGCATCCTTGCATTGCAATCATACTTCTGACTGCAGCGTGTGGGCTGAGTGACATGGTCACTGGGTTGTAGGCATGCTTCCTTTCCTGTTCACTTGCATCCTTCTGTCCCATCCCATCAGAGCAAGTGTCCTGTGATATTCAAACTTCAGTATCCTGAGATACTGAAAACAATATTCAGCTATAACCCCCAAATTCCAATGTAAATTGAAAGCAATTCTTTTTGGTAGTTACTGTGCAGCCACATCATTTTTGTGATCATTGTCACCATGCAACGTGCTGCTGGTGGAAGGATGGGGCTGCTGAGGCTGGGGGAGATGTTTGGGGGACTCCCTTTTTGGTGGCAGCTTGAGTGTTTGTAAATATGAACCAAGCCTGAAGTCAGATTCTTCAGGAGAAGCACCTGAAAACAAAGAGTGGGCTCCAAACCCGTGGCCATTCTGCTTCTGATCTCGCTGCACATATTTAGTAAAACGTCCTTTCTATAGTGTTACTCTGGATGTAGTTTTCACTGGAAAAGAGGTTTCTAGCATTACTAAAAAGTTAGAAGAAAATGAAAACAAAAGATCTTTTATAAATGTAATTTTAATTTAATTGGACTGAGTCCAGTCAGATTTGGTGGAGTAGAAGATAACAGGTAAAGGTTGTGTCCAGGGCAATGGAAATGCAAATATGACCAATTTTCCCATAAATAACATTACAATATCCAAATCTAATTGCTTTTAACTGTAGCCTCATTGTGCAATTGATATTTCATTACTGTGCCAAATCAGTTTCAATTAAGACTAATGTGTGAATGATTCAGGCATGACGTTTGAATGATGCATGTCCAGATGACAATTTATAAGTGCCTCTTTGAGCAAAGTACAGGGACTTTGTATTTTTAGAGTTGATTTAAAGTAAACAAAAACCTGCAATTATTACATAAGAGAGCTACATTTTGTCTTAAAGCTTCATCAAGCGTATACATTGTAGTATGCATAAGTAATGGAAGGAAATAATCTAGCTCTATACACAGGCCACTTTTGAAATGAGTTTTGAGGTAATTTGGATAGTTCCTTGCAAGAGAAATTTAGTTCCGTAGAGCTATAAACAATGTTTTCTTTCCTTGATTGTGAACCTTTCTGATTCTCCAACATTCTCCTTCCCCTGCCTTGTGTAGCGTCATAGGATAGAAGAGAGAAAGAGGGTGGTAAGGATAACCAGAAGTATGTGGTATAGCTTTCATTAGAGAAAGATCAAACAAACCTGTGTTTAAAAAGGAATGAATAGAGGGGAATATCATGAATGTTGTATGGAAGCGGAAAGAGAAAAGATTAATTAACTATTTTGGAGTATGAGAATGGTACCATAACCCCATTGAAAACCAGCAGATTTTAAACTAAGCAAAATTAAAAATGTGCTCACAGAGTGTGTGACTGCATTACAGAACTTTCTGCTGCAAACTGCTTTATAGCTAGAAAAATACAAGGTACTTGAAGGATTGAAAAAAGGGTTTGAAAATTTCATGGAGATTTTTTGGCCATTCCCAGCAATCACCCCATCGGATGAGCTCAAGAAGTTCTTAAACATCTGTGTAGGAAGGTGTCCTTCCCTGCAGTCTTAACGCCTCTGTGTCACTCTCTGTGGCCTTTTTTGTGTGCTCTCTTCTAACACTTCTTCTGCTGATGGTTACTGATTGTAGGGTACGGAGAAGAGGGACATTTATGCAGACACTGATTAGTGTTAAGGTATGTTCCTTTCTAACTGAGTATCCTCCAAAACCCGAACGCTAAAAGGGTCAGGTGAGTAGTACCGGGTTTTGAAAACGAAATTAAATACTGGAGGAATTCCTAACCATAAAACTTAGTGCTTTTAATTAGAAAAACATAGAGATTTAGGGGTGAAAGTCTACAGCACAGCAGCTAACCCACTGCTACAGAGTTTGCATAGGTTTGTCACTCCTTGTTTTCAAATTAGGGCCGAGGCTGAAAACTGCAATTTTCACTTCTAGGCTCAGGGTAGAAGAATGTGTCCTGAAAACATTTTCTTTTGATTTCAGAAAGCAATTAGAGATCTGAACACATTCTAATCCTCTTATATTTTCCTCATTAGATTTGGATTACTGCAGCCAAGCAAGGGGTGAAAGCTGGCACGTTCTTCTGGTCTATGTAAGTACCTTCTGTTTTCTGGAGGTTTTAAACTAATAATTCAGAATTAATTCAATATAAGTATTTATGAAGTTGTTTTCCTTTCTCTAATCATTTGGTAGATTAGAGACTTTATTTGTAGCCCTCTATTTGTGCAATGTTTCTGATAACCAAAGCTGATGCTACTGTTTGCTGCTTTAGACTCATGCACTGACTTTTAACACTTGTCTAAAGAAATGTGCCTATGTGAAAAATTACTGTCTTTTATTTCAAAGTGTGTTTTTTTTTTTTTAGTATTGCTAGCAATGTTTCTTAGTCCTCTGAGTGTGGAAAAATTCTTATTGTACTCATATGTTAATTGACATCACCAGTCTAATTTACTTAAAGTTCTGATTCGTTCATTTTACAATACAGTCTGTCCTTTGAGCAAGATACCCAATTTTCCTTTCCTAAGAGACAGCCTTGAAGATCTCTGCTGTTTGTTCTCTTGTTCAACGATTTCAACTTATTTTCCCTTGTTCCTACTAAAATGTATCTTTACAACCAAAAATGAATGAATTTTGGTAAGTTTTGAGGAATTCACGTAGATCAGTCTTTCTATTACTGCTTCTGGCAGGATTACAGGAGCAAAGAAAATGTTTAAGCTAGAAGACTGAAGTAATAAGGGAATTTGACTATTTTTCTTTTGTGATTCCTTTAGAAATAATATAGTTTACTGTTCTAAATATCATAAAGCACATTGAGGGAATAATAAAACACACCACAAGCTGATGATAGGTTTAGGCTTGCAAGATGAAATCTGACAGAGCTCCACTCTGGTACTCTACAAACTAATCTATAGCTACATAGTCTACATAAACACCCTGGCCAATGCATGCTTGGGGATATAAAATGTAAAAAAGGTGGCTAAGGACAGGTTGTATGAATGGCTAGAAAGGGAGTGAGGCAGACAATTTATGTACGATTGAAATATATATGTCTTAAAACTTTATTTTTTCATTTGGTACACAATATTTTTGGGAGAATTTTCAGGCAGACTTTTTCAGGAAAACAGAATTTTCAAAATGTTTTAGTCAGAAATGAGTTAATTGAACTAATTAATTTTCTTTTTTTTTCATATTGCACAAGTAAAAAAACCATAAAAGTTAGACAGTATCCAAAATTATTATTCCAGTTTAAAATCTTGCCTTATATGCAAATTTTAGTATAAATTCTCATTTTTATGGATTTTTACAACCCAAAGTTCTCCATGTAGTTTGAGATTGAGGACTACTGTTTGTTTACAAGGCACTAAAAATGAAGACATTTGGAAATGGCTGCTGCCATCTCTATTTCTCTTGCCAGAGATTTCCAAAGAGTGCTGAATTCAGTTTATTGTGATGACTGATGGTGATGTCTGATTCCTGCCTTGGGATTCTGCCCCTGAGCTAATGGATTCTGAACTGACTGTGCCATTGTATTAAAATGACTGTGTGGTCACTGACCTGCAGAGCTTTCCTAAGATGAGATATTTGGAACTTTAACAGTTTCTAGGGTTAGTCATTCTCATAGCATGAACTTGGCCTCAGCAGCCAAGTGAGAATGGCAAGCACTGCACAAACAGTAAAGTGAGATGGGTCTGTTCTGCAGAGGGAGGAACTGTCAGTGTCCAAGTCCCTGTGCTGCTGGCCTGGTGTTTCACATGGCTCTGTTCTGATTCACACCAGCCTGGCCCTCAGTGGCTACTGTTAAGGCAATGAAATTTTTCCAATGTCTGGAAACAGGAAAAAGGAGTACTACCAGAGCAGGGTGGTTTTCTAAACCTGTACTGATGTGAGCAATATAGTGGATTTTACCCATGCCAGCTATCCAATGACAGCATAGATAAAGGTACATCTGGGTTAAAGCCACCAGAGTAGATCTTTTATTCACTCCTGCTTGAAGAGGTAAATTTACTTCTTTGAGTTCTGAGTACATTTGCAAACTTTTATTCATCTTTCTTTTGGTGTATGCAAACATTCAGGAGGTCTGATGTGATTCTGCTTGCAAATTAAGAATCAGTATTAAGCAACAAAGAAGATACAGGATGCTAAAAGCAAATTATGCTATCATGATACATTATATTAATATTAAATTCAGTTCATAGCAAACATTTTGTTGATGCTTTTTGTATTCTGTGATAACAAGGTATATCTTTGTATTTTGTGGTCCAGTGTCATCCCCCATGAGCGCAGAATATTAACAATACTTCAGTGGTTAACCCTTCCAGACAATGAAAGGTAATTCACTTGTTATCTGCTGTTGGATAACTGCTAGTTTGTCTTCTCTTTCTAAGTAGCTGGAAGAACAAGCAAAAATTTAATTCTGAAATTTATGTTTGTCTGTTACAAGCCAGAATTGATTTAAGGATTTGTTTGGCTTTTGTGCTTAGTGTGAGTTCTTTGGGATTTGGGAGTTTTTTGGTTTGTTGGTTTGGCTTTTTTTGGTTTTTTTTCATATCAGATTTTAACCATCAGCAGTTTGATTCTTCCAAATAAATGTATTATATGAATTTCTTTCTTATCAAGAAACATGTAATTACATGGATTAACTTGCATTGTTCTTGTCCTACTGAGCCTAATATGGTTTAACAACCTTACAGGCAATGGCAGTTGTAGAACTGGACACCAAGCTCTAGGAAAATGTTAAGATTTTAATTATGAGTGGGTTTTACTGCACAAGTTCCCACATGCTGCTGCAAGGCTTAGGCAAGCTGCTGTTGGGATTTCTCCTCCAAGATTTAGAATGAGCATGTGTCCTCAGATGGTACTCCACGTGCCTCCTTGCTTGTGTTCTTGGGTTTAATAAAGCTGCAAAACAACTAATCGTGCCATGGAAACAGAAAACTGCTAAATTATTGAAGGATTCTGTGACTGAGAAACAGTTCCTTTTCCATAGAGCTAAGTCTCATTGGAAAGCTGACTCAGTTTGACTTGACCTGGCTAGCCTGTATTTTTGTGATGTTGTCAAAGGAAAATCTAACCTGAACAAGACCTTCCTTTCTTTCAGGCCTTATGTTTATGCCTTCTACTCTGAGCAACCAGATGCTGCTGGCCACAGATATGGTCCCTTCAACTCAGAGGTTAGCACAGATTTTTTTTTTTTTCTACAGAAAAAGCAGGTGTCTCTAATACATTTTTCCCTCCCCAAAATATTGATGCTGCTCAGGAGTAACATTTTTAGCGAGTTTGTTCTCACCTGTTTCTGCAGTATGCTTCCCCTCTGCCAGAGAAAACAAAGTTGTCTTCTAAAGGATTGATCATGTAAAATTCACTTCTGGGAGAAGGAACTGCCTCTGCCTTTCAGGAGGATATTTCTTGATGTGATACAATAATGCAAATGGAAAGATTTATTTGGTGAAGACAGGAGTATATTTGTGTGCAACAACATAATTTAACTTTCCTCTAACAGTTTATCCTTCTGAAAAGTAATTGAAATATAATACAGAAAATATTGTGATAAAATGTAGAGAAGAAAATAGTTTTCTTTAAAGCTGACAGCCAGCAGTAGCCAAAGTAATAATTCCAGTCTGTCAGGAAATGTAAAAAGCTGCTAGTTCCAGTTTCATATAGGCCCTACAGGGGTTCAGAAAGTTTTTCCAATAATGTTCCCTCAGGACCATACTGTTGAGTTTGGAAAAACTTTTAAAGCACCATAAGGCATTTTAATGAAAAATTATGTGCAACATGCTGCAGTAGTTTAACCTCTTCTTTGACTTTGTGTAGCTGGCTGGGACTGATGGGCATTGTTTCCCCTGACATCACTGTCCAGGTGACAAGGACTTAGAGATAATGCACTTGTCTGGGATATGTGGGGAGAGAAAGTAAGTGCTCTACCCAAGTATCCTGCTTTGAATAGCTGGGATCTGGCATTTCCAATGATGTCTGACGTCTTGCAAAGGTCCCCTGGTTTCAGTGCAAATGCATGCCTGCAGATACCCATCACAAGACTGCAGGAGTTTTATATGTAAGATTTTCAAAGGGTAAACAAATGTTTACAAGCAACAAGTAAACAAGTGCAGTCTTCAAAAAGTGAGGAGTGTATCTGATGCCTACCCCTTGGAAGGCAATGCCAATCTCCTTGAGCAGCCAGGTACCCAGCAGTAGTTTCTTTTTTGTTTGGCAACATCTGCTGGCTGTTCTTGACAGTAGAAGAGAGCAAAGAGAAGCAGCATTAATATTTTGTAGTATAGTTGAGTTATTTGGGCTGTTTAAACAGTTTGCAGAGGTTATGAAGTTGCTGTGAGTAGCAGCCCTGTTGGAGCAGTTTGAGCCATGGTCCTAAAGCAGTGGGTGTGATTATTCCAAATCAGCACAGAAGCACCATGTTGGATAGACAGAAGCAGTCCTTTTTCTGGATAAGCAGGGGTTAAGATCTACCAACACTTGCTAAATTGACAGACATGGATATGTGTCCATGTTGTCATTTGGCCCAGGAGTTGTGTTTGATTCAGTCAGGCAAGTACTGGTAATGAGAGCTCTCTGATTTAATGATGTAGCTCTTAATAATGCTTTATAGTTCCTCTTAGTGAAATGTTACAATTACTATATATGTGCCTTATGATTGAAAACTTTAATTTTATTTATCTGGATACAGCCACTTCCTTCTGAACAGAATGATGGAGCTTTGTCCATGGACTTAAAAGGGGAATATTAAGATGATGGCATCGTAAATGTTCTTTCAGTTGATGGTGTTTAACAAATCTGCTTAGCATCCAGTGTGGCAATCTAGTTTCAGGTTAATTATGAATCTAAAAAGTGAAGTGTAGCAAAGTGTTCAAAATAGGAAAAGTCATTATAAAAGCAAAAAGCCACCAAAGGCTCTTCGCTGTAGGAGGGCTCTTGTGGATTGTTATCTGAAGACTGATCTCTAATTGCAAGGCAAAGCTTCAGCTCTTGATAAGTGTGAATTAATGGCTTATGAAAGTTTCGCAAATAGATAGTTTCATGTCATTTGTATTAAACACAAGAAGACCATGAAATTGATTTTTAGCAAATTGAGAACAGATGAGTTAGCAGAACAGCATGTATGGGTCTGCAGTTCAAACAGTGGACCAGACTTTGTGAATGGAAACTTAAGTAAATGAATACAGCTGTGTAAGTACACAGATGCTGAGCTTTGCTAGGGGCCTGGTTTCGGGATAGAAGAGCTAGAGGAAGCATTTTATATTGTTTCTCTTAACACTGGTTTCAGTATTTAGAAGCTATGAAATTTACATCATCTGGAAGACAGTCCTCAAAAGGATCCCCTCTAGCTAATTCCTTGATACCAAGAGCATGACTTCCCTATGAAATAATTTTTTCCTGTACATGACTGGCAGCAGTTAGACATTTGGAGTATTACTGACCATTTTTTTCTTCATGCAAAGGCAGATCAACCAAACAATAAAGTTTGAAAACAAGCTTGTAACAACTCTGTGTTATATTTACAATGGGCTTCTTATTTCTTCTTTTGAAGAGTGAATATTTCATGCTGCTTTTTCTTACTGCAATTAGTAGTTTGAGGAATAGTTATTTACCTTGAAAACCTCCAAATCTTTATTATAATGAAGGGAATTTTTATTTGAACTTATTATACCAAATAATGTTCCAAATTTATTTTAAATAAATTTAAATCTTAGTGGTTTAATGGCATCCAGATGGCTCTTAGATCTTCCCAGCACAAGCACAGCAGCCTATGTGCAGAGTGTCTTAAAGCAAGAAGCAAAGGGACTTAGATACACTTAAAATTTATTGGTGAATTGCCAGTGTTTTATATAAATGGAATTGATATTATAACTAGTCTCCACAAGTATAACTTTGCATATCCACTAACATGAATTTCAGCGTAAATGAGTTGGTTGTCTAGGTTTTGAGGTTTGGTGGGGTTTTGTTTTGTTTTGTTTGGGTTTTTTTGCTTTGGGGTTGGGAGCATTTTATGGGTTTTTTTCTTTAAAAACATTTTAGGGGGTATTTCAGTGGGTTCTATTATGTTTTCAGGAACAGTTGTGGGAGTTATAAAATAATATGCTTGCTTTTGATTTACTTCTGCCTTTTTTTTTTCTTTCCCTCTGTGCTTCTGCAGTTGAACTCTGGTAGGTTGGTCCATCCAGGTCAAGAAGCAAAGCTTTGGCTGGCTGGTTACCCTTGTGATGTTACAGTTTCCTTCTGTAAGGGGGGAGGGATTCAGTTCCCTCCTCCATAACTCTGTTCTGACTCTTCTCAAGCAAGACTAAGAATTGGCTGGTTTAATAAGAACTTGGCTTTTTTTATTTTTTTCCTAGCTAACTTTTTTTACATAAAATATTCTAGAAATATACTACCATAAGAGCTCTGAAATCCATCAAAATCTGGCAGTGCTAAGCCATTTCTGCTGCTCCTCTAACATGCTGTCTTGAGACAGTCACCTCAGTGTTCAGACTGCGGTCTCCTGCACTCACGTGTTTCTGGCATTGTGGAGCTCTGTCTGAGCCAATTCAGAGACAGTGACATGAGAGTCCTTCCTTTCCCTGCCGCTCCTCTCATCAGGACTGCACAAAGCTTGAAGCGTTTTAGAAACAGAAAACTCTGGTGCTGCTTTATTAAAATGCCTTTCTGGAGAAAGACGAATGAGACTGGACTAGAATCTCCTTTCCAGCTGCTTGCGTTGGAAGCACTGAAACAGCATGGCAGATGGTAACATCCCCTTCTTCCCCCTTCCCTGTTCATGGAGCTCTGTAACTCAACATCTGGGAGAAGCTGCCTAAGTACATAGAACTTAAATAGCATGATAAATGCCACTCTCCCCAGCCCACTCAGCGTGCTCCATTGCAGATTGTGGTTTATCTCCTGGTAGGTGTCACCTGTCAGCTCTTCTCACACCATCTCAAGCAGTGCCAAGAGCCTGCAAGTTGTGTGACAGTCAGCAAGAGTTGGACAATTTGAAATTGCAAGCAAGTTGATTAAAGGGAGAGTAATTTATTTTAGCTAGATCTTAAGGTTTTTTCCTTCTACTTTTTTTTTCCTTCCATAAGTCTATCCTAGGTAATTGTGCATTTAGGAATAATACCATTACCCAATCAGATGCCACTCTGAAACAGCTAGGAAATTAAATTCTCAAAATGCCCATAAAACTGGTGATAAGGGAGGTAGCAGCACAGATTTCTCATGCACTGCCACTAATGTGCCCCACCCAGCTAATTTGAAGCTCCATGTTAATCGAGTCTCACCTGCGTAGCTCTGATCTGCAGACCCCAGATAGTGGCAAATGGGGTTCTGGTGATTTCAGTGAGGCGCAGGGCATGGCACTCAGTAGTGATACCTGCTAGTGCTATGGATGAGAGGACTTGATTTCACTAATTCAGCCAAAACATTGGTGTGGTAAACCTTGCCCAAGTCATTGAGATTGGACAGCCTCTAATACTCACACCTGAACTGTTGTTCAAGTGAAATGTTGCATTTCCATCAGTACTTAACCCTGGCCACTCATTAAGTTGTGTGCAGTGAATTTTGCTGTAATGGAAATTAACTTAAATCTCAGTAATATTAATGGATTAATATTTGATAACTAATAGCCCCTATATAACTATGCCTTTTCAAATACAGAAGCCCCACCTCTCTTTAGAAACATCAATTTAATTTGCTTTTATGCTGTCTGCTCTTGTAACTGCTGTTCTGCTTTCAGTACAATTTGGTGAATTCCTCCTTAAAAAGGGGTAGATCCTAAATTGTCCAAAAGCCTAAACATTTGATAAGGCCATAGCATTTATGTTTCAGGATTATCTGGCACAGGTAGCTTTACTATCTGATGTGAGTTGAGACAGGCTTTTTTTCTGAGTCCAGACATCTCTCCCTGCCAGTACAGGAGAGTAGTTATGGCTCCCCTCTTACTCCGCCTAAGAGACCTAAGAGAAAGCTTCCTCCTAAGAGGAGACAGGAAAGACCAGTTGCAGCTCCAAAGAAAAGAAGAAAAGTACATAGAGTGGATCAGTATTCTACGGAAACTCGTCGGAAGAAAGTAAGTTCCAAAAATTTATGCTGGAAGTGCCACTTTTTAGGCACTAAGCTGTCTTTATTTTTTTCAATTTGGGAGTTCTCCATGCTTCAGGTTGGGATTTTGCAGCCAAAACCTTTATAAATTTACTGAAGGACCCAAAGGAGAGCAGCCAAACCAGATCAAGCCTTCTGGGAGCTGTGTTTATCTTGTTTCAGACTGTTTGCATTAGGGAAAGTTATCTTTATAGTCTTTATTTTTTAAAATATGAGTGAGAAAAGCCATCAGCTGGAGGCAATGTCAGAAAAATCTGGGAAGACACTACCACTGCTGCTAAACTTTCTGAACTGTTACAAGTTCTGCAATATGTTGTAGCCTCCCTAACTTCCAGCTCATGGGAGCATGGTGATTACTTGAGGTTTTGTGTCTAGTTATGTTTCCACAACATCATGATTGTGGAAATATCTTGAAAATATGACTAATAAAATATGAAAGGAAAAAAACATTTGTTTTAAAAATACACATTTTGAAGTAATTTTGTGACTTTGGAGGGTAAGGAATTTTTCTTGCAGGATTTCTAAATGGTGCATTTGCAAGAGGTGGTGTGTAAGTCTGTTTTCACAAGGAAAACATCAAATAGAAATTGCTTTATTAGGAAAAAGTGCAAGTGGATGAAAAGGTTATTTCTTAGTGTATAGTCTTTATCCACCTGGCACTAACAATCTACATATTTCTCCTTTAAGCTAGAAACAAAAGCCTTTACACTCCACAGTATCCTAGAAGAGGCTATAAACATTCTTCTCAAGAGATTTTTTGTGGGAATGTTTTTTGACTTGTTGCACAATTCAGCTTTAAAGAGTTATTTTGAGACACATTATTTAAGTGTAAAATCATGACAGACAGGGACATGCAAAAAACCCCTCCACATATAGAACCCCAGGAATTTTCCAGAGAACTTTTAACATTTTAAGGTTTATTTGAGAGGAGAACTAATAACTACTATGGATGATGTTGCTGTTACTCCCTAATTTGCCATTCCAAGTGATACCCTTCTGACATGAAATAGTGTAGAAATTATATTCCTAGTGACGTGAACATATGTAGCTCTTTTTTTGCCTTTCTTTCTCTGAATGAAAAGGTCATCCAAACTTACCCCTAAAGAACTTTTTCTTAAAAGTCAGCTGTGAAAATTTGATGCCATTATTTCAGAAAAAAAACTCCCTACTGTTACGTAGTAGTTACCATCATATTTGCAAGTTAATCTTTTGATGCTGTTTGAAAGCAATGAAATGCCATATGGAATGGATCCTATCAATTATTAAAAATATTAAAAGTATGATTCATTCTTTCTTTCTTCCTTCTAATCAGACGTTCTCAATGGGAAAACTTGTGAGAGAATCCAGCTGGATTTTTTATATTTCAGGTACCACTTTCACAATGCTACAAAACTCTTTATTGTAGCACCATCCTAGAAATCCATGTATCTTTAAAGATAAAATGGTTCTGTACAGTCTTCCAAAGTCTTGATAATAGGTGAAGAAAGGTTTATGCAACAGTTTTCTTAGCCAGTAAATCTTTGAAACCTGTATCTGGGAGGAGCTGTAAGAGGAGATCAGATTGCTGAAGAGGGTAGCTAAACAGAATTATCACTTGAAATCTTTGAATTATTGGTGCTGTTTATCATCATTATTAATTTTGAAAAGAAGACTCAAGCTTGCTGACAAAGGAAGACATTACTGGGAAATCTATCTGGATTTCCAGCTTCCTTGAGTACATTTTGGATTCTGAGTAAAAGTTGTATTTCCTTATATGATTGACACAATATAAATAGACTTTCATAAAAATGGAATTTCCATTTGTAGAAGAAACTCCTTGTATTGGAGAGTGGAAGAATGGAAGAATGCTGAAATAGAAATTTTTTTTTGAAGGTTTCAAAGTTTTAGCTTTAATGACTATTTAGGCTTTCCTGAATTAAAATATTTCAAAATTTCACCCCTTGTCTGAACCACTTCCATATGTTGCAGAAATTGTTCCTCCTGTTCCCCACCTTGATTCCTTCTCCTGTAAGTCCCTTCTCTGTATTTATAGTGCCACATGGGCGTTGACATTTCCTGTCACGTAACCTAGCAGATTCATTTGACATCTCTCCCTTAATGATTCAGGCAGAGGGAGAATTTCTGAACCATCTCTTTCTGGGTCACACTAACATGGTGTTCATTTTAGAAAATTCTGCTGAAATCTATTTTTTTTCTCATCCAGATTCTATCATCCTCTTTGTCATTGGAAGGATTTTTTATTGTGAATATTTGAACCAGCCAAATCAAACAGACAAGTGAGGAAGAAGTTGCCATATAGTGACAACAAATGCTTTATTCTCAAAATCAAAACAAAATGAGTCTTCTGCCTAAAATCTTACTTTTCCCCTCTCTGTGTCATGTGGTAAAAAATGTTTCATTTTTCTTAAGGCTGAAAACATAGTCCTATGTCTTACTTTTTTCAGTTTTTTGGGGGGCTTTGGGTTGGGCTTTTTTTGTTTTGTTTCTCTTTTTGGTTTTGTTTTTTTTTTTTTAATATAAAAAAGAAACTTTAATGAAGAAATCACAGTTCAGTATCTGTCCTCTGGGGCCTGCTGACAATTTTGCCAGAACTGTCATTTGAGCTGTTGGAAACTCTTGGCTTTGAAGCTGAAGAACACTCACTCTGAGCCCCATGTGCTACTCAAGTGACATGCACCATGTCATCCTGGTATCAGATGTCCTTTGAAGTGAGCTTCATTAAGTGCCTTGGCATGGGAATCCCAAGTCTAAAGCTTCATTTCATGCTAATTTTTTGACTAAACCATTCACATGAAGTCCTGTTTTCTTTTAAAAGCACTGCTTTCTATCTACAAGAAACGAACTGAACCCCAAAGTCTCATGTGTTTTTCTGCTATCTACACATTGTTTTACCAACTGTACACATGTTCATGGGAGGCCTAGGATCAGCCATAAAGACCCTTTGCTGTCTTGTCAGCATCTCAGCAAGGCTTTCTTACAATACAGTCATGGTGTGGATATACAAAGGAAATGGTACAATAATTGTAGGAGTAACAGCTCAGCCAAGGCTTTGCCTCTTGACCTGGATGATTTTCCCATCAGAGTTTTGCCAAAGGACCCCCATTTGTAGAAGTTGAATGCAATGACAATTAATTTTTTTTCCTTCTGAATATTTATACAGATGATGGTGAATCCCCTGAGAGAGATTGACAAGACAGTAGGACAACTAATGGATGGACTGAAACAATTGAAACTACATCGATGTGTCAATGTCATATTTGTTGGTGATCATGGTAAATTTTAAACCATAATATTTATGAGAAGATAAATGCTTGAGCAATGTAGCTGTAAATATAATAGGTAACCTAAATCAAAGTTCCATTTAAGATATTTTTGTGCTGATATTTTTTTCTGGTAGTTTAACTCTCCCCAAAAAAGCCAGTTGGTGTGAATGGGCCACTTGGCTCACCTGGTAATTGTCCTCAAGAGACACTTTTCTTTCATAACAGTGATCTGGGTATTTACTTCTTTACTCAGAGCTTTTCAAATCTTGGTGTTTCTGATATCACATCCAAGTGTAGCTCCTTATGCATGTATTGGAGGGCTATA